>NC_135580.1:94089384-95339384 GCF_965152235.1 Eretmochelys imbricata
ATGGACACAAATCAGATGTCAAGAATTATAACATTCATAAACCAGTCGGAGAACACTTCAATCTCTCTGGTCACGCAATCACAGACATGAAGGTCGCTATCTTAAAACAAAAAAACTTCAAATCCAGACTCCAGCGAGAAACTGCTGAATTGGAATTCATTTGCAAATTGGATACTATTAATTTAGGCTTAAATAGAGACTGGGAGTGGCTAAGTCATTATGCAAGGTAGCCTATTTCCTCTTGTTTTTTCCTCCCCCCCCCCCCCCCCCCCAGATGTTCTGGTTTAACTTGGATTTAAACTTGGAGAGTGGTCAGTTTGGACGAGCTATTACCAGCAGGAGAGTGAGTCTGTGTGTGTATGGGGGTGGGTTTTTGGAGGGGGGTGAGGGAGTGAGAGAACCTGGATTTGTGCAGGAAATGGCCTAACTTCATTATCATGCACATTGTGTAAAGAGTTGTCACTTTGGATGGGCTATCACCAGCAGGAGAGTGAATTTGTGTGGGGGGGTGGAGGGTGAGAAAACCTGGATTTGTGCTGGAAATGGCCTAACCTGACGATTACTTTAGATAAGCTATTACCAGCAGGACAGTGGGGTGGGAGGAGGTATTGTTTCATATTCTCTGTGTATATATAAAGTCTGCTGCAGTTTCCACGGTATGTATCTGATGAAGTGAGCTGTAGCTCACGAAAGCTCATGCTCAAATAAACTGGTTAGTCTCTAAGGTGCCACAAGTACTCCTTTTCTTTTTGCGAATACAGACTAACATGGCTGTTACTCTGAAACCTGTCTAATATCATCAATATCCTTTCCCTTAACAAGGTTAATATTTCTGATACTGCAGCAAACAACATCAAATGATATTATTAAGATGCAGAAGAATGTATACATGGCAAGGAAAAAAAGAATCAAATTATATTTTTCAGCTTCTCAGGCAAGAATGTAATATTAATTAAAAACACACTAAGAGAAAGACCAAGCACTGCTGTACGAAAGTCAACATAACTATAATTTAATAGTGGACATTAACAAAAATCAATGTGTTGCTTTAGGTTCCAATCCTACAAAAACGTAGGAATGGATTTCACTTTATACACATGCATAGTCCCACTTTAGCACATATGTGTCTGCTGGATTAGGATCTCAGTCTGGTGTACTGGTATATAGTACAACGGACCCAAATGTTCAGAAAAACCCATGCCATTTCCCCACCACCTTGGCATAATGCAGTTGCTACTGTTTTGATTCCCTGTTGTTCAAGGGAAAGCATGAATCCATGCTGTGATCCAGGAGATCTAGATTTATCAATGACCTTAGGAACTCCTGTTTTCCCTGGACTGGTAGATTTCAGGCATGGGATGTTGTGGTAGACTGGTAGATTTCAGGCATGGGATGTTGTGGTAGACTGGTAGATTTCATGCATGGGATGTTGTGGTACCTCAGGAGAACACTGAGGGGGAGGCCAGCCAGCATGAAAGGAACAACATTGCTAGAGGGATTTGAACTTCTGGAGGTTTGACTCATCTGTTAAAAAAAAAAAAGTCTACATTTTATTAATGAGTTCAACACTTTCCAGCATGTGACTTTCTATTAGCTTTCCTAATTTGATTGAAAGCCACATAAGTGTCAGGACATTTGGGATAAAAACAAGCCAGATATAAGACCATGGGTTTAAAGTTGGAACCCTTGAAATAACCCCAGGACTTATGATTTCACACTCAAAGGCAACTTGAACTTTTTTTTAATCACCATCTGCTCTATGATTGGAGTGTGTTGTGACACAGAGGACCATTATTCGCTACTCTGTCCGCAACTCCTATGAGGCCTGACCAACTCACTACACCTAATGCGTTGCTGACACAGTATTATCGATAAAAATGTCAGGTGAGGTATCAGATGAAAGCTTATATCATTCTGGTCATCATAAGCATTGTCAGATGTAAGTATGGTTGGGGTGGAAAGAGAGGTTGATGGTTTCCAGGAGTTGAGTTACAGCTGGCAACAGGAAACATTACTCCATGCTACGGGCAGGTGGTAATGAGGTGCTTGCCAATCTGCAGCACCCCAGGAGGCATCACATTATACAGTAGTTATCATTTTTTACTATTCTTACTATAAAGCCTTTAAAAATGTCACATATGCAAATTTGATAAAAGACAAAAACATATTGGCACTCTTGCGTGCAGGGGATTTAGTCATGCATTCTCCCATAGTCAATGATAGGATTTGTGCAGATAAACCCCTTCACACTGATAATTTAGAGGTAAATCCTATGCTTATTTTAATCTGCATTTGCATGATCCTTCACATTCATCCTCCATGTAACCAATTTGAGGCTCGCTCTACTTGGCATGTAGCATCTGCTTCCTTGTAGCTATGGGTTTGAGGAGTGTCAGATCTCCACCCCTTACTTCCCTTAGTGATCCTTAGCCATATGAATACCACTGAAGTCAAGATAGCTGTGAATAAGTGTTTTTACTAAGCAGCCCTCCACAGAGTCCAGAGTCAATGGATGGGAAGAGACCAGGGAAGGGGCTAGCCATGAGGGTATGCACTTGTCCCACTTCAAGGGGAGTTCAGCTCCCGTGCACTGTTATGGGTAGTAATGGGACAAATATATTAAGAAGACGAACCTGTGTCAAGGATGATAAAGCCTGTGCTGAGGCTCTCCCATTAAAGCTATTACCAACAGCAGAGTGGGTCTGTGGGAGGGAGGGGGTGAGAAAACCTGGATTTGTGCTGGAAATGGCCCAACTTGATTATCATACACATTGTAAGGAGAGTGATCACTTTAGATAAGCTATTACCAGCAGGAGAGTGGGGTGGGAGGAGGTATTTTTTCATGCTTTGTGTGTATATAAAAAGATCTTCTACACTTTCCATAGTATGCATCCGATGAAGTGAGCTGTAGCTCAGGAAAGCTTATGCTCAAATAAATTGCTTAGTCTCTAAGGTGCCACAAGTACTCCTTTTCTTTTTGCAGAATGTCACAGTTATTATTCTGTGTCACAGAAGATGGTCCAGTAAAAGATATTCACTCACCTGTCTCCTACAACAACACTGCAAACCAATTTTCAGTTCATTAGCCATTAAAAACAAAAAATTATTTTGGGTCAGTCCCAAACAAAAAAATTCCAGTGAACCAAAAAGTTAAAAAAAAATTAAAAAGTCAAACAAGCAAACACAAAAATCCCAGAGTGTTTTGGATTGAAATGTTCTGTTTCATTTAAGATTTTTTAAACAAAACACTTTAATTTAATAAAATTGAAACCAATTTCAAAACAAAAAGTAGTTTCTCCAATAAAAAAAAACAGAAGGAATTATTTCAATTTTTTTCAGAATTTTTTAGGGTTTTCTTCAACTCAGTGAATTCAACACAAGTTTATGAAAGGTTTTGATTGACCCAATCTATATTTTTCAGTGAAAGGGATATAGCTGAACATTTTAACCCCCTCATACATAATATTTCAGTCTCTGTCTTCTAGACTAAAGGAGTAAGTAGTCCCCTACAAAGCTGAAAAGCCACTGTTCTAGTCTTACCTCTTGCACTAGCTACTCTTGATATTTTTGCCCTTATATGCTACCTTAAAACATTTTAGATATCACAGGAAGGGCAAATATTGTTCTCACCTTACAGCTGAATCACAGAAAAGGTAAGTAATTTACATAAGGTTAAACAAGGCATCTGTGGCAGAGCTGGGATTACTGAACTGTTTTGTAGATCTCGCTGAGACAGAAAAAAAATAAAAAATGAAACCAAGCCTGAAGACAAAATATACTGTTGTTTGCAGTATATAAGGATGTGTATGAAAATCCAGTGCATATTATTCTTTTAATTAACAATCTATGACATAAACAGAAAACAAACATCAAGGCATAAGTACACGGGGGGGGGGGGAAGCTGAAGGTTAGGATTTTCTGACTTCTCATTACTTATATCTCTATATTAATACTGTAATAATGCAATTTTTGCAGAGAATAATATGTTATTTGAATCCTCCCTCAACACCTCAAGCTCCTTCATTTTTGTTGCCCTTCTCTGAACTGTCTTAAATCTGCCACTCTTGTGAAAGGTGAAGCTTTTTTGCTGAGGAAATACAATAACCACAATATTCCCGCTGTGAACTTCCTGTTCAATGCTATTTTTGAAACTCAAGTACCAAGCCTGCATACCATATCACCGCACAAACTCACGTGTCATAATGTCTTCTAGGGCCAGATCAAAAGTCTACTGAAGTCAATGAAAAGACCCCCGTTGACTTCAGTGGTTTCTGGCTCAGGGTCCACTGCCACAACATCTATTTCTCCATTACTGATTCTCAGGGGGGTTTTTTAATCTACATGTGTTCTATGTAGTTTTTCCAGATGCATTCTCTTGGTTTTCTTCCTGGAAGTTTTTTTGTGTTATTTGCTTTCCATATTTCTCATTTTGCTGCATCTCGTTTTATTTAATAACATAAGAATGGCCATATGGGGTCAGACCAATGGTCCATCTAGCCCAGTAACCGGTCTTCCAACAGTGGCCAGATGCTTCAAAGGGAATAAACAGAATAGGGCAACTATCAAGCAATCCACCCCCAGTCATACAGTCCCAGTCTGAGGCTTTGGGAGACCCAGAGCATGGGATTGCAACAGTGACCATCTTTGCTAAGAGCCATTGATGGAACTATCCTCCATGAGCTTAATTTTTTGACCTCAGTGATACTTTTTTCTTTCACAACATCCCCTGGCAACAAGTTATGCAGGCTGACTGTATGTTTTGTAATGCAATACTTTTTTTGTTTTGTTTTCAACCTGCTGCCTATTAATTTAGCTGGGTGACCTCTGGTTCCTGCGTTATGTGAAGTGGTAAATAACACTTCTTTATTCACTCTCCCCATGCCATTCATGATTTTTTTTTTTACTTCTCTCTTGTAACCCCTTAGTCATCTCTTTTCCAAGCCAAACAGTCCCAGTCTTTGCAACGTCTTCTCATAGGGAGGGTGTTCCATACCCTTAATCAATTTTGTTGCCCTTCTCTTCACCTTTTCCACTTATAATATATCTTTAACTTAGAGGAGAAAGGCTCCATAGCTCGTTACCAGCCCCCTGAACCATCCAGTCTTCCCATAGAAAAGAGGGTAAAGCAATTTCTTAGGAAAAGCAATCACCGAAATCATACTGCTTGGATTTTCATATTGACCATTCATCCATGTGCCATTTACATCTACCATGTCTACCCATAGAAGTAATTAATGCCTCCGCATCACAATGGTCTCTCTAGCCTTATTACTGCCACCATGCTATAGGGTTTGGCTAAAGTCTTCCCAACGTTTACCACTATGAGCTGGCAAAGACAGACTACCGCTGAACAATGTTAAATCTGCTAGAGATTGCTATTATCAATGACACATCCCTGAAATTCCATGCCAGCAGCGGTTCAACCACCAAAAGGAAGTGAGCCAGTTCTTGATCTGGTATAAAATTAATTATATATAAGGCCTGTCAATTAATCGCAGTTAACTCATGCAATGAACTCAACAAAATTAACCGTGATGAAAAAAATTAATCACGATTAATCGCAGTTTTAATCGCACTGTTAATCAATAGAATACAAATTGAAATGTTTTCAATATTTTGGATATTTTTCTACATTTTCATATATATTGTATTCTGTGTTGTAATTGAAATCAAAGTGTATATTATTTTTATTACAAATATTTGTAGAATTGTAAAATGATAAACAAAAGAAATAGTATTTTTCAGTTCACCTTACACAAGTACTGTAGTGCAATCTCTTTGTAGTGAAAGTGCAATTTACAAATGTAGATTTATTTTTGGTACATATCTGCACTCAAAAACAAAACAGTGTGAAACTTCAGAGCCCACAATTCCACTCAGTCTACTTCTTGTTCAGCCAATCGCTCAGACAAACAAGTCTTTTTTCATTTACAGGCGATAATGCTGCCTGCTTCTTATTTACAATGTCACCTGAAAGTGAGAAAAGGCATTTGAATGGTACTTTTGTAGCTGGCATTGCAAGGTATTTACGAGCTGATATGCTAAACATTCATATGCCCCTTCATGCTTCAGCCACCATCCCAGAGGACATGCTTCCATACTGATGACGCTCGTTAAAAAAAATAATGTGTTAATTAAATCTGTGACTGACCTCCATGGGGGAGAATTGTACGTCCCCTGTTCTGGTTTACCCACATTCTGCCATATATTTCATGATATACCAGTCTTTGATGATGACCCAGCACATGTTGTTTTAAGAACACTTTCACTGCAGATTTCACAAAATGCAAAGAAGGTACCAATGTGAAATTTCTAAAGATAGCTACAGAACTTGACCCAGTGTTTAAGAATCTGAAGTGCCTTTTGAAATCTGAGAGGGACGAGGTGTGGAGCATGCTTTCAGAAGTCTTAAAAAAGCAATGCTCCAATGTGGAAACTACTAACCCAAACCACCAAAAAAGAAGATCAATCTTCTACTGGTGGCATCTGACTCAGATAATGAAAACAAACATGTATAAGTCAGCACTGCTTTGGACTGTTACTGAGCAGAACCCATCATCAGCATAGATGCATGTCCCCTGGAGTGGTGGTTGAAACATGAAGGGACATATGAATCTTTAGCGCATCTGGCATGTAAATACCTTTCAATGCCGGCTACAATCATGCTATGAGTACACAGGTTCTCACTTTCAGGTGACACTAAACAAAAAGCGGGCAGCATTATCTCCTGCGTTTGTAAACAAACCTGTTTGTCTGAGCGATTGGCTGAAGAAGAAATAGGACTGAGTGGACTTGCAGGCGCTAACATTTTACATTGTTTTATTTTTAAATGCAGGTTTTTTGTACATAATTCTTCATTTGTAAGTTCAACTTTCATGATAAAGAGATTGCATTACAGTCCTTGTATTAGGTGAATTGAAAAATACTATTTCTTTTGTTCTTTTTTGCAGTGCAAATACTTGTAATCAAAAATAAAGTGAGCATTGGACACTTTGTAGTCTGTGTTGTAATTGAAATCAATATATTTGAAAATGTAGAAAACATCCAAAAATATTTAAATAAATGGTATTCTATTATTGTTTAACACTGCGTTTAATCATGCGATTAATCGTGAATATTTTTTTTAATTGTGAGTAATTTCTTTAGTCACGCGATTAATCTTTTTAATCACGCGATTAATCTTTTTAATCACGTGATTAATCGCAATTAATTTTTTTAATTGCTTGAAGTGCCTATTATACACACACATATATATATATATATATATACACACACAGGAGCTATGCTAGTTTATATCAGCTGAGGTTCTGGGTCAGAATTCTACTCTGTAATTCTACCTCTGTCTCTAAATACTGTGCTGCTTTAGCTGCTGTACTGACTATTCCTACAAAAATAATTATCCAGAGAACAATAGATTGCTATACATCAAGGCCAATGGAATGAAATGGATAATAATCTCTTGCTTCCCTATCCACAGTAATTGATGGGCCATTTAAAACGAACTGTTCCATGTAGGAAAATGCCTTATACTGGAAATGCTTCACATCTGGCCACAATACTGCCCCTATATTTTTGCTCTGATGAGCATGTAGTCATGGTCTTGCTTGGGGAATCTGTCTTGCCCAGAAATGAGCCATTTTGGTAACCACCATAGCAATACATCCCTCAAAAGAAACACCACTCAAAAGGAGAATGAGCAGCTGCAATTAAAAATGCTGAGGAAAATGCCTGACAATGGTAAATTGCAATCACTAGACAAACAGCATCCATGGACATTGGTCAAACCAGACAGTCTCTACGTAAAAGAACAAATGGACACAAATCAGACGTCAAGAATTATAACATTCATAAACCAGTCGGAGAACACTTCACTCTCTCTGGTCACTCGATTTCAGACCTAAAGGTCGCAATATTAGAACAAAAAGACTTCAAAAACAGACTCCAACGAGAGATTTCTGAATTGGAATTAATTTACACACTGGATACAATTAACTTAGGCTTGAATAGAGACTGGGAGTGGATGTGTCATTACACAAAGTAAAACTATTTCCCCATGTTTATTTCTCCACCCCACACTGCTCCTCGGACGTTCCTGTTAACTGCTGGAAACGGCCCAGCTTGATTATCACTGCAAAAGGTTTTCTCCCCCCTCCCCCGCTCTCCTGCTGGTATTAGCTCACCTTAAGTGATCTCTCTCCTTACAGTGTGTATGGTAACACCCATAGTTTCATGTTCTGTGTGTATATAAATCTCCTCACTGTATTTTCCACTGAATGCATCCGATGAAGTGAGCTGTAGCTCACGAAAGCTTATGCTCAAATAAATTGGTTAGTCTCTAAAGGTGCCACTAGTACTCCTCTTCTTTTTAGCATCCAGTAGGCACTTCCTATTGTTATTAACAACAAAGGTGCACCCTCTGGAATGTAAACATCAGCTGCAATTAAAAATGCTGAGGAAAATGCCTGACAATGGTAAATTGCAATCACTAGACAAACAGCATCCATGGACATTGGTCAAACCAGACAGTCTCTACGTAAAAGAACAAATGGACACAAATCAGACGTCAAGAATTATAACATTCATAAACCAGTCGGAGAACACTTCACTCTCTCTGGTCACTCGATTTCAGACCTAAAGGTCGCAATATTAGAACAAAAAGACTTCAAAAACAGACTCCAACGAGAGATTTCTGAATTGGAATTAATTTACACACTGGATACAATTAACTTAGGCTTGAATAGAGACTGGGAGTGGATGTGTCATTACACAAAGTAAAACTATTTCCCCATGTTTATTTCTCCACCCCACACTGCTCCTCGGACGTTCCTGTTAACTGCTGGAAACGGCCCAGCTTGATTATCACTGCAAAAGGTTTTCTCCCCCCTCCCCCGCTCTCCTGCTGGTATTAGCTCACCTTAAGTGATCTCTCTCCTTACAGTGTGTATGGTAACACCCATAGTTTCATGTTCTGTGTGTATATAAATCTCCTCACTGTATTTTCCACTGAATGCATCCGATGAAGTGAGCTGTAGCTCACGAAAGCTTATGCTCAAATAAATTGGTTAGTCTCTAAAGGTGCCACTAGTACTCCTCTTCTTTTTAGCATCCAGTAGGCACTTCCTATTGTTATTAACAACAAAGGTGCACCCTCTGGAATGTAAACATGAGCTATGTCAGGCTCTAATAAACGTTGAGAAAATGCTGTTCAACCAAGCAAGCATATTGTCTATCAGACTGCACACTTTACAATAAAACTCGAAGTTATCACAGGTAGATGTTATTACTGCATTTTTAATAAACGATGTGGTGAGCACATTTCTAACAGAAATATGTTGAACGTTATTGTAGGTTGCACAGTGGAGGCTAAATACCATATGTTATTGCTTCCAGGGCAATTTTGCTAGGTTATTATGTTTTATAATAAAACAAATAACTCAGTAGTATTCTGCAGATCCAGAATATGTTGCATCAGTTTTATTGTTCCCTGATCCCTGGTGTTGATGCACAAAGCTGAAGCAAGCACATATGTTCTTGCTTTCTTGCAGGCACAAGCTAGCTGAGGCCATTGGGAAGAGGACCTATTGGCCTAGCTTGGTGGACCAAACATTCCAGAGCAGCCTATGTCCATGAATATAGAAGGAATGGTTCATGAATACCCAGTTCCACTTCCACAGACAGTAGAGACCCCACAGTTGTCTAAGGGAATGCACTGCCGGGGGCCCCAGCAGTTAATCAGCTTACCTGCTTCGTCTGTCTGCCACCAGCAATAAGTCCAAAGCCATTGACCCGCTCCAGTGCAGGTCAGCGCCATTCACAATACAGTCAATCCGCAGATTCCTTCCTGGGGGCATTGTAGATGATAGCTCCCAGGAAAGAGGTTAACATTGGTGGGAAAGGGAAAGAACAAGCTATGGATGCCTTAAGAAGTTCAATGCTGTAATGTGTAGCAGAATCTCACAATTCCTTCTGTTGAGGATGAAAACCCATCTGGTAGGCCACTGAACAAGACAACACAGGTGGGGACTGATGTGTTACATGGGAAGGCTTTTTGTGGGCCTTTAGATTTGGACAAAGACCTGTGCTTCTGGATACTTAAATAAAATGAATTTCCATGCCTTTTGAGGTCCATCCCTAATTTTAATCTTTATTTAGAGTAAGAGCCTGAGTTACTAAGTGTCTAAAAGCTGCTTATGCTCAAATAAATTGGTTAGTCTCTAAGGTGCCACAAGTACTCCTTTTCTTTTTACTATCTCCACTGTAACTTGTCTTCAGTTTGCATCCCTTCTGCAAGATTTCCCATGAGGACTGACATTAAGCTCCCATTCCTTCCTTTGCTGCAGCTGATACCTAAGACATATCTGAAGAGCAGTGTTTATTACTGCTGTAAATATAAAAAATAATAATCACTTCATTTCAAAAGCACTTTGCTTGACAGACATGTCTTGCTTGTCAGAAGAAGATAATATGGAAGCACTGTAGCTCTCCAGCTATTAGCAGAAGCTGGAGGTTACGTTCCATTCACTAGCCTACATAAAAACGCCGAGTTATGTATTTTGATGGAAGAGAGCTGTGTGCCTTGAGAGAAATGGAGGGAGATAAGCATGCTGGATGTGCTGTAACCTTCTTAATGTCTTAAAAGTATCTTCTTAAGGGAGAGAGTTATATATATGGGCAGGTCAGGAACGGGACAGATGACTGAGAATGGACAACACGCTCCCAGCCCCTTCCACAACTGCTGTTTCTAGGAGTGGAGCAAAAATTAAAAAGGGGAACAGAACGTAAATCAGCTATGGGCACTGGTGTACTGACTCTTCACACTGAATTCTGGAGTTCCACTTCCTCCCTACACACTGCTCTCAGCTGCTAATGATACAGAAATCAGGGAAAATTGACAAGCTTACCTAGCAGGGCACTTGATAATTTTGTTTCCAAACGTACCCCTTAAAAAATCCAATTACTACCTGAGGAATTGCAAGTGAAATTAATATGGGACTTTAGTCTACATAAAAATGGGGAGAGTAGCTTTATGGGAATCTGAAAGAGTCTGTAGCCAAGCATGCAATCAAGAGAAACGTAAGGTGTTGCATGTCATTATGTATTTCAAATTAAAAGGGAGAGTGGGGAAGTGTGGATGCAATATGGAATAAAAAAGGCAACTTCTGTTAACATCCACAGGTAATTTGTGCAAGGGGATCAGCATGTCATGCTACCTTTGTTCCTAATGGCCCATGTCTCCCCATCCAGTGTGGAAATCCACTCTTATAGCTGCCCAACCTGTGTGCTGCTCCATGTGAGACAGTCACTGAAAAACATTTAATGAGCCAATTTGCATATAATTTGCATAGACACATGGACACGGGCCATACACTTTGAGCCACACAGTGGTGCAGGGAGAACATGGGGCTGCAGAAACCTTGGCAGATGCAGTAAGTAAAAAGGTGGGTGAAAGGAGTCTGAAGGAGTGAGGGTGTCTGGGGCTTGCTAGGTGCTGGAAGGGGGCTGCCTGGTGGTAGATGGGTGGTGCTGAATGAGGATGACTCGTGAACATTGGGTGGAGGTAATGTGGGGAGGGAGATCTGAGAGGTGGTGGGTCAGCACTGGGCTCCCTCACCCTCTGACCCCACTGCAGTTTGTGTCTCCTCCTCATTCTCCACTTACTGAACTGGGGCAGCTTCCACCACCCAATACCACTGTTCTTCTCCCACCCAATCCAGCAGTGGGAGTAACAAGACCACCTGGTTGCCTGCTCAGCACAGCAGCCCCTGGTGATGATCAGGAGCAAATACAGCTTATTCCTGAAAAGGTCTGACATTTCAGCTGGATTGGAGGAATGTGTGACACTTTGCAACCCTGCCAAGCACCTCTGTTCCCCTCTCTCCCACTTCCCTTACCATATTTGTTCTTCCCATACCCATTCTCCAACCTTTCCGTTTCTACATAACTCCTATTTCCAAACCTACACCACATGGCTTGTATTGCAGAACTACAGCTGCTGTAATAAAGAATTAAGCGCAGGGGGAATTGTGAATTCCACATTCTGCAATGTGTGCATTGATTCACAGGTCTCATTTCCTAATGGCCCCACAGGTATAAACTGTTTCTAAAGCTGCGCTAAATATTCACAGTGGAAACCCAGAATTGCACTGTGACAGGGACAAAGTCTGCATTAAATAAAATGTGTGACTCAGCATTGACAGCCAAAGAGCAAGAACTGAATTTCTTTTAGGAAAAAACAAATAGAGCAAGGAAATAAAACCATGTTTGCATCCAGCAGCAGAGATCTGTTACTTTCCCTGGCATCAATATTCTAACACCCCAGCCAAGGGTTATATCTAGTTTTATATCCTCTCTCCACCCCCACCCCAAACTTCTGAAAGAGTAAGCTTTAGAGGTACTGTTATGATATCCAATTAAAGCCCAAGTTCCTGATCTCCCAGGTAACAAAAAGTTGTCAATATTATTCACACTCAGAACAAGTTTCTGGATGGGCTTGTCAGTTCATGGGCCTATATGCCAACCTATGCCAAAACAAATTTAAGAAAGTTGCAAAATTATTCCACGCTTTTGTATACCATACACCACAGATACTATTACTTTATAGGTTTCAGAGGAGCAGCCGGGTTCGTCTGTATCCGCAAAAAGAACAGGAGGACTTGTGGCACCTTAGAGACTAACCAATTTATTTGAGCATAAGCTTTCGTGAGTTTACCCATAACTATTTCACATTTGGGGACAATGTATACCTTCAGATCAGCTGCACTGCTATGGGTACCCGCATGGCCCCACAGTATGCCAACATTTTTATGGCTGATTTAGAACAACGCTTCTTCAGCTCTCGTCCCCTAACGCCCCTACTCTACTTGCGCTATATTGATGACATCTTCGTCATCTGGACCCATGGAAAAGAAGCCCTTGAGGAATTCCACCATGATTTCAACAATTTCCATCCCACCATCAACCTCAGCCTGGTCCAGTCCACACAAGAGATCCACTTCCTGGACACTACAGTGCTAATAAACGATGGTCACATAAACACCACCCTATACTGGAAACCTACTGACCTCTATTCCTACCTACATGTCTCCAGCTTTCACCCTGACCACACCACACGATCCATTGTCTACAGCCAAGCTCTGCGATACAACCACATTTGCTCCAACCCCTCAGACAGAGACAAACACCTACAAGATCTCTATCAAGCATTCTTACAACTACAATACCCACCTGCGGAAGTGAAGAAACAGATTGATAGAGCCAGAAGAGTTCCCAGAAGTTACCTACTACAGGACAGGCCTAACAAAGAAAATAACAGAATGCCACTAGCCGTCACCTTCAGCCCCCAACTAAAACCCCTCCAACGCGTTATTAAGGATCTACAACCTATCCTGAAGGATGACCCAACACTCTCACAAATCTTGGGAGACAGGCCAGTCCTTGCCTACAGACAGCCCCCCAACCTGCAAATACTCACCAGCAATCACACACCAGAACCACTAACCCAGGAACCTATCCTTGCAACAAAGCCTGTTGCCAACTGTGCCCACATATCTATTCAGGGGACACCATCACAGGGCCTAATCACATCAGCCACACTATCAGAGGCTCGTTCACCTGCACATCCACCAATGTGATATATGCCATCATGTGCCAGCAATGCCCCTCTGCCATGTACATTAAACCCTGGATTTGTGCTGGAAATGGCCCACCTTGATTATCATACACATTGTAAGGAGAGTGGTCACTTTAGATAAGCTATTACCAGCAGGAGAGTGGGTTTATGTGGGGGGTGGGGGGGAAGGAGGGGTGAGAAAACCTGGATTTGTGCTGGAAATGGCCCAACTTGATTATCATACACATTGTAAGGAGAGTGATTACTTTAGATAAGCTATTACCAGCAGGAGAGTGGGGTGGGAGGAGGCATTTTTTCATGCTTTGTGTGTATATAAAAAGATCTTCTACACTTTCCACAGTATGCATCCGATGAAGTAAGCTGTAGCTCACGAAAGCTTATGCTCAAATAAATTGGTTAGTCTCTAAGGTGCCACAAGTCCTCCTTTTCTTTTTTACTACTTTATAAAAACTGAGAGAAATTATTATATAACCTAGCTGTAATAGAAATGGTTTTCAGTTACAAATTGCTTTGAAATCCTTGGATGAAAATAACCATATATGTGCAAAATATCATAATATATGAGAGATGGAATAAGAGGATCACAAGGTAAGAAGTCTGAAAGCTGTGCATTCACATAGTATAAAAAAGATTGAGGCACTAATGTCGTACGGTCACTTTGCTTGACAAGTACATAAACACACACGATACATCTGCTGGTAAAAAACAAGGAATACTTACCCTCCAAGAGATCCGCTAACCACGGTGATGCTTAACCAGACTAGCCAATTCACTTAGCCAAATAGCATAGTATACTGGCCTATGTCTAAAAAGGAGACTTACCAGTTTTGGGGCTCTAATTCACCCTGGTCCTTCATTTCATGTAGCCATTCATACTCGTGAAAAGTGAAAGCAGAGAGGGCATAACATGCTACAATTCTGGGTTTGGGAGGATGTTTTACACTGGTGTAAATATCTGCACAGTACTGGTGAATCTGGCCTTTCATCAATATGAGCCAAATCTTGTTCTCCATCTTTCACATCATGGCACTGACGATCCAAAATGCAGTCGAACCATTCAGATTCCGTGTGCCACTCCCTCCCCATTCCTCCCAGCAGCAGTGCTTTGGGATGGCTTCCACGTCAGTAGCACAGAAGAGGTTGAGAATAGGCCAGAGAAGGGTCTGGGACATGGCCAGTGGATGTGAATCCACCAGCCAATACTTCTCTTGTGTATGCACACACATCACACAGATGAACTGCATGGATACTTGGTGCACTTGGAGGATTTCATCCTCCTAGTTCCGCACAATGCCTGTTTAATCAAGATTTGTTTAGGGATCCAAAAAGTGGGCTTTTGCTATGAATACAAACCTCAGAAGGACATATTTATTTTAATGCAGGTTTAAATTCTTTTTTTAATCCTACCAATATACCAAAGGATTCATAATTTAGGATCCCTGGGTATATCAGTACCGTACTTCATAAGGATTCTTTCCGATTCTCTCTTCACAACGCACAGTCAACCTGTGGAACTCATTGCCAGGAGATGTTGTGAAGGCCAAAAGTATAACTGGGTTCAAACAATAATTAGATACATTAATGGAGGATAGGTCCATCAATGGCTATTAGCCAAGATGGTCAGGGAAACAACCCATGCGCCAGATATTCCTAGACTTCCAAGCGCCAGAAATTGGGACTGGACGACAGGGGATGGATTACTCACTAATTGCTCTGTTCTGTTCATTCCTTCTGAAGCACCTGGAACTGGCTGTGGTTGGAAGACATGATATTGAGCTAAATGGACCATTGGTCTGACTCAGTATGACCATTATTTTATTCTTATTTCTCAGCATAGAACAAACACTACAGTAATCCCACAGCATCTGGAGTATCACCTGATTTGCAATTCCAACAGTTTTTTTCTTTTTCAATCTGCATTTTTCCGATTTACCTGACAATATACCTAGTTTGCTCACATATTTATAGATTCACTTTCTAGTGGTATGTGCTCACTCATCTAACACAAAGGAGAAATGAATTTTCAGTATAGAAAAAGTGCTTTTTCTTTGTTTTTAACTCTCACATTTATAGATTTTTCAAGATTTAGACAAAATTGCTATCTGGTGCCAAATCAGTTTAACAGATTTTTTTTTTTAATATGGTGCAAAAAACAAAACAAAATTTTTCTCCCTTACCCTTTTTTCTGGGAAACAGCTGAACCATTTTGGCTGAAATTTTCTAAAAAAACATGCAGTGGAACGCAGACACACAGCTTGGGAAATTTTATCCCACACAGCCAGAGTTTGGCAAAGTTATAAGCAACCAAAAACAGGGTCTTCTAATTTGAAGTGTTAGGGAACTTTAATGGCTGGTGCTACCAGCCCATACACACACTTCCAATTTTGTTAGGAATGTAGCAGTAAATAAAGTGATTGATACTAAACTGGGAAAATCTGGTCGTGTGCATTTTGTGATGTATACATTAAAATAGTTTAACAAAATATTTAAGAACCTCTGAACTACCCAGTTGATTATTATTGCTCAGCTTTTCACATAGACTTTCTTATCAGACACCCCCAGAGGGTTGGCATCTACACCCCCCCGAAGGAAATACAGGCTGTTTGTAGATATTGTTTTAGGAAACCTGTCACCTGGGAATCCAATATAAAAGGCAAGAACTTTATGCATTTCCATTCCCCCTCACATAGTACGACAAAGAGACCACAAAGCCATCCAATGTCTCGGTAAGAGAATAAGGTATTATTTTATTTTAAACGGGAATTATCGTGGACTTTGATAAATTGGCTTCATAAGAAGATTTAATTTAAAATAAAGTAAAAGAGCCATCACATGTTGAGAGAGAGATTGACACGGAGTCTGAATAAATTAAAGTCAGATTAATACAGGGCCCTATGTTTATTATGAAGTTCAGATTACCTATAAAATCCCAAAGCACAACAAACAGCTTTATTTCAAAGTCATGTCCTCCGAGTTGCCAGGTTACATTTTTATAAATGTATATAAAATTTTATATTCACCTTTCTAAATCTAATCGATGAGAAGAGATTTACCCACTGCATCCAAAGAAACTAAGGAATTCTTGTGAGTGAGAATGTCAGAAGTTAGCCTTAAAATAAGCATATTGAATCATAACCAAGGCCCTGAACTTGCAACCTCTTGCCCACGGAAATAATTGGTGTGCCATGCAGGTATAGCAGCCCATCCATTCAGAAGCAATTGCACACTTGGGCCTATGAGTACATAACCTTAGACAGATTTTTGTTTAGCAAAAGGGCTGAGGGCCAATTCAAGGCCTGAACCACCTAAGGTGCAAATAGTATACTTTGTTTGTGCTGGCACAGGGATGAATTTCACTCTAAAGGCATCACATGTTTTCAGGCCACACACCAAACATTTATGTAAACTCAATGTAAAATATGTGCCTCTGAATTTAACTTATACAACAATTTCCAAAACTATGACAATATCACCTGAAGTACAGACACGTGTTAAATGATTGCTTATAGATCAAAATTTCTTTCTCAGGCATTTACTTTTGCACAGAGATGCGTTCTTTTTCTCTTGCTCAATAGGAA
Source organism: Eretmochelys imbricata (assembly GCF_965152235.1). Lineage (NCBI taxonomy): Eukaryota > Metazoa > Chordata > Testudines > Cheloniidae > Eretmochelys > Eretmochelys imbricata. The sequence goes on from NC_135580.1 coordinate 94,106,593, forward strand.
ATAGACCCTTTTTGATCTTATATAGAAAAAAAATGACTACACTCTCTGAGAGAAGGCAAACAGATCTTAGCCACCCTATTAGGTCACCATGCTACAGTACATGAATGTGTGTATTCAGGGGACTACAGGCAGTTGAGAGTCTCTATTCCAGATTTAGGAATGAGTGTGACCTGCACATCAGCCAGCAGAAAATTTCTGTTTTCTTAATTATTGTGATTTCCAACCCCCAAATAATTACATTTTACAGTAAACCACTTTCTAGATTATTCAGCGGAGTAAAGGGAAGAACCAGCACTGTGTTTAACCTGGAAACATCCCCAGCTGAACTATTAAGAGAGACAGGTTAGCACATTTAGTAGCATGTAATATGTATTGCTTAGTAACCATCATCTCTGAGCAGAGTATACGCAGAGAGTAGGGGTACCTGTACAGCTATGGGAAACCTGGGCCAGAGTTACTCTTTGAATTTTGTTCAACAGCCAGGATACTATAACTTTTCCTCACTGTATGAATAATTCTTTATAGAAAAAAAAATCCCCAGGAGCAAAATGAAAATCAGTGTATTAGTAACAGGCCGTTACAGGATAATACAGAGTTGCTTCTGGCATTTAGAATCGATGATGACCTGCAGGTACGAAACATGTCAAATGTCCCTCACCTCAAGTCACATGTAAGAAAAAACTCTGGAAGCAAGTTTGCAGCTCACTGTTGTCCCAAATAAAAGTAATAGTATAAAAATGCGCAGTCAGCTTTCAGTTACTCTACTGTCAAGACCGGTTATTGACGAGCAATTTGAGTTTGTGTGCCTTATTGCAGTTTGCCACTGACCCAGAAAATGCTGACCGGATTCAGTTAATTGTCCACTAACCTATAGGAAAGAATAAAGAGGTAGGGAGGGAAATCATTTTGGCAGATGCTCTGCGGGTTAGTGCTAACACAATTAAAAGCGGGAAAGAAGTGTAGCATCCTGCATCAAATTACAGAGTTTACTCAATAAAATATGCATTTTAAAATCAATGGGTCTCCTTGTGTGATTAATGTCAGGAAGGTGAGTAAGTATTTGCATGAATGGAGCCAACAAAAAAAAAAAAAAAAAGAAAGGCTTGGGATTTACTACTCTCATCCCAGATACTGAGACATTAAGTGTCAGCATCCCATCTGTACTGAGTGTCCTAATTCCCATTTCAGTCTTTCCATGGCACGGGGGCTTCAGACAATAACCTTACTTTGATGAAATTTTGGCCTCATTGAAATTAATGGGAGTTTGATGGCAACGAGAACAGGATTTCACCCTTTAGGAGCTCTGCTCAGTTGTACTGCAGGTTAATACTCATATACAGTATCCCAAAGCCTCGGGACTCGACGGGACCCTTCAGCTGCCCGCACTATATTATTATTATTATAACATTGCACCTAGCAATATCTTCTAAGGCAGACAATCAAATTTGACAAATCTCCCTGAAAACACCGACTTGGCTCCAGCACAAATTCCAGCCCAAAGTCCCGATCAACTCCTCCAAGCTCCAAAAAGCCTGGTTAAAAAAAAGAGCTCCTTGAGGAACAAACTGTCTCTTGTGAGTGTAGATAAGACATTTGTAATAGCATCACAGGGTGAAATTCACTCCTGTGTAGAGAGCCAGCACGAGGCCTAAAATCCTTTATCCCCGGTTTAAGTAGAACTTAAACAGTTCACAGGTCCTGTGCAGGCCCTCAGCAGAGGGGTGAATTTTCACCCAGAATGAGGACACAATTGATATTCACTATACATCGTCAACTGAAAGAAGATAGGGAGATACATTTTTGACCAGCTGCTATGGAATCTATGCTGAAAAGCCAAGAAAGAGGGGTACCCAGAAAATATATATTTTAACCTATATACAGATATTGAATTAACTTAGCCCACCCCTAAGGAGCAAATGAGAAGTTGTGTGTCTGGTGTTCCACTGTAATGTTTACTCAACATAGGAGTAATCTACCTCTGACGCCTCTAGCAACTAACTTATATTTACATGGGTACACCAGAAGAAACAAAGAGTATGAAATAATTATGTGCCAGGAACACAAATAGAAAACACTGCTGGTGTTCCAGTCAGTAAATCCACCAATACTGTTTGGCTTTGAAATGTTCCTATAACCAGCTCAGAATGTATCGACTTACAGATATGCCTTGGGATCAATTATGTGATGTATTACCCAAACATATCCTTCATATAGACTGTACCATATTGTTAGCTTATTTTAAACTATTCCAATTATGTCTAGGAACCAGGGCAATGGCTTTCCCCCCCATAGTTAGCATTCATTTTTTCAAGAACTTGTACATCAAGTAGCTGGAATTTCTTCACAGTTTTAATTCTACTTCTAAGTGCAGGCTTTTCTGGTCAAATACCTATTGGGGACCCAGATGAGGTTTGCTGACTCAAACAGATGTCAACCTGATAATACTACCAAAAAGGGTAGTGTTAAGATGCACATAAGTTTGCATATTAAAGAGGCTACAATCTTTGCCTTGGGGATGTGATTTTGCTACTGCAAATACCACTAACAGAAGAAACAGCTACCAAGCCAACAGGCCTATTTACATCATTCCTAATGACAGGGAATGACATCAAAATTGAGGAAAAAGAGAAATTACCTACAATCAGAAATTATTGAAATATAATACTTCTGAGAGCTGACAAGCTTTTATTTCATCTGAAAAGAAAACATATACTTTTTCCCCCACTGTGCATTTGCATTTGGGAGGATTGAGCATTACTTATATCAAGTAGATTTAATTGTATTTGACACCTTTAGTGCAAGGCAGACCAAGATATATTAGTAATAAAGCTTACACTCTTTTTGGCTTCATGTCCTGTCTCTTTCACGTGGAGGATGGGAAGAAAATACTAGTTGTAGACCTCTGTGCTTTGAGTTCGCCTATATTGAATACTGAGTAATTTGATTAAATTTATATAACTTCACCATACAAAGTAATATTATTTTTCATGATGTGTGACAGTAGCACTCAGAGGGCTGAATCAGGATCAGTGCCTGAATCAGGATCAAAGTAAGATGACAAAGTTCCTGCCCAAACAACTTACCGTCTCAATTTAGGCCACAATCCTGCAACTATCATCACATATGCTTAACTACTCCTGTTCTTAACATTAAACATGTGCTTAATTATTTACAGGATTGGGACTTAGCAAAGAACTGAAAAACAAATGAGCTGATGCGGTTGGGAATTTTTCAATCCAACCTTTTTTGGTCAGAAAATGCAGCTTCATCAAACCCAAAAGTTTTGAGGAAACTATCCATTTTGACAAAACTTTTGTCAGAAAAGTTTCTCTAGTCAAGAATGGAATATTTGATCAAAACCAGAGAAAGAAAACCCAGAATACCCAATATCTCTGGCAGTTTCAGAGAGGGGACTTGAAGCTGAGCCTCCGATTCTCCAGATGGTGACATAACCCCACGGACGTTGGCTATTCTGAGCTGTCTTTGGTTTTTCATTAAGAATTTCAGAAGGTCTTGGTTTTGTTCTTCATCAGAATTGAAACAAATGTTGAAACCCTAATTCATTTTGGAAATGGAACGTGTGTTTTCTGGCTAGCCCTACAAGTGAAGTAGAATGGGGAAAGGAGGGAATGGAGGATGAAGATAGCAGTCAGAAGAATATGTGGTTACATAGACAATTTGGAGTTTGAAAATTAATTTTCATTACATTCTAAATGGAGGTGCAAGAGTAGCTCTGAACTCCTGACCAATAGGGAAGAAGGAGACAGAGAAAGCAGGGATTTTTATTTTCTTTATTGATTTTTCAGCTTTTAATTTAAAAAAAACAGGGTACTAGGTTACTATCAGAGTAGATCAGCCATTAAACTCATTACCTATGGAGCTACTTTTAAAATTTATTTACAACTGTATTTTTCAAGTGACCTTCAAAGACCTACAAGTACAAATGATGGACTGTCTCATGAAAATGATCTACACGGTGCATGGAAGACACTGGGAGAGAAAGTATTGCAAGAGAGGCAGTGGCCATCTAATTTTCAGGTAAATACACTTTATCCAAATGTTTGGCATGAGAATTGAAGTAGAAGAAATTCGATGAAAAGATTGTGTGTGTATAGGTAGGGGTCAGGGGCGTGTTGAAAACTGCAGTCACAGAATGTGTAGCATTAACGGATAACATGGAGGTGGCCGTGAATCCAAGTGAAGATCTAGTGAACCAAAAAGTCTGGGCCTGTTTCCCAGGATTTGAAGGACAGAATAGGTTTAGGTTGCCTCCATTGTCTCCATTAGAGATGAAGATTCTGAGCTAAGGGCCATTAGGTTCTTGGCAGAGTCTTAGGATGCTTCTTGTGTGCAGAGGGGAGGGCTGTGAGAATAGCCTTGTGGGCATGCAATTGTATAGAGTTATGTTTGTCCATGCCAAGGAGGCTAAAGTAGACTAAAGAACTGTCTGAGGGAAGGGGGTGGTATTTAGAGCTTCTGTCACTACCTAGGCATTTGCATAGGCAGATATAATGCCCCAATATTTGACACTGTCTCCTGTTTAAAAGTCATGAGAGAATATGAAAGTATGGGTATGGTGAGAGTAGCTAGTAAAGCACTCAGAAGTGGTATCTTATTCAACAGATTTGCTCATGGTATATCCCTACTGAATTTTTCTCACAAAGCTATGTTTGTATTACATTTTACTCCATTCAACACAGCAGAGTGTAATGTTTTGGCACCATGAAATATCTATGTTTGCTTGTATGGGTACCTCTCCAAAATCCAATTGGTGGTATAAAGTTCAACAGAGCTTTAAGACGCTCTGTAACTGCACCATCTGGTGACTCGCAATAGCCTTACACAGAGCAAACACAACTATCGGACTGTTCAACTAAGTGCCATATCTCTTCAGTGAAATTCTGCAGTTTTCTGGCTCTGCGCACCTACAGAGAAAGGCAGGCTGGGCAGTGGATAGGAGGGGGGCCAAGGTGGGGGAACCAGTTGGGCTCCTCTAGAGTTTTCTTACCAATCTGTTTCCCCTCTCCCTGGAAGGCTGCAGGGGTCAGCAGGAACTTGTGAGGCCATGTAGCAGAGCAAAGGCAAAGGACATTTGGTAGGCAAAGGTAGTAAGCACTCCTACTTCCACACAAAATGGAGAAGGAGGATGACTTCCCTGGTCATAAAGTTTGGCCCAGTGATTAGGACACTGATGTGGGATGTGGGTGTTTTGAGTTTAATTCCCTTCCTCTGTCTGATGTTGAGAAGGGATCTAAATGTGTATTGCTCACCTGCCATGTAAGTGCCCTAATCACTGGGCTATGGATCTGGTCTGGGCATGTCTACTGTTGAAGCTGTTTCACTGTGGCTAAATAATTAAATCTGCATTGTGTCAGAGAGTGAGTGTGAATGACTATAGCCCAGTGCACTCACCTGAAGGCAAAAGACACATGTTCAAATCCTTTCTCCCATTAGGCAGAGGGGAGATTTGACCTGGGTCTTCCACATCCCAGATGAAATCCCTACCCATTGAGCTAAACTTTATAAGGTGTGTGTTGACACACTTAGATTTCAAAAGGGGAGGAAACAACAACCCACATCATCTCAAGTTATGCCCCTTCCACTTTTCCATTTGGGTTGATGCAAGGAACAAAGGTAATTGACTCAAGAAGGAGCTATGGCAAGTTTCTGGGTCATGCAGTGGGCTACCACACGAGGGCATTAAAAAGTGGTGGTGAGGAGGGAACAGGAAGATTCTGCAGTATCCTTGAGGGAGTGAACTGAAATAGGAATAAATCTTGTTCCCAGAATAGTTTGTGCACAAGTATTCTGCCCACATCTAGACCCAAGGCTAGCTTGTGGCTTCCAAATATCTTTTCAAAGAGATTGAAAATAGAGCACCAAACTCATCCTTACTGGAAAGCTGTTGGACTTAATTAAGCTATTAGACCAGAGATGAATTTGAACCAATGTGCGGAAGGGACACTAAAGAGCAATGAATGTGATGACTGCATTGTTGCAAAGATGACATTAGATGTAGTTCTTCTAATTTTGTTTAGATAGACAGATATAAAGAAGCATTCCATTATAAGAAACAGTTTTGGAGCCCCATCAAAATGCAGCCTATTTTGGCAATAACGTTTCAAAAGCAGTTACACAATAGCAGTCACTCAAAATCTGCCAGGCATCAAAACTCTAACAGATTACAACCGTGCAAGTAATTTAACAATCATATGACATTTTTCAGCAGACAACTTATCTAGGTGAAAATAATTTAAATATGTAATCAAAGACAAGTGATGAAACACATTGTATTCTTCATGCATGTGGAAATGACCCCTGCATCTTTCAAGCATAAAGCAATTAGCAAGAACGACAGGAAGTGTTTCTTTTTTTATCACTGTGAACGTTCTATTGGCCAGACCAAACATGAGACAATTTTAGAAGATAATATATGACAAAGCCTTGTAAAAGCAAATGCAAATTTCAAAATATCAAAGCAAAAGTCATAAATAAGTTTGTTTTATCTTGAAAAAACTGTCTCCTGAGACCTTATTAGGGCTGAAAAACTAACCCAGATATTTGTATTAAGATAGAAACAGAATTCTATTCTATTCTTAATAAATCACACAGCTAAAACATGTTGCCCAGGTTTATGTTGCAGTGCAGAAACAGGAGGTGACATACTCCTTTAATGGGCCAAAGGGTAAATTGAAATTAATTATTTTAGAAGATTGTCACATCTTTTTGTTCTTTCACTTGATGGAAAGTGACCTACAGCAAAAATGTTTCTGCTAGTTCATGAAATATGCATTAACATTTCTGTTCTTAAATAATAAAGGAAACTTGGCTCTTTTATACACATTTTAAAAGTTAAAGTTTAAGAGCTTACTGCGAAATCTATTATCCTGTCAGTTGGCTTCTGTATTTGTTTTGGTAATTCTATGTTTTTGCTGCAATTGACATAACATAATGAAAAAATTAAATATGTACCAAAATCAGTGTTAATTTTAACAGCAGAGAAAGATTCAGACTCAGATTGGAAAATCTGCTTGGCTGGTGGGATTTCTCAGATGAAAGATTACATGCCACACAAAAACATGACAGTTTAGGATTTTTTTTATATATATTCCTTCGCATTCTCACAGCAAGAGGAAAATCTCAGCATATGCAGTTTCACATCATAGGCCAGCATGAAATCACGTCACATCCTTCTTGCTGAGCAGGACTGGATGGAGTGCCCTGAATGAATCAGAAGGCAATATAAAGCTCTCCTTTCTCCTATGGGCTGACACCACTCCCTGACCCATCTAGCTTGAGGAATGACAGACCACGAGTTGTACACCTTAAGCTTAATTGTTTCTCTGATGCAGCTTTGGGATTGATCAGAGACTGACTTTCCAGTGGACAGTTGAGTCCCTTCCACTCATGTTGTGGGTAGACCTAGAGGATACATCTCTGGAGAGAGGGGTGGAAGGTAGTATGTCTCTGGTCCTGAAGGAGATTCTGAAAATGGGCTATCATAAATATAAAGGGAAGGGTAAACACCTTTAAATCCCTGCTGGCCAGAGGAAAAAGCTGATTGCTTTTTCATTGTTCTTAAGATCCAAGGGTTTGGGTCTGTGTTCACCTATGCAAATTGGTGAGGATTTTTATCAAGCCTTCCCCAGGAAAGGGGGTGTAGTGCTTGTGGGAATATTTTTGGGGGGAGACGTTTCCAAGTGGCACTTCCCCTGTTATTTTTGTTAGATACTTTGGTGGTGGCAGCATAAAGGTTCAAGGACAAAAGGTAAAACAGTTTGTACCTTGGGGAAGTTTTAACCTAAGCTGGTAAAAATAAGCTTAGGGGTCTTTCATGCAGGTCCCCACATCTGTACCCTAGAGTTCAGAGTGGGGAAGGAACTTTGACACAAACTGAAGCAAAGAACACCCTGATTAAGGAGCCTCCCATCTGAGAGAGAGGAAGTATCTTAGGACGGGAGCCTTAGCCCTAGACCCTGAGAAATGCCTGGCTTGAAGGCCTCTCTCCAAGTGTGTTTATCCCAGAGGTGCACAGCAGGCATGTGAGTTTGGGCTCACCTACAACAACAGGGTCTCATTGTTAGTGACTGATTACTATTTGGATCTGCTTGTTGTGTTTGTTATTTAACCCTGCTTATTGAGATGTGTATGAAGCTCACATCATCCCAGCCAGGGCAGGAGTACAGCTCCTTGTTTATTGCTTAACCCCTGCTAATCCTGGTGAACCCAATGAGTATTGGTACCCACATGGCTCCAGCTGGGTACTGACAGCGCTTGCCTCCAGGGCTTGTGGTGCAATGATCTAACTAGCCAACCACTATGCACCACTGCTTGCATGGGCTCAGGTCCCACTCATGAGAGATAAGTCTGGAGTCAGTTACACGTGAGTCAACCTCAGAGACTACGTCACCCTAGGAGAGTCTGAACTGGAGTAACTCTTGCTCAGGGGCTGGAAGGTAGCAGAGATGTAACTAATAGAAATGTTGAAAAATATGTACATTAAAGGATGGTATCCACCATTAACTTACAGCTTCTTCTGGCACAAACATACTCCATTCTGAATGTGAATGTTACCCACCTTACACATTATATCTGAATTTGCTACTAGGGTTGTAAATTTAACCCTAGACCCTTTCCCCCAAAAGACTGATCCAAAGCCTGCTGAAGTTAATGGACAGGCTCCCACTGACTTCACTAGGGGCTGGATTGGGCCCTTGAGGCCAGAGTTTCAGGTATTTAGTGGCCTAAAGAAGGAGATGGGTGCTTTAGAAAAGCCTGCTGGGGGCCTAATTCCATTGACTTCATTGGGAATAGGACAATTTACTTGCTTTGGTGGTTTAAAAGTGCTGCTTGGCAGTACCGGGTTTACCAATGGTGCCATGGTACAAGGCCCTGCCCCCGCTCAGCCTCTTCCCCCTGAGGCCCGGACCACTGCTCACTCCTCTCAGCCCCCTCCTCCCCTACCCACCATCATGTCTCTCTTCCACTCCCTAAATAGTGAGTAGGTTCAATAACATGAATTGAAAAGCGTGGTCCTCATTTGTCACTGCCTTACACCATGTACACAAGCATCCCCACAAAAGGCTTGTTAAGAGGAACACATTATTTCTGCCTTTTCATAAGTAACCCCATGGTGGCTTATTCTGGGCAACAGAACGAATGAGGGATGTGAAAAATGTTTGGAACCAAATCTTAGCATGCCTCATTATCAGCTCAAAATACCTTGCTTCTTTGTTTCTTTCCTATCTTTAAAGTTTCTTCCCTCCCTCTCCCCCACCATCTCACTCCTGGTTGAAAGCAAACAAGCTGTGGAGAGAGGAAAGGAAATTAGGATATTTTTTAAAATGCTTGGACTCAGATCATCCTCTCCTACAGAAAATCCTGTGAAAAGCCCAGGGAAGAGCGGTTGGAAGATATCCCCATGAGGTTCCCCTTGTCAAAAGCCCCTCAGTTAGGCTTCGTCCAACAAAGCACTTAAACACATACTTAAAGCAGGAAAGTAGTCCCCTAAAGCTGAGCATCCACTTAAGTACTTCTCTGGTTTGGGATCATGGCCTTGTTGTGTGTAGAGACACCCATCTCTGTAAAAGGTCACAGCTTGGCATAGACCAAGGGGTCAGTTCAGATACCGGAGTCATCCTTGCAGAGATCTTATCCCCAAGGAGCCTTCATTATGCTCAGTGTGTTCCAGTGGAGCCTTCACTAGAATTCCCCCTTTGGGCAATAATCTAGTGGGGATAATATGAGCCTCTGGGACAAATTCTTTTCCTAGTGTATCTGCACTGGCCTCAAAGAAGGGATAAATCTAGCCTGTTGTCATTAATTGTGATGGGGATGGTCCTGTTATTAAACTCTAGCAGTTCTAGATACTGTTCTCAGCTCACAGTGCAGCTGGTGAAGGACCAAGAGATGAGTCGCCCATCAACAGACAAAATATAACTTCTCTTTTCTCTGACAACAGCATGCTGAGGTGATGAGTGATAAGGTGGGGTAACAGACTCTGAAGTATATTACTGAGAGGAGTTTAACATGGTAAGCAAGTTGACACCCTAATAAATAAGGCAGTCTTACACTTCAAGTGTTTCTCAGAACTAGACAGATAGTTAGACCCTCCTATTTTCCTCTTCATTTCCCTTCTATCAGGCAATATAGGAAACTTTTAAATATTGCCTCTCTGCAATGGAAATAATATTGGCATCCAAATGAACAGAGCACCAAACATTTCACCTGACAAGCTGAAGTGAGCAAAGCTCTTGTGAACTACGGTCTGCAAGCTGTATCCCATTCACTTAGCAGCTCAATGGTTGGAACTCTGAATTTCCATAAATTTGGTAATGAATAATGATGCTGATGATGAGATTTGCATTCATGTCCTGCCTGAGGCACAGATCCAGGAACCGATCTTTCACTACCTGATATAATTATTTCCACCTGTGAATCATGAGCCAGTTTCTCTCCACTGACTAAGCCCTTTTGCACTGCTTAAGTAGGGGGGCAAATAGCTGGCATAAAGTTAGCAGAATTGGCTCCTATGCCAAATGTATATCACCACCCATAAGAGGTGTGTTGGAGCAGGATGAGGGGTTTTTTGGGGGGTAAGGTGGAATGTACCTGTGCTCTGCTGCTTCTCAGCTGGTGTTTGGTCCCTTAGGGACATACCCAGGTTGCATAAATTGGTATGAGCAACTCACGGATTGGTGGTGCAGATCAGTTTACAAAATTGGGGGGCGCTAGCCCCAAGCTCCTGCATTCAGTGCCACTCTTCTTTCTGCCAACAAATCTCAGCACAGGAGGGAAACCGAGACCAGTGCATGCAAAGTGAGTGTAATATACTGCCCGAGTGGAATTCTTCACTCCCACCTAGCAGTAATGTTTTACACTCAATTTGTGCTCCTGCAAACAACTAGACAAGGTGCGAAACAGTGGAGAAGCAGGTCCTTGGGGGAGATGTGCAACAGAATAAAAACAAATACAATGTAATAAAAACATAATAAAAAGACACTTCTCTTAAAATTCAAGCACATAAAAACAGGATATAATCCACTGTAGAGAAAGGGAAGTAATGCATACATACCAAAGGAGGTACTGGACAGGCATATAAGCACACTACTAAAACATAAAAATAAGCATTTATCAACAGTTACCAGTCTGTGGCACCCTGTGATAACTCAGTATTTCCTTACGTACTTAAAAGAAATTAACATCCAGTACAGCAGCAGTGCTGGAGATAATCTGATGGTATATATGCAGATAAATATTGACGTTTTAATGGCTACCAGACTAATCTGTTGTGAAAACAGTACATTTCCTGGTTCAGCGGGGCTACTAAATTTTCATCTTCTAATGAGTGAGGTGCATCTCATGTGCTACATTTGAGGTTATTAACTCAACGGTCTCAGGAGCTCCAGCTGCAAGAGAGAACAGACTGTTGGATACCAGAGAGACTTCTTCAATTACTGATTGGCAATGTCAGGAATGGAAAATACAACTAGCCATTTGCAAACCTGTCTCAGACTCACTGAATTTCTCCAGATTTAGATGGGAGGGGCTGAGATAAAGGGAAGACTGTGGGCCATATTCTTAAAAGAAAGAGCTGTCCTTTGAGTTGACCTTGACCTTTGATCAAGCTCAACTCAGGAAGTTATAATCAAAGCAGGAACATTAGTGCATCTCCTTTATGCACAACATGCTTTATCATGTATATTTTTGTGGTGGTATTAAATACTCCTAGATTAAATTGAAATTCCTCTGAAATTACACAGCACAGACACATTAATGCCAAAGGAGTTCATCATGATTAACGATATAATGCATACCAAAGGAATTAATGATAACTTGTCACACGTAATAGGTTGCCACCTCATCAACTCGAGACACTCAGTTTTGCAGTGCCCTTTTCATAAATGTAATCAAGCCACAAGTTCATTAGCTACATGCTTGAAATGTGACCTATATAAACAAAACAGAAATCCAACTATGGATTTTGATTTCAATCTTTTCTATTCAGACTCCAGAATAAAAACTTTATGAGGTTCTGGTTTACCATTAACAGTGGAATAAGTGCTTGATTCAATGCCTACTGACATCAACGGAAACCCTCCTGTTGACTTCAGTGAACTTTGGATCAGGCTCTAACACATTTACTGCCTATTCTGAATGTTCCCTTCTGTATTCAGGGCCAAATTCTGGCTGCTCTTGTGTGGTTGTGTGAGGTGAAGGAGAGAAGGTTTAGGAAAGCCAGAACTGTGACACTTGGGCTTCCTGAGTGCAATCTACCAACCAAGGATTCACAGAGTTATCTGCAGTGCTCGACAACTCACTAGGGTTGTGTCTGGGTGTGGCAGATGTATCATTATGGCCCCACCATGTTCTAGAGTCAACTAGTAGTTCAGGGAAGGTACTGGGAGGACCCCACTCTTAAAAGGGTGTAGCCAATGTACAATCTCCTAGTATCCTTGGAGGCATTCTACCTGTATGTGCTAGTAGAGGCAAAATGCCTCCAAAAACTGCCATTTGTTTAAGGCAACTCTCCATGCTTTGCAACATGCCTGGAGCTAGTAAATCCATAAACTGGCTCTACACATTTATATTTTTTAAGCTTTGACACAGGATATGCCACAGTTTACCTGTGGGGAAGGGGGAGGGGAACAAAGGCTGGATGGCATTATTCCAAGTGCTATAGACATTTTTTGCAGAATGTATGTAATCTGACAATGTAAATATGCATAGAGAAACTAGCCTATGTGAGGCCCATTTAACATCATTTCAGTTGTTATATCTTGCCTGTAGTCTGAGTGGAACTGGGGACAGAGGGTCTGGTTTCAGGAGGGACACAGCTGGCACCAGGGGTTCAGGAATGCAAGCCGGAGCTCTGGCTGCTTAGGTATAAACTGTAAGCATCAGTGTGTAATACTAGCCATTCAACCTGCGTAATAAAGACCTTTTTCCCTACAACTCTGCAGGCGCACTGCATCACTTCTGGCAATCAAAGCATTCCTCAGTATTTATTGAATGGGTTCAACACTTTACAGAGCACAGGGGGAGAGGCAGTCCCTACCCGCACGGAGTTTACACATCAAAGTAGACATGGTCTACCTACATGCAAGCACACAGGGCCAGGCCTTTGGCAGCTGTGAATCAGGGTTGATCCACTCTTTGAAATGGAGCTGTGCTGATCTGCATCAGATCAGGCTCTGGTTCCTAATCCATGCAACAACAAAGTATCAGACTGCCTAACGAATAAACAATTTAAAAACACTTTTCTGGTAGTTTCTGGATTATCACGGAAAGGTTTCTGTGGGAGCAGTGTGTGTTTTAAGGAGGAGTTTAAATGGAGAGGGTGGTCATTTGAAACACAAGGAAAGAGAAGATATAATAAGCATCATAGGCGCTGACTCCATGGGTGCTCTGGGGCTGGAGCACCCACGGGGAAAAATTAGTGGGTGCTCTGTACCCACTGGCAGCCAAACTCCCCGCCCCACCTCACCTCCTCCCCTAAGTGTGTCGCGTCCCCGCTCCTCCCTACCTCCCAGCGCTTGCTGCCACAAAACAGCTATCACAAGATCCAGGAGGGAGGGGGGAGAAGCAGGAACGTGGCACGCTCAGGGGAGGAGGTGGGAAAGAGGCAGGGCCGGGGCGGGGATTTGGGGAAGGAGTTGGAATAGGGGCAGGGAGGGGGCGGAGTTGGGGCAGGGACTTTGGGGAAGGGATTGGGATGGGGACAGAAGGGGGTGGGGCAGGAGTGGAGTTAGGGCGGGGCCGGGGACAAAGTGGGGGTCGAGCACCCTCCAGCACCAGTAGAAGTCGGCGCCTATTGTAAGCATGAAAGGTATCACCGAGGAGTGACCAGAGACACAAATGGAGAAAGACGTAAAAGGATTAACAAAGGGCATTATGAGATGGAAAACAAAATCATGTACAGCTGAGATTTGCAAATGAGGCCAAGGGATGTAGACACCCAGTGTCAAATTTTCAAAGATATTTAGTTGCCTAAAGATGTAGATAGCTGCCTCCTGGGATTGTCAGAAGTGCCAAAGCAGTCTAGGCACCTGACCCTCATTCATTTCAATTGATTGAGTTAGGAGACTGTCAAAAGTGCCAAAGCGGGTCAGTCTCACCAGGTGCCTAAAATACCTTTGCAAAACCTGGCCCCCAGATCATGATTGTCAGTGGGAGTTGGGCACCTGGCTGCCCTCTGGACCTTTGAAAGTTCCCACTTCCCTAGTTGAAGGAAGTTAATACAACTTTTCCAAAAGAATTTGATCTTATAGAGTTCAAGTACTAATGCCTAGCTCTTACACAATGCTTTCCATCAGCTGATCTCAAAGCGCTTCACACAGGAAGTCAGCTCATCATTCCCATCTGTACGATGGGGAACTGAGGCAAAGAGAGAGGGTGGGAGGAGTGACTTACTCAGGGTCACCCAGCAGGCCTGTGGCAGAGCCATGAATAGAACCCAGAACTTCTGAGTCTCAGTCCAGTGCTCTAGCCAACGCATTCCAATTCACACCTCACCTTGTCACAGGGCTCTATTCGGGTTCTCTTACTCATGCTACAGGGCACCTTATTTCATCGTTAGTCCCAAAAGATACTACTCACTGAAAAGAGCAGCGGAGTGTGACCCACCATTACCAGGTAATATTCTTGGATTCAGGCTTCTTTTGTTCTGATCAATCAAGATCCTTCACTCTGTTCAATCAGATGCCCTTCTTAACTATTTGGTAGTTAATATTCTGTTTGCTAAGTTGACTAGGATGTGATTTCTGGAACACAGTCAGAAATTTGGAGCCTTTTAAATTGGTCTGCACTGTTATCAGATTAACATAATATGAAAGCGACAAAGCTATTATGAGGGAAAAAACATGCAACCATGCATGCTTTTATTAATAAAGCAGCCTCAAGTCAAATAATCTTCTTGATCATATTTACAATTTATCTTGTTTTGCATCTTTAAGGTTTTTAGCTTAAGGTTTCTTTTAAATTACTGTGAGGACATAATTGATGTATATATTTTCAGGAAGTCAGAGAAACTCAAGCTTCGCGCTTCGCATTTAGCTCAATGTGATTTTTATACTACTATTTATCATATGTCTTATTTTTCAGTGTGTCTGTATTAGGCATATCTGTGCCAAAGAGATTCAGCAGATCCTGATCCAAAAATCGGACTTTCCTATCAGAAAGCAAGATCTGAAAACAACAATCCAAATACATTAGGAGAAGTGACATGTTCAGTAAACTGAAAAAGACATTTCCTGTAAATCATCACGCTATGGTAGATTAAGTTATAAACTTCTTACGACATAGGGAGGAGATTCTATTTCATTCACTTTCTTATAATGCAACCATCAATAAAGATTGCATCTTTATACTTTATTTATTTATTTACTTGCTTATTTTTGTCCAGTGTTCCTATACTTTGTGTCTTGCAGATAAGTAGCATTTTTCAATTTGAGGAAAAATATCAAACCAAGAGAATCAATAGATTCAACAAACAGGGCCAGATTCTAATCTTTAATAAACAGTGCATTTCTCCAGGTAATACAGAAAATCCTCTACTCTATTTGCTGTGAGTTTCAAAGCATCTAATAATATTTACCAGTCATGCAAAGTTTCAGAATAGAGATGAGATTTTAAAACTGAAGTGTTCCTCAGTATCTTCTGAAATCAAGTACCCTTCTAGTTTATAATGACTGAGAAATGTAGACATGGATGCAGTACCTATGCTCCAGAAGGATCACAGATGGCCCGACAGAGGAAGAAACTTTTGGGGGAGATGTTTTAAAATGGTCCATGGACTGGACCTTCCTGGCTTGATTAAGACTATCACTAGGCAGTTGAGCATCACTTCTCCACACTGAGCTCTACTGTGTCGAGTAGAAACTTAGTACAGAAGAGAATCCAGGCATAAGACTTTCTGTCCTTTTTGTTTAAGTTAATTATTTGGTCTATGGAAGTTATTCAGAGGAAATGCTACAAAGCCTTCCTATTTCACACAGCTTTTCAATCAGAAACAGAATGGCACTCCCACCAGCAACCACCATCCTGCCATACCCTAAGCAGAGCTTTCTATAACCCAGAAAGGGAGACAAATCAGAGACTCCATGAAGTCCACCAACACTGCTGCCCATCTATATTCTACATGGTAGGAGGAGCAACAAATGTTATGAGGAGAGACAGTACAATACTCTAGAATGGATTTCATGTAGAATTGCCCTCATTTTTCCACCTGACTCTCTCTTGGTAAATGCATATTCAGCCAGAATTTAAAGTGGCCAAGGAGGATGCCACAGGAAAGTCAGGGAACTGTTTTTTAAAAAAGAAAACACTCAAATATTTAACAGCCTATAACTGAGAAGTGTTGAATAAGCAACACATGGTATAATCCTTGGGAAAAGTAAACCTCCCTACCTGCTTCCTAACTTCTACTTCTGGTTCTTAAACTGTCTCGACTTCAATCTCTTTAGATTTCTTCTGAGCTGTAGCTCACGAAAGCTTATGCTCAAATAAATTGGTTAGTCTCTAAGGTGCCACAAGTACTCCTTTTCTTCTTTCCTCTATGTTTGTCTTGCAAACACGCTTCTGTGCCTTTTCTCATTCCACTTTGTTCTCTCAGCCTCTGATTTAATTTCCCACTGACCCTTTCACAGGACACTGATCAGGAGGGCGTTGCCTTGCGATCAATCTAATCCACTCACCATGAAGTTCTATTACCGGGGCAGACAGTATAACTGATTATGGAAGATAACGCTCTTAATGCTTCTTAACTCAGCAGCATTTGAAGCCAGGAGCTTTGAAAAAGCTAAAAGAGAAATCATAAAATCTAATATGATTTCCAGTTAGTGATTGAGGTGTGTCACATGATATGCAGGATCTATGTTGATAAGCCTCATAATCATGTCTGGGGTTAATCTAAATTTACCCGCAGCCATTTAAAATGCCCACTTATCCTTAACTTCTCTCCTTCCCTTTATCTCTATATCTTACCCTTCTCCCTCATTTCTTCTAAGCAAATAGATACTTCTCTTCTCCTCAATCCTGACACACAACTGACTTTGCAATCCTTACATTTCCCGGTCTCTAACTTTGGTGAAGCATCAAACCAGTAAGAAACCCAAGGTTCCTTACCAAAGCCCAACATTTCTATATGCTGCTGCAGTTAATGAAGTAAGCCTGGGGCAGGAAGTTTGGAAACTCCTGAGTTCTACCCTGGCTCTGACAATTACTTCCTTTGGAGTCCAGAGTAAGGGGTGTGGAGATATATAAACCCTCCCCCAGCCTCCTAGTGTTTGGGGGTGAAGGATTCACTAACCATTAGGTTACTGGATCCTGCTGCCCTGGGGAACCTGAGCCCGCTGCAGGCTGCTCTAGAAGGGGTAGGACCATCACTGGGGTCAGGGTGATGCATGTCCAGGAGGAACAAGGAGGAGCAGTCTGACGAAGCACAGCTGGGCAAGTAGAGAGCTCCCTTGTGCCCTCCCCACACAAACAGAAGGCAAAAATATCTTCCTGGCCCTTGCTAAATCCTGATTCCTTCCAAGTCAGGGTTTGGCCTTAGGGACCAGATTTTCCAAACTGAAACGCCACCGATTTAAAGGACAATGTCAGAACTCGATCTGGTGGAAATTTTCCAACCAAAAACACTGAAGGAAAATGAAAATTTTTGTGGAAAATGTTCATATCTAATCTCTCTCTCTCTTCCATGAAAACTGTACAATGCTTCATGGAATTTTTTTAAAAAACAAAATAGATTTGAAACTTCACACAAGGAACAACTGGCATTGTGAGAACTTTTCCCGTACACTTGATTTCACATGTTACAGTTATTATGGATTCTTTCAAAGCATGTGGTTTGCACCAATGACTGATCTTGTTTTCCACCCCCATCTTGAAAATTCGTATGATCCCACCTGTCACAGGTGAGGGATAGGTTGTGATGTATGTACCAAGGAGTGAAGCCATTAAATGAATATGAATGAACTCATTCAATGAATTCGACAGCAGAGACCAAATGATGTCTGGTCCTGACCTGATGCACTAAAAGGGCACTGGTTGCAAAGAGACTTTTCCCCAGTGCACCCACAAAGAAAACAGTCACTAGTGATTGGATGCTGGCTCCCATTACCTATAGAACCACAGCCCCAGAGGAACACATCTGGTAGCAGAGAGGATGAGATATTGGACTGTTCCCCTGCAGACAATGCTGTTGGGAGAATGCTCTGGCTTTGTCTTTTGAAAGCTGTGGAAGGTCCCATTGTTGTCTTCCAGGTTAGAGCTCTGAGGATCTGGAGCAGGTACTCTGCATTTCACAACTCCCAAGCCTGCAGGGCAAGCCCGTATAAGCTCCTAGACTCAAGCTGTATAAACTCGCACTGTTCTCCCCAGCACTGCTGGAATATGAGATTTCCTTTCCCCTACTTGGGCTATTCAGATGTACTAGACTGGACCACAAGAATGATACTATGGGAGATGTGTTGGGAAGTGTCTTTGTGAGGATCTGTGGGTCGAGAAACTGGGGCTGCTAGTCCCTGAGCAGCTGCTGCAACCACGCCATGACCCAACAGCTCTGGCAAAGCACCCATAGACAGACTGAGAGCCTTGTGAGCTCAAACACCACCGGCTGTACCGCCCACAGGGGGCCAAATTGGCAGTGCTCCTGGGGTTCCTGATAGGCCTGAAAGGGACACCAAGAAGTTGTCTGTGCAACTAAGCAGAGCTCCAGCCAGCTGCTAGGACAGACCTTGCTCCTGCCTTGTTCCTGTCATGCTCCAGTCCACTCCAGCCCTGCTCCCTTTCCTGGCGTCTGACTCTGGCTCCACACAGTGGGCCTGGCTATCCATGCCTTGGCCATGACTGGTTGTTTGGGAAGTTGGGCGCCTGAAGTTAAGCTGAAGGGCCCTTACCCTCAATACATGAGGATCCACCATCCTTTCAATTGTGAACACATTTTATTTTTCCATGTCAGTGCTCAATTTCCAGAGAGTCTCGTATTCCCCAGCTCAGTGCCAAAGGTCACTAAGACTGGAACACAGCTCAGCTTAGAGTCACACAGAATGAAAAAAAACTGGAGAAAAATCACAGGCGAGAAAACACACCACTACTCTCAGAGTCACTGGCACTGTAGGCTGGGCAACATCAACTAAGCTCCTAAGGGAAGTACCTGACAGAGGTTTGAGGGAGCGTTGGGTTTTGTTTCTCCAATTTTGCAGTCTCTCCCTCCTCCCTCTCACCCTTTTTCTCCCTTCTGAACCTGCCCATTTCCCTTCATTCCTCCTCATCCTCTAGGCCTGCCCGTGGTATGGGAGTGTCGCTCCCCTGCGAACAGCCAGCCTGCCTCTCTCAGTGAATACACCATCAACAGTCCTTCCATCTCTGCCTGACACATATGGCTTCTTGGCAGAGAACAGTCTGAGAGGATATGTTATATATTCCTTGGGGCAGGGACTGTCTTTTTGTTCTTTTTGCACAGCGCCTAGTACAATGGGGTCACGGTCCTTGACTGGAGCTCCTACGCACTACGGTAATAAAATTAATAGGGGGGAGAAAGGGAGAAATTAAAGGGGGATCTGAGTGGAGCATAGAAAAGGTCCCAAATAAGAGACCCCTGGCACCTTTGCACTCTGGTTGCTGTTCACATCAGCAGTAGTATCTGCCTAAGGCCCATTCTATCTGCCAACGATCACTGGAGTGCAATGCATTCTACCCATGTCCCCTCCTACCTCTTCACCAGCTTGACATATCCAGAGGTTTTCCTACACCAAAAGATTCTCCAGCTTGTGCCTACTTGTGTCAGTTTTCCATCCCACTTTGTGATGCCCAAATGGGCGAAGGAGCAGGACCAGGAATGTGATTTGCAACCCTCAGAATCCCAACCTCTAAACGAGAGACATAGCCAGCATCGTGTACAGTGAAATTATTCATGTGTGCTGCACTGTTTCCTTCTATCAATTTTTGTTGGAAGAGTTAAATAGGATTCTCCAGAGAATCAGAAACAAACATAGTTTCAGACTCGCATACATGACTTGAGAAAATTCTTAATTATCAGAGCATGATCAGTTTTCATTGCCTACAGCCCCGACTGCGTGTCCAGCTGTTTATTCTCTTCGCTCGATATTATAATAACAAATCAATATGCCTTCTGGTATTAATCATCCCATCAAAATGGTTGCTACAGTTGACAGATGTGTTCAAGCCATTAGTCTTAACTTAATATCCAATCTTCTGGGAAAGTCCTAATGAAGTTAGAGGATGATTACATTTTTTTAAAGGTATTCTGGACTATTTTACAGAATTTAATAGAAAACCTTATCCTTACTATGGAAATTTAGAGCATGGTTAAATTCTATAGGGTTTTTTTAAAACTTCATTTCCATAGAACTCTATTACATTTCTTTAGATCCCTGGAGAGTTCATCTCTGTTAGATTCTCCAGGATTTTTATAAAAGGTTACAGGAATAAGCATACTGGCTTTCCTTACACAACTGAGTTTGGAAAGGAGGGACATTGGGGGCCATGGCAGGTTCCCCTGTTCCCACCATGCAGGAAGCAGGTAGAATGCTGACAGTGCTATCAGCAGGACTCAACAGCCTCAGACAGGACAATGTTCTGGGCCAGTGCCTTTCTGCAACGGCTGTAAGGGCTACTACTGGCCATGCTCCCTCAGCACAGCCAGGTCCATTCTGCTTCCATCTCCTCTGCACAGATCGAATAGCTCATGGATGCTTCAGTTCTACTCCCTCCACCCAAACATTCTCAGAGGGGAGAAAATATTTATTCTTTCAAATGAATTCCTCATTCTGCATTGATTAATTGACTGAGAGTATTATTGCTCCAACCACTTGTACACCCTGGATGGGATAGATGGGGATGAGCTTGTATATGAGTTTTCCATGCCCATTACTGATGGATAGGTAACATAGGTCCAAATCCTCAGCTAGTATAAATCAACTGCAATGGCGTCATGCCAATTTGTCAGATGAGGATCTGGTCTTCACAGCCAGCCATGGACTGAGCAGTAAAAAGAGAAAATGTATAGAGCTGGCAGAATAAAAGATGTTTTGGTTTGCTGGCAATTAGGCCCTCCTCCCCCCACACACTCCAACCCCAAAAATGAGAGGGGGAAAAAAGACAAATTGATTTTGATTAAACAAAAATGATTTTTTAATTTACATTTTCAGAAAGTCAAAGTAAAAAAAAATGTTTGGGATTGAAACATTTTGTTTGACCTTAGTCAATTTATTTTTCATTTTTATTAAGGGTTTTTTTAAAAAAGGATTTGGGACAAAAAATTAAAGGAGATTGCAAAACAACGTTGTTTCAGTTCTGGGATTCATTTAGGTTTTATCTGTTTTTTATCCAAAACCATTTGTTGAAATAGACAGAAATTTGGGAAATGTTTAGTTGTGGCTGAATGTGCCTATCTTGCAAAAAAAAAATTCTGTCCTAAACATTTCACATGCATGCAGCTTATCTTCTTGCCATGCCAAGATTAAACTGCACAAAGAATTGTAGAGAATAGTTTTGAATATCTCCAGTGATAGCACCATAAAAATGTTGTATAATTAATGCACACAAAAGACCTAAATACTCCCTCATGTAACCATCTCAAATTTAGAATATAAAATAGTCGATTCAAACCACAGATCTATTCATGGAAGTTACAGAAAATGTTAATTACATTTTTTTTCCCCAACCACAATGATCTGGTTTTAGTTTTGCATTAGTTATTTTGAGCAATGAAAAAATTCTGAACTACTCTCGCTGAAATTAAATACTACAACAGAACAAAGCATATCAACATGCTTTAAAAAAGGAACCTATTGTTCTGCATTAGTGTCAGCAGGAGTGAGATTCTGTGAGAAAAATACAATGTACGCAGCATAGGACAACAGTAAATTACTCACAGTTGTGCTGTGACTCATCAAGACATTTTATTGTGATAATGAGAGTAGATATTTAATTTTAAGGAAGGGGAGGGAACTGATTGTTCAATGTTAAATCTGATCAAAATGTGCAAATAATTGAAAATAGTTAATTTGAAGACATCCTTGAATTAAACTAAGTGGATAGAAATATTCAAGTTGTTAGTTTCAATGGGCTTAGATTTACAAGCTTATTTTATAAGCTGGGACTCCTATTACAGCAATGCTTTTAAAATAAAATGGAGAAATCTTTTCATTGATTTCCACAGGAGGCTGCTTCCAAAGGTTTTGTTCACTGCAAGTTGAAGACTTGCAAGGGTCTTTGTTGCTCTAAAATTCAGAAACATAAGAAAAGACCAGAGAATGAGAAATAGGAAAGAAAGGGTTCTGGGGTCAAATGAAGGGAAAGGCAGAGGTGTAGCTGTAGTGCTTTGTCTTCCCACTGATCAGACACAAATCTGTCTGATACGGTAAAAAAAAAAAAAAAAGACATAAAAGACATTGGTCCAGATTTATCCCTGCTGTAAGTCCAGAGGCTTTGGTTAGCCTATGGCAGGAATGTAATAAGAAGACTAAGCTCATTTCACCTGCAGATCTCAAAGCTCTTTGCAAAGGAAGTGAGTATCATTATCCCCATTTTACAGATGGGAGACTGAGGCGCCAAGATTTGCCCAAGGTCACCTAGAAGGCCAGTGGCATAGCTTGGAATAGAATCTCTGTCCACTAGCTCACACGGTCACCATAATCAGCTCACTGCTTGTAGCCCTAAGATATAGCAGAATGCAGCCCGCCTTAGTAAGAAAATGGCATACTGCAAGAAAATGGCACACAAGTGTGCCTGGGAATATGCAGAAATTAAACTCCCAGTGCTTCAATGAAGCACTCAGCGGCTGTGAAAAATATTACAACACTGTTGGACAGAAAGAGGTTTTCCTAGCTGTGTAATTTCTTTCAGTAATTTGCTTTGCTCACATGTATAGGAGGAAGCAAGGATGCACACACAGTGCCAACATGAAACACAGATACCATGTTTCATTCCAAGCACAAATGGTTAGTTCTTTTGCCATCTGAAAAAAGGCCAGTACGTTGCTTTGAATTTTCAGAAATAGTTGTCATATTATTACCGAGAGAGCAAGGCTGAAGCCCAATAAGACTCGAGGGAAATATTCTGTAATAGTTTACCGCAAGTGCTTAAATACAACTTCAACAAAAATTATAGAAGGTAAATAAAACTCGTGATTCAAGAGCCTTTGAAGTTTTGGTTAGGTTGGGTTCAAATGTTTTTCCAGACTCTATGGATCTGGCAAACAGGGAAATCTGGCAACATGAGAATAACAGATTACCCGGTCATTTCTTCTTGAGAATTCTGATATTTCCTGTGCTTCTTTCTAGTTCAGTTAAAAGTAGTAGGGACTTTATTTTGGGGACTGCTCTAGCGAGGAAAAGCAGCCCCAAACCTGTTGGAGATGCCCACTTGCAAAAGGAGAATCTCTAGATGGAACAGAGGTGCCACAGAGCATAGATTTCTTGGTGAAGAGGAAGCTCAGCCAGAATATCCTTGCACCCCAGCAATCCCCTGAAATAGCCTTTTAGAGCTGTGGTAAGCTGATTTCATTTGCACCGGAGGTCAGCTCAGCCCTCGGTTGTCTCCAGAATCAGGGAAATGCCAGGGGCTGTAAACCACTTGTGTCTCCACCCCAACACCTGGTTACACACTGAACACAAGTTGGCCAGATCTCCAGGGAGTGCTGGATTGTGAGAACAGCATGTCTCACAGCAATGTCCCTATCTGTTTAGGCACCAGGCTGTAATCTGGAAGGTGCTCTGATACTACAGTGACAATGTAGTATCATTGATTTCAATAGACTCAGTGGAGCCATTCTGATTTACACCAGCTAAGGATCGGGTCTGCAGATTAGACCAGCACTGGAGCGTGGAATTAAAAGATACCATTAAGTATCCAAACTATCCTAAATCTCATAGAGGGGGAAAAGAAAAGGAGGGAGGATGGTGTGGAGTGAGATTTGTACCTAAATCCCATTCCTCAAACAAAATCTCTTCTTAATTCTGAAAATTTGCCCTGATGTCAGGTCTGATGCCAGTTTTTCAAGTGAGGATATCCCAGAGAATTTTCTGCTTTACAGTGAACGCATTCCAGTATAAATCTGGTTCTAAAGTTAACCCTAGAAAACTGGCACATTATATTCAGGGCCCGCCTTTTGCCAAGCTGACAAGCCTCAGTTCCAGAAGGGCCTGACAACAATCCATCTCAATAAAAGAGACAACTGGACACCAATCGGAGCCTGATCTCTGTGGTCCATAAGGAATGTGACTATAGTGCAGAGCAAGCTATGCTTGCACAAGGACATTCTCAGGGTAGTAATGAGCTTTACAATATTTATCTTACAGTGTAGGCAACCCTTCAGGAGCTTAAACATGTTTATAAGCCAAATTTGCCTTTCTCCATTTACACAGCATCTTATTCTATTTTTATTTTCTATAAGCTTTTGTCACAAGCCTGGCTTCTATATACATTCTATCACGTTCATTTTACCAAGGGATGTGGTTGATTCTTCATCAAGACTGGATCTCTTTCTGAAATCTATGCTCTAGTTCAAATACAAGTTATTGGGCTCAAGGGAGGAATCACTAGGTTAAGTCGTTTGGCTTGTGCTATGCAGGAGGTCAGACAAGGTGATCATACTAATACCTTTTAACATTAAAATCTATGTCCATAGGAGATATTTTTGTGTGACCTTATGTGTTTGGTGGAAACAAGAAGAAATCCAAACCTTTACAACTCCAAGGAAACTCAACGCATTTCACAGTTCACTGATTGAGAACAGGCAGTGATGTATCTTTGCATATTGTGGATCCATAATAGGCAAATAAATATCATGAGTCTATATAGCAGTACTGGGTCTCCTAAATTTTCAGAGGTGAAAATAGACTGAACCACAAAATTTCTATTAGTACCCAAGCTAGATCCCAGTATATCAGTAAATGCCCTGTAAAAAATTTAAATAATTACTGTGAATACAAAGCACACGTTCTTTCATTATTTAGTGTTGGGTATTAGTTTTTTATTAACTTACCAAAGTAATATGACTGACCTTTGGACTGATGTTCTGTGATTACCTTAAAAATAATAAAGGGAGAAAACAAAGCGATAAATTCTCATAGCCTTCCTTATGTTACATAGTAACTTACTCGATGAGCAATCCTACTAGAGTCAACAAGACATGAGATCTAGCCTGGAAGTAAGGTGCTACTAACCCAAAATATCAGAATCTGGGCCCAAAACATTGAGTCAATTTTTGATAATCTAGCACCTACCAGACTGCACAGGAACAAACCTCTAGCAAGCAGGTATATGGACACAGATGTCAAAAAGATACCAATTGAGCTGAAAAAAACATAGGTGCAAATAACTGCACATTAACTTGAAAATTGTGGCCTGCAAATTGCAGTCACAATGGGTCAAAGCCATGGGCAAATTAGACTTGGAACTTTTCTAAAAAAATCTAGAGTATGCTTCTAGGCTGAGGTTTATGTGCCATGCTATAGAACTAAGCAAACTTTTATGACCAAATTATAAATCCCTAAAGATAGGGTTTACTAATGATACGCCCTTAACTAGATTAGTATTGGCGTCTGCAGCTAAGGAAGCCCACGGTTACTTTGTTTTAAAAGGTTTCTAATCTTGTAATGAAGCTATTTTTTTTGACCATTCTCAAAACAGAATCTGATTTGAACATTAGAATGCAATTAATCATGTATTTTAGTATCTCGCTTGAAATAATTTATTCAGATCCAAGAAAGTATATTGCACACATGATTGCATTATGTATAAGGAAAATAAACTGCATAATTGAAATGCACCACATAAATTATTCATCATAAAATGAAATCCTCTTGAGTAAAGACATGGGGTCTATTTCTCTACTGTCTCGCATGTTGTGTAGCGATTTACATCTCTGAAAATTGAGGGTGAAACTCTCCTATTCTGATAGCTTTGTACACTCACTTTACACACCCATATGCTGCTATACAAGGTGGAGAATCAGACCCACAGTACCTGAAAAGTAACCTGAAGAAATGAAAGGAAATCTCAGCAGTCCAGCTGGAGTTCTGCATTAGGCCACTAGATAGCAACCTTCTAACGCTGCACACAAAGTTCTTTGGAAACTCCTGAAGTAAAAATAGAAGAGGAAAGGAATTCTTTATATGAAAGTGAAAAGATCCCTAAAAAAAGGTGCAGTACAGAGCACATGGGCTATATTTTTCCCCATACACAGGGACTCTGCCTTCAGATAACATCCTGACCATGGACATACCTATAGTACTCCTAAGCAGTAAGTGCTTTGCTTCGACAAAGTGTTTGAAAGCACTGCATGCTGTTACATCAGGCCCTAGTCTGGGTAGATCAAATCATGACCTGTGGTTACACCTACACAGGAGAATTCAGAGATATAATGTGCCCCTTTACTGTCCTGGAAAGATTGCCCATATCATGGGCCACAGTACAACAGGGACAGGGGAAAATAGGTTTCTCAGAGCTATTACTCCCTGAGTCAGCAGAGCTGAGCTCGCACAGAGTGGGAGCAAGCTACACCAGCACCTTTACCTGATGTAACTTATATTCTTCCAATAGCAAGGAAAAATCAGGGACCAAATTGTGATTCTCTGAACACAAAGGGGGCTGCCACCTCCTTCAAGTCTCCTGCTGGGAATACCCCCAGTGCAGTGGAATTTTTAGCAGGTGTAGCACGCTTCCTCTGCATGTCTTCTGAGAGCCCCCAGCACAGGATACATGCTGCGAAACAGCAGAGATGCCTTGAGGGCAGGAAAAGATAGTGACCAGGGCATGAGGCATATCAGCTGTCTCTAGATGATGATAAGGAACATAGGGGATCATAGCCAGATGGGGCAGAGGAGAGCAGTCCCCTAATCCCATGTTTAGGATCAGGCAGACAGTCAGGAGCATTTACATGCTCAAAGTTACACAAAGGTTTAAAGCTTTTCAGGCTCAGCCCCTGACTTTGCAAGCCCCCCTGTTGAGATCCTGAGGTGTATTCAAGGAGCAAGGTACTATTCAATAAGAGCAATAGCATTAGCACTGGCCCTTGATGATGTCCTCTTTGGTACAATCCAACATAATTTTTAACTCAGTTGCTAGTAGCACCATAGAACCATACATTAAGCAAAGCTAGCCCTTCATTTTTCTCCCTAAGTAGTGTTGTGATTTATATTTTATTCTCAGTTTCTTTATGTTGCATATGAATGCTGAGATCTGTGGATCAATTCATTTCACCTGCTCCTTGAAGAATGACAGTGGAAAATATGGATAGAAAAGTAGAATTCTTGAGAAACATTCATTTTGATTGTTTCAGTACTACCTAAGATAGATAAGGGCAGAGCATCTCAGCTGCTTAGAACAATGAATTTTATAGGTGGCATTGCTTGTTCTTGGAAAAAGAAAAGGAGGACTTGTGGCACCTTAGAGACTAACAAATTTATTTGAGCATAAGCTTTCGTGAGCTACAGCTCACTTCATCAGATGGAAGTAACTGAATTCCTTTTGGTTCCACTTATTCACAATATCAATACACAGTGGTTTCTTGATAACTAGTGCTATCGTTTCTGGGGTTTGGTTAATTTATGTTGTAGCCTGGAAGTAGACCTCACTGGTTTATCACTTGGAATAGATTGGGGTTTCATCGGGAAGTGTTTGAAATAGGCAATTAAAATGTTATCCATCAAAAGGGGAAATGTATCTTAAATATCCCCTTTTTTAGTCCTCTTTGTACAATCATAGAACCATAGGGTTTCAAGAGACCGCTAGGGTCATCTAGTCTAACCCCCTGCCAAGACACAGGATTTGTTGGATCTAAACCGTCCATGACAGACGGCTCCAGCCTCCTTTTGAAAACCTCCAATGAAGGAGCTTCCACCACCTCCTGAGGCAGTCCATTCCATTGCCCTACTGTTCTTCCTGAGATTCAATCTAGATCTGCTATAATGTAGTTTGAACCCATTGCTCTTGTCCTGCCCTCTGTGGCAAGAGAGAGCAGCTTTTCTCCATCTTTTTTATGGCAGTCCTTCAAGTATTTGAAGACCACTATCATGTCCCCCCTTAATCTCCTCTCTTCCAAATTAAACATACCCAGTTCCTAGAGCCTTTGTTCATATGACTTGCATTCTATCCCTTTGATCATCTTTGTCGCTCACCCCTGGATCCTTTCCAGTTTCTCCACATGCTTTCTATATACTAGTGCCCAAAAATGGACACACTGCTCCAGCTGAGGCCTAACCAGTGCCGAGTAGAGTGGTGATATCGCCTCCCGTGACTTGCATGCTATGCCTTTGTTAATGCAACCTAAAATTGCATTTGCTTTTTTTGCAACAGCATTGCATTGCTGACTCATGTTGAGGTTGTGATCCACCACAACTCCCAAATCCTTCTGAGCAGTGCTGCTGCCAAGCCAGTTTCCCCCCATTCCGTATTTGTGCAGTTGTTTTTTCTTCCCTAAGTGTAACACCTTACATTGGTCTTTGTTGCATTTCATTTTGTTGTCTATAGCCCAGTTCTCCAATTTGTCAAGATCCCTCTGAATTTTAGCTCTATCCTCCAAAGTAGTGGCAACCCTCTTCTCCCACAAATTTGATCAGTGTGCTCTCTATTCCTACATCCAGGTCATTAATAAAGACGTTAAACAACACCGGACTCAGAAAAGACTCCTGTGGAACACCACTTGAAACCTCCCTCCAATATTACATCGTAACATTATCAGCTACTCTTTGTTTGCAGTTGTTTAACCAATTATGTATCCACTTAATGGTAGTTCTGTTGAGCCCGCATTTCTCCTGCTTTCTTATCAGAGTGTCATGTGGTACGGTGTCAAAAGCCTTGCTGAAGTCCAGGTATATTATGTCCACCATTCCCCCTTCCACCAAACCAGTTACCCTGTCAGAGAAGGAAATCGAGCTGGTTTGGCATGATTTGTTCTTAGTAAATCCATGCTCGCTGCTAGTGATCACCCCTCCATCCTTCAGGTATTCACAAATTGAATGTTTTATGCATTGCTCTAGTAGCTTCCCAGGTATCGAAGTCAGGCTGACTGGTCTATAGTTCCCCGGCTCTTCCTTCCCCCCGCCTTTTAAAGATGGGCACTACGTTAGCCCTTCTCCAGTCTTCTGGGACCTTTCTTGCCGTCCATGAGTTTGCAAATATTATTGCCAGTCACTCTGAGATTTCTTCAGCTAATTCCTCCAGTACCCTCAGGTGAATAGCATCTGGTCTCACTGATTTAAATTAAATCAAATTGGTCAGAAGATCTCTGACATGTTCTTTACTTATTCCGCTCTGCATCCCTTCCCTTTTATTGTCTGTGGTAACTTCGCTAGTCATCCAGTCACATTTTTTTTTTTGTGAGAACACTGAAACAAAGTAGGCATTGAGGAGCTCTGCCTTCCTGTCATCTTTTGTTACCAGCTGATCTTCATTGAGCAGCGGACCCACACCATCCTTGGTCTTTCTTTTTTGCCTGACATATTTGAAGAACTCCTTCTTGTTGTCTCTAATTGTCAGCAGTAAATCATTCATTGCTTTGGCTTTCCTGATTTTGTCCAGAGAATGTAGCAATACTTTAAAAAAGTGCCTCAGTATTTATTTTACTCTCATCAGTATTTATTCACTTTTAGTCCCATTTCCCCATAAATTTTTCCAGCTTGGTGTTTCCGAAGAGTTTATAGACAGAAAGGTCCCAACTCTCCCAAATTCAGTATCTTCCTTTCCAATGAGTTGTTTTTTCTTAGACACTGAGCTGGTGCTGTCTTTAGAACTCCCCCCTCCCACTGACAATACCTCAATGGGTGGACCTAGGTCTGAGTTATACAGTCCCCAGACCATAGGCGCCAACTTCTCCTGGTGCCAGTGAGTGCTCGTGTCCCCCCACCCCTGGCCCCACACCGAGTCTACCCCGCCCCACCCCCATTCCAACCCCTTCCCCAAAGTCCCCACCCCAACTCTGCTCCCTCCCTGTCCTTATTGGACCCATTCCCCAAATCCCCACCTCAGCCCTACCTCTTCCCCATCTCCTCCCCTGAGGGTGCCGCTTTCCTGCTCCTCCCCCCTCCCCCCCGGAGCTTGTTATGCCATGAAACAGCTGTTTCCTGGTGGCAAGCCTGTGAGGAGAAGCGGGGACATGGCGTGCTCAGGGGAGGAGGCAAAGGGGGAGGCGAGCTGGGGAGGGGAGGGTGGGCAGGGCAGGGAGCTTGGCTGCTGGTGGGTGCAGAGCACCCACCAATTTTTCCCCATGGGTGTTCCAGTCCTGGAGCACCCATGGAATCAGCCCCTATGCGCCAGACCCTCCTACTCTCAGCAGACTCTGAGAGGATTGGTGGTTAATTAAAGAGAGCTGGACCACCCCTTAGTTCTAATTTCCAGGGGATTCACTTTCTACAACTGCTTCTTCAGAATAATTTTTCCCACTCATGGTACGGTTCACTCTGTCAAACACCACTGTTAGGTGGCCAGATTAGTCTGTTCAGGTATAAAGGGGAAGTAAGCAACTCCCTGACTTTACTTCATTCCTTTTCATGACTGCCAAGCCCAAGCATTCATGAGTCAGGCCCCAAAATATCTGGGGTTCTTTTTACCTGCTTTCTGGATTTTAAGCCTTTATGTATCACATTTTCAACCATGAGGGCTAGAAAACTTAATTTTGTTTTAAGTGAAAGCTGAGATTTTCACATAATTACCTGACTCCAGAACCTGGAGATTTAAGAAAAACAGTAAATATTTTGTGACTTACAATAAAATGGCAAGAGATAGCAACTCTGTAATTTACTCACCAGAACAAGTAGGAAGTATGGAGATACCGATGTCTTCTCTGGTCTGTTCTATTCCTATGGCACTACGACTACACCAGGACCATAACTCAATGCAAATGTCAAGGTTACAATCTACCTCCAAATGATCTGCAAAATCAGGCTGATAAGAGTTAGACTACAAATATGGGTAGAGATTTTATCACATAATTTCACTAATTTTAGTGGAAGATACGTCCAAACATACTAGACTGCTAAAATCTGAAACTTAATAGCTTTCTTGCCATGTTCAAAATATCTTTTTTTTTTTTTTTTTTTTAGAATGGTGGATAACTGTGGCCTTATTTCATCTCTCTCCCACCCATTTTACTCCTGATTTATACCAGAGATCAGAATCAGGCCCACATTTGCTATATTTAATAAACAAATATACTCATTTACTATGTTTCCATATGTATTCCCTTCCTAATTCATTTACAAAAGTTTTTCATTACCTTAATTAATTCATGTGGCCTTAGTGGAAGTTTTAGCGCAAACAATGAGGATTGGTTCCTTGCACGCGTTTGGTGCTGCAGAAATATATTTCACACACACACCCCTCTGATTTTTTGTTCTCTCCCCAACTCACTATCTATGGTTTTTATTTATTTTTAATTTTTGTGTGTGTGTACGCACTATTCCTAAATAAGGACTAAAGGCTAAAATATTCTTACCAGCATATACTTAAGGTAACATTTTGTACAGTTTAGAAAAAAAAAACTGAAAGCATAATCACTCAAAGGATTTTTTCCCCTGCAAATTGTGTCTGTTTCAAATTCCTAGACAGATACGCCATTTTTAATAGCATATCTTATTAGATACAAATAGAAAGCAGTTGCAAGGCATGATTTCATTGTGTTATGAGCCTGCAGATTTTGAAAACATGGTTTAAATGGAAAAGCATTTTTGAAAGGCAAGTTTTTCAAGAATACAAGTTTGAAGAAAGAAATGTGTTTGAGAGGGCTTGGTGGGAAAGGATGAAAGTAGGGACTGACAGCATCTGAATTGAAATTAAGGACTCAGGGGTTCTCATTTTGGTTGGAACTCAGGAATTCTTCACTCGGTGTGTGGCCTTGGTAAGTCACTTCAAGTAAAATTTTCAAAAGCTCTTAAGTGACTTAGGAACCAAAATCCCATTGCCTTTGAATGAGACATAGCTTCCTAATGTCCAGATCCTCAAAGGGATTTCAGCACCTAATTCTCATTGAGTTCAAATCCTTTGAGGATCTAGGCCATAAGTCACTTAGGACCAGATTTTTAAAGGTGTTATTGTGACTAAAGATGTGAATGGCACCTGGTGGGTTTTTTCAACAGTGCCTAAGTGCCTAACTCTCTGGGAGTTTTAAAAATCCCACTAAGTATCTATCTGCATCTTTAGGCACACATTTATTTCTTTAAAAATATGTCCCTTAATTAATGTTGGCTTGATTGTCCATTGCCATACACCTCGTGTAGTCAATTACACAAATTAACAAATGTGTAAATTACCCTGGGGTAAATGATGGCACGAGTGCAGTATAATGATGAATCAGACTATGTGTATTTCAGTTTCTCTGTATGTAAAATGTGGAACAAAATTTACCTTCCTACAGATAACCCAAAGAGTTTTATGAGGATTAGCTTTAAAAAGGTGTTTTTCAGCTTCAGCATATACGACAGTAGTACTAGGGAGAACTTAAATATTTTAGGGATTGATGAGTTTAAGGGATTTGAAAATGGCGCAGCTATTTGCCAAAATATTTAACTCATTAGTGCAGAAAATTCCCTGAGTTCCACAATAGAGTCCAGAGCTAAACCACAGAATTAATTTAGCTGCATGAGTAAAAATCATCATAAATAGAGACTGAAATGTGTATAAATCTGAGTAACACCAGTTTCCCACTTTCATGTATTTCCATAAACAAACAATGCCTTCCTTAATTTGGAATGATTTACTTCAGATCAAACAAAAACGACAAAACAAGAAAGAACAAAAGTAAAATCTCCATCAGAGAGAACTCTGACATGTGAACCATCTCTGAAATATGCTGTAGTAACTAACTTTAACTCACCAATGATATCTAACCCTTCAGGCCTTAAAAATGTACCGGTACAGTGAGATTCAGGGAAAAAAACAAAGTTATAATAGTTGTATAGCTACATATGCTACAACCTTCATTTTCTTCCACAAGGCATATGTCTACACTGCAGTTGAGAAGTATTACTTCAGCACATGTAGCTAGTAGTGAGCTAGCTAGATCCAATCTAGCTTGAGTAATAATAGCCATGAAGCCTTGTCAGCATGGGCTAGCCCCTGCCCATCACCAGTGTTGCAATGGCTTCACGTCCATTGTTCCTCAAGCTACCTTTGATCTTGGGTATGTCTACATGTGTTGAAATCACACCTCCCAGGTGAAGCATAGACATACCCAAAGACATAAATTAAGTTTCAATTTATGTTATTAAATCTTTTCTTTTAGCTTTAGGATCAGAGGGGTTCAGTTTGGCTTTGATATACAGTATATTATAGGTCTTGATTTCACAATGATCGCAAACACCACATCTGGGAGACCACTCATGAATAAATTCAATACTGAGGTAAAGGAATGACTCATTCAGTTGTACACAAGTCAGCAACTTAAAAGGAACAAACCAAGAGATTTAAAAATTCCTATATAATTGTTTTTCAATAATTCATATATCCAACCCCTTAAAAGAACACACTCTATTATTCTTAAAAAGAAAAGGAGTACTTGTGGCACCTTAGAGACTAACCAATTTATTTGAGCATAAGCTTTTGTGAGCTACAGCTCACTTCATCAGATGCATGCATGGATGCATGAAGTGAGCTGTAACTCACGAAAGCTTATGCTCAAATAAATTGGTTAGTCTCTAAGGTGCCACAAGTCCTCCTTTTCTTTTTGCGGATAAAGACTAACACGGCTGCTACTCTGAAACGCTCTATTATGTGTACCTTAGCGATTATGTGGTGGGGGGAGACATATTTTACCATAAAACTTCCCTGTAATATACACTGCTTTGCTTTTTATTGTTTTCTATCAACACTTCAGTGTATTTGATACTTTGTATGTGCAACAAGATTTCATCCCAAGTACCTTAAGATGACAATTTGGTTTGATAAGATTTGCAGAGGTAAGAGAGACTTGTAGTTCTACATGTTCAGAGATTCCTGCAGGATTTCCTTTCAGACGGCAAACATAAAATAAAAGTGGATCATATTTTGTATATTTTGGCAGCAGCGTTTTAGTATATTATTCACTGAAATTGTCTTTCCTCCTCTGGGCCATAAGGAGCTAGACTGTGATAATTATGTTCTTAGGCAGTCTTAAGGGGTAACAAATGAAGCAGAGAATTACAGGCAACTTCTTTCTCTTGGGCTGCCAGTAGAGTAGATGCATCAACAGATATCAACAGACAAAGAAAGAGGAGACAATAATAGGTGTTTGATGTTATTCAGAGTATTTATTCTGAACATGAGTAAAGTGGATGCTTATTATTGTTTTTTAATATGGGGAGAGCTGGTAGCAAGCCTTGATTTCAGTTGCTTAACACTTACCATACAAACGATTCTTGTGTCTTTTTTGAGAAACGCAAGTACCACCATGGTTTGCAGCAGTGCAAGTTCTGCAGGAAGAAATTCTGCATGGAGAAAGCCCGAAGGCCAGAGACGTACCTTCTATGTGTCTTATGAATCTTTGTTCAGGTTAGGCTGAGATATAAACTTTTATAATCGTCATTTTCATTCTGTCTCTTGCATCGTCAGCATGTCATAATAATAACTGAACAGGAACATAGTAGTCTCAATCAGGTCCGTACTGCAGCCAAAGCGGTACACATTGCACTGGGGACCCTGGGAACATACAGTCTCTGTGGCAGGGGAGGAGAGAACAAACAAGGATGGCTTCCCCGGACAACCTTTTTTCCTCTTGACCCAGCACATGACCCCCGGTAACCCATTTCAACCCTCCTGCTGCCAGCCAACATGACTAGTCCTGTAACTCGAGCAGTATTGCAGTGCAGGATTTTAACCCTACTGCTAATATCTGGGGGTGGGGTTATAGTTGCATATAACGTTGCTTTTCCTACACCATGACCCTAACTCAATGCAAATTGCAAGGTTACAATGTACCTCCAAACAATTTGCAAAAATTATGAAGTTACATACCCAAAAGTACATTATTAGAAAGTTTCTTAGGTTGCAAAGTCTATAGGAAACCAGGGTCCCCACTCTGTCTGATTCAGAACAGGGGCCTACACTTGGATCTCCTACATTGCACATAGGTGTCCTAACCATTGAGGTATATGGTATGCTGGGTTGCGACTCTCTCAGTCTCTCCTGTTGATGCTGTTCCACTTTGTATAAAGCTTAAATATTCATTGGGCCAGCAACAGCATGAGAATGACTCCAGCCTGGTAGTTAGGACAATCACCTAAGAAGGGTTCCAGTCTTGTCTTCAGTGACTAGTTATTTATACAAGTTGAAGCTGTTTCACTAAGACAGACAGAGAGCAACTTTCCCAGAATACTCCACAGCACTGTGGTTAGCGCACTTGCTTGTGGTGTGGGAGAACCAAGTTCACCTCCCTCTTCTAAATCAGGAAAAGTGAGGATTTGAACCCTGGTTTCCCACCATCCACGTGAGTTCCCTAACTACGGGAGGGCATCCCCATAGTCATCTCCTCCGCTTTGGGAATGGTGTTTTCAAATGTCGTTTGCTTTTAATTTGGAAAGTGGTTACAAATGCCCAAAAATCACAATGAAAGTTTCATTTCAGGTCTAACACAATGTTTTGTTCAATCAAAACCAACCCGCCCCCCACACTCCAGTTTTTAGTGTCTTCAAGAAAAAAAAACAAAAAACGTTCATGTTTCAAAGAGTGGCCTAGTATTATTCACATGCATTTGATTACTATAAACTGCTTTGTGATATTGATGTCAATGGGAGTTCAGGTTAAAAATGGCGCAATATGGCCCTTACATAAGGCCTTTGGGGCCGAGTCAGTGACTTTTTTTTACTTTCTTCCTGCTGATGCCAGCAGCTGCTTCTACTCTCATTGCAGGTCAAGACGAAAAAGTCGTCTATACCCCTCTGCTTGATTTGTTACTTCTTGAGGCTGCCTAAGAACGCAGTTATCACAGTCTGGCTCCTTACAGCCCAGAGGAGAAAGGACAATTTCAGTGAAAAATACCCTGAACCTCTCCTGCAAAAAATTACTGGACGCAACACTCTTCTGCTTTAGAGTTGTCTGAAAGGAAATCCTGCTAGGAACTCTGAGCATGTAGAACTATAAGTCTTTCAGACACCACTCCACAAAAACAACAAGATCTTGGTGGGGAGAAGATCAATCTTTCATTTTAATATTTAAGAGCCTCAGGCAATAATGTTGTTAGGGCACGAATGCCACCAGGAGGACCTGGGCAGTTAAAGACACACACACAGTGTAGTAGGCTGCAGTCTAGGAATATCCCTTTAGACTGCTAGGTGGCACAAGACCAAGAAGACTGTAAAATACTAGTTCTAGCAAAAGATAACCTGGGTTCTAATCCTACAATAACATCTGGACAGGCCAAAAGGCTGCTGTTGACTTTAATGGGTCCAACAGCAGGATTAGGGGCAAGAGAAAGGTCATTCTTTTGCAAGGCTACCTCTTCCTCCAAAAAAATGCAGTCCTCTGCACCAAGGTATTAAACAAATTGAGGAGAGGGGGAAAGAACACCATGGGCCTGATGCTTATTTACCCTAAGGCCACTTTACTTCATCCTGGTTCAAGTTATATTTACGTCTGCTTTAAAGCTCCTTTATATAACTAAAACTGCGTAAAGGGGTCTTAGTATAAACGAGAATCTGGACCCATAGTACATTATCTCCTCACTTTATGTGCCTTCCTGGACCCATCCGTATCTTCATTTTAGGGGCATGCCAGAAAAAGTCCCTGCATGAAGGCTCATAAACTGGGGACGACCAGCTGCTGTCTGAAAATGGGTTCTATTCAAAAATACATCTGTTCCATGTGTCACCTAGAAATCTATAAATATGTTCTGCTAGATTTGGGTCTTTCACTCAGACATAAGGGCCATTTTTTTCTCAATATATTGTTTTTCAGAGCTAAGTAAATTGAGGTGAAATTCAGCATCCACACAGAACTACTGCTAATTAAGAAGTGCAGTTGTGCTTGGGTGGAAACCATCATTTCAGCCACCGAGTAGAATACATTTGTTACAAGAGAAAGAAACAAAAATAATCAGAAGTTCTTGCTTTAGATACGGGCAAGAGAAACAATTAGCATTTATGCTAGGAAAGGCATATGTTACTGTAAAAATAACAACAGATTGACTGCAGTGCTAAAGATTAGCTGAGGTTTGCAAAAGACGTTTGAATAGTCCTCATCTAATGTATTCTAATGCACAAATGAAGCAGATGGTTTGGTTTGTGCAGTGTATGTTAGTGGTTATACAAGTCAGAAATAGGTACCACCCATGTACTGGAAAATCTCTCCTCTCCTGCTATGGACTGCTGCACAGTGCTGTGCAAGACTATAAGCCTGATACCAGGAGACATGTAAGCTCTTTGGCACAGGGACCATCCTTTTCCTCTGTGCTTGTCCAGTGCATAATAAAATGGGATCCTAACTTAGATTTTTATTACCTCCATGCCTCTCCCTATCCAACATATAATCTATACCCCCACGAAGCCCAAGATCTGGCTCCTTAACCAGTGCTGCTTTATGGGCCAAGTTGAAGGCTCCCACTCCTTTTCAAATGACTTCAGAGGGTTCCTGACTGGCCTGCTATCTCTATTCAGATCCTCTGGGAAGGAAGGGACATGAGGGGTAAGGTCAATTCCTTCATACAGCTCCGAATACGTCTTCTTGGGGTATCCAGCCTGTATTCCCTGCCCCTTTCTTCCAGTGGCTTGGCCAGGAAATACTTTTCTGGTTCTACAATTGTTGCTGCTACATGCCTTTAACTCATTTTAGGGAAGAGCCGACCTGGAGTGCACCAATGGGGATTCCCCTTGTACAGCTATGGTGCTCCATCACATTCCCTTTTCGCATACGGAATATTCTGCGACATCCCAACCCCAGAATAAGACCTTAAAGCAGAGAGGAAGTGGTCCTCCAGTCCTATACCTGTGAAACAGAAAGTGACAACGGGCTGGTGGCTGAGGGAGTTGTGGGCCACCTTCCCTATCTCTGGAATTCTTGGGATGTCAGGAATGGACCAGGTGCACACTCCCTTCCCAAGATCTGAGACTGCGCAGAGATTTCAGGTTTGGACGCAGGCAGCTAAGCTGCTTGCTGAAGACAATACCAGATAAGGGGGAATAGAGGAAGTCAGGTTCTATTGGAGTCAAGGATAGAGGGGAACTGAAATAAGCTTTGTTGGTGTTATTCTGACCCCAAAAAAGGCCACTTATGTCTGCTGCTTTAGGCAGACATTTTCAAAGGCACAGATGAGAGTTTGGATATCTAACGGCCCTTTGTGCTTTGAAACTCCCTACCTTTAATTTTGAGTTTCATCCCTTTGAGCACCCCACCATGAGCACCCCACCACTTTCCTTGCAAATTTCTAGGATACAAATCACAGTATTGGAATGATTTGTTTTCACTCTTAAAGTGCAGCAATAAACACAAATGAAAAAAGAGGAGACACAAGCTGTAACAGCATCCACAATAATTACAACTTACAAGACCTTAGGGTTTTACAGCATCATGCCAGATAGTACTGCTGAATAAGTCAGTCAATAATGAGTCTTCTCATGAAAGGAAAGAGGATATTGATCACAGAAAGAGATGTGCTGGTCATAGGGTATATACATCTTCTGCAAAAACTTATGCTGTCTGACCTAATATCAACCATCACAAAACCCGCAGCAAAGTCATAAAAGTAGAAATATAACAGGAGTGAGAGCAAGGATCCTTACGCACATCCTTTTGAACTGTCTCCTCCCGCTTTCTAAAGATGTCCTTCCGGAATCCCAGTGTGGTTTCAGACCATCTTGGGGCACCACCCACAAAAGAAGTGTAGAGAACAACAGCGACCATTGTTTACAGGCTTTCATTTCATCAGTCATGAAGTGTTATGGAAGGTTCTGTCTAGGTTTGGTTATCCACTAAATTTCATTTGCGTTCTCAGGATACTTCATGATGAGAAGACTGCCACCATCTTCTGTGATGGGTTGGAGATGGATCCATTCACCATCCATACTGGTGTTAAGCAGGGCTGTGTTATTGACCCAATCCATTTTTCCATCTATCTTGCAGTGATCTTGATTCTTATTCATGCCTGCTTTTCTTCTGGAATTGTGATTGAGTATCACATTGATGGCCAGCTCTTCAACTTGCAGCATCTTCATCTAAAACTAAGGTCACCGGGATTGTTATTACTGACTTTCATTATGCTGACAACTGTGCTATCCTTGTACACACCAAGGCTTACATGCAATCCACCCTAGATCTTTTCTCAGGCACCTATCATAGCCTGGGAATTTCCCTCAATATTGGGAAGACTAAGGTGCTCCACCCGCCTGCCCCAGCACAAGTTGCTCCCCTTGTCCCACAAATTGTCATCAATGGTGAACTCCTGGAAAACGTTGAGCACTTCCTTTATCTTGGTAGCCACCTCTTCCAGACAGCCAATCTTGATGTGGAGATCAAACATAGGATCTGTTGTACCAGAGCATCCTTCGGAAAGTTGCTTCAACATGTCTTTATTGACAGAGACCTGTGGATGGAAATGAAGGTCCTAGTCTACAATACAGTAGTCATCCCTGCTCTTCTTTATGGGTGTGAGACAGGGGTGACATATCATAACCATCTTAAGTGTTTGGAGTGGTACCACCAGAGCTGCCTTAGGAAGATTCTCTATATCAGATGGAAGACCATTGCACCAATGCCAGCATTCTCTCTGCAGCAAACATCACCAGTGTTGAGGTGAAGATTATGAAACATCAACTTTGTTGGGCTGGCCATTGTGTGAAGATGTCTGATGATCGTCTTCCAAAGCAAGTCCTATTTTCTGAATTTAGTCATGGTAAGAAGACTCATGGGGGACAGAGGAAATGCTACAAGGACACTCTGAAAGTACATGCCTCTTAAGAAGGGAGGCATTGACCCCATGAATTGGGAAGAGCTGGCTGGCAATAGACTGCAATGGCGTTGCATCATACATCATGCCTTAGCCAGTTTTGAAGAGAATCGCCTTGCTCAAGAGGCTGAGAAACGGCAGAGGAGGAAGGCAAGTGTACAGCATCCTGGCCAGCAGTTCTTCTCTCTTCAAGCAACCCCCTGTCATATATGTGGAGAAAATCATAGAGCACCAGTTAGACTCCTCAGCCATCTTAAGTCTCATCAGTGACTTTTTTTCCCCCGGCAGACATCATACTCATATTGAGGAATAGCCGCTACCACCACATGGACTCTTCACCCATACTTGAGGCCACGTATTGGCAGCTTACATATAATTCTAGACAGCGTGAGGTATCAAACTAGCCCCTAAAACCAAACACACCTCATGACTTCTGTGTTTTCATTTTTATTTTTTGTCTCAACAATAAATAGATTGTTAAAGCAATTACAATAATCCTTTGCCAAGCTACAATTGGTAGTAGGCTAAAACCCAATAAACACGGCCAAGGGAGATACTTTCTTTGCTTTTAACAAAATGAACATCACTTTATTAGCACCAAGCTTCACCCCATTCTAAAGGATGTTTGCTAAATACATTAATGAGCACATCAGTCGCATCAGTGGCACCAGAAGAGAAGCTGACTTAGAGAACATAAGAAATGTTGATACAAGGATCTGACTGTCAGCCAGTCACTAGCTGCAGAGTGGGTGAGAAATTCCTAACTACACTATAGCTGCAAATTCCACTTCCACAGTTGCTGCAGTTTGGGAGTTAAAATCAGCCTGGGAGAGGTGAAGTGAGTTAAATGGATGTTACACGCTTGCATCAATTCTAAATTTGATCTTGCATATCCAATCCACTTCAACTCCATCGGACAACTTTTAGGCTCTGGCTAGTGTCTGTAGAGGTGACAATTTTGTGTTCAGTTGTGGCCTTGCTTCTTACTCGGATGCTTTGCTGCTACTTGTTTTGAGTGAGTTTTTCTGCTTGCGAAGTATCCTGGATATGTTCCTGTGATTGTCACTCAGGCCATTCTGATGTATCTGTTGCAATATCCTTAATAAGGTGATATATGCTCTTTAAGCAAATTACACGCATTGGTCCAAATTATTCCCTGGTATAATTCCTATGAAATGAATATTATAGAGTGAACTTGGTTTACTAAGGCTGAAATTGTTCGACCTGGTTGAGTAAAAGGTAATTTTCACTCACAATCAGAAATCAGAGACTAGCAAAAAAATTTGGATTTGTTTCTTTTCTCTGCCCCACCAATATCATAAAAAATGAAAGTTCTGCCCATTTTTCATGTGACAATGTATTTACAAAGCTCCTGGCCTTTCGAAACCAAATTCACTCTAGGCAGTTTATTCATTTCATGCCCTTGTTATAGATATTTTCATCTCTTTTGAACCCATAAAACCATGACTTAAAAGTCTCCTGTGATCTGCTTTTAAGTAGACTCAGTCACTAATACTATAAAAGACACCGTGCTGTGAGGGGTTCAGGAAAAAGATTATATGTCTTCATTCTAAAGGCAACATTGACCAGAGTCTGTTACCTTGAAATTTTATGTCAAAGCAAGAACTAAGAGCAGTTGAACCTAAATACAGATGAAAAGCAGATAGTGAAGGACATTAATTTTGCAGAGAAAATGTAAGATATACAGTTTTGCTATTCTGTTCCAACTAATAATAGTATTCTGCTTTGTGTATATCTTACTTTTTCTCTGGTTATTCGATTTCACAGGTTAGGGTAAAAATATTTTTTTTCTGGTCTCCATCTTCTTTAATAAAAAGAAAAGGAGGACTTGTGGCACCTTAGAGACTAACAAATTTATTTGAGCATAAGCTTTCGTGGGCTACAGCTCACTTCATCGGATGCATGCAATGGAAAATACAGTGGGGAGATTTTATATACACAGAGAACATGAAACAATGGGTGTTACCATACACACTGTAAGGAGAGTGCTCAGGTAAGGTGAGCTATTACCAGCAGGAGAGCGGTGGGGGGAGGAGGGGGGGGTAGAACCTTTTGTAGTGATAATCAAGGTGGGCCATTTCCAGCAGTTGAATGTCTGAGGAATGGGGGCGGGGGGGAAGGGGGAGAATAAACATGGGGAAATAGTTTTACTTTATGTAATGTAAGCAGCAGGAGCAACCAAAAATGGTGTGCTGCATCCACATTCCTAGTCAGTGAGTTGACATTTTGTTTTGTTGAAAACCCTGGTGTGCACTGAAGTGGTTAAGTGGAAGATTCTCCTGCATGTTTTTTAGTGAGTCTTGTGCTATATACACATACTGCACTAGCTTTGAACCTGTGGTTTTCTCGCACTGTAAATACAATGATAAGATGATACCATCAGACAACATAGACCTGGTGAATGGAAACAGATTTTTCTGGGGAGGTGTCAGGGCAGTTTTAAGGGCACAATGCATTAATCACAAAGTCCATTTGTGCAGAAATCATGTCTTCAGCTATTTTTGACTTGCAGTTCCAGAAGAAAATGAAGTTGGAGAGTTTGTGTTCTTAAGGACAGGAATAATAATGGAAATATTGCCAGAAATCTGCAAGATGGTGTGATAATGATAATGATGAGATGTTTGCTTTAAATAAAAGTGGGGAATTGTGTTTGATTATATATATATTATGGGAAAGAAATAAGGGGGTGTCAGATCCCTGCTCCAATTCATAGTCTGACCTCCTGCACAATGCAGCCCCCCGAATCTCACCCACCCACTCCTGCAATAAACCTCTCACCTATGTCTGAGCTATTGAAGTCCTCAAATCATGGTTTAAAGACTTCAAGGTGCAGAGAATCCTCCAGCAAGTGACCCATGCCCCATGCTACAGAGGAAGGCGAAAAACCTCCAGGGCCTCTTCCAATCTGCCCTGGAGGAAAATTCCTTCCCGACCCCAAATATAGCAATCAGCTGAACCCTGAGCATGTGGGCAAGACTCACCAGCCAGATACCCAGGAAAGAATACTCTGTAGTAACTCAGATCCCACCCCATCTAACATCCCATCACAGGCCATTGGGCATATTTACCATAAATAGTTAAAGACCAATTAATTGCCAAAATCATGTTATCCCATCATACCATCTCTTCCATAAACTTATCAAGCTTAGTCTTGAAGCCAGATACGTCTTTTGCCCTCACTGCTTCCCTTGGAAGGCTGTTCCAGAACTTCACTTCTCTGATGGTTGTTAGGATATAGATATTCAGGCCTGTCTGTAAAGGCCTGTACTTTAAGAATTTAGGTGTATTCTTATCACTTGGCTAGTTAGAGGTATAAAAGAAAGAATCAAAATCACTGTCTGCCGATGTAAGGTCCTTCTCTTACTGTGACAGTCTGGGGCCCTGTTCTTAGGCTAAGGCCTTTGACTAAGCACAGGGCCCCAGACTGTCACAGTAAGAGAAGGACCTTACATCGGCAGACAGTGATTTTGATTCTTTCTTTTATACCTCTAACTAGCCAAGTGATAAGAATACACCTAAATTCTTAAAGTACAGGCCTTTACAGACAGGCCTGAATATCTATATCCTAACAATGGTTAGAAACCTTCGCCTAATTTCAAGTCTAAACTTCCTGATGACCAGTTTATATCCATTTGTTCTTGTGTCCACATTGGTACTGAGCTTAAAGAATTCCTCTCCCTCCCTGGTATTTATCCCTCTGATATATTTATAGAGAGCAATCATAACTCCCCTGAGCCTTCTTTTTGCTGGTATGGGTTACTGGACCACCAGTCTGTCTGAAGTTTTTAAGGTCAGGCTTGACAAAGCCCTGGCTGGGATGATTTAACTGGGAATTGGTCCTGCTTCGAGCAGGGGGTTGGACTAGATGACCTTCAGGGGTCCCTTCCAACCCTGATATTCTATGATTCTATGATGACAACAAGTAATCCGATGTCTTTGATCAACGGGAAGGGTGATGAGATAGCTCCTCAAATGGTTTCTGTTATTTTCTTTCCCTGAGTTTGAGACTGCTATGCTGAGTGTGTAGTTTTCACAAATCAGTGTGATTTCACAACAGCAGATTCTCACCGGAAGCCAAATCCCATCTGATTTACTGAGGAATGTAATCCCACTGATTTCAATGGTACATCTTGTGAGAGGAAGAAAAGCAGGATTTGACTGCAGATCACATGAAAGAGGAGTTAACAGCTTCTCCATACCTGTTTGCATATGTAGGTGGTAACCTGCTATTAAAAGAGCTGGAAAGATGGAGAGGCTTCAGAACTTCATTGTTGACAATC
Organism: Eretmochelys imbricata; assembly: GCF_965152235.1. Lineage (NCBI taxonomy): Eukaryota > Metazoa > Chordata > Testudines > Cheloniidae > Eretmochelys > Eretmochelys imbricata. The sequence continues at coordinate 94,150,768 of NC_135580.1, forward strand.
ACAAACAAGCCTGCATTCCAGACAACTTGCTGCAGCCATATTACTTCTCTGTTCTGCAGCAGAACACCCTACAGCAACAAGGGGCATTAACTTATCAAGCACAGATGACAGGATTCATCTTATCAAGGATATTGAAAATAATTTATCTTTGCTCTGAGTGTGTCGGCCAATTCCGTGACATATTATACATTATATATTATATACTATACACACACCATACAGTCCTTTTGTTTCTCACCAGATGACCTTCCTGTGTGTTGTCAGAGCTGCCTCTTATGGTAAAGTAAGGGATACACCTGCACTCTGCTCATATTCTCCTGGCCCCTTGAGCGATGCCTGAGCACATCACATCCAAAATCCTCTTATGTACCGTCTTCTCCTAGTAGCCCAAGTCAGTCATCTCGTCTGTGGTAATAAGTGAGGCAGTGGGGGAGGAAAAGTACGAGAGGGAGAGAGAGGCTAAAGGGAACATGGAAGGGTTATGACATCTTTCTTAGGGGGTCTGGGAGCTGCCAGGAGCAGAGGTATCAGAGGAAGAAGGAAAGAGGGAGTCCCCAAGTTTCCTTCTCTCCTTAGTCCCATGTTATGACTCTTTAAGTATCTAAGAAAATGCAAACACACACTTTGTTCAGGAGAGGTTAAGGCTGCAGGTTCAGATCAGTGGTCCAAACACAGATTACTTTCAAAAGTGTCAATTAAAACCTCCCTTAAACTTTAGAAAACCAGAAAATGTAGAGAGGAGGATATTAACCTCTAACAAAGTTTTGTGTGTTGGTATTTAACATTATCCTATTGGTCTTCAACATCCATCAGTATAGGCCACTACATAACAACGGCATCATATCCAGCACAATAAGGCTACATTTTTCTCTTGCATACGTGGGTGTAAATCTGGAATAATTACATTGACTTCAATGGAGTGACTTGTTTTCAGCCAGTATAAATAAGAAAAAAAAAAAGGACCTTAGTTAATATTGCCATAGCATTTTCAATATCAGTGCCATTTACAAAATTTGGTCTGGACTCTACCTTGGTAAAAATTATATTATTTTAATAATAATTTCCAAATTGTGTTGGCTGCTTTTATATGAAAGAAAAAAAAGAGAATTCTGCTGGTATTTCTACAGGTTTGATATTCTCTGCCCTGTGCTGATTGGCTGTTTGCTCCTACCCCTTGCCACACATTCCCTCAAAGTCCCTTCACCATAGCCTCATTCCACATCTTCCTTTTATACCCTCCTCCATCCTCTCCTGTCCTGTCCCCCATTCCCTTCTCTGTGTCTCCTCTCCATTCCCTTGCCTTTCCATTTAGTTCAGTTTATCTCTTCCCAGGTAGCCCTGATCCTCCTCCCCACTCCCCAGAAAAAGTAGCGAAACTCACATGAGGTTTGCCACTATCATATAATTCACTCTGTTTGTATACTATACCTCTTTCCCCTAGTCTAGGTCTGTTCTGTCTATTTAGCTCTTCATGGCAAGGATTGTATAGTATACTGTCCTTCTGCAGTGCCTAGCACAATGGAATGCTGGTCTTGGTGGGACCCTAGGCAGAACCATAATAAACATGATAAATAATAAGACTTTTTTATTCTTTTTATTCAAAATGAATTTTGATTTAAGGAAATTATTTGGAGCATAGTTACTTGACCCTAATAATGTCCAAATTCCTTGGTGCTAGAATATTTCTTTTATTATTTTATCTCCATTTTCAAGTGACTATGCCAGCTGAGGTATGTGAAATCCTATGAGGAAATGCTTCCATGGTATATTAGTAGAAATAAAGATGCTACAAATAAAAGAGAAATTGGACTCTTTCCAAACAGCGATCACTAGTTTGAAAAATGAAAACGGAGACAATAGGCACCTTAGTATCATCTGTTGGAAACTCAGTTTTTAAATTAAGTAATACATTAGAAGTCCAAGGTGACCGGGTTGTTACATTAATGCAAAGAAATAAATCATTAAGAGTTAAACTAGATGATTTGGATAATAAAATGTGAGAGTATGAATGATACATGGGCTAGGGGGTCTTCCAGAATTGCCAAAACACAGGCTTACCTCTAAGGAATTGGAATCTGAGTGTATTTTCTTGAGATTTTTTTCCATGGATATACTCACTTTGAATTCATCTGCTGCTGTCTGTTTAGTTACTGACAAAAGACATGATACGGAAACTGGAATTAAGCTAATATCTTGTTAACATTAAGGGGTAAGGATCTGATTCAACTACACCTATTTATGGGACAGATTCTGTCACCCTTACTCATGCTAAGTAGGACCTTAATCTACGGGTATAGTCCCAGTGACATCAATGGTACTACTCATGGAGTGTGGTTCTACTCATATCAGTATGAATAAGTGCATCAGAACCTGTGGGTAAGTGGGTAATGATAGCAGATTCTTCTATCAGAGTATTCTCATTGAAGCCAGGGTCAAACCCAATCATTTTTTTAAGTGACAAAAGTATTTTTTTAGGCTACTTAGAGGCAGTTACGCTCTCTGTTTTTCTCCGTCTATACAGTGCCTAGTACAATGGAGTCTTGGCTAATTACTCCGGCTTCTAAATGCTATGATAATACAAAGTGTTAACACAAATAATAATATTCAAATCCAGGGGATGAGTAGACTTTGTACATTACCAGTTGGCTCTCTCCTCCTCCAGCACAGCCATGTTTCTTGCCAGACAAGTCCCACTTCTCCTCCTTTATGGAATATAGTGCCCACACAATCCCATCACTGATTTGCTAGACTTGACACCCTCATGAGCCCTCCTTTCTGTTCCTTCTTGTCCTCCCCTCTTGCCCAAGTGCTTGTTGATTTCTACGCCTTGAAAAATCTAATGATTATCTAATTTTGTCAGATATATATTTGTAACAAGATGCAAAACAATTCACTAAATCAAGAGAAATGAAAAGAAACAGGTATGATGGGAGATGCTTGGTAGCCGTGGCGGTCTTGTTTGACATCTATTAGCATTATAATGATTTGTGGCTTTCTGGACATAGAGATTAGGAAATAGGGGCCAGTCAGAGAAGGAAACCTCTGTCATCTGTTTTTGTTTGGTTGGTGTGGATTATTTTAATGTTGGTTTTTAAACATTTGATTTGCATGAAATATGAAACCTTTGGCAGAACTGTTTTCAGTGTCTGACTGGAAATGCTGCCCTAAAGGCATGACCCAGCAGGGGTCCTCAGCCCAGACTAGCATGTTGCGCATGCTATTACGCTCACACAAATGCTGTTTTTTCAGGCAGCTGACAGTAAGCTCCCAACCAGGCGGCACATTGGTGTACACACCACTGGGCAATCTACACTAGCAATCCCAGGAACATGAGCAGTGATGGGCGTACCTGAGAAAGTTTTGATGTAGACAAGGGCAAAGATGTAAAACATTGGCCAACGCTGTGAGGTGTACAGACACGTGCAACATCTCTATTACACTATGGATAACCCTGTATTAGGTATGGCAAGTGAGTGTGAACATGGTGGGCCCAATTCTCCATTTGGTTACATCTCTGTGGTCACACATGTACAGCTCAATGGGACACAGTTTAAAACAGAGCTCTCAGTGGCTTATTAATTTTTTTTCCAATATACATAAGAGGAAATAGAATGCATGCCAATGAAAGAAAGGAGAAGATGTTATCATAAGTGTGAAAAAAATTAATGTTAGTGAGCACTTTTCATCTGTGAATAATGTAGGTAACATACTGGCCCCTTAGTCAATCATGCAGATATTTACAGTAACTCACAAGTTGTTTACGGTGTGCTTGCCTCCAGATTTTATGATCCCACTTGCTTAATCATGAGTCACAGTGGAGGATAATCTTAGGCTATTTTCTAGCTTCTGTTTGAGGAAAGGGAGAGACACAATCTTTTCTGCCATAAATAACTGCTAGGTGGCAGCTGTGTTATTGGCTGGGAAGCTAACAGTTCTTCACTTGGACTTATATAATTCATTTCACAAAATGTTCTTCATAAAATGTGTCTGAGGGCAGGGTTTAAGAGGAGAAAAATGTATCGGTACAAGCATTTCATAGAGGATGATCTACAATGATCAATCAACTGCACCATGACCTCCAGTTGGGTGAAGGACATTCAGTGTGCTCATTTAAGGGACTCCTTCTATGGCCTGATCCAGAAGTAGGTTTTGCATCAGAGTTTCATTGTTCTTCTCTTTACCAATGACCGCAGGATTTCTTTTGATAGCCCTGGCACTGATCCCAGGAACCACACAGAATTCTTACTTCTTTTGACGTTTACTCAAAACTTGGTTTGAGAGAGCTCACCTCTACCTACAATTTCTACCACAGGAACGTGTCACAAGAAAAATGGACAAACTGCAAAGCATCTTATAATTTCACAACATCATACACCAGAGCTGGATAACCTAACTCCTGCTGAGTAGTATCATCCTCTGCAAGTAAGCCCACTGGAACCAATGGGACTGCTTTTGAAGTAAAGTGCTTCTTGGCATTAGTAAAGGGTTCAGGATCTTTCCCTATGTGAGGTGAAATAATGCTGTTTTATCCAGTATAAGTAAAATGTAACTTACTGAAACAATTATAATGGAATCCCTGAGCTTAGTTGTCTTTTGAAAACTATTTTTAGATCAATACTCGTAAATCAGCTTTCAGTAGCTGGGAACATGTCAGAAGGGCATCATTTCATCAAACAAGTGCAGAATTGTCTCCACCAGTTATTATTGCACAAGCAGTTGTATTAATCACAAGCAGTTAAGTGTCATTTTTCCTTCAGGAAGCCTGAGGGTTGTGGTGGATTTGGGAGTCAAGGTAGATAATCAGCTGAACATGAGCTCCCAATGTGATGTGGCCAAAAGAGAAAAAGTGATCCTGGTATGCATAAACAGGGGCATCTTCAGTAGGGGCAGAGAGCTTATTTTACCTCTATATTTGGCACTGGTAGAACTGCTGTTGGAATACTGTGTTCAATCCTGGTGTCCATAATTCAAGGAGGATGTTGGTAAATTGCAGAGAGTTCAAAGAAGAGTCACAATAATGATTAAAGGATTAGAAAAATAGACTCAAGGAGCTCAATCTATCTACCTAAAGGGAAGGCTAAGGGATTATTTAATTACAGTCTATAGATATCTATATGGGGAATATTTAATAATGGACTCTTCAGTCTAGCAGAAAAAGGTACAATACTATTCAATAGCAGGAAGTTGTAGCTACACACATTCAGACTGGAAATAAGGGGTCAATTTTTGGCCATAAGGGTAATTAACTATTGGAACAATTTACCAAGAATTGTTGTGGATGCTCCATCACTGACAATTTTAAAATTGGGATAGGACGTTTTTAAAGATCTGCTCTAGAAATTATTTTGGGGAAGTTCTATGGCCTGTGTTATATGGGGCGGGGAGCAACATTCACAACAATGTGACAAATCTAATGCTGTACTCAAGCAAAGCTCTCATAGGACAAATGAATCTTACTAGCCATCTAGTACATCTGGGTGCAATTTGCCCCAAGTGGTGGTGGTGGAGTTTTGCCACAAGAGAGACTGTGATGGGATTGTAGAGGGCCCTGAAGAATGGAAACAGAGGCAGGTGTGCTGCAGGACCACCTCTGACCTATTTACAAGCACCCGAGTTAAAATGACTTTAGATTAAAAAATATATTGGGAAAATGTCCCAGGGTGATTCACGTGATGGGTGGCTATGGGTTTACTGGTGAATTTACCAGTATTATGGGGCAGTGCATATAACATCTACATTCTTCAATAGGAAGTCATTCCTTTTCTATCCTAGAATGAGATTATCTTTAATTGGATTCAATGTGAAACTAAAGGAAAATAGCCTCACAGGTATTTCAATCCTACAAAAGTATATTCTTGCCATATTTTTCACATAATCTCCTCTGTAGCGTTAATGAGTTTGCTGTGTGGCAGCATCATAAATAAACAAAAATTGGATTCTCTGCAGATTGTTGCAAATGTTATACACTGAAATATTAGGAAAAAAATGCTTAAAATTTTATGGCCTTTATATGTCTTCTCTTAAAAGATGTGGATGTATGCACAAATATGCATTGAGAGTAGGCTCTAAATGACAACATATTATACTACCTCTGCTTACATGTCCAGACAGCCTTTGTATGATTCACTACACATTTAAATGGTATGTAAATTTTTTTTACTTGGCTTTAAACCTGACTGCATAAAAAACTAGGAAAAAATGTGTTCTGAGGTTTTGCCTGAGGTGGCAAAGCACAGCTACCATTGTAACAATTTTTTTCTTGAGTATCAGGCAAATGTTCACAGTAAAGCTGCAACAGATATACTCGTTTTAAAGGTATTACACCATACACACATCATTAAGGGCCCCATTCTGATATGGATGAGAATGGTGCATACTATAGGGCACCACGACTTGCAAACAATAGGTGAGTAAAGTACCCTACTCCCATTGACCTTCCTTTGCCCCATGACACCATCATCCCTGCTGCCCATTCTGTGCACACATGCCAAGTCCGCTGACCCCATTCCTCTCCCCGTGAAACACTGTTTTCTATAAAATTAGATCTGCCTCCCTTGTAGAAGAATTCAGCTCACATATGCAATTCAGCCACCTAGAACCAAAGGCTGGTTATTGATGGGTGGGTAAAAAACCTGGAGAGATGGGAATTTCAGTGGGGCTTTCAATGGGAGTTGGTTGCCAGCCAAGATTGCTATGTTTGTTTGGGATAATGCTGACTGGAGTTTTGACATACTTTGGTCAGTGCTTATCTCATAAATATGTCCCTATGAGCATGGCTGAGGGCACACATGCCCCACAGTCTGCACTGTAATGGAGCTAAAAACTGTGTCATTCTAAACTGATCATCATCAGTCATTAGCTCCAATGTTCTGAAGTGACAAGTCTAAAACATTCTGATAGTCAAAGCGGTGTTAAGAACTTGCCTGTGTGGCGAGTGATGTTGCCCCTCAAACAAATCAGAAATATAACAACACATTTGTACATCTCAAAGATGTGCAAATCATAGAAACTTGGATTTGAGAGCAAAGTGTCCATTTGTCAGGAACATGAACTAAAAAGGTCAAGGATAGGCTGAGGAGGAGAACTTCAGAATGAAAAGTATCAAGTGACCGAAGGACTCCTCAACCTCTACCAGGGAGCACTCCAATCTGACAGCCTTTGGTATGAATCACCACAAACTGGGCCAGATTCACTGCTGGTGTACATGGGAAAAACTCCATGAAAGTCAATGAGGCTTCATCCGTTTTCAAAACCAGAAAATTTAGAGCATTGTACCACACATCTACTTAAATGAGCCTTTCCACAACTCTAAATCTAGAAAGGACAGAATTGATGACAAGCTAGGGAACCTGGCCTGGATAAGTATCCAAAAGTTTGTATGCTTTTTGAAATATCCAAACGTTTGTGAGTCTGAAGAACATGGCTGAAAACCTTGAGATAACAGGATCTCTTCAGAATTCTGATATGTCTTTGCTTCCAGTATGGTCACGAGACTGTGAGAACTAGAGCTGACTGGGGGAAGGGGCATGGAAAAAATAAGATTTTTCAGTATAAATTGAATACCAAAATATTTCTAGTTTTTTCTGTGAAAGAAATCATGGCAAGAAGGCACTTTTGGAAAAAAAAAAGTTTTCCCTCAAAAACATTTTTGATGAAAAATTTTCTACCAGCTGCCTGATAAGAACATCCTTTCTCATAATATTTCATTGATTCTGCTTCCAGCTTGAACCAAGAAGCACAATATCAAGGGCTCATCACTTCATAGACACTTCAGAGGTCTTCCTCTGTTCCTCAATAGCTCTAGTACAGTGTTTCCCAAACTTGGGATGCCATTTGTTCAGGGAAAGCCCCTGGCAGGCTGGGCTGGTTTGTTTACCTGCCGCGTCCGCAGGTTCGGCCAATCGCGGCTCCCACTGGCCGCGGTTCACCACTCCAGGCCAATGGGGGCTGCAGGAAGCAGCAGCCGGTACATGCCTCGGCCACACTGCTTCCCACAGCCCCCATTGGCCTGCAGCGGCAAACCGCAGCCAGTGGGAGCTGCGATTGGCCGAACATGCGGACATGGCAGGTAAACAAACCGACCCGGCCCGCCAGGGGCTTCCCCTGAACAAGTGGCGTCCCAAGTTTGGGAAACACTGCTTTAGTGGTATAGGAAAAAAATCCTTCCTTGCAAACACCACTCCTACAATTCTCCCAACCCCAGAACATAAGAGAGTGTTGACCACTCTTCTTGTTGTAAGCACTGAAGATTCTACTACTGTTGGCTTGTCAGGTTGTCTCAGGTAAAAGATCATGCCTAATGAACAAAATTCAGTATAATGCAATGCCCCTGGGGATTGAATCCAGGAGATCTGGATCAAAATGAATGATCTTCTACTACCAGAACGGGAAGACTTGTCTCTGTTTGATAACAGGCTCAGAATCGAAAATCTCCATATGGTCCAGCCACTAGAGGGAGACAGGCAGCCACCATCGGTTAAATCAGCAATAAACCAATATTAACCTGAACTAAAATTTGATATGCAAACATTACATAGGTATGTAAATCTATCAGCCCATGGATCTATGTCTATTTACAACTGTATCTGATTTGTAATGTACAGAATATGCCTCCAATCCTGCAACTGACAGTGTGCAGCACCTCATAGAGGGGGTAGGGGGGCACAGGTGGACTCAGAAGTCAGCTTGAAATGATGTCAGTTGCAAGATCAAGTCCTATATCTGTAGCTGGTGGCAGAAAGGTTTCATTGATGGGCCCTTGGACCTGGATTTTGCTTCCCTTATTAGTCCAATCCAACAGATCGGCTGGGGACAATAGAGATTAGAACGATAAAAAAAATCTGAGGCAATAAATAATTTCCGTCTTTCCAGGATGGTGCTCTGCGTTTGCAGAGATTATCTGCTGAAGTTACTTGTACAGAGAAACCTAGCCAGGAAGGGATCCAAGAGGGAGAATCTAAAGCACAATTAAGCAGTGTTTTGTTTCATTTTATTGCCCCCTCTCTCTCCTGCTTTTATTTGAGTATGTTGTAGGTGGGTGTGGGTATATGTGTGTCAGTTGCTGGAGGTTTAGTTCTTTCCTGTCACAGTGCAGAGTGCTAATAAGAAAACACTCTATTCCAACAGCGGGCAGTGATTTTTTTAGCTGATTCATTTTGGTATCAAACTCTTAACCTATATTTTTTTAAGACATCAAGTTTCCACAATATGTTTTAATAGTGCCCACCAGCATTAAAATGAGTAAGGAATTTTAAATCTTCTAATTTCTAGAGAAGTTTAAACATTTCATGAAGTAGATATCCTTGCTTACATAATACTCATACCAATCCAGGAATTCTCCCCTTAAAAAAAAAAAAAAAAACCTTTAAAAATAAAAATAAATGGAGGAAAAATAACCCCAAATCTCTGCTGTAAAAAGCTTTAAGATGAATGCTGACACTGCTAAACTCCAGGTGTGGTGCTTCCTTGTTTTCATAAGGATGCCAAGGAAAGACCATGTGTGACTGAATTTTAAAATGTTCTGTCTTTTGTTTGGTTGTGTCACAATCTCAGCATTATTTAAATGATCACATTTCCATACCAGATACAGGAGCCTAGTGATGAAATTTCTCCTATGAAATCCAGATTGTCAGGGTTCGACAGAATTATGATTCAAATGCTGAACCGGGGCAATCTATAGAAGGGCATTCAGATGCACTCATCTTCCTGTCAAACAGTTCATCAAAACAAGAGGGCACTGGAAAGGCAAATGGTAGCTTTGCCACAAGGATATCTCAGTTATGGAATGGTAATTACCCAATTAGGTATAGGGGAATTTTACTGAGCTACACAAGCTAGGGAAGAAAAGCAAGCCATGGAACACAGAAAGCCTTTATTGTGGTGCAAATGCCTTATGTTGAAGGTTTGATGAGTGCATGGCAAGTTTTTTTTCTGTGTATTCTTTCCAAAAAGCTACTAACAAATGGTTTAAGGCTGGGGACATATGTTTGACATTCAGAATAAGAAGGAGGAGGATCTAAAGGGCAGTCAATAGGCAAATGACAGATAAAGAATCGCTAATTTTGTTTAAAAGTGGCCACTAACTTATTCAGCAGTTTGAATAGGCAGACAGCTACCACTTATGAACTGTTTTAGGCCATATTAAATTTTTTTGGGGGGAGTCGCTCAACACCTATCCTAAAAACACTGGTACAATTTTCAAAAGCCCTTAAGGGCATGTCCAATTTGTAATAAAAGACCTGTAGCTGGCCTGAGTCAGTTGATTCAGACTTGTGGGGCCAGGGCTGTCCGGCTATAAAATTGCAGTATAGATGGTTGGGGTCAGGCTGGAGCCCGGGTGCTGGAACCTTCCCCCTTCGCAGCGTCCCTGAGCTAGACCATCTATACCACAACTTTACAGCTCGCAGCCTGAGCCAGCTCCCTTGGGCCAGCTATGGTTGTGCCACAGGTTTTTTTATCACAGTGTAGATGTGCCCCCAATGACTTAGTTGCTTAAATCTCATTGAAGGAGTAGCCTGAGTCAAATGAATTTAGGATCCTAAGTGAATTAGGTGCCTTTGAAATTGGTATTTTAAGCTCCTACTGAGTTTAAAACAGGTCTTTCCAATGCCTATTTGCAGTATTTCTGTATGTGTCTTACTGTAGTAGCCCATGAAAATGTGTGTACTGTTTCTCTGTATTTGTACCAAGAAATCAGGAAGAAGGTTGAGACATAAGTTCTGTACTGGATCAGAGAGGGAGGCATGTTAGCCACAATGTCTTTCTTATTTGCATAAAATTCCTTGTCCACTGTCAGAGAGCGTAACACTTAGTGATTCTTCAACATTGTGATGTGGCAGCCCCATCAGTAAAAGCAATTTCTTATACTAGGTTCAGCTGATTTCATTTGTAATTTGTATTTGTATTTGGCAGTCTAGAAGGCTGACATCAGTATTGTACAGGGCAACAAAGAAAACAATTTTATAGGCCCTGAAGGAAGTGATAGATTTCAATTAGAGATGACCATAAACAAGAAATCTATTGTTGGCCCCTGTCATAAATATAAAGGGAAGGGTAAACACCTTTAAAATCCCTACTGGGCAGAGGAAAAACCCTTTCACCTGTAAACGGTTAAGAAGCTAGGATAACCTCGCTGGCACCTGACCAAAATGACCAATGAGGAGACAAGATACTTTCAAAGCTGGAGGGTGGGGAGAAACAAAGGTTCTCTTTGTCTGTGTGATGCTTTTGTCGGGAACAGAGAAGGAATGGAGTCTTAGAACTTAGTAAGTAATCTAGTTAGATATGCGTTAGATTCTGTTTTGTTTAAATGGCTGATGAAATAGCTGTGCTGAATGGAATGGATATTCCTGTTTTTGTGTCTTTTTGTAACTTAAGGTTTTGCCTAGAGGGATTCTCTATGTTTTGAATCTAATTACCCTGTAAGGTATTTACCATCTTGATTTTACAGAGGTGATTCTTTTACTGTTTTTCTTCAATTAAAATTCTTCTTTTAAGAACCTGATTGCTTTTTCATTGTTCTTAAGATTCAAGGGTTTGGGTCTGTGTTCACCTATGCAAATTGGTGAGGATTTTTAATCAAGCCTTCCCCACGAAAGGGGGTGTAGCGTTTGGGGAGGATTTTGGGGGGAAACACATTTCCAAGCGGGATCTTTCCCTTTTATATATCTGTTAGACACTTGGTGGTGGCAGCAATAAAGTCCAAGGAAAAAAGGTAAAATAGTTTGTACCTTAGGGAAGTTTTAACCAAAGCTGGTAAAAATAAGCTTAGGGGGTTTTCATGCAGGTCCCCACATCTGTACCCTAGAGTTCAGAGTGGGGAAGGAACCTTGACAGCCCCCAAACATGGAAAGACATGACAAGACTTCAGTTCAGGCAGGTAGTGAAAATATTTTTATCCAGCACGCCATTTTGTTAAGGTCATTGAACTTGTAGCAGTGTGACATGACACAATTCTTCCTATCGTTTGGGATCATAGAAGATTAGGGTTGGAAGAGACCTCAGGAGGTCATCTAGTCCAATCCCCTGCTCAAAGCAGGACCAACTCCAACTAAATTATCCCAGCCAGGGCTTTGTCAAGCCGGGCCTTACAAACCTCTAAGGATGGAGGTTCCACCACCTCCTGAGGTAACCCATTCCAGTGCTTCACCACCCTCCTAGTGAAACAGTTTTTCCTAGTGTCCAATCTAGACCTTCCCCACTGCAATTTGAGACCATTGCTCCTTGTTGTGTCATCTGCCACCACTGAGAACAGCCGAGCTCCATCCTCTTTGGAACCCCCTTCAGGTAGTCGAAGGCTGCTGTCAAATCCCCCTCACTCTTCTCTTCTGCAGAATAAATAAGCCCAGTTCCCTCAGCCTCTCCTCATAAGTCATGTGCCCCAGCCCCCTAATAATTTTCATTGTCCTCCACTGGACTCTCTCCAATTTGTCCTCATCCTTTCTGTAGTGGGAGGACCAAAACTGGACGCAATACTCCAGATGTGAGCTCACCAGTGAGAATACAGGGGAATAATCACTTCCCTCGATCTGCTGGCAATGCTCCTACTAATGCAGCCCAATATGCCGTTAGCCTTCATGGCAACAAGGGCACACTGCTGACTCACATCCAGCTTCTCATCCACTGTAATCCTTGGGTCCTTGTCTGCAGAACTGCCACTTAGCCAGTCGGTCCCCAGCCTGTAGCAGTGCATGGGATTCTACCATCCTTTCAGAGCATGGGATTCTACCATCCTAAGTGCAGGACTCTGCACTTGTCCTTGTTGACCCTCATCAGATTTCTTTTGGCCCAATCATCCAATTTGTCTAGGTCACTCTGGACCCTATCCCTACCCTCCAGCGTATCTACCTCTCCCCCCAGCTTAGTGTCATCTGAGAACTTGCTGAGGGTACAATCCATTTCAGCATGCAGATCATTAATGATCTTGTATCAATCCAAGAGAATTCAGCTTTCAAACATTAGAATGGGTATATTTGATCTGTGAGGGTGAAATCCTGGTGCCAATAAAATCAATGGGAGTTGTGCTGTTGACTTCAACAGGATTTCAACTTCAAATTCTTATTTTGTTCCTGGAATGCTGCTGAAATTAAGATGTTACCTAAAGAGTCACTGGGTGAGAGGTGAGGCAAAATTGGGGGATGATTGTTGGAAGACTTGTAAGATTTACTCTATCCTACGTAGCAAGATTTCCCTCAGTTCACATTATGTGGAGATATTACAATACAATCTGCACCCTGTGTGATGGTAGATTAGCACCTTTCATGAAAAACTTGAGGAAAATTTAGGTGAAATAAGAGCAACATTAAGACTTGCCCCTGTTTTGAAATTGTAACCAAGCACAGATTTAATCATGTTATTTGCATTAATTATCTTAGTAGATGTGGTCAAAAAATTGCAAGTGGTATCTTGTGTGGAGGGTGTAAATACCACTCATTTCTTGCAATAGTGCTGTGCCTTTTTCACACAGTGGATAGAAAAATCTGGCATGAAAATGTGATCATTTCCGTGTACTTGTACACAGAGTTGGAGTGATCACTTGTACATTATAAAAAGCCAATGTCATCACTGAGCATGGAAAGTTAATGGGATGCTTGTACAAGAAAAACATTGAGACACCTGAGTGAAAAGAGAAATCTGGAAACTAATATACCGTATGGTCTTTCACTGTGTTACTCATTACTCAACACACTTTTTCAGAGAAAGACCTATATATGTTTATAGAGTATAAGGAAGAAAAAGAAATACCATTAATTTTACAAAAGAGAAACACAGGTTGGAGTACTTGTGGCATCTTAGAGACTAACAAATTTATTTGAGCATAAGCTTTCGTGAGCTACAGCTCACTTCATCGGATGCATTCGAAGTTCTATTTAGATCCTTTACTCAAATATTTATTTGCAATTTCATTTTTATACCAGTTCTGCAAACAACTTTGGTATAGTTGCTAGTTAGGACCCAGTTCTCAAATATTAATGAATGAGGGTACCTGAATTTTACTAAACACAAAGATGTATATATGTTGCACAGAACGTCTGCAGCTCACCTTGAAGGGAGAAACAGTGAACTGTCACTTGTGGTATTTGCAATAAATCTACTTATTATTTTCCCCTTGAAAAAGAAATGTCTAAGTGAAATGTTAGCCTCTGTTAGGCATTATGATGAGATAATGGGACTACTAAGGTGGAGATCAGTCACTAGTCTGGCATTTAGACTTACACAAAGGGACTTCTCAACACAACTGACTAGTTACTAGCAACAACCTAGCTTCAGGTTTCAATACAATTTCAAAGCTCAGACAATGGGTCAGATTAGTTCCCAACAGCACATGGTGCATAAAGCATGCACCTCTTGTGTCTATATGAGCCGCTATTCTGGGAGGCGGTGAGTTAACCTTGGGGGAAGAGGGACTATTTTACAGCAAGCAGCTCCACCAGGATGGCCCTGTATTGGCCAATTCTTGGACCACTGACACAGTAGCAGTGATGAGCAGCTCAGGGAAGCAGCTGGAGGATCAGTAATAGAGGTGTTTGTCTAAAGAGTCACCAAAGAACCTCCTTACTCTGATTAGTACCTTAGACCAGAGAGGCAACTGGTCACTGCTGATGGGGGAGGGCATGATTTAAAGGTTCTGGTGTTCAGCAGGGCAAGTACTCAAGGGACAAAGGAGTTTTGATTTCTAGAGCTACTTTTGATGTCATTTTTTATGATACTGTGTAATGGCAGATGGAGACTATTCTAAAAGAGAGCTACACATGAAGAAGCTGTGGATTGCACTGCAGTACTATATCAGTTTGAAGGACAGAGATATTTGCAAACCAAACCTTTGATATGCTTTTTTGGAGCTCTTGTGATAATATCAGCACCCCAAAATTGTTAGGAATTCATTCTAATTTAACTGGATAAAATGATTTCCGCTCTCCATTTGAATCCACTTTCTTCTGGGTTTACAGGGAGACATTAGCACTCTTGGGCATCATAAGTACCAGAAGTCTCATGACAGGTTTCAGAGTAGCAGCCGTGTTAGTCTGTATTCGCAAAAAGAAAAGGAGGACTTGTACTGGTTAGTCTCTAAGGTGCCACAAGTCCTCCTTTTCGTTTTGACAAATCTCATGCTAACCCTCCTGGTGACTCTCTCTCTCTTTTCTCGCATCTGACTCTTCTGATAGCTATACTGTCACAGAATGGTGAATGTGGGGCATCATTAGCAAACCTGTAAAAACAGATTACATAATAGGAGGACAGTGGTTTGAAAGAATTTGTGGAAAGTAAATTAAAATAGATTTTGATACTCGACCTCCTGTGCCCAGCCCAGTTAGCAAAGTTACGTTTTTGAGCTTGCCTACAATTCAATTTTCTCTTTACAGTTCACTTTTAACTAGAGATGGAGCCAAACTAGGACACAGAATCCAAACCACTCAAACACAACGAAGATCAGATCTAGGTCCAGATTTCAACTTCACAGATCAGGTTTATTTTTATGATGGGCCAGTTCAAAACTCCAAATCCCAACAACATACACCCAATTATAAACATGTGAGTAGTCCCATTGAAATTAATGGAACTGCTCAAGTGCTTACCCTTAAGCTTGTTTAAATATTCTACTGGATTAGGGCCTTTAGAAAAAATGAAATAAAATATCATGCTGCCTCCCCGGGTTCCCACCCAGCTCCTCAGGACCACGCTGCCTCCCCTGAGCTGCCCACCCACCTCGTCATCCCCCCTGGCCCACATCGACTCCCCCGAGCTTCCCACCCATCCCTGCTGCCTCCCCTGGTGCCCCATCTATCCCCCTGTACCCCACTGCCTTCCTCCCACCATTGGCCCAAGCTCCCTTCTGCAGCCTTGCATGCACCCGTGACAGGGTCTATTATTAAGCTCCTGTAACTGTGGCTGCTGCCAGCCTGGTCTTGCTCCCTTGCTCCAGGCGCCACTTAGTGGGGTCAGTGGGAGCACTCAGTGCTGGCCCCTTTCCCAGCCCACTTCCCATCCTGGCAGAAATCTGGAAGGGCGGGGGGGGGGGCATGTGACCCCACGTGCCTCGCCATGCTTCACCTATGCAGCCAATAGGATCCTCCAGAAGGGATGAGGATGTGCAAGGAATGAAACCAAAGACAAGGTTTGTGTGAACACCTGAGAAGCAGAACCCTATGTAAGCATAACTCACTTTGCCCTCAGTTACAGTGGCATGTGTCAATATTTGGGAGTTAACACTTTTAAAAACTCTAGTATAGACAAGGAAAGATGCAATTCAGTACTCATTGGGCTCACCTTTACCAGTTAATATAGATTAAAATACAACCTGCCCTACCGACACTAGTGTTTATAAACACACTTTTTTCCCTCTAGTGTAGACATACCCTGTGAGGGCAAAATTTGGCCTGAAGGGGAAAAAATACTTTAATATTATGTCCATATGACTTTGCTACTACATGAATGCAACTATTCTAAGACTTTTTTCTTTGATAAATTATTCTAAATGTGATTGTTGATGACTATAATAAAATGAGACTATGCTGTTTAGAATATGCTAGGGTTATTTCTGCCAAACTACCATGTTATTTTATACTGCAAATGGAAAATAAATTCCCCTAGCAAAACAGACCAGAGTAAGTATCATTTAAAAAGGCAATAGGTTCACTATGCACATGATACAAAGCCTCCTGAAGTCAATGGGAGCCCATGCATTGACCCAAGTGACCCCTGGATCAAACTCTTTATGTCAAAATAACAAAAAATCTTATTTTTAGCAAATTAAACCAGTGTGTAGAAACAATGGCACTTATCTCACCAGAATATCAAACAAACTGAGAGACAACGACACCAGAGGGCTGATGTCAACCCAGGACCCATATTTGTAAAGGGCATTTGTAGAAAAGCAGGATCCTTTCATCAACTGAAAATGAACTTTTCTAGTGACAGTCTCTCATGTGGCATTGTATCTGAAATACCCACTCCAGTTTCTGTTCCTAATAACAGGAATTAAGATATTATCCTCTTCTATCAGATTACCCAGTCCGGTACTTAACACCTACAGTCTGAGAAAAGTAGAAATAAATTACATTTCATTTCATTATTGTGCACGAAACTTTAAGTCTCTGACATTCATGGAACAAGACAGTTTCAAAATGCTGCCCAATTTAAATCACAGAGATTGAGAAACCTCTGCCCACTGAAAAATAAAACCTCCACTGAAAATTATATAAAATCCTGGCACTTCATTACTACTATTTTAATTTCTTTTGCTCCTTTCTTCTTGAACTATTGACCATCTGAGGAGCTAGAGACCAGTGAATGGGACTTGCCTGGCCACTTAGACCCAGCCAAGTAATTCACTTTGCGTGATTCAAACTGCCTCTCTCATTTCATATTCCTTTGTCAGCCGCTTCAGGTAAGAAGGTGATAGCAGTGTCTGGTGCCGCCTGCAACCCAGCCTGTTTGCAGCACAGCAGTTGCCTGTGATCCCAGGGCCAGCACTTCTCATTTTTGCCATTTAAAAATGTGAATTTCCAATCCCAGACGTTGTGAATCCTGGCCCTGTAGACAAGGAGAAGGACACCTTGGGGTGACACAATATTATCTACTAATCGGCCAACAGTCCTCCACACACTTGTCATCTCTTTCACCTACAGGGTGAGTATGAAGGAATCTTCCAAGAAGACTGGAAATCCTGCTACAGAGATACTCCTCAAACCTCACTCCAGGGAAGAGCACAGATGGAATGCATTCCAGTGCTGGTGAAGTACCCGTTTCAGGGATGCCAGGTACTAGTTCAGGTAGACCTGAGGGTTACACTAGCATGGACCCATGTGCCTTAGGTCCCTATAGCCTTGCTGGAGAATAGCTAAGGTATCGGACCACCCCAGCCATAACTTCTCCCACACTAGAAATGCCACCTGCTTTCCCCCCCCAAGATGCCCTAGGAAGTTCCCTATGCTGGAAGCTCCTGTGGGCGTATTTGGGGTGAGTCAGCATCTCTGCAGTGTGGATGTTGCCTGGGGGTGTGGATGACATGGCTGTTTTGGGGACCCCTTTGCATTGGCTTAACTGGCAGATCGTGGTAGCCGGACAGCTATGAGTATATGAAGACTCTAGCCCAGGAACTCACGTCTGACTGTCAGAGGAATGAAGTTCTTAGCTAAAGAACTGTGCAGTAGCAGAGCAGTTCCTGAACCTGTTTGCTCCTTTGGAATAATTCATAAGTTCCCACTCTTCACCTGAGACAGTCCCAGGTAAATCAAAGCCTGGGATTTATTGCCACTTCCTAGTAGGGGATTTTATTGCCACACAAGCCATATCATCTTCTGTCCTAAATTCTAGTCACAATTTAATTTACCTTTTATTACTTGTCGATACATCCTAGAAGTACAACCCTGGTTAAAATATACACCTTAGCCCTACATCAACCACCAAGGGGTAGTTAAAATGATACTCCAGGCAGAAATCCCATAAAATATACACACAGTTAGCTCAGGAGAATGTCCTTAAACTGAGGACAGAACATAAAGTTCTGATTTATTCTGTCTCAAACTGTGGGTATGTTTGACCATGTGGCTGGAATCTCACCTCTTATTGAATTTCCCCAGTTTTCTACATGACTACAGAAACTGCCTTCTTCTGCTGATAAGCCTGATGTGTTGTACAGAGCATATATGTTAAATAAGTGCTACATGAAGTTCTCCTATATCTAACTCCAAAGAGAGCTCTTCAACTATGTTTACTACCACTTTTACTACCACTACCTCGTTCCTGAAATTAAATGTGTCCTCATGTGTATGGTTTAGGGCTCAGTGAACTTGTCTTGCTTAATTGCAAATCAAAAAGACGATCACAAATCACAGTTGAGTGTTTGACTCCAACTTTATCATCACTGGATTCACACTTTGCTTAGGCAAAATTGAAGAGAAAAAAACAGTGAAGGAGGCAAGAGAGAATACATTTGTTGAAGGAATGAAGAATGGGACAGACACAGAGGGTGCTGTATTGCCCTCCCAGCAGATATCAGGGTGATTGAAGTCTCCCATGAGAACCAGGGCCTGCGACCTAGTAACTTCCATGAGTTGCCGGAAGAAAGCCTCGTCCACCTCATCCCCCTGGTCTGGTGGTCTATAGCGGACTCTCAACACGACATCACCCTTGTTGCTCACACTTCTAAATTTAATCCAGAGACTCTCAGGTTTTTCCTGCAGTTTCATACTTGAGCTCTGAGCAGTCATACATTAGAAAAGCTGGACGAGCACAAGTCCATGGGGCCAGATGCGCTGCATCCGAGAGTGCTAAAGGAGTTGGCAGATGTGATTGCAGAGCTATTGGCCATTATCTTTGAAAACTCATGGTGATCGGGGGAAGTCCTGGACGACTGGAAAAAGGCTAATGTAGTGCCAATCTTTAAAAAAGGGAAGAAGGAGGATCCTGGGAACTACAGGCCAGTCAGCCACACCTCAGTCCCTGGAAATATCATGGAGCAGGTCCTCAAGGAATCAATTCTGAAGCACTTACATGAGAGGAAAGTGATCAGGAACAGTGAGCATGGATTCACCAAGGGCAAGTCATGCCTGACTAATCTAATTGCCTTCTATGACGAGATAACTGGCTCTGTGGATGAGGGGAAAGCGGTGGACGTGTTGTTCCTTGACTTTAGCAAAGCTTTTGACACAGTCTCCCACATTATTCTTGCCAGCAAGTTAAAGAAGTATGGGCTGGATGAATGGACTATACAATGGATAGAAAGTTGGCTGGATTGTTGGGCTCAATGGGTAGTGATCAATGGCTCCATGTCTAGTTGGCAGCCAGTATCAAGTGGAGTGCCCCAAGGGTTGGTCCTGGGGCCGGTTTTGTTCAATATTTTCATAAATGATCTGGAAGATGGTGTGGATTGCACCCTCAGCAAGTTTGCAGATGACACTAAACTGGGAGGAGAGGTAGATACACTGGAGGGTAGGGATAGGATACAGAGGGCCCTAGACAAATTAGAGGATTGGGCCAAAAGAAATCTGATGAGGTTCAATAAGGATAAGTGCAGAGACCTGCACTTAGGATGGAAGAATCCCATGCACCTCTACAGACTAGGGACCGAATGGCTCAGCAGCAGTTCTGCAGAAAAGGACCTAGGGGTTACAATGGACAAGCAGCTGGATATGAGTCAACAGTGTGCCTTTTTTGCCAAGAAGGCCAATGGCATTTTGGGATGTATACATAGGGGAATTGCCAGCAGATCGAGGGACGTGATCGTTCCCCTCTATTCAACATTGGTGAGGCCTCATCTGGAGTACTGTGTCGTTTTGGGCCCCACGCTACAAGAAGGATGTGGAAAAATTGGAAAAAGTCCAGCGGAGAGCAACAAAAATGATTAGGGGACTGGAACACATGACTTATGAGGAGAGGCTGAGGGAACTGGGATTGTTTAGTCTGCAGAATAGAAGAATGAGTGGGGATTTGATAGCTGCTTTCAACTACCTGAAAGGGGATTGCAAAGAGGACGGCTCTAGATTGTTCTCAGTGATAGCAGATGACAGAACAAGGAACAATGATCTCAAGTTGCAGTGGGGGAGGTTTAGGTTGGATATTAGGAAAAACTTTTTCACTAGGAGGGTGGTGAAACACTGGAATGCGTTATCTAGGGAGGTGGTGGAATCTCCTTCCTTAGAAGTTTTTAAGGTCAGGCTTGCCAAAGCCCTGGCTGGGCTGATTTAGTTGGGGATTGGTCCTGCTTTGAGCAGGCGGTTGGACTAGATGACCTCCTGAGGTCCCTTCCAACCCTGATATTCTATGATTCTATAATTCTATGATTCCTCTTCCTAGCTCTTTACGATCAAACATGTAAAAATTGTAAAAAATATCCATCTTGATTTGTGTCTGAAGAGATGTGGACAACAAGCCTAAAAGGCTTTTGCTCTCCGACTTTCTCCTGGACATAATTAACACAAGGTCTTTTCTCTTCTGCTGGTTATCTATTTTCACCGTGAAGCACCCCTTCTTGTTTTCCCCTATCATTTCCCCTCACAAAATGACATGAGGACACATGGACATTAGCACTGGACTTCAAACCAGCAGTCAGGGAGTGCAGTGACAGATTTGGACAGGCCTCTGAAGCATAAATTAAAAGTAACCTTCCACCCTTCTCCACACCACTGTGATATGCCCCATTTCCTGCACTCTGTCCCTTTCCACTCACTCACTCCAAATATCTACCCTAATCTATGCCATGGTCCATATCTGGAGCCTTCCTTTAACTCCATCCTCTCTCCATTGTTTGCCCCACTCCTCATCCCCCTGCTTCCTTCCTCACTGTGTTACCCAGCGTCCTCTCAATCCAAAGCTCTAGGTAACTTTATTCTTTGTGAGGTGGTGTCAGGAAATAAATCAATGGGGACACAGCCCATCCATCTGATTAAAGATTGGCACAAACCCGAAGTGCTTTTATGCAAAATTACTATTTTATTAGATCTCTAGCACACACAAATATGCAAAAAGTTAGAGCTCCCCAAATCTATAGTTACCCACAATCTGGAGAGGTCTTGAGTGATTGAATGACAAGGTTCGGGTGGCCAGCTCTCTGCCTATCACTGAGGGTTCCAAGAGATGTCAAGAAGGTCAAATCTAAATAACTCCAACCTCTTTCCCTTTTTATGCTCAAAATGTCACATAGCTTGTCAATCACCAATAACCGCTGAGCAAGCAATCTGTTCAGCAAGAAAAGTTTCAAACCATTAGTTATACAGATGTGTTTTTGCACAGTCTGCAGTTGCATTGCCCTGACACACACACACCAGAAATCAAATATAGATAGACTTCCTGTCTTTCCAAAAACCAGGTTCTTCAGCCATTTGAAAGAAGCCAGACAGAATGGCACAGGAACATGCTCAATTCTCACGGTCACTCCCCCACCCCTCCTGACTTGCCTAGTTATGCTAAGCTGGCTACAAAGGCCTTACAACTGCTTTTGGCAGTAAGCATAATAATGGATATTCCAGTACTGGCAGTGGCCTAGGCATTTTGCTGGGTTGTCAAAATCTCCCCTAACAGCTGTACACCCTGTGATTGCTGCTCCACTCCTCTTCCAGTGTTGGTTATAACACCCCTCCCCAGTGCCTACCTCTGCCTCATCCCTCCCTTTTCACCCCAGCCCCCATCTTTGTTTAATCCTGTCTTAGTCACTACCATTGTTATTGGCTAAACAGGTGTCAGATCCCCCATTTGTTCTTCTACTGTAACTTTCTGCAGTAGTTGCCAAACACAGAAGCTGGGGAGTGAGGCAGGCAATGAGATGGAAGAGCAAATAATCTGGCAGCTTTCCTTGCTCCTACCACTCTCCTCCCCACTTGCATCCTCTGTGAGCCTGTGACCTTTCTTTTGCTGCCTTCTTTCCACTAGTCAACCAGAGAGAAAAAAGAGGGAGGCACTATTTGGATCCTCACTTTAGCTCAGCTCCTCCCCCAGTAGCAATGGCTACTGGGTTGTGCCCTGTGATGGGAGCTCTTGCTCAGATGGTTCCCTAAGCAGCACAGTGATAGGATCTAAGCTCTTGCCCGCACTGCTGAGTAGATTTGAAGGTAGGCCAAATGAGTTTGCCTAGCCCTGTTTTGAATACTTTTCCTTTCTGTGATAACAGGCATGTCGTGCTGCAAGTGAAATTAGTCCAGCATTTAGTAAAGCTTTGGTGCACTGAAAATCAGTGTATTTTTGCCATTGCAAGCCATCCCTGTGGAAGTCAGAACACAGCCTAAAGAGAAAAAAGCTGGAATACTTTGGACACTAAAACACAGATGCTAATTTCCCACAAATAACTAAGAGGTGCATACAACTCCATTCAAAAGCTAATGCTGCATACTAGTTGGAGTCACTGAACCACAGAAAAACTCTACATAATTTATGTAGATTACAGATTTACAGAGATGTAAAAAGTCCAAAGCTAAGTCAGGCACAAACTGGAAGCAAAAAGGAATGCAAATGGGTATGAGAAATCTTGAGAAAGTTAAACATAAACATGGGGACCAAATCTGTAGCTGGTGTAAACTGGTGTAGCATTATTGAACTCAGAGCCACAAGAATTTACATCAATTCTTGTACTACTGAGGATCTGGATCTAGCGTGTTTCCTCTGCTATATTTTCTTTCGGTTTTCTCAGCAAGCCTGTTTTATGTTTGATGCATTGCGACACTAAATCACAAGATGTGACTCATCAAAAATTGAATAAAAGTTTCTGTTCAATGACTTGTTTATAATATGGATAAGCAGTGATCTGAAATTCTTGCTGAATTATTCTTGTAAACTTAGCCCTTGGAAGAACTTTTTGTCTTTGGTAAGAAAGACGTAAATAAGAACAATCAAACTAATGTGAATCATTAATATTTCAATTTAAAAAAATGCAACCATTTCAAAATACACACATAAATTACATCCATTTGAATTTTTAAAAATTCAATTTCATTTGTTTCAGACAGATCAAGGGAACATTTTTTACCCAAAAAGTAAATTAAAATAATGGAACAATAAATGTTCCTAGGGACAACAAATCTATCATTTTAAAATATATTATTCCAGTATATTTATAGTGACCACTGAATAAGATCAACAGACTATATTAAGTTCTATCCAATTCTAAAGCATTAGAGACCTACTAGAAAGTTTATAAACTGACATTCAAGACATCTATTTTTGATAGATTTGAGATTTGACTGACATTTAAATTTTACCAAGAGTCACAAAAGAGAGCAGTAAAATTAGAGACTGACCAAGGGTGGTCTAGAAACCTCTCTACTTAAAGACTCCCACTGAGACTAGTGGGAATTATGCCACTGACTTCAATATCCCAAATTTAAAAGTAATGTGTATTTATGGGTCAATTTCTCTTAACCTCACACTTCCATAGACTAATAAAAAGTTAAAACCTGCATCACTGTCATGCCCAAAGTTTCCAATGGAGTCTTGGAGCACAAGAAAAGCTGGAATGGGTTTCATTCTGCACCCCTTACTCACATGAGTATCCTCATTGAATTTAGAAGGGACTACTCAGGTAAGCAGGTAAGCTCTACATCTGGATTCATTTTAGTATACTGGGCTATAAATCAAGACATAACTGATAGACATGAGTCATTAATAATTGCACGCTTGGGCATCTGTATTCCAAGTTGGATAGCAAGCTTGGGTAGTTTTCTCTTTCCCTTTCCATATTTTTAGCAACTGTGAAAAAACAACCACCACCAACTCTTGTGTGGTGGGGTACCCAAAGTATAACAACTTTAAAATCTAAATTATTGTGAACATTGAGGCAGAAAGTAAAGTAACAAATAGGGTTGATTATTTTTAAAAGTTCCATTATCCTATGAACCCTATCCAGTCCTCACAGTAGTACAGATTTCCAATGAAGCACACTACAATATCACCAATTAAACTGACAAAGTGGCATATGCTTTGCAGAAAATAAAGAACAGAAGGTGTGTGTGAGAGGGTGTGTTTTCCATTATATTTCCGTCCAGGCACATTGAGTACTTATTTCATTTCACTCTTCTTCCAGAAGCTGTACTGACAATAAAACAAAACATATCCCTCGTGAGATGGTTAAAGAGCTCACAGCATAGTACTGCAGTAGGATGCAGGCAAGCAGTGAGGTCCTTAAGACCAGAAACTTTTAGGATGGAGAGGCAGAGTGACTGTGGCTATTCAAATCAAGTGTCAACAAAAATGACTTTATATTTCATCCATCTGGAGTGTCCGGTATGAGAGCTCCATAGTAAGTTCTAAGTCAGGGACTGACTTACTTGTTGCTTTATCATTTATTATTTGTATTATAGTAATGTCTGGAGGCTCCAGTTCTGGACACATCATGCTAGGCACTTACAAATGCTGTGGAGACTGAGACAGTCACTGCCCTGAAGAGTTTACATGACAAATAGACAAAACAGGAACTAAGGCAATCAAATTGCCCAAGACCAGTGAACAAAAGGTCAGCTAGAACTAGAACAACAGGTTTCCTGATTCCCAAGTTGCTGCTCAATCCACTAGACCAAGATTGTTGTTTTCTTAGCACTGTAGTGCCTAGCATCGTTGGGCCCTGATCCTTGGTTGGGATTCCAAGGTTCTACCCTAAAATAAATGTTTTAAGTATGAATACTAACATTGCCTTCTTCCACAGAAGAAAGAGACTAACTGGTTGGTTGGCTAGTTGGCAGAAATGAAAAGGCCAAGTAGTAACAAAACAGCACCACTATAAAAATGCACCAATCTAAAATGAATCTTAAGAGAGTTACAAATATCTTTCCCTTTCAAACTGTGATTATGTTCTGTTTAGCATTGTGAAAATTCTCTCACAGAATAACAAAACACTTTCTTATGTACCAGCCCATTTAAGTCACAAGTGCTTGTGTGACAGAACAAATGATAAAAAATTTAACCAGAAAAAAGATTTTTAGAAATACAGATATCAAAAGCATTTTGTATAGCAGGCAAGACAGCATGCAAACACAAAGTCTCTGCTAAATGGTATCAATGGTGCGGAAATGCCAAAGTGAGCTCTTTGAGCAGTATGAAGATTGTTTTTAGAATGCTGTCCCATCTATTGTGATAATGCCATGTGATTAATAGCCAGAAAACGTTAGGATCACTGTTTAACAGGAACCATTCTTTATATATCAGCAACTACATTAGGGTTGATTGAAAAGTTATTAGGAAAAATAACTCTTTGTGGTATTATCTACTCCCTAGATGGAAAGTAATTGTCTTCTATCATAGGATTTTCCCTTATTATATGCCTCAGTAATTCAATCTGCTTTATATCATTTTCCAAATCTTTGCACCAAGCTATGAAACTCTACCTTCCAGAGATCTCTGCTCATTTTACACACACACACACACACCCCATCTTGATTTAAAATGCATATAGATTACATGGCAGGATGGGGAGACACCCCAAGAGATATTCTACCCTTTTCACATGTAAGGTGCAGCAAATAGGTCAAATTCTGTTCTCGTTTACACCCAGGCAGTCCCACTGAGTACAGTGAAATGGAATTAGTGTTAACGGAATGCAGGATTTGACCAATCTATATGTAAAAAGGGTTTAGTGGAATGAGTATTTATATCCATTTCATAAGAGGCCATGAAATAGCATTACTCAAAGGTAGGGCAATAGTCGATCTTCGGTTAAACTTGCACCTCTCCATAGAATCCCTCTTAAGATCAGTGGGGTTGCACAGGTGTAAATGATTATCAGATTTGATTCAGTGTTGGAAGAGATGTGCACAATTGCAAATAAGTGGCAGATGAAGAGACAGAGGTCAAAACAGATCCCTTGTCATGACCCTGCCTTTTCAGGGCTGTCTGGTGTTCAAACCACCTATGCCCTTCTCATGTAAAAAGTGTCTTCCATGGTCACAACCTATATGTTCACTCTGCACCTATGTGAGGCACGTGTTTGAACCAGATCTTGATAAAAGTTCATGGTTGTGCATTTCTTGTAATATGTGCTTCTCACCCCCTCATCCCAGATTTAAGTGGAAAATATTGCATAACGAAATGACATCTGAAAGTCTCCTATCCCAGCCAAATATTTACACACAGAATGCTCAGATCCTTCCTATAGGCTCTGTAGCACTGAACCTTCTCAACATGTAATTAAATTGTAGGTATATAAATATCAGAGATATAGGGACTGATAGTTAACTACATGAAGGCCTCTCTACATTCTGGCAGTGCAAAGGGTCTTTAAAGGGGTCTATGTTACATTAAAGTCCACTTTAAAGGCCCTTTACAGTACTAGAGCAGCATCAAGGGGTCTTACTGTAGCTGAGAATTCAACCATAGGTTGTTCTCTTGCTATATATATAAATACATTTTCCCTCTCTCTCATATGGGAAGCCATTTATCCTCAGACAGTTGATCACTTCCTTTCCTACCAGCATTTGCTCAAATCCTTACAGTTTTCTGGAGGCATCAAGAGACACAGACACTGCAAAGCCTAACACCCTCCAGCTTTCTATGGGCCTCACATCCTCTCACACACATTTCCATTCACACCCATCTGTTAAACTCCAAACTCTCCTTGTAGCCCTTGGCAGACCCATGTTTTGTTTTGTTTATAATTTTTATTTTTAAACTTTCCAAATGGGGAGAGAGATCTCTTCCTCTGCTGCCTGCTGGAATAATGTTGTGAGACTCACTGGGACAAATACATCCACCATACATCTCCACTGAAATCAACCCACCTTGAATTGAGTCCAGGTGTGCTCCACTGAGTTCCTGTCTTGGGTCCATTCAGAGCTGCACTAGCTTGCCCTGATGCTACTAAATTTTTTATTAGCTATGGGGCAATGATGGCAATTTCAAATGCAGCCAGAGGATTTGCTTCCCCAACACATCTTGTCCTAATTCTCCAGGACTTTTGTGTCCATGAAATTAAGCTAGAACAAGCACAGGCAATTTTGAAAGATTTCAATATCCTGATTCTGCAGTGGAAATACATTGACAGCAACATTTCTTCAAAGATTTTGGCCCTTCTTCTCCAAGCTAGAGTACCATGGATGGTATGCAGTTTTGCCACAATTTCAGTTTCTGAACCAAATGTCAGGTTTCAGAGTAGCAACCGTGTTAGTCTGTATTCACAAAAAGAAAAAGAGTACTTGTGGCACCTTAGAGACTAACCAATTTATTTGAGCATAAGCTTTCGTGAGCTACAGCCGACTTCATCGGAAGTATCCGATGAAGTGAGCTGAGCTGTAGCTCATGAAAGCTTATGCTCAAATAAATTGGTTAGTCTCTAAGGTGCCACTAGTACTCCTTTTCTTTGAACCAAATGTGTATTGCTTAGGTATGATCTGGATTACTCCAACTCACACCATTCAAGTAGTTTTAACACAGATCTGAACCATTCACATGGCCCCGCTGATATCACTAGCTTCCTCTAAAGCTAATTCACAGGAGAGTGTAAGCTTTACTAGGGGAGCAGACACCGAAGCATAGAAGATCAAGTAGAAAAGCCATTCTAGCACTTTTGATGGCCCCCTGTACAGCACTTATTGAAATTACAAAACAAAACAAACTGTTTGAACTCATTAAAAATATTCATCTTGCCAAGATCAAGCAAGTTGCACATGCTTATACCTGACTCAGGTTTTTTTTTTCCTTTTAATATATGCTGATGAACTAACCTGAGGAGATAAGTAAGGTGCTTTGAGCTAACAGGTAAGTTAAAGAAAGACTAGCTAACATCTGTAATCTAACTCAACATTTAAATGGAAGTCTAAAAACTATTTAAAAATGATGAAACATTAGTAGAGCTTTTTAGAAGCACTTGGAAACTATGGGATTTTTATCTCCTTATAAAAATGTGTTGACTCCTTCAAGTTGATGTTACAATATGTGTCTTACACTGCCCGGTATATTGAACTGCTACACGATGAGTCAGATAGAAAATGTAAAGGAATTAAAAAGGAATACCTTATATATATATATATATATATATATATATATATATATATATATATATATATATATATATATATATATATTTTAAGAAACTCTTGAGAAAATTTTTGGGTTCAATTTTTGGGTTCCTGAAGTTTTTGATTGGAAATTATCTTCAGACAGCATGGCTTAAATCTTTCCTGTGGCTGAGGATATTGTCCCATAACCAGAGCAGGGTTAGAAAATTCTCACTGTTGGCCACTCCAGAGGAAAAAAAAAAATCTTTTTTAAATGGATTCCCAAGGATTCAACCCAAGGAGTGCCATAAAACCAAGAGAGGGGAGTGATCATGGCTAGTGGTTCATTGTATTATTCCTAAGAAAAAGAATAGAAGAAGCAACATATGCATAAACTAACCGGGAGAGTAAAATATCTGAGTGACAGGGTACACCTGCAGTCAGGGCTGTAACTTCCAGTTCAGGTGGACCTGCACTCCCTAGCTTTGAACGAGCTAGTGTGCTAAAAATAGCAGTGTAGCTGAGGTGAAGTGGGTGGTGGCACAGGGACTGACACCTGTGTACAACCCTGCCCAGGACCCTAGGTACTCTGGGGGCTAGCCCATGCTGTCACTCGCACTGCTGCACCTATCCTGCTCTTTTTGCACGTTTATGTCCCTGAGCCGGAAATTTGACCTACACTAAGGTGATGTCTGCACTGCAATCCTAGGGGTGATTGTAGTGGGTAGACATACCTTTGGCCACACTAGCACAGCTAAATATAACAGTGTTGAAGGCTTCATGCAGGGTTCATGCACTTGGCAACATTCAGGGCACACCCGGAGTGTTGTGTAGGAGCAGTGCACACACGGCTCCTCTCAAGGGCATGAACCTTGGAAACTCGCCCAGAGGACATGAACCGTGGGAAGCCTCCCAGGACTGGGCTCAAGACCCGAGAGCAAGGAATGCGGTAGATAGAAACTGGTAAATAAGAATATTAAACAAAGTCAGTGTATTCCTTTTATCTGTTGGAGTATGTAATGCGCAGGAGGAGGGGGAGAATAAAAGAGAGGGTGGAAAGCTGACAAGGCAGACCAGCCTGCTTGCTTGCTTAAAGCCTTGTTCTGTTTTGTATTTGGACCGCAACACAGTGTCGATGTGGAGGCGCAGGATTCAACTGTGAAAGCACACTGGTGGTCACTGGGTACATATTCATGCTGCTAGCCTATGCTGACTCCCCTGCTATTGCATCTACATGGTTATTTTAGCCATGCTAGAATGGGTAAAATTAGCATGGGGATGTCTACTTGTGCTCAAATAGTGTAGGCGGACCCTAAATGCCTATACACGGACCATATTCTGTCCAATATGGCCCAGTAAAGGCAATGAAAACTGAGTGCATGTGTCTTAGGGCAGAGTTCAGTCAGTGAGAGCAATGTTACCAAGTAAGACAATTTGCTGAAGCGCTGGAGGTTACTAAAACAGAGCTGCTCCAGCTGCTTCTTCCAGTTGTAGGTAAAAAACTAACTCTGGTTTGCCCATGCTGTGCTTAAACTAGAGTACATCTTTTCTTATTCTGTGCATGACGGGATGGTGTAAATGCTGAGGTAAATAATAGATTAGATGCATGGTTTCTATTGTACTTCTCAAGTCAATTTTCTATTTTAATAAACTACATATCACTGATACCCCCACTCATCAGTTAATGTAAGAGAATGAACCTCCCCCCAAACTGCTCAGAGAGTGCCCTGTGCCCATGGATCTTCCCCCATCCCATGCAGGAGAGGGATTAAGGTGCCTGCATGGCACAATATCCACTCTTTCTCTGGACCCAGTGCACATAACTCTGCTGGTGCAAAGATCTGAACTGAGGAGGGCCATGAAGGAGGGGAAGGAACATCCACCTAGCCATCTCCTGGTCTCCTGTCTGGCTCTGCAGGGACTCCCAAGCCAAGGAAACAGACCCTGGGTTTGTATTATCTTTTCTGCTGGTCCCCACCGAGGTGGGCAGGGGGCTTCTAAAGATGGGTGGGATCCTGGAGCTCTACTGATGCCTGGAGCCAGAACTGCAGTGGAGGTAAAGAGCCTCTGCTAAACAACTTTGCCTCACATGGGCGCCACTTCTATATCCCTGCGGCTGGTCTTGTGGTCTAGTCCATGGCACACACCCGTCTCTCTCTGTGCACATGTGTGTGTGTTGCTGCCATTAGTTCTAGCTGGAACTCAGTAAAGTGATCTTTACAGACATGTCCTTGCCCCACCCACTCCCCGCGTCCCTTCCCATGGGTTTTACTACAAGAGGGGAAAACTCACCCTTATATTTTGAGCCTACCTTGTTGCGGGGAACCAACCTTTCATAGAATCATAGAAGATTAGGGTTGGGAGAGACCTCAGGAGGTCATCTAGTCCAACCCCTTGCTCAAGGCAGGGCCAACACCAACTAAATCATCCCAGCCAGGGCTTTGTCAAGCCAGACCTTAAAAATCTCTAAGGATGGAGATTCCCATGTCATGGTTCCTTCTCCACTCTGAACTCTAGGGTACAGATGTGGGGACCTGCATAAAAGTCCCCCTAAGCTTATTCTTATCAGCTTAGGTTAAAACTTCACCAAGGCAGAGATTTATTTCTTGCCTTGGGAACCAGCTTAGGTTAAAAACCTGATACGCTGCCACCACCAAGTAATTTAAACAAAGAACAGGGAAAGAGCCCACTTGGAGACATCTTCCCCCAAAATATCCCCCCAAGCCCTACACCGCCTTTCCTGGAGAAGGCTTGATAATAATATCCTCACCAATTGGTACCGGTGAACACAGACCCAAACCCTTGGATCTTAAGAACAATGAAAAATCAATGAGGTTCTTAAAAGAATAATTTTATTCTAAATTTATTCTAATAAATTTATTCTTTTATTTAAAGAAAAGGTAAAAGAACCACCTGTGTGAAATCAGGATGGTAAATACCTTACAGGGTAATCAGATTCAAAACATAGAGAATCCCTCTAGGCAAAACCTTAAGTTGCAAAAAGACACAAAAACAGGAATACACATTCCCTCCAGTACAGTGAATTTTACAAGCCAAAAAAAAAAAAGAAAATCAAACACATTTTCTAGCTAGATTACTTACTAACTTTACAGGAGTTGGAAGGCTTGCATCCTTGATCTGTTCCCGGCAAAGGTATCACACAGACAGACAGACCCTTTGTCCCCCCTCCAGATTTGAAAGAATCTTGTCCCCTCATTGGCCATTTTGGGTCAGGTGCCAGCGAGGTTACCTTAGCTTCTTAATCCTTTACAGGTGAAAGGATTTTGCCTCTGGCCAGGAGGGATTTTATAGCACTGTATACAGAAAGGTGGTTACCCTTCCCTTTATTTTTATGACACACCACCTCCCTAGGTAACCCATTCCTGTGCTTCACCACCCTTCTAGTGAAATAGTTTTTCCTAATATCCAGCCTAGACCTCCCCCACTGCAACTTGAGATCATTGCTCTGTGTTCTGTCATCTGCCACCACTGAGAACAGCCTAGCTCCATCCTCTTTGGAACCCCCCTTCAGGTAGTTGAAGGCTGCTATCAAATCCCCCCTCATTCTTCTCTTCTGCAGACTAAACAAGCCCAGTTCCCTCAGCCTCTTCTCGTCTTTCTGAGTAAACAAGCTGGCATACTCAAAATGCATCTGAATATGAAACCTGTTTCTATCACAAGGATGTAACAACACTCATTTATCCCTGCAGCACATGCTTCTACAATCTCCTGTTGGAGCCCTGCCCCTAATAAGGGCAGGAGTGATGTTCCCATTACACGACTTAGATCGGCTGCTAGGCTGTGCTAATTACTGGCACCCATCCTTTTGCCAGATATTTTCACTGCCAATGCAAATCAGAAATAAAAGTTCAGAGGAGCTCTGCCCCTAATAAGGGCAGGAGTGATGTTCCCATTACACGACTTAGATCGGCTGCTAGGCTGTGCTAATTACTGGCACCCATCCTTTTGCCAGATATTTTCACTGCCAATGCAAATCAGAAATAAAAGTTCAGAGTAAATGTATGATTTCAGGCAAAATTGTCAATTACCTAACAATCCTCCTGTCACAATATGGCTTGCAAATTAATCTTTTCTTAGCTACATCTCTGTGAAATCCAGCGGCTAGTTCCTTTAAATCAAAAGTGTATATTCTATATAATGGTGTAACATCCTTTGCCATGTTATGTTGATGTCATATGCTGACATATGTACACAGATGATGTAAGTCCATGTGAACTGTCACCAAAAATATTTTCACAATGCAGTTGTCTTAAATAATGAAACTGGTTGGAATAGAGTGAATGATAGAATTAGCATTGTGTACAAAGCCTTCAAGGATTATTGCTGGCGAGTGGAATGTTTTTATTGCTTCAAAGGCCTATTAGAAAAGGACATAATTGCTGAGAGGTTCTATATTTCCTGCCCCGAATCTAAGGAGAGCAGGAAAGCTTAAGGTAGGCGGACTATTCCAAGTAGAGAAAGTTAAGTGCAACCAGATTCATAGAGGATATTTACGAATTCTTATAGGAGAAGACTGGTATAGTGATTGGGGTATTAGCCTTGGATCTGGAATCCCTGCTTTGCCACAGGCTTCCTGAATGACCCTGGGTAAGTCACTTAGGACTAGATTCACAAAGGTACTTAGGCTTGGGTGCTTTAGGTGACTAGTAAATCACAGGCATGGCACGACAGGTGCCAAGGCTCTCTGTGCAACACATGGGGAAAGACAGGCGCCTTAGACTGCAATTCACAAAAGCCAGCACTACAGGCAGGGAGTTGCCTAAGGTAGCCAGTGTGCTAAACCCGCTAGAGATTGTCCAGGCTGCAGAGAGAGAGAATTATCTGTACTAGCAAACCATGAATGGGAACCCCTCTTCTGAAGTCTGAGGAAGTCAAGGTGTTTCTTGTAGGAATGACTGAACTACCTGCCTCACTCCACAGAAAACAGCAGGAGGTGGAGGTCCAATTTACACTTTTTAGCCCAGTGGTTGAGGCACTCAGGTGGGATGTAGGAGAACAGGTTTAATTCCCCACTCTGCCAGAGGGAAGAAAGAGTTTGGAATTGAGTTCTCCCACTTCTCAGGAGTGTGCTCTAACCAGCTATGGGATATTCTGATGTAAGGCTCCCTCAATCTCTCCTGTTGAAATTGTTCCACTGTGTATAAATAATTAGAGTAATTGTGCAAAGAGAATGAGTGACTCTGTAGCCTAGTGGTTAAGGTTAAGAAACTCAGGCACCAAAGGAACTTGTACCCTGAAAAATTAGGTGCCAAGAGAGTTTTGCTGCCTACAGAGTGTGTCAGGCGTTTTGTGGATCACAGTGGTTCCTAAAATTGGGCTTAGGTGCCAAAGTATCTTTGTAAATCAAGCACTTAGTCTCTCACCGTTTTAGTTTCCCATCTGTCAAATGGGAATAATAGCACTTCCCTAGTTCACAGAGGTAATGTGAGGATAAATGAAAGATCGTGAGGCTCTCAAATACTGAGGTGATGCGGGCCATATAAGTATCTTAGGTGATAGAATATAAAATGGTAAAGAAGATCTGTAGAATACTTAATAACAATATTATTTGAACTTTTGAATAGTATCTTCCATTCAAGAATCTCAAAGCATTTTGCCCCCAACTGTTCCATCTTTATGCATAGTAAGTAGTTTATTACTACCTGAAGAGTTGAAATCAAGAGAATGAATATCTTTAAACCTGCTAAGGCTGAAATGTGGGACACAAGGTATGACAAAAACCCAAAATCAGGAACATAAAACCCTCCTCTTGCAAGAAGGATTCATGCCTCTAGTGCAAATGATTTCCTACAGTCAGAGGGATTGAGGAGTACTCTTGTAAAATAACAGCACAACAACAAAATGTTTCTAAAATGAGAAGAAAAATACCAAGCTTCAAACTTGATCAAATTATAATTTGGGAAAATAGGAGTTCTAATTAAAAACAATGAGGATCTTAAATACAGTAACATGAATTGTACTAATATAAATCCAGTCTTTAGAAGTGCAGAGCAACTGCAACTTCTGTTAAAGTCAATGAGAGAGACAAGGTGGGTGAGGTAATATCTTTTATTGGACCAACTTCTGTTGCTGAGAGACACATGCTGTCATAAATATAAAGGGA
Organism: Eretmochelys imbricata; assembly: GCF_965152235.1. Lineage (NCBI taxonomy): Eukaryota > Metazoa > Chordata > Testudines > Cheloniidae > Eretmochelys > Eretmochelys imbricata. Next base: position 94,185,304 of record NC_135580.1, read on the forward strand.
AGCGTAACCCCCTTTAAAATCCCTCCTGGCCAGAGGAAAAATCCTCTCACCTGTAAAGGGTTAAGAAGCTAAAGGTAACCTCGCTGGCACCTGACCAAAATGACCAATGAGGAGACAAGATACTTTCAAAAGCTGGGAGGAGGGAGAGAAACAAAGGGTCTGTGTGTCTGTCGGTATGCTGCTTTTGCCGGGGATAGACCAGGAATGGAGTCTTAGAACTTTAGTAAGTAATCTAGCTAGGTATGTGTTAGATTATGATTTCTTTAAATGGCTGAGAAAAGAACTGTGCTGAATAGAATGACTATTCCTGTCTGTGTGTCTTTTTTGTAACTTAAGGTTTTGCCTAGAGGGATTCTCTATGTTTTGAATCTAATTACCCTGTAAGGTATCTACCATCCTGATTTTACAGAGGTGTTTTCTTTACTTCTATTAAAAGTCTTCTTGTAAGAAAACTGAATGCTTTTTCATTGTTCTCAGATCCAAGGGTTTGGGTCTGTGGTCACCTATGCAAATTGGTGAGGATTTTTACCAAACCTTCCCCAGGAAGTGGGGTGCAAGGGTTGGGAGGATTTTTGGGGGAAAGATGTGTCCAAACTATGTTTCCCAGTAAACCCAGTTAGAGTTTGGTGGTGGCAGTGGAGATCCAGGGACAAAGGATAAAATTAATTTGTACCTTGCGAAGTTTTAACCTAAGCTGGTGAAAGTAAGCTTAGGAGGTTTTCATGCAGGTCCCCACATCTGTACCCTAGAGTTCAGAGTGGGGGAGGAACCTTGACAAATGCTTTGGAGCTACACAGAGCTCTTCTTCAAGTCTGGGAAAGATACTTAGAGTGTCACAACTAAATAGAAGGTGGAGCAGATTGTTTAGCATAAGTATTCTAAGGAACTATTCAAGGCAAAGTTATACATTAACACCCTGTAGTCTAGGGTGACCAGACAGCAAATGTGAAAAATCGGGACAGGGGTTTGGGGGTAATAGGAGCCTATATAAGAAAAAGACCCAAAAATCGGGACTGTCCCTATAAAATCAGGACACCTGGTCACCTTATCATAGTCAAAGGATAAAAAGGGACATAAGTGGGCTACAGATTATTATTAAACCATTAATCTGGTGTCTTTATTCAGACCATGATTTTTAATGTCGAGCAAAATTATGAATTTAAGCTCCCAGACTTGTCTTTGAAGGCGTTATGCAGTTTTCTTTTGAGGACGAGGACTGAGACATCAGATATGGAGTGATAGTTTTGTGAAAAGTGTTTTTGTCTTTTATCGTTTTTCTGTATCTGTTCGTTCAAGACCATAGTGATTGTCTGGTTTCACCCACAAAGTTGTTATTGGGGGATTTATTGAAAGGATGAGGTACAGTGTTGTGATAAGTCACCTGTCCAGAGGATGAAAATATAATCGATCTATCTCAGGTATATCATTGATTTTTTGGTGCACTTGTCCAGAAATTCTTCCTCAAGGTATCCCATGAAGAGATTGGCATTTTGGGGGAGCTATCCTAGTGCCTATGGCTGTTCTCATCGTTTGGACAAAGTCAATTAAAGTCAATGGTACTTGAGGATGCTCACTGCTCCTCAGGATCAGGCCCTAGCATGGTACCAATTTTTATAACCTCTGAAGGATCTGCACAGGTTGTATAAAAATGAACTACACTCAAAGTTATTCTTTTATCAAGTATCCACTTATGCATCTCTCTCAAGAGGGCTGCGTGCACTATATGCATCTCATATAAACCCTGTTTCGAGGACTCAAGTGGGATTTAGTGCTGCAGAAGCCTGGTACATTTCACTCTGAGGGTTCAATCCTGCTGCCAATAATCATAAGCAAAACTCACATTGACTTCGATGGGAACAGAATTGAGCCTGAGCTAAAGTCCATTGATTTCAATAGTTGTTCCATCAAATTCAACCGGTTTTGGATTAGGGTTCATACCCTCATATTGCATTCCTAGTCATACTTAAAGCACTATTCCTCCCTTTCCCTTTCTTTTTTCTTTCCTTAACCAATATAAACATGTTTATAATTGCATTTTATTTTAGAAACAGCTGCTAATCTTGATAACAATTGTGCATCTCCATTTTTTTAAATAAAAAGAACAAGGAGGACTTGTGGCATCTTAGAGACTTACAAATTTATTTGGGCATAAACTTTAGTGGGCTAAAACCTACTTCATCAGATGCATGGAGTGAAAAATACAGTAGGAAGATACATATATATATATATACACACACACACACACAGAGAACATGAAAAGATGGGGATTGATGTAAGTGAAATATACTGTCAGTGACCCCTGACACTGTAGTAATTGGGTACCTTGCACACACTGTAATAAATATTTAGTTAAAGCAAATATAGTTTCATTACTCAAAAAAACCCTTTACAAATAAAGCACCTGGGGAGTCTACATGTCAATTCCATCCAGGCACCACAAACACTGAAACTTACATTTTAAAGTTAAATGTTAATTAGATTTGTTGCTACAAATGCACCAAAAGTATCCACATTATTTCTTATTTACTCTGATCATTGCTCTGAATCCCCAACCCCTCCATCAGTGCCAATGGAGCTTCCCTTTGCCAACAGAGTATGTTTGCTCATCATTCTCTCCTAATAGTAATTTTGCAATGATGAAGAAAGAAGAAATGAGTGAAGAAAGAAGTGGTTCAGGGATGGATTGCACCCTCAGCAAGTTTGGTAGGAGTCGGAGGAGTGGTAGATACGCTGGAGGGTAGGGATAGGATACAGAGAGCCCTAGACAAATTAGAGGATTGGGCCAAAAGAAATCTGATGAGGTTCAACAAGGACAAGTGCAGAGTCCTGCACTTAGGACGGAAGAATCCCATGCACCGCTACAGACTAGGGACCGAATGGCTAGGCAGCAGTTCTGCAGAGAAGGACCTAAGGGTGACAGTGGACGAGAAGCTGGATATGAGTCAACAGTGTGCCCTTGTTGCCAAGAAGGTCAATGGCATTTTGGGATGTATATGTAGGGGCATTGCCAGCAGATCGAGGGACGTGATCGTTCCCCTCTATTCGACATTGGTGAGGCCTCTTCTGGAGTACTGTGTCCAGTTTTGGGCCCCACACTACAAGAAGGATGTGGAAAAATTGGAGAGAGTCCAGCGAAGGGCAACAAAAATGATTAGGGGTCTGGAACACATGAGTTATGAGGAGAGGCTGAGGGAACTGGGATTGTTTAGTCTGCGGAAGAGAAGAATGAGGGGGGATTTGATAGCTGCTTTTAGCTACCTGAAAGGTGGATCCAAAGAGGATGGATCTAGACTATTCTCAGTGATAGCAGATGACAGGACAAGGAGTAATGGTTTCAAGTTGCAGTGGGGGAGATTTAGGTTGGATATTAGGAAAAATTTTCTCTAGGAGCGTGGTGAAATACTGGAATGTGTTACCTAGGGAGGTGGTGGAATCTCCTTCCTTAGAAGTTTTTAAGGTCAGGCTTGACAAAGCCCTGGCTGGGACGATTTAGTTGGGGATTGGTCTTGCTCTGGGCAGGGGGTTGGATTAGATGACCTCCAGAGGTCCCTTCCAACTCTGATATTCTATGGTTCTATGATTCTATGACTCCTGGTTTGCAAATGATCCAGATTACCCCTGTCTTTCCCCTTGGTATCAGGAGTTGGATTTTTCTGGTGAAAAATTATGCAATCCTTGAACTCAACTAAATCCTTGGAATACTGCCATTCACTCCAGTCCCTCTATGCCTGTGTTATCCATCTTCAACACAGCCCACCTGGAAATTTGAAAAAGCTACAGCTTTAATCACAAAAATTCAAGGTGAAAATAAGGAAAACCATTTTACCAGACTTGCATCCCATGTTGCCTTTGTAAAGATTCCCTGAAGTTTCAAATCAGTGTCTCTAGTGAAGCAGAGAAGTGTCATCTAGTGGTTAGTCATGGCGACTAGATGATCAGGAGATCTTTCTAAGCTTTTATACTGCCTCTGTCACCATAGCATATTGTCTGAGCTATGTGACCTCAGACAAGTCACTTAACATCAATTTCCGGTTCCCCCCCCACACACACGTGAGCCATGGGGATGATAAAAAAGGGAGTAGGATGCCATGTGCCACTTGCATGTCTGGGCGGAGCACAGACACAATCCTAGAAGTTGCACTGCATGACTGGAAGTAGCAGTACTGTAATAGCACTGTACAGGGTTGCCATACAAGCTAATAGAGACACAAGATAAGATCCAGAACCTGACCCCAATTCACAGTCAGATGTCTCAGTGGGAGTTTACCCAATAAGTCCAATTGGATCCAAAGAATCACATAACGTATTATTCTAAATAATTACCTCCGTACAAGACCACAGAAAATACCGTTTCAACAATTGCAATTATCAGAGCAATACCCATCAATTCACTATGTGGTTTAGTTCTATATTGCAGATATCACTAGGGCTGCTTTTCTCATTTGCGACTTATAGTGGTAATTTCTTTTTCTAACCTTGCTGTTGCTATTACAAGGGATATGAAGTCATACCGGGCTAAATCCTGGGATTTTACTACAGCAAACTCCCATTGATTACATTTGTAGTTTGACTGCAATGGATGCTTGAATAAGGAAGGAGTAAGAAACCTCTAGATTTAGATAATGCTCCTAATTTAGAATTTGGGGTTCTATTCTATGCATACTAGACTTCTATTATGGGATTAAGAGATTCCATCAAGACTAGACGCCAGACATAATTATTGAATTGCTTGATTCTCCTAGAAATTACTTGTAAAACAAAAGTCAGTCTGTGTATAGTGAGAAATAGCGATAAGGTGACTACAGCCTGGTCTACAGTTAAAATATACATCAACATAGCTACGGTGCTCAGGTTCAGGGTGTGAACATCTCTGATCGCTGTAGATATGCCGACCCAACCCCTGGTGTAGATGCAGTAGGTCGATGGAAGAATGCTTCTGTCAACCTAATTACTGTTACTTAGGCCATGTCTACACTACCCGCTGGATCAGCAGGTAGTGATCGATCTATCGGGGATTGATTTATCTAGTCTAGTGTAGACATGATAAATCGATCCCTGATCGCTCTGCCATTGACTCCGGAACTCCACACCACAGCAAGAGGCGGAAGCGGAGTCAATGGGGGAGCAGTGGCCATCAATCCCACGCCACGAGGATGCAAAGTAAGTGATTCTAAGTCGATCTAAGATATGTCGACTTCAGCTACGTTATTCTCGTAACTGAAGTTGCGTATCTTAGATCGATCTCACTCCCCATTGTAGACCAAGCCTTAGGGAAGTGGTGTACCGTCACTGACAGATATACTCCTTCCAGTGGTATAGGCTACATTTAGACTATGGGGTTATGCTGGCATTGCTACGCCAACATAGCTAAGCTGGTACAGTTGCCACAGTGTAGACATAAACCAACTGTATCCTGTTTCTATTTGAATGAGTGACTTTTTGTATTTTCTTGAATTTTGTTTAACTGATTACCCGAAATGCTTGGTTGGTTAATGGCAGCATTAAAGACCTTCAGTTTCTTATCCATTAATGGGATACCAAAATGCTTCATGAAGTTCCTTTTTATCAGCTGAATGACCGCAGAAGGGTAAGCTTTCAGTGTAATTTCACTGGACAGCTTCCAATTGGTATGCTGGAAGGCACCTGGAAGCTTTCAGAGTTTTTCCAGACTTTTTGTGATCTCCCATTGAGGAAGACTGAAAGAAAGTCAGAGCAAAAATTTAACCCTGGGATACAAGCATGCAATTTCCATTGAAGTCAATGGGAGCAACATGTCCACGTAAAAGAACAGAATTTAGGCCATAATAAGAACAGTTAACATTCAATTTATACAAAGGATTTTGAGTGGGAGTAAAGTTTAAGCAAGGAGGGGCTATTTCATATTTTCCTTGTCCAACATCTCACTATAAGTTAAATTTTAAAAATAGAAATATATTGTAGTCAATGCTTGAAGTGCTTTATGGACCTTGATGGGACCCAAGACAGTGTCCTCCAGGTAAATGAGTCTAAAGTACTATTAGAAATATACACACGGATATTCTGAAACATTTATCATATAGTCTGGAAACAGGTTACCTTCTGTCCTCTCCTAGGGCACTGCAGCAACCTCCAGGCCCACAAAATTGCAGTTCCTATCTTCAGTATTTGTATGGCTCCCATCATCATAGTACCTGAGTATGCCACCATCTTTAATGTATTTACTCTCACAACATCCACATGAGGTAGGGAAGTGCTATTAGCCCCATTTTACAGAGAGGGAACTGAGGCACAGAGAGATTAAGTAATTTGCCAAGGTCACACACAAAGTCTGTGAAAAGAAAAGGAGTACTTGTGGCACCTTAGAGACTAACCAATTTATCTGAGCATGAGCTGTAGCTCACGAAAGCTCATGCTCAAATAAATTGGTTAGTCTCTAAGGTGCCACAAGTACTCCTTTTCTTTTTGCGAAAATAGACTAACACGGCTGTTACTCTGAAACAAAGTCTGTGGTAGCATGGAGAACCAAACCAAGCTCTCCCAGATCCCAGGCCATTACTAGACTATTCTTCCTCTCTGAACCATGACGTTCTTCCTCTCCCAAAGCTACTACTGTTTCCTTGCTCTCCCCTCCTGGAACTTCTGCTGCCACTGGTAAGATGGATGGGGAGTGGGATGCCCCTCCCAAGAACTGATGTTGGCACTAATGAGAGTGGAGGAAGTAGATTGCCACCAGTCAGTGCAAGATTCTGGGGCTAGTGCCAAAATCAGCAGCTTGGTCCTAATTCTGCTGTGGCTTCTCTAGCCATGAAATTGCCAGCTAGGGTGCTGATTTTGGTACCACATGAAACAAATTCTGTTTTTAAAAACAAAACATCCAGATGACACAGAGAAGAGTTGCCACCTGGAAAAACTTGTGTTTTCTTTTTTTAAGACATTTCTTAGTTACTGGCCCAACTACACAGCTCTTTCTTATGTTGGTGAGCACTTACTCATGTGAGAAGCCCCACTGACTTCTTGCAAATGTAGGGGCTACAGAATGAAATCCAATAAGAGCACAAAGAGCAGTTTTAAAGTAGCTTTCCTTAATATGTATAAATAAAAAAGCATCAGCTGAACTGGACTTTATTAAAACTAGCCATACAAATTAAAAAGAAAAAAGTGTATGTGTGAGAGAGAGTGGGGAAAAACACCCAAAGAAACAACCTCCACATACTTCCAGGCTGAGAGTTTGTCAGCCATGTTTTAGCTCGGAGCAAATTTTGCAGACAAGTCATAAACCCTAGAAAATAGAGGACTCTAATCAAAACCTCAACAGACCCTGAAGTGCAGCAGCAGGAACAGTGCTGCGATAATATCAAAAAAAGTTTCACATAGCTACTTTAGAAGCAGAGTAATAGCAAAACAGCATAAAACCGACATCAAACCCGATGTAGCAGCATTTTACTAGGAGAGAGCAAATTCATCATCCTGGCAGCCAGTAATTTTATAAGAGCTTCTATTCTCATTACACTGTTTAGTGTTTTAACTATAGAAGAAAAACAAATTAGTAATTTCCCAGCAGACTTGAGTAAGTTTAAGGGTGGTTGACCAGATGGAAGACACTTACTTTTGAAGTACTGTGTTTTACCTTCCAATACACCGATACCTAGAAGAGAGAAAAGCACTTCCAAGCTCTACTGTCATGAAGACCATAATGTGTTTAGCTCAAATTATTTTAAATATACTATAGTTATCGTCAAGATTGCTACAATAAAAACAATTTGAATGTATTTTATGCAGCCCAAGTACTGGCTGTGAAAATGACAACCTTTAAAGCAGATACACTTTCCCTTTTACCTTCCAAAGTTAACATATACAGCAAAGACAATATGCTCTGTAGTGAACTACAAGAAGACACAGGGAAATATTCAGCAATGGTATAGATGGAACAAAGATAATCAATACTTCAAGTTCTAGTGTTTAAAAATCATGGCTCTGGAGTGGTGATGAAATACACCAGCTGCTCCCTTGTGCTATGGTTTGAGTCAGACCTCACCTCCATGGAGGCCAAGTGTCCATTAACCTTGTGTCTCATTTTTTGGGTACCCATCCTGAGTCATCTCAAAGGGTGATTTTCAGAGGCTTGGTGTTCAGCATTTTCAGGAAATTCAGGCTACTTAATAAAAAGAACAGGAGTACTTGTGGCACCTTAGAGACTAACAAATTTATTTGAGCATAAGCTTTTGTGGGCTACAGCCCACTTCACTGGATGCATAGAATGGAACATATAGTAAGAAGATATATATACACATACAGGGAACAAGAAAAGGTGGAGTAAGAGGCTAATTAATTAAGATGAGCTATTATCAGCAGGAGAAAAAAAATCTTTGAGTGATAATCAAGATGGCCCATTTAGACAGTTGACAAGAAGGTGTGAGGATACTTAACATGGGGAAATAGACTCAATATGTGTAATGACCAGCCACTCCCAGTCTCTATTCAAACCCAAGTTAATGGTATCTAGTTTGCATATTAATGCAAGCTCAGCAGTTTCTCTTTGGAGTCTTTCAGAGTAACAGCCCTGTTAGTCTGTATTCGCAGAAAGAAAAGGAGTACTTGTGGCACCTTAGAGACTAATCAATTTATTTGAGCATAAGCTTTCGTGAGCTACAGCTCACTTAATCCGATGAAGTGAGCTGTAGCTCACAAAAGCTTATGCTCAAATAAATTGGTTAGTCTCTAAGGTACCACAAGTACTCCTTTTCTCTTTGGAGTCTGTTTTTGAAGCTTTTCTTTTGCAAAATTGCCACCTTTAAATCTGTTACTGAGTGGCCAGAGAGGCTACTTAATGATATCTCAGCACCCAAATATTGCTAGTCACATCTAAAAATATTGGCCAATGGGAATGAGAGCCAAAGTGATGATTCCTATACCCCATCCCTTGGGTTAAACATTCATGGAAAGATTTATGTGACCCCAATTCTGATCTCCTACACTGGTGTAAATATTGCATCTGCTCAGATTCAGACCCAAAGGGACAGATTCATCTCCGCTTACTGACTCTGCTGAGATCAATGGAGTTACTCAGCAAGGATGGTCTTGGTCATATCCATGATGATATATGCATATTTTTATCATTCCAACCAGGCTACTAAAGTTCATAAGATGCTTGCATTCAGCTTTCAAAAATTAGCAATAAACAGTGAGAAACAGGATTTCCCTCCCGTCTTATACTGTGGTTGTGAAGTAAACTTGGGAGGAGGAAGGAATGTGAACTGTATAAGCTCCTTCTCGTTTGATCTCAGTTGCACAGGGTTCTTCCATGATAAAAGAGAGGACGATAGAAAATGGTACTGGTGACCACAGTAAGTGGTACTCTTCTTGCCCTGCTGTATTGTTGGAGGCTCTGCCTTTTGGATGTCACATAAAATGAATGTTCCTCTATACTTACCATAAAACAGTATGCAATGACGTTTCTCATAAAAATTGGGGTGTTAGCTAGTTAATTCTCACAACACTCATGTGGTAGGTATCATCATACTCATTTTACTGCTGGGACAACTGAGGGACTAAGGTCCGGACTGATTTGTAGCATGATGGAACACTAATGGCTGGTCTACACTGGAAACTTACATGGGAATACCTATGTCTCTCCGGGGTGTACAAAAATCCACATCCTGAGAGATCTAGCTATTCCACCTAACCCCCGCTATAGACACAGCTAGGTCGATGGAAGAATTATTCCATCCATCTAGTCATCACCCCTCGGAGTAGTGGATTAACTACAATGACAGGAGAAGCCCTCCCATCACGGTAGTGAGTGTCTACATCGATGTGCTACAGTGGTGGAGCTTCAGCTTCACCACTGTAGTGTTGTAAGTGTAGACATAGCATAGAAATGCAAATGTTACCTAGAGATGCTGTTAGATTAGGGATAGTATTGATGGCAGTGTGATGGCATTAGTTACCGGCTAAGTGGGAAAGTGGAAGAAAGGCCTCCAACAGGAATGTGCAAGATATAAGAAAGTAGTGATCCCTTATCTTAAAGCAACTTCTTGATTATTTTTCCTGCTACAAATCAGTCCTCACCTGCAATATATATCACCATTTATGTATCTGCATCTGGATCAGAAACCCAGGAAGGAATTACGTTTTCCAGTATATCAACATAAGGCCTGGAATTCTATTTTGGGATGGTGTATAAAGTTCTGTTGGCTCAGATGCAGATCTCAGCTGCCTCAACATAACTAACGATGCTATTCGAATTTTAAACCATCAGCTTCCTTGTTTTCAATAGGAATTATATGCAGAAATCTAAGGGTAGAATTGGGCCTTAAAAAAAGGGGGGGGGTGGGTGTTAACATAAACTTGATTTATTTTGTGATGAGCTGATTTTTAGAAGTCAATGTCACCTTTGCACAATTGCCAAAGACCCCTCAATGGATGCTTTTATGGCAGCAACATGGGCATAGCTGCAGAAAATTAAAATAGGTCAAAGTCTGCATTGATTCTTCTTGCATGGACTATTCAAGAGCATTAGCTCAAGGATTTTTCATGACTATGTTTCAAGTTTATTGAAGATGATCTTTAGTGAACTGCAAACTCCCATCCATATGATTGTTATCTGCAGTTCCTTGGTACATAAGTTACATAGTTCAAAGCACACTTAACGAGTTGATAGAAGCTTGGCAGTCATCGTTTATCGTCTCCACTCCTGTGTTACATCATCACCATTTTTGATGGAGTCTATAAATAAATGGTTGTCCATGATCTCAAAAAAACCCATTTTATCCTGTGATTCTTACGTAAGCTGTCAGAAATTGACTTTGGGTTAGAAACTGGCAAGGTAACCAGAGGTATCATGTAATATTTTTTATTTTTAAGGAGTGTGGTTTAATTGTGTTGCAACATTAGGTATTTTTTGTTTCTTTTACTCAAAAATGTCTTTACATAATCTTAATTATCCTAGTACATTTTCTAAGTAGTATATGGAGATTTAATTTAAAGATTCAACCACTTCTCCCATTAATATCAGTAAGAACCATGAGATTAAATCCCTTCCTAAAGCTTCAACAATGCAGAACTATAGGATGCCTCAAGGTGTGGTGCTGTGCTGGGACCACTGTTGGGGTGCACCAGCTCACCAAGAGATCCAGAAGGCATTGTGCCTGAAGCAGAGATTGTCGAGAAGAGTCTACAATCCATGGGATGCGTGCAAAATCTATTTTTTCAGGCTCTGGGGTGCTTATGTGTGAGAGATACTGAATCAGAGATAATTTGGCCTATGGGGTCCATCCTGCAAGGAGCTGAGCACACTGATTTGGATTCAGCAAAAGCTTCACTATATGAATAGCCTCATTGAAGTTAATGGGACAAGCATACGCTGAAGTGCTTTGATACGAGAGTGCTCAATGCTTTCCAGGACCAAGATCAGTACAAACTGATCACTTAGTTAAATGGCCACTCAATCCCATACTGGGAAGTACCATTCTGCACACGTTGTTTCAATGAAATCAGTGGGACCACAAGCAGGGAAAGGTTCTATCTAGTCCATGTGGGTAGGGTTGGAAGAACTTGGCACAAAGTCTTGGGAATGTAGGTAATATCAGAACTGGGATTTTCAAAGTCTGAGAGTTTAGTGCCTAACTCCCACTGAATTTCAATGGGAATTGGGCTCCTAACTCCTTTAGTATCTTTTGAAAATCTCAGCCATAAGAAATGAGGATAAAGTCCTTTTTTTGTTTACTTTATGTAGGATCTAGCCAAATCCCATAAAACATGGAGAAACTGACAATTGAAATTGACATCCTTCATTTGATACACCACAAAACAGAGAAATTGACAGTCTGGATTGACTTTTCTCATTTCATGTAATTTATTGTGCCTTTTTACTTTAATGATTGATTGAATTTATGTTGAAAGTTTAGGGAGAATCAAACTGAAATTTTAATCTTGAATTTACTTTCTTTTACAACTACTAAGTCACCCTAAATGTTATTTTAACACTTTTGTGGTTTAATAATATTTGTGTATGTATCTATTTCTGAATACCACCCTCGTAGAAAAAAAACATATGGCATTAAATAGCAATGGCTGCCATATTATTCCATAGAAATGTAATTGAGTTCTTAAAATCTTAATACAATTTAATAGGGAATGGTAAATTTTCTATTATTTTTAACCCATCCTATAGTATTGTTGCTATTAAGTTCTACAGGATGAGGAACAGAACATGGCGACTTTGTACAGTTTTCTACATTCAATTATATTATAAATATTCTATATTAAATTATGTAATACTTTTTTCATGGCGGAGGGGGAAAAAACAAAATGAGGGTTCCTGTAATCTATAAGAAATCTTTTTTAAATTCTCGAAGTCATTTCTTATTGTGAAATATAGTAGATTGCCACCCATCACATCTAACTAAAATAATCCTAAAATACTTATTTCTGTAAAGTTACTTTATAGGCTCTTCAGACTACAGCAATATCAGTCATCAGGGTGCTACTGATAGTGCCCCATCACAGACAGTAATTAACTATTGCAACAAATTACCAAGGGACCTAGTAGATTCTCCATGTGGAGGCTTGAAAGCACGACTTGAGGCTTTTCTAAAACTGGTTTACCAGCTCAGCCACAAGTTGCTGGGGTGGATGCAGGAATCACTGGGCAAAAATCTATGGCCTCAGTCAGATAAGATGATAATGATCCCTTCTGGCTTTCAGGTCTTTTAATCTATGAGTACACATGATATGTGTCTCATAAATCCAATTCAGATATTAGATCCACATCCCCAGCATGAATAAGGAGTAAATCCACTCAAGTCAATAGTTTTCTGAGTGCAAAATTGGTGTAAAGCAAGAATTAGGCCCAAGATATCTTACCTACATAGCTGAGGAAGTGACTGAGCTAGGTGGCAGATGTGCATTACTCTAGAGAACTATACCCAGTACAGTGCTCTGCACAAAGGGTCGTTTCAGGTCTCAGAATAACAGCCAACATACAAAACTAGAGCTTGTCAAGCTCAAAGCCACTGTTGAGGGAAAAATCAAATAAAGCAGGCAAGCAAGGATTCACCTTCCCTTGACCTGCACAGCTCTTGGCTCAACAGTTTGCCAGGAAGACCCTGCTGCTCAGCTGCACGAAGGGCATATATAACTGGGTGGATCTTAAGTCGTACACCAGGGGAGTTAGATAGCCCCAGCAATGGGGAGTCTCTCCTTGTAACAGTCCAAATCTCTCCTCCTCTCCTTGCCGTAGCTGAGAGATGGCAAGAGGTTTTATACCACTGTCGACTTACAGCCTGAATCCATGCCCATTAAAGTGACAATGGGAGTTTTCCTGTTGACTTCAGCGGTCAAGGGAACAGGCCACTAACCTGGACTGAAATAAAGCCTGCAACTGAAAGGCTTTGTAACTCTCTAATAATCACTATAGTCATCCAACCCATATACATAACAACACTGTAGAGATATTCTTCTGGCAATGATAGAAAGAACAACAGACAATTTTACTCATGTGCTACAATCCTAAGCACAATAGAGAAAGAGGAGGAGAAACAGGAGGAAAGGTTAGCCCAGAATATTTACCCTTAATTTATTCCTTCCTGTTCAAATTCCCCTTTTCACAACAGCATTAAAACATGGTGAAACCCCACAAAAGATACCTTCCTAACATAGCAATGTCAGCCATGTCAAAATAATATAGTTTATTCACAATGTAAATCAGCTGAATAACAAACTACCAACGACTCAGGAGACAAGTTGCAGTGGGGGAGGTTTAGATTGGATATTAGGAAAAACTTTTTCACTATGCGGGTGGTGAAACACTGGAATGCGTTACCTAGGGAGGTGGTAGAATCTCCTTCCTTAGAGGTTTTTAAGGTCAGGCTTGACAAAGCCCTGGCTGGGATGATTTAACTGGGAATTGGTCCTGCTTCAAGCAGGGGGTTGGACTAGATGACCTTCTGGGGTCCCTTCCAACCCTGATATTCTATGATTCTATGACTAGACCCATATGTAAAAAATACTGGAGTGACATCTGTATCCAAATCATTCAGAAGTGACTCAGATGTCTGAACAAAGTTTGATGCTTGTGGTCTCTAGAAAGCTACATAAAGAAAGACCACGTTGGAAAAGGCTGCACCACCTTGGGCTATTATAAGGTATACATTGCTCTGCGTTCTTCTGTATCATTATTATGCCCTCTTGTGGAATTTCTAGTTCACTGCCTACCCTACACACAGCAGATAAAGAAAAACAGCAAATACAGTGGAAATTCACTACTTCACACAAACGCCTGTAAGATCCATTGTGAATGACTACGTTTTGTGATATACTAAGTACACACAATAAAAAGCAACCATATGCCTAATTTAGTTGTGCCAACTTAGTTTAGTTCCACTGATTTCATAATGCTATATAGCACACTAGTAAATAAAGTGTTGTACATTTTGTTTAAAATGACAAAGCAATATTAGTACAATACTTTATTATAGGTACAGCTATAAAATCTTTGCCAGTCTTTACTTTCAAATGTGAAGCTTTAGCAAAATGTGGATTGCTGTAGATGAATTTCTAAAATATAGACTAATTTCTTATCATCCTCTATTGTCAAAATCACCAAGTTAATTACAGTGCACTTTTTTATGGCTTGGTTTTAATAGAAATCTATTTTTCTCTACTCTGATTTGCATATTCATAATCTTTTATGACCTGATTATTGACCACTACTGCATGTAAGTTTTTTTTTTTTTTTAAAAAAGGATGTGATCCAACACTGAATGCTTAATGCTAGGCATCAAAATCTATATTTCAGAATCTAATATAATTTGCTTGATTTTCAGTTGTTGAGCATTCTCATCTCAGCACTTCTAAATACAATTGGACTGATTCTTTTCAGGGGCATACATATGGGATTAGATGCCTAATTTAGGGCACTCAATGTACAAATTAAAAGTTTAACCAAAATAGAAACAAGGGCACAAGTTCACGGAAGTAAAATATTTTTAAAGAAAAATGAACTTTGTATGGTAATTTCTCTCTGATTGGCTATTGATGCTCTAGGTCTGTTCTTTACACCAGTTAGAAAGCATTAGTTATTAATGACACTGAACAACTCTCACTTTATGGCATCAATATCTACTCAATAAAATGTATAAATCTACTTCAGTGGTTGGTATAATGGAAATAAAATCACAATAACAGGACACTTGAGGCAAAGTTATTTCATCAACAAGTTCTGTTTAATAGATCGGTTGCTACTCAAGTGAGGGGGACTTCCTGTATTTGTCAATATTCATGGACACAGGTCATGAAGTACAGTGCAGGAATTTAGATCAAAAACTCATCCACTAATCAAGGCATAACATTATAAGGAAAGGTCATGATTGTTTATCTGCCATTTAGTTGATGTGATGACCTGTTGATGGTTAGTCAAGTACTGAGAATAGTTATTAATTTATGAGACATGATGACTAGACTAAGCTAATTGCTTGCTTTAAAATAACATTTGTACATAGACACAGTCATCGCTAGGATGAAATATGAAATCAAAACTATATTATTTGCATTGCATATAACAATCTTTAAAGTCACATTTACCTGGATGGACAGTGTAATTGAAATTATATTATGATAACAAACACACGACTTGCAACGGAGAAACAGACTGTATAACAGGAGTCACCATCCAGGTTGCTCCAGCGTAAGGTGCGTATGTGCAGCATATGGTAGGATTTATAAAGGCAATAAGAGCTAGTTACATTATCCACTGCAAATATTCCAGGCAGCAGAATGTAGAGTCTGGGGCTGTCAAGGTTCCTTCCCCACTCTGAACGCTAGGGTACAGATGTGGGGACCTGTATGAAAAACCTCCTAAGCTTATCTTTACCAGCTTAGGTCAAAACTTCCCCAAGGTACAAAATATTCCACCCTTTGTCCTTGGATTGGCCGCTATCACCACCAAACAAATACTGGTTACTGGGGAAGAGCTGTTTGGACACGTCTTTCCCCCCAAAATACTTCCCAAAACCTTGCACCCCACTTTCTGGACAAGGTTTGGTAAAAAACCTCACCAATTTGCCTAGGTGACTACAGACCCAGACCCTTGGATCTTAAGAACAATGAACAATCCTCCCAACACTTGCACCCCCCCTTTCCAGGGAAATGTTGGATAAAAAGCCTCACCAATTTGCATAGGTGACCACAGACCCAAACCCTTGGATCTGAGAACAATGAAAAAGCATTCAGTTTTCTTACAAGAAGACTTTTAATAAAAATAGAAGTAAATAGAAATAAAGAAATCCCCCCTGTAAAATCAGGATGGTAGATACCTTACAGGGTAATTAGATTCAAAACATAGAGAACCCCTCTAGGCAAAACCTGAAGTTACAAAAAAGATACACAGACAGAAATAGTTATTCTATTCAGTACAATTCTTTTCTCAGCCATTTAAAGAAATCATAATCTAACACATACCTAGCTAGATTACTTACTAAAAGTTCTAAGACTCCATTCCTGGTCTATCCCCGGCAGAAACCAGCATATAGACAGACACACAGACCCTTTGTTTCTCTCCCTCCTTCCAGCTTTTGAAAGTATCTTGTCTCCTCATTGGTCATTTTGGTCAGGTGCCAGTGAGGTTACCTTTAGCTTCTTAACCCTTTACAGGTGAGAGGATTTTTTTTCTCTGGCCAGGAGGGATTTTAAAGGGGTTTACCCTTCCCTTTATATTTATGACAGGGGCTGAGTAGTCCTAAGGGAGCAACCCTAAGAACAGCAATGCCTGTGGAGAAAGCTTTGGCTGGAATTTGTTTTGTCTTCATTTGTTGATGAAGCCAAAGCCCAGGAAGTAAATCAAGTCTGATCCTACACTGTGTGTTACTGACTGTAGTGAGGTATTGGCCCTTTAAGGCCAGAAGAGGTAGTTTGAGAGGCCATTTACCCCACTCCAGGTGTCCTAAATAACCTAAACAAACACGGGGTGAGAGGAAGATGGCTCTGGGGAACTGTCAGTCTCTAGGTATAGGAAAAAACCCAGCTGTTGCTCTTTGAGAGTTCAGTTCAGGAGCCTTGCAAAGTGGGTGGGTAGCTTTGGTTAGTTCAGACACCTGGAATGGGGTTAATAGTCTCCGAGACTACCTCTTTGACCAGAAGACCCAGTGCCATGTTACACTGACCATTTGCAAGCAGGCTGGAGATGCCCACAGCTCATGTACCTCTTATTCTCTTTTCATGTACAGGGTGTGTGCTTATGTGTTGAGTGTGGGGGACAGAGGAATTGTTCATTCCCTTGACAGCAGATTACTACACTGGTAGTTGTTTCAAGTTTAACCCCAAAAGCAGAGACAAGCAGAAAGAGAAAGTGCCATACTATTTCTACACATTCAATGTACTTCCCATTATTCTAACCCCCCCCCCCCCGCCCCCACACGACAACACTGCCACTTCTGCCCATCCATTTTCTGACAAATATTACTGAAAAGGTGGAATCCACAAGACTTCAATCTGACATCATGAATTCAACAGACGGTGGGGGGTGGAGTGAGCAAAGGGAAAGTGGGAAAGGAGACCAAAGAAAGACAGCAAAGGAAGTGGGAGGAAGAAATAAACAAGGGAAGGGGATGCAAAAAGATGGACAAGAGGGAGAGAAGTGTGTGTGTTGGGGGTGGGGGAATAGTTTTGGCACTAGTAAATGGCTGAACAGCAAACAGGGAGGGGATGCTGCTCTGAGCTGTAAAAATAAAGATGGGGTGAGAATCAGAGCAAGTCTTAATTTTTGTAGATTTAAAGGAGACTGTCATCACAATACTATCACCTGCTTCCTCCATCCTGTGGCGATTTGAGGCAGCTCAGGGGTACAGCCCCAGAAGTCGGGGGGATATAAAACCTGTTATGTACCTCCTTTACATCTCCAGATTTTGGACTGCTCCGGGGGCTGGTGTTTCTGTTAATTATTATGGGATTGTACTGTTTACTGTATTCTTGTATTGTACAAGAAGAAAGCCAAGGAAAGTGTGGGCCCCTTACTGAATGAGGGAGGCAACCTAGTGACAGAGGATGTGGAAAAAGCTAATGTACTCAATGCTTGTTTTGCCTCTGTTTTCACTAACAAGGTCAGCTCCCAGACTGCTACGCTGGGCATCACAAAATGGGGAAGAGATGGCCAGCCCTCTGTGGAGATAGAGGTGGTTAGGGACTATTTAGAAAAGCTGGACGTGCACAAGTCCATGGGGCCAGACGAGTTGCATCCGAGAGTGCTGAAGGAATTGGCGGCTGTGATTGCAGAGCCATTGGCCATTATCTTTGAAAACTCGTGGCGAACCGGGGAAGTCCCGGATGACTGGAAAAAGGCTAATGTAGTGCCAATCTTTAAAAAAAGGGAAGAAGGAGGATCCTGGGAACTACAGGCCAGTCATCCTCACCTCAGTCCCTGGAAAAGTCATGGAGCAGGTCCTCAAAGAATCAATCTTGAAGTACTTGCATGAGAGGAAAGTGATCAGGAACAGCCAGCATGGATTCACCAAGGGAAGGTCATGCCTGACTAATCTAATCGCCTTTTATCATGAGATTACTGGTTCTGTGGATGAAGGGAAAGCAGTGGATGTATTGTTTCTTGACTTTAGCAAAGCTTTTGACACGGTCTCCCACAGTATTCTTGTCAGCAAGTTAAGGAAGTATGGGCTGGATGAATGCACTATAGGGTGGGTAGAAAGCTGGCTAGATTGTCGGGCTCAACGGGTAGTGATCAATGGCTCCATGTCTAGTTGGCAGCCGGTGTCAAGTGGAGTGCCCCAGGGGTCAGTCCTGGGGCCGGTTTTGTTCAATATCTTCATAAATGATCTGGAGGATGGTGTGGATTGCACTCTCAGCAAATTTGCGGACGATACTAAACTGGGAGGAGTGGTAGATACGCTGGAGGGGAGGGATAGGATACAGAAGGACCTAGACAAATTGGAGGATTGGGCCAAAAGAAATCTGATGAGGGTCAACAAGGATAAGTGCAGGGTCCTGCACTTAGGACGGAAGAATCCAATGCACCGCTACAGACTAGGGACCGAATGGCTAGGCAGCAGTTCTGCGGAAAAGGACCTAGGGGTGACAGTGGACGAGAAGCTGGATATGAGTCAGCAGTGTGCCCTTGTTGCCAAGAAGGCCAATGGCATTTTGGGATGTATAAGTAGGGGCATAGCGAGCAGATCGAGGGACGTGATCGTCCCCCTCTATTCGACATTGGTGAGGCCTCATCTGGAGTACTGTGTCCAGTTTTGGGCCCCACACTACAAGAAGGATGTGGATAAATTGGAGAGAGTCCAGCGAAGGGCAACAAAAATGATTAGGGGTCTAGAACACATGACTTATGAGGAGAGGCTGAGGGAGCTGGGATTGTTTAGCCTGCAGAAGAGAAGAATGAGGGGGGATTTGATAGCTGCTTTCAGCTACCTGAAAGGGGGTTCCAAAGAGGATGGCTCTAGACTGTTCTCAATGGTAGCAGATGACAGAACGAGGAGTAATGGCCTCAAGTTGCAGTGGGGGAGGTTTAGATTGGATATTAGGAAAAACTTTTTCACTAAGAGGGTGGTGAAACACTGGAATGCGTTGCCTAGGGAGGTGGTGGAATCTCCTTCCTTGGAAGTTTTTAAGGTCAGGCTTGACAAAGCCCTGGCTGGGATGATTTAACTGGGAATTGGTCCTGCTTCGAGCAGGGGGTTGGACTAGATGACCTTCAGGGGTCCCTTCCAACCCTGATATTCTATGATTCTATGTTTGGCTTAGGTTTTTCTATTTGCCTTTCTATAGCACCCTTGATCCAAAAATCGGAAAGCACTTTACAAACACAAGTGTATGAAACATTAGGTGCCCATGCAAGAGAGATATTATCCTCTAGCCCCTCCCTCAAGATGTCATTCCAGCCTCCTCCCTGGGACATTTCAGTGCCTTCTCTGCTCTCCTGCCATGGGTTGCGTCATAGATTCATTTTAGTGATGCCTGGTACCTCCACCCAAGGGGACTCCTCGCCATGCCTGATACGCAAACGGTGCCTTCCCTTGGGGAAATGAATAACCCTATTGCTGCTGTCAAGGAGTATAAAACTCAACACACAAAACAAAGTACAGCAACACAAACCCCAGCAAAGAAATGACACACCCCACACCAACAATACAGGTAGGTTTGGAAGGATTAGATTTTTTTTTAAATTAGTAAATGTTGGTCAAGACAGATTTCAATATACACACATAAACTGATGCAAATATAATTCCATTGGTAATCAAAATTTACAGACAGATTATCTAAAAAATATGCTGCTTGAGAATTTATTAGAGTTTGATTTAAGGATTTTGACCTGTGATGTTTACAGTGTGTACTTATGAGGTTATAAAGCTCTAACTTTGTGCAGCGCAACATCTACTGCCATTAAATTACTGTTGTCTGACCCTTCCACAGAATTTTCTGCAAGTGTGAAATTTAAAATGGATAAAAATTGGGGAACAAAACCCTTCAAAATAAACACTGACATCACCCATTGAAATTACACACACACATATTATATAGATATATATAAAAGAATTCTGCCAATTTTGTTATAAAATATACCAAAGGGGGGACTTTATTGGGAGCAGGAAAATAAGATCAGGGGAAGGCAAGGGTTAAGGTTAACTAATAAGAATTAAATATTGATAAATAATCCAATCCCTTGCCTCCCAGCACTCAGAGTTTATCCCACCTCTCAGCACTATCCCTGGCACCTCTCCAGGTAGATAGTATGCTGGGGATGAGCCTGGAGAGGAGTGCTGCAGCACTGTGACCGCTGACTGGCTTAAACAAACAAAAGACCGACAAAGTTCCCTGTTACAGTGTCTTCTTCCATGGGTGGGGTAGGGTCATCTCTGGACTCCTGGGTCTGGAGTCCCATTGGGGTCTCAGCTGGGTCTCGGTTCAGGGACAGATCTCTTCCACTCTGGATGCTGGAACTGCCAGACTGTGCATTAGATCCCATAGCTGTGCCAAGACTCCATTTGTGGGGAGAGAAATTAATCAGACTCCCCTGCACTGTTCTGCTTCTCACTCAGCTCCAAAACTCAAACAGCCCCAAATTGAAACTAAAACTAGTCTGTGTCAGGCTGTCCCTTCCCATTGAAGGGCTGAGCAAACTGATTGGTCATATCACCTCAGGCAGAAGCCTCCCCAATAGCCTCAGCAGACGTCCATTCTGTCCCCACCGCTGACACCAACCATGCTGGGAAATGAGCACGCTGGCAGCCATTATTGTTGTAATGCATAGGGTAAGACAAAGGACACACTAAAAGCTCAGTCCAGAGTTCCAGAGGCAGGCTAACTCCAAGAGTGGGTTACATCCCTATTCTACAGATGGGAGAAACGAGGCACTGAGGGGTTAAGTGATTTGCAGGAGACCACGCAGTAAGTCTGGCACAGCTGGGTATAAAACCAAGGAGTTGCTGAAGTACAAAGCTGTGCTTCAGCCAACAAGCCCATTCTTCCTTCCTGCTGCTAGCAGTAGGGGCCTGTAGACTAACATTTAGAGCTTGCCTACTCCTAAAACACGACAAAAATACCGTTGTCACACTTTGGCATAGACACGATTTATGCCAATAGGAGGGGTTCTCCCATCAGTGATCCACCTCCCTGAGAGGGGGTAGCTAGGTCGGCGGAAGAATTCTTCTGTTGACCTAGCGCTGTCTACACGGTGACTTAGGTCAGCTTAACGAAGCCTCTCGGGCATGGATTTTTCACACCTCTGGGTGACGTAGTTATGTGACCTAGTTTTCTAGCATAGACCAGGCCCGAGTTTCTCTCAGTGTTTTTTACATATAACCAGGAGGCAGAAAAAACACAGGTTCAGATCTATATAACCTCTCAGGGATGCACCTAATGCAAATTCCTTCTCTGATCTTGCAGCAGAACATTTAAAGAAATATAATCTATTATTTTAATCAAGGCTA
This sequence comes from Eretmochelys imbricata, assembly GCF_965152235.1. NCBI lineage: Eukaryota > Metazoa > Chordata > Testudines > Cheloniidae > Eretmochelys > Eretmochelys imbricata. Next base: position 94,207,224 of record NC_135580.1, read on the forward strand.
AATTCTGTTGTGAATTACACTGGCGCACCTGATCAAAGTCACATCACTGATAGCAGAATTTGGCCCCATATTTTAAAGTGACTTTAGACCGGGCCTTACAGTGATCTAAGAGTTTTTCTTTACTTATAATGGGGGGAAAAAATTATAGGTATCAGTATAGGTATCAGGTATAGGTACAGCCACCGAGTAGCTGAGTGGTACAATATACAATTTCCTTCAGTTTTTTTCCATTTAAAAGTTAGTTCAGCCTAGATTAGCTTCTAGTGTTTGCACATACCATGCAATTATTTTGTTCTTTCTGAGGTATTTACCGCACACTGTCTTTTACCTGAGATATTCGTCATCTTTTCATAAAACATAAGTTTGCATCTGCACTCAGACATATCTATTTTAACTCTACGTTATATGCCTCAAATTAAATCCATTATTAAAGTTAATGCTCTGATTTTGGTGTTGGTTGTTTACCAGCTAACATGAAACCAATTTATCATTTTTGTCAAAAGGCTTTCTGCTAAATCTAAATGAGAATCAACCTTCAAGGAAATTATTAGCTAGTTATAGTTATTAAACTTATAAACCTACTGCTGTGGGAAATGACTACTACATAAGGTTGAGCAAACCTGGGGAATATAAAGCACAAGACAACACAGGATTAAAACACTGCGCATGGTCTGGACACTGGCCTATTCAAATTACTTTAACCTGAAAGGAATACAAATCCCTGCTTCAATATTTTTATAATCTAAATCAAATCCTGAATGTTGGTAAGTAATTAGCCATATTTGTCCTATTGTTTCTGTATTATAATAATTATTATTGTAGCACCATCTAGAGACCCTAACCAAGAAAAGAGTCCCACTGGGATTGGTGTTGGGGAGAAAATAGTGAGAAGCAATCTAAATAAACAAGACAGAAAAAAGTGGGAGGAAAAATAATTCTTCACATAGCAGGTCCATGCCAGAACCAGGAATAGAACCCAAGCTTGCTGACTCTCCTTCAAGTTCTGTATGAAGCACCCCACACTGCCTCTCAATGCTAATGCTCTACTGGCTGCTAGTAAAAATTAACGGGCGTCAGTTATCTATGACACCCACATTAACAGTAGCCACTTGAATCAGTGGGTACTGACCCAGCCATGTAACCAGCACATCATCTTGTAATCCTTACCCAGGCAAGTGAAACCAGGGAATAAACTCATGCACTTATCAGCATTCCTGGGAGACACAAATTTATTGTCACTGTGGAGCATCAGAAGTTTTTTGTATGCAAGCCTCCAGAGTCCAGACTAAGGCCTGTCCTACACCTAAAACTTAAAATGAATCTAGCTACATTGCTCAGGTATGTGAGAAAAAAAAAATCATGCCCTGTGCAACATAGTTTGGTCAACCTATCCCAACTCTAGAAATAGCTAGGTCAATTGAAGAACTCTGTCACTGTAGTAAGTGTCTACACTAGAGTGGCATAGCTGCAACACTACAGCTGTGCCAATGTAGACATAACCCTAAATCATTAGTATCAAGCGTACAGAATACTTGTTGAAAGGACTTGACATGTTGTTGCCTGATCTAATTCTCATCACAGCCATCAAACTAAAATATAAATGAAAGATACTTTAACCTTTGCCAGCGTAATACTTTCTGACTGTCATACTTGGCAAATGTAATTCTATTTGGTCATTTCATCTACTTCCTATTAGTGAATTTCTCCTGCATAATTTTGGGCTTCAGCAAATCAGAACCTCCAGGTCTTTCCCTCACCACCCCTACAGATAACAATACTTTTCTTTTTTAAAAAAAGATTTGTGATAGCATGAGCTGAAGAACTATACACTTTTAAGCAAGGGAGATTAGACATTCTTTTTTGTTTTGCTGTTAATATGTAAATTACATATTAAGGAGATATGTTTGTAAAAGGTGCCATTTTCTTTGCCATCTGAATGAAGCAAGGCCCTGGACAAAAAAAAAAAAAAAAGGCAGCAAGAATACTATTAAGCTTTTCATTTTAAGAAAGGAAACTTCTATTACAAAAGTGGTGTTTGGGAGCTTTCTGAAGGTTAATAAAATGTGTTCTTGCCTACCTCCCTTCACCATGTTGAAATCAATATCAGTGTAACCACATTGCTATTGAAGGGAGTTTTTCCAGTGTTTGTTTTATGTACCAAACCTTCAGTCTATACCATTCCAGGATGAAGATTATGCCTGTCTCTTTTCAGCCTGTTTTGTTATAAACAACTCTAATATATATATAAAACAAGCTCTCACCTTTTTTCCAATCCTCCTCCAACATCTTGAAATGAACTCAGGGAGTTTTTACAAAGGGTGGGGTTTGGTTTTGTTTGTAGTGCATCAGCCTTCATCCTATACATTCTCTGGTGCTGTTAGGGATAGAAAGATGCACTACTGAAGAAAGCAGCTCTTACACTTTATTGCCAATTAAAATACAACAGGCTGCCAATAAAGAGTGCTAAGAACTCTGGAGTTTCTCATCAGAGCTCCACCAGCAATTTGCACTGCGGTATCAGGCAAGTCATTTAACCTCTGTTGTAAAAACTGGAGTCAACTCTATAAAGTGCTCCATGTTAAGCGTGGAGCTCCTACGTTTCCCTTTTTAGAATAGTCAAGTAAGAGCTCCCTTTGTGGGCTTGTGACCACTCAGTTCCAACAACCCCATGGTCTATATAATCTGCCCTCCTAAGGAAAACTCATTTCTCCCTTACTCTGTCCCTTGCTGGGATTTCAGGGTTAAGTACTGCTTCCTACTACAGCATCCCCAGCAACAAGCTGCCATCTATAGGGAGAGGTTTAGTGGCCACAATAGATTCTCCTTAATGACACAAATCAGCTCCACAGCTGCAGAAAATGATAGTGTTATGCATCTCCTCCCAGCTCTGCACCACAAAGCCTGGCAGAACTAGGATTTGACCCACAAGTCTAATGAGAGGGTGGACAGATGTAGAAATTAAAGTCCTTTAAAAATAGAAGACTAGCCTATCATTATATCTCTAATGTGGTTTGGGAAGGACCACTTCTAGGAAGGGACTAGGTTGTCTCCATACTCACTCAAATTTTGTAATCTCAGCTTGCTACTTAGGAGGCACCTGGTGCTAATTGTGATGGAGGGTTATCAGATGGAAAGCTGCCCACTACAAATTGGACTAGGTGACCCCAAATTCATTCACCAAAGGACATCAAGATGACATATTTTAGTAAACTTTTTTACTTATCTTACTTATTGGTATACCTTTAAATTTAAGGCCATACCTTAGTGCCACGTCCTGTGAAGGAAGACTATTTTAAAAATAAAAAAACTGAAACAGTTTAAATCTTGACAGGTTTCAGAGTAACAGCCGTGTTAGTCTGTATTCGCAAAAAGAAAAGGAGTACTTGTGGCACCTTAGAGACTAACCAATTTATTTGAGCATGAGCTTTCGTGAGCTATAGCTCACTTCATCGGATGCATACCGTGGAAACTGCAGCAGACTTTATATATACACAGAGAATATGAAACAATACCTCCTCCCACCCCACTGTCCTGCTGGTACCAGCTGGTACCAGCAGGACAGTGGGGTGGGAGGAGGTATTGTTTCATATTCTCTGTGTATATATAAAGTCTGCTGCAGTTTCCACGGTATGCATCCGATGAAGTGAGCTATAGCTCACGAAAGCTCATGCTCAAATAAATTGGTTAGTCTCTAAGGTGCCACAAGTACTCCTTTTCAGTTTAAATCTTGTGTTTTCTTCTTTTAGCACACTAAAAAAATAATCTTTGCAAAAAACTTGTCTCTCTACACAAAAATGTATTAAAACAGGCTTAATAACTTGAATAATGTCAATGCAAACATAGGGTTCTCCTATTCTAAAATTATGTATCTTGTGATTTAAAGGTAACTTGGTGTCCAGAAGACATGGCAGTTTTCAGTGATATAACCAGAGACCGAGTCATTTTATATGAAAGCAGAATGGGAGAATTATTCTCCTCAGTGCTGATTCTAAATACTGAAGCAATTCCGTGGATAATTATAATAAATTGCCATAAGTGTGCTAGCTAATATTATCTCAAGTTAAGCAATCATGTCATGAGCATCAGATAATTTTTAAATTGTGTTTAAATGAAGACGGAACAAAGATGAAAAAAATCAAGAATCGGTAAATGAGGAATCTCAGAACTTTTTTTTTAAAATGTAACAGATTAAAATTACTGCTTTTTAAAGCATCATAGGACCTAACCACATCAGCCACACCATCAGGGGCTCGTTCACCTGCACATCTACCAATGTGATATATGCCATCATGTGCCAGCAATGCCCCTCTGCCATGTACATTGGACAAACTGGACAGCCTATGCAAACGAATAAATGGACACAAATCAGATGTCAAGAATTGTAACATTCAAAAATCAGTAGGAGAGCACTTCAATCTCCCCAATAACTGACTTAAAAGTGGCAATTCTTCAACCAAAAAACTCTTCAAAAACAGACTTCAACGAGAAACTGCAGAACTGGAATTAATTTGCAAACTTGACACCATCAAACTAGGCCTGAATAAAGACTGCGAGTGGCTGGGTCAATACAAAGAATAGTTTTCCCTCTGTAGATACTCACATCTTGTCAACTGTTGAGAATGGGCCACATCTTCCATGACTGAATTGGCCTCGTTTGCAGTACAAAAAGTAATTTTCCCTCTGTTGATATTCACCCCTTCTTGTCAACTGTTGGAAATGGGCCACATCCACCCTAATTGAATTGGCCTCGTTAGCACTGATCCCCCACTCAGTAAGGCAATGCCCATCTTTTCATGTTCTGTATATTTATACCTGCCTACTGTATTTTCCACTCCATGCATCTGATGAAGTGGGTTATAGCCCACAAAAGCTTATGTCCAAATAAATGTGTTAATCTCTAAGGTGCCACAAGGACTCCCCATTGTTTTTGCTTTTTTAAAGAAGTATTTTATAATTGGTTATTTTCCAGTAATTCGGTATAGATTATTTTAAATAACTACCATATCTGAGTCCACTTTTATTCTTTTGAATCCCAGTAAGCCAAAACTATCTATCTATCTATCTATCTATGTATATATTATGGAAAATGAAAGACCCATTTAAGAATATTAGCTAAACATAAATCAACATACAGTTCATTTGAATATACTGCATGTTGATTGACATTCTGACATAAAACATTGAAATATAGAACTGTCACCTGAGAAGAGCATTAAAAATTGGAACACACTGGGCCTTCTTGTGTGTCAAGCTAATAGATACACATCTCTATTCATGTTTTAAGACTCTGCTGCTATTATCAAGATTAAAAGAGTTACAAATGAACCTTATCATATGAGAAAGAAAACAACTGATTTGAAACTAGGCACGCTGTGGAGACAGTAGACTGCATTGATAGGGCACCCAAACCAGATGCCTGACCAAGCTGTTAGACCAACTGAAGGAGAGATATTTGTGTGAATCCAGGTGTCACACTGAGCCCAGTGAATGTTGAAACAGGAGTCTGGGAATGGTAGCCAGTTTAGGATGTTAATACTATACAGACTAGAGCAACATTTCTCTACACACTAGCAGTCCCCTTCCTAGGGGGCTTCTCTTTTTATAGGGGTTTTTGAAAATTGGGTGCAGCAGTCCGGCCTTTTTCCCTTGGAAACTCCTCTGGGTTCTAGCTTCTAACTTCAGGGCAGTTGTTGTCTCCCTTTGTTAAGGAGCCTGAAACTTAGGGAAATTATGACCAGTATGGTCAGTGCCAACTATTTTCTATTCCTTTCACTTCAGGACCCCTCCTGAGGGTCAGATTCATTACACAGATTGTTTGGCTGCTTCACAACTTGCTGACTAGGGCTGATCAAATTACATGTTGTGAATTCTATTCTATAGAAGTTTTTATACTGTGCTTATCACCATAATATCTAAGTGCCTTCCACTAGTGCATTAAGAGATGTGACTATCATCAGTCACGTTGTTTGTTCTTTCATCCTATCCCCACAGGGGAGAGCCATGTGCAGTAGAGTGCCTTGTTTCGGTAGAGTGAAGAGACAAAGTGGCTTCATTATTCAAACAGTCAGACATGAACCCATTCCATTACCTGCGAATGGATTTGCTAAGTAGTTTCTGGGAACACATTTCAGTCTCTGCAGTCTTTGTGACTTGTCTATGTATTAGTTATTTGTCATATCTTTTTTTTTTTATTATACAAGAAAAGGCAAAAATTTGAAGTTGAATAGTATCAGGGAGGAGAATTAGTCTCCCTTAACGAAAGTGAGTGGCCAGAATGTCCATATCTTGGCTGAGATTCCCTTCAATCCAGTGGACAAGAGTGTTACTGGTACTTTGCCATGCATGGAAAACCAGCACCACCAGGGAGCTCAAAACTACTTTCTTATAAGGATAAGAGGAAAAGAGTGTAACACATTAAGTAAATTCAGGAGTCCATTGCTGTGCTTGCCTCCTTGTCCACTTGATCATAGTTCCTGGACCAGGTTCCACAAGCTACTCTCTCGCCCAGAGTTGCCGCAACTATGCGCCAGCTTGGCCTGGTTTCCTCTCTGTGCTGTGACTGTGGGGCAGCTTTATAACTCATGTGGTAGAAGAGTGCCCAACTCGACATATGGAGAGCGATTTACAACATCTAGTCTTCCCTTGACACTAAAGCTATGGTACCTGGACACTGAACTCTGACATCTGCCTACAAGGAGGAGGGAAGGAAAAACTGAAGGGAATATGGGTTGATACCAATGAAACCTTTTTTCTTCTTCCTGTTTTTTTCTAGGGTATTCTTGATGATGACATAGAAGAGAATGGTTTCAGAGTATCATAGAATCATAGAATATCAGGGTTGGAAGGGACCTCAGGAGGTCATCTAGTCCAACCCCCTGCTCAAAGCAGGACTGGTCCCCAATTAAATCATCCCAGCCAGGGCTTTGTCAAGCCTGACCTGACAGAGTAAGCCCTTGAGGAATTCCACCATGATTTCAACAACTTCCATCCCACCATCAACCTCAACCTGGACCAGTCCACACAAGAGATCCACTTCCTGGACACTATGGTGTTAATAAGCGATGGTCACATAAACACCACCCTATACTGGAAACCTACTGACAGCTATTCCTACCTACATGCCTCCAGCTTTCACCCGGATCACACCACACGATCCATTGTCTACAGCCAAACTCTACGATACAACTGCATTTGCTCCAACCCCTCAGTCAGAGACAAACACCTACAAGATCTCTATCAAGCATTCTTACAACTACAATACCCACCTGCTGAAGTGAAGAAACAGATTGACAGAGCCAGAATAGTACTCAGAAGTCACCTACTACAGGACAGGTCCAACAAAGAAAATAACAGAACGCCACTAGCCATCACCTTCAGCCCCCAACTAAAACCTCTCCAATGCATCATTAAGGATCTACAACCTATCCTGAAGGACGATCCATCACTCTCACAGATCTTGGGAGACAGGCCAGTCCTTGCTTACAGACAGCCCCCCAACCTGAAGCAAATACTCACCAGCAACCACACACCACACAACAGAACCACTAACCCAGGAACCTATCCTTGCAACAAAGCCCATTGCCGACTCTGTCCACATATCTATTCAGGAGACACCATCACAGGGCCTAATCACATCAGCCACACTATCTGAGGCTCGTTCACCTGCACATCTACCAATGTGATATATGCCATCATGTGCCAGTAACGCTCCTCTGCCATGTACTTTGGTCAAACTGGACAGTCTCTACGTAAAAAAATAAATGGACACAAATCGGATGTCAAGAATTATAACATTCAAAAACCAGTCGGAGAACACTGCAATCTCTCTGGTCACTCAATCTCAGACCTAAAAGTGGCAATTTTTCAACAAAAAAACTTCAAAAACAGACTCCAACGAGAGACTGCTGAATTGGAATTAATTTGCGAACTAGATACAATTAACTTAGGCTTGAATAGGGACTGGGAGTGGAAGAGTCATTACACAAAGTAAAACTATTTCCCCATGTTTATTCCCCCCCTCCCCAACTGTTCCTCAGACGTTCTTGTCCGATGAAGTGAGCTGTAGCTCACGAAAGCTCATGCTCAAATAAATTGGTTAGTCTCTAAGGTGCCACAAGTACTCCTTTTCTTTTTGCGAATACAGACTAACACGGCTGTTACTCTGAAACCTGCTGGAAATGGCCCACCTTGATTATCACTGCAAAAGGTTTTCTCCCTCCCGCCCCGCTCTCCTGCTGGTAATAGCTCATCTTAAGTGATCACTCTCCTTACAGTGTGTATGGTAACACCCATTGTTTCATGTTCTCTGTGTATATAAATCTCCTGACTGTATTTTCCACTGAATGCATCCGATGAAGTGAGCTGTAGCTCACAAAAGCTTATGCTCAAATAAATTTGTTAGTCTCTAAGGTGCCACAAGTACTCCTTTTCTTTTATAGAAGAGAATAAAACTAGTCTCAAATTATTTTTGAGAGTGAGTTAGCAAAATAAACACAGATAATACCACAGCTTTCTATATATCAGTCAGCAACCATGACTGATTTCACAGAATCATAGAAATGTAAGGTTATAATAGACCTCGGGAGGTCATCCAGTCGATCCCCCTGCACTGAGGAAGGACCCACTATACCTAGAACATTCCTGATAGATGATTGTCTAATCTGTACTTAAAAGCCTCCAGAGATGGGAATTCCACAAACTGTCTTGGTAACCCTCTTTTTCACTTGTCTTTTAGTTTGAAAGCTTTTCCTGACATCTAACCTAAGTCTCCCTTGCTGCTGAATAAGTCCATTACTTCTTGTCCTACGAGACCATTAATACATTTCTCCAGAGATAGGAGGTCTCTAGATACCGTTGCACTGCAGACCTGAGGTCAGGAGCAGCCAAGGGATTCTCCCTGTTTGTACCACCAATAAATAGTTTAACGGCTGCCTAAAGTGATACAGTTTCCATTACATTTTGTTCCAAAGTCCCTCAAAACAGGTCTATGACAGAGCAGGAGATGAAGCAGGTTCCACAATTGGGGACAATCAGCTACAAATGTCCAAACTCCAGGCACTGAAATCTAGCAACTGATTTGAACTGATCTTAGGTGCTTTATTTAGTTTGGTTTCCAGAGAGAAGCTTGGATTGCAGTAAGGTACACAGAGGTAGAATCCACCCTTCAATCTCTGGGATGACTACTACAGTGAAAACAAATCCATTTTCCTAAAGCAGTGTTCCCAAACTTGTTCTGCCGCTTGTGCAGGGGAAGCCCCTGATGGGCCGGGCCGGGCCGGTTTGTTTACCTGCCACGTCCACAGGTTCGGCCGATCGCGGCTCGCAGTGGCCGCGGTTCACCGCTGCAGGCCAATGGGAGCTGCTGGAAGCAGCGCGGGCCGAGGGACATACTGGCCACTGCTTCCCGCAGCCCCTGTTGGCCTGGAGCGGTGAACCACAGCCAGTGGGAGCCACGATCGGCCGAACCTGCAGACACGGCAGGTAAACAAACCGGCCCGGCCCGCATGGGGCTTTCCCTGAACAAGCAGCAGAACACGTTTGGGAAACACTGTCCTAAAGGATCAGAGCTACAAACAATAGATACGGTGCCATGATGCAACTCCAAGAAAGGCAGTACAAACTTCCTTTTCTGTCTCCAAGTTCATATCACATACAATGAATGACCCCCAAGTTATGATCAATGAAAGGTATTTGCAGGACCAGCTACTTAACTGCAGAATCATTCACACACAATTTCCCATAAATGACAGCTCATACTCAAGTATTAACCTAAAACTACTGAATTATATCTGTTTAATTCATTATAAGTTCACCATGTACTGCTCCCTGTCCCCACTTCCCCTTGTGGCCTTGCATCCATTACTGTAGGTCAACATTGTGTTGTTGTTTGTTTATTGCTTATTCACATTGCTAAACTGACGCTTGGCATATAAAATGTCATTTCTGGGGTTGTCTCTTACTGAAAAATAAGGTTGTCTCGGCATTTCTTGTTTGTTTTTACCTGTCAATCAAGATTTATTTTAAACTTGTATATACTTTATTCTAAAGTCATAGAGTTTAAGGCCAGAAGGGGCTACCAGATCATCAAATCTGACCTCCTGTATATCACAGGCTACCACCACCACCCAGCACCTGCACCCTACACCCAACAACTTAAATTAGACCAAGGTATCACAACCCACAGGACACTAGACTATTCTGTGCCACAGGGAAAGAAAAGGAGGGACCCCAGTTCTCGCGACCAGTTCTCGCTACCCCCCCGCCCTGCCCCACCAAATGAAGGGAAATGATTAAGTGAAATATACTCAGCTAATCCTGGCAAGTGACCTGCACCCACACTGCAGAGCAACCTCAGAAGCAAAATTTTAGAGGGGTAATATGAGGCTACATTTATCTAACTAGAAGAAAACAATTCATTGTTATAAGAACAGGAGTACTTGTGGCACCTTAGAGACTAATAAATTTACTAGAGCATAAGCTTTCGTGGGTTACAGCCCACTTCATTGGATGCATAGAATAGAACATATAGTAAGATATATCTATATACTCATACAGAGAAGGTGGAAGTTGCCATATAAACCATAAGAGGCTAATTAAGTAAGATGAGCTATTATCAGCAGGTGAAAAAAACTTTTGTAGTGATAATCAAGATGGCCCATTTAGACAGTTGACAAGAAGGTGAGAGGATAGATATATTCTTGTCAACTGTCTAAATGGGCCATCTTGATTATCACTACAAAAGTTTTTTTCTCCTGATGATAATAGCTCATCTTAATTAATTATCCTCTTACAGTTTGTATGGCAACTTCCACCTTCTTTGTATGTGTGTGTCTATATATCTTCTTACTATATGTTCCATTCTATGCACCTGATGAAGTGGGCTGTAGCCCATGAAAGCTTATGCTCTAATAAGCTTATTAGTCTCTAAGGTGCCACAAGTACTCTTGTTCTTTTTGTGGATACAGACTAACATGGGAGCTACTCTGAAACATGTAAAAATTCATTGTTATATTCACCTTTGACTGCAGGGGGCAATACATAATAAGAAATGTCTAGTCTCTCTCATTTCCCCCTAACACTATCATAAAAGCTGAGAGCAAATGATGGATTTTACAATGTCAGCTAGCCCACTATGTCAGTTATGCCTTTGATTGTGGATCTTTATATGTGAGCCAAGGTGCTATCTCTGTTCCTAATCTAAAACAAACTAAATACATACCCTCATTTTCCCAAATGCTTCAGATTTCCCTATATGAATGTTCATGTTTTACCCTTTTATCTAAATACATCACTTTCTGTAATGCCCAGCATACGTAATTACGGACACTGTGTATATGTATATAGATTCTACATATATATAAATAAGAGAATGCTATTTGCACACTAGAGGGAGCACATAATGAAGATTGTACAATACATGCATTCCACATTAATTGTCAGAAAGTGGGGTGATCCCTGCACAAGTGATGGGATGGGGGTGGGCTGCATTATGAAGACATTCTGGTCCCATACCAAGCAGTTCACTTCCCCACAGGTATCAACAGTTCCTTTTCTAGTCAACAGGGATTCCTAAATAACCCCTACACATTTTCCAGGTTTATCCCTCTTCTCCTCTGTGTTTTTCTCACAGCACACACAGAAGTTAGATAAAAACATAAAATACTCTTTCCGGAAGGTTGCCATGTAACACGACTTTATTTCCTAGAATTCGGAACCCTAACACACAAAAACCCAGAGACAGCGAAAGAAGGCTGCTCCTTAATGCAAAGAAACAACTTGTCCCTGCTTACTCTAGACTAGCTCTCTGTTGAGTTACTGCTGAAACGCCCAGATTACCCACTGCCTACTAGAGCCCAGTAGCCTAACAGGACTAGGCAAAACTACTGAGAATTTAAAGTGATAGATTTTAATTTTAACACAGTTTTCATTACACCACACTGTAGTTACCAGGGTGCTTTGCATCCATCTTTCCAGGGTCTGTACCTAATATAGTCTTTTAGCCCCAGCCCTGGGATCAAACTCCTGTTACCTATTGGTGCAAAGATCTTCACAGCTTTCTTTTCAGAAGCTGTGCTGAATTCTGGCAAGCTTCCCTCAGCCACACTCCACCAGAAGATCATCTTCCTGTTTACTTACAAATCTCTCTCTCTGTAAACTGGAAGCTGTCTTACACAGGATGTGCCTCCTCCAGGCTGCTTTCATGTGATCCTCAGTCACTTAGGCACTGGCCAGAGTTTACAGCCTTACCCCTTACATCCCCAGCTCAAACCGTGACAGGAAGCATGAGTGAAGACTTGCAGAAGTACATAAAAGATGATGATTTCTGCCATATCTAAGGCAAAATAAGAGTATGAAGAGCTAAACACCCAGCTCTAGCCAATTCACTGCTCTACACGCTCCCAAGGTGGATCAAAACAAAACAAAAACTAAACAGAACCCCTTCAGTGGGAACTGGAAGGGCCACCTCCATAGAAAAAATCACTTAGGTAATTTTCTGGCATATAGAAAAGGAGTACTTGTGGCACCTTAGAGACTAACCAATTTATTTGAGCATACGCTTTCGTGAGCTACAGCTCACTTCATCGGATGCATACTGTGGAAAGTATAGAAGATCTTTTTATACACACAAAGCATGAAAAAATGGGTATTTACCACTACAAAAGGTTTTCTATCCCCCCCACAGACCCACTCTCCTGTTGGTAATAGCTTATCTAAAGTGATCACTCTCCTTACAATGTGTATGATAATCAATACAGACTAACATGGCTGTTACTCTGAAACCTGTCCTTTTGGCATATGTTAGCAATATTTTTTTCGCTACCATGAGGACTGTACATTTGGACTCATGGTATTAAAGGAGTTTGGCTTTACAAGTGAAGAGATACAAAAGTCCCTACACAAATGTTTTAAAATTAAACAATGTTTCTAAGATAGTGGTTTGGTTTATTTTCTCTTCTTCCTGTAAGATACATGGCATTTTCAAAATCCATGAGAGTATGGCATGGGGTTAACTGGCATTAAATTCACCACTCACAGTTGTACCACTCAGGAATAATGCAGGCCTCCCAAATAATGCTAATGAAACCTCTATGCAAACACTCCACTCACACATTCTCTCTCATGTGTGACTATTTAGAATCACATATTTATTAAATAGATAATCAATTTCCTGAACGCTCCCACTGATTTCAACTGGAGCTGCAAGTGCTAGGCATCCTGAAAATCAAGCACATTAATCTTTGTTAAACGCATATGTATGTATATTACTAATACACACACACACACACACACACACACACACACACAGATATCCACATGTCTGACAAATACCCACAATGTAGTTTGAAAAGTGCCTTATGTTAAACAAAATAGATTGTTGTATAGAAGCATTTTGTATTGAAATATCATTTGACACACGTTAGCACAGAGTTCCTGTCAGAAATCTGAGCTATTATATTCCTAAATTTGCTCTTCCGCGTGACCCAGGCAGAACCCCAAAAAGTGAATCGTCCTAGATCTTTCTCTTAAGTCCTGCTGCATGTAGCCAGGAAGAGTTTCTCTTTAATGTTTGTGCCTGACAAATGTATGAATATTAATAGGCAAAAAGAGAAAATGAAATTCAGCGCAAGTTTCCTTTATTGGTTTTGATTGTCCCATTTGCAAGTACAAAATGCAAATATGTAACTATTATAAACAACGGCGAGTTAAAAGTCTATTACTGAATTGTAGTAGGGAAAAAGTTATGCGCTAAGTCCAGGAACTGAAACATCAGAAGTGACTTCACTTCCCACTCATGGCGTCCTCTAGCACAGGGAGATTGTGTTGCTAAATTCACAGGGTTGAGAAGAGTTGTGCATAGGTTTCCAAAGAATATATTTTGATTTAGATTGTACTATTCCTCAAAGGCTACTTTGTGTCATGTAGGATCAGATTCCACTGGGTAACATGGGTGGCAACATTTCTCTGTAGAGTTTCTAATGCCAGGATGTGCTTCAGAAAATCATTTACATAATTTCTCATCTGCCTTTGTGAGGAAGCTGCTCTTTCCTCAGGAGAACAAAAATATATTCTTAAGTAGTCATAGCAATCACCGCTGTGTAACCATAAATCCCTATGCCCCAGTTGTATTTGATATGATGGGTTACAAAACTCTACACATGTGAGCAAGGTGTCCCAAAAACCTACTCTGTTGCCAAATACTTTCAAAGTGCTGAATTCTGAACTTTAAAATAAAGAAACTTTATTTCAAGAGGGCTTTTCAAAACATCCATTAAGGCCCTTTATTTTTTTCATTCTGGTTCTAATTTCTCTTGAGTCACTACAGTCCACTCTTATGGTGTTTTACCCCTCTTTAAATTCTAAGATTCTTTGGAAATAAAAAATGGTCTTGTGGCATGTTTATGATAGGCACTTACATAGTTTACATGAAAATGGAGGAAGAATCACCTAGTGGTTGTAACTAGATTGGTAATTGGGAGACCTGGATTCATTTCCTGGCTCTGAAACATATGTCCTGTGCGGCTGTGGGAAAGTCATCTAATTACCACTGCTCCCCATGTGTAAAATTGGACGAATAATTCCCTATATCACAGGGTGTTGTGAGAATATTCTTAAAGATGCAGAGGTGCTCACAAACTATGGTGATAAGGGTCATCTAAGTAACTAGATAGATGGGAAATTAAATTACAATTAGCCAGGTCAAAAAATAACCCATTTGTTTCATAGTATACAGTCATATCAATTGGAAGACTATTTGGGGTTGTATTTGAAATTTGATTATCCTCTCATAAGTGTGAAACAGAAACCACTGAGGATAATTGATTTTCACCAACCCAAAACCAGAGAAAGTAAGAGGAGAATCAAGTCCTGTGTGTTTCACAAGGTATGTAACTGAATCCTTTTAAAATGCCAATGATTACTCAAGGATCAGGATTCTCTTCAACTCTTTATATGTTATGCACCTCAGGAAATGGTTGGTTTTTTTAGGTATCATGTTTTAAACCTGTACTGATTAAACAATGGGGTGAGGTTATATCTTTTATTGGACCCATTTCTGTTGTTGAGAGTTGGTCTAATACAAGATATTACATCACCTAGCTTGTCTCTCTAATATCCTGGGACCGACACAGCTACGACAATAATATTTCTCAGCTGAAGAATCACAAAGCTTTATGATCAATAATTAAATCAGACCCTCAGATCTCAGGGATATAGCTAAGGGATATCTATATCTATAGATTTCCTTTTGCCATCACTGAAGTACAGCTACCTTCTGGAGGCATACGGCCGCTATTTTGCAACACGCAGCAACACTTCAAAACAGTTTAGGATAGGAAGTTAAGGAGTACCATATGAAATTTAAATGGCAAAGGACCATTTAAATTTAGGAAGGCAGAATTTAGTAACATGGATTCACACATTATTGTTCCCTCACTTACAGAAAGTGTCAGGCAATCCTTAATGATTGCAGATAGTCCAATCACATGACATGTCACCTACTGCAGTATATTCATCTCGAGCATCACATTAGAGTACTGGTTCATTCCTAATACTAAAGGCAAAATGCGACCTACTGAATCAGCAACACCACTTCCCACAGAAAAACTTAAGTGTTCCTTGGGGGGACTCCCATCTAAATACAGCTAACGGCTGACCCTTTAAAATCTGAAGGGGTCACAGCATTAGGTGGGATAGCTGCTGGCAGCTTATCGTGGTTCCTCCTTTGAGCGTTCAGATAGGTAAGACTGAAGACACTTGTAATCAGCAAGACTGGAGAAAGGAAGTCACACCATTATCGTTCTACTTCAGATCCAATCTGCCATGGATTGGACTGAGGTGGTTGTCCTGGTGAAAGAGTAGCATTGAAACTAAGCCATAACAGAGACAACAGCTGCAATCTGTGGCCTCAGTCCAGCAAAGCATTTAACAAGTTGGCTTCAACGGGGCTACTCACCTGCTTAAAGTTAATTTTAAGCATGTGCCTAAGTACGTTGCTGGATCAGAGCCTAGACTACTGTACACAGCATATTTGAGGAACTGCAAGATATTCATTAAACTTTCTCTGTTCTTTAAGCCTGTTGCTTCCCATATTCTGTCAACAAGCCTCTACTATCTGTTTTTCCCTTTCTTAATAGACCAGGACTAAGGTTATGATACTGACTAAAGTGTTGGAAACATCAAAATATATACGTTCTAATCTAGATCCTTCTGATTAAAGCATAAAAATACATGTTGCACTCCATATGCTTTATGGAAATATGCTTATGAATATGACATAACTGGAATATGCTTTATGCGTCATACCTCTTGTATGGTATGTCATTAGAAAGCTTGTAATCTACTAAGTATGTTCATCCTATTTGTTTGCATGTATTATTTCTATATCTGGAGTTAGGAGAATAAGATATAAACTTGTATCACTGATGTAAACATATTAAGTGGCGGCCGTTAAGGGTGCTCTAGAAATGATCAGTTGTAAATGGCCTTAGTTATTTGAATGGAGACTAGGGGTCTTACAATGACATGTGACCATGTCACATGATATCGGAATCTGTCTTAATCCTTGTACTTTTCCATTAATGAGGTAGGGGTGGGGACAAGCACAAACAAAAGATTCCTGCCTTGTGCCAAAGCTATAAAAGGAGGTGGAGCAGGACAAAGGGGGTGGCCAGTCATGAGAAAGCCCCTGCTTACCACCTGAGATGTCTGCTGGAACTAACAAGGACTGTACTAAGGGAAAGGATTGGGCCCAGGCAAGGAAGGAGTATAGCCTGTGAAAGAAGCTTATTGGAACATCTCTGAGGGTGAGATATTACCTGTAATCAGTTTCTTAATGTATTAGGCTTAGACTTGCGTGTTTTTTATTTATTTTTCTTGGTGACGTACTTTGTTCTGTCTGTTATTACTTGAAACCATTTAAATCCTACTTTTTATACTTAATAAAATCACTTTTGTTTATTACTATACCCAGAGTAAGCGTTTAATACCGAGGGGAGCAAACAGCTGTGCATATCTCTCTATCAGTGTTATAGGGGATGGACAATTTATGAATTTACCCTGGATAAGCTTCATACATAGTAAAACGTATTTATTTGTGGTTTGGATCCCACTGGGAACTGGGTGTCTGTGTGCTGGAGAGTTAACCTGCTGAGGTGTTTTTGGTTAAAGTCTGTAGGTTTGGGGGCGTGGCCCAGACCTTGAGCCTGTGTTGCAGCAGGCTAGTGTGTCAGGCTCAACAAGGCAGGGTTCTGGAGTCCCAAACTGGCAGGGAAAATGGGCTCAGAGGTAATTTCAGCACAACAGGTGACAGTCCCAAGGTAGTCTCTGTGACTGAACCCATCACATCACCAAAACAAAACACGCAGGAAAATAACTTTGTTTTGTTCCACTAAAATTATTCAGTATTAGCTAATCAAATCTGGGTATGATTTGTTATTCTAAAATTAACAAACCAAAGAGACTCAGCCCATTCCATTTTGGACACATCACTTCAATCATTTAGATTTCAGATCAGTGGCATGCGTTCATTAGTTTAGGTTTGAGGTTTTTGGTGGGCAACATTCCATTTCCTTTGAAAAACAACACCACACAGTTCCTAATTCGAGAGTACACTAAAGTCTTGCGTGAAAAAAGACATTCTAAGGAATGGAGATCAAGAAGCAAAGACAGTACAGAAGGACTACTACATGGAGGAGAGTGACAGTAAGAAAGAAATGTCCTTTTCTTCTTCCCAGGAGGTAGAGACACCTTAAATCCTAATATAATGACAACCTAAAGTTCAGAGGTCTTTGGATCTGGGATTACAGTTTGGTTAATTACACAGGCAAGTGTAGCCAGACAAATATAAATGTAGGGTTAAATGTCTTTAAATTTCAGGTGTGACCAGATCCAGGGTTTGTTTCAGGACTATATCTACCTAGAAAGAAATATATATGCCCAGATATATTCCCAAACAAAGGCATAGTAAGAAATGTAGTCCTAAAGGCCTAGAGCCAGGGTCATTGATTTAATTTTAGGACACCACTCTGAGAAGTCTGCAGTCAGATATGGGAGTGGGGCACAAAGGTAAAGGACCAGATGTTCAAGGAAAAAACATCACCATAAGGATAAACCCAAACTCTGGTCTTTCTATTCAGGTTGCTTTAACTAGCCGTATTTAAGTTGTTCTTGTTCCAGTCTTGGAACATTTTCTTCAGTTGTATTTATAAAAATAACTGTGTGCTAGTTTCTGATGAGGGTGGGTTTTTTTTTCTATTTCTTTTTTCCCCCCTGCATGTGCTGCAATGACAACTTTCTAAGAAACCATTTATTCCGTATAATAAGTGTAACCCCAGAGATGTGTATGGATCTTAGCCCTGACAAAATAGAAAAAAAAAATCAAGTGATGTGCTGTTAGGTTAAGAAAATTGGCACACTTTACATGCTGTACCATGTTGAACCCAGGGCCTAGGTTGCCCATTGTTTGTTTTTCTCAATTTCCCCTCTAGACCGCAATGCTGTTGTAAGGCATCATGTATTTGCTTCTAATAGTGTTCCAGCTTTATGAAATCAAGGGATTACAGTGTGTCTAGATTAACTGTGTCAGTCTGCCCTTCTCTGTGCAACACGTATATTGTCAGGGGTATAGAGAAGTACAAACCATTTAACCTAGAGGTGAGATGATGTAGTAAAAGACACATGTAGCTCTGGGAGAACCTTCATAACATCTTCCTGAAATGTGAATGAGATGGAAAATGAAGAAGCACTAACCATAGACATTTTGAGACCTTGACCAACTGCAAAAAGAGGCACAGGGAGGCAACAGACTGAACTGTGTCTAAAAAAATCCCTTGAATTGGGTCACAGAAATACATGTCCACAGCAAAATTTTAATAGTCAATCATAAAATGAATCTCTCTAGTTATGATGTGCCTTGTGGTGATAAACTCACATGCCCCTGATGGTCTTTCCCTGAAATGTATGTGTTCTCATTTCCATCAACTCTATTCAACATGACACCAAAGTCAAAGTTTTAATCAGCGTAGTTGGAACTAGAACTGGACTTTTTCCAGAAAACAGGAGGGTTAAGAGAAATCATGACAACTTGTTTATATTTCTTCATCTACAATTATGTTTAAAATGAATTTCCTGACCAGCTCCAGTTGGCACATGTGTGCAGAAGATTTTCCACCAGGACAGTCACATTATCAACAGCAATTTTGGGGGCAAAGTTGTGGCACTGGCAATTCAAATCCCATTTCACAGCAGTAGCATGGGGAGCTAGCCCTTCTGCAGTACTCCCTGGATATCACCTCTTCCTGGTACCATGGTTTCCTATGCAGCTATATAACTGTATTCTTTCCAACTCCGCCCCCAGATACATTAGAAATCTAACAGGGACCACGAAGGGCTTAGTACTGCTTGACAGCATTACATCTATGATGGTTTTCCTATTGGAATTCTGCTGTTTTGGGAAGGAAACATGCCAGACACAGAAGAGCACTTCCCCACATATATGCAACCCCACACCCAATCTGCAAATCCTTGGAAGCCAACTATGCCTGAGGACTGCCCCGGCCTAGCCAGCATGTCTTGCCCAGCTGTGTTCAGGAAATCTGCAGACTGTTGTTTCTGTACAAAGAGTGTCTATGTGCGACTTTATTAACATGCCTCCAACTATGTGGCACAAACACAATAATTTGCATGCTGGCCTGTCACTATGGAACATAATCTGTGTGCTGAAAGTGCCTTTCAGTAATATATATTGAGCCCTCCCAGATACCAGCAAAAGACTATTCATTTCACTGGGTTTCTTAACAATGTCTGAAATTTCTAATTACACCAGCAAGAATAATTTCATCAAGCCACTTTATAGTGGCTGTTTAGGTACTACTTGCAGCTGCAGACAGTTAAAGCTATCAATACAACTGTTAGAAAGAAAGAAAGTAACAACACAATAAAGTTATAAAGCCATAGACCCCACCTGGACTGAATAAAACACACCACTTAGTTAATGAAAGAGAGAAAAAGAAATCCAAATTTGTTTCATACAATATCTTCCCTGCTAAATGGCAAAGAGACACAGAGCATTCTGATCACACATTATTTTTTCATGAACTGTTCCTCAGAGCTCCTGGTCCTTATCAATCAATAGCATCTAAATTACAAAAGGTTACAAAACAAAGAAACATATCAATAAATAATGACATGGAAATTATGGTTCCCATCATTTAAAAATGAATAAAAACACCACAATTCTGAAGTGGTAGAGATTTAATAAAATAAGTTCCAAATTCCCAAAGAGTATTTCCACAGTTACTTTTTCATCTAAGTACTTGTTCAAAGGATACAGAAATAGAGTACCAAGTTATGCTCTCAGTTGCAACTGTGTACCTGTTAGCCAAGATTTTCAAAACTAACTATTTGAGGCACCTAAATGAGGCCTGATTTACAAAGGGAGGGTGCTCCACACCTTCTGAAACATCAAGCCTCTTCAAGTTGTCTCCATTTGGGCATCCAAGATCACCCAATCACTCATGAAAACCTTAGCCACTGAAGTCAAAAGAGTTTATGGGAATAACTGAAGGCAGAACTGAATCAAACTTATCTAAAAGTGCACAAACAGAAGGATTCCTGTGAGAGCTCTACACAGTATTACATTCTCCATACACACTCTGGAAATCTGATGTATGATTTTTTGGATTCGAAAACTCATCAAGTATACAGACTGTTCAATACAAAGGGAAACCATAGATTTTAAGAACCAATAAAAAATATTTTTTAATTAGCACAACAGTATAATGTGTCTGGCGGTAAGAAAAATATATATGTTTCCAATCCAAGCACCATGTTTCTGGAATCAAAAATTACCTTATTATATTACCTTATTCCAGAGGTAATTGGTTCCTAACAAACATGATTTGATAAAAATCCTTCTTTGTCATCCTCCCCCCGACCCCTACATAGTAATTAGTTGTGAATATAAAAATATGATTCAATAAACCTCTCTACTATCCACTGGGAAGAGGCATCAACACATAAACCAAATATCAATGACCTAAATACCATTCACTACACCAACAATATCAGTTTTGGGGGTCCTTTGTATTGCAAGTAGGGTCCCATTTGCCATTAGAAGCAACAGGCACTTTCCTGCTAGTTCTAAGTGAAGGAACTAAACTAAAACCAACCGATACATTGAAGGTAACTCAGCAGAAGTCTGCTCTGGGGCACTGTCAAACATATTACTGCCCAATCCACTTTCCTTCAAGGAGAGGGGTGTTTCCTCTGTTCATTGTGTTTATTGATTGTACAAGTGATCCTCCTACATCCTATTCATCCTCTGGGCCAGATTCTCAGCTCATGTAAAGCTTGTGAGAGAAATCACAAGGAGGCTTCCCCAAGCAGATTATCTGAATGTTAAAAAATGTCAAAGTTAGAGAAAACCTCCAAGGACATGCCAATTCTTCTTCACTTTAATTTACTTCTTCAAACTGCTATTGATATGATGGGCAGGCGTGTGGCAGACTGCTGCATGCCATCCAAGAGTGGGCTGCAGTTCAGTGAGGGGTAAAGCAATCCCTTCACAAAAAAAACAAAACAAAACACCCTCCACCTGCAGAGAGGTAGACTAGATGACCTAACAGGTCATTCCTATTTCTACCACCTAGAGCTCTCCTACAGAATTTGTAAATCAGTGTGAAATCCTTGTGGGGAGAAGACAATATAAACGCAAGTTTTATAAATTATACAAAATTCAGCAATATACTCGTTAGTATTTACCTAGTACCATGGCCCATTAACGGATCTGTTCAAGTATTTGTCATGGTTTTTCAATGAAATGGCAAGCCCAAAGAAGATAGAACTCCTTGTTCTCCTAAAAGTTAAGTGATCAGTCTTTTAACTCAAACTGCAGAGGCCTCTGGTTTTAGTTGAAGATCCTAAATTCTATTACTCATACTCTTTCATATATTCCAAGGCTAGAAGGGACCTTTGTGATAATCTGTCCTCCTGTATAACATAGGCCAGAGAACTGCCCCAAAATAATTCCTAGACCACATATTTTAGAAAAAAAACAAACATCCAATCTTGATTTAAAAATTGATAGGATAGAGAATCCACCATGACCCTTGGTAAATTGTTCCAATAGCTAATTACCCTCACTGTTAAAAATTTACACCTTATTTCCCATCGGAATTCGTCTACATTCAACTTTCAGACACTGGATCATGTTATACCTTTCTCTGTTACATTGAAGAGCCTATTAAACATGTCAATATTTACAGACTGTAATCAAATCACCCCTTAACCCTCTCTTTGTTAAGCTAATTTTTGAGTCTCTCAAAGTAAACATGTTTTCAAAACCGTTTAATTATTCTCATGGGTCTTTTCTGAAACCAATTTAACAACATCCTTCTTGAATTATGGGCACTGTGATGGGCGCACTTGCCCCACACTGGTATTGTGAGGGTTAACTTCACTCTCTGGGCCAGAGGCCATGCCCCCGCAGCCCTGATGGGCATGCTCCAGCTGGAGACTGAGTATAAAAGGGAACAGCTCAGCTCAGTCCAGTCAGGGCTGACTGCTGAAGAGATGGGACACATGCTGTGAGCTCCAGGCCAGGAACCGTAGAAGCTCCAGATGACAGGAGCCAGGGATGCTGAGACTCCGGAGAATGCCCAAGGCATGCTGGAGCTTTTGGGAGCTTCCCTGACCAAGGAGCCAAGAGCCCACAGAGGTGATGGGACCCTGGCATCAGGAATCTGGTAGGAAGTGCTGAGGGAGGTCAGTGTATTTTGGGCGGATTCCCTGCTGACCTGGTGGTGGGCATACTTACCACTAGGCCACGCAGCCCCATGGATGTGGACTGATACTGACTCTGGCTACTAGGCCATGCAGCCCTGAGAAAGGGCAGCCCTACTGAATCTGACTGTTAGGCCATACAGCCCTTCTGAACTAGGAGGTCTAACTCTGTCTGCTAGGACTTACAGCCCTACTGAAGCAGTTGGACTGATTTTGGCCATTGGGCCATGCAGCCCTGAGAGATGGGGCAGCCTGACTGACTCTTACTGAGCTAGGCAGCCACCCTGAATCTGACTGTTGAACCACATGGCCCCGAGAGAGGGTGACCCTATTGATTCTGTTCATTGGGCCATGCAGCCCTGGGAGAGGGTAGCCTTAATGACTCTTGCCACCAGGCCATTCTGCCTTACTGAGCCAGACAGCCACACTGACTCTGACCACTCGGTGATACACCGGCTGAACTGGAAAGCCATTTTGATTTGGGCCATTTGGCTCCACAGGAAGGGGCCATCACCCTGACTGGCCATTGGGCCATACAACGAGAGAGAGTGTGACCATATTGACTTTTACTATTGGTACCCACCACCCCATGACAAAGGGTGGTCATAAGAATGTGATTGTGGGGAGGTTATTACCCTACCCCACCCCAAAGAGTGGGCGGGGTGCACTTGCCCTATGACAGGCACCATAATTGTACACCATATCCTAGCAGAAGTCACACCCCAGTGCCAAATACAGGAGATTAAAAAAAAAATAATCCACTCCTACTTGAAATTCCTCTGTTTATACATCCCAGGATCACATTTGCTCATTTGGTCACAGTGTCATGTTGAGAGTTCATGTTCAGCTCATTATCCATGATGACCCTCAAATCCTTTTCAGAGTTGCTGCTTCTCAGGAGAGAGTCCCCCATTCTGTACATACAACCTTCTTTGTTCCTTGTTCCACCATGTATACATTTACATTTAACCATATTAAAACTCATATTGTCTGCTTGTGCCAAATGAACAAGAGATCCAGATCACTTTGAAGCACTGACTTGTCCCCTTCATTATTTACCACTTCCCCAATTTTTGTTATCTGCAAACTTGATCAGTGATGATTTCATGTTCTCTTCAAGTCATTGATAAAAATGTTAAACAGCATAAGGCCAAAAACCAAACCCCGAAGGACCCAACTGGAAGCACACCCAAAGACAATTCTCTATTTACAGTTACATTTTCAGACCCAGTTTTTAGTTCATTTAATGGGTGCCATGTTAATTTTGTACTATTCTAGGTTTTTTAATCAAAATGTCGTGCAGTACCAAGTCAAACGCCTTACAGAATTCTAAGTATATTACATCAACACTATTACCTTTAGCAACCAAACTTGTAATCTCATTTTTAAAAAAATATCGGGTAGGTCTCACTGAAAGCGGCTTTTTCCAGTTGCCCTGTGGATACCGTGCTGCAGTCTGAAGGGACGTTAACGGCATTGTGTGTCCTATCAGCAGCAATGGGACTCGATAAGTTACAACTTCATTGGCAAAAGTGTAAAATATTTTGCTTTATTATATTTTACATATACATATCTAACTGTAGTCATTAATTCTATCTTGATAGAACAGTGGGACCAGTGATAGGAGAAATGGATCTCTCTTCATTTTAACCCCATATCAAGGTTATAGTCTACGTGTTCTGACACAGTTTAACCGGTCGTCCACAGTCCTTCAAGGCATGGAGAACAATGACTCAGAAGTGTGTGTCCGTGATCTCTAGATTGGGTGATGCAATTTACACACCACCCTCTGCTCAGAGCTGTGGGTGCAGTTTTCAAAAGCACGTGTGACTTCTGAAAATTGGAACTGAGAGCCTAAGTCACCAAAGGTCAGATTTTTAAAAAGTTTAGATGCCTAGCAGGGTTTTCAAAAGCACCTGAAGTCTCCGTCTAGCCAAAGTGACAGCACAAGTCACCTCCATAATTCCACAAAGGCCTTTGGAAAATGTAGTGCTTACACCACTAAACATCTAGTGAAATGATTACAGTAGTGCCATTATTGACAAAAAGAAAAGGAGGACTTGTGGCACTGTAGAGACTAACAAATGTATCTGAGCATAAGCTTTGGTGAGCTACAGCTCACTTCATCGGATGCATGCAGTGGAAAATACAGTGGGGAGATTTTATATACACAGAGAACATGAAATCTCCCCACTGTATTTTCCACTGCATGCATCCGATGAAGTGAGCTGTAGCTCACCAAAGCTTATGCTCAAAAACATTTGTTAGTCTCTACGGTGCCACAAGTACTCCTTTTCTTTTTGCGGATACAGACTAACCCGGCTGCTACTCTGGCACTATTGTAGTGTATTCTCCAAAGTGAGGGGTTTATTTATATTCACTAATGTGCTTTGTGGGTTCCCAACATTAGAGTTCTATTCAGACTGTTTAGGTCTCCTTGAAAGGATAATGTGTTCAGGAAGGCAAAGTGCTGTTTTTTGTGTTTTCTGTTTTGCTCTATGGCTTTTTCATCCTTCCCAACAGAGATAGAAAAGTGTGGAAAATATATTTTTGGCTTCACCTGTAGAAACATTTTACTATTGGCAGATATTCCCAACAGCAGGTTTATCAGCTTTGGTGATACTTTAGATTTTACCTATATCTTTACAAACACATTAAAGGGAAAGATTCTCATTGACTTCAATGATTTTTCATTGGCTCCTGTATCATCTGACTCCTTCCTTCCCAGTCCCTGTACCAGTACTTTGCCATCTTAGCCGAATATGAATTCTACTCTGAGAAAACCATTAGTGTCTTCCCTTCTCAGAGTCTGCGTGTTGAGCCTATTTCTATTAAGAAGCAAGTATTCTGTACCTCTGGCAACAATGAATTCTCAAAGTTCAGATTTAATGCAATGATTTTCCACTTATAATTAGTTGGATGCTATTCGTTTCTGTCTTAGCTGCTGTTTTTCATTATTTCCTTGGCTTTAACTCTCTCACATTATCTGGGATTTCATTTTCTAATCCAGTTTTTCTAATCCCACACTATACTATGGATTTTGATGGATTCAGGTAAAACCAATCAATGATTATCTTTTATGTTAATTAGCTGTGCCAATGTTTTCTCAAGCACCAGTTCTTTACTGTTCAAGTGACCAACTTTCTGAATGTTATTCTTCCAAAGTTGTTTTTATCCCTTGTGGGACACATGTGCCTAAGACTCTATTTTTAAAAAACAAACAAACCTCATTCTGTGTGAAGCATCTCTATGTGTATCTCATGAGTTTCTGATTTCCTTTACAATAGACTGATGTACATAATACAAGCTCCTTTTATAGAGCAGTTTTCAGCAGTAGACCTCAAAGTGCTTTACCAAGGAGAGAGGTATTATCCCCAAATGTAAAATTTGGGAAACAGATATAGAGAGTGGAAGTTATGATTTGTTAGTTATATCAGAGTTATACCTAGAGCCCTTAAGTCAGATCAAGGCCTCATTGTGCCAGGCTTGTACATACATGCAGTAAAAGTACATCTACTAGCATGTAGAGTACAGACAAAGCACACCCAGCTAGTGTGGGTAAAAATAGCAGTGTAGATGGTAATGCACAGCTTAGGCAAATGACCTGAGCCCTATGTACCTGAATCCCCAGGATATATATCTGACAGTCTTTATACACACCCCTGCAGTGGCTGCCACATCGACACTGCTGTGTTTCACAGGGTAATGTCCCACTGCCTCGCCATCACAAGATCCTTTCCCCACTGCAAGAGCCTTTCACTGGGGCACCCAGCTACGTACAGTGCCTGTACTCTACATGCGGCCATAAACATAGACATATCCTATGAGACAGCCATGCACAAAGTGCTTAGGATCTAAGTAGGTAAGACAAGGGGTGGGAGAAAGGAAGTATTAAATATCCCCATTTTACAGATGGAACTGAGGACACAAAGATTAAATGACATGTACAAGGTCTCACAAGGGACTCTGTGGCAGAGTCAGGAGCTGCAGACTACTCTTCTGACCCCTTGTCCAGTGCTTTTGCCCCAGGAACATCCTTCCCCTCAATAGAATGCTTGGCTTTATTTATAATTTAAAAATTAAAGAGACTCAAAGCCATCTGGCTTTGCACACACTGGGCCTATATTCCTATTTCCCTCATCCTCCCCCATTCCCTTCCCACCTTTCCTTCCAGTTTACTGCCACTTGCAGTGTCTTGTCGTGCAAGCTCTTTTGGATAGGGATCATCTTCCCATGTGTTTACACAACGGAGACCAATCCTGGTTGGTGTTACTGCGATACAAATGATAAATACTATTACCAGACCATCCTATTCCTTTTGACTTGCTGCTACAGCCAGACATAGCTTGCTGTGGTTCAAACCAAAGTACAGCATAAGTTGCATCCATGCAGTCTTTGAAGTGTCAATCCTCCATGTTCTTTAGTAGCTAAACCTGGAGAAAAATCTACTAAACAAGCCATTTCAAAGCTAATGGACAGCATGTCTCAGCTGTCACCATTGACACAAAGTTCTCTCTCACGTCAGGTAGCGTATACTGCCCAGTGGTAAGCTCACAGGACTGGGGGTTTTGATTTTCCACAGGGTAAGAACAAATATAACCTTTCAGCATGGATAACTTGCAAAAGGCCAGTGGGCCTCTCACATAGTGGTGAAAGAACAGGTAAAGGACTATTTAGAAAAACTGGACATGCACACATCCATGGGGCTGGATCTAATGTATCTGAGGGTGCTGAAAGAGTTGGCTGATGCGATGGCAGAGCCATTGGCCGTTATCTCTGAAAACTTGTGGTGATCAGGGGAGGTCCCAGATGATTAGGAAAAGGCAAATAGAGTGCCCATCTTCAAAAAAGGGAAGGAGGCGTATCCAGGGAACTACAGACAGGTCGGCTTCACCTCAATCCCTGGAAAAAATCATGGAGCAGGTCCTCAAGGAATCCATTTTGAAGCACTTGGAGGAGAGGAAGGTGATCAGGAACAGTCAACATGGATTCACCAAGGGCAAATCATGCCTGATCAACCTGATTGCCTTCTGTGATGAGATAACTGGCTCTGTGGATATGGGGAAGTGGTAGACGTGATATATTTTGACTTTAGCAAAGCTTTTGATATGGTCTCCCACAATGGATGGATTAGATGAACGGACTATAAGGTGAACAGAAAGCTGGCTAAATCGTTGGACTCAACTGATAGTGATCAACAGCTTGATGTCTAATTGGCAGCCAGTATCAAGCGGAGTGCCTCAGGGGTTGGTCCTGGGGCCAGTTTTGTTCAACATCGTTATTAATAATCTGCATGACGGGATGGATTGCAAATTCGCGGATAACACTAAACTGCGGGGAGAGATAGAATCATAGAATATCAGGGTTGGAAGGGACCTCAGGAGGTCATCTAGTCCAACCCCCTGCTCAAAGCAGGACCAATCCCCAATTAAATCATCCCAGCCAGGGCTTTGTCAAGCCTGACCATAAAACTTCTAAGGAAGGAGATTCTACCACCTCCCTAGGTAACGCATTCCAGTGTTTCACCACCCTCCTAGTGAAGAAGTTTTTCCTAATATCCAACCTAAACCTCCCCCACTGCAACTTGAGTCAATTACTCCTTGTCCTGTCCTCTTCTACCACTGAGAATAGTCTAGAACCATCCTCTCTGGAACCACCTCTCACGTAGTTGAAAGCAGCTATCAAATCCCCCCTCATTCTTCTCTTCCGCAGACTAAACAATCCCAGTTCCCTCAGCCTCTCCTCATAACTCATGTGTTCCAGACCCCTAATCATTTTGGTTGCCCTTCACTGGACTCTTTCCAATTTATCCACATCCTTCTTGTAGTGTGGGGCCCAAAACTGGACACAGTACTCCAGATGAGGCCTCACCAATGTCTAATAGAGGGGGACGATCACGTCCCTCGATCTGCTCGCTATGCCCCTACTTATACATCCCAAAATGCCATTGGCCTTCTTGGCAACAAGGGCACACTGCTGACTCATATCCAGCTTGTCATCCACTGTCACCCCTAGGTCCTTTTTCGCAGAACTGCTGCCTACCATTCGGTCCCTAGTCTGTAGCTGTGCATTGGGTTCTTCCGTCCTAAGTGCAGGACCCTGCACTTATCCTTATTGAACCTCATCAGATTTCTTTTGGCCCAATCCTCCAATTTGTCTAGGTCCCTCTGTATCCTATCCCTGCCCTCCAGCGTATCTACCACTCCTCCCAGTTTAGTATCATCCGCAAATTTGCTGAGAGTGCAATCCACACCATCCTCCAGATCATTTATGAAGATATTGAACAAAACCGGCCCCAGGACCATCCCCTGGGGCACTCCACTTGACACCAGCTGCCAACTGGACATGGAGCCATTGATCACTATCCGTTGAGCCCGACAATCAGCCAACTTTCTATCCATTGTATAGTCCATTCATCCAGCCCATACTACTTTAACTTGCTGACAAGATTACTGTGGGAGACCGTCTCAAAAGCTTTGCTAAAGTCAAGAAACAATACATCCACTGCTTTCCCTTCATCCACAGAACCAGTAATCTCATCATAGAAGGCGATTAGATTAGTCAGGCATGACCTTCCCTTGGTGAATCCATGCTGACTGTTTCTGATCACTTTCCTCTCATGTAAGTGCTTCAGGATTGATTCCTTGAGGAACTGCTCCATGATTTTTCTGGGGACTGAGGTGAGGCTGACTGGCTTGTAGTTCCCAGGATCCTCCTCCTTCCCTTTTTTAAAGCTTGGCACTACATTAGCCTTTTTCCAGTCATCCGGGACTTCCCCCATTCGCCATGAGTTTTCAAAGACAATGGCCAATGGCTCTGCAATCACAGCCGCCAATTCCTGTAGCACTCTCGGATGCAACTCGTCCGGCCCCATGGACTCGTGCACGTCCAGCTTTTCTAAATAGTCCCTAACCACCTCTTTCTCCACAGAGCGCTGGCCATCTATTCCCCATGTTGTGATGCCCAGTGCAGCAGTCTGGGAGCTGACCTTGTTAGTGAAGACAGAGGTAAAAAAAGCATTGAGTACATTAGCTTTTTCCACATCCTCTGTCACTAGGTTGCCTCCCTCATTCATTAAGGGGCCCACACTTTCCTTGGCTTTCTTCTTGTTGCCAACATACCTGAAGAAACCCTTCTTGTTACTCTTAACATCTCTCGCTAGCTGCAGCTCCAGGTGCGATTTGGCCCTCCTGATTTCATTGCTACATGCCTGAGCAATATTTTTATACTCTTCCCTGGTCATATGTCCAACCTTCCACTTCTTGTAAGCTTCTTTTTTATGTTTAAGATCCGCTAGGATTTCACCATTAAGCCAAGCTGGTCGCCTGCTATACTTACTATTCTTTCGACACATCGGGATGGTTTGTCCCTGTAACCTCAACAGGGATTCCTTGAAATACAGCCAGCTCTCCTGGACTCCTTTCCCCTTCACGTTAGTCCCCCAGGGGATCCTACCCATCCGTTCCCTGAGGGAGTCGAAGTCTGCTTTCCTGAAGTCCAGGGTTTGTATCCTGCTGCTTACCTTTCTTCCCTGTGTCAGGATCCTGAACTCCAACCAACTCATGGTCACTGCCTCCCAGATTCCCATCCACTTTTGCTTCCCCTACTAATTCTTCCCGGTTTGTGAGCAGCAGGTCAAGAAAAGCTCCCCCCCCTAGTTGGCTCCTCTAGCACGTGCACCAGGAAATTGTCCCCTACGCTTTCAAAAAACTTCCTGGATTGTCTATGCACCACTGTATTGCTCTCCCAGCAGATATCAGGAAAATTAAAGTCACCCATGAGAACAAGGGCGTGCGATCTAGTAGCTTCTGCGAGCTGCCGGAAGAAAGCCTCATCCCCCTGGTCCGGTGGTCTATAGCAGACTCCCACCACTACATCACTCCTGTTGCTCACAATTCTAAACGTAATCCAGAGACACTCAGGTTTTTCTGCAGTTTCGTACCGGCGCTCTGAGCAGTCATACTGCTCCCTTACATACAGTGCTACTCCCCAACCTTTTCTGCCCTGCCTGTCCTTCCTGAACAGTTTATAACCATCCGTGACAGTACTCCAGTCATGTGAGTTATCCCACCAAGTCTCTGTTATTCCAATCACATCATAATTCCTTGACATCACCAGGACCTCCAGTGCTCCCTGCTTGTTTCCAAGGCTTTGTGCATTCGTATATAAGCACTTGAGATAACCTGCTGATCGCCCTTCATTCTCAGTATGAGGCAGGAGCCCTTCCCTCACAGACATTCCTGCCTGTGCTTCCTCCCGGTATCCCGCTTTCCCACTTACCTCAGGGCTTTCGTCTCCTTCCCCCAGTGAACCTAGTTTAAAGCCCTCCTCACTAGGTTAGCCAGCCTGCTCGCAAAGATGCTCTTCCCTCTCTTCGTAAGGTGGAGCCCGTCTCTGCCCAGCACTCCTCCTTCATGGAACACCATCCCATGGTCAAAGAATCCAAAGCCTTCTCTCCGACACCACCTGCGTAGCCATTCGTTGACTTCCACGATTCGACGGTCCCTACCCAGGCCTTTTCCTTCCACGGGGAGGATGTGGAACACCACTTGCGCCTCAAACTCCTTTATCCTTCTTCCCAGAGCTACGTAGTCCACAGTGATCCGCTCAAGGTCATTCTTGGCAGTATCACTGGTGCCCACGTGGAGAAGCATGAAGTGGTAGCGATCCGAGGGCTTGATGAGTCTCGGCAGTCTCTCCGTCACATCGTGAATCTTAGCCCCCGGCAAGCAGCAGACTTCTCGGTTTTCCCGGTCAGGGCAACAGATAGATGACTCAGTCCCCCGGAGGAGAGAGTCCCCGACCACTACCACCCGCCTCCTTCTCTTGGGAGTGGTGGTCGTGGAACCCCCATCTCAGGACAGTGCATCTCATGCCTTCCAACCAGCGGAGTCTCCTTCTGCTTTCTCCCCCCAGACATATCATCTGGTCCACTCTCCGCAATGGTACCTGTGGAGAGAACATGAAAGCGGTTAGTTACCTGTGTCCGCGTTGCTGGAACCCGGACATTCCCCCTTCTTCTTCTGGAGGTCACATGTTGCCAAGCTTCTTCACTGGCCTCTTGGCTCCGCTGTGCAACCTGCTCTAAATCTTTAGAGCTTTGTGCCCGTAGAAGCATATCCTGACTTTTGTCCAGAAAATCCTCCGTTTCTCGTATGCAACGCAGGGTCGTTATCTGTTGCTCCAGACCTTCAATCTTCTCTTCCAATATGGAGACCAGCTTGCACTTTGTTTAAAAATAGCCAGATAGATATGCTGGAGGGTAGGGATAAGGTCCAGAATGATCTAGACAAATTGGAGGATTGGGCCAAAAGAAATCTGAGGGTCAACAAGCACAAGTGCAGAGACCTGCACTTAGGACGGAAGAATCCCATGCACTGCTACAGGCTGGGGACTGACTGGCTAAGTGGCAGTTCAGCAGAAAAGGACCTGGAGATTACAGTGGACGAGAAGCTGGATATGAGTCAGCAGCGTGCCCTTGTTG
The DNA here is from genome assembly GCF_965152235.1 of Eretmochelys imbricata. Lineage (NCBI taxonomy): Eukaryota > Metazoa > Chordata > Testudines > Cheloniidae > Eretmochelys > Eretmochelys imbricata. The sequence continues at coordinate 94,239,487 of NC_135580.1, forward strand.
CCAAGAAGGCTAACAGCATATTGGGCTGCATTAGTAGAAACATTTGCAGCAGATCAAGGGAAGTGATGATTTCCCTCTATTTGGCACTGTGAGGCCACATCTGGAGTAATGCGTCCAGTTTTGGGGCCCCGCTACAGAAAGGGCATGGAAAAATTGGAGAGAGTCTAGCGGAGGGCAACAAAAATTATTAGGAGGCCAGGGCACATAACTTATGAGAGGCTGAGGGAACTGGGCTTATTTAGTCCGCAGAAGAGAAGAGTGAGGGGGGATTTGATAGCAGCCTTCAACTACCTGAAGGGGGGTTCCAAAGAGGATGGAGCTAGGCAATTCTCAGTGATGGCAGATGACCAAACAAGGAGCAATGGCCTCAAGTTTCAGTGGGGGAGGTCTAGGTTGGATATTCGGAAAAAACTATTTCACTAGGATGGTGGTAAAGAACTGGAATGGGTTACCTAGGGAGGCAGTGGAACCTCCATCCTTAGAGGTTTTTAAGGCTCGGCTTGACAAAGCCCTGGCTGGGATGATTTATTTGGGGTTGGTCCTGCTTTGAGCAGGGGGTTGGACTAGATGATCTCCTGTGATCTCTTCCAACCCTGATATTCTATGATATCCAGGCCACAGAAAACAACACCCCCTTATAATTGTATAGAATAGGCAGCACATTGGGAGTCAGGAGTTCTTGGTTTTTTCCCCCCAATGCTGCCATTTTTGTGCAGTGTTGGTCAATCATGTTACTTCTCATTAATTTCTGCTTCTGTCTTTAAAAAATAGGAATATTAATGTTCACTGATCTCACATGGATGTCATGAGGCTTAATTCCTTAATGCATATTCATCACTGAGATTTCCGATGAAACTCCCCATAGACATGCAAATGATCATTGCGCTCTGATGGGCTTTTGGTTACCATCCAAAATCACCAGCAGCAATGATTTTGCCTGTGGAGTTGCTGGGGTCTGGCCACTTTGAAAATGAATGAGAAAATATAATCCAAATGAATTGACATTGACCTCAAATTATGCCCAACTCACAGCAATTACATTAACAGCACAGTGCTTCTGTCTTCCTGATGTACCTCCACACAAAGGCATATACGGGATCCACACAAAGGCATATCCTGCAGCTCCCTGACTGCATGTTCCAGGAGGAAGCAACAGAGCCAACAACTTAATGACTTTAAGGATGGGCTCAGAAAAAAAAAAATCACCAAACCACCGGACAGCTACAGCAAAGTACTGAGGGACATTTTGAATGTGTCCTTAATTAGGGACTGATTCTGAACTTCACAGGAGTTGAGGGAGTTTAGCATCTTACTAAATTTTCATTCTCTTCAGCTGGATTTGTATCAGACCCATCACAACATTTTGGGTCACAGTCCCTCTTAAAACAGGAGGCATTTATTAACTAAACCGAGTGAACCATCTTCCCCACAGCTTGAATTCCAGCTGTCTCATTGTTTAACCGAGACCATATGCATCCTGGAACTCTGACACACAAAGAAATCTACTGGCTGGACCATATATTTCAAACAAACATACAATTAGAAGGCCCTTAATTAGAACATGTGCCCCAGAAAATACAGATAAATAAGCAGTAACGAACTGACTACCATTTTTTCATGGTGAGTAATTTCCCCTTGAAGGCAACCGATAATACAGCTATTTTAGCTGCAGTTTTCTGGAGTACTACTGGCTTGTGATAATTTTTTACAAACAGGATATTACCAGGGGAAGCATCCTACACATTAGTGTAGTGGCTCTCAACTAGGGGTAAACATACCCCTGGGGGTACGAGAGCTCTTCCAGGAGGTACATCAGCACATCTAGATATTTGCTTAGTTTTACAACAAGCTACATAAAAAGCACTAGCAAAGTGAGTAAAAACTAAAATTCCATGCAATGACTTTTTTATACTGCTCTATAGACTATACACAGAAATTTAAGTACTATTTATATTCCAATTGATCTATTTTATCATATGTAAAAAATGCAAAAGTCAACAATTTTCTATAATAGTGTGCTGTGACACTTGTATTTTTTTGTCTGATTTTGAAAGCAAGTAATTTTTAAGTGAGGTGAACCTTGGGGGGTAGACAAGACAAATCAGATTCCTGAAAGGGGTACAGTAGTCTGGAAAGGTTGAGAACCACTGCATTAGAGGACATAGACAAAACTGGGGTCAGATTTTCAGAAGCACTCTGTGACCATTTTCAGAAGTGCTCAGGCAAGCCACTCATACAAGTGGACAGTTTTGCAAAGAGCTCAGGATGTTGAGCATTGAGCCCTACTGAAAATCTGACCGAGTCACCACAATGGGAGCTTCTGGGTACTCAGTATTTTCAATAATCTGGACTTTTTTTAGGTGCCTAAATAGGAGCTGAGTGCTTTTTAAAATCTGGTCCTGCTTGTAGATTGAATTATTTAAAATCCAGCCCTAGGGTCTTCTGAAAAATCTCAGGTGAAGTCATGGTGCCATTGAAGTCAAAGAAGCTAATATTTCATCTCTCTTCCTAATACTGCTGAGGACATGGTATCACAATGGAATAGGAATGATTCCACTGCGATTCTTGTCCACCAATACCCAGAGTGCTACAACAACGACATTGTTGTTAATGCAACACTCCAGGTATTTCTGAGGAGTTCCACAAGGGAAGCTCAAACAGCCCCCTGGGAGCCTGGTCTATAATTTAAATGGGACGCTTCGGGAATTGAACTCACATCACTCATTAACAAGAATGTAAGTTATAGGCTTAATTCCTCTCACCCACAGTGCTGAAAATGGGCACCTCAATATTCTGTAACGAAGCATTTAGGAGTGTTCAGCCAATCAGATCAATGGAGTGGCTGAACACTCATGCTGTAATTATACACTTAATTGGTTATCATGCTGAGGAGCTAGCTGCTCTTAGATAGTTTCATTTTAATAGCTGGGCTGTCCTCTTAGTGGCAAAATGTTATTTCATCAGTCTGTATTTCAAATAGCTGTTCTTTCAGGGTGCCTTATTACCCTGATTTAGCTACACCAATTCACACTAGCTGAGGAACTGGCCTTTAAAGACCAAGTCAAAACTGAGATAGCTCAGTAGAAACATGCAGCTTTAGGACTTCAGGTAAATGAAATTTTTGATGCACTTTCTGTACCAGAGGTGAGAATCATGTCACCATGATTCAGATGCTAGTCACTTTTTCTTTTCTATATCCCTATATATTGCACTTTCCACTTTCTAAGAGATGATGGTAGTGATAAAACTTTTTTATAGATTCCCAATGTAATCCATCTAAACAAGATTTTTATCTTATTTATGGTTCTGACCACTGACTATGATTAATGAAAGCCCAATTAGCAGAGTAGAGATCTCTATCAAGCCAAGACAGTTTATCAAAGAAGCAAGGAGTCTGGTAATGAATGAATCACACCGCTTTGACTGGGTGAAATCAATTTACTTTGATCTCCTACTCCTCCCCTCCATACCCCTTCTTTTTATTAAGACATAAGATGAAGAAAATCAGATCATGCATTCTTATTTCACTTAGAGAATATTACACCAACATGACAGACATGTTTGACCCCCATCCTGCTCAAAGTATTATTCACCATTCTCCAATATTTTAGAAGACACTTGTGACAGGCAAAGAAACCCTCTATATTTGATGTAATATTTTTAGGATGCAACCTTTAGGATTGTAATAGAGTACAGACTCCATCCACAGATGGGCAGTGAAGCAGATAAGGGACACAACTACATTCTAGCTTCTGCTGTAAAGCTTAAGTCTTGCCACAAACTCCAGCAGGATATTACGTAGTACACACTGTTCCTACTGACAACTCATGTACTGAAAGAGGGGTCATTTGTGGATACGGAGACAGAGAATACAGCCAGATTAGATCACAACTAGACTTGGGTCCACAAGAAATTCCATCGTTTTAAAAAAAAAGTTCCAAATGGGAACCTAAAGCTGATATGTTGAAGTTTCCTGCAAAATGAGATTTTTCAGGAAAAAAGCCCTCATTTGTGGTCAATTGGAATATTTTGTTTGGATACAGTCAAAATGTTTCATTTTGATTTGTTTTATATTTATATTATGCCAAATACATTTCAAAATAAAAAGAAATTTAAAAAAAACAAACAAAAATTAGTGTCCCCATTTTCTCAAAACAAAATGTTGTCAAAATTGACATGTTGCTGTGGAATATGTGCATTTTGAGAAACAGGCAATGGAAAAAAAGTGTTCCATTGGGAAATTTTTCATCAGCTTTAATTGCAGCAGCATAAGTACTGTGTGTTTTTTCTTAGGTTATTTCTTGTTAACTAAATAAAACCCAACAACTCAGTCATCAGTGAAATACTACAGACTAGGTTCACTCTTTAGTAAGTGTAGAAGAAAAAGGGGGAAGATTGACACCAAAGAGCTGAACACTGCCACAAAACATTTGACCTGTGAGATGGCAGGAACTAAACTCTTCAGCAAATTACATACATCAACAAGGTTTTGGCAGATTCCCATGGACATAATGTGCTGCACTTCCAATGCACCCTTAGGCAGACATTATTTCTTGAGGTTCCCTTTGAGAATATGTTCCATACCAGAAGTATTTCACCATACTGGGTCACAGATGCTAGAAATCTCTGAGTGAAACTGTACCTTGATGATCCAGTCATCTATACCAACACCACAACTGAATACTGGAAATTGCCAGAAGAAACTACCAATCTTAAAATTGAACAAGGAAAAGTGTCAGCTCTGAACAACTGAAACTCAGAAATTAACCATAAAACCATCTTTGTTCTAATATAGTTCCCATCACTGTAACATCTGTCACCAAGGGGGAACAACAACTCATGAGATTCAAGCAATATTTAAAATGCAGATTCTTGAAGACAAAGGGCATTTTCAGATTGCAAGGTGTGTTGCAATACATCAGTAAGTTCATATTCAACTATGTGGAAAACTCAGCCTCAGAAAACTCCTTCTCAAATACATAGAATGGACATGAATGCCAGAACATGAAAGACAGCTGCAAACTTAAAATGAATTCACTTAACTTCCACATCTATCTATATTTAGAGACAAACTTAGCTCTCAGTTACACTGATGGAAAACCAGATCAATTATCCTGAAGTTGTGATACAAGTGAAATCACTGGGGGTTTCTCCAGATTTACACCACTGACTGAATGCAGAATTTGACCCTTAGTCATTTTATTCCCTAAGGAAATTTAAGAAGGTGGATGGGAAAGGGAAATTTGAACTTTCTGAGGCGGAATACCCTCCCCTCCTCTACAATTATTTCAATATATAAATTCTATTGACCGCATTTTTTCTTAGTGCCACAAGGCATAATGCAAACCTGTCCTTAAGAGCTGAAAAGATTGATTCTTTCTAAAAAAGTATCACAGTCCAATTTTGTCTATAGGGATCTCCAACCCTTATGACAGGTCTGCACTATGCTTGGTGACAGAAATAAGAAACACAGACTGTAGCATAAAGACTTTTTAAAAATAAAGGTAAATTACAAAAATTGCTCTTCTAAATGAGTTGAGATAGTCTCTTTAAAGAAGAGGTACATTAATTAAGTCTGTAAATATGTCATAATAGACCCTATTACTTTCTGTCTAGATGGGAAACAGGATGAATCAGACCTCAAAGTATTTTCAGGGACTTTCCCATACTGAGAAACAAGCTGTTCTACATTTTGGATGAACTAGGATAAAGTATTTTGGACCTAATCCTCCATTTATACTGATTTTACAGTAGTGTAACTCCATGGAGACAATAGAATTACATTGGTGTAAGAATGACATAATGACCCTTAACCTTCAACCTAGACTACATGGAGTGACGGACATTCATCCAAGCAGGGACAAAACCATACCCCTGTAAAGACTGATGCAACTTGTTGGGAAATTCTGTTTCCCCCTTCACTCCCACAAAAAAAGGTATGTGTATTTATGTATGTGTTGTGACAAAGCTCTGTCCTTGCCTCCTTGGGTCCCACGTTTCCTGGCAGATTTCACCAGCCTCAGAGGCTCACTGTGACCCTCCAAGTAACCCTTCTTTCTCTAGAGACAAGGGTCACAGTCTACTGAGCCATTTTCATCATAAGCCAGCAAGGGAGGTGAGGAAAAGTTATCCATTCTTGCACAGTCTGTCTCCCAGTCTCAATGATTAATCAGGGGGCAAAGGTGGAGGGGGGGGGGGAGCCCGGGCCCACCCTCTACTCCGGGCTCCAGCCCAGGGACCCTAATAGTATCAGCTATGGTAGCTGACCTTTTAGAAACATGACATGTACAATTCCCTGGGCTACTTCCCCCACAGCAGCCCTCACTTCCTCAAGCTTCACCCTTACCTCAGGGGCTCCTTCCTTGTGCCAGATATGGTGTGTACTACTCAGCCTCTCCAACAGCACAACTTCCTTCCACAGCTCCTGACGTGCACACCCACCTGACTGACTGGGAGGCTTTTAACTAGTTTCAGCCAGCCCCTGATTGGCTTCAGCTGCCCCAATCAACCTAGCCTTCTGGAAAGTTCTTAATTGGCCCCAGGTGTCTTAATTGACCTGGAGCAGCTTCCATTTCACTTAACCTGGTACCAGGGATTTGTTTAGCCTGGAGCTAATATATCTATCTCCCACTACTTTTCTATAGCCATCTGGCCTTGCCCTGTCAGTGTAAAATATATGCTCGCATGCATATATTAAGTTTTTGCAAAAAATCCAGGTCAAAAAAGCTGTTTTTCATTGAAAAAAGTTTCAGCTAAAATTTTTTAGCAGTTCTAACGGTAGAACTCACATAAACTCTAAGGATACAACTCTCATAAAATTAGATCCTGTACCACTGAGGTCAATGGAGTTTTGCAACTGACTTCAGTAGATGCAGAATTTAGCTGATTGTACATACAGTAGATCACCATAAACTTAAAGAAAGTAGGTGAGGTAATATTTTTTATTGGCCCAACTTCTTTTGGTGAGAGAAGCTTTACACAGAGCTCTTCTTCAGGACCCATGTAAGCTCCTCTCTCACCCCAATGGAAGTTAGGCCAATAAAAGATATTTCCTCACCCACCTCTTCTGTCTAACATCCTGCCACCAACAAGGCTACATCACAGCAAACAACAATATTTTCTAATATGAGATGCCTTTATTTGCCATGTGATGTATCAGGATTTAAAAAATGATTAATTGTCATTCTCTGTGTATGGCTCTTAATATTTGAACTATCCATGAATTAATAGTTTATTTTAATTCTTCATCTGGTTCACTTGTTCTACATTTTGCCATATGATTAGCCAGAATCATGATTTTTTTTTTCTTAACAGCATATAGCTTTTACCCAACTACACTATAGTTGTGATCACTAATCTGTGATACTGCTTAGGTAAAGAAATAAGACCTTGACTGACTTGGAGCAACAGAAGCTTATTTGTCACGACTCCTGTGTTTTTCTGCATTTTAAAAGTGACAGATTACATCACTGCAAATGAAATGTGATGAACACAGAAAAAGAGTACTCAGCAATTTAAACATATAGAGCTTTTAAGGTAGACAAAAACTTTAATTATTCATACTACCAATGCCTTATCTGAACCAGATGCATGGAGACATATGCGTCTCTATTAATTTTTTTGGCACAACCGAAGCTTGGATTTTCCTTATGGTTAAAGAAACTCAGGGATATTAACAGTCCTTGACATTGTTTTGCATTGTGAACTATAGCAATGGAACATTTTGCTGATGACAATACCTAATGTAGAACATATTATTCCAAACACAGTGAACGTAGGGAAAAGTTTTGATTTGAACTCAAATTTGACTTTTCATATTCTGTCACTGATCAAACTTTCAAATGTAAAATTCAACAAGATGGTATCTTTAAGTTCTGGCATTTTCTCAAGGTGATACACATTGCAATGGTTCTTAGACAGATCACTGGGAGTTTGGGCTTTGTCACAAGCAAATAAAAGGTCTTGAGATTCATTATTTTTTTAAACATCCACAAAGACCAATGTAACATACTCACCATTCCTGAGTGGCCCTTCATAGCAAAACCTGGTGTTGTGGCACTTCCCCCTATCCCCCTCAAGACTCCTTTGGTTGGGTGTGGTGGCTTGGAGTCACACTATAGGCTCCTCCTTCTCAATTCCCACACAACATTAGTCATCAATACAATGTCTTCCACCCCTCCTGGGCTCCTCTTCAATCTCATGATTCTTTCACAGGAAGGACGTCCCCAGACTTCTGTTGGGGGCTGGTGAGAAGATCTCAAAAAATCCCTGGATAGACCCTAACACCACTTAAGTCTCAGACTTCAGCTTTTAGTCTCTGGGTTCTCCACAGCTCCCTGCTGCTCTTCCTGAAAACCAACCCATAGGGCTGCCTCCCTGAGGTCTTTCCCCTTTGTCAAGACCCACCATAGGAGCCTAGGGCAACTCCTGTAGATTTTCAGGATCAGTCCTGGCCCCGGCCTTCTGCTGGAGGTCTCTTCCCAGTAGAGGATTCCAAGGCCTACACTCCCTCCAGTCTTTCTCCCTCCTGGATTTCTTCTTCATTGTTTTGATCAACTCTTTATGAAAACAACCCAGCTCCTCCCCACCTTGTTCCACTAATACATTGTACCTAAACAAACCCTCTGGGTACCACAAAGTGAGCTGAGCCCTCAGGCTCCCATTAACCTTTTCATTGACAGTGTGGGGGTGAATACACCCCATCATAACCAGAACCATAATTCTGAATACCTCAGAATTCTCAGATGTAAGATACCACCTCCATATTGCACCATGAAAACCAAAAACAAAGTTAAGTCCTTTATGACTCATTCGCTATGACCCTGACCCAGCAATCTGTTCTCTGAGGTCTAGTATACTTCGAGAAGACGAGTAACTTAAGGGCTTACACCTACAAACAACCCAAAGAGGCCAAATAAGCTGGGCTTATCAGCCATAACCACAGAACCATTGAGGACAGTGATTTTGTATCAGTCACTACCACTCGGATACCCTTTTGTGGCCTGACGTGGCGCTTCAATACCCTGCCTCAATTTCCCCTCTTCAGGACCCATTAAATAAACTCCAGCAGTCCAGAGTCCTTAAAAGAGTTCCCTTCTGGGTCCAGTATTCTTTATACCCAGTTAGTAAAAAAAAAACCCTTAGTCCAGAGGCTTCTCCCAAAAGAGAATCCACCTCTCCCCTGGGCCATTCCCAGGCTTTCACACATGGGCTCTTATCTCACTTTTGGCAGGCCACTACCTGGCTGAAGTCTTTTGGTCCCTAAAATCTCAGACTCTCATACAGCCTCCTCTCTCCACAGGGGCCATCTAACTCTCTGCCTTTTCACTCTGTGATAGCTTTCTCTCCCTATTTATATAGACCAGCTTTCCTCTACCAGGCCATCAAAAGGCTGTTAATGAGGCACAGGTGGGTTGGACCAATTCCCTCTTAAAGGGGCCAGTCCACCCTGTGACAGGGAGCAAGTGGGATCTACCACTAACGGATTAAGAACGCTCCAGGAGGTGGATAGATTTACAAAGGGGGAAAAGGTGCCCACAGCCTCTTCTGCAGATGAATGCCATAGAGAAATTGTGAGAAATATTTAGTCATCCAAAATATGTCTCATACTGGAATTATTTTCTTGTGAAATACTTCAGTCACAGCAGATTGGGCCATTCCCTAACAAATGAATTCCATTATATAGCCGATAGATCCTCCACTGAATCAGCATGCTTGCTACAGTACATAGTCTGTGATGCAGCCCCAAACACTCAGTCATGCGATTGTTGTAGCTCATATATTCATTCCTTTCTGTGAAGTAGTGTTTTATCCTTTTAAAACAGAAAGGAGATTTACAACTTTCCAACATTTTATTAATTCTTGATCTTCCTTTTCTTTGGTGGCGCAGGCTAGCCACACTTGGAGATAAGGTTCTAAGGGTCAGCCAGGTTATCTTAAATGGACTTTGCAGAGCATTGTTTCAGAAAGTCACCGAAGTTATTACTCTCCTACCACCTCAGAAATGAATCTTATTAATTTGTACATTTTTTTAAAACTCGATCCTGGCCACGTGCCAAAGCAAAACAACCCTCCCATTCGGTCAGAGTAAAAAAAACACTCGGAGCTAGATCCTCAGCTACTGAAAACTTGCATAGCAGTGGAACTGTGCTAATTTATACCATATGAGAATGACTCATTACAGTAGTGGTCATTCATCGAAGGCATCAGTACCTCATTTGATTGTATTTAAATCATTCAGAAGTCATATGGTTTATGGAATCTGAACATGCATAAATAAACCAATGCCATTTATATGACATTGCTGTGAACAAAGCTAATCTTAAAATTGGGAAGTCTGAAAAGAATTACAGTAAGTCATAGGCAGAGCTGAGCCTGCTTTATATTCAACTTGTTTAACTGCTTTATAAGCAAAGATATCATTTTTTTACATGAATATGGAATATTGCTTCTGAATTTCATCAATTCTGGTCATGAAAGCACTTCATGAAATTTGGTAGAAGACATATAAAAGGGGAATAATCGCTTCATCCTCCCTAATCCACCTGTAGCAAGCTGCTGGTGTCAGGTTTTTTAGATGTAATTGAAAATAAAATAAAAATAAAAGATTTTGATCAATATTAGTGGGAGCAGAAAAGTGAGATTTTTAAATATAGACAATATTAGATCTCCGGCAAAAGTGAACTGCTGCTGATTTTGTGCTCTTTTCTATGAGCTGTATTTCCCCCCCTACTTTCCAGAAAGCCAATTTAAAGGATTTATTCCACAATCAAAATAAAAATCCCACACCATTTATATAATAAATATTGTAAAGCTGAAAGAATTCTTAGATACCTGAGAACATGAACATTTTGAATTAACTTAGATATAACATTGTAGATAGAGCACATTAAATATTAAACACTATGCATTAAAGCAACACAAATCAATTCAAATTGCTTAGAAGCAGCAGTAGCCCGTCAGTTTGTATGCACAAAAGTTGTAATTTTGTTTGGCTGAAAAGCAAAGGTCATGAGTTGGTGACAGTAATGGGGGGGAAATACTCATTCTATTTAGAGATTTAATATTTATAGTACAGTAGTGCCCACAGGTCCTGATCAGGTTCAGGCTTGATTGTGCTAGATATTGTACAAACATCAGCTCAGTCTTGAAGTCCCACTGATTTCTTATCCCTACATGATAGGCATTTCAGAGAAATGGGTCTTTTTCACTGGAAAACAGCAATGATTATGGACTAATTTTTCAAAGGAGAATGTCTGGATAGCAGTGCCTACAAAAATTGCATTATAATTCTGAGCTGCGTTTACAACAATGGGACAGATTCTCAGATAATGTCCATAAGTGCCATACATTTGAAGTTAATGGAGTTAATGCCAATTGACACCTGCTGAGGATCTGGCTAGAGCTTCTCGGGCAACTGTTGTCCTTTTTACGGGAAAAAAAATTGAACATTTAAAAAATTGCTCATCCTGTACTGGGATGAAAAGGCAAACTCTCAAAGACATTTGCAAACTGAATAACCAAAATTTGAGGGGACGAGTTGGCTCAATCAAAAAGTTTCACTTTTGATACTGATTCTTTTCGTCTAATTAGCTTACATTTTTAAACAAAAAAAAGTCATTTCTATGGTTGGTAGTATAGTTTGTACCCTGCTATTACTGTGTCCCACTAATTATCATCCTTTCACCAAATTTCTAAGATGTCTGTTATATTAATATCATTTAATACAGGTGCTCAAGTTCACCCATCTTAGTATTTAGACTTCTAGCATTTGTATACAATACTTATACAATTTGTCAATATTTACGTGTCTGCCTACATGTGATATAACTGAATGGGACTCTTTCATCTGGCTGTTTCTCTTCAATTCCTACCTGTACCTGTGCAGCCTCTTCTCACTAATAAATCCTCCCAAAGGGATATCTCTGTCTGAACGGCATGCTCATCTGCACCAGTCAGTTTTCCCCATGCTGTTTAAAAACTCCTGTATGACCTTTTTAATTTTACATGCCAACAGTCTGGTTCTGGTTTGGCTTGGATTGAGCCCATCCTTCCTCCTCCTTTACCAAAAGGTTCCCCAGTTCCTAATAAACCTAAATCCCTCCTCCGAGTACCATCATCCCATCCATGCATTGAGACCCTGCACATGGAACTGGAAGCATTTCAGAGAATGCTACCCTGGAGGTCCTGGACTTTAATCTCTTACCTAGCAGCCTAAATTCCAGGGCCTCTCTCCTACCTTATCCCTATGTCATTGGTACCTATATGTACCATGACCACCCCCTACTCCCCAGCACTGCATGAATGTCTGACTAGATGTCTCAAGAATTGTTCAGCCTTTCCACCTAGCAGGCAATTCACCATGCAGTTCTCCCAGTATTAACAAACACAACTACCTATATTTCTAACAGTCAATTACTATTACCTGTCTCTTCCTAAGAATGGGTCCCCTCCCCTGGAGAGGAATCCTTGGCATGAGAGGATACCATGACATCATTTGGTATGAGAGTCCCAACTATGGTATTGTTTCTCTCAACTCCAGCTTTATGTTCTCCTTCCCCAATATTTTTTTTCCTCCTCAATGGCACAGAGGCTGTCAAACTAGGGGTGGGATCTCTTCACTGTGTCCTGGAAAGTCTCATCTATGTACAGCTCTTAGCTCCTCCAGTTCAACCACTCTGGTCTCAAAACCCTATGTCTCTGAGGGCCATGAGCTTCTTGCACTGAATGCATGCATCTGAAACCTGCCCACAAGGCGAGTAATCACACATGCTACATTCAGTACAATAAACTGGACAGCCCACAATCTGCTGCTGGACTTCTGCCTGCACTGTTTTCACTCTTGCAGTGTTTTTGTTTAGTTTTCTTTTTCTTGGGGGGGGGGAGGGGGATAGAAAATGTTTATTGGGCTTACACGGTGGAGCTCCACTGATTTATGTTTCTAAAGGAACAAAAGTCAACCTGCTTCTGTTTGTTAAGATGTTTAAGTATGCTGCAGCATTGGTGATATTAGAATGAATAAATACACCTTGGGAATTGCAGTTTTTAATTAATTATTGCTCCACTGCCATCCAGGAAAACTCACTGTTTGTTTTAGTATACTTCCTACAAGTTTTATACACCTAACAAATGCCCAGTTATTTTGTGATATAGACAGTGTCAAACTACACGGAGAAATAAAGATAAATATATAAATGTAAACCAAAAATGGTTGTAACACCAGGCTTCGAGAACAGATAACATAGAAGCAATACAAATAAACACTAAAAAGGTGAAAGTAAAATCAAACCGCAGAGATTCATCTTTTCACAGATTCAAGGGGGAAATACATGTAGCATACATTGGATCAGAACCAGAGCAAGCTGAGAATTTTTAGACAAAATGTTAGTTGGTCAAAAAATAGCAATTTGTCAAAGCTAAAATTGTTTATGAAACAGGTTTGGTTTTCAAAAATTTCCTAGCTACAAAACACATCTTGTTTTGATGATTGCAAAACAAAATTTCAGTTTCCAGTTATTAGAATTTTTGGAGAGGGTCATCAAACGTGAACAAGTGTGATCCAGTGGATGTAGAGTACTTGGACTTTCAGAAAGCCTTCAACAGGGTCCCTCACCAAAGGCTCTTAAGCAAAGTAGGCAGTCATAGTTTAAGAGGGAAGGTCCTCTCATGGATCAGTAACTGGTTAATGAAGATAGGAAACAGGGCAGGAATAAATGGTCAGTTTTCACAATAGTGAGGCATAAAGAGTGGGGTCCTCCAAAAGGATGTGTACTGGGACCAGCATTGTTTGACATATCCATCAATGATCTGGAAAAAAGGGTAAACTATGAGGTGGCAAAGTTTTCAGATGATACTAAATTACTCAAGATAGTCCAAAGCAGACTGCAAAGAGTTACAGAGGGATATCACAAAACTAGGTGACTAGGCAACAAAATGGCAGATGAAATCCAATGTTGATAAATACAAAGTAATGTACGTTGGAAAGCATAACCCCAACTATACATGCAAAATGATGGGATCTAAATTAGCTGATACCACTCAGATCTTGAAGTTGTCATATACAGTTCTCTGAAAGCATCTGTTCAATGTGCAGTGACAGTCAAAAAAGCTAACTAAATGTTAGGAAAGGGATAGATAAGACAGAAAATAGCATAATGCTACTACATAAATTCATGGTAAAACCACACCGTGAATACTGTGTGCAGTTCTGGTTGCCCCATCTCAAGGAACGATAGATTAGAGTTGGAAAAAGTACAGAAAAGGACAACAAAAACAATTAGGGACCAGCTTTCCTGTGAGGAGAGATTAAAAAGATGGGAACTGTTCATCTTAGAAAGGAGACAACTAGGAGAGGGATATGACAGACATATATAAAATCATGAATGGCTTGGAGAAACTGAATACGGAGTTGTTGTTTACCCCTTTGCATAACATAAGAACCTGTAGTCACCCAATTAAATGAATAGGCAGCAAAACAAAACAAACAAACAAGGAACAATTTCTTCAGCAATGCATGGTCAACCTATGGAACTCATTGTCAAGGGATGTTGTGAAGACCAAAACTATAAATGTGTTTAAAAAAAATAGACAATTGATGGAGGATAGGTCCATCAATGGCTATTAGCCAAGATGGTCAGGGATGCAACCGCATGATCTGGGCACCCCTAAGCCTCTGACTGCCAGAAGCTAGGACTGGATGGCAGGGGATGGATCACTCGATAAATTGCCCTGTTCTGTTCATTTCGTCTGAAGCATTGGGCACTGGCTACTGTTGGAAGACAGGATATTGAGCTACATGGACCATTGGTCTTATCCATTATAGCCATTCTTATGTTCTTCCTGAAATCAGTACAGTTTTGCCTGTATTAGCTGAGTAATTGACCCATATAGGAAAATGTTGGTGTGATTAATTCAAACAGTCTGGTCTAGCCCCAGCCTAAGCAGACCCTTAGGAGTGACCTCTTTAGTACAACCCACATAGTTCCACAGGTGAGGTCTGTGACCTCCAAGACTCTGAAACTGGACTTGTGGGTAACAGAGAACCTGGTCTCTTTCTTTGGCTCCCTGCATCAAATCCAGACGAGCCAGACTCCATCAGGAGGCTTGGACTATATCCCTTCAGGGCACAATGCAGTACCTGCCGTGACACCGGGCAGCCTTTTCAAAAACAGAGTTGGGTTTATTAGTTGACTGAAACACAGCATTGGGTAGTCCTTAGGTTAGCAGAGAGGCACAAAGTTTAAGGCATGGTCCATACTGGCTAATCAACTGGCCAACTGTGGAATCAGTTGGACAATACTGTTATGGAATCCAGTGGTGCTGGAACACTTTTAATAGCGAGGGTGCTGAAAGCAGTTTTTACTTTTTTACCTCATGTCCCCACTTACCCTTGGCTGTGCCACCTCATCCCCCTGCGCTAGGGCTGAGAGCAGTGCCATGGCTCTGGGAGCGGGGAGACCAGAGCTGGGATAAGGGGGCCAAGGCTGGGGCCACCGCTGGGGGTGAAGGCTCTGCCCAATGGATTTTTGCAGAGGTTGGAATCATTGGCTGGAAATACTGTTCACCTGAAATATCCACATCCCAGCATATCTCAACAAGGAAGGTCAGAATTCTGCAGACCTTCCTTGATTCATCAGAGTTCCAGCCATTTGGTAAAGGACAAGAATTACGCTTCAATATAAGCCAAATTCTCATTCTCTTGCTCTCTCTGAGCAGCACCTTTTCGCTAGTCAGTAAGGCTGCTTGCAGAGTAAGGTCTACTCCACTTGAACAAGGGTATCACATCAGAGGACATAAGGTCATGTTCTAAGGGTCTATATGCAGGTTTCTGTTCCAAAGGCTGTCCTTGGAACTATGTTTATTAACTTCATCATCATTCTCTTATTCTCTTCCAGATTCTCAAACACTTTCTCCCTGATGCCTGTAACAATCTTCCCATCAGCTTTCCATTTAGCAAGGGGTAGTGAAACAGAATGATTTGTTGGCCACCAGAGAGCTGTTTTCTCTGGTTCTGGTTCATACAATGACAGGCTTTTATAGGAATAAAGACAGGGTGGAGGAGATACTGTTTTCGTGTAAACATATTTGATACCTTAAACAGTGTTAGAGCTACTGCAATGATCATATTTCTCTATGATCAGTGAACAGGCACTTCATAAACACGGGGTATAATTGTTCACCAGTATTTTAATACAATACAAATAGAAACATGGTAATGAGCATTAGCACTGTTCAGTTCAATTACCAAGTAATTAATGACTAGGTATACCATTTATTTACTTAAGGAAATCTACAATGATTGGTTATTACCAAGATAATAAGTTTGCCATTTCTCTTGGCCCTGTGACAATTGCCCTGCATTTCCTTCTCTTTCCCTCTTATTTGTGAATCTCAGGAGCATTTCATTTTGGTTTTGGATGGGTGATCCTACAGCTGTTGAAGAGCGATCACGGGTGCCCCTCACCTCTCCTGGTTTCACATCTTTAAGTGTTGTGGGCTACATTTTCAAATATATTCTGAGAGATTACGCACAGTATTTGCAGGCAAACTTGTGAATACTTGAAAACACCTTCATGTGTGCATTCAAATGGCATTTCCTTGCCTAATAACGTGATTTGCACATGACTTACACACAGCTGTACTTAAAACTACACATTCCCCATTTCAAAGCCACGTGGAGTCATTTAATGAAGCCCATTATTAATATGGCCCTTGAAGTAGAAGAAAACTATGGGGAATATAAATTTCTGCTCCAAGACCTTTAGAGTTAGAAACAGGAATAGAAGACTATAGACATCCAATTCAAGATAGAAAAAGAAATGACTTTTGGAAAGAAAACTAATTAGAACAAATGTTTTATTAAACAAATCTGTGGTTTTAATTTAATTTTTGGAGCAAGTGGCAGGCACAATAGTTTGTCTGAGCATGTATGATTGCTGTAGGAAAAACAAAGTAGCTCAGGCAGTTGGATCTTTGAGCAGTATGAATAAGACACTTTTCCAGCACACTTATTCATAATGTGGCTGTACGCATTAGATTTATCAGAAGTCCTCTTTTTGGCACTGCGTGACTCATTTGTTTTGAAACTGCTTCTTCATTTGCATAACTGGAAGATGCACCTTTATGCCAAAGGAAAACATATTCTTCACATAAAGAGCACTTCACACTTTTTAGCATAAATAAAATGGTCTTTGTTTCTAAGTAACCCAAAATATTTTTTTATGGATAAGGCAGAAAACACCCTCATCCCCCGCAAATGCTAACATTTGTGATTATGAAATTGACACTTAAATAGACAAGAGGAAGAAATGGTCACGTTCAGGATGATTAAAGAGGAATCTTCAAAACACTGAGTTCTGACTGAGTAGCATGATTTATTGATATCAAGTGGAGTCATGAGGCTGAAGCCTAACCGTGCTTTGCAAGTATATCCCAGGTTCTCAGATGAATCTAGGGACTGATTAAACTCCCACTGAAGTCCATTGTATTCAACAGGGGACCGCTGGTAATTCCTACCAATTTCAAGGGGAATTGGATCATGGATTACCTGTCCAGTGGAATTGAAAACAGAATGTTTACATACCATCTGAAGTTTGTTTCACAGCTTTGTTAGTGAATCCTTCACCTGCACTGGCTGTACCTACAAAGACAAGATATTCTCCTTAAATCCTGTGCCATCATGTGGGAACAATAATGATTATGCAGTTGATCTTTGGGCTTGGGACAGCCCTTTTGGCAGCCTAGTGCTGTTGCACGCAAAAACACTCGGTCATGTTACAGTAAAATCGTTGAGTATGGAATTTAGCCTATGCAGGAGTAGGACCTATGTTTAAATGTAAATGTTGTACACTCCTGATGTAACCGAAGTTGGGAGGAGTTCATTGCAAGCATCGATGGGAAATGTGCCTTGACTTTTCTTTTGTCCTGTTTTATACACTAAGTGTATATACTGTTAGTAACTTTTAAACCAGTTACTGTTTTATCAGACTTCTTCAGGGTGCCAGCACAAACCCCAGGCACCAGGTAACCTCTGTTTTGAAGGCACACGTAGGACTTAATGGTTTATGAGCTTTGGCTTACTGTATGGGGTGAATTTCATCCCGAGTACCTACAATGCAGTGGTAGACTGGAACTATGGGTAACATTTTCAAAATCCTCAATGATTTAGGCACCTATACCTCCTTTAGTTAGACGTGAGTACTTTCAGTTTACCTGATATACTTATTTTTTGTTAATTACTGCTACATGTACCTGTAAGTAATGCAGAATTACTGGGCATTAAATTGTTATTCCAACATGAGACAATGGAATGGTATGTAAATCTGTACATCCACTGTAGTTTCTCATGTTAATTCATGTTTTCACGGCTGATGACAAATTGCTGTGGCATAAATACTTGTTGCTTGAGAAAAAGCATGTAAAGATCTGTATGTTTGTTGGAAGGCTGCTGAATTAGAATTTTGCTACATCACATTCACGGTATTAGATCAATAAATTATTCTAATAGTGTTTTGTTAATGCATTCCTTTGTTTTTGGAGAATGATAAAATTATGAATGTGAAAGTAGAATGAATTATATTGAAATTATAATTCATTAAAGAAATGCTACTTGAAGGGTTTGTTGAAATATAGTTGTCAGGAAGAGAAACATTAAGGAGTGTGAGACAATGGGTCCTCAAACTAATTAACTTAGAGCTCCTACTGAGCCAGGAGATTGGTAAATGTTAGTATGCAAATAAGATATGTATGTATATTTGTCAGTTTCTGCTTCCTTTTGTCTCCTATGTTAAATTGGCTTTGGCTTCTGTATAAATAAGTTAGATTGAGCTTTTGCAATGGGCTCACACATATCTGGGTGCATTGGCAAAGCACTTTGCTAATAAACAGAGTGGTCTGACAAATTCTGTGAGCCTTGAATCTGACTTTGACATGAACTACTGGTAAACAGCTGCACTAAACATATTACACATGGAACAGTTTGGGGTTTATTTTGACTGTATGTAAACTGACTCTGCCACTTTCTCTCATCCAAGCCCATCTTTCTTTCCTTTTCTCTAGTCTTCCTGCATATTTCAATTTTAAAAGGATGTCTCAGACTGAGCTGAACTCTGCTCTCTGATCTTCCAGATGTACAGCAGTGACCTCTTTCATTATGCACACATTCTCCTGGATAAAAAAACAACCAAAACATTGGGGCTTTGTGGTAATTTTAAGAGAAATTATATATTGCAGACAGTTTGTTCTCCTATTTCTCATCGTAATGAATAGAAAAAAAGCAGCAAAGCAGAAAAGAGGGTGGGTGTGGGTTTGTGTGCATTGGGGAAACAGTGAGAGGCAAAGAAAAGGAAAGGGGAGAAACAAAACAGAGACAATGTATAAAGAAGATGGAGGCAGAAGAATAGTGCCACAGAAAGACACATAATGATAAAATTAAAGGACAGTGGAAATTAAAACCAGACAATGTAGCTAAAAAAGTGAATATTGATTCAGCAGGGGGAGCAGTCACTACTGCAACCAAGTTGGTGAGGGAGCGATAGGGGAGCATTCCTCACCCAAGGAAGGCAAAAGAGAAGAAGCTTTACCTTGGCTGTTAGCCGAAGAGGGCGAATTTCACCCTCTGCTTCCCCCTTGCATTAGATTCTGGTAGAGGGATGGGGGGATGGGGAGAATCTAGACAGATGGAAAGGGTCCTGGGGAAAATCTAGAGAGAGACTCAACAAAGAACAATGGAAGTTGTCTGGAGAAACATGCTGAGTCCCTTAGCCTTTGGTAGAGCATCTGTTGGACAAACGCCCCCCAGACAATCCTATTCTATGAAGGTCCTCATACTGCACTCATCAACATAACATTTGAGCACCTGCTGGAGCTGAATTGAGTGTTGTGGCTAGCATCTCTCATCTATCTTTCTCTCCCTGGGGGTAACTAGCTGTGGATTTGTTTATGTATGAGTACAGGCAGATTGAAAAGAGCAGAGAAAGGTGTAGGGTGGTTCTTAGACCTTGTAGGAAGTTGCTCTGTAGTCCTGCACCCTCCTTTAAGTCCTATCTCTTGCACAAAGTCAGGCAAAGAAATAAGTGCTGAATAAATGGATTTAGTGCATGGAAACTAAAACATACCTTGTAGTAAGAAAGTAAAGAAACTCAGTCTATTTAGGTTTCAGAGTAGCAGCCGTGTTAGTCTGTATCCGCAAAAAGAAAAGGAGTACTTGTGACACCTTAGACTAACAAATTTATTTGAGCATAAGCTTTCGTGAGCTACAGCTCACTTCATCGGATGCATACTGTGGAAACTGTAGAAGATTGAGCATAAGCTTTTGTGAACTACATCCGATGAAGTGAGCTGTAGCTCATGAAAGCTTATGCTCAAATAAATTTGTTAGTCTCTAAGATGCCACAAGTACTCATTTTCTTTTTGCAGTCTATTTAGTTTACCTAGAGAATGCTAAGAACTAATTTGATCAAAATCTACAAGTTACCTACATGGGGAAGAAGTTTGATAGAGGGCTAGCAGAAAAGGCATAATGAGATCCAGTGGTTGCAAGCTGAAGTCAGAATAGAAATAAGGCACGATTGTTTAAGCTGGTGAGGGTAATTACCTCACCGAATAAGGGACATGGTGGATTCTCCATCACTTGAGTTTAAGGACTTCAAGACTGGATGTCTTTCTAAAGGGTTTGACATAGTGCAAACAACAAGTTATGAGTCTGATGCAGAAGTTGCTGGGTTGGATGGAGGCTTTATGGCCTATGTTATTCAGGCGCTCAGACTAGATAATTCCAAAAGGTTGTGGTGGTAGTGGAACATAAAAGAGGAATGCCCCACCTTCTTTTCTGGGAGGACAAATGTGGGACCATGAGAATGGCAGCACAGTACCTGATGCTTGTAGTGTGCCTGGGGATGATGCCCTTGGGTTTTGGCCCCCCTGCCAAGGATGGTGGGGGGTATCGGGCTCAGGCTTTGGTTCCCCCTCTTGGGGTCATGTAGTAATTTTTGTCAGAAGAGGGTTGCAGTGCAATGAAGTTTGAGAAACCCTGGTCTATTCACCTATTACA
Organism: Eretmochelys imbricata; assembly: GCF_965152235.1. Classification (NCBI taxonomy): domain Eukaryota; kingdom Metazoa; phylum Chordata; order Testudines; family Cheloniidae; genus Eretmochelys; species Eretmochelys imbricata. The sequence continues at coordinate 94,260,536 of NC_135580.1, forward strand.
AATGTGTTTACACTTGGGGAACGCCCACTAGAAGGAATGCAATCAGTCTAGACTGCTAGTTGGAAAGGACCATTAGGAAAAATAGGTCTTTGAAAATGCTAATCTCCTACCTTCCTGGAAAGCCTTCCTGTGGACTCTGCAAATAGACTTTGAGTTATGCTTGCAGGGTCATGTGATCAGGTCACCTGATACTGCACTTTATGATAAAATTAGTACTTTTCCACCGAGCAGGGGTGGGAGTCACACTGGAAGACAAAGGATTCCTGGCATATGTAAAACCTGTTCAAGGCAGGGGAGTGACATAATCAGGATTTTGGTTCTTCACTGAATCCCTGTCCAAGATGATGGCTGCAAACATCTAAGAAACAAAGACAAAGGGGGGAAAAAGGTCTGAGCCCAGGCTGGAAGGGTGTCTAGCCTGTGAATGAAATATCTGAAGTTTTAAGCTGCAAGCCAGTGCAGCTGGCCTTCAAGAATCTCTGCAATCTGCCTAAAATAACATTTAGGGTGAGAATGTGCTACTTGTAACCAGTTTCTTTAGCATCTTAAGCTTAAATTGCATGTTTGTTTTATTTGCTAAGTAATCTGCTTTGATCTGTTTGCTCCCCTTATAATCACTTAATCTATCTTTTGTAGTTAATAAACTTGTTTTTGTTTTCTCTAAAACCAATTTCTGGAAATCATAATTGGGGGAGGAGGGTGCAAAAAGCTGTGCATATCTTCCTCCACTTTGAGGGAGGGGGGGCAAATTTAAATGAGTTTACACTGTAGTTCTCTATGCAGCGCAAGAGGATACAATTTTGGGTTTACACTCCAGAGCGGGTGTGCATTTGAGTGCTGGGCAATTCCTTAGCTGAGCTCTCCCATGCAGAGCTGATCTCAGTATCTGTGTGACATTGCAGCTGGGCATGTCCCTACCTGTGTGTGCGCTGGTAAAGTGCAATCTGAAGCCTCAGGGAGGGTTTGTCTGGCTTGGCTCAGCAGTACAGTGTAAAGGGAACGCAGGCTGGCAGTACAGCGGGTTCAGTGGTACCCTAGTTTCAAGTGGCACCCCAGGGGGAACCTGTCACAATATCCTTTATGTCTGTTTGCCCGCATGTCCATTAAACTCTTTGTCTCAGTTTGCTCACCTATGAAGAAAGAATGTTTCTTTTGTGGGTAGTGAGAATTAACAGATGGAAAAACAGCACTGTTTTTGAAGAGTAAAGTTCTCTGGTCTATAAATACTGAGTTATTGTATCAAAGCTATTCTTTCCTAGTTTTTGAATAACTGTTCATACACCACCAAATAAGCCCTTGCTCATTTTGTTTGAGATTCCATTTTGTTGGTAAAGCTAGAGTGTCACTACCTGGAAACTATGCCAAAAAATAAAGGATCCTGACAGTCTGCCTACTTCTATGACATTGAGAACCAGAGCTGTGAAATACCAATCTCAATGAGACAAGCAACCAGCTTGGAACAGTCAATGACTAGGTTAGCCGAGTCTGGCACCATGAAGATCTCTACTTGTCTTTTCCTCTGACTGTGACTCATGTCTCTGGCATGAGGCTTCTATGGCAATTTCAATGTGATGTTTACCCAAATAGTTTAAACTTTGAGTTTGGGGAAATGCCATGAAATTCCAGTTCCAAAATCTATTTTTGTGCCTTCCATATAAGTAGACTCAGCTCTGCTTCCCTTTGCAGAAATATCCCTCTGTTTTCCTAGTATCGACCACAGATACAGGAAGACAGGAGAGTGCCTAAATCAACAGCATGTTAATACCCAGAAGACTTTTGGTGCATCTTTTTTTCAAATAAAAACTTGGCTAAGAACATTATGAAGTGATAATGACCTGGGAATAGCAGCCAGTAGCAATGAACATGCAGAACTGTATCCACAATGGAAAAACTTGAACTCTTCAGACTCTTGCTCCCACTCTGAAAGTGATGTAGAGGACAGCTGATATAGGCCAGAACTACTACAAGCATCCCTGGGAATCAGTGGGAAAACTCATTAAGATCCCCTTGCAGAGTTTTTCTGTGATAATTTGGGGGGATTCCACACACAGAGTGTCACAAGCAACAATTATGCCTTAAACACCAGAGACCCTGGAGCCTTTAAATACAATCTGAGACCCCCTTCCTCAAGCTGCCTGACACTTTGACTGGAGCCAAGCCACACAGGCTTGCCTCAGTTACCTCTGCACCCAGGACTCTTCTTTAAAAGGTACCTAACTCCCACAGAAATCAATTATTGAAAATTACTGAGGTGATCTGATTACTCCATACTACATGGTTTACCCCCGACCCCCAATGAAGATGTTCGGATTGCCAGTTCAAAGCACTTTGGTGCTGCTGACAATTTGCAAGCAGACTAAAGAGAAGCGTTAAGAGAGTTTTTTTCAGACTCGATGAGATTATGGCTCAAATGGTAGATGACAAGTCTGATCCTGAATTTGGTCTTCCTGAAACTCACTGTAATGAAGAATGTGGTGATGAAGTACAAGAGTTCCATTCTATTTAAGTTCTTATACTGCCCTCATTACTGTATTATCCAATAACACATTAAACAAGTTGACTAGCATCAGTCACAAGTGGACTGACATGCCCTACTGTTGTGGATAAATGGTCCTAACAGAGAGACATGGTGGGTGAGGTAATAGCTTTTATTGGACCAACTTGTGTTGGAGAGAGAGACAAGCTTTCGGGCTTACGCAGGCCCAGACCTGAAGAAGAGCTCTGTGTAAGCCCGAAAGCTTGTCTCTGTCTCCAACACAAGTTGGTCCAATAAAAGCTATTACATCACCCACCTGGTCTCTCTTGTGAGAACACTGTCAGGGTGGAGAACATGGAAGGATAGACACTTCCCGGTATTAGTTGCAGGAATTACAATTGAAAACCTAAAAGGTGGAAATTGTATACTCAACCATGTAAATTTCCCAGTACTGCACTGTTCCCTAAATTGAATTTTTCAAGTACGAAGCATTGATGTAGTGGTAAAGAAATAAGCTGAAGAGTTCTAGATAATACTCATTAATAGGCTGATTATCTGAGGCACAGCCCTGGCTATAGTATGACAAAGTAGCAGATGTGGGTTACTTAACAGGATGACCCTGTAATTGGTTATTTTGTCTTTAAAAAAAAAAAAAAGTTTTCATTGCTTTTCAGCTGATTTCAAGGTTTGTGATAAGCTTTACAAGCTATTAGTGAATAGGTGCCTAATGCAATTAGTTGTTGTTCAAGTGAAGGTTTCGTGTCTAACATTGGCCTGGAAATGTAAAAATGCCGCTGTGATGTATTCATCAAAATGTCTTGGCCAGCATCAAGACAGAAGCAATTTCTCATTGTAATTAAAATGCCATAGCATAGTTCTCTTGGTTTATTTGTGGTTTGATATGATCAAGAAAGATACAAAAGGAAAAACAAATTGAGTTTTTAGGGAATACAATTCCAATCCCACAAGAATTTAAACTAGACCTTTTTCCCAAAACATTTTAATACCCTATTTAAACAGCGCTAAACCAGGGCTTTATTAAAACCAATAGTAAAAATTTCATTTACTGAAGGTTTGGCCCTAAAATAAAAACGTATCCTTGTTCTAAGGGCCAACACAGGATTTACCCCACCTCTTAAGCTCTCAAAATAGAATTTTAAATCAGCCAAAAGTTTAATTAATTAATTTAGATTGTTTTAATTACTACCATATAACCATCTCCATTTTACTTTTTATAATTTCTTATTTATCTAAGTTACTTTTTGATTATTATAATTTACACATTTGTAGAAATTCCCCAGTCTTCATGTTAGCTACACAACCCAAAATTTAACTAATTCTTGAAAACATGGTGTGGGCAAATGCTTAATTAAAATTTACTGAACCACACACGTTGACACCGAACCTATCAACTGTTCTCACAAAAGACCAGGAGGAAAAAATTCTCATTAAGCACTTAAGCCCCATTTTCAAAAGTGACTTAGGCCCAGATTTTTTTTAAATGTCTCAGTGCCTAAGTCACTTTTAAAAAAGGGATTTTAGGTCACTTGAAAATTTTATCTAACTGGTTCCATGTAAAGTGCCGCCTGTCATGACTTTTGTCATGCAAGCATGGCTGTGACAAACAGACACAGCCTTCATACGTATTCCCATTTCTACCACTTAAGTTATCATGGGCATCATTCAACAGCTGTTCTTTGGTTTTCTTATCTCTAAAATGGGAATAATCATTGTTCCTTCCCTCTCAGGAATGTTCTGAGGGTCTAAAAATGCTTTATATGAGTTCATTAAGTCTCAAAGTACACATGTGAAAGAGTTAGGGATGAGAAGTTTTTTCTACATCCTTATTAGTCCTTTGCCTCTACTAAAACTGCTATCAGTCGTGCCAATTAGATCCAGTCAATGGTGGATTTTTAAATGTGGATGTCTGTGCCCTGGGAGCTAGACAGAGCCTTCCAAAATTACAGATAGTAACAAAATATTTCTAATTTCATGCTTATATTGAGGGGTTGGATAGATAATGAAAAATTAATTTGCAAATTTGCAGTAGTTACATTTTAATGTGGCATACCGCTGCAAATTCCTGATCACAGGATTACTGTATATACAAAAGGGGGATTTCGCCAGTTGTGGGATACTTGGCTTCTCTTAAAGAGATTCCATGAACAGACAAAGTAACACTAAATGTATTTGTTACCCAGCCCAAACAATTCTCCAAGCTCTCTTGCTATAAATATATAGCCAATTATACATTTTTTTTAGTTATTACTTCTAGTAAGGCCTACAGACCAAACAGGATCAGGCTTCTCATGGTAGGCATTGTACAAACGGAGTAGACAGTCCTGACTCTAATAACTTACAAGTAGAATAAATAAGATGGATGAAGGATAGGGGGAAAGGGATAGAACATACAAAGACCTATGGGATGGTGGCAAAAATCATGTTAGTTCCATGATTTTTTTGGATGGGAAGTTGGGGTGGGGGACAGATGGGAGTGTTCATTCAGAATGATTAGGTAAATTGAAAGTTAAGGAAATGGAAGAGGTGAGGAACAGACAGGTAAGAAGGAGGGGAGGGAGGCACATATATCTATATAGATAGATATAGGTATAACGATAATATTGTTACATACCCATATATATATTAACATTGTTCTAGCAATGGTTTTTTAAAATGACCCAACAATGAGAATTCCAAACACACACCTAAGGCAAATAGTTGTTGTTTTGAAAAGGGTAAACAAAGTTACAGATACAGTTACTTGGGAAATAGTGAGATAAACTCACATCTTATCTGAGATAAGGGTATTAAAAACATGTGTATTAAAACTGTATAATAAACAAAATATAAGTTAATAGTAGTTGCTACAGAAAGCAACTGATACATGGCTTGAGGATATACTTAAAGAGTAGGTAGAGAGACATACAAGAGAATAGATTTAATTTGTGTTAGTGAAGTAATTTTCCAGTCAAACTCAATGTCAAAGTGAACTGTAGTGCTAGGTAATCTTTACACTCTTTTAACACTGCTCCATGACGGCTTTAGCAAGTAAGCTCTGAAGTGGAGGCCTTGGCTGTTGTACCCAAATGGTTCCAATATTAAAATGATTTTTTTAATTGCTTCAAGACAGCTCAACCGTATCTGTTATGGTCATAGAATGCAAGGACTGGAAGGGACCTAGAGAGGTCCTCTAGTCCAGTCCCCTGCACCTGAGGCAGGACTAAGTATTATCTAGACCATGCCCGACAGGTGGTGGTCTAACCTATTCTTAAAAACCACCAATGATGGGAGATTCCACTACCTCCCTCAGCAATTTATTCCAGTGCTTAAGCACCCTGACATTTAGGAAGTTTTCCCTAATGTACAACTTAAACCACTCTTGCTGCAATTTAAGCCCATTGGTTCTTGTCCTATTCATAGAGGTTAAGGAGAACAATTTATCTCTCTCCCTTCTGAAAACCTTTTATGTACTTGAAAACTTATTTCCCCTCTGTCTTCTCTTCTCCAGACTAAGCAAAGCCAATTTTTCCTAATCTTTCCTCATAGATCATGTTTTCTAGACCTTTAATGATTTTTCTTGCTCTTCTCTGGACTGTCTCCAACTTGTCCACATCTTTCTTGAAATGTTGTGCCCAGAAGTGGACACACTGCTCCAGTTAAAGCCATATCAGTGCAGAGTAGAGCACAAGAATTACGTCTCATGTCTTGCATACAACACTCCTGCTAATACATCCAGAATGATGTTTACTTTTTTTGCAGTTACACTGTTCGTTTATATTTTGCTTGTGATCCATTATGACCCCTAGATCCCTTTCCGCAATACTCCTTCCTAGGCAGTCATTTTTCATTTTGTATATGTGCAATTCATTGTTCCTTCCTAAAGTGGAGTACTTTGCATTTCTCCTTATTGAATGTCATTCTATTTACTTCAGACCATTTCTCCAGTTTGTCCAGATCATTTTGAATTGTATTCCTATTCTTCAATGCACTTGCAACCCCTCCCAGCTTGGTATTATCCACAAACTTCATAAGTGTACACACTATGCCATTATCTAAATCATTGATGAAGGTATTGAACAGATATGGGCCAAGAATTCATCCCTGCAGGACACCACTTGATATGCCCTTCCATCTTGAATATGAGCCACTGATAACTGGTTGGAAAACCATTACCAGAGAATAGTTATGCACCCACCCTTTAGGAGCTCCATTAGGTTGTATTTCCCTAATTTGTTTATGAGAAGGTCATGCAAGACATTATCAAAAGCCCTACTAAAGTCAAGATATACCACATCTACCACGTCTCACGCCCCCGCCCCCATCCACAAGGCTTGTTACCCTTCAAAGAAAGCAATTAGGTTTGTTTGACATGATTTGTTCTTGACAAATCGATGCTGACTGTTACTTATCACCTTATTATCTTCTAGGTGTTTGCAAATTGATTGCTTAATTATTTGCTCCATTATCTTTCTGGGTACTAAAGTTAAGCTGACTAGTCTGTAATTCCCCTTATTTTAGATGAGCAAATATAGTGTCTTTTTCCAGTCCTCTGTAATCTCTCCCATCTTCCGTGACTTTCAATTAGATAATTGCTAATTGCTCAGAAATCTCCTCAATCAGCTCCTTGTGTATTCTAGGATGTACTTAATCAGGCCCTGGTGACTTGAAGACATCTAACTCATCTAGAGTAATTTTTAAATGTTCCTCCCCCCCTCCCCCCATTTTAACCTCTGATCTTACCTCATTTTCATTGGTAGGCACTATGTTAGAGGTCCAATTGCTACTAAGCTTTTTGGTGAAAACTGAAACAAAATATTTTACCACTTCTGCCGTTTCCACATTTTCTGTTATTGTCCCCTCCCCTGCCCCTTGAGTAACAGGCCTACCCTGTTCTTGGTCTTCCTCTTGCTTCTAATGTATTAGAGTAACAAGAAACCATTCTACATGTCTCTAATTAAATTAATCTCATTTTGTGCCTTGCGTGCTTCCTTCTGTTTATACACATCCTTTGTAATTTGACCTAGTTTCCACTTTTTATAGGACTCTTGAGGTTCAGATCATTGAAGATCTCCTGATTAAGCCAACATGGTCTCTTGCCATACTTCCTATCTTTCCTATGCAGTAGGATAGTTCACCCGTGCCCTTAATAATGTCTCTTTGAAAACAGCCAACTCTCTTGAACTGTTTTTTTCTCTTAGACTTGCATCCCATGGGATCTTAGCTACCAAATCCCTGAGTTTGGTAATGTCTGGAATCCATTATCATACATGTTTTCCATAGCTTTCAAAGGCTGACATGTTTTAATCTTTACCTATTAAGTCTTTAGGAATGTACCACTACCAGTTTAAATTCCATGGTGATTGATGTACTTGAAATACGTAGATAGAAAAGATTCCTCCTAGGTTGTTTTGATTCTCCTTAATGAATTCTGGTGGCATTTCTGACAACTGACAAAGTTATACCCATGCCCTTCACTTCAAGAACTGCCAATCAGACTTTGACCCCTTGACTATTCTAACAGCCCATTTTACAGATGTCTTGCTCCCTGCCCTGCTGTAATGCTGTGTCTTTATGCTGCTGTTTTCTCCTCAATGAGGATCTTTCCTAACTGCATGGGCCCTTCCCATATCAACTTTATGATCCAAGGTAGCTAGCTGTGCCCAAGGAAGCATGCCAAGATGCATATATTCAGAGCACTTTGGAAATGAAATGGAGAATGCAAATGAAAACCAAGTCCAGATGCTCATAGGGATGGCTTCCGACAGCTGTACTATGTCCTTTGGAAAAAAGGAAGAGTGTTTGTAAGGTCTTTTTCCTGCGCTTAGCACTGTGGAGTCATGGATTTTAGTGCTGTTTCAGTGCTCCAAGGGAGACACAGGGCTTACTGCCTTTCCAGGAAGGTGTGCCATAGTCCATCCACATTTGTCAGGATAGAACATTAGCTCCTAGCCCTGGGTAAGCTGTCCTTCCCTGGAAAAGAACCAGAGCTACACAATTACTACCCTCCAGAAGCAAGCAGGAAGCATGGAAAGAATCTACTACTGGTCCTGACTAGCATCATTATGGTCCTCCCTTTCTCTCCTCCGCTGTTGTAGGTACACAGTCAAGGTTCCACCCATCTCCCCCTCCTGTAGTCAAGGTTCCACCCATCTCCCCCTCCTGTCCACTTGTGCTGAGAACAACAGCTGTCCAGGATAGCGTGAGGATTTTAGACCCTCTTTATGCCCTGGTGTGGTTGTGTAGGGCTAGGCCACAAGCTTAAGGGACAAATACCCATTTCTAAACAAATATGAGGGTCAGCACTGGCAAGTGAACACACACAGTTAAAAGAATTCTATCCATAGCCAAAATTTTGGCATCTCAGACTCCGATTACTTTCTGCCTATCACTGAGGAGATTAGACAAGTCTCAGTGATAGTCAATCCTCATGTTAAGAGAACTGGTCAATTTGAGCTTTCTACCCTAGGTCTGCCAATCAGACCCATCTCTGGGACTCATACCACATAAAGAATCCTATTAGCCTCTTTGCAGGAAGCGTAACTTCACACACTTGGCTCCCAAAATGCGCATTCTCAATAGGATGATTGTTTTGGGCCAAGAGATTCACTTAGATCCAGTTATAAACAAAATAATGCAAGCTGTTGTCTTTTCTGCAACACACGTAATACAATATCCTGGCTACATTCCTTCAATTGTGAAAGATGGTCCTAACGCTTACGTTCATTGGGATCCAGGTCAAATTTCCTTTATATCCATTAGGGACATAAAAGTGTGCTCTTTCTCACAACCTCTCCATTGTCTACGATTGCCTACATATGCTCTTTTATAAATGTAATCTATGTACTAACACACAGCTGGAAGCAACTTTGTTACCTTCTCCAGCCCACACAGCCAGTTACAGTTTTCTAGCTCTAAAAAGGAGATCTCAAGCTACTGGATAAGTGATAGCAATGGGTTACTTACACTTCCCTCTCCTTTTCTGCTCCACTTTTAACTTTGGACCACAAACCAGACTTCAGATGAAGAGGTGCAACTGCATTTGGCTCAGTTTTCTTAACTTCCTTCTGTGCTTTATGTGATTTTGTATCTCATTTCTTTATTATGTCTCCTGAAAAACTACGTGTAGCTGCAACAGTGCATACTGCAGCTATTTGTTTGCTTTATGGTGTTAGTCCCAGACAGCCTATTATACCGGAGCTACACAGAACATATGCTGGTTCTATTTACTTCTAGTTTATTGAAATTGATCTACACAGACCTACATGGATTGGTTCCTTGGCCCTTGAGAAAGTTTCTCCTTCCTATGCCTCTTGCAGCTGTTGAGATCAGCTAATATGCTTTCACTGTCAGCAGGGGCCAATGATAAGTGTTTTTCTGCCCAAGGTAAAAAAATGTTTTTGGTGCCCCCCTTTCCTCCAAGCACACTGGGAGAGCAAAAAAACCATCACACCACAAGCACATACACACCACTGAGCAATGTGCCATCCCTGCCCCTTTCTTCTGGATGATTTGGTGTCCCCAGAAGTTGGCACCCCCCCTGACCACCTGTCCCTAAGGATGGCTCTGACTGCCAGTATCTAGATTTGTATAACAGGAACAAGGTGGGGGGGGGAGGGGTTGGCTGGTGGGAAGGGAGAAGGTTTCCCATTTACTAACATATAGATAAAGATAAATAGCTCTTGTATGAAAACAGTTTCTGCTAGCCTCAGATAATGGACTTCCCTTTCTCTGCCACTAACAGGTTTTTAAAAACTCATCCTATCTTTCAAAAGAATCTAACCCCATTATTCACCCTCTGCCCTTCACTATTAGTATTTAAAAATGATAAACATCTCTACCTGGTCAATGTGCTCACTTCTCCAGGGCTTGGTTTTCAGATGATGAAATTCATCCCTTTGGTGATACCTATCACTTCCACGGGCCCTCTGCATGAGCACATGTCAACCCTCGGAGAAGCAAGGCTTTAAGGTGGCTCTAGATCTTAAGGAATGAAATTTTGGCCCCAATTAAGTCAACGGGAGTTTAGGTCTTCAGCATTCAGCTGGAAATATCTCTCTTCCAGCTAGGTGGTAGCCGCTAAAACAAAAAGGTGGGGGGGGTTGGTGGCTATTTTGGGCATTTGTTTCTTGTTTTCAAAAGTAGGATGAGTAAATGGCAGTCAGCCTATGATTTTGACTGAAAAATAACAGTTTACATTTCCAAAAGAAGTAGGTGGGCATGTAGGACTGCAAGCCATGGACCAAAAAAAAAACAAAAAAAAATCAAAATCCAGCAGAGTCCTAGGGAAGTTTAACTGCTGGGAAATTTCATTCTCTTTTGGGTTTAGTATCTGGAGTCACAAAACTTGGAATGGCCAAAATTAGTTGCTGCTCTTACTAGGGGAAAGAGGACAATAGAAAGGAATGGAGGGGGTGAAGAGATCTGATTACAACAGATTTGCTATAACATTTTTAATCAGGAAAATCAATGAGAACACTATGGATTTTTAACACATTTTTAATCCACTAATGTTAAAAACAAACAAAAATAGTTGCTCTCATCTGAGCCCAGAATGTTTTGCTCTTTTGCACTGTTTTCTGCCAACTCATTAGCAGCAAATTCTAGGCCAAATTCTAGTCCCAGCTGCAAACAAGCAGCTCACATCTATTTCAAATGGGACGTACCTTTGTGTATCTGAAGCAACATTTGGCCCACTCTGTTCATTGTTATGGGAAGAATCAGAGAAGTTTCATTTCAGAAATAGAAACCTTTTTCAATGTAAGTAACAAAAACCCAGTTTCTGCTACTCTAAAAGCATGACATCGAAAATAACACATGTTTTCATACCATAGTTCCGAGAAGTTATTACAAATAAAGGTACATTCTGTAAAAAAACAAAACAAAAAAACACAACCCTCAATAAAAACCAAAATCCTATGCTTTTGAAAAAAGATTAGTGACAGGAAGAAACTTGCAAATGGTGAAAGATTTCATTTTCCCCACTTATTTAAAATTAGCAAGCAACTAGGTTGGTATGTTGGGTGTCATTCAAATCTGATTTTCAATTATTTTAGCAGGTGACTTCAGAGTCTGTACTGGCTGCAATGTCCAAATCATAAAGCAAACAAAAAACAAACCCCACATCCTGTTAAGATTTGTACTTTGCTTTTCTGAATAACTTCAGATGGATGAATCTCCCTCCATTTCACATGTGCAAAAAAATACATAATCTTTCAAAAGCCAGGTAACAGAGTTATTGGGCCTTGATTTTGTACATCTGAAGCATGCAGCATTGGAACTGTTGAAGTTCCATTTCATCTCTATCAGAACTTTGATAGGTGGCCTCCTGGAGAAACTTGAGTGGTGCATAACTATTGTGCAGACCTTCTGAGCAGAGGTGAATTTCACCCATAATGAAGAGCATAAGCTATTTAAACATTACCTGTAGCTGTTAAGTCTCCCAGATCCTGACCATATATATTTCCACAACTGACTAGAAATCAAGAAGAGCATAAAAATATTTTTAAACCTAATTATTTTAGTTGTAAAACTTGAGTTTTTACAGAACTTTTTTACCATGTTGAAAAAAACCCTATTATATCTTCCCATCCATCTCCATGCAAATGTAGAGATCTTCATCTACTGGACAATTTCTGGTGATTTGAATACTCTACTTTGGGAAAATATTACTGTCACAGGGCACACCACTGATCTGTCACCTTCTCCTGGTTGCTCTGGGGATTAGCTCTAGAGGTCAACACTCCCTTAAGCAGTTTGTATGCCATCACTGTCTCTCCCTCTGATCTGCAGACCCTCTCTCACTCCAGGAACTACAATGGCCTCTTCATGACTCAGCCCTCCAGCCAGGTCACTCAGTGTTTTCACCTTCTGGGGTGGCAAAGTCCCCTCTCCCTAGCAGTCCTAGCCAGTCTTCCCTTCCACTGCCTCAGTGGCTCACAGGGGAACCTAGGCCTGCCCTCTACTCTGAGTTCCAGTCCAGGGGCTCTCCGCTCAGCAGTTCCAGGTTTTCCTCTCTCACCCCTCACTGCTCCTTCCCTGGACTGCTTCCTACCACACATGGTTCCCCGCAGTGAACCAGTTCCAAACCCTCTTCGCAAAGAGTGACTGCTACCACCAGCCTTTCCCACCAGCCCTCCTTTTAATGCTCACAACCTCTGGACTTTATACAGGCCCCTGCTGTTCCTGCCCAGCTGAACCTGCTTCTCTTAGTTCCCTGCTCCTTAGCTCCTCCTCCAGGTGCAGCCTGGGGAGTTAATTGGCCTGCCTGCGCACTTTAACTCCTTTTAAATCCTGTGCTCCTGTTGGGTGTTTACCCTAATCACAATTATTTTTGCCAGTGAGCCAGTTTTTTTGCTGCAACCATGATAAAAATTTGCAAGGGACAAAGCTGTTCATTTTGCCGGAATTCTTCCTCGTGCAAAATGTTTGTCATGTTCACAGCAACAAGCTTAGTGTTGGGCCCCCCCCAACAACCGTTAAAAACAATGCTCCCAACCCCAATAGGACTGTTTCAAAATTTGTGCTAACAAAAGGTGTTTGAGTTTCTGAGAAACACTAAAAGCATATTTTCCCGCAGTTTGTCTGCGGTACAAATTATGCACACAGCCTTGTTTTGATGCTCCATTTATAGCAAGCCCTTGGAATGTACCAAACACAGCAGTGAGGGTTTCTTATTACAGTATAAAGAGACTTATTTACCATTGTACTTGCAGAGTGTATTTTAATGCTTACCTTTCTTACTCTGTGTGGACACGATCACATTAGACTCTTCGAGTTCATGAGTCATTTTGATATTTTTTTAAAACCCATTTACTGAGCTGAATGTTACTGCACATGTTGTCCCACTAACCCACTGTTGCTCAAACCACTGACTTTAGTTACTATGGAAACTGTATTTCAAAGAAGGAAAAGTGAAGTGAGATTGAAAGAAAGACAAAGTGAAGGATACGGCAAATGTGGGCATTAGGAAAGTGTGTGCTGGTATGTGGTATGTCACTGGCTGGGATTACTTAATGCCATATTATGTTTGTCTCAATGTTCACCAAATTAGCGCTCATTTCTCCTGTACTGCAAACCCTAGAATCATCCAAAAAACTTTTGTCCAAGCTTCCACCATCTCCTTCCCTCTGGCTTGATACCTTCAAACTTTCCCCCTTCAAGTCCATTCAAAATGCTTCCACTAAGATTATCTTCCTGGCTTTTATCACTCACTGTATCACAGCCACCCTAAATCCCTGCATTAGCTCCTCCTAACTTTATCAAAATATACAGTTCTCTAACTTTCAAAGCCTTGTTGTGCTCTACCTAGCACAAAGTCATCTCCCATCTTCACTCTGCTGACGAGGCCAACCTTGAACACCCCACTGTGCACCTCTCCCACTATTATCTTCATGCATTATCTCATGCTACCCCTTATGACTGGGAGACACTCCCTATCAAAAATCCATGAAGCCACTGCCTTATTGCCTTGCAAAGTCACCCCTCAAAAACTCGTTTCTATCTAATGCATACAGAAAACTGACCTCTGCCACCAAAAGGGCAGGTGTCCAGTTGCAATTGTTGCTAACCATCGGCTAGGAACTCTGCATGCAGTTTAGCAATGATCAAACATATTATACTCTCCCTCCTAACACTCACTGGTTTGTTTCAGCCACCTTTTGTCTTTTATAGCAGGAAATATAACTAATTATGTGTTCATACAAGTTCCTAGCACCATGGGGCCTGACCTGCATGAGGAATTCAGGCACTGCTGCAGTACAAGTTAAACAAAAGACAACTGATAAATACAGATGTTTAAGAGGAGTAATATTTGCCAGAGTCCATGTCTGTCTCTAAGGCAATTGTCAACAGGAGAATAACAGACCTATTGCAGAGGGGAAAGGAGGAAAGGCTACAACAGCCAAAAATCACTGCTTTACTTCACTGTGATTGAGAGAGCAGGAGCCTTGGATAAGAATAGCTTGTTTAGTGTCATTCTTCCATCAGTTACTTTTGTGGAGAAGGAGATGTGATAATCTACACCAAACTCCTCCAAACACTGAGTTTAATATAATCATCAAGAGGAGGATATGGCCTTATTGAAGAAGTAGCCTGCAACTGGGTTCCTTCATTTTTCATTTAAAAGTAAAGAGCTCCAATTCCCTTTTAAAGGAAAAGCAGGACCGATCTGGATTTTATATTGATTAGAACTGGTTGGAAAACAATTTGTCACATGGAAAATTTGACATTTTGAAACTCATCTTGAATTGGGTCAAAGTCTTTTTTGTGGATTAGAAATTCCTTTTTTTAAAAAAAAAGTTTAGAAACATCAACATGACTTTAAAGTAATTTGAAATTATCAGCACAAACAAAAAATGACATAAATGTTGCATTTCAATTCTGAGTTGTTTTAGAATTTTTTCCCATCAAAGTCAAAATATTGATGGAAATTTTGCCATTGATGATAGCTGGGAAACTGTTCAGCTGAAAAAGCATTTCAACCAGCTCTAACACATCATGTGTCCCATTCAGCTTGCAGTGGAAGCAGAGTTGTCCAGACTGACCAATGCCTCTGTTGGATTCTCCAGTCACTTTGCTAGACAAAAGTTAGCTCCATTTTCAGTCTTTGAATAAAATACAGGACCAAACTGGATTTGATGCATCTTTTTCTGCTGCTCTAACTTGGAATAGGTTGGAATTTAGTTCTTATTCTTTTATGATCTGTTTTAGACACTACATCGTAAACCTGCATTGTGCATAGCATCATATATGGTTGTGGTTAGGAATGTAAAATAAAAGGATGCTATATATTCCTTGTGGACACAGAGAAGCTACTTTGGGCAATTTATTCCATCTGAGCCAGCCTCTGTGCAGGAGCTCCATGCCAGTCCAGAGCTCTGCCCTTGTGGAACAATTTATACGATTGAGACTTCAAAGGTTTTTAAGGCCAGCTTGACAAAGCCTTGGCTGGGGTGATTTAGTTGGTGTTGGTCTTGCTCTGAGCAGAGGATTGGACTAGATGACCTCCTGAGGCCTCTTCCAACCCTAATCTTCTATGATTCTATTATTATGATTGCACAGGCAATTTCTCCTTTAAAAGGCATTTCTAAGTAAATTAAAGGAAGCCTTACATGGATCCTCTTTCATTATATATGAAAGGGAAAATTCCATCAGTGCTGTAGTTTGAAATATTGCTTCTGAAAAAGCAAACTTTGGAACCACATTGTCACCTCTACCATTAGCTGTTAGACTCACGTTTAGCCCACTGTGAGGACAGGAGTAATATACCCCACACTTTGTGTCAGATTGCCCGTTACTCAGCACACATGCTTCATAATACGATGGATTGAGCTTTTCGCTTTAGACTTTATTTGTATTGATTTCTCATGCTTATTACAAAAATTCATATTTGCAGTTGACAAGAGCAGACAAACTCTTGTCAGGAAGACAAAAAAAAAAAAACCCAAACAAAAAACAAAACAAACAAACAAAAACCTTCCACGACCACGCTAAATCTAGCACAACACAAGACAATTTTAGGAATTTCCAAATGGGTAGGGAATGCTGAGGTTGTTGCATTGCAGAAGCCCAGTGCTGGGACAGAGGAGGCTGATCCTTGATGGGGCTCAATATCCAAAGTCATCCCCCTTGATAGTATAATGAAAGATAACATCTCCAAGGGGGGAAAGGAGCTTGCCACTGCTTTTTCTACTGATGATGCCACCCATGCAGACTACTGAAGTGAATAACTTCCATTGACCAAGATGATCAAGCTGACTATCAGAGGCTCGTTCACCTGCACATCTACCAATGTGATATATGCCATCATGTGCCAGCAATGCCCCTCTGCCATGTACATTGGTCAAACTGGACAGTCTCTACGTAAAAGAATAAATGGACACAAATCAGATGTCAAGAATTATAACATTCATAAACCAGTTGGAGAACACTTCAATCTCTCTGGTCACGCAATTACAGACATGAAAGTTGCGATATTACAACAGAAAAACTTCAAAACCAGTCTCCAGCGAGAAACTGCTGAATTGGAATTCATTTGCAGATTGGATACAATTAACTTAGGCTTGAATAGAGACTGGGAGTGGCTAAGTCATTATGCAAAGCAACCTATTTCCCCTTGTTTTTTCCTAAGCTCCCTCTCCCGTTCCTCAGACGTTCTTGTTAAACCCTGGATTTGTGCTGGAAATGGCCCACCTTGATTATCATACACATTGTAAGGAGAGTGATCACTTTAGATAAGCTATTACCAGCAGGAGAGTGGGGAGGAGGGGAGAAAACCTTTTGAAGTGATAAACACCCATTTTTTCATGGGTGTTGCAAATTTGACCTATGTGCAACCCAAAGGCTCCAACACAGAAGTTGAGACTAATCAAATTTAATATTTAAAACAAAAAATCAGGATTTCCATGTTGCGAACTCATTATTTTATTGTGACTTAAAATAGCTGGTATTTTTTCTAAGAATATTTTTTCTAGAAATCAAGAATTTGCATCAAAATCTCAGCTTTTACTTAAAAATAAATAAATAAAAAGCAAGCCCGTTCCTAACTTAAACCCTAATGGTTATGGAGAAGAGCTTCAAAATGTGATCTGAGTGCCAATTAAAGGCTCAGGAAGCAGAGGACATGACAAGAACTTCATTATAAAAGAGTCCCTCAAGACTGAAGCTGATCTCATGGTTCTATTTCTGGAGCCATCAGAGAAGAGAAACACAGATGCAGAAGGAGCTGATGGAAAAAGCTGTCTGCTGAGGTGGTTTAAAAACTCAAAGTAACGGGAAAGTGAGCCTTTGGATGGGGGAAGGGGAAGAGTCCAAAGCCCCCTGAATATTTAAGGGTACAGGACATCATATGATTTTGCTTGTCCTGACTCATGTTTTTTCGAATGCTTGGAGTTGATGATATAGGTGTAGCTCCATATATTAAGACACGCGTTCATGGAAAAACAAATCTGTTATGGATAGAAAATAAACCTCAAGGCCTTGGAAAAATGTTATTAAAAAAACCCTATTGAATCATTGCTAGACCATGGTTCCACTCACAACAACCTCCAGCAAAGTTCAGGATTTCATGATCCCTCCAGAGTATGGCCCTCCACCATAAATGATGGCATCATCCAAGCATCGTGTGTACTCTCTTGTGGCTGTACAATCTGATCTGCAAGGAACATCACCATGAACAAATGTTACATAGGATCCCGCTTGTGCCACTTTAGTAAGTGTGAATGGGGCAATTGTTTGTAGGGTGACCGGATAGCAAGTGTGAAAAATCGGGACAGGAGTGGGGGGGGGGGGGGAGTAATAGGTGCCTATGTAAGACACAGTCCCAAATATCAGCACTGTCCGTATAAAATCGGGACATCTGGTCACCCTAGTTGTCAGTGAGGCACCCATCGAAGAAGATTTCCTATGATGTTTGGCCCTCTTTTCCATTAGAGTCTGTATATCCTAGGTTGTCATAGTGAGATCTCATTTTTCTCAGAGTGGCTGTTATATGGATGATCTACCAGTTGTGATGAACTGGCCAGATTAATTGTTTAGTTCAGACATTCTACTTCCTTCCCTAAACTTGAAGAAGTGCTCTGTGTAGCTCAAAAACACAAATTGGTCAAACCAAACAAACAAAAAAACCCAAAAACAAATAAAAAACATGACCTTTCCTACCTTTTGTTTCTCATATCCTGGGACTAACATGGCTACAACACTGCAAAGAGGTTAGAGTTAGGCAGGCAACATTTAGGGCACCCTTTCCAGCCCCCTTCCCTCTCTAGGGTGAGCAGTGTGGGCTTTAAGAAGGGCTGCTGAATCATCTAGATCAGTGGTTCCCAAACTTGTACCGCCGCTTGTGCAGGGAAAGCCCCTGGCGGGCCGGGCCAGTTTGTTTACCTGCCGCATCCGCAGGTTCGGCCGATCATGGCTCCCAGTGGCCGCAGTTCGCTGCTCCAGGCCAATGGGAGCTGCTGGAAGTGGCGTGGGCCGAGGGACGTACTGGCCACCGCTTCCAGTGGCTCCCAGTCTTACTCCCTGAGCTGCTGAATTTGAAGACCAGTGGCATGCATGGTCATAATCGCTAGGAGTTTTGTTAGCTGCCATGGATAGCCACTGACATCTTTTTGCTTTATCAGGTCTTTCATATTCCAGGACATGTCACTGCAGTGCCTTTCCAGTCACTGTACCAAGAGGTCTCCTCTGCCCGCTCCTCCAAAGCGGACTTAGCATGCTGGAGATAGGCTCCCTCCCGGCCCTTCCAACTCCTCTCTCATGAGTTTAGCCTGCCAGCTGGATGCATGTCCCGGGATGCGGCTGTTGCGACATACTAGCAGCAGCTTGGAGCCACCATGACGGATGTTTGTGATATGAGGACTCATGAAAGAGCCATTCAGTGAGTGCAACTGTCCTTACTGTCAGAGGTGTTATTTTTCCTTCTACCCCCTATTTTCTCCAGAGTACAAAAAAAGGAAACACAACCAGAGGTGGAGTAGGCTGAAGGCAGCAGCCTGGGAGCTGGTTGTGGGAACAAGACCTAGTTGTCTGGGAGCTGGGACCAATAGTTCGCTTCCCAGGCCAGCTCTCAGCCTGTCACTAGCAAGAGGGCTAGCAACAGCTATCAGTATGTTCTCACTTGTTCTCCTAATCTTACTAGGAAACGTTGTTGATTATATTGCATGTTTTCTGGGGGGCAGTTGTTAGTGGCTAGACACCTCTCCCCCCACAAAAATCAGTTCCTAAACCAAGCAGAACAGCTACTTCTCAAATAAATTGGTTAGTCTCTAAGGTGCCACAAGTACTCCTTTTCTTTTAGCTACTTCTAATGGCTCTTTTCTCCCTTTATCTTCTGCTGCGTTTATGTACTAAACCCAATGAAAAGTATGCTCCTGAGAGCAGATGAAATATGCCCACTTTAAGGCAATTCTGTGCAGAGCCATATAAGTTCTTATCCAAGGCTATGAAGCAAAGTTTTAAGAGAGTTAGACCCAGTGACCAATAGTGCTGTTTATGTGAATGAAGTAATACAAATGCTTTAGCTTTTGTTAAGCCTGGCTCATTTTAAGTGAAATTCACCCAAGCATGGAGGCATTGGACACCACTTAAGTAAACCCTAACCTGGGGCAAGAGTAGATGGATCAGATGCAGCTTGGTATGCTGCCAAAGGTTGCTCTATGGTGGTGTAGTAAGGCTGGTGTGGTGGGAACAGGGATGATGAGACAGGATAAGGGGCACCACATCCATTGAGGTAGAACCAGCAGCAAGGAATCAGTAGGGGGTTTAGCCATTGTTCTACCTTATAGGAATGAGTAACCACAGCAAAAAAAAAAAAAAAAAAAAAAGGAAAGAAAGAAAGACATGGCTACATTCCCAGAGCTTGCTTGTGTAGTGGTGGGATGAATGAATTTTATTCCCCAGGAAGGTCCCTGCATGAATCCTAAATACTTGTTCCCTGTGCAGTGAGGGATGAATTTTAATCTGAAACCATATTGCTTTAAAGGAAGGTTTTATCAAACAACTTGCTTATTCTAGGTTTTGAACCCTTGACAGAGTCATACAGAAAATTAATATTGCCATAATGAACAAAGCAGATGAATTTCTTACTCCTGCAACTACATTTCAAAACCCAGTACAAATATTTCCAACCCATAAGAAGAAATCCTCTTTTTTTTTTTTTAAATTTCCAGTGGATGACTTTAGTCACCATGGAAACCGCTCAGCAAAGGCGGTTTGAAGTGTTACATATTATTAATATATCTTATATTCACATAAATGTTGCCAGAAGATCTGTCATATCTGTTCAAGTGTAAAGTACCATGGGAATTAAGCAAAGGAATGCATTAAATTGAAAATCATTGTAGCCCATCATTGTTGACACTGCTGGCCTTAAAAAGAACTTCAATGACACCCCTGAGAAAAATGCTGAAAAAAAATCAATAATTTCACTAAAAAATGCACCAATTATTATAGTCAGCAGGCTCATAATAATAAAAAAATACATATTCCATTATATAAGCTTATTGAATGTTGGGTAGGTTATAAACACAATCTTACTCATGATGCACTTGTTTATCAGTAGAACTTTACATTAATATAGCTTGTTTGGATCAATATTATTTGATTATTAATGCAGATTATATACATATGCCTCTGTTTCTTCTCTCATTGTCAAGGTGTGACAGCTAGCTGAAATCCTCTGACAAAAACTGTCAAAGAACTAAACTTAGTTTGTAATCATCAAATTCAGTCTCGCACATGATTTAATATTAAAGAATGGATAAAGTTATACTACTTCCATTTGTAGTCAAATGGTTATACTAAATAGTTGCTTGAAAGTGTTTGAAACTTCTACACTGAATTCCCATGGATCTGAGTTCTCTGCAAGAAGATACTTGTATTGAATGATTTGTACATTGTAGCAACACACCACTATATGAAAAACTTAAAGTTCCACTGATGGACCAATAGTCTAAATAAGAACTAGACACCTGAGGTCCTGTAAAAGGGCACATGCAGTTGAATTGCTTGATAAAGAAAGATTTACTGGGCAGAAAGTTACTTTACACTATTTTCCTATTTTCCAGCTGTATGAATGACAAAGTATGATGTATGATGGCATCAATGACCCCTAGTGAGCTACTGATCTCACTGCATGACCTCGTCACTAAACCTCTGTGTTAGCCCAGCTATAAAAATTGTGCAAAGAGAGGGGGATCTCACTAAGAAAAAAGAAATCAAATGCTGCTTCTTAGCTGAGATATATTTGGGTCAAGCAAATTGCAAGGGGAGGAAAAAAAGACAAAACCACAAACGCTATTGTGAGTGACACAGGCTTTAAAGAGGATACTGAGCTAGATCTTGATGTTGCCATGACAGAGAGAGGGACTGTAGATTCGTCTGTACAGTAAGGAGACAAGCAATTTGCAAAGAGCCCCCAATACCCACCTTTGAAGTCTGATGGCCTTCCTTCCCTCCCCAATAGATTGCATTAATTTACTTCATCATCTCCTACACGGGCTCTGAGGAGACAATTAATTCTCAAAGAAACAAAGATGATGCAAATAAACCAACATTCAGTTAAATTGTTTAACACACAAACAAGCAAGAAAACCTACATTAAAGATCCAAACAAAGAGAGGAAACACTAAAAGAAATGGACAGACAAAGCAGTTGAGGTAACACCTTTTACTGGACCAACCTCTGTTGGCGAAAGAGACTAGCTTTCAAGTTACACAGAGCTCTTCTTCAAGTCTGATTTACAGGAGTGCTGAACACTCACAGTTGCAACTGTTGTCAAGGGGAGCTGTGCTTTGCCCGTATGAAGAGCTTTCATGCTAAGTACTGTGAAAATTCAGGTCCTAAACACCCAAAATTAGTGGTTACTTTTGACTAGTCTCTGTGCCTCTGCTCCCCAACTGTACATTGCACCTTCCTACCACACATGAACTTCTCATTGCTGATGCGCTCTGATACTACCAGTCCATTTAGAACAATCACCAATTCTGTCTACAGAGCAGGATGTGAATAGTGTGCAGTAAGTGTCGCCTCCTTGTTCAGCATGTGGTCCTAGAAAACAAAACATTGAACAGCTGCTCATTAAGTGAGCACCATCCATTCTGTGCACCAAATGAGGCAGGGGTCTTGATAGGTCCTCGTAGGGGGAAGGTCCTGTTAGGTCTCGGTAGGGACAATGGAGAATATGTGATCATGATATGTGATCATGTAATGAAAGACTGTATCCTAATGCATGCACTCAACAGGATGCACGGGCAGCCTTAATTCTGGCATTTCCTAATTTATGAGTGCTTGATTTTACCACCCTAACATTTTAGCCTAGGGGTGTGTGTGTGTGTGTGTGTTATTTCTTAGCTTTTGAAAACAAGACCAACCTCCCTCCCCCCCCCCAAAAAAAAACAACAGAAATTCTATCGTGTGACAGCATATTCACACACACACCCACCCACCAGCATGGTTGAAGCCTTTAGATCCACTACACAGGACTCTGCCATTTGAGGTGGTGGAGCAACTGATAGCAACAGTAGAATGTCATCCTCTATGTGGAGCAGCACGGGGGCAGGCAGGAGGATGGGATACTTTGCTAGTGGGTTTCACAGATTTGCTGACAGCAGAGGAATGGTGAGACTCAGGAATCTTGGGTTCCATCCCAGGTTTTGGAGGGGCATGTGCTGTAGGGGACAGACCCTTCTGTCCACTCCCACACAAGCATGACAACCTTCTGACCCAGCCACACAAAACATGTCCTTGTCGTAGTCCCAACCTCTTTACCGAGTCAATTGCAGGCTGCGCTTCTAGTTTCCTTACCCAGCCACTCCTAGTCTCACTCCTCCAGATTCCTCCCCACTACCAGACTCTCTCTTTGTGCAGCTATTCTCAATTCAACATCCTCCCTTGTCCCTAGTCTCATTGACACGCCAGTCCCAGTTCTGCCCCAGCTCCTTGTAAGCTTTGTCCCCCCGTCTTCTCATGTCCTTACCTCCCACCCCAATGGTTCTCACTCCGAGTCTTCCCCTCCTCATCCCTGAGAGTTTTGCACTAGCAGATCCCTTTTATGCCGAGGCAACAGTTTGACTTACACTTCTGAATATCACCCCCCACTCCAAAAAAAAATACAAAAAAAAAATCACTTGTCATTTCACAATCTTGGCCACAGAGTCAATCATTTGAAAGATGGGCTCCTGCCACAAGAAAACATAACAAAAAAACAAACCGTGGCCTCTCTCAAGTCCAGATCTAGGCACAGACCAGAGTTCTTCAGAGCTCCAAGTTGTTCAGCCCAGAGTTTCAGTACAGACCCTTCGGTTTGACGTTTACAATGCTTTTAGGACAAAATCTGATAAGTAGAGCCACTTGAGAATTTTCCAACAAAAAAGCATTCTGTTGGAAACCGCTGTCTGGTTGAAGCCAAAAAAACTTTCTACAGGAATGCCCATTTTAAACCAAAATTTTGTCAGACTTCCAAAGCATATTGATGCGGTCTAAACGCTGTAAGTTTCAAGTTGGAACAACTGGGCTTTGTTTTGAAGATTCTTCCACAAAATACATTTTAAAGAACAAAACACAGTGTTTTGGTTGGCTCGAAATTATTTTCCTCAAACATTTTACTCTGTGAAGTTTTGTTTTTATTCCAATTTGGAACAAAGACAAGTTTCAAAATCACTGAGTCGCCAGCAAAAGAGAAGTGACAGTTCCTGCACTATCCTCCTGCTATGTAAAACTAATGGCTTGAGTTAACCACAGTTTCCCCAAACTGGGGAATCTAAACACCACAATAGAACTATCTTATCAAAATCATCATATTTGTAAATTGTTACACCTCCAATGTGTGTAAGGGGACTTGAAAGATAGTTTTAATTAAATCTCAACTTCTTTACCTATATATAGATATATGAATGTTAGAGATGATAACATTGTTCTGTGAGTTCTCCATTCATATCCCTTTTTAACATGATTTCCATTTGCGGCTAATCTTTGCCTTTGTACACAGGCTGTTTTCTATTCAGCACCCCTATTTTATCTCGTATTCCATGGTTTTCTAAACTAAGCCATTGATGGCAGATGCGAAACGCTTTTTGAAAATCTAAGTACATCATATCCACTGAATTTACTTTATCTATAATGGCAGTAATATCTTCAAAGAACTTCAGCAGCTTAGTTGGCCATGACGTCCTCTGCCCCAGTCCAGGCTCACTTAGTCAAACTGCTTTTCTGTAGAAGTGTACAAAATAGTGTCACAGATTGACATCAGCCCTTTCCTCTTCCTAAAATTAGCTTTACTCCAAGGTTTGTAAGTGATGGTGTTCACATCTAGTGGAAGTTTAACTAGTCTCCCTCCACCCCATCCCCTGGTACTTGGGGTCTAATCCATCACTCCTATCCTGGGATAACTACCAAAGACTTTAGCAGGAGTTCTGCCAGAGTAAGGCAAACAGGCCCATACTGTATTAAATACCGCAACACTTGCATCTAGAGGAATCCTCGTTACATTTTAAATTCTGTTTGGGAGTGTGAATAAAGCTGGGCTGATCTCAGCCTGTTCAGTGCTCTTGTCTCCATTTAAGACATGTCATACTTACCTGTCTCTTCACACCACCTGCAAGTCTTTCCTTTACCAACCAATGAGCACTTGTGCTATTATTAATCTCCAGGTCTAATTTAGGAAGTATTGGCTACATAGATTCCAAGCTGGGCTTTGGTCCTTGGAGGAACTGTTAGTGATTATATTTAAATTAATTTTCTTGGGTCTGCCTTTATTTTCCGACTTCATACAGGATTGTTTCCCCCATAATGATAACATTTTACAATTTCATTTGTGAGGTCTTCCGTTCTCTAACAATTGTAAGCCTCACAATATCTCCCAATTACATCTAGCACCCTAGTGAGAACTTCTGTCATCTTGCTACAGCGTCTGCCATCTCAGCATGCAGATTGTGTAACTTAACCTTCTAGATCTTTTCATTTCTGTTTGGAATTGATATTTAGCCTGGCTTTCACAGAAGATTACTGACCCTGTTAATGTTTGAGGCCTGCAGCTGTAACATCACCAACAAAAATTATGAGGGCAGAGGTGGTGCACAGTCAATCATCTTCCAGCAGGTGTCACACTACGGATTATGCTTCCACACTTCAAGGCACCTTCAAGAATACTTGGGCCTGATACAAGTAGAGAGTATCTTCTTGACTTTTACAGGCTTTAGATAAGTCTTGTTTGCTGCACTTCTTACCTAAGCTTCTGACACCTAACCAGTGCTGCCAAGGTCCAAAACAATTCAGAGTGTTTTATGTGAACACCTCTCTAAGGTACTCTTATGTCCTCCCATTACTGTAGTCTGAGCATCATCTGAGCACCTCACAATCTTTAGTGTATTTATCCTCCCAATACCCCTGGAGGTCCTATTTTTCCTATTTTATTGACAGGGAACTGAGGCATAGAAAGACTAAGACTTGCCAAAGGAAGTCTGTGGCAGAAAGGAATTGAACTCAGGTATACCCATTTTTGGAGATCTGGTGGCAGTTACGCATGTAATGGACCATGACCAGGGTCTCCAAAATCTCCTCCAGGCTGCATACCTCAGGCTGTAACCACCTTCACACAAGGTGTATGAGGTCAAACAGCTGGGAGCTTGGGGTTTTTTTCTCCTGGTATTTCCACTCATTGAACCTCTGGGCCCATACTGCTGCTCTCACCCCTGATCATGCTAGGATCTCTGCCTTCAGTAGGGATAGGATACAGAGGGACCTAGACAAATTAGAGGATTGGGCCAAAAGAAATCTGATGAGGTTCAACAAGGACAAGTGCAGAGTCCTGCACTTAGGACGGAAGAACCCCATGCACTGCTACAGACTAGGGACCAAATGGCTCGGCAGCAATTCTGCAGAAAAGGACCTAGGGGTTACAGTGGACAAGAAGCTGTATATGAGCCAACAGTGTGCCCTTGTTGCCAAGAAGGCCAATGGCATTTTGGGATGTATATGTAGGGGCATTGCCAGCAGATCGAGGGACGTGATCGTTCCCCTCTATTCAACATTGGTGAGGCCTCATCTGGAGTACTGTGTCCAGTTTTGGGCCCCACACTCCAAGAAGGATGTGGAAAAATTGGAAAGAGTCCAGCAAAGGGCAACAAAAATGATTAGGGGTCTGGAACACATGACTTATGAGGAGAGGCTGAGGGAACTGGGATTGTTTAGTCTGCGGAAGAGAAGAATGAGGGGGGATTTGATAGCTGCTTTCAACTATCTGAAAGGAGGTTCCAAAGAGGATGGATCTAGACTGTTCTCAGTGGCAGCTGATGACAGAACAAGGAGTAATGGTCTCAAGTTGCAGTGGGGGAGGTTTAGGTTGGATATTAGGAAAAACTTTTTCACTAGGAGGGTGGTCAAACACTGGAATGCGTTACCTAGGGAGGTGGTAGAATCTCTTTCCTTCGATATTTTTAAGGTCAGGCTTGACAAAGCCCTGGCTGGGATGATTTAGTTGGGGATTGTTCCTGCTTTGAGCAGGGGGTTGGACTAGATGACCTCCTGAGGTCCCTTCCAACCCTGATATTCTATGATTCTATGATCTCAGTCCCACACTTAACACTCTAATCAGCTGTCAATCTTAAAGCTAGGATGGCAGTGCTGTCAGAAGTGGAAACTACAATCTGCTTGGTTAAAGAACAGTGGCATCCATGTTTCACCCATGTTATTTCCCCCAAATGGATTAAGTAATCCTCTGTGTTGTGGGCATCTCTACTAAATGAGAATCTTGGGAACAAGAGACTGAATTAAGGTTGCTTTGAGCCAACAGTTGGGAAGAAACCAAGGAAAAAAAATATGTCTCAATATTTACATTATTTTTTAAAAAGCATTTTTCAAAACAAACAAACATTGTGTACCCCTAACAGTATAATAATTTACATTGGCATTAGTTCATTTTAAAATATGAATGAAATCTCTGCAGACTTACTATGAAAATGTTTTGCCTTCCCAGTCTTCAGTTAGCATGGTATCATAGTGAGTCTTTATTGTTATACCTGAAATTATTTGCTATTGCAGAATTTTATGGACTTGCAGAGGCTTTTCTCCTTAGGTGGCTTTTAAGTTAGTTTCACTAGGAGAGGAATGAGTTATCCAGAGTAACTATCCCACAGTGACTTACATCATATCTTGAGTTTCCAGTTAATGAAACTTTTAGACTCAGGACTTAATGAACCACAAATTGAAATAACTCAATTATGTAACTATTTACTGAAAGGTACTAGTTTAGCAATAGAAGTGAAGTTCTTCTCTTCCAGTTCAAATAGAGCACAAACAGCAAGGGTCTATTCCAGCAAGGTCCACTGAAGTCAAGGAGACTCTTTGCAGAATTGCCCCATCCTATTCCACCAGTGTACTTCAAACCTGACCTGGAAGAATCACCCATAGATAGTGAATTATCCTTTGACGTCTAAGTCTATGTAGTCTCAGCGATGCCAACATAGGACTGTCAGTTGTGCTGGTGTTTGTCATTTGGCCCCTGTCCATTAAGAATTAGATTCAATCCAAATTTGGAAAAGCACTTCGAAACAATTTTCTGTTTTCATCCATACTTGGTCAATAGTCTACATAAAACAAATGGTAGTAGGATTTTATTTTTTATTTTTATTTTTTTGGTCTTAAATAGAGATAGCAACAAAAAGCAGAGCTATTTTGAGTTTAATATTTGAGGTACAGTTAAGTTAATTAACCTAATAGTAACCATACTACGTCTTCGGTATTTTGCCTTCACATGACACTGCAAGTCAAGTCAGTAAGTTCAGAAGGGTCATTAATAGATATGGCTGTGGATACATTGGCATGTTTCTCCTATTTCATCACTGGGATTAGAAAAAGTGACAAATACTTTTAAAAACCCTCTTTAACATTTTCTTCCTCTATTATATCTCGTGGGGTCAAAATTTCTATTTAATACATTTCAAGTACACCATAAAATGCAATTATATAGAAACTGAAGTGAATTTCCCCAGAGCAATAAACCAACTCGAGATATGGCACTTATAAGTGCTGGTGTCTATGTCTGCACCCAGTTACACATGCAAAATGTATCAGATAGATTATTGTCTTTCTTCCTTTTGTGCTTTCATTGAATTACATTGGTGACTCTTACTAGCTCTTTCCCATCCACCTCATTCCAATGAGCAATGGGCCTTGTAACCGCACATAATTGTTTCCATATATGGGTTTGTAGTAGAACATCTCTTGAACCCACAAGAAAGGGAGCTAGATTGGGTGGGTAGCTAATTTTAAAAAAAGAACCTCAGATTCTAAACTCTGGCATTATGTTGTAAAAATCCCCCCCTTGTCCTGGAGAGGAGGGAGTAGTAAGTGAGGCAAAGTCAGAGAGTAATGACCAACCTATCAAAGTGGGCCTAAGACAGTTCCCTGTACTCCTACATTCAGACTTTGACAAGTGGTTTTATGGAATGAAGATGCCACATCTCTCATTCTACACAGAATCAAGAAGGATGCAGCAGTGGTGGACATTGCATTCTGTCACACTAATTCTTTGAGGCAAAGTAGTATGTTAATAGATGGTGATGACATCTGAGCAAGTAAGAGATTGTGTCTTACAGCCCATCAAAGGAAGCTATTCCTCTGTGGCCAAAGAACAAAGATTCAAAGGATAGACCCACTGAACCTAATATTGCTCTTGCGTTAGTGCTCCAGGTGATGCAAGTGCTACATCTGACCACGTGGAAGACAACTTTGGGTAAAGAAGTTCAGCGAGGTTCTACTGGAAAGCATGAAGAGTAGATGAAGAATAACAGTGCCCAGGCCGCACTGACTGTGCAACCAGAAACCAATAGTTCCTACCTCTTGATGACCCCAGTTTGACAAAAGGTAGCAATCAATATACTGGGCCACCATTTTGCATGAAGACTGTTTGCATAGTGCATTCTGTTGATTTTATTTGTTCTGTGAACAACAACTCTTTCAAAACGTGAAGCTGTGTAATTGCGTTCCTCTGCTGATAGGTCCTATGTGAGACATCCATGAACAAACCCTAATGTATGTGGGTTTCTCACTGTGTAGGGATCCTCTGACTCAGAAAGTACCAGAGAAAGTTGAGGATGGGAGTGTGACTGCTGCCTGGAGAAGACACATTTTTGCAGCAGTGGGGGAGCTGCCTCTGTCTTCTAGTAATAGGAAGACATGTTCTGTTTATGGAGCTTGTTCCAGTTTTGTCATTACAGGGACTCTACCTGCAGTGCTAAAGGGGCCATGAGGTCACACAGAAGTACTCTCCCATCTCTTTTCTCCTTCACTATCATTAGTGGAGCAGGGAGGTAAAAGATCCTGCCTATCTGGTACTCGCACAACAAGTGGAATTGTGTGTTCAAGTCCTAGGTACCCTATTAACACTGAGCCTGGCAAGTTGAAGCCAGCTGAGAAAAGAATAAAAACAGAGGCTGGAGGGAGTGCATAGATTTTAAAGCCAGAAAGATGACTATGATTATCTACTCTGACCTCCTGCATAGAAGATCAATTTACTACCAGTTTGGGGCACTGTCTGCCTCATTCCTTGCAGTCTGCCCTGAGAATGGCATCCTCAGTGTGGTCTATCCAGGCACAGATACCTACATCACTTTGAGATTGAACCTTCAACCTCTGTACATGTGTATGATTTAGACTGTAAGCTGTCTGAGGCGTGCACAACTGTGTTTGTACAATGCCAAGCATACTGCCAGAGCTCACTCTATGGTCAGGTGTATATGCAATAGAATCTGTACCCTTAGAGCAAGAGCCACACACTAGAAGCATTACCGTGTTTGTGATTTCAGTCGTGTGGCTAGGCTCAAAGAGCCTGATCCAAAGGCCATTGATGTCCATGCCAAGTTTCCCATTGACTTTGGTGGCCAGATTCCCATTGACTTCGGTGACCGTTGGATCAGGCCCAACGCTATCCGTTTTAACTAACATACTTCACTTTAAAATGAATACATTTAAAGATGGAATTCTAGTTGTACAACAGAACTCAGTACAGTAACTCCTCGCTTAACATTGTAGTTATGTTCCTGAAAAATGCTATGTTAAGCGAATCCAATTTCCCCATTAGAATTAATGTAAATGGGGTTGGGGGGGGGGTAGATTCCAGGGAATTTTTTTTCACCAGACAAAAGACTATATTCCATTATATATATAAACTTATACTGTGTATGTATGTATATATATATACACATACATACACAGTATAAGTTTTAAACAAACAATTTAACTGTACATAGCAATGATGATTGTGAAGCTTGGTTGAGGTGGTGAAGACATACGGTGGAAGAGGGTGGGATATTTCCTAGGGAATGCCTTACTGCTAAATGATGAACTAGCACTCGGCTGAGCCCTCAAGGGTTAACACTGTCGTTAATGTAGCCTCATGCTCTACAAGGCAGCACGAATGGAGGGAGGGGAGACAGCACGGCAGAGAGAGACAGAAACACACACCCTGTGTGTGAGAGCGTGATGTGCATTGCCCCTTTAAGTATGCTGACCACACTCTAAGTACATAGCCTTTTTAAGTAGATTAGCAAGATGAGACAGCAGCTGCTGCCAGCTAGCTTTCGCTATCCTGAGCCCTGTCATGTCATCCCCCGCCCCGTCCCACCCCTCCCGCAGTGGTATGGAGATGAGGTACAAGAGCAGGAGGAGGGGGACACCCTGACATTAGCACCCCTCTTCCCCCCACCTCCGCACAGCAAGCAGGAGGCTCAGGGAGCAGCTCCAAGGCAGAGGGCAGGAGCAGCACAAGGCTGTGGTGGGAGGGACAGCTGAACTGCAGGCAATGGATAGCCTGATGGGCAGCTGCCGCACAGGAAACTTAGGGGAGCAGGGAGCTGATGGGGGGCTGCCGGTCCACCCTGGTTCCAAGCCCTCGCTCCGAAGGGCTGCTCTTCCTGCAAGCAGTGAACAAAGCAGGTGTTATAAGGGAGCACTGCTTAACTTTAAATGAGCATGTTCCCTAATTATTCAGCAAGGAAACAACGTTAAGCAGGACAACTTTAAGTGAGGAGTTACTGTACAAAAAGCCTCCAACTCCAGATTAGGAGAGAAAATATTGGAAGAAACAAACAGCATTGCACTTTACATAACATGAAATCAACTAGGTCCCAAAATTTCCCTTTAAATTATACTGTATTTACTTTAAAAAAATTAAAAAAAAAACATACTTTATAACACTATGTGGTTTGTTCATTAGGAAATTCTTAAATCTGTGTACACAGAAAGAGTCAGGGTTGGGATTTTTTTTTTAATTCTACTTTTATCATGAAGTTCTGTAACTAGCTGGTAGGATCCTTTGTTATGGCCAAGGAAAGTGGGTCGGGGGGGGGGGGGGGTTGGGGGAAGGAGATTGTGCTTGAGTGGATTGCACCCTCAATCTGGATGGAGTACATGTATTCCAGTTCTATCCATTGTGGGGCATGAAATGCACTCGCTGATCCCAGGCTAGGGTGTGGGCTGCAGTGATAATGCCTCCTACACTTCCATTCTGAGAGCTGGAATAATAGGCCCACCCCTCTATGCCTGTGCCAGGCATACACTGGGTAAACTGGCCACCAGGTCGACATCAGTGTCCCCATCTCACCCCATCACCTGTCCCAATTTGGCCTTCCATGCTAATGTATACAGAGCTGGCACCCACGCCTTTCCCCATGGTGCACAGGGTATCATTGACATGGCTGTGCTGATGGGTGGACTCCTTGCACAGCTACCATGCAGGGCTAAAGTAGCACAGAGAGGCTTGCACCAGTCCTGAGTGAACTGCACCTTGAAAAATGTGATGGCTACAACACCACCATGTTTGAGATATCTTCAATTTTGAAAGCGAAAACTGTGCTTCTTCCCATGAACTTCTGAGAGTATCCAGTAAAATAGCCCTTTTCATATAGGAAACTAACAAAGCTAAACAATAATCAATAATCGGAAACTTTTGGCAATATCCAATTTTGAAGTTTCAGGGTAGCAGCCGTGTTAGTCTGTGTCCACAAAGAGAAAAGGAGGACTTGCGGCACCTTTGGACTAACAAATTATTTGAGCGTAAGCTTTCGTGAGCTACAGCTCACTTCATCGGATGCACTCAGTGGAAAATACAGTGGGGAGATTTATATACACAGAGAACATGAAACAATGGGTGTTACCATACACACTGTAAGGAGAGGGATCAGGTAAGGTGAGCTATTACCAGCAGGAAAGCAGGGAGAAAAAACAGATTGACAGAGCCAGAAGAGTACCCAGAAGTTACCTACTACAGGACAGGCCCAACAAAGAAAATAACAGAACACCACTAGCCGTCACCTTCAGCCCCCAACTAAAACCTCTCCAACGCATTATCAAGGAGCTACAACCTATCCTGAAGGATGACCCATCACTCTCACAGATCTTGGGAGACAGGCCAGTCCTTGCTTACAGACAGCCCCCCAACCTGAAGCAAATACTTACCAGCAACCACACACCACACAACAGAACCACTAAGCTGTAGCTCACGAAAGCTTATGCTCAAATAAATTGGTTAGTCTCTAAGGTGCCACAAGTACTCCTTTTCAATTTTGAAGTGTAATTCTCCTAGTCTAGGGTCTGCAATTCCCTATATCATGGATTCATCCTTTCTGATGGAGCTCAGAGGCTTCCAGGGCTTGTTAAAGCCCATGAAATCTATATAAAGGCTTTCAACTTTTGCAGAAGCAGCCCATCAGAAGCAAAGCAGATTATTTATGCAGATAGCCAATTCAGTGTAGGTCTAGAATTCCTCCCAAACCAAGAATTCTGCACCTCATTTTAAAAGTGTCTTTAATCATATGGCTAATACAATATACCAATGATAACTTTTTAAGAAATCTATTTCCCCTTGAAATGTGTTTCTCATGCACTGCAGTCTGCTATACTTCGGCAAGAGCAAATTTACACACACACACACACACGAGATTGGCAAGGTTATAGTTAAGGGTCCATCATTTTCACGTTATAGTTTGGTAGAATTTTCACAGAAACAGGATTAAGTCATGCCACACTGACCAATTATCTATCTAGTAGAATATCTTGTCTCATGGTGGCCATTGCTAGATGCATCAGAGCTTCCACATATACACCAACACCACACATATTTAGGCCCTGTGGTGGTTTCTTTGTCCCTGAGCACCCCCTTGTAGCAGGTATCATGTTTCAAGGGACCTTGTCTCAATACTCCCAACACTCTTCACCCCATCCCAGCCACAGAGATGACTTGGCCCTCCAGCCAAACCACAGCATTCAACCCCTTCCGGTTTAACAAAGTCACTTACTCCATGTCCAAGAACCTTACCAAGCAAAAGAATCCTCACTCCAGCCTTCATCCTCCTTCCTCACGGGTGGGCCCCCAGCTACAGCAGTTTATTATCCACCCTACTTAAGAACCAGCTATGTGGTTCTTCTCTAAACAGACCTACCCTCCTCCAAAAGGCTCCAACAGGCCACGTTCAGAATCCCTTGTCCGAGGCAGAGGTCCTTGCCCCACAGAGGAGCAGCCTGTCTACTCTCCTTCATTAACAGCCTTCAGCTGTTGGACTTTATCCTCTGACATCTGAGACTCAGCACAGGTATAGCAGGGCAGGATTAACTGAGCCGACAGCTACTATTTAATCCCTTCCTAGCTGGTGCAGCATTTATCTACCCCATCCTATGCCCCCATTCAGGAAAAGCACTTAAGTGGGAGTAGTCCCACATTGATAGCCATTTAAAGTCTGATTTAGTTGGGGATTGGTCCTGCTTTGAGCAGGGGGTTGGACTAGATGACCACGTGAGGTCCCTTCCAACCCTGATATTCTATGATTCTATGAAATGGAACACCTACCTAAATGCTTCCCTGAATCATGGCCTTAATTTCCAATTCCTCCCCAGCTCCCTTCTCCCCCACACACTTTCTATCTTTCCTTTCAGCTCTTTGTTTGCACAAGTTAATGGTGCAGGATATATCTTGGCCTCTGGTGTTATTCTTTCTACTGACTCCTGTACTTGTAAATGGACTGGAATATTGTTGAAAGTAATCTAGTGTTTGGCTTCAAAGCAACAAAGCCTCTTCAGTAAATCGTTAAAAAAACCCACCTTGTTTCTGGGCTACAGAGCGTTCCTTGGCAGGCAAGCCACAGGTTATGGAAGGCTTGTGATCATGTTCATAAAACTGTAACCTCACAACAATGAATTTGTCACTTTGTCTTAAGGAATCTCTGTTAACAATAAAATGCCAAAACTTATCTGCAAAAGTACAGTTTCCCACCACCACCACTCTGATGCTAATCCACTACAACTATTCTGCAAATTGTGGGCCACATCCTCCTCTGTTGTAAACTTAGCATAGCTCCACTGAAGCGTTTTCATTTACACTACCTGAGCAGCTGCCACATATAAATTATGTTAGAAGGCTGTTATGTTAAAAAAAAAAAAAAAGAACACACACACACCAAAACCCATAATCCTAAATTCACAAAAGCCAAGCCTTTATCAAGACTAAGGCTGTGACATAGAAGACCTGACCTTAATTTTTTTCTGCCAGGCAGCATTTGACTGAAAGTTTAATCTACAGATTGAGGCGATGTGCAATTCATTGTATTTTCTATCAAGGATAACTTTAGTTATTGCTGATTGACAAATGAGATGTTATGTTTTTGAAGACAAAAGCTGTATCAAAAGATACCATTAGTGTCACAGCAGCGATAAACTATTTTAATTAAAGGTATGAAGAGGTAACCGCTGACAAGAAAGAAAGTGATTTTAACACTGCAAGCGCATATAAGGCTATCTAGACGTTTTAGACATATACCTTCATTGCGTGATGTTGGCAGCAAAAAATGTTGCCAAGCTAAGTGTTAAGTTTTTGATCTGACAACACTGTATTACTGAGAGAATTGAGAGGCTCAAAGCAATATTTTATTCTCTGCCAGGAACCTGTGCAATAGAAAACTCACTTCTCTCTTGTGGCATGGTCAACAGAGCACTGCGAGATGGTACAGTGCTCCTCTTCTGTTGGATTGGTCTTTCTGCGGAAATCAAGAGTTTGTGTTTCATAGCCGGGAGTATGTCATATAAATAGGATGGTCTCCACTGAGAAGCTTACAGCTCACCCCATTTTGGAAACAAATACTAATTAAAGACACTAAAGATTGATTATCCCTTATGAACAGGTGTTGCTGGTCCTATTGTTGGAACTCCAACTGCAGTCTATTAAAATGAAGGACTGTCTAGTGGTTAGGGTGCTAGCCTGGGACTCTGAGGATTTGGGTTCAATTCCTTGCTCTGTTACAGGTTTCCTGTCCTGTGCCCTTGGACAAGTTATAGGGCTTCTGAATACAGTAAATTAATGGCTGGCTAACCAGAGTGGGAATCTGCACTTGGGGATTGTCCCGGGTTAGATACACCCCATCACGGGGGTTAGGCTTGGAGACAAAAGTTTGGGATTTTG
Source organism: Eretmochelys imbricata (assembly GCF_965152235.1). Classification (NCBI taxonomy): domain Eukaryota; kingdom Metazoa; phylum Chordata; order Testudines; family Cheloniidae; genus Eretmochelys; species Eretmochelys imbricata. The sequence continues at coordinate 94,295,953 of NC_135580.1, forward strand.
GTTCAAGCAGCAAAGATTCCCCAGACTGTTCCTTGTCCCCAAGGAAAGGGGGCCTGGTCTCAGTGCAGCTGCCTCTGTCTTTGAGGCTGGGTGTCCTAGAGTGAGTGCAGCTGCCCTTGGGTGCAGGGCAGTGGGGGCCCTGCAGCCAGAGTCCCTTCGGCAGTAAGGCCCATTCCTTCGGGTGTTGACTTCACACTGTGGTGGGTGCAGTGTGGGTTGAGGGACCCAGGCCCTCCCTACTCCATCAGCTCCTGACCCAAGGCCCTAAGGAACTGGCAGTCCTGTGTTCAGACTCAACCTCACTGCTACAGTCCTGTTCCCTGGGATGCTTCTTACTCTTATTTCCAGTGGCGGACTTCCATAGTCTCTTCTCTGCTGGCCACGGTGGTTGGCTTGTACTCTGCAGGGACCTAAGCACAGTCGGCTTCTGCAGTCTAAGGTACACATCTACTCTCCTCCCCAGTCAGCCCAGACTGAGCTGAGCTGCCCCCTGTTATATCCTGTCTCCAGTCGGAGCATGCCCAGCAAGGGTGAAGGGGACTGGTCTCTTCAGCCCACAGAGTGCAGTTAACCCTAGGCAAGTGCAGGGTAGATACACCCTGTAACAGGGACTTTCAGTGCGCTGTAGCAGTGTCCACATGAGATGTTACTGCATGGCAAGCTGATGTGCTGTAGATTCACACCGTGGCTTGCCAAGCAGCAACATACTAAGGCACAAAGACCATCTGTAAAATAGTAATAGTAGTACGTCTATTCATCCTAGGGAGGGTGGGGGCTAAATATATTAAATAGTGTGAGATCCCAGTGGTCCCTTCTGTCTTATAATCAATCTATGAAGTGATCAGGTTCTATGTTAATGGGGACATAAGTATCTTAGAAAGTTCAAAAATATTTTAAACCCACTTACATGTTGTGGACAGGCGTTATGAAACATATAATAGACAGAAAAAGTGATCCATAAAATGTAGCTGTTGAAATACTGGTGACAAAAACCCTCACTGATTGTCCTAAAAATAGAAAATATTAAAATGTGGTTTTGTCATATCAATAGAACTAGAACTAACACAACTGTCTTTTGTTCTCCTGTTCATTCACTGATGGCAAAGAGTAGTTGGGTCAGGTTTAATGACTATTTCTGTGTAACTCTTTGCATTGATATGAAAAGCTCAACCTTAAAGAGCAATAATATGCCAAAACATTTTCCATATTGTGGTGGAAAAGGGCTGCAATACACCTCCATATAGGGAGAAAGAAGGCAATAATCATGGTATGACATACTGTGATGCATAAACTTTTGGCAAGCTTTGACTTTTAATAGCTACTCTTGTGTGGGAGTAGAGTATAGATGACAGAAGGCATGGAGACCCAAAATGAAAAGGAAAACTCAGTCTCCAGGCCCAACAAAGCCTATAGTTTTCTAGACATGCGGGAGCCACTTACCCTGTGTGGTTCAGAAGCAGGAAAGTCTCCTAATTGGTTCATGTTTCCTTGGTTTAGTTTCCGTCTCTGGTTACTTCACACAGCCCAACACCACCCAATGTCTTACCTAGGCTGAGCCTCAGCTGGATAACTCATCCAAGCAAGAATCACTGGATATCATCTGTGTCCTGTGACGTGGAGATTTAGATACAAGTGACAGCGTATTGATGGCACTGAACTCCAAACCACCTCACGGCCTGTAATAGCGGCATCACCAATGCTAGGACAGAGAAACAACCACCTATTACAACTCCCTGAAGCCTCTTGGAGAAACACAAAGCCACCACAAAGCAGCTTCTATCCCTGTCTGGGGCTCCAGATGCAACATCACTTTACACTCAGTAGTATCAAAGGAAGCCGTAGATTTCAAAGAATTTGTGTACACCTCTCTTCATCCAGGCTCACTCATTACCAGAGGGTATTATTGGCCAATGACCATACACACGCCTACAACCAACTTTAAGAGGCTCAAAGAACTGCAAGAATCTCAGACAGTGGAATGGCAGCTTTGGCACCATCTCCTGATTTATCTCCCTTTTCCTTCCTCCCTTTCCGCCCCCAAAATAAAGAAAGACAATGGTTTAAGGACAAAGGGTGACCGTCATCAATAAATCTATGCTAGATCATAGCTTAGGGAGAGTGATTTATTCTTCCTGAAGCCAGTGGACTCATTGTGGATGGATTCCAATGCCATCCAATGTGCATTCTGCCTACATGAATTATCTTGACCTACAGAGGTTGGATTGTAATTCTATCACGACCATAAGCAGAATTTGGCTTCTCCTGCTAACTAAAACACCACAAAGATACAATTACTCTGTTGGGAAGGAGGCTTGATAGAGGGATCATCTGTTTAGAATGAATGACATTCTATTGTATGTGAGATATGGCTGGATAAGTAATGCAAGTCTGTTAGTGGCACCAAATAAAATAGTGGCAAGTGAAGGAATATTTTGTAGGGCTATCAAGGGAATAGATGCAGACTCTCCCTGATGGACAGCTCTTTGATAGAAGCAGATATGTGTGCAGAGTTCTGAGGATGCAGAATAGCTCAGGGCATTGCTTGTGTTTTATTTTTAATTAAATTTCCAGGGAGAAGTCAACTTTTTTTAAGGCAACTTTCAGTAAAATGCAGTTTAGCATGCAGGAGGGTTTGGACAATGGTAAAAGTAATTATTTCTGGAGAGGGAGTTGTGTGCAAATCTGTAGCTATCTGCTTTATATCTGGGAACCATGTTTGCAGATTGGATGTGGATACAAACTTTGTATCCATGCAGGGCTCTAGATATGGTTTGGGTCAGCTTTAGATAATAAGCCAGAAAATATCACATTGCCTCTATATAAACCCATGGTACACCCACATCTTGAATACTGCGTGCAGATGTGTTCGCCCCATCTCAAAAAAGATATATTGGAATTGGAAAAGGTTCAGAAAACGGCAACAAAAATTATTAAGGATATGAAATGGTTTCCATATGAGGAGAAATTAGTAAGACTGGGACTTTTCAGCTTGGAAAAGAGACAGCTAAGGGAGGATATGATAGAGGTCTATAAAATCATTACTGGTATGGAGAAAGGAAATAAGGATGTGTTATTTACTCCTTCTCATAACACAAGAACTAGGGGTCACCAAATGAAATTAATAGGCAACAGCTTTAAAACAAACAAAAGGAAGTATTTTTTCACACAACACACTGTCAACCTGTGGAACTCCTTGCCAGAGGATGTTGTGAAGGCCAGGACTATAGTAGTTATAGTATAAAAGAACTAGATAAGTTCATGAAGGATAGGTCCATCAATGGCTATTAGTCAGGGTGGGCAGGGATGGTGTCCCTACCCTCTGTTTGCCAGAAGCTGGGAATGGGTGACGGGATGGATCACTTGATGATTACCTGTTCTGTTAATTCCCTCTGGGGCACCTGGCATTGGCCACTGTTGAAAGACAGGATACTGGGCTAGATGGACCTGTGATCGACCCAGTATGGCTGTTCTTATGGTAGCCTGACTGCTACCATGTGATCTTTATGAAAAGCCAGAGCTGCAGAATGCTGTCTGTTTTCAAAGACCTTGAAAGCAGGTTTTTGGCTTGTGTAATGGCCTACACTAGGGCTTTTGCCAATATAAAAACCATTACCCAAAACCCAAATACTCATACACCTAACCAACATTATTATACCGGCAGAAGTTTTAAGTATACACTTGGCTGAATATTCTAAGGGATGGATTTTTTTTGTGTGCCCTGACTGAGTTTTAAAGAGGGATGATGCTAAAGCCTCAGTACTAAAGCTCACAAACAGGATCCCTCTGTCTCCCTGTTAAGTTTTCAGACACTTTTTTGTGGGGTACGGGGAAGTATCACTGCAATGACAGAGGCAGAATCCATGTGCCAATTCAGGTGCAGAGCTAGACTGTGTATTTGGGCACAGTCTTGAGAAAGCGCTGGTAGATAAACTGCACCACTCCAGTAGTAGCTCCAGGAGAAATTACTCTTCTTGCTCCGGGAGGGGAGTGGAAGTAACCAGCCCCAAAGACAACAGCCCTCCAGACTGGCTCGACTGTGCTGGCCATAAATAGTGTGCTTGTGTGGATGGAGCAAAAGACTTTGCCTGCTGCTTTCCCTCATCCCAACCACCACAGCACTGCACGTTCTCAGCGAGCCGATAGTCCCGTAGGGACCAAAGCCAGGAGCAGTAACTTAGAGCAGCCCCTAGGCTCACACGGTGGCTGCGTCTAGAGAAGCTGAGGCTTGAGAATAAGGGAGTGATAACCATCCCTGTACATCATCTTCACGCCTATCCTGTGCCAATATGGATTTCAATGTAGGTTCAGACCCACAGATTGCAGTGGTCCCTGGGGATGCGTGCAATAAGTGTACACATCTTAAAGCATCCTGGGGTATGCTATTTTTAAAGTGAGTTTTCTATTTTGCATCTTGACAGGGGGTTAGACTAGATGACCGTTGTGCTCCCTTCTAATCCTATCATTCTATGATTTGGACACCTCTATAGTTTTATTTCAGGTTTCAGAGTAACAGCCGTGTTAGTCTGTATTCGCAAAAAGAAAAGGAGTACTTGTGGCACCTTAGAGACTAACCAATTTATTTGAGCATAAGCTTTCATGAGCTACAGCTCACTTCATAGATCAAGGGGTTCTCACCTCCTCTACCATATACTTTGGGCCACCATATCACTTTCCCTCACTAGTAATGCTGAAAAAAAAAGTTTCTAGTGGAAATGTAGTCGGCATAGCACCATTGAAGGTTAAAGTCAACTGAGGCTGGGTCTCAAGAGTCTATGCAAAAAACAGCATCCTCTTTCATAATCTGAACACAGCATTGGTTCAAAATGATGGAGTTCTTGGAGAGTAGCTGAACTCAAGCCTCCATGCGTGAAAGAGATTCTACTTGACCAGGCCAGCAAGACTTATTACTTAGGTAGTACATTTGGTTTTGTTTCCTCATAACACAAGCAACTATGAAAGACTTTTTTACTCTGAGCAGGTACCCTGCTGGAGCTTTATAAAAGGGCTTTTAAAATTAAAAAAAAAAATTGCAGCATGTCAGAAGCTTTGGAGTTATTGGCTTGAAATTTCAAACAGCAAATTCAATCTCTGCAAAGGTGCAGAGTTTCTTAGAACTGAGCACCATTGTTTAATTTCACTGAAAAGTAATAAAAGTCAAATATTTACTATGATGTGCTCTGGGATACAGAGTAAAACGAGGCTCCCAGTTAATACATTTTTAAAAGCTAGTATTAGCTTTAGATTTGTAAATCCTTTCAAGCAGTGACATCCTTACCACCTGTCAATTAGTTTCCTTTTGACCATTTAAACTGTAAATAGTAAGGGAAGGGAAATTCACATTAATTGCTAATCTGATACTCAGATTGTAAACTGTTCAGGGCAAGGACCATATATTCCATTAATTTGATGGGACTGCTCAAATGTACAATCCATCAGTGTGTGTCACGTCCACCTCTATGCCTGATAGAGAGGACAAGAGGCTGTTAAAGTTCTCAGCTAGTAAGTTTGGCTTTGGCGCTCACTCTAACTTTTAGGTATGGAAGTCCCTAGTTCAATCCACAGTTGTGTTGGTCAAGATGGCAGCCACCATATTTGTAGGGACTACAATTGTACAGCACCCTGTACAAAGCACCCCTAAATCCTGATTGGCACTATGGGTAGAAATAGTAAACAATAAACATGTCCGGTCACTTTTTTTGATACACAAGAGACTTTGACCAACACTCTTAACAGGGCAGAAAGATTTAAGCCTCAAGAGTTTCTAAACCATTTATATCCTCAGCACAATACTCAGCTCTATTATTGATAGTGGGCTGAATTTTGGTGAGACGTGTTTAGCAAGGTACTGAATGTTTTAAACTCCCATCAAATATAAATCATTGCAGTCTGCCCTAGAATAACTATGTGGTGGGGATGGGGAGCGGGGAGTTACAGAACAGAGATGTACCACGTAAAAGGAGATCTGAAACAAGGTACAGAAGTACAATTATCAAAATGTACAGGGATCAATAAACTTACAAGAACAACATGATTTATAATCTTAGTCAGGATGCATTAAACACTCAAGTGTTTTAGATGCCATTGTCTCGCACACATCAGTCACATTCGGTCACATTCAGACTGAAGCAGAATTCAGAACAGAATTCACTGCATGTAACAAGATAGTACCTAAACTTGCTTATTTTCAAGATAATTTTTACTCCAAAATAAGAAGTGAGTCCCCTTTCCTGTGTTTACATGACTCTTTCTCATTCTTTTGGTACCATATTGTAAGCTTTGAAAACACCAGAAAGGGGAATTAGTTAGGAATCCTTTAATGAAAGAAGCAAAATGCCAAACTTAACTTATCTTTGAATTCTTTATTGGCGTCAGATCAATATACTATATACAACATATGCACAGGACCTGCTTCTCCTCTCAGGGCTTGTCTAGATGAAGAGTTAGTGTGTAGAATGCTGGGGTGTAAATCTCTAAACAGGAGTAGATCAAAGTGCACTAGGGAACATTTAACATATAGGAACAGGGTCCACATAACCAATTAGTTCGCAGCATGCAGGGGCTCTGTAGATTTACACCTAAGTTTACACACACTAAGTCTCTATCCTGACAAGCCTTCATTTATCGATAAGAATCAATAGTAATTGAGTGAAGACAGTGGAAATGCAAGCATAAAACTGGAGTGAACGGAGAATCTGGCCTATACAGTCCCAAAGCAAGGATACATTACATGAACATAGTTATATTTGATTATAGCCAAGTCATCAGGTGATTCCTTTTTCCTGCTGTCCATTATTCTATATCCAAGTAAGTATGCCTCCTTTCACCAGAGATGACCCATGCCTGCCAATAGTGGGGGGAGGGAGGTAGAGTGAGGCAGCCAGCTTCAGCAGTGTTACTGAGCATGCTCAGTCCCATGTGAGCATGCTCAGTATAAGCCAAGCAGCAAATCTGACCCCACATGCCCCTCCACACGTTGCCCCTGCCTTCCACCACCTACATAAAACCAAAGCAGAAGATACAGAAATAGACTGCATAAACCCAGTGCCAATAAAGACACTGGCATGCATCTTTATGGAATATTATAAAGTCTTACTAAGTTTCAGGTTCTATGGCAACTTTAGAGTCCTTCCTGGTTTCTTGAATGCCCTCTCTAGTCCAACAGTAGAATATAGTCTTCAAAAAACTATTACTGATATAAAAGTAATTTAAAAAGACACTGAGTGTTTGAAGCCCCTAAAATGCTCCAGGTATCGGTGGGTTCCCAGTTTAATTTTTAGACCACTTAGCCCCAAAATTAGAAATCTCATGCATTTGAATCTAATTAGCTTTCAACAGCTTTTTACACAGGCTATGATAATCTAACTCTGAAAACCTGGCTCGGGTCCTTATATTGCAGCAGTTTTAGGCTAATTTTCCTAATTAATGTAGATTCAAAAGTTATATCAAAGCCGTTGAAAGAGTGCCTTCCATGCATATGTAAACATCATAGCCGAAACATATTAAAAGCTGATTTGGTACTGATAATGCCAGAATCTTCTACACTATAATCTGTCTGGCTAACAAGTAATACATTCCTATGGTGAGGGTTCCCAAGAAGGTATTTAATGATTGTGGAAAGATATTTTTCATACCTCCCCAAGTTAATTTGGATTTGGTGCCAGTCATGAATTCAGCATCACTGTTATACAAGAATGCATCAAGAAAAATTCTAGTTGTATGGTATCCACATTCAGTTATTTTCTTCACACAGATGAAGCAGAGAAGTCTGCACCTTTGTTTTAGATTGAACTCTTGTCCAGCATTATGGGTTTCCAGAGCAGACGTTAAATTAAGGGCTCATTTAATCTCACATACAAAGTCAATATTAACACTCCCACTGACTTAGATAGGAGAAGGATCAGGTCCTTTTTTACCATTTACAGTGATAAGCTGTTTCTATTCTTTCAAACTCAAAAGCTTCTCTTGATTCTTTACTAGGTATTAACTCCAAATTTTAGAAATCACTTGAAACAAATCAGAAGTTTTAATAAATATTACTGTGCCTGTGTTAAAAAAGTATCCCTTGAAATTAAGTCAACCTGCAATCAAATATTTGAAAGCCCCTTTGAGGTCAAATGGGAGTCCTATCTAAGCCTCCACTTTTGTGGATGCAAGCAGTTGCAAGGTCAAAGCAGCTGCAGATGAGGCCACCAAGATGTCACCAAGGCCACCTGATTGCATAAGTCAGAGACTTGGAAAGCTTGATGACCTACATTCATTAATAAGTAGTCTTCAAGGAGTAAAATAAGTCGTACTTCCTAGAGATTGCCATCTTGTATGCCAGAATCCAAGTTCTCATTTATAATAACATCTAGCTCATACAATGAAGACAACCGTCAAAATGGAAAGCAAGTGCCAGCCATTGGATCAAGGTCTGCCAAGTCTGCAGACAGCCTGAAACAATAGTTCAGAGAGTCTGAGCTTCCTGTATTCTTCTTAATGTTAATTCTGAAGCTTTCTGGTGGGAGTGTAGCTGTAAGCATTTTTCTACCCCCTTTCGGTTTGCCCCTGTGCATTTGAAATCTAAATGCCACCCACTCCTCAGCCACTAATAAACATGGTACATTAATAACATATACATCTATATCATTCAATTAAGCTGAATGAAAGATTCGAGAGGTTGGCACGGCAATGTCTCATCTGCTGATTGGAAAACCTCAAGACCTTTCGAGCAATAGGTGTCCTTAAGCCCTCATACCTTTGGAAAGTAAGAAAAGTACGCACTAATTAAAATAAATTTGTCAGAGACAAGCTATTGCTTCACATATCAGCCAGCATATAGTACAGACTCTACCGCATAACCTCATTGAGCGTTTGCTCTGGGAGAGTGAGGGAGACAGTTCACTCCATCCCTCCCCTCAAACGATTCAATATGCCTTTCACTGGTTCTCAGTATATTTACACACTTTCAATCGTTTATTCCTCTCCAATAGCCAATAATATTAAGTTATTTAACAAGACTGGGAATTACTTTTCTTAGTTATCCAGGTATTGTCTATGTAATCTTTCACCCTTATGATGTACAAATGAGAAAACGTATGCCTTCAAATATAAGATTCAATCTTAGCACCTGGAACCCAGTGAACAACTTTAATTGAAGTGAGTGAGATCATTCGATATCGTGTGTTTTTATACTAAGCAGGTTACGAGTGAACACAAGGGTAGAGTGAAGTTGTTGTGCATGTGAATTCCAGGTTATCTTGCAAGTTTACAGAAGTATTTTTGCCCCAAGGGCAGCTGCATATATGGATGCACATCACTGTGCATACCCAAACTTCCCCAGTTTCCATGTTCACTCCCACACACTTTGTTCCCGTTCTGTGCTACGTCTCAAAGATTTCTAGAGTATGGTAGTATCATGCACAAAGAGACCCACATCCTTCACTTCCATATTCAATCCTACCCTTATTCTTTTGTGCTATGACTGAAGAATGGACTGCAATCAGGTGGATTAGGACCTAGTGCAGAAATGTATGGAGGATGGGAATATAGGGGTCTACACCTTCCAGTCTCTGTTCACTGTCAGGGCTTATTATCAGTCATTGGTTTTACAGTCTAAAATCTCTCAGTGATTGGTCCCCATTGTTCTAGGCACTGTATTTATATACCAGACAGTCCGGGCCACCCTGGCCTTCAGAGAGCTTTCAGTGTAAGTGTGGTGAGAGTTAGATGGTGGATACAATACATGTGAGTAAGTACAAGGTGTCATGAGGGGGAGTGTAACAACCACCACCTAGGTTTGTAGGCATTATGACAGATATCCCATACGTAAGGGTAACATAAGAGAAGGCACAAATAATTTAGAGGAAGTTGTATTTATGACCTTGCATTGGTGGAAGAGCAGGACTAAGCCCTTCTCTACATTTATGCAGCTGTGTCACTGTAGCACTTAGTGAAGACACTACCTATGTCAATGGGAGAGCTTTTCCAGTTGGTGTAGGTACTCCACCTCCCCAAGAGGCAAGGAGAAGCCCTCCCATCAACATAGTACTGTCTACACTGGGTGTGTAAGTATATCACTCAGGGGTGTGGAATATTTTCCATAAGCAATGTAGTTATACTGACACAAGTTTCTAGAGTAGACAAAACCTTAGCCTGGAAAGGTCTTAAAAGTGATAATGAGTGGTTTGTTTTGGATACAATGGAGAAGAGAAAGCCAGCATCAAACAGAGTTCTGATTGATATATAATGCCTGCTAGATACTGCTGATATCTGCAACAGGAGAACCAAGGTTTCTCTCAACCTTGATATCCACATAAAAAAATTCTATCCAAAGCAGGACCATTTTAGGGGCAGGATCAAAGAAAGACCCTGTAGAAAAGTAAAGATGTTAGAAGTTTTATTGTGTTAGTGAACCCTCACTCAGGGAGGGTACCTGATGATTGTGAGTTTTGAGAAAGATCAGAGAAAGGAAAGGAAAGGAAAGGAAAGGAAAGGAAGGAACAGAGATGTCTTCATAGCCATCAGTTGTCAGGGTTCTTATCCAAGTCTCATCATTCATGTCTCCTGTATAGCCAAGGGGAATTTGACAGGAGACAAATACAAATGTCTGTTATTGATTGCTGTTGTTCTTCTTGTTATAAATATACCCATAGTCTAGTCAGGTATTTTATCATTTCAAGGATTCTACTGAAGGAAAGACAGGAGTTTGGGACTCTTAGTTATAAACTCTGTAGGAGTAAGTACTTGTATGGAATATGCTACAGTTTTATTTGGCTAGTTACTGCTTTTAAAAAGTCCTGTACCAAAATATTTTATCTGCGTGGATGCATCATGATGAGTCCTTAGCCCAGGTCATCTGCTGAGTATAAGACAGGGCCTGGTGAATGATAAGGTCTTCAGTTTTGTAACCTCTCCCAGGGCTTTCCTCAAGCATAATGCATGAGGACAGTTTGGGAAGTTACTCTACCCTTTCAGCAGTGGTTCTGTATGCCTATTAGTCACATCGTCACCTATTTATTTATTTATTGCCTCTAAAGGTCCAACACCTTTCTTTCAAATTGAAAAAAAAAAATCAGACCCTGATGGGAAACAGAATGGTTTCAACATTCATAAGCACTTGATGTTTGTGCTAATAACTTGATATTTCTGTGCCCTTCATTTAACCGATGACCTTAATATATGAGTGGAGAAACAGTGTGGGAGAAGCTGAGCATTCTTCCTCCAGGTTTCTTTGTCAAATCACAGCTTTACAAGCACAGATGTTCCCTTGCTGGCATTGTGGATTCTTATGTAGTATCAGGGAGAAGTGACCACTCACAAATTGAGAGACACAGTAGTTCAAGCACAATTTATGCCGAGCGCAGATAACTGCATTGCAGTACCTACACTGAAGCCTTAGGAAAACCTTTTTTCTTCTTTTTATGAATTAGGCTTTATGTCAGTGTTTGAGGATTTTAATAGTGTGCTATACCACAGATAAGTACTGCTAAGATATTATTGAGAATCCCACACTGATTCTCCAAAGGATTTCTAGGAGTAATGTAAGGGAGAGTAAAGCTATTTTTTTAAGTATTCCCAGAGGACAGCTACAAAGTTGCACCTGCAATATTGCAATAATGAAAATATATTAGTTTTTTGTGAAGCATTTCTAAATGTACATATTTATTCTAGTTTTTTTAATAGCTTGGGGGAGTGGGGGAGGAATAAGCAAACACTCACTTCCAAAGCATTGCATAGCTAACTGTCTCATTCTATGTGTTTCAAGTGCCTGAGCCAAAAAGTCGAGTCAAGGGAAATACTCCATTGGATCAATTCCTAGAGGATAATGCTAAGATTCCAGGAGGATTTGTAAACTAAGACCTATCCATGTCGTCTTAGACTTATTCCAGAGAAATATTGGTAGGATTAATAAAAATCAATAACCCAACTTCTGAAAAGATTTTGCAAGGCTATTAAACACACAATAGTTTTTGATCATCAGTCAGCCAGCTACGGTAAGAGTAGCATTGCTTATGTTTACTCCAAATTATTCAGTAAAGGGATTAAAGTCTCCATTCTGCAATAATGTCTATATATATTGTGGCAAATTGCCAGCACTACTTTGATGGGGCTCAGGCTTTCTCTTCTTGGGGAGGGTTCAGGGCACCGTTTCTCGCCTCTGAACTGGGGTATTAACTGCCCCACTAGTGTCCTAGAGGAGGGGAGTGGAGAGAGAGGGACCTGGGGGTGCCCTCTACTCTGGGTCCCGGCCCTACGGATAGCAGTAAACCGCTTGAACTAGTGGTTCCTTCCCCTGCCCTTCAGCTTTTCTGCCCTCCCTCTGCACAAACCAGGTGTCCCTTTACCTAGGGTCTTGGTCTTCTTAGCCCACTGCAGCACTTCTCCAAACTCTCCTCTGCTTCCCTCCAAACTGCTCTCTGCTGCAACACCAGTCCACTCTGCTTCAACTCCTTCCCTTGTCTGATTGAAGTTAGGGGGGTAGGATATCAGGTGACTGGCTTCAGGTGCTTTAATTAATCTATAGGAAACTTTCTTCCCTCTACAGGGAAGAAGGCTCCCTTCTAGTACTCTCCTGCTGCCCTCTGGCCTGGGCTTTCCTTGCTTTTTGCCCCTGCTTCAGTTCCTCTCCCCCCCCCCCCGCCCCAACCGGGCCTGACGCTTTGTCTTCGTTTTGGGTTTTTTTTGCTGTTTTTTGCTGCCGTTCGAGTGCTGGTCGGCTGCCAGCTTGCTGCCAAGCCTCCCCACGCCTGCTCTCGGACGCTGCTATTGCTCCAGCTGAAACCCCTGGAGGAGGGAGGGAGGACTGCCGACCCGCTCCCCGGAGGAGCTCCCCTGGAAGTCCCCAGACCCAACCATTTTGCTGTTTTTGTGGACCCATAATTAATCGATATTAATTTTTATTCTTTTATTTTTTTCTTCTTATCTGCTTGGCATTTCTGGAATGCTCCACAAAGCCCAGAAGAGAAGACAGCCGACAGAGACATCGCCCAGGGAAGCTACAAATCATCGTGGAGGGGGCCGTAAGACTGAGTAATTTTTGAACTGTACTCTTGTGTGGGGGGAGTTTGACTGTGTCTTAACTGCATTTGTAGGGGCACGGGGGTGAGGCACGGAGCTGCCCCCTCATCCATCGGTGCCCCCCCCAACACTACTACAACCATCATGGCCCCCCCACCATCCGTCCCTGCTGGCAACTTGCCATCTGCCTCTAGACTCAACTGCTTGCCCTGAATTCCATCATCCGGACCAGACACAACAGCCGACCAAACGAGACTTTTTGGACAAAAGCGCGTGGGTCCACGTTCTCCCCCCCCCCCCCCGCCCCGGACTGCCCACCCCACAGTTTGCCCCTACTACCTGACCCTAACTCCTGTTTCCTTCCCCTGTCCAGTCCGACCCATTTAGCTCCCCTCCACCCGCCTGCAGCCCAGCCTGGAGAAGTGGTTAATCTGCTTCCCCCTCCCCCCTCCTCCTTCTGGTGTCTCCCCGTCTCTCCCTGCTCACAATGGCGGGGAATGAGAGGGGTGAGGCCCCTCTAACAACCTCAGCTGCCCCTCCCACACCCGCACCCCTGCCCAATCCCCAAGCCCTCCCCCCCACCACTGCTGCCAAAACACCTGCCACCGCCCCCGCTGGGGCACCGGCAGCAGGAGGCACCGGGGCGATTACTGCCGCTGCTATGCCCACCGCCCCCCCAGATTCTAGGAAACCCCCCCAGTTGGCCGGAAAGGCCAGGGTGTGAAGAAGGGACAGGGCCCTGCTACAACCACCAGGCCCTCCATGGCAGGGGCTGCCCCCACCGCTGTGGCCTCGTCATCGACCATGGCGTCCCTCCCCGCTGTTCCCTCCACCAGCTCTGCGAGCGTCCCCTCCCCGGCCCCCAGGAGGCGTATGCCCAGGTGGTGGCAGCCCCCCGCATGCCTGCCGCCTCGTCATCTCGCCCACCCACCGCCTCCACTACCATCAATAGCGGCCGTGGCCCGTTTCCTACCATGACCAGGAGGCACGGTGTCCGTTGCCTCCTGATGCCCGCCTCGCCCCACGTGGAGACATACGTGCAGGCATTGGCGAGGGTGGTAGGACCCACGGCTATTGTGGCAGCCTCCAAAATGCATGGGAAGGTTGTCTTTTTCTTAGCATCGGAGGCTGCCGCCCAGGAGGCGGTGGAGAAGGGCCTGGCGGTGGGGGGTGTTTGTCCCCCTGGAGCTGCTAGAGGACCTGGGCGTCCGCCTAGTCCTGACCTCCGTCCCTCCCTTTCTACCCAATGCAGCCCTGTTACCCGTTCTCTCCACCCTGGTGAAACCCGTTTCTGTCATCAGCCCTCTTCCGTTGGGCTGCAAGGACCCCACCCTCCGTCATGTCCTCTTGTTCCGCCAGCAAGTGCAGCTTCTACCGCTGCCGGTGGCATGTGCTGAGAGGCGCTCGAGGGGTCCTTCCTAGTCCCCTACCAGGGAGCCCGCTATCGGGTCTTTTACTCCACGGGAGAGGCCCGGTGCTATCTCTGCCGATCAGCGGGGCATGTCTGAAGAGACTGCCCCTTGGCCCAGCGGGGAGGGGCACCCGAGACCCCCGAGACCTGGCAGGACATCGGCTCCGTCATTGCTGATGCCCCTGGCCGCCCGGCACCTGAAATCACCTCTCCTCCTGCTCGATTCACCACTACTCTCGCCCGGGCCCAAGAGACACCTCCCCTACAAAGCCCAGACGAGCGAGGGAGCCCACCCTTGCTGTTAACAATCCGGCAGAGCTTATGGAGGAGCGTGCAGCAAAGATATTACCGGGCATAGGAGAGGGCCTACCCCCAGGAGAACCCCCCCCATGCTGCCTCACAGTTACCCCCCTGAACCCCTGAACCATCGCCTCTGCCCCCCGACACGACCCCTGCTAACCAGCCCCCAAACGAGGCTATGGAGGGCTGGACCCTAGTCCAGGGAAAGCGAGGCAAGCGGAAGGCTCGAGCTCCGCTGCACCCATCCGATGCGGAGGCTCCCCAGAAGACCAGGAAGGGAGGCACTGATACTGAGCCTTCCGCTATGCCCACGAGTGAGATCCATCCGCCGGTGTCGGGAGGGGAAGACATAATAGCATTGGAAGGTAGGATCTCCCCTCCATGGGAAACCCTCTCCTCTGAGACCCCTGAGGAAGCCCCTTCTGCCCAAATATCACTCGAACCCCCCGCAAACCCCGAAGTGACCGTCGAAGCGGGCGCCAGAGGGGAGACCCCCGGGGTGGCAGAAGGCGACCTCTCCTCCATGTATGAGGAGATCGAGGCCCTAGGTTTGACCCCAGTCACCCAGGGAGAGGATGCCCTACTGCCGGCCAGCCTCGATCTGGGCAACCTCACCCCAGTCCCCCTTTCCCCATGCTCCCTCCCCCAACCGCCTTCCTGGGCGGGCACCCTACAGAAGGTGGTCCACCACCTGATGCCGTGGCTGCCAAATCCACCACAGAGCCTGCGCCTAGCATCACTGGGAGCCCCTTCCCCCCACCTTAACCCTCAAATCTGCTCGGGAGGCGCCACCTTTCAGCTGCTTGCCTCCCGAAGCCCAGAGCCTCGCCTCTGCCCCGCCCCCGCCCCCACCCCTGTCCCTGCCCAATCCACCTCCTCCTGTAATGCTATTGCCGCCCCTGGGGTTATTTCCTTCCCGTTTTTTGCGGATTCCCCCCAAGGAACAGCCTTTGCATTTTCCTGCCACGACCCGTTAGGAGCTGCAATTTTCCCTCTGCCATCCCCTTCTACCCCAAGGCGTGAGACGGACCTAATAACTTTAGCCTGTCAGACGCCCTGTCAGTGGTCTGCACCCTGCCTGCCCACCTCAGTGGACCACGAGGCTGCACCAAGAGCCCCACCAGGGAATAACCCGGAAATCGCAACCCCACCCCCCCATGAGCTGCGAAAAGCGTTGCGGGAGTTTTTAGAAGACATCCGTGGCTCCCGCAACAGGGTACAGCTAGCTCTCCAGCTATGGGGGGACTTTGATCAAATCCTCCAGGCCACAAGGGCCCTTATAAAGGAGGATAGAGGGAAAGGAAGGCATGGTGCTGCGGCCTACGGGCGGGCCCGCAGCTTCCGTGATGATTTACTCACTTACGGAATGGGTCACGGATTGTTGCGTGACCCGCCGGGGGCCACGAACACCCCCGCCAACAAGGAACCCCCACCCCCCCAGCCCTCCGCATGACGCCTCTCATTATCGCAACTTTGAACACCAGGGGCTGTAGGATGGCTCTCCGCAGGTCCCAGGTGCTCTCTTACCTTCGGGAAGGGGGGTACTCTGTGGTTTTCCTGCAGGAGACCCATACGGATCCGACCGCCGAGGACAGCTGGCGGCTGGAGTGGGGGGATGGGGTCTACTTTAGCCACTTCACGATTCAACAAGCTGGAGTGGCGACCCTGTTCTCCCCCAACCTACGGCCCGAGGTGCTAGGGGTCACTGAGGCCATGCTGGGCCACCTGCTGCATCTCTGAGTCCGTATGGAGGGGCTCGTGGTCAACCTCGTTAACATCTATGCCTCGACAATGAGCCCGAAGCGGCCGCAATTTTATCAGCGGGTGTCTGACTTCCTCAGCACCCTAGATTCTCACGAGTGCCTAGTCCTGGGAGAGGACTTTAACACCACCCTCGAGGAATGGGACCGCTCAGGAGCCGAGCTGAGCCCGGCCGCTGCGAACATTCTCTGAGGAATAGTCGAACATCTCTCCCTAGTAGACGTCTGGCGTGACCACCACCCAGATGACACTTCCACGTTCACCTTTGTCCGGGTGGAGGCCCATCGGTCACACCACTCTCGTTTGGACCGTATTTATTCATCCCGTTTCCATCTTTCACAAGCCCACTCCTCCGATATTCGGCCGGCCCCATTTTCCGACCATCATCTAGCCACCATAACAGCCTCCCTCCGTGCAGAGAGGCCGGGGCCGGCCTATTGGCACTTTAACAACAGCCTGTTGGAGGATGAGGGCTTCGTGACATCCTTCCGGGAGTTTTGGCTGGCCTGGCGAGATTAGCGGCGTGCCTTTCCCTCGGCACGGCGATGGTGGGATCTAGGGAAGGTGCGCACCAAGCTCTTCTGCCGTGACTACACCTGGGGCACCAGCCGACGGAGAAATGCAGCGATAGAGCAGTTGGAACGGGAGGTCTTAGAGATGGAGAGGTGTCTGGCCACCATCCCCGAGGACCCGTTACTCTGCAGAGCGTGCCGGGAGAAGCGGGAGGAGCTCCGGGCCCTCGAGGACCATCGGGCCCGAGGTGCCTTTGTTCGATCCCGCATCCGCCTCCTTCAGGAGATGGATCACGGCTCCCATTTCTTCTATGCCCTGGAGAAAATGAGGGGTGCCAAGAAACACGTCACCTGCCTTCTAGCAGAAGATGGCACCTCCCTCACAGATCCGGTGGAGATGTGTGGGAGGGCCCGTGACTTCTACACAAGCCTTTTCTCCCCGGATCCGACCGATCCTGGCGCTTGCAGGGTGCTCTGGGAGGAACTCCCCACGGTCAGCGTGGGTGACTGAGACCGACTAGAGCTGCCTCTCACCCTGGCCGAGTTCTCAGAAGCCCTCCGTCACATGCCCACCAATAAATCTCCAGGCATGGATGGCCTGACCCTGCAGTTCTACCGCGCGTACTGGGACATCCTTGGCCCAGACCTCGCCACTGTCTGGGCCCAGTCTTTGCAGGGTGGGCCGAGTCTTTGCAGGCGAGCGGTGCTCGCCTTGTTGCCGAAGAAGGGGGACCTCCGCGATTTACAAAACTGGTGTCCTGTCTCGCTCCTTAGCACGGACTACAAAATCGTAGTGAAAGCAATCTCGCCGTGGCTAGGGTCCGTGATGGCGGATGTGATCCACCCAGACCAGACCTATACTGTCCCGGGCCGCAGCATTTTTGACAACCTATTTCTAGTCCGAGACCTTTTGGAACTCGGGCGTAGAGACAGTCTGTCGTTCGCCCTCCTGTCTCTTGATCAGGAGAAGGCGTTCCATAGAGTGGACCATGGGTACCTCCTGGGCACTCTGCAGGCGTTTGGATTCAGACTTCAGTTTGTGAGTTTTCTCCGGGTGCTGTACGCTTCCGCGGAGCGTCTGGTTAGGCTCAACTGGACCCTGACTGAACCGTCAGCTTCAGGCGAGGAGTGCGGCAGGGGTGCCCCCTCTCGGGCCAGCTGTACGCTCTGGCGATCGAGCCCTTCCTCTGTCTCCTCCGAAGGAGGTTGACAGGGTTGGTGTTACGGGAGCCGGAGCTGCGGCTGGTCCTGTCGGCGTATGCCGATGACATGTTCCTCATGGTCCAGGACCCGGGCGACTTGGCGCGGGTGGAGGCTTGCCAGGCCATCTATTCGGCAGCCTCCTCCGCCCGAGTCAACTCGGTCAAGAGCTCTGGCTTGGCGGTGGGGGACTGGCGGCAGGTGAGCTCCCTCCCACCCGCGCTTCAGACCATCCGGTGGAGCGCGGGTCCACTGCTCCACCTAGGCGTTTACCTTTCTGCCACGCACCCTTCTCCGCCGGAGAACTGGCAAAATTTAGAAGGCGGGGTGATAGAGCGGCTCCGGAAATGGACGAGGCTCCTCCGATGTCTCTCCCTCAGAGGGAGAGCACTGGTGCTTAACCAACTAGTCCTGCCCACGCTCTGGTACCGGCTCAACACCCTGGTCCCGGCCCCGGGTTTCCTGACCAACCTTCGGACATCGATTATGGGGTTATTTTGGTCAGGAATGCACTGGGCCCCTGTTGGGGTTCTTCATCTACCCCTGAAGGAAGGAGGGCAGGGCCTGAAGTGTCTGCACACTCAGGTCCATGTCTTCCACCTCCAGGCCCTGCAGAGGCTCCTTTATAGTGCAGGTAGTACAACGTGGAGCATACTGGTGCACGCCTTCCTGCGCCACTTCCAAGGGCTCCGATACGACCGGCAGCTCCTTTATCTCCATCCGAGCGGTCTTCCACGAGACCTCTCCGGGCTGCCAGTCTTCTACCAGGACCTCCTCCGGACCTGGAAACTGTTTTCAACAACACCGTGGGAGCAGATCTCCTTGCGGAGCCCCTGCTACACAACCCCCAGCTCTGTGTGCAGGTGGCGGAGTCCCGCTCGGTGCGCCAGAGTTTGGTCCTGGTGGAAGTCACGAGAGTCGGAGACCTCCTGGACTACAACCGGGGAGATCTGGATCCCCTGACGCTCGCTCAGTGCATGGGGCTCTCCAGACCTTGCACCGCCCGGTGCGTACTTCAAGAGGTGAAGGCCGCCTTGACGCCCGCTGCTCGGGCTTATCTCAACCGAGCCCTGCGCGAGGGTGCACCCTGCCCACCCTCTACCCCAGGCCCGCCGGACCTTTCAATTGGGCCCCTGCCCCGTAGATCCCAACAAACCCCTCACCCTTTCACTGCGAGCTGGCTGCATGAACTGCAGCCGGTCAGCTTCCAAATTGCGCCACGGAAACATCTATACACACTCACGCTTCACACCCTTCACGCCCACACCCTGGTGTCCCGCCCCCATACAACGTGGCGGGACCTCCTGCCACCTTTGGAGGGTGAGCAGCCCCGGAGGGCCAGCCTGTATTCCACCTTGGTCCTGAGGCCCGTCGGGACATTAGTTGGCGGCTCCTTCACGGAGCTGTGAGCACGGGCGTGTTTTTGATGCGGTTCACCCCCATCCTGGATACTTGCCCTTTTTGCAACATGAGGGAAACCCTGCCACACGTATATTTAGAGTGTGCCAGGCTGCAGCCCCTTTTCCGTCTCCTAACAAATATTTTATTACGCTTTTGGCTACACTTTTCCCCTGACCTTTTTATTTACACACTCACCATCCGTGGCCCCACAAAGTCGCGGGATCTCTTGGTTAACATCCTCCTAGCCCTAGCTAAAATAGCCATTTATAAAACCAGATAGGGGAGGCTGGCCAATGAAGCGTCCTGTGACTGTAGGGCCATTTTCCGATCCTCAGTACATTCACATATCCGGGCGGAGTTCCTTTGGACGGCGTCCACCGACTCCCTTGACGCTTTCGAGGAGTGGTGGATGCTGTCCAGGGTTGTCTGCTCGGTGACCCCATCCGGTTTCCTCCGTCTGACCCTTTGATTGAGGGGAAGAGCGAGAGACCCCAGCCCCAGCCGTTGCCACTGTGGATACCATCATTACTGTCACCTTGGAGGGTCCTATCACACGTGGGTGTACGTCCCCCCCCACCCCCAAACCGCCCACCCTGCAGCCGTGCCCATCTTGTCAGGCACTCTCAGGAGAGGGATAATCGGTGACACTGGGCGTGGCACTAGGTAACTTGAGGGGGTGGAAGACCACGAGTGTCGAGGAAGCCCCCCGGCTCTAGGCCACCCGGTAACTCAGGAGGGTGGAAGACCACGAGTGTCGAGGAAGCCCCCCCGCTCTGGGCCCAGGCTAGCCTGAACACTTCTCCCTCCTGAAGGCTGCTGTGTTAAACCTTGCGTTTGCTTTTGTTTTGTTGCATAGTTTTGCTTTATGCTTTTTGGTGATTCTTTGTAAGTGTTATACAAATAAAACTTTTTTCTGCTTAAAAAAAAAAACCCACTCTCCTGCTGCCCTCTGGCCATGCTGTATCACAATATTTGTATACATATATGCCCTAGAATGTCACATAATTTCAGTGGAAGTAGAGAAGTTAAGTGCTTTCATGATGATTACATGACATTCCTATAATTTAAGGAACATTTCTACCTTGCCACATGCAGGACACAGTAAAAAAAATTGTTTAGATTTTAAAAGGGCGGAGACCATATAAGAAAAGGCAGAGTGTTTGAAGTCTGTCTCATCAAGAAAGATTGCAGAAGTTCATTTTTCAGAAGTTAAGAGATGTGGGACTGCAAGATTAACATCTCAATGGACCAGATTCCAGTTCTCTTACTCATGTGTCTTCAAGAGCATTCCCATTGAATTCAGTGGACTGAGTCACGCTGGATTCATTCATTGCTAGAAAGATATCAGAATCAGGCCTGATATTTGTGTGTTGAGACGAGCTACTTTGTCTGAAGCTTAGATTCTGCAACAAGGAAGCTATGCAATAAAATTCCCAATTGCTAATGATATCAACCCGCCCTGTTTCTCAGACCAGCTGGTTAGTTGCTTTCAAAACATCTGATCTGCTACTAACTTCAGCTACAGACTACCCGTAAAGTTGCAGTCATGATGACTAAAAAGAGAGACAAACTGTCACTAAAAGTAATGGAAAGCTAAGATAAAGATCAAGAGAGCTCATAATCTTTAACTAGGCGCCAATGTATAATTGCTGATAAAGATTCTGCAGTAACTGCATGTTCACAGTGTATTGCTTCACTTTCAGTGAAAGGACACTTGAATGGGGAGAGTTTCTAGAAAGGAAGAGATGTTATTGTGATAGTAGCTAAAGCCAGATGGTGTGTCGGTTTCATTTCACAAATTTCGATGTTCAGGTTTTTTAGGTGTGTTGTCAGGACCAAGCAGCTGGGTTGGCTTAAAATAAAAACACAATAGAAAAAAGGGGTTCCAGATGAGTTGGGGTAAAACAATAAGATGTATGTCATTCTAGCTGATGAGCAGGTACCATAATATATATCATCCACGTAGGTCATAGAAAGCCTTCATTCAAACTGGTGCTGTGTTTTACCTTCTACAGAGGTGACTGGTAACTGCTTATGGCGGGGGGAAAGGGAAGCACCGTTGAAAGGTTCTGGTGGTTTGCAGCGGGGTTCAGGTCAGGTACTCAAGAGACAGATTTCAACTTCATAGCTCAGGTTTATTTTTATGATGGGCCAGTTCAGAACTCCAAATCTGCAATGCAGCTTGGGTGTAGACCTGAAGTTTTGGAACTTGAATTTGGATCGAAGCTTCACAACGAACCCACTTTTGCTATTAATATTACAAAGTATAACAGTGTGACTTTCCAGTTCTTAATTATTTATTATACCATATTAATATATACACACTAAAGCCCCAATCCAGCAAACCATTAAGCATTTGTTCAATTATAAGCATGTGAGAAGTCCCATTGAAATAAATGGAACTGTTCAAGTGCTTGGATTTAAGCATGTTTAAATACTCGGCAGGATTAGGGCCTTTCGAAAAAATGAAATAAAACACCATTGTCAGAGTTTCAGGGGAACTGCACTTGTATTTCCCCTGCCTCCCTATTTTCTCCAACGCCTTCTGCCTCCCCTTGCCCCCCACCTGTCACCCCTGACCCCCACTGTCTCCCCCGGGCTCCACAGCCCTTCCCCTGCAGCGGTTCCAGGCCACAACCCATTGCCCTGAGCTTTCTTCTGCAGCCTGGCACACACTCGAGGCAGGCTCCACTGTGGAGCTGTGTTAACTGCAGCTGCTGCTAGTCCGGTCTTGCTTCTCTGCTCTGAGCACCACCTAGCAGTGCTCAGTGGGAGCACTCGATGCCAGTGCCTTTCCCAGGCTCATCCCCTCAGCGGTGCTGGGGGGTGGGGGGGGACACCTCTCCACACCTTGCCTATGCCTTCCAGCTGTCTTTATGCCTCTTTCCAAAGCTAGCCTCCCATCTCAGATGTCCCAGTTTATAATGGCTCCCTGTGTCTCAGATGACTGCCCATGTAGCAGGCTGGCAAACCTTGTCCTCAGCTGAGGTTGGGTAACCTAGTCCTTCATAAAGGCAAGAGCACCCCATCCCTAGTGGCCAGGTATGCAGGTTGTCCCAAGTGAGTGCCAACAAGAGCGTTACATCACGGCACATCAGTGTGTGTTCTGTACATGCCACATATTTGGAAGAATTAATTTGGAAGTGTTTTAGTGAGTTTTAGAGACAGTGCTCGGTACTCCTTTTTGTATTTCTGTGCCTGGGGAATCAGGCTGCCTATGTTACCATTAATGCAACTCTACAGTGCTCTGAGAGGAAAGTTATAAGACATACCTTTCAGACACATTACCTAAGATAGCTTTTCTAAATATATTACTGTTTAGAATGAAAGGTCTGACCCGTGGATCTACCAGAGCTTGGAGCAAGTGCTGTGTCCTATTGTAAATCCTTTCCAGTAATAATAAATAATCCCTCCCTGTTATCTATCACTTTTCATCTGTAAATCTCAAAGCACTTTACAGAGGAAGTCAGAATCCTCCCCAGGGAGACTGAGGCACAGCGGTGAAGTGCTTTGCCAAAGGTCACATAAGCTGGTAGCACAGCCAGAACTAGAACGCAGGTCTCCTGAGTCCCAGTCCAGTGCTCTATGGATTAGGCATAGCTTTGTAGTTTATCACATGGATATCACCAAATATCAAGTGTGCTGCATGAATACATTAAAAATTTCGACACCTATGCTTATGTAATGCACATGCTATAGACTGAGTGGTGACATCTATGATCTGTTGAATTTATTATACAGCAAAATGACCAAATTGCATGATCATACACTTGCTGACCAAAGAAATCTGATTGTTCAAGGCAAGATTTTGTGCTCCAGGTCTAATCATTGCCCCTCCCTTCCCCCATTTCTACTAAGCTGACTTCACATCGCTTTGCTATTGACTTGTGTTTCCCTTGCCAACAGCCAGCTCTCTACCATCCATGTCTTGATAGCTCTATCACTGTCCCCAATCTTAATAATCAGAATGTTGCCTCTCACCCACCCCTTTGTTTCCAAAGTTTTCTGTTCCTGATAAGCTGCAGCAAGCATAGCCTGCTTTTGTGACACAGAAACAGTGCAGGCTTCTCTCTGTCAACTGAGGCTGTTTCAGAGGATGTACTGTACTAGCAGTTAGAACCGGTCTGGGAGACCTTTGGAGAGCAGCAGGTGGCCATGCTGCTAAAATCACCATCATCACCAGGGGCCATTATGTACACACCCTGCCCTTGGTAGCCCCCCACTTAAGCACACAATCTTTGTGTGATAGGATGAACAAACCCCATGCTGGGCAACAAGGGGTTAAAGGATTCTTTGGGGCTCAGCCAGCCCCGCCACCCCTGTGGCAAATGTTCCATCTTCTGAAGGAATTAAAAGGCAGGGAATTATCTCCTCAGCTGGGTGGCAGAGCTGGAGGTCAGCAACCCAGCAGCCCACAGCTCCAGAGCTAAGCCTGAGAGCTCTGACACAGCTGTCCAAGGGGGCCCTCCCTGAGGGAAGGGAGGACCCACTCCAGAGAAGGAAATATCCTGTGGACCATGGTAACTCCCTCTTTCTTCTTTTGGTTTGGATTTCTGCACTAGGGGAAGGCCTTTGACCAAGCTGACCCTGGGGAGAAGAGAGGAAGAGGCCCAGGGTGGACAAGGTCTAGGGTTGCCAGCTGTCTAATTACACAAACCCAACCACCCTTGCTCTGCCCTGAGGCCCTGCCCTGCTCACTCCATACCCCTCCCTCTGTTGCTCACTCTCCCCCACCCTCACTCACTTGCACTAGGCTGGGACAGGGGTTGTGTTGTGGGAGGGGCTGTGGGCTCTGGGAGGGGGTTCAGGGCTGGGGCAGAGGATTGGGGTGAGGGTTCTGGGAGGGAGTTTGGGTACAGGATGGGGTTCCAGGCTGGGGTAGGTGTATGGGAGGAGGCTCAGGGCTGGGGCAGGGGAGTTTGGGGTGCTGTGTATGGGAGGGGGCTTGGGGAGTGGGCTCTGGCTAGGCAGTGCTTACCTTGGGCGGCTCTTGGTTGGTGGTACAGTGGGCTTAAGACAGGCTCTCTGCCTACCCCGGCCTCACACTGCTCCTGGAAGTGGCCAGCACATACCTGAAGCCATGGGGGAGAGGCAGGGGGTTCAATGTACTGTGCACCACTCCTCCCATTGGCCACAGTTCCTGGCCAGTGGGAGCTGCAGACTTGGTGCTGGGGCAGAATGCAGAGACCCCTTATTTCTTCCCTTCCCCCGCCCCAGAGCTGCAGGGATGTGCTGGCCACTTCTGGTAGCGGCACAGAGCCAGGGCAGGCAGGGAGCCTGCCTTAGCCCCACTGTGCAGCTGGACTTTTAGCAGCCTAAAATGTCCCAGTTTGGCTTCAGTAGCTTCCGGGAGAGAGAGCCAGATTCCAGGAGACTCCTCATGAAACCGGGAGGGTTGGCAATCTTAAGGACAGCCTAAAGCAGCTGTGTTTGCCAGACTACTGGTAGCTCAAAGGGCCCTGGTTTGGAGCCTGGTGGAGTGGGATGGCCTGGGCTCCCCTCCCAACAACCCCCTTGGCAGGCAGGGGTTGCAGCTGTGACCACTAGGCCATGCTCTCCAACCAGACACCAAGTGAGGACCATTATGCTCTGTAATGGCTCACAAACACCACTACTCAGGGCTAGTTTAATATCAAAGTCCTCAGAGTCCTTAACCACAAAATAATCCAGACAGTCCTCAGAGTCCACCAACATAAGGTCCGTAACAATACTGCAACAGTTCATACTTGGATCCACTTTTTCAGCCACACGCAGAGCTCTTCCTCTGTCAGTCTGCTCCACCCAACACTGCCAGCCCTTGCTGGCTAGAGCTCAGCTCTAGCTTGTTTCACTTTCAGTATCAGCCTGGTTGTGAGGGAGAAGGCAGAGGAGGTCTATATACTGCCCTCTTCCAGACTGTTCCTCTCCATTGGCTGGAAGAGAGGGGAGACCTGCCCTCACCTTATACTACAGAGCTCCTGATGCCAGGCCCTTAAAGCAACAGTATCCTGGAGTTTTCCCATAATCCAACTCCTCATCCCCTGGGACTGCATCCTATCTTCCACTTTCTGGGCCTTTGTTCACTCCAAAACCTGGAACAGAGTCTTCTGGCTCCCTTTATTCTTCAAGGTCCGGTACACCCCAACACAGTGACCATTGCAACAGATATGTGAGGGAAAAATAATCTGTTTCTGCCATGGAAATGAAACGTGCTGGTCAGTATGCCCTAAGCATCCCCTTCTGAGAAAGAGGATGCAAGTCTGTTACAGCCCTTCTTAAAGAGCACAATTTTAAAATCAAGGAGTAGAGGTGTGCAGGTCACCATTTTAGTCCCTATTATTAGCCAGGATGGCAGCCATCACATGAACTGTCCCTTAAGAGTTCTCCTGAGAAGTAAGGATGTTCAAATCAGCTCAGATAAAATATTGTTTTGATAAGTTATTTTTATTTTCTAGTCATCTCTGTATTTCCCTGGTTCTAACCACAGACTGGATATTGAAATGCTCAACCAGCCTAGGTTTGCATCCTCAAGTGGTTCAGACAGTACATACCAGGTATGAATAAGCATCCACATTATCTGATGTTTGCCCATTACTACTTGGAGGGTTGTCTTTTCAATTCTATTTGTGTCAACTGTGGCCATGAGGGCACAGGAGTGCCCAGGAGCCATCTACAGCCTTGCTTCAGAAAAGCTACCCAATCCCACAAAGGACCATGGTATCGGTGTACATAGATGCCAAAGGCAAGAACCAGATAGTGTGACTCAGCAAGGAGAAGGCGAGAACAAGAATTGACATTAAAAATATGCTTTAAAACCCCAGAAGAAGGCATGGGGCAGAGGTTAAGTAGCCAACGATTGCAGGCGGGCAGGAGAGGGAAGCAGCAGACAGAGGAGTGATGTGCATGTAACAAAACATAGAGACTTGGTTGTTCATAAAGGAAACCACTGCCTCTTAGGTTTAAAAAGTAACCTCCTGTGGGCAATATAGACCTCAGCTTGTGGCTTCTGTCATCAGTAAGGGTATGTCTACACTATGGAATAAGGTCGAATTTATAGAAGTCGTTTTTTTAGAAATCGGTTTTATATATTCGAGTGTGTGTGTCCCCACAGAAAATGCTCTAATTGCATTAAGTGCATTAACTCGGCGGAGCACTTCCACAGAACCGAGGCTAGAGTCGACTTCCGGAGCGTTGCACTGTGGATAGCTATCCCACAGTTCCCGCAGTCTCCGCTGCCCATTGGAATTCTGGGTTGAGATCCCAATGCCTGATGGGGCTAAAACATCGTCGCGGGTGGTTCTGGGTACATATCGTCAGGCCCCCGTTCCCTCCCTCCCTCCGTGAAAACAAGGCAGACAATCGTTTTGCGCCTTTTTTCCTGAGTTACCTGTGCAGACGCCATACCATGGCAAGCATGGAGCCCGCTCAGGTAACCATCACCCTATGACTCCTGGGTGCTGGCAGACGCGGTACGGCATTGCTACACAGTAGCAGCAACCCCTTGCCTTGTGGCAGCAGATGGTACAGTACGACTGGTAGCCGTCATCGTCATGTCCGAGGTGCTCCTGGCCATGTCGGCTGGGAGCGCCTGGACAGACATGGGCGCAGAGACTAAATTTGGAGTGACTTGACCAGGTCATTCTCTTTAGTCCTGCAGTCAGTCCTATTGAACTCTTATGGTGAGCAGGCAGGCAATACGGATTGCTAGCAGTTGTACTGTACCATCTTCTGCCAGGCAGGCAAGAGATGAGGATTGCTAGCAGTCGTATTGTACCATCTTCTGCCAGCCAGGCAAGAGATGAGGATGGCTAGCAGTCGTACTGTACCATCTTCTGCCGGGCAGCCATGAGATGTGGATGGCATGCAGTCCTTCTGCACCGTCTGCTGCCAGCCAAAGATGTAAAAGATAGATGGAGTGGATCAAAACAAGAAATAGACCAGATTTGTTCTGTATTCATTTGCTTCCCCCCCTCCCCCGTCTAGGGGACTCATTCTTCTAGGTCACACTGCAGTCACTCACAGAGAAGGTGCAGCGAGGTAAATCTAGCCATGTATCAATCAGAGGCCAGGCTAACCTCCTTGTTCCAATAAGAACAATAACTTAGGTGCACCATTTCTTATTGGAACCCTCCGTGAAGTCCTGCCTGAAATACTCCTTGATGTAAAGACACCCCCTTTGTTGATTTTAGCTCCCTGAAGCCAACCCTGTAAGCCGTGTCGTCAGTCGCCCCTCCCTCCGTCAGAGCAACGGCAGACAATCGTTCCGCGCCTTTTTTCTGTGCGGACGCCATACCAAGGCAAGCATGAAGGCCACTCAGCTCACTTTGGCAATTAGGAGCACATTAAACACCACACACATTATCCAGCAGTATATGCAGCACCGGAGCCTGGCAAAGCGATACCGGGCGAGGAGGCGATGTCAGCGCGGTCACGTGAGTGATCAGGACATGGACACAGATTTCTCTGAAAGCATGGGCCCTGCCAATGCATGCATCATGGTGCTAATAGGGCAGGTTCATGCTGTGGAATGCCGATTCTGGGCTCGGGAAACAAGCACAGACTGGTGGGACCGCATAGTGTTGCAGGTCTGGGACGATTCCCAGCGGCTGCGAAACTTTCGCATGCATAAGGGCACTTTCATGGAACTTTGTGACTTGCTTTCCCCTGCCCTGAAGCGCATGAATACCAAGATGAGAGCAGCCCTCACAGTTGAGAAGCGAGTGGCGATAGCCCTGTGGAAGCTTGCAACGCCAGACAGCTACCGGTCAGTTGGGAATCAATTTGGAGTGGGCAAATCTACTGTGGGGGCTGCTGTGATGCAAGTAGCCCACGCAATCAAAGATCTGCTGATATCAAGGGTAGTGACCCTGGGAAATGTGCAGGTCATAGTGGATGGCTTTGCTGCAATGGGATTCCCTAACTGTGGTGGGGCCATAGACGGAACCCATATCCCTATCTTGGCACCGGACCACCAAGCCGCCGAGTACATAAACGGCAAGGGGTACTTTTCGATAGTGCTGCAAGCTCTGGTGGATCACAAGGGACGTTTCACCAACATCAACGTGGGATGGCCGGGAAAGGTACATGACGCTCGCATCTTCAGGAACTCTGGTCTGTTTCAAAAGCTGTAGGAAGGGACTTAATTCCCAGACCAGAAAATAACTGTTGGGGATGTTGAAATGCCTATATGTATCCTTGGGGACCCAGCCTACCCCTTAATGCCATGGCTCACGAAGCCGTACACAGGCAGCCTGGACAGTAGTCAGGAGCTGTTCAACTACAGGCTGAGCAAGTGCAGAATGGTGGTAGAATGTGCATTTTGACGTTTAAAGGCGCGCTGGCGCAGTTTACTGACTCGCTTAGACCTCAGCGAAACCAATATTCCCACTGTTATTACTGCTTGCTGTGTGCTCCACAATATCTGTGAGAGTAAGGGGGAGACGTTTATGGCGGGGTGGGAGGTTGAGACAAATCGCCTGGCTGCTGGTTACGCGCAGCCAGACACCAGGGTGGTTAGAAGACCACAGGAGGGCGCGGTACGCATCAGAGAAGCTTTGAAAACCAGTTTCATGACTGGCCAGGCTACGGTGTGAAAGTTCTGTTTGTTTGTCCTTGATGAAAACCCCCGCCCCTTGGTTCACTCTACTTCCCTGTAAGCTAACCATCCACCCCTCCTCCCATCAATCACCGCTTGCAGAGGCAATAAAGTCATTGTTGCTTCACATTCATGCATTCTTTATTCATTTATCACACAAATAGGGGGATGACTACCAAGGTAGCCCAGGAGGGGTGGTGGAGGAGGGAAGGAAAATGCCACACAGCACTTTAAGCACAGCACTTTAAAAGTTTACAACTTTAAAATTTATTGAATGACAGCCTTCTTTTTTTTTGGGCAATCCTCTGTGGTGGGGTGGCTGGTTGGCCGGAGGCCCCCCCACCGCGTTCTTGGGCGTCTGGGTGTGGAGGCTATGGAACTTGGGGAGGAGGGCGGTTGGTTACTCAGGGGCTGCAGTGGCAGTCTGTGCTCCAGCTGCATTTGCTGCAGCTCAACCATACACTGGAGCATACTGGTTTGGTCCGCCAGCAGCCTCAGCATTGAATCCTGCCTCCTCTCATCACGCTGCCGCCACATTTGAGCTTCAGCCCTCTCTTCAGCCCGCCACTTACTCTCTTAGCCCGCCACTTACTCTCTTCAGCCCGCCACCTCTCCTCCCGGTCATTTTGTGCTTTCCTGCACTCTGACATTATTTGCCTCCACGCATTCGTCTGTGCTCTGTCAGTGTGGGAGGACAGCATGAGCTCGGAGAACATTTCATCGCGAGTGCATTTTTTTTTCTTTCTAAGCTTCTCTAGCCTCTGGGAAGGAGAAGATCCTGTGATCATTGAAACACATGCAGCTGGTGGAGAAAAAAAAAGGGACAGCGGTATTTAAAAAGACACATTTTATAAATCAGTGGCTACACTCTTTCAGGGTAAACCTTGCTGTTAACATTACATACATAGCACATGTGCTTTCGTTACAAGGTCGCATTTTGCCTCCCCCCACCGCGTGGCTACCCCATCAACCCTCCCCCCTCCCTGTGGCTAACAGCGGGGAACGTTTCTGTTTAGCCACAGGCAAACAGCCCAGCAGGAATGGGCTCCTCTGACTGTCCCCTGAAGAAAAGCACTCTATTTCAACCAGGTGACCATGAATTATATCTCACTCTCCTGAGGATAACACAGAGAGATAAAGAACGGATGTTGTTTGAATGCCAGCAAATATACACTGCAATGCTTTGTTCTACAATGATTCCCGAGTACGTGTTACTGGCCTGGAGTGGTAAAGTGTCCTACCATTAAGGACACAATAAGGCTGCCCTCCCCAGAAACCTTTTGCAAAGGCTTTAGGAGTACATCTAGGAGAACCGTGAATGCCAGGGCAAAGTAATCCTTTCATATGCTTGCTTTTAAACCATGTATAGTATTTTAAAAGGTACACTCACCAGAGGTCCCTTCTCCGCCTGCTGGGTCCAGGAGGCAGCCTTAGGTGGGTTCGGGGGGTACTGGCTCCAGGTCCAGGGTGAGAAACAGTTCCTGGCTGTCGGGAAAACCGGTTTCTCCGCTTGCTTGCTGTGAGCTATCTACAACCTCTTCCTCATCATCATCTTCTTCTTCGTCCCCAAAACCTGCTTCCGTATTGCCTCCATCTCCATTGAAGGAGTCAAACAACACGGCTGGGGTAGTGGTGGCTGAACCCCCTAAAATGGCATGCAGCTCATCATAGAAGCGGCATGTTTGGGGCTCTGACCCGGAGCGGCCGTTTGCCTCTCTGGTTTTCTGGTAGGCTTGCCTCAGCTCCTTAAGTTTCACGCGGCATTGCTTCAGGTCCCTCTTATGGCCTCTGTCCTTCATGCCCTGGGAGATTTTGACAAATGTTTTGGCATTTTGAAAACTGGAACGGAGTTCTGATAGCGCGGATTCCTCTCCCCAAACAGCGATCAGATCCCGTACCTCCCGTTCGGTCCATGCTGGAGCTCTTTTGCGATTCTGGGACTCCATCATGGTCACCTGTGCTGATGAGCTCTGCATGGTCACCTGCAGCTTGCCACGCTGGCCAAACAGGAAATGAGATTTAAAAGTTCTCTGTTCTTTTCCTGTCTACCTGGCCAGTGCATCTGAGTTGAGAGTGCTGTCCAGAGCGGCCACAATGGAGCACTCTGGAATAGCTCCCGGAGGCCAATACCATTGAATTGTGTCCACAGTACCCCAAATTCGAGCCGGCAACGTCGATTTAAGCGCTAATCCACTTGTCAGGGGTGGAGTAAGGAAATCGATTTTAAGAGCCCTTTAAGTCGAAATAAAGGGCTTCATTGTGTGGACGGTTGCAGGTTTACATCGATTTAACGCTGCTAAATTCGACCTAAAGTCCTAGTGTAGACCAGGGCTAAGCCTCTGATAGTTGTTATTTCAACCTAAAGGAATTTGTCTTCTAATGGAAAGGGAATGTTTCCTAGTGCTACACAGGACCAGTAGTGATGAGATAAAGGTGGGTTTTTTTGTTTTGTTTTCCCCAGAACTAACTCCAACTGGGCTCCATTTAGCCTCGGTTTATTGTAAACTATAGATAATTTGTAAAGCCCTTTGAAGTATTTGGTGATGGGGCTCTACGCAGACCCCACATTGTGGCCGATGGGCTGAGAAATGAGACAGGACCAACTTTACCTTGCATTGCTCTTCAAACACCATTCCAAATAGTAGTCCCTGTGCTCTGGAGAGTTCAGGGCCAACTCCTCATCCTCACCTGGGAGCAGCGCTCCTATAGAGTCAGGGCCCAAACCTCCTCTCCACACTATACCACAGCGTGTAAGATAAAGAGAAGACTGTACTCCCTTTAGTGAACAGCATGAGCAGAGGTAGTGTCTAAAGGCCGCGGATCTTAAACCTTGATCTGTTATTCAAGTGACAAGGTACTGTACAAAGTATTCCCTTCAATAACCCAGTGTACTGAAGGGCTCGCAGATTTGTGACTGACAGTTACCAGATTTATTTTAAGGCTCCTTCCTTGACTTACATCCTTGCAAGCTTATTGGCATTGTTGGCTGTTCCCTCCACATCAGCATCAGGTTCATGGCACATATAGGAATGGTTTTAGCAGTGGGTAACTTGCGCTTTCAAACACTTATAAGCTTTAGAAGAGGTTGTTATTTGAAGGTAATACACTGCAGACGAATCCTATCCAGGGGATAATACACATCACATAACTTTTCTAATAACTGCATATTTTATCCCAAACAACTGCATACAGAAGAAGAGTGATACATAATAGCAAAAAGCATAGAAGAAAAGACCTGTATATAAACAGATGGCCATATTGTTTGGAAGCAAGTGAAAAAGGGCATTGTTGTACACTCAGAGCAGCAATAACCTTGGGATAAAATGTAATAGAAAACACTGAAATATAATAGAATATTTCAGTATCAAGAAAGAAGCTTATAGGGGCTGGATTGTCAGAAAGGAGAATAACGTACCAGTTATTTCAGTAATTTTCGTTGATGTGCAAATATACAAAGTTGATCCATTGGTTGATGTATTTGAGCCTGCTCTCAAGAACAATAAACCAATCCTGCCTCCCAGCCACCCACGCATCCCAAGACAGTGGCCTGCTCTTGTAATGTGGTCAGTGGTTCTCAGCTAGGTCAGTGGTTCTCAGCCAGAGGTACATGTACCCCTGGGGTACGCAGAGGTCTTCCAGTGGGTACATGAACTCATCTAGATAAACATTTCTCAACCTGAGGGTTGTGGGATGGGTTATGGGGGGTTGCAAGTTCAGGGGGCAATTGCCGAGGACCCCACACCACAGGGAGCCCAGCAAAGCTAAGTTACATGCTTCAGCCCCAGGTGGTGGGGCTCGGGTTTCAGACAAGGCTCATAAGTGGAAAAACAGGCTTAAGTATCACTCTGAAATGTAAGTCCAATATTTATATTCCAACTGATTGATGTTATAATTGTATGGTAAAACTGAGAAAGTCAGCAATTTTTCAGTAATGCACTGTGACACTTTTGTATTTTTATAACTGATTTTTGTAAGCAAGTAGTTTTTAAGTGAGGTGAAACTTGGGGTATGCAAGACAAATAAGACTCCTGAAAGGGCTACAGTAGTCTGGAAAGGTTGAGAATCACTGAGGTAGGGCACACAGCTGAATGGGCCTACCCCTGCCGTGGGTCTCAACTGAGATTTCCAGAGCACTGTTCCAGAGAACAGTGCAGTGTTCAGAGCAGCTCAACAGTATTTACTGCTGCTACAACATAGATAAGAAAAGCTCTTTAAAGAATTAAGTGTTTAATAGGTCCCTTTAAACTCGGCAGTGTAGGGAACTTCAGTTAGAAACAGATTGTGCCTCCCGCACTGACCCTTGTAAGGGATTGTGTGGATCCACAATCCCACTCAGAGCCCCCTGACACTTTGTGGGGGAGGAGCAGGGCAGAAGGAATTGGTAGGGTGCAGCATGCTTCCAATGTGTCTGCTGAAGGGTGTGAAGGCAACAACGGTGCCCAGACTTCTCTTTCCTGCCCCTTGTCAGTCAGGAGAGCACAAGGCCTGTAACAGTCCAGCTTACCGTGCTTCAACATCAAGTGCAGCCATGCCTTAGTTTCTCGTCTCCTCAGGTAGTCAGTGGCTTCAGTGAGTTGGGGATTTGTCCCTCTTGCCAAATAAGAGGCTGTTCCTCTTCCAGCAGAAAGAATATTCCAAAACAGAGGTTCCTTCAAACAATGCCTTGCCCTCCCCAGGCTAAGCCCTTCTCCTTGACTGCAGGAGTTCTGCACCAACTCTTTGCCCCACAGGCTACGACTGTCAGCCTCTCTTGCATTGAGTGGTGGGGGAGAGACATTCTCTCAGAAGTCCCAGCCAGACACCCCTAAACAAGAACACATGTCCATAACAGGCTCCAAGCCCAAACTACCACTTTGTTACCCTAGGCTTTTTCCTTAGCTTGCTTTCTTCCTGGTCCATAAACCTTCCCCCCAGATGCAGTGTTACCCGCCTCCTGGCCCAGGGCCTACAAACAGTCTCATCAAATGCTCTTTTACCCCACCCTATAGTTTTTCCTTCTCTTGACTCTAACAATATTTCAGCTCTGGCTCCCCTGACAGCATCGCTAATGATTTCATCCTTTAAGCATTTCATTCTACCACTACCCTTTGCAGTGGGAACATCAAGATAAGCCCTACTCTGTTTTCCCCTCAGGCCTGGCTTCTAGACTGACATCTAATGGTCCCTGGGGAATTAGAATTCCTAGCACACCTGTCCTGGGAATAAGGACATGCTGAACCCAGATCTGCCATTAAAGAGACACTACACCCTGGGACAAATGGCAGTTGTGTTTGCCCCCCATTCAGAACACTAGTTCCTTCCATCTCTTTTAAACATGCACAATCTGTCTGTTAATAATCAAATCTTATCCCACCACCCTATCCTGCTGTGCCCCCTCAATAATGGGGTATACCCATTATAGTACACTGGAAGCTTGATTATTGACTCTGAATTTCCATTCATTTTTAGATTTAAGTAACAACCTGGATATTATTTAAATGTAGTTTAACTCTAATGTTTTCCCCATTCAAGCACTATTTCATCTTAAATATCCTGCTGTTGCCTATAACATCTTTAATATTTCATCACAGCCTTCAATTTTACAAATAATTATACATGTAATCCTGCCATTACACTACTGAGGTTATTGTACCTATTTTATCAGATTGGTTCCCCCCGCAAAGAATATGAAAACTT
This sequence comes from Eretmochelys imbricata, assembly GCF_965152235.1. Lineage (NCBI taxonomy): Eukaryota > Metazoa > Chordata > Testudines > Cheloniidae > Eretmochelys > Eretmochelys imbricata. The sequence goes on from NC_135580.1 coordinate 94,330,787, forward strand.
TACAAAGGTAAAAATTCAAATTTGTACCACCACCTCTTGTTGAAGAACTAGCAGATACAGAACCGAAGGGTTGTATAAAGTTCTGTAGCTACACAGAAGAAAATTCAAAGCTAAAATCTGTAAAGTTTGCTGGTTCTCACTGCAATAAGATATATTAAAATATTAGGTATTTTTAAAATTCTATAAATATTCACCATAATATCTGCCTGCCAAATGAACCTTTCAACAAAATGCAGCTTTACCTGTTATAAAGTGAAAGAAAAAATGATTTGGCAGAGTTTATCAGAGAATAATCAGATTTGTGTTTGTTTGTACATCACTTAGTACAATGAGGTCTTGGCCCATGATTGGAGCTCCTAAGTACTATTATTTATTTGAATTGTGGAAGAAAAGTGTTATATCAAAGCACACATCTCTTTCCATCTCAAATGCCAAAATGATAGTTGTCTTAATTCCAAGACTTCACACAAGCATGTATAAATGGAAAGCTTAAGCGGTATAGGAATTGTAGAGGACTCAAATGGAACTTCACTGATGTAAGAGTGTCTTTCGACCTCATGCTGCACTGAGTGTATCTCAGCCAAAGTTGGAATCAGCCTCCTTGGCCAGATTTTGTGGTCTGAAGTTGTTATAAGAGTGTTCTATGTCTGAACACACACAAATAGTTAATAGATGAAATGTCAGTAGATGGCACCGAAGAACATGTAACATAGCTTCCTGGGTTTTGCAGAAACAATAAAACTTGTGTGCACTGCAAATTGTTTCCATTGTGCAGCATTTTATGCCAACTCTTAACAGGGAAAGCATAATTTCCTAGTAGTGAGGTTACTACCCTTTTGTCCTGTCAGTGTGTAATTCCTTTCCTGCCTCCCCAGCGTAAGGGGTGTAGCAGGTAATGGAGCAGATGGTTCTCGCTCAACCAACACATGGCCTGTCATCTGTAATTCACATTGATTCGTGAAGAGAAAGCTGATGTGCAAACAAAAAAAATCAGGGAAATTCTCATTCTGAATCTCAGACTATTGTTTTTAATTATGGGAACCATTCATCATTCAGCTATAAAATGGACACTTTACAGTACGCTGATTATAGAAAGAAGTTACCTGTGTTTCACCACTGCATTGTCCTTGTATACTTTCCCCCTTTCTTTCTCTTTCAGAAATTCTGGAAGCCAGATTCTCCCCTCCCCAGTTTTATGCTGCTGTAACTCCACCAAAACCAACACAATCACACTATCAGAGGCTTGTTCACCTGCACATCTACCAATGTGATATATGCCATCATGTGCCAGCAATGCCCCTCTGCCATGTATATTGACCAAACCAGACAGTCTCTATGTAAAAGAATAAATGGAGACAAATCAGACGTCAAGAATTATAACATTCTAAAACCAGTCGAAGAACGCTTCAATCTCTCTGGTCACTCGATTACAGACCTAAAAGTCACAATATTACAACAAAAAAACTTCAAAAACAGACTCCAACAAGAGACTGCTGAATTGGAATTAATTTGCAAACTAGACACCATTAACTTAGGCTTGAATAAAGACTGGGAGTGGATGTGTCATTACAAAAAGTAAAGCTATTTCCCCATGTTTATTTTCCCCCCCTACTGTTCCTCATATGTTCTTGTCAACTGCTGGAAATGGCTCATCTTGATTATCACTACAAAAGGTTTTGTTTTTTTCTCTCCTGCTGGTAATAGCTCACCTTAACTGATCACTCTCGTTATAGTGTGTATGATAACACCCATTATTTCATGTTCTCTGTGTATATAAAATTGTCCTACTGTATTTTCCACTGCATGCATCCTATGAAGTGGGCTGTAGCCCACGAAAGCTTATGCTCAAATAAATTTGTTAGTCTCTAAGGTGCCACAAGTACTCCCGTTCTATAAATGATTTTGTGATCATTACCTTCGTGAGGTAGTTAAGTATTATCTCCATTCTTCAGCTGATGAAACCAAAGCAGAAAGATTAAGTGTCAGAGCTCAGATTAGAATGTACAAGTTCCCTGGTCTCAGTCCCATGATTATGCCACTAGACACTGCTGCCAGTCGTGTTATTAAACTGATCTTTCTTGCGACCAGAGGTCACAAGGCTACTCACCAGAGAAACCATCTTGGAGGGAGGCTGAGGCATCCCCAGTTCCTTCAGGGCAATGCCCATTCAGCTGGGACCAGATCTGAGAACCTCCCAAAAATCAAGGTACTTGTGACTGTGGTTATCATAGAACCTACAGGCCATTCTATGCAACTATAGGAGGGTCCATGAATAGCCAGAGAGTGACCTTGAGGATAATTCAGTGACAAACATTGCCCTTACTTCAATGGACATTTTCACAGCTGTATGTAATCACAAAATAAAGGCCTGGGGACTTTCTTTCTTTCTCTCCCCAAGTTTAGCCTTGACATTTTTAGGTCTTCCCCAACAACCGGGAGGGGGCAGGGGTCTGTGGCTCCTTCATGAACCACAAAGGCTGGCTCAAGGTACAGGACTGAGCCCTTTGCAATTAGTGCCATCTTATTAGGCCCTAAACGATGAAATACTGAGTGCCCCTTTCCAGGTGCAAACCCTCTCCAAATCCTATTGGCCCGATGGGATTTGACACAGCGGAGCCATTTGCAGGATTGGGCTCATTATTTTTTAACTGCCAGCAATAGTCAGACACCTCCTACTGTGCCAACTTATTCTTTTTAAAAAATTAATTAATTAATGGTCCTCCATCCATTCTTTCACATTCCAGTGCTTGGTAGCTGCTTTGTCTCAGTGTGATACAATGCAAGCATAGCTTTCCTTTTGTACCTGTGGCACTGTAGAAGATGATCACTAGCAACCTTTTATATCATAATATTAAGTGGATTTACAATGAGTAGGTCTGTGCAATAGATCAGCGTATTGTATTCACCGAAAAAGTCATCTCCGTGATGAAAATGCCATCAGCTGCACAAGAATACTTATTCTTACCTTCCCCGAACAAGGCCTCCTCCTAACAGCCTTTCATTCTTACTGATGTATGTGGTGTTGAAGAAGAGCACTGTGTTAGGTTGAAAGCTTGTCTCACCCACCCCCTCCCCCCCCCCAAACAGAAATTGGTCCAGTAAAAGATATTACCTCACCCACCTTGTCATTCTTATTGATGTTGATTATAAATCATCAGGACATTGACCTCTGCTGCACATTAGCACTGAGAACCTTTTAATGGTTAGCTCATAATTAGGTTGCTTTGGTATTCCTATCCTCTTTTATTCTGACTTAAATATCTGCTCTGATTTGCTAATTCCCCAGGTAATTTCTAAACTCTTGCCAATAGGAAAACTAATTTAAAGAAAAAGGAAAAGAGAACATTGCATATTTTGATCTCAATTTTTTTTTCTTTCTATTCTCTATTCAAGTCCCTTTCAATGTGTATTATCTCACTAATTTTATGTCTCTTTTTTCTTCTATAATTTTGGACTACCTGAAAAATAATAAATGACAAACAGTCTTAGAAAAGCCATCTAAGGAATGGTATTATTTAGCCTATAATGATTATCTGTAGCTAGTTAGTCTTAATTTCTGTCATGAATAAACCCTACAGGGATAAAATAACCACATTTGGGGGACTGATCCAAAGCCCACTGAAGTCAATGGAAGCCAGAGTTTCACCCCTAGTATTTATGTTTCAATGCCTCTGAGTTTCCCTGTGCTCATACTGGCCCTTTGGTGCTCTTTTATTGTAAACCAATTTGCCTGTGATGACTTTATACTCAAGGAGGTGCCTAATTCTGATTCTGCCTTCTCTTTGATCAGTATTTAGTCTCCCCCTGGGATGCCCATCAGTGTTCCTGTTGATCAGTAATAGCCCAGGTTGTCTTGAGTAAAGGCAGGTATTACTAAAATAGAAAAACCACAGAATAAAAGCTAACTGGGAACGCCTCTAGCTAGCTATTTCCAATACCCCTTCGTCATATCATCTCAGTGACACACTAGACCAGGATCTCTGCCACCCCCTTAAAAGGTTGAACATGCATTTCTTGATCCAGCCTCTGCTAGCTGGCAGAGGGGGAGTGGAGAGGAGATGGAATTAACCCTCATCCTGGCTCCCCTTGTCATTTTCTGAAGGATAGGGCTGCCCCCTTAGCTCTCCTATGTGAAATGGGGGTAATAACATTTCCCTACTTCCCTAAGGTGTTGTGAGGATAAATATACTAAAGATTGTCAGATATGCAGACTCTATGGGGCCATATGAATACCCTAGATTGGTTCTGATACATTTACTGCCATTGAGTAACAGTTTAGCCCCAAAATAGACCCCTTGACTTCAATGCAATATCCATAAAGTGCTATTGACTTCAGAATCTGGCCACATGTGCTTTTTAATTAATACAATAATTAATAAACATATTGACATTATGGCATATAGCTGGTAAAGGGAATATATTGTAAGCTTTTCAGCAATGTTTCATTGAGGGCTGCCTGTCCCCACACCTGCTCCCCATAAACTCTCATGATAATGAACAATAATTAACACTTTATTGTATTCTTCTAAGTTTTAATATTGAATTCAGGCAAGTAGCACGGGCTATTAAGTTTTATGGCTCTATAATGACAGAAGAAAACCTCCAAATCTAAGTGACCTCTAAGGTTTGTTTCCCATTTATTAAGAAATAAATAACCAGTCCATTATATCATGGAGGGGTTTAGTCTATCAAATAAATCAGGCTAAGTTAATTAAAAGTAGCATGTCGACTTCTATAAATTTTGGCCTCAATTGACACCCAATTTGTTTGGGGATTTTTTTTTTTAACCATTCTGATGGCAAACTACTTCTCATAGGAGAAAAACCCTAGACATCTGGGAGGTGATTTATAAAGTACAAATCTCCTCTCTCATGCCACACACTATGCCCCATTTGTTTTTTCTTGGAATATTAACTTCTGACTTAGAAGTGTACTGGCTGTGACTTTGTCTTTTTGACTTTTTATTTGCACATTGAGTGACGCTCAGAGTTGATAAGCTGTCTATATACAAAGAGTTCAACGGCCCGTTCGCCTCTTAATTATGCCTGGTTTGCTCCATTTATTTATTCCAGTGGTATAGCTTTGACACAGTCTTCTTGAAGTGCAGATTGTAAAATTCCTGGGTTCAGTGAGGAAAGGAAAGTGTGAGATCACTATTGGTACAGGGCCCATTGGGGTCCTGGACGTGACCGGGGCTCCTAATTGCTAGGTAATACAAATAAAAATAATAACATAACAGCAATAATAAATATATTATTAATAATAAAAATAATAACAAAACCATCATGACACAGTACAATATGTAAAATAGAGTATCTTCATTTCAAATGGTATTAAAATACATTTAATGATTTGACTGGAATTTAGATTACTCCACTTCAGGTAATAATGGCCCCTAACCAAAATGTAATTTTTGTGAAGATTCTCTGGTCTTTGCAGAGTTCTGCTCTGAACTGAATCTTGACCTGAAGTGGAGACTAGCTTTTTGGGTCTCTGCCTTCATCTCTCTCTTTGTCTTCTGCCAATCCGTCTCCCCGCTTTCCTTCCCCTCCCCAAAGCTTTTTGTCATTGGGTGTTCTTTGTTTTGTTTTATTGTGCCCAATAAAGCCCCAGGCCTGCAAGCACTTATACACATGCCTCATTTTTACCTCCATTGATGTGTATAAGTGTTTGCAGGATAAGGACCTTAGTTTCCTCTGACGACTAAGGGGACACCGATATGAACATAACCTGGCAGTTAGCAGTTTCCTCACTTATCTTAATGGAAATCTATAATGCTGCATTCCTGCCAATAGATGGGGCTATGTAAGGATATGCATTCACAGCACACCCAGGCCTGCTCATATTATTCAACAATGGCAGCTTTGAGCAATTAGCAAGCGCTGCTGGCATCTTTTGAGCCCTGGGAAGTGCAAGGAAATGGTGGTGTTGAGGTAGGGAAGTGCTCAGATCTTTGTTTCTATGATTGAGAATGGAGGGAACTAGCTTTTCAGAACCGTCCTGCAGTTGGTTCTCCTTTGTCTTCTCTGGGAACTCCCTATTAAGCTTCAGGGAAGGGGCTCAATAATCATAGATTCCAAGGCCAGAAGGATCACTGTGATCATGTAGTCTGACCTTCTGTATAACGCAGGCCATAGAACTTCCCCAGATTAATTCCTAGAGCAGTTCTTTAAGGAAAAAATAATCCTATCTTGATTTAAAAATTGCCAGTGGTGGAGAATCCACCATGTCGATTGGTAAATTGTTCCAGAATGGAATGTGTAATTTAATCCTCTAGGAATATTCCACCTGGGCAGCCCCACTGGTACAGTGCTGAAGCTCCTGCCGGAGGGGCTCAACTCAAACAAGGCTCTCCGTGTGCTACAAAACTCTCAGAACTTGTTGCTTTCACCTTGTATTCTATTCTAATGCACAAGTATATTGGTTCTTCTTTATGCCAAGCATATTCACAGCATATTTGCATGCAGGATTATTACTTACAGTTGCCTGTGTAATAACTTCTCCCAAGTGTTTTTGTTTTAAATAGAATTGTAAAGGCTAGATACAGAAAGTACTTTTTAGACTATCTAGCTCATCCCCCATAGGGGATGTTCCCCAATGTGGTTTGGCCACTGATTTGGCATTCACCACTTTTTGCGACTAGAATTTATAGTTTAGGGAATTTTTTTCCTGATGTTGAAACTAAATTTTCTGCTCTTCTTCCCCAAATTCCTGCTGTCAAGATTGGAGGCCTGCAAAGAGTTTTCAAGACAGGCTGTTTGCTAAAGGAGACAGATAAGATGCATGGAAATCTCTTACATCCTGGTAGGAATTCCTGCCCCCAAATGTCTCCCGGTGGAGGAAAACACCATTTCTGCAACATCAAGTGCTTGGGTAGGATGCTTGTCTTTTCCACCATAAAATAAAATGCAACAGGAAAATCACCTGTGCCATTTTCAGAACAAGCTGTTCCCATTTTGCTAGCTGTTCCCATGTGGCAATGCATCATATTTTAGCCAGAATATGTCAGAAATGGAAGGCCAAATCCAGAAGTCATGCCTCAGTTTTAGATTTCAGCCCAGGCAAAACTCGTTAAGTCAGTTTGGGAGAAGAGAAATGAGACTGAAATAACTGGTTTTTTTTTTCAGATTTCTCACTATTTTGATATTTCCTTGATTTACTTACTACCAAGTGTAATAACAGTGCTCCCATCTTTACTGGCTGCTGCTCACACACAGCCTATTGAGTTTCAAAAGCAATCTTGCACCAAAGCCACATGTGTCTAATCTTATATCTCTCCTGTAATGTAGTCCAGTCTGTGTCTAACTAATCACAATCTCCCACTTCTATTTATCTGGGCCTTTCCTATGTTTTTTATTTTATCTGTTCATTCATTTCACAGTCCAGTTATTCTTTCTTGGACAGATCTACTTAGACTCCTGTAATTAGTTTATTCCTTGTAAGATTTCCAAGTGCAATCAATAATAATTTTTTATTATTAACAGTTTCTCCCAAGTCCACTTTCTCAATGACAAACCACCTTCAAAATAACTTCTCATTTGCCAACGCCCATGCAAATTCACTTGGCTATAACTTCAGTGACACAACATGGCTAATAATAGGAAATGACAGAATTAAGCATAATTATACTTAATAAACAAAACTTGAAGATTTTGTTTATTAAAAATAGATTCTGATTCACTCACTTTTTTTTTTAAACTTTGCAGGAAAAATCAAGTTGTCTCATTTGAAATGAAGCGAGCAATGCTGTTTGCTTTGTGCCTGGAGCTAAAATGTGGTCCCAATACACTTCACAGTCTTTCCCCTCAGATGGCTGCCCTGAACTTAGATTTTCCCCATTAACTCTTTTGCTGTGCAGATAGAAATATCATGTAATGCTCATTCCCATGCTGACAGACTGCTAATGTCAAGGGCTACATTCTGGTGAGAGCTGCATGTAGGCAGACATGGATGGGTAGGAATCTGCACTCTCTCCACCTTTCAAACCCACCGGAAAAAATCAATTAAATAAACAGTGATACTGTTGGGGAAAAGAAATAAAGAAGGGAGGGAGTAAGTCTAATGAAAAATACAGTTTTTGTACAATTTTACAACCAGGGTTCTAAATCTAAAGTACAGGCTTCTCTTGAGATACAGAATCTTTTTTCTCTCCAAATTAAATCACCTTTTTGACAGAAAATAGGTTTAAAGTGCAAGGGGAGTGGAGGGATGGGGAATCCATAAATGCCAAGCTAGTTTTGCAAAACCTCAAACTCCACTAGGTTTGTGAGTGATGTAATTAGGGGTCTGACTTTGCAGTGCTGAAGTCAATAGAAGGTTGACCAGGAGTAGGGGCTAGGTCACAGGGGTCCCCCTGTGCTGGGATCTATTGACTTGGTTGGAGCGAGTGGAGCTGTGTATGGGTAAAGGCGGCCGCACACAGCCCCCAGCCTGGAAACCTATTCTAAGACAGTACATTTTACTTGGGTCTTCAAGTTTCATTATATGGAATCTTGAAGAGTAGATATGTATTAATAAGGTGATCTGCTACTATAGAGACGAGGGACAAAAATTATCTGGATAGGTAGAATAAGGATAAGTGCTGAAGGCTTAATTATGATTCCTGTTTCTGAATCCTTGTAATCCTCTGCAGCATGAGAACCACAGCTGGAGATGGGACATCAGACAGTGTGGACCAGTGCTCTGAGGTTGTACAGAGAATCCTCTTTCTTAGATGCCTGCCTGGTGAGTCTTGCACAGGTGCTCATCAAACTGATCATCAGATTGGGGACTGGGAAATGATTTTCTCCCAGGTCAGATTGACAACGTTCTTTGGGGAGAGGGCATAACCTTCCTCTTCAGCATGGGGCATGGATTGGGATCATCTGGACATGTCTCACTTAGTCAAGTCCCTGTCATTGCAGGGGACTCAGGCATTGGGGGTGCTATCCTTGTTCTCTTCCTGTGGCACACAGCAGTCTAGTCCGCTAGGACTAAATGCTTTGGTGTAACTAAAGTCATTGGTGCCAATATAGGGGTAAGTGGGTGAAATGGCCTGTGATTTACTGGAGGTCAGACTAGATTATCTAATGGTTCCGTTTGGCCTTAAACTCCAGGAAATCTATGACTAGTTAGAAATATAAGCAAATGACAGTCTTGCTTTTTAATCTTGTACCTTCAAACTCCAGTTTTTCACTCTGTCAGCAAAACAGCCACATAAAATTTGTGCAGAACTGCTAAGAACGATACATTTCCAGTGGTTTATGTTTTTAAAAATAATTTCTCAGCATTCTTGATAGTGGCCTTGATATGTTTCTCTGTGGGGTTCGTGCATTATTTTTATGTGCTTATACAGCAGACTGAGCTCTTTCGGGCCATAACCCTGCCAAAGGGTTACACATGGAACAAGAATATGGATACATCTCAAACTTCCAAGGCCTATATGCTGGGTTTCATTATAAGGCAAGGTGGCTGGTCTAATGGACAGGGCTCTGAACTAGGATCCAGGAGGCCTGGTTTCTGTTCCCAGCAGTGTCAGTGACTAACTACATGTCCTTGGACAAGTTACTTCACTCTCTGTGCCCTGTTTTATCTCTCACCCTTTGTCTTGACTTTTCAAATGTGAAACCCTTTGGGATAGGGACTGCCTTTTATTGTTTGTACAGTGACTGGCACAGTGGGGCCCCAGTCTCATTTGGGGCCTGTAGTTGCTACTCTAATACAAGTAATAGTGGCCCACAATTGATCAGTGACACAATCTATTCTCATGCAGGAAACTTGAAATGAACAGAGTAATTTTTCTGCTAGAAAGGACTCTTTTCAAAAACTCAGATGCATGCATCTTTATTTCTGATATAAATGTTTTTTCCCAGTAAAAATGCAGAGTAGAGATAAGTGTGGGGCTTAAATGATCATTATGACTGGAAATTAAGAACATTTGAGAGATCTGCTTGCATGGATTCCTGGGAAGAATTGAACCTTCGTCCTCATAATCTTAAACTGTTATACAGCTATGTTAATAATGTGTTGAAACAATGACAGTTCACAACTAACATACTGAGGTTCTCTAGACTCCTAAACGTGTCTGTCGTATTTTCAAAGGGGCCTTGATACAGCTGAAAAATGTTAATAGTGTTAAGAATAATTGAATCCTTGCCTTATTACATATGGACTAATTTGAAAGCTCATTATTTATTTGGCAAGTATGTAGCATAACAAATTAATCTAAAATGACACATGAGAATAAAGTAGGTAACTCGGAATGAAAGCTGAAATCAAGATTAAAGGTGCATGATCAAGCCTCTTTATTCTAACACCAGTAAAATCTTTTGATATGTCAAAGGACTTGAGATGTGTCTGGCTAAGCAAATAAAGCCAATACAAAGGAAAGGAATACCGACATAGGCAACTTCAGATCTAGAGCTCATTCTTAGCAGGTAGGAGGAATATGTGAAATATAACTATTATGTACAATGCCGTTGTACATGGCTGTCTCTTTAAATAATCCACATAGGAGGCAGTATTTCTGTGCTGCCTTAGGATAAAAACATTTCTGCCCTAGATCCCAGAGCCATGGTTCTACAGCACAGGGTAGTGGAATTCCATGGAGAGGTATTCAGTGCAGTGCTAATGTGCCACAGAGGTCTGCAGTGCTTCTCTCCCTGAGGACAAGAAAATAGGGGTGGTGTTTTGTAGGTGGGAGCATAGTGAGTCCCTCACTAATTTTAATCTATTGGTCATGAATCCTGTGTAGGGACTGCATCAGGCCATTGTACTACTGACCCTAGTCTGGCTGGAGAGGTGCCCCATACCCTACCTACCTCCTGCACAAAACATTTCACTTGGGTTTTTGCACAGGGAACTAGCATTCCACCTGGAAGGTTTGGTTCTTCAGCCCTTAAGCACTCAACTCTGCCATTGACTTTAACGAGTGATGCAACTGTGGAGAAGAGCAGGTGAGGTGAGCTGTGGGAGAAGTTGCAGAGATGGCTCAGGATAGCTGGTTCTGTGAAATGACAGGGATGTGTGAGCTGGGCTGTTCCTACACAGTATGCTGCATACTGTCTACCAACATACCATGGAGTAGTTTCATAAATATTTAAAACTACAGTAAATTTTGTGTTGTTTTTCTTTTCTCTTTTGGTTGCTTGCTCATCTGCATATTTAGGGCCTTATTCAGCAGAGCATTTAAGCATGTACTTCACTTTCAACAGGTGAGAAGGTCCATTGAATTCAAACTAAAGCACATTTCAGAAGAGCTCTGCTAGCTCAGGGCCTTATTCATAAAATATACGAACGAGGACACCCCAGCCGTTAGTGTAAATCCGCAAGATTTTCCTCACTAAGGCCTTTGAGCGATGGAGATTATTTATGCAAGGGTTTTGTCTTTATTATGAAATGTTAACTTCAGTGAAATGCAAAGTCATAAACTACAGTTCTGCGGGATATCCATATGGAAATGAATCTATTTGAGGTTGCTCAGAAAAGCATAGGACAGAGTAGCTATATGAATGTATATTAGGTATTCAGTATCTTTTAACTGTCAATTACTCTCAGTTTGAGAGACAATAACCAATAGCCTAGCTGCCTTTACCCTGATCATCAAGGTTTGGGGGAATAGAAGAAAGCACTAGTTTTAAAATAACTAAAATACAATGAGAAACCTGTACAAAAGCTCTCAAAATAAAACTCCAAGAGGATATTTTAAATATCTTAGCTCAGTGGCTCTCAACCTTTCCAGACTACCCCTTTTAGGAGTCTGATTTGTCTTGCGTACCCTAAAGGTTCACCTCACTTAAAAACTACTTGCTTTCAAAATCAGACATAATAGTACAAAAGTGTCACAGCACACTATTGTACTAATCTGAAATGGAACCAGATTTCATTTAAAAAATGTTTCACAATTCTTTTCCCATTTTTTTTTTGAAAATATATATCACAAACCTTATCAAAGTGGTTTTTTGACAATCTCCATTTCCCTGTACAACCAGGGTTGGTTTTTTTAGTGGGGGGGTAGTGGTGGATTTTTTCAATGAGAAGCCTGTTTTTTTTAATTAAACTTAACATTTGGATAACCAATTTGGAAATGTTTTTGATTTTAAAAAAATCCAAAACATATTGGGCGGGGGTAGGGACATAAAATCTTGAAAACATAAAGTTGAAAATTTGTTGGCAATGTAATTGGTTTTGCAAAAGGCCATTTTCAATTTAAAAAAATAACTCAAAACATGTTTACTAACTCTAATACATATAAATATAAGAGAGGTACATTTACCTAAATAAATCTTCTTTCTTGCCGATAACCTTTTTCTCTGTATCTTAGGTTGGGAAATTGACCTGTTGCAGGGATTGGCAACCTTTGGCACATGGCCCACCAGGGTAAGCCCCCTGGCAGGCTGGGCCAGTTTGCTTACCAGCCGCATCCGCAGGTTCAGCCAATCGCAGCTCCTACTGGCTGCAGTTTGCCGTTCCAGGCCAATGAGGGCTGCAGGAAGCGGAGGCCAGCACATCCCTCGGCCCGCGCCGCTTCCCCCACCCCCCATTGGCTTGGAGCGGCGAACCATGGCTAGTGGGAGCTGCAGTCGGCCGAACCTGCAGAAGTGGCAGATAAATAAACTGGCCTGGCCCGCGAGGGAGCTTACCCTGGCAGGCCGTGTGCCAAAGGTTGCCGATCCCTGACCTGTTGTATTGGTAGGCATCCACAATATGTTTCCCTGGACAAGTTCATCCCCAAGTAACTAAAGATTAGAAAGGGTCAAACACACCACACAGTGGGAAAGGATAATTGGAAAACAGCTCATTCAAGAGGCACACATCTTAAGGAAAACAAGTGTTCCATTTCCTGTGAGTGGGAGTCACTGGTGCCTGTTTGGAAACGCTGGTAGAAGTGGTTCAGTGTTAGGGAGAAGAGAGAGAAGATGTAGCATATGATAGTATTGGAATGGGTGCCCTTTTAGGAAGGGCACAATCATGGCTGGTTATGGAAAGAGAGAGAAGCAAAACAAAAGCCTGAAGGTGTTTCCCTGGGAGAAGACTGCAGAGCAGTTCCAATTTCTTAAGACTAACATCACTGCATAAGGAATGGCTCTTGATGGGACACAGGGGAAATAACTCTTTGTATGGGGTGGGGACCATGGAGAAACTTGATGTTTATTCAAACCCTGTTTCAGGGGCTGAAATGCACCCCAAGTAAAGGCACAGATTTTACTATTACCTTTTTTTGTTTGTTTGTTGTTTAGTCTGCATTTCCCTTCATGTAGGAGCCAAATAATAAACTACCTCAGTTGGAGAACTGTGTATCCAGCTTCCTGGCCTTGTTATTTCTCAAGACACACACATCCATCACAGGCTCCAATTGTAAAAGGAAATGGACCTGCTCACTAGCCAACATAGTTTGCTGCAACTTTCCATGGTCTGTATTATGCAGGCTGAAAAGTTAATCATGCTTGTGTCTTGTTTATTGCATGTAATGGCTATATATCATAATAACAGGCATTTGTATTTGCAGCTGTTGGAATAAGAAAAATGTATGCCTTGGGGTCATCTTGCTGTGACTGAAGTTAATGAGTTTTGTACATAAGCCACGTTGCCAGTGTTATAATGCATGTATTTTACTAGTCAGGTATTATATAAAAATAATCCCAAGGTGATCCTGGGTGACTTTGGGGAAAAGGATTGTATTGCCTATTTTAAAAAGCCATATCCAAAAAACTGTTGCAAATAAATAGAGATGGGGTGTCAAACATACAGCCTTCATGACAGAGTTGTGGCCTACATGACCTAATTAGATTCACCATAATTTTAAGCTTTCATTAAAAATAAAAGTTTTTCATAGATATCTTACTGAGCATAAAATTTCAGGTTGTCTGCCTGAGTCTGCAGAGAGCCTGAAGCAATGATCCAATGCTGTGGATTCCTCTGTTAATGTAATTGAAGGATCAGTGTTAAAGCCCAATCCTGACACTTCTTTGTGCACGTGACCTATTTTGTCAACAATTATGTTAGTGGGTGGAATGCATCGTGGGTAGGAGTGAAGAACATTGGGTTAAGAATTCTAAGGTTCTGCAGAGTAGAAAATCCAGAGGGAAGAAAATAGTCCCCAGTTCCTACCACACCATGAGTTTGATACCCATTGTCAGGAAGAGGAGTCTGCAGCAGAGTCAGGCTCCAGGCAACCTCATCACAGCGGGTGGCCTATAGTAGGGCGGCCTAAGTGGTTAAATCACCTGATTGGCTGGAGAAGTCAACAGACTGGCTCTCAAGCCCGGCAGCAGCAGTTCAGTGATTGCTCAAAGCGTTGCCTGACCATGGTTATGACAATGTCTGCTTGTTCCCCCCATTGGAACCAGCTCACCTCTTCCCTTGCCTTGCTCCAGCCTTCTAGAGACTCTAGGGTCCAACTCCTGACTTTGGATCTGACTTTTGGCTCTGTTTCCTGGCTCCTGACTCCTGCTTAAACCACTAGGTCTGTGTCTGGCTCATGTCCTGGTCCCTGACACCCGTGACCTAGAGAATGGCATTTTGTGCTTATTCTTGGGCTCTCGTTTTTTTATCGACACAGCTTCGCTTGTGTAGGTCCCAGTCAGAGCGGCCACCACTGCAGCCTGCTTGCACACCTTTAGAGCTGCCAATCCTCTGAGAATCTTTGGCAGACAGAGCCGGCTGATGTTTGGTTTGATTTAAGTTTATTTTAAAGATGATGAGTGTTGGCCATTTAACTGAGTCTAATAAGCATTTCTAGCAAACTCTAGTTAGATGCAAGGCCAAGTCTTAGAGAGAATAAGTACAGTACATTGGCTGAAATCTTTCTTCTTCCAGCAGTGGTAATGCCATAGAATCATAGAATCATAGAATATCAGGGTTGGAAGGGACCTCAGGAGGTCATCTAGTCCAACCCCCGGCTCAAAGCAGGACCAATCCCCAACTAAATCATCCCAGCCAGGGCTTTGTCAGTGTCTCCACACTGCTCATAGGTGCTGGAACTAGGGGTGCTGGGGGTGCTGTTGCACCCCCTGGCTTGAAGTGGTTTCCATCATATACAGGGTTTACAGTTTGGTTCAATGGGTCTCAGCACCCCCACTATACAAATTGTTCCAGCCCCCCTGAACTGCTTTGGCAATATGCCTTCACTGTGAATTGGAGTGGTCACCTCTAGCGGGTGGAAGGGCAAGTCTGTGCCTGTGCTAATGCAATCCTTGTCCTGTCTCCTTAGGAGAGGCCTGCTGTTTTCTCCTCTGCACAACTGCCTGCTAGCAACTGGAGATGAGGCAACTAATTTTACATCAGGCACTGAACACTTCACATGGTAAATCTTTCACCATTAACAATGTGGGAGAGATCTGAACCACTGTCCCAGAGATGAAAGTCTCTGTATCCCATTTCTAATCCACTGCCTTTGGTGCAGTCATTTTAAGGGACTCGTTTCTTTTATACTGAAGACTAAAACATGGCTCAGAATTCATCTCATTGTTCTTAGTGTAGCTCAAGGTCCAGTGTGCTTCAAAAGCAGCCCTGGAAACTACAAGTTGTGGACTACTAACTGTGGCAAGTTGGGAAAACTTCCTGATTCCTGCCAGGATGTACCCTCCCCCAGCATGAGGTCTTAGCACTACTGAGCTGGGAGCATGTAGCAGGCAAGCAGAGAGGAGGCTGCTGGACTGTCCTCCTGTTCTTTGTTCTTTTCAGAATAAAGCCTTCTTCCTGGTGGTTTGGCTGAGTGGGTCTGGTCTGAGGGCAACACACACTGACACAACGCAGAGCACACAAAGGAGCCTCAGGCCCAGTTTCCCAGAGTTATGTAAAAAGTTGCAAGACAGGCTTCCCCTATCTTGAACAACCTCATACTGGGCCAATGAACAGGAGAAGTGGGTTACATTAGGAATGCTGATCTGACTAAATAATGGGCCCAATCCAAAGCCCACTGACTTAACTGAGTTTTGGATCTAGCCCCAAGCGCTCTAAAATGATTTATCATATGGATTGTCTAGAGCTGGCCAGAAAATGGGTTTCTTTCCCACTTTTTGTAGAAGAAGCAGTTTTTAGGTTTCCATATTTTTGAAGAAAAATATTTGTTTCAGGAAGGCCAGTACTGTCAGAGAAAATCTTCACTGAATCGACACCTCAATTTTCCATCAAAAACAGATTCAATGGAAAATTTTCAGCCAGCCATAGTATCATGCTACAATAACCTGACACACAGGAGTTCTCTAGCATTTCAGCTTCAGCTTGAACTCAACTTATGAGGTCAAATTCTGCCCCCACTGAAGTCAGTTGGAACTTTTTAATGTAACTACGCACAGACACATGGCCAACTCTACTTTTCTTCCTCATGTGAGTAGTCCCATTTGATTTCAGTGGGTTTACTCATGTGAGGAAAACAGAATTTGGCCAACAACTAACAACCAAGCTTCACATTTAATAATATGTGGGAAATAATTGGATCATAAACGATGGAAAATAAAGATTGGATAATTAGAAACCTTTGCAGTCTCTTCAAATCTATGTTTAAAATATTGTGACCTCCGCCAGAGGTTATTGGCAGGACAGAAAGGGGAAACATACCATCATTTGGGGTTTTTAGATGCTGTTTATGTGAAGAATCCATTTCATGCAAGACTGATAATCAGAACCTTAGATGTCACTGACATATGAGTAAGCCTTCTTCATCAAGCATCAATACTGATAACATTTATGCGAGCTAAAACATATTGCTTTTTAATGTCAAGAGAGGTAACATTGTCACCAGTAACACTATTATCTGTTTCCTGCTTTCATATATTTGTTCCCTACCACAAAGATATAAATTAATTTAGAACATAATGTTGTTACTTCGCACAAAGCATTTTCTTGCATGGTCCAAACATTCATTTTGTTTAGCTGCTTGAATGAAATTATTCCTTGGTTAAATGTGTAGTAGAGTTTTTTAGATTTATCTTTCTGGGGAATATTTGGTATTCTACATTATGGTGTATCACAGTTGTCAGTGCATTGCATGAAGTAAACCACATTCCGTCCTCAGTGGAATTCAGTCCCAATTGTCCTCCTTTTATTTTGCTCACATACAGACTTCTCCTGCATCAGTAAGAAGTGCAGAATGTCATGGTCATCCTCCAGTAATAATTTTAATGTTTTGATTTTCGCAAGGAAAATCTTTCAGTGACTGATGAAATGCAACATCCTCTTTATGATCAAGGCTGAGCTCTTTATCTCTCTAGATGAACAGCATCTATGACCCCCGTCCATCCCCTACACAGAGTCCATGGGATCCAGCACCAGCTGGTAGCCCTAACCACTTTCTGACCTGTAGCCCTCCATGAGCCAGGATAGAGCTGGAGTTGCTTTCAGGTGGTGGTTGGGAGAGGAACGGGAAGAGCCATACAAGGCCATCTCAGTTAATTAAGTAATAGATGGAATTAGACCTGGGTGAATAATTGATTTTTTTTGGTTTGATGGGATTTCTTAAAAATAGGGAAAAAATCAGTTTGGGTCAAACTGAATCTTAAATTTTTCAGAATTTTTGGTGAATTTAAAAAGGCTGTTTCAGGTCTGTTCCAGAATGGGGATGTGAACCTGTCTCCTACATTCCATGTGAGTGCGCTAACCATTGGAGTAAAGGTTATAAGGTGGAGTGGAGGCAGGCAAAAGCAACATCACCAGCACCACCATCATCTTTCCCTTCTCCTCTGTTTTGTAACTATTTGTGTCAAATTCAGGAATAGTTTTGAGTCAGCCAAAACTGCAGTTTTCATTAAATAAACTGTCCGCAGAATTTCACCCAGCTCTAGATGGAACTGCTTGTAGAACCATTGTTTTTTTCCCCCTCTGTTGTTACTTTCCCTCTTACCTCTTGACGAAGGCGAAGGGCAGCTGAAGTTAAAAGCATTAGAGAAAGGAGGGTACATCTGCAACAGAAAATATTTTTATCAATGAATTACGTAGGTGTTAGGGGGAGGCAAATTGAAGAACCCCATAAAGAGCTCAGTCCTACAATCCACCGAGTACCATTAATGAGTTGCTATGTTTCTTCATGTACCTTTGAATTCAATGGGAGTTGAAGGTGCGGAACACCTTCCATGACGGAGTCCAAAACATTTAAATCAAGAAAGGTATGAATTAATACATGATATTTCAAAGATAATACATTTTGGTTCATTTCCTGCAGGTAGAGCCCAATCCAGCAGTTGGGCACCCAATTTCACTGGGAGTACTCAATGTTTAAATGTTGTGCTGGATTGTGGCTGAAGATGAAATGCTGGTTGGTGAGGTTTCAGCAGTGCTCTGCTCTTAGTTTTGATTATTGATTTCTAACAAACACATGCATCATTTCCAATTATTTTTAAACTGGTTTAAAAATGTCAATTTTTCACAGAAAACTTTAAAGAAAAAATCTTTTGTTAAAATATCCCACAATTTAAAAAAAGAAAATCTTAAAACAAAATACAAAAAACCCCTTGAGGGTTGAAAAATTGTTTTCACCAGCTAATCGTGTTGGGTTTAGAAAAACATTGTTGGCGGGTTTTTTTCAGTAAACATTTTTGATTTTGTTTAAAAACCAAAATCTTCACTGAAAACCAACGGTTACCAAACAAAGTGTGTTTTGGTTTCCTGTTATAATTATTTTTTTTCTGAGAAAATTCTCATTTTTGATAAAAAAAGCCATTTTCATAAAATCACTTAGGCAAAAAAATGAACCATCTCCAGTATTTGTGCCTAAAGAGGTCAGAAATCTCTATAAAACCCCCAGAAATATTTTTAGAGTTATCAGAGTTTGAATATATCCATTTTATTTTAACCCCTCCACAAATAAACACCATTGGTATTTCAACACAAAATCATTAAAAGCCAAGGTGAACTCAAGTTTAGTGAACAGTATTTAATTAACCATCTTATAATCAATCAAGTGTCATTTCCCAGCTGAAAATTCTCACGCTCTTCATGGTCATTTTCTGTCAGGCCGCTCTCTTAGAAGTATGACCTTTTCAGAGAAAAAAATTACTTGGTGCTTTTCTTTTTTCATACAGGTTTCAGAGTAGCAGCCGTGTTAGTCTGTATTCGCAAAAAGAAAAGGAGGACTTGTGGCACCTTGGAGTCTAACCAATTTATTTGAGCATAAGCTTTCATGAGCTACAGCTCACTTCATCGGATGCTCAAATAAATTTGTTAGTCACCAAGGTGCCACAAGTCCTCCTTTTCTTTTTTCATACAGACACTGACAACACTGTCTTGTTTATACTACCTTAATGGTTACCTTTTATGCTTGCTGTCTTACATTCCTATCTCTTATTTCACTTCAAGGATATAGTTTTAGGGACACTGTTGTTCAAAATCTACAATGTTGTGGTTTTTGTCAGCTTTTCCCCCCGGAAATTCATATTGATTTACTACCTCAGGGCTGGTAACACACAAATTCATGTGATTTATCATCTTCATGAGTTGTCTCTGTACTAATCAATTCCTGGATTTCTGACATCAAATTCTGGTTCACTCAACTCCAGTTAATATTAGATTGGAGAAAATGTATATACCATGAAATGGTAGATTTGTAAAGAGTGAACAATCTTTCATCTGTGCCTTTAAGTCCTATCTATGCCTTTTCCGACCATCACAGTGCCCATTGCCCTGGTTCTTTGGATTCACCTTGTGCTTTTCTCTTGAGTGCTTTCATCCTTTCCACATCTGTGTCCCAGGTCTAGCAGTCCTGAGAAACAATTCCTTCCTGGGTTAGCCATTTGTATAGAGGGAATTTTTCCATGTATTGTCGTTGCTCATTTGTGGTTGTGCTTGTTTATTAGGCCCCAGTTTCAATGGGGCTGAGCTTCTTAATAGTAACATTTCCCAACATCATAGTTCTGTTAAATATGTTGGCCCAATTTTGCAGGGCAACAGTGAAAAAGCTCAGAATGAAAATAAGGACAGGAAGTATGCTGATGTGCACAAACTATGGATGGGGGCATGCAACTGTTTCTGGGTTAGCAACACAGCTTTGCTGTACAATTTCTTCTGAAATGGAATACTTAATACTTCAGAGCAGAATTCAGTCAGTTGAAACACACAAGTAAGTGGCATATCAGTGTGAAAATATGCAACATTTCAGCCATTGTGTGTCCAGTTTATTTTAAAAATCTGTGCTCTCATTTGGTACCTCAAAAATGCTAGTGCAATTCAGTGCCATGCAGCATTATCACTATGCCACTGCTGCTGTAAAGGAATCTCCTGAGGAGATTTTTGAACTTTGGTGCTGGGATCATATTTTCTCTGTGCTCCCCCCGCCCCGCCCCCCCAATGTCTCTAGTGAATGGGTTTAATTCAGCCTGACCTTTAATTTCAGTATTTTTTTCTTGGAATTTTGATTGCTATTCAGAAGAAATTTCAGGAAAACAGGCTTAATTAATGTTGTAATTTTCCCTGCTCTTCTGTGTTATATAGGTATTTGAAACCACCACCGACAAAAAGCACAACTCCACCACTACTTTATAAGAGAAGAAACCCCTGCCTCTGTCAAACTTTTCTCTTCCTTTTTTCTATTATAATAATACGTAGTTCATATGTAGTGCTTTTCATTTGTAGATGGGGAAACTGAGTCATGGGGCAGTGAAATGACTTTCCCAAAGTTCACCCAGCTAACCTGTGGAAGAGCTGGGAATAAAATCCACAGATCCTAAGCTCCTGTTCTGTTCTCTGTCTGCTAAACCACTCTGCCTCCTATACGTCTTTGTCACTTAAATTTCAGGAGCCTGATGCATGCGTATGACTGCCATTGATGTCACTGGGAAATACAGGTGCATAATTATTGGAAATATCAAACTTTAGTCAGCTTCATGTCTGTTCCAGCCATACTGTGTCATCTATCCATGTTGTCCGTACCAGAAAGAGATCTCAACTCTTTATAACAGTAAAAGTAATTACGCAGGGCCATTTTGTGCAATTTTACTCATGTTTCTCATTACCTTATCCCAGGAGTGGAATACTGGGGAATGAATCATTGGGATTACTTACAAAGTAAAGTACAATCAACCTAAGTAGGTGTGCCAGAATATGGCTCTTAATGAGGTTTCCTGTGTATTAGAAAAAAGATCAGCACATGGCAAGGCAGAGTGGGGTAGGAACGGGAATAGAAATGGCTGAAGACACCAGTTTAAGGGGGCAGGAGATAACTCTGAGGGATAGTTTTGAGATGGATATGAACAGTGACTGCTGATGAGTGGAAACAAACCGTAAAAGAAGGGCAAGTTGAATGACATGTGGATCAGCATTGTGTCATATTTTGTTTGTGCTGTATATCTTCAACCAGTAAAAAAGATACAGGCAGTAAAATGGCTTGTAACTATATAAGACTGGAATCCATCCAAAGGTCATATCCAGTACTGAACACAGATTGGGCTACAAAACTGGAGGTATAATATGAAGACTATTAAACCCCCTTAATATTTAAAGGCAAACAGATTTCTGGGTTCTACTATATAAATAGTGGAGATGTCTGTATTAAATGAAATGAGAAGAAAATAGCCTGTATGAGGAATTTCTATGAAGACTTCAGGAAAGGTTATGTATTTCCTGTTTGGAAATTACAGGGCAAAAAAACAAAACAAAATAAAAAACCCCTAAACCTTCTGCTCACCAGATACACAGCTCCATAAATCAGATAACCAGCCACAGGTCAGGTGGAGTTTTAAGCCTTCAGGGCTGCAGGAAATCACTTTCAATCAAGTTGAAGTTGTCAAGTGTATAGTCACCACCCTTTAATTCATGCTCTAATTTGGAACTGTTGTCAGATACAGTAAATTATGAACTAGGGCCAGATTTAGGAATCCTTTACACATGTTGCCAAGCACTTAATCATGTGAGAAGGACTGTTAAAATCAATGGGACAATCACTGATGGGTGACAATATAAAACCCTAATATAGATAGGTAGATTACTGTGACATACCTTCAGGGATTGATTCCTGGGAGTGTTGAGCACCTGCTAAGAAGTTCTGGGTGCCAATATCTCTCACTAACCTTCAGCAACTCATGGTTGGGGCCTCTGAGGAGAAGCACTACTGCCAGGACACACTCCCGTTTTTGCAGAAACAAATTAAAGTGACTGCATGCAGGGTCCTGCGATCACAGCTCGGTCCATATCACAGGTGTTGAAGTTGGTTCAGTCATTGATAGTCTACAGTAGTGATGAGCTGTAACATTTAAGTGAGTGCCTGAGGTTTTGATGTCCAGTTTGTGAGCCGTAGGGACTGAATGAATACTCTATGTGCTTCTTCAAGTACCATCTTTTTGTGAATGTGACGATTTCCAAATCTTATATTTAGCCCAGCTTTTCTATTTTTTTCAGGCTTACATTATCTCTAATTGCTTATTTGAAACATTTAGATTTTTACACAAAATAAGGATAAAACATTTTTTAAAAAATGCCCAAATTTGTACTTACAATTTACACCTAAAAACTTGAGCTCAGTATTTGTGACATTTCTGTACTTAGAATGTAAAATAATGGTAATATCATGGTAATCATAGAATCATAGGACTGGAAGGGACTTCAAGAGGTTATCTAGTCCAGTCTTCTACACTCATGGCAGGACAAAGTTTCATCTCTGAAGAGCTTGCACCTTCAAAGGGAAGATTCTAAATTGTTATTTGTATTTCCCTAGGGATACCAGAAGCATGAAGCCAAGAAGACCACCTCATCACTATGATGTGTTGTAATTGGTCAAATATTTAAAGACTACTATGTAGGTGGATATTCAGAATTCCAGACATGATCCAGATTTGTATCTACACTAGATCCTGCCTTAAAGAGAAACTGAGAACTTTCACTTTTCTGAATGGGATCAGTTTCACTTTCAGGTTCTCAGAATTCAGGCACTGCACGGGAATGTTTTAGTTTAAAGGTAATTGTTTCCCTTATAATTAAAAAAAAGTATGGAAACTGTCAGTTTTCTGTCTATAGCATCTTGTAAAAATCAAAGCTACTTGTAACAATATTTTAATTTTAGGTCAAATTTGAGTTGACTTTATCCCTCTCTGATGTTGATGGAAATTTAATGAGTATAGTGTCATTATGCATTGTGTATATGTGTGTTTGTGCAAAAAAGGGGAAAAGGAAACAAGACATAAAGACATGGTCCAGATTGTTTGAAACCAGCTTTCTCTCTTATACTGATGTGTAACACGATGGAGTGCAAGTTGTGGAGACTCTGATGGTTTCATCAAGTAAGCTGATTTCTATTAGAAACTTGTTCAGATCCATCACCGATGTCTTAGTAGAAAGGATAGGCCTTTCCAACGGGGATCCAGGAATGTAAATTAACTGAGTTGACTTTCAGTATCCAAATAGGTTTCAGAGTAACAGCCGTGTTAGTCTGTATTCGCAAAAAGAAAAGGAGTACTTGTGGCACCTTAGAGACTAACCAATTTATTTGAGCATGAGCTTTCGTGAGCTACAGCTCACTTCATCGGATGCATACCGTGGAAACTGCAGAAGACATTATATACACAGAGACCATGAAACAATACCTCCTCCCACCCCACTCTACTGCTGGTAATAGCTTATCTAAAGTGATCATCAAGTTGGGCCATTTCCAGCACAAATCCAGGTTTTCTCACCCTCTAACCCCCCCCCCCCCAACACACACACAGACTCACTCTCCTGCTGGTAATAGCCCATCCAAAGTGACCACTCTCTTTAAAATGTGTATGATAATCAAGGTGGGCCATTTCCAGCACAAATCCAGGTTTTCTCACCTCCCCACCCCCCTCCAAAAACCACACACACAAACTCACTCTCCTGCTGGTAATAGCTTATGCAAAGTGACCACTCTCCTCACAATGTGTATGAAAATCAAGGTGGGCCATTTCCAGCACAAATACAGGTTTTCTCACCCTCTCCACCCCCTTATACAATACCTTATACAATTCTTGAATGCAGTGATGGAACATCCATTGGGTTTCTCACAAAGCTGTATCTTTGACACACTCAGAAATGTTTAACTAACAGCTAGCTTTAGGAGGGACTGATGGCACTAATATGGCAAGAATCTTCTTTCAGATTCACACAATAGTACTCAGCTTTGGTATTCTCGTCTTATTACCTGGCTTGTGTGATACGGCTCCTGATGTCAGTAGAATAACCAACAGCATGTGTATGGAAAGCAGAATGCCGCTGTTTAGTATTATTTTGCATAACTTCTCATTTACCCCATTTGCTGTCCGTATGCCAGATTGTGGCCTACCCTACAGCCTCTTTTTGCACCAGGCATTGTATGAAATTTCCGTACAGCTGTGCTGACTGGACAGCTGAGAATTTTCTGAGAATGGTTTACAGCTGGCATAGCTAGTTCCACTTTACCTCTGCTGGGCGAAGAGGGCATGCTGGGGGGCGAAGAGGCATGTGACTGGAGTACTGCTGTAGTTGGGCAATCATTGTCTGTGTAATGCTGTCTATGAACCATGAATCTATTCTGCCTGTGGCAGCCCTGGGAATTGGAAGCAGTGTAAAGGAGGAATACAGACACCTTTTGCCCACCTTCCTGGGCTCCTACACTGAGCATAGCTCGGCTGAACCCAGTCCAACTCTCTGTATTGAGATGTCTGCAGACCACAGTGGAACTCTCTATAACCCGATTGTTTCTGGTGACAGTGAAGCCACAATAGTATAGTTAAAAATATTAACATTAGCCAGGATTCATAAAGCAATTTTTAGGTGACCAAATTCAGATGATTTCTAAATTCCTGGTTATCAAATGTGGAGTGGAGTTTTCCGACTATTACACATTGCACATCTTGCAGTGAAGTCAGTGGGAGTCACCCATGTATGTATTGGAGGAAGCATTTATCAC
Source organism: Eretmochelys imbricata (assembly GCF_965152235.1). NCBI lineage: Eukaryota > Metazoa > Chordata > Testudines > Cheloniidae > Eretmochelys > Eretmochelys imbricata. Next base: position 94,355,595 of record NC_135580.1, read on the forward strand.
TAGAAATGTTTTGGTTTTTACATCTACTTTGTGACAGTGCTTGGGGGAGTGGTAAAGTAATAACAGTAATGCAGCATTAGTTCTATTCCATGAGGGTAGGCAAGAAAGTGAAGTATATTTATTCTAGATTCATTGTTTAAGTAAGGGTGTGTTAAATCAGTTCACAGCTGCCTGCCGGGTTACCATTCATAAAACTGGTGGAGTAAAAGGTTGAAATTGCAGGCACTATCATCCATTACCCAGAGATGATTTAGGGTCCATCACCAACCCTACTGAAGCTAATGGGAATTTTCCTGTGGACTTCAGTGGGAGTATGATAAAGAAACCTGTATAATTTATACTGTGTTTCTTAATGCACATGTCCTCTTTCATATCTCTCAGTGCAATTAGATTGACCCTGTATAACTGTGCCTCTGTGGGTTACAACTGAGAATACCAAATTCAGGAAAAACTGCTGAGAAATAGGGTAGCCACACCCCAAATGGTGGTTATTCCTCCATAAGATATACAAAACCAGCAACAATAGTAAACTTCTGTTTCACCACACTAGCTAACAAGAAGTCATAAAAACAGTTTCCTTAGGCATTCCAGTTCTTATATTACCACCAAAACCACTAGATTTAGAGATGAGTGGTTCTTTAAAACCAGTCTCCTCAAATAAAAGGTTCTTCTGATCCCAAAAGAGCAGCACCCAAGTCAATATACAACTCAGATCTTACCAATCCTTTAGTATCTAAAATCTAAAGGTTTATTTATAAAAAGAAAGAAAGGTGAGAGTTAAAATTGGTTAAAGGAACCAAATACATACAGTCATTGCAAAGTTCTTGGTTCAGGCTTGTAGTAGTGATGGATATGATGCTGGCTTGATAAGTCTCTGGTTGCTTCTATATCATTCGAAGGACCTCAGTCCCTTGGTTAGAATGCTCCCATTTGTATAAGTCCATAGTCCAGAAGCTTCCAGGACCTTTTATAGCTTCTTGGAGGGAAACCCATTGTTTCAAACAGAGCTCTCTGTGGAAAATTACAGTTACAAGATGGTCACATGGGCAAGTAATATGTCCCTGCATAATTTTGCTTAGTCACCGCAGGAAATCATTACCTACACCTCATACAAAACGTTTACAGGACAGTCCATTCACTGTAGATGGGCATCTCCCATGGTCCATTGTGAGTTCAGTGTCCCTTGATGAGCCACTTAATTTGAATAGTCCCTTCAAGATGTGAAGTCTGAATACCTAATGGGCGTTACCTGGATTTCAAATGTTTGCTTCTGGGTTATAGAGCCAATACTCATAACTTCAAATAAAAAAAAATGATACATGCATACAAATAGCATAATTGTATTCAGCGAGTCAGAACCTTTCCATAGACATCTTACATGCCACATTTTTATGCAATATTTTATGCAATTTTTGTTGCAATTATATAACAGTGGTTGCAACAATGATCTATATGGTCATATTGTAATCAGATAACATCACACCCAGATATTACACCAATGGAATACTTTCTAGTTTATTAAGGACTCGCTTTCCTCAGCAAAGAATTCAGCCCATTTTGACTTCAAAAATGTCATTATATATAACTTGTTACATGTCTGCCCTCTCCCTTGTTCTCTTAAGATTGACTTGATGGTTAGAGAAAACAGTATCATTGGCATTCTGCCTTTTGATGATCATTTGTTAATGCTATTTGTTGAGAGCAAAGGTAGTACTACTGTGAATTTAGGACTCAAAACAGGAGCACATATACAATGCCTTACAGTGATCTCTTTTATGGTAAGGATCACCATCAATCCCTAACACCATTACAGTATGGCTATCAATGTCATTAGTGAGTAGCTACAGTTCCTTAAATCGATAAGTTTATTTTACTGAGACATACATACATTATTACAACTGTAATAATAATGCCCAAAACACAATCCAAATGCACCTCTTCATTCTGGCATGTTAATATTAGTGTTATTGCTATTACTCTTACAGGGTTTATGGAGTGACCCCATAATAACAGTGGGGAATTGAATAACAGCTAATACCTAATTTTCTTCAAGCAATCTTGTAGTTTAAAGTAGATTTTGTTTAAGGATATAACTTCAAATTGTTCTTCAGAGTTAAGCACTATACAAAAGGTTTTGTTTTAGTTTACTGTATTGTGTTTCAATACAGTGATTTACGGCTTTTATCATGCTTCATTAAGTTGAGTAATGACTTATCAGTATCTACATGATGCTCGAATGCTTGTCTTGATAATAGAATTTGTTTAATTTCTGAAGCCTCAATTTTAAGCATTAAATAATACATCATTGACATGTAATCCTTAGAGGCAAGTGCAAATGATTTTTAAGGCCAAGTATTAACTTTATTTATGATCTAAAGCATAAGATTATGTATAACATTAAAATGGCCTTTTGGCATAGGAAAGCCCTAAGTGAGCAAGAAGGAGTAGTTAATGTTCATCTATGTCTGAACCTCGTCTAAGGATACTTGTGGTAGTTAATTCTGCGGTATAAAATGTTCTGTCACAGTCACTTTAAAGTGTTGAACCTTGCAAAAATCATTATGCAGGGAACCAATGCATGGAACTTAAAAGATGTCATAGGTGCCCCTGAGAAAAATTGAGCAGCATTGCCTGCGAGTGATCCAGTTAATGTCTTAGCTCTGAGCAACGCTAGTGATGCTAGGGTTTTTTACTGCCACACATCACTATTGTATCTGAATGCCTTCCACGTAAAATCAATAGCAGTAGGGTGAGCACCTCTAAAATCTTGACCTCTATTGAATATCAGTATTAAATGGTACCACCAAATATGGAGTATTCATTAATAGAGTTGGTCAGAAAAAATCTGACAAAATAGTTTTTCGTCAGAATTTGTCAATTCATTGAAATGGAAACATTCCCCAGGACTGCATCAGTTTTGAGAAGATTCTATCAGGAACTATATATGTTTCTGACAGCAACCTGGATTCTGTCGGCATGGCTTCTCAACAGCACCCCAGGCAGCTAATGGGGACTTGAGTGTTCAGAAGTCCTGAGAGCTGCCACTCTGAGGCTCATGGCTTCTAGAACTTCCAGGTTTGTGGTTCCTCAGCAGCCCTGACTTCCAGTGGCCCCTACTCTGGGGCAGCCAATCATGAGGATTGGTCCAAGGCTCCCAGAGTCATCGGCTCTGGGGCAACCCACCGGGCAGGCTGCCTCACAGTCAGGGCTTCCGGGAATTCCAGAATTCTCTGTCGAAACAGACACGGCTGGTGACTTTTCTGGCCATGCCATAGATATTATCACACAATGTAACCTACGCGCTTTGCACATCTAGACTTTCAGTGCTGTTGATCTGAAGCGTGTCTGGGTTTAAATGTCTCTTCATGAGTTGCTTCACTATTAAACCTCCCTGTCTTTAAATCAACCTGAATTTGGATTGTGGCATCTGTGACCAATTGTGACACCCTGATAGACAGAACCTGACTTCTGACTTGACTTAGCTTGTAAACTCCTTGGAGCAAGGGCCATCTTCTTGTGTTCTGTGTGTACAGGGCGTAGAATTGTAGGGTGTGACTGGTAAATGGAAAATATAAGTGCAACCATAATACAAATAATAATTAGTAGTGAAATTAGATGAAGGGAAGTGATAAGTAGGTTGAGCACTCAGTCAATGGGGTATGGCTGCTCTGAGGACACTGGATGTGGGTAGTATGAAAATGGCATCATTCTTAATACCTCAGGGATGGTTCCATTGCCTTTTTAATGCCTGTTGCCATCTTTGCTAGCTTTGCTCTTAAGCAGCAAATTACAAAAGCCAAGGACAAGGCCATGAAACTGGGAGCCTCTGATAAGTATCTTCTCTCAGAGAAAGTAGCTTTGAGAACATCTCCATTAGCAATAGAGATGGACTATTGGGGTATTTTAGGAGACTCCTATCTGTACCATGTTATTTTCAAATTTCTCTAAATACCCTAGAAATTTATTGCACAAAACACACACTCCATATTGTTGCTGAAATGGCCTAAAAATCTATCTCCCAGTGTGTGTTAATGTAGGGCCTGGCACTTTAACTTGAATAAATTCCAACGTTTTAATATTTACAAAGATTAGGATGCAACATGTTGTTTATACTTCTGAGACGGAGAGATGTACTGTATCACTAGCAGCCTGTGAATAACAACATGTTAGTGACTGATAAAGTGTTACCATTAAAATCTCTATTAAGTGGAATAATTTTGTAGTGATTGTAATAGGCCAGAGTAAACTTCTTCTCCTGACAGCATCCTATTAACCGGTGTGTCCCTAACAACAGGGATCCATCCAATCAAGTAGCCTGAATTCCATTCATATTTTTGAACATCTCTTATGTTCATGCTGTGTACTGATATGAGGATCTGGATGCTCTTTAAAGTATGTAATCTGCTCTTTGAATTCATACTGTGCCAAACTGAGCATGACAGAATGTTTGTCATTTACAATGTTCAGAAGTTATATCCATTATATCCATTAATAAATTGAGTATAATGTGACCATCTTGCAAAGAACTGAAGCAATCCACATATTCCGTGTCATAATTCCCTCCCCACTCTGAACTCTAGGATACAGATGTGGGGACCTGCATGAAAGAACCCCTAAGATTATTTCTACCAACTTAGGTTAAAACTTCCCCAAGGCACAAAATCTTTGCCTTTGGATTAGGTAAAACGCTGCGACCATGAAGTGATTTAACAAACAATCAGGGAAAGGACCACTTGGAGTTCCTATTTCCCCAAAATATCCCCCCAAGCCCTTACACCCCCTTTCCTGGGGAGGCTTGAGAATAAACAAGATGAGCACAAACCAGCCTTGGATTTTTAAGACCAAAAAACCCAATCAGATTCTTAAAAAACAGAACTTTATTCGAAGAACAAAAAAAGATAAGAGAACAACTCTGTAAAATCAGAATGGAAGATAATCTTACAGGCAGTCAGATTCAAAACATAGAGAATCCCTCTAGACAAAACCTTAAGTTACAAAAAGACACAAAAACAGGAATACACATTTCCTCCAGCACAGCAAATTTCACAAGCCAAAACAAAGAAAACCTAATGTATTTTCTAGCTAGATTACTTACTAACTCTACAGGAGTTGGAGGGCTTGCATCCTTGTTCTGTTCCTGGCAAAGGTACCACACAGACAGACAAAAGCCGCCCTTCCCCCACCTCCAGATCTGAAAGTATTTTGTCCCCTCATTGGTCATTTTGGGTCAGGTGCCAGCCAGGTTACCTGAGCTTCTTAACCCTTTACAAGTAAAAGGACTTTGCCTCTGGCCAGGAGGAATTTTATAGCACTGTATACAGAAAGGTGGTTACCCTTCCCTTTATATTTATGACATTCCCCCCCCCCCTAATATTTTTTTCTTAAATCTATTCTTAAAGCTCCTAGTACATTAAACATAAGGTTGAAAAAAAAAAGGATAATATGCTAATTTAATGTTCTGACTGACCCCCCCGCCCCCTCCCCACCACACACACACACACTTCTGCAGACATAACAACAACTCAGCCTTTAACATTTTTTCACTAATGAAATTTATGGTATTGAACAACATAGATAACACGCAAAGATTGACTCCCGCATAGACAGGGATACTGGAGCCTTGTTCATGTCCTAAGCAATACTGACAGTCTAGGAAGGCTTCAAATTCAGACACAATTAATTTCATTTAACAAACTATGTAAGGTGGACCAGTTGCCCCAGTGATCATTTTGAAGCTGTAGTACAGACTCCATTTTGAGTCAGTTAATAAATACAGTGAATAAACAACAAACATTTACTCAAGCCTCCATACATCTGCCGCAGACTTTTTTCCTTGATGAGTTCCTATATGTCACAGGTGATGTTTAAGGCCGAGTGTTAGAAATATTGGCATTTTGAACTGAATTAATTATGAAATGGGAAAGGAATGACGAAAATAATGCATTGCTATTACTTATGTATTTCATTAACTTCTTCAGTGTAACTCTTTTTATTTGAGTATATTTAGGTTATGTTTTTTTCTGCTCTCCTGCATCAAGAGTAGCCATTTACACCATGCAAATGTAATACACTAAATAAAAACAAGTCAGTGTTACCGGTTTGTATTCAGTTTGCACCAGTGTAAATGACAACATGAGGTGCAGGGAAATAAAATTCTAAGGTCCTGATTCTTAAGTGACTGATAGGGGTTTCTTTGGAAGTCCAAAACATGCAATATTAAATATCTTGAGTTTCATGGATTCACTGAGAGGTCCAAAACTATATGATCACTTCAGATTTTATGTTAACTTTACCAGCAATCCTTAAATTACACCATAACCGTGTTTGTAGTAAATAAAATCAGTTTGTTGCTATTTTAAAAAGGGATTCATTTTTCTTTTGTTGAAGCTCTCTTCTAAATTGTCTGCAAACCCACATTTACAAATACAATATGAATGAAAATAAATTTAAATTAGTAAAATATAGACTACAGACTTTTATATGATGTGATAAATTAAAATAATCATATGTGTAAGCCGTAGGACTAAGAGGAATAAAAGGTTTCCAGCTTCCTCTGTATGTGAAAAGGAAAAGGAAGATATGTTCATGCCTGGTTAATTTACATATTAAGTTCTCTGGCTCCCTTTATAGATATAACAGAAACATAGAAGGTGTGTCCCTGTCTATTACCAGTTATACTTTTCATATGCTCCAGTGCAACACAATAAGTGCTAACTGTGTCTTATTTGGAATGTTATTGTGTTCTATTCTTAAAAATTGTGTTGAATTTTTATGAATTATGGCCATTCATAAAAGTAGAGCAATATCTCAGTGTATGAATTAATGAAGGTCATGCCCTGGGACAAGTGGGTCATCCTGTTCTGGAAGTCAGTGGGCTTAGACTAGCTAGATGATCCCAAGTTGGACATAGCAAAAGTAGGAATTCTATTTGCAGGTGTTATTTTGCTCAGCTGGGGAAGGTATCGTGTTTGGCGGAATGCCCCTAACTTGTAAATATTGGCTTTCCTTCAGATTATATTTTGCTTGCACTGGGTTAATTTACCCACCACATATAGGAAGGTTATTTATTGTATTCCATTATTACTGTACTTTACATGACCATTAAGGATCCTGAATTATCCCTCAAGGTAGCCTCCAAATTCAGCACATGTATTATAATCCTTTAATGATTTAATTCTGAATGCCCTATTGTCAAGGAGGAGGAGGGGGTTCACTAACAATTGCAAGGCCTTGGGTACAGTTCATCATGCCCTACAGTGTGTTAAATAGTTTATGGTATGTGAGGGTGAGGAAGGGATAGCTCAGTGGTTTGAGCATTGGCCTGCTAAACCCAGGGTTGTGAATTCAATCCTTTTAGGGGGCCATTTAGAGATCTGGGGCAAATATTGGGGTTTGGTCCTACTTTGAGCAGGGGGTTGGACTAGATGACCTCCTGAGGTCCCTTCCAACCCTGATCTTCTATGATTTACACCATTCTAATATAGTACATGGGGGGGGGGGTGATTCAGGTTAATATCACTCATTTACGAACTGTAGTAGTGAAGCTCAATACTACTTCTGTATACTAGGGATTCTGGGCCTCCCCTGCTCATATGGAAGGGTAAGAGCAGCCAATTATTTATTGGAATTTTTCCAGTCTAAATGAGTTTCTTTAGTATAGAATTCGCTTGTGTGAGGGACTGGTTGCGTGACAGATGGCATGCTCTGCATGCCATAAAGCAGTTTTGCAGATAGTGACCATTTTCAGAATGTGCACTTTGCCAATTAGTGTGATTGGCTGTTCATTCATGTACACCACCTTTTTTCCCCCCCAATGCTTTGCAGATTGTACTGCCTTTGCCAATGTTCACCTCATTTTTCCCGGTAAATATCAACACTCAGGTTTTGTATCCTTTTAGGATCCAAGCTGTCGGACATGTTCCTGTTCAATTCCCAGAGCTGAGCACAGATTTTATCTAGTTTATGGACAGGCTTGACAATTTGTAAAATTATCAAGTATCTGCTTTCGTGTCATACCAGTATTAATGAGGTAGAGGAATATGCTGTAGCTACAGAGAGCGATCATGATCGTGTTAGTTTCTCATTGAAATTATTTTCTCATTACAGCTGCAAGATGAACGTTTCTCAGTTTGATCCAGATTGAATTTAGGCCCAAAACTATAATATTGAATTCAGGCCTAATGTTCATCATATTGTCTTTAACTGTAGGTTGTTCTACATGAAGATCAAACTGTTCAAGAGTCCAGAATTTTTTAACCCACCTGGAGACACTTTGGGTTAGATGCATAAAGGAATTTAGGCTCAAACCCTAGATGAAAGCACCACCTAAGTACGTATTTTCAACATCACTGCGATCCCCCAAGCCCCTGCTTGACTGCTGCCTAATCCTGTAAGCCTGAACTCACTTAGCACTCAAGTTTTTTGTTCTAAAAGTTTCAGCGTCTGGGCATGCACTTTACAGCATCACTCTAGGCAGTAAAAAATGCTAGCAGCAGCACAGAAGTAAGGGTAGCACTACTGCAACCCCCCACTACAATAACCTTGTGGAACCCCCCCCCCCCACCAACACCACGAGTCCTTTTTGGGTCAGGATCCCTACAATTACAACACCGTGAGATTTCAGATTTAAATAGCTGAAATCATGAAATTTACTATTTTTAAAATCCTATGACTGTGAAATTTACCAAAATGAACCATGAATTTGGTAGAGCCCTACCTATAAGGCAATGTCCCTTGGCCTTATTAAATGTATCTTCCAAAGACAATTTCCCTGACAAACACAGGCTGCAGAGGGCCAGAGGCTTGGCTCAGAGGCCTTTCACTTTGTCCCAGAAGCTAAAGACTAAAAGTATCTTCCACTGCACTGGTGTAAGGGAACCAGCTCGGCCTTTGAGGGAAAAATAAAGAAAAGCAGCAGAATCTGGTATTTTAAACTTGAAGATGTTTTAAATAAATGAAAATAAGAGTTGAATTTGTTCATGGTGTTGTAGAGCAAGTCTCTAAATATGATAATCATGGGTCGAATTAGTCAATGGTCTGCTGGTCTTTGGTACTCTAATACGTTAGCCTAACAACATCTTTGGTATGAATTCAGCCATGGCGTAAATCCACTCACCTCAGTTAGATTAACTAGGAAGGAATTTGACCCATTGTTTTGAAGAACAGTTCTTGTTGTTGACTGAGCCTGCAGCTAAAGGGGGACGGGATAGGTGTTCCTGGTGTGGGAAAGTGGTAGAGGTACTGACAATAGAGAAATTCACTCTCCTAGAAAGCCCTGGGATGTCTTTTCTCAGGCAGGTTTCAGACTAGCAGCCCTGTTAGTCTGTATTAGCAAAAAGAAAAGGAGTACTAGTGGCACCTTAGAGACTAAACAATTTATTTGAGCATAAGCAAGTGCACTGAATGCATCCGATGAAGTGAGCTGTAGCTCACGAAAGCTTATGCTCAAATAAATTGTTTAGTCTCTAAGGTGCCACTAATATTCCTTTTCTTTTTTCTCAGGCAATTACATCCGCTTCTGGGACTAGGAAGACAAATGTGTGCAATCATTCCCTTCAACCTTAAAAAAAAAAATCTTGAAAGGAAACATCAATGAAGAGCCGAGAATCTATGACACAGAAATTAAAATGGAGCCCCACCGTATCTGGCTTCCACATCCCCACAGGAATAGCAAAGAAAACTTTTTTAAGGTGAAAAAGACTGTATATTTGCGGAGGGAGCTGCTTGCTGGAAAGAACAAAAGTTATGTGTATATGTGGGGGGATTGCTGCTGGGGGGATTGGTTCACAATCAAGGTGGGTTCTGTGCAGGGCAGTGGGTTTGGTTAGGGTATGGAGGGAAGTGGGGTAATAGTACATGCATGAGGATTGTTTATGTCTGTGGAAATCAGAGAGGAATTCTGGTAGTTGGTAGGTAGGATGTTTCCCACATAGGAACAATGATGAAGTTGCCAACCATGTTGGGTGAGAATTTCAAGAACAGGAAACATGCTCAATACAATCTCTTAACTGCATTAAACAATACAGGGTCACATCTTCATAGTCTTCAGCAATCATAAAGCCAGCACAAGGGATGGGGAGTGTGCAGGGTGGCTGGAGTGGGAGGTATGGAGCCAGAGATCATCGTGCTCTGACCAAGCCTTAGCTGTCAGAGGGGTCCCTATGGGACCGTTGCAGGTTGCATAATTCAGAGCAGGCCTTCGGCTTAACAAAGTTACTCTGAAATGAGAAAGGTGTTTTAGGCCCCAGGATTGTGAGAGAGTGGCTTCCTATGTGCCAAAAAACATAACTAGCAATGTCCAAATGACAAAGGAAGGTCTGGTTTGCTGCAGCACAAATAGAAAAATGAAACATTTTACCAGTATCGGTACTCCCACATAGAGTCCCTACTTAGAGACAGGGTCCCTCATCCCTTTCTGAGGCATAAAGCAGTCCCAGTAATGGAAAAACACAATATCACACACAGTTCATCAAGAAGGTTTAAGGTGTCTATAGTTTTTCTCTTTATTTAAACATTGTAAAGCTCAAGAATCACTGAAATATTTTAGTGCCTGAAATGTTACCGGGATAACCTTAAAAAAAGGATATAAATAAAACCCACAAGTTACTGTGTTTTACCTTGAGAAGCAGAAATTTCAACTCAAGGGAACGACTGCCTTTGACCTAAATGATCAAAAAACAAGAGCCTAATTCTGATGCCTTTATTCTGTCTGAACATTTCTCTGCCACTAGGTCCTGATCTAAAATCCACTGAAGTCCATGGAAAACGTTTAGATCACACTCTTAGTTCAAAATTCAGCAAAATGTGTGCTTAAGTGCGTGCTTCGGGGCTTCACTGAATCGGAGCCCAGTTGCAAAGTAATATACAGTACAGTCAGAATTATGAGAGTGCTTAAAGTTAAGCTCATGCTTAGGTGCTTTGCTGACCAAGGAGTTTCATCCCATTGGTTCGATGGAATCACTGGCATATTAATATACTATACTTACTGTAGTACTTAAGAATCTGGCCCTGAATGTGCAGAAAAGTCCTTCTGTGGATGTTTTGCTATGAGTTACATGACAAATGATTTTTTCAAAAAGAAAAGGAGTACTTGTGGCACCTTAGAGACTAACCAATTTATTTGAGCATGAGCTTTCGTGAGCTACAGCTCACTTCATCAGATGTATTTTTTGCATCAAATGATTTTTTGCAACACATAGCATATGTAGATCATATCTCTATGTAGATCATGCTGTATGTTTCACTATTCTGTATCTGCTTAGTGTGTGATGATGTATTCATTTCTGAATAGCAATATTTAAGTTATTGCCCCAGCAGCCCCTCGCAAATAGCCAAATGGAAGGTGTCCCCAGGAAAAGGAGCTGAGATGTAAAAATCAAACTGCTTGTACTCTGAAATTTAGCACCACAGGTGAGGAGAGATTTATGGGTCCTCTGCTCCTCTCCATTGTAAGGTGCTAGCAGGAGTAAATATCAGTAGAATTGGGAGGGGAAGAGAAAGTCAAAAGTAGTGGAAAGGGTGTGTGACATCTCATGTGCATGGTACTCCCCATGCCTCAGGATATAGTACATATGTTAGCACAAAAGACCAAACCCAGACAAAAGCCAGGAAAGGAAGGGTGTTGCATTGGTTAGGGTGCTAAGTTAATAGATTCATAGATTCCAAGGCCAGAAGGGACCACTAAGATAATCTACTCTGACATCCTGTAAAATACAGGACAGAGAACGTCCCCGAAAAAAGATCTTAGAGCAGAACTTTTAGAAAAACATTAGAAATTTGCTTTAAAAATTGCCAGCGCTAATCATGACTCTTGTTAAGTTGTTCCAAACAGTTCCTCACACTTAAAAATTTATATCGGATTCACTCTGAATTTGTCTAATTTCAGCTTCCAGCTATTGGAGCGTGTTATACCATTCTCTGCTAGATTGAAGAGCCTGTTGTCAAATATTTGTTCCCCACTTATGTATTTATAGACTGTAATCAAGTCAATCCTTAACCTTCACTTTGTTATACTAAATAGATTGAGTTCCTTGAGTCTTTCACTATAAGGCAGGTTTTCCAGTCCCTTAATCATTCTTGTAGTTCTTCTCTGAACCATCTCCAAAATTTTTCTTTATCCTTCTTGAATTGTGGGCACCATAACTGGACACAGTAATCCAACAGCAATCACATCATTGCCAAACACAGAGATAAAATAACCTCTCTACTGCTACTTCAAGATTCCCTTATTTATACGTCCTAGGATCATGCTAACTTTTTGGCCAAAGCCTCACACTGGGAGCTTTTGTTCAGCTGAATATCCACCATGATCTCCAAATCTTTTTCACAGTCATTGCTTCCCAGGAGAGAATCCCCCATTCTGTAAGTATGACCTAGATTTTTTTTTCCCTAGATGTGTACATTTACATTTAGCCATATTAAAGTGCATATTGTTTACTTGTGCAGAGCTTATTAAGAATTCCAGATTGTTCTGAATCAGTGACCTGTCCTCTTCATTATTTACCACTCCACCAATTTTTGTGTCATCTGCAAATTTTATCATTGATGATTTTGTTTTCTTGAAGGTCATGGATAAAAACATTAAAAGGCACAGGGCCAAGGACTGTTCCCTGCAGGACCCCACTAGAAACACGCATACTCAACAGTTCCTCATTTATAATTACATTTTGAGACCTATCAGCCAGTTTTTAATCCATTTAATGTGTGCCATGTTAATTGTATATAATTCTAGTTTAATCAAAATATCAGATGCCTTAAAGAAATCTGAGTATCTTACATCCAATCTATTACCTTTATCAACTAAATTTATAATCTCATCAGAAAAAGATATCAGATTAGTTTGACAGGATCTATTTTCCATAAACTCATGTTGGTTTTCATTCATTATATTACCCTCCTTTAATTCTTTATTAATTGAATGCTGTATCAGCCACTCCATTATTTTCTCTGGGATTGATGTCTGATTTACACACCTATAATTGCCTGGATCATCCCATTTTCCCCCTTTTTAAATATTGGCACAACATTAGCTCAAGTACCAAGCCCACCACAAGTATCCTTTGTGACCTTGGGCAAGTCAATGCATTTCTCACAGTTCCTCAGTTCCCCAACTGTAAAATGGGGATAATGGCACTGTGCTACCTGACCGGGGTGTTGTAAGAATACACACATTAAAGATTGTGAGGTGCTCAGATACTATGTTGTTAGTGGGAACTATATAACTACCACAGATAGGTAGTTCTCCTTCCTGATGCACTAAGAATTGGGCTGCTTGCTCCGTAATGCAAGGCAGAGATTCCTTAGGCTTTCTTGCTCTCTTCTCCATCCAAAGCACAGCTGAGGACAAGCCCTTATTCTGGCCCTCTTTTCTCTATTAATATTTAACAGGCCTACTTGTTCTATTTTGATGACTCATCCCTGTTTATGCAGCCACAAAGGCAATGGTGCTTTGGAATAGAAAGCCAGGTACTCCCCCGTCAGCCTTTCACTAACATTACTGCAATAAAATGAACGAATCCAGGTCTCTGTTCCGGAAAGGTCACACAAACAAATAGTGGGTTTTTTTGTTTGTTTTTTTAACAGAGCTGATTTGATCTGCATTGTCCCCACTCTTTTGAGAAAGCTTGGTCAGCCTGAACAATATGACAAGGAAGCAAGTGCTTTCTGCATTTCATCCTCTATCACTTGGTTGAAATCAAAAAACATTTTGTCATGATGACATTGTCCAGTAGCACTGCCTGTCTTCACTGTCATTTTGAGTCTTCTTTCTCTCTGTGCCTCTTGACTATAAATCATCATCAGGGCTTACCATATGTGGCATGCATCAGGGACATAAGCTGCTGATTGCTAAACTCTTTTTTTCCACAGTCTACCTGCAGGGCTATTGTCTCCTGACTATAGTTTAGTAAACTATTTTCTTGTCAGCAGAAAATTACTTTTCCCCCTGTGTAAGCAGAAGATGAGGTTGCTTTGTGTCATATTTATTATATTAGAGGACTTATGCTGTATTCATCTTGGACAATTGATTGCTCAGTGAGCTTTCTGTAGTATAATAGTATTTGATGCAATGGGGGAAATGAGTTTCAGAGAACGACTCAAAAATTGTGAAATGGGAAAACATAAAAGCTGTCAATAAATGTAGCTGCCTAGCAGGGGTCCTGCTACAAGTCCTGGGAGCTGCTCCTCACCCATATCCTCCTAGTGGTGGAGCCCAGCCACATTCTTCTCCCTCTGAAGGGCAGAGCACTCTACTGCCTGGTAGAGGTTCTGCTGAAAAGTTCCCTTCACAGCATTTTTCACAAACTGCTCTTTTCTGTAACCTTGTCCATCTGCCACTTCCCCATGGCTCTCATGACACACTTCTGTAGCGGAACATCCTTCCTCCCCACCGGCTCCATTTCCCCTCCCTTTTTACTGGCACCCCTCTACCGTTCCCATTAGCTCCACATATTCCTCTTTCCCTCTCCTTCCTGATCTCTTCACTCCACCCACCATCACAAATCCAGACCCCACATACACACCTGCCCCTGCATCCTCCCTCTCACCTCTGGTGATGTTTGCCCCAACCCTGGCCCTCCCACCATCCTCACCCTTTCCATCTCCCAAGCTCAACCCCGTCATCACCTCTGCCCTTCTCATTACATCATTGCTAACTTCATGTCCATCTCCCTTCTTTCCCCCTCACCCTCTCTTGCTGTCTCTGGAATGCTGACTCCACCTCTAATAAAAATCACAGCCATCTACAACCTCTTCATATCTCGCTACTGACTCTCAAAGAAACCAGAACTCCTTCACCTGACACTGCCTCTACACCTGCCCTCTCTTACACAGGCCTCTCCTTCTCTCACCTCCTGCCCAGGATCAGACTGCAGTTGAGGTGCAGGGCATCTCTTCTCCCATTCCTGCCACTTCAAACCCCACCACTCCTTCCTACTGTTTCTCTTCCTTTAAGCAACACTACATCAGACTCTTCTCCTCACACTCCATGTTGCTGTCTTCTACCATCCGCCCAACTCTTCTCTGTCAGACTTCCTCTCTAATCTCAACTCCTGGGTCTTTCCTTTCCTCTTCTCATATTCTTCCGTACTCATCTCTGGTGACTTCAATGACCATGAAGATTGCCTAGCTCACTCTTTAGGTGCATGTTTTCTTGCCTCTTTATTTGACCTGCAGCCCTAGTTCAACTCTCCCACTAACCAAAAGAGCCACTCAGTCTTCACTAAGCACTGTGCTTCCCATTTGTCTATATCCATCAGTTGTATCTTGTCTGGTACTTAGACTGTAGGGCCTTTGAAGCAGGGACAGTCTTTTGGTTCTGTGTTTTGTACAGCACCACACAAGGTTGACCATGATTAGGGTTCCTAGGCACTGTGGTAATATAGATAATAATAGTGGACTTCATTCTAAAATCCTCGTACAGGCAGAAGTTCCATTGATTTCTAGTGGGATTATTGCCTGCAGATCAGTTGTATGTTGTGACAGGGTGTACCAGGCCCTTTGAGGGCCCCTGCCGGAGGCCTGGTGGTCCTGCCACATCCCACCCAAGGAAAAGGAGCAGTGAAGGTGGGTCCTCCAGGCCTGCCTAGAAAGGCTGCAGGGAAGCGGCCAATCAGAGCATAGCAGGCTCAGTTAAAGGGAGCTGCAGGACCCAGGGAGGTCAGTTGCTGGCTGGCACCAGAAGGGTGAGGAAGACTGGAAGGCTGTGAAACTCTCCAGGAGTGGCGGACTGAGAGAGACCCTGCTCAAGCATGAAACAGACAGAGAACCCTGACCTAAGGGTGAAGAGGAAGAGGCTATGTGAGAAGTGGTCCAGGGACTGCAGCAGCAACAACTATTAAAGAATGCAGCATGTGGCTGCTCTTTGTCGTGTCCTGGGTTGGGACCCAGAGTAGTGGGAAGGCCTGGGTCTCCCCACCAGCCACTGGCGAAATGGCCTAAGCCCCAAGAAGGAGATAAGACTCAGCACAAAAAAACTTAAGAGAGGGGCTGAAATTTAAATAGGCCCAGAGATGGGGCTGATGACCACATAGAGGGCAGACCATTTGTTGGACTCTGTTACCCTGGCAGAAGTTTGTTCATGCATATTAACTGTGTGACTTAGCCAGAGGGCTGAGCCACTGAAAACCCACGTGATGAGGGCAACAGCTAACGGGGTGGCAGGAAAAGGAAAGAGAGCAGGCTTGCACCTGGGTGACAGGAGGTGCTCACAAGAGGTGAGTGTGTCCTGTCACATACATACCTTTTTCTATTTGCAGAATTACATATATTGGTCATAATCTTGCAAAGACTTGCACATATGCTTAAAATTAAGCATGTGAGTAATCCCAGTGAACTCAATGTGTGAAGCACATTTATAAGTCTGTGCAGGATTGGGATCACCGATAGAAGTTAATGTTTATAACACAGTAACTTTACCAACAGTGGAGATTCTCTGGATCCGCTATAATAATAATCCTATTTGACAATTACATATTAATAGTAATGAAAAAAATCTCAAAGCTTGTTAAGAGCACTAATTAGGTTATGGAACAGCATTGTAAGATAACTGACTTGTAAGATTATTGTACACATTTTACAGAATGGTTAATTGAGACACTGAGATATTAAGTGTCTGATCCTAAACCAACTGGGAGTCTTCTGATTGACTTCAGTGGGTTCTGAATTGACTCTTAAATGACTTTCCTCAAGTCATGTAGAGGGTCAGTGGTTGAGTTGGGAATAGATCCCAGGAAACTTCCAGTGCCCTTCCTCAACCAGTAGAAACCTTGCCAACATAAAAATTATCTTTGAGTAATATGAACACAGAAAATGTCTGTTCCTTAGGATATATCCTTTCCTATATGCACAATAGTAAAAAGTCATTGCTATTTTTAAACTGAAGTTACCTTTTAGTGTTTAATTAAACTTCTAATGTCATAATCATAATTTTTTTTGACTGTTCCACTGTGTGTCCACCTCTGTCAAAAGAAGTGTCAAGTGGGAATTCTGCAAACTTATTAGATTTGTGCTATCATAATAATTGATTCTTGTGAGCTGGATTTGCCAGTGTGACATTTATCAGTATGCCCACCATGAATAACTGTCTTGTGAAAGCTGTAGTAATGATGAATATTGTGTAATAAATTACACAATATTGTATGATATGCTTTCTTTATGATTAATTTAAAGAGATTGAATATTCCTTGGGCTGAAATATGGTTACCTGCTCGCTGAAGGAGAGCTCATCCTTATTATGATTGTTGTATTGTATTTGTATAGTAGTGGTCAGAGACTAGGACCCATTGCACTAAGCACTGTGCATATGTAATATAAAGGCAGTCCCTGCTCCAAAGAGCTTACAGCCTAGGGCCCAAGAAGGCACCAATGCACCTGCTTACCTTAAAGCCGTGGTTCCCAAACTTGTTCCACCACTTGTGCAGGGAAAGCCCCTGGCGGGCTGGGCCGGTTTACCTGCCGCGTCTGCAGGTTCGGCCGATCGCAGCTCCCACTGGCCGCGGTTCACTGCTCCAGGCCAATGGGAGCTGCTGGAAGCAGCGAGGGCCAAGGGACGTACTGGTTGCCGCTTCCAGCAGCCCCCATTGGCCTGGAGCAGCGAACCGCGGCCACCAGGAGCCGCGATTGGCCAAACCTGCGGACGCGGCAGGTAAACAAACCAGCCCAGCCCGCCAGGGGCTTTCCCTGCACAAGTGGTGGAACAAGTTTGGGAACCACTACCTTAAAGCATGCAGAAAGTCTCATTGACTTCAATGGAACTGCTCACGTGCTTAAAGATAGGCGCATGCTGAAGTACCTTGCTGAATTAGGGCCTAAGTACTCTAATGCAGGGGTTCTCAAACTTCATTGCACTGTGACCTCCTTCTGACAACAAAAATGACTACACAACCCCAGAAGGGGGGACTGAAACCTGAATCTGCCAGAGTCCCAATGCCCCAGGTGGGGTCCAAAGCCTGAGCTTCTCTGCTCCAGGCGGAGAAGGGGTCAAAGCCGAAGGCTAAGGGTGTTAGCCCCAGCCAAGGGTCCCAGTGGGGTTCAAGCTTCAGCCTCGAGCCCCAGCAAGTCTAAGCCAGCCTTGGTGACCCTTTAGTTTGAGAACCACTGCTCTAATGTACAGATATCTGTATATTTGAAAATGACTAACCATGAGAACTATTTTGATTGTGTTTAGCTACATGTTAAGGGGCACCTTTAAAAGACCTTATCAGCATCATTAAAAGTAGTGGGGCAATGGGTTCAGAATAACTGGTAGCTTCAACCACCACAGAGGTATCCTTCTGAATGAAAAGCACTATACAACTAGTAGTGCCCTGGGGATGCTATATAAGTTGTTCTTGCTAATGACTTTCCTTTTAAAGCATTATAATATATAAATGGTGTCTCTTTTTTTTCTTTTTAAACAAAAGCCCTGGAAAGAATCTGTACTACACTAAATTATTGCTACACTCCTGCACTCCATTGGACCATATATTTGTTGTGCTCGCATTGGCGGTTTTGACCTTATGCATAGAAATTATGTAATAATTTTTGTTTGTTTTTTCTTTAGTGGTTTTGATCTGTTAGGAAGCTAAACCTGTATTCCACACTCTCTTCCTGCTACTCCATCTCACTAATGTTGTCTCTATTGATTACTCAGTGTTATTTAAGCACCTTAAGTAAGAAGCAGGTATTTCTTGCACTTTCTGTTCCTGGTTTGAATCTTACCTTTCTCATTGTCTGTTTTCATTATGAATGGCATCTTTACATTGTCTCTTTTTTTTGCTCTGATATTGAATCTCCCAAGTCTTAACAACTTTTCCATGGGAAGTCTCCAATGGTTAGTTTCAGCTTTTCAGACCCAGGGAACATCTCTCTGCAGCTTCCTTGGCTGGCTCTCTGACACATCTATCTCTCATTCTATCTGCCTCTCTGGACTCTCTGCTTCTAAGAACGAGGAGTACTTGTGGCATCTTAGAGACTAACACAAGTACTTCTCTGCTTCTAGCAACACTAACTTCCTACTACTGAATATTTTAGATATTGAAGTTCTTCTGAGCAGAAAACTGATTGTGGCCCATGTTTGTGACTCCACTACTCTTTAATTCAGACCTTTACATGGCTTTCAAGAATAGAAATCATTGTCATCCTTGACCCTGAATTCTTTTCATCGTCCATTTCCCTTCTTTGTACATGTGCCCGTTGCCTTCTTTAGAACATAGCCAGAAATCATTCCTGAAACAAGTAGTGGGTCTTTGAGGCACCTGGACCTCTGCCCTGGATCAGAAGAATTAGAAAATCAAACCAGAGCATAATAAATATCCCTTCAGGGCAGATCCCTGTTCCACCCCTGGGGTTAACTTATCAAAAGAGCTTTTCAAGTGGAATGATTCATGCCAGAGCTGCTATTCCAGTGCCTTCTACTTTGTAGTGCTTGTGCAGGGCCACCAAAACAGCCGTGACAGCACTTCACTGAACCAGCTCGCAGGCACAACAGAACCTTGAGTGACATTTAAAAGATGCCGACAATGAATGTGCGTTACGGTGCCCCACCTACAATGTTAACTTACAGCCTGTCCAGAAGGCATGGAAGTCGATGGAAAGAGATCCACTGATTTCACAGGCCTTAGGATAAGTCTGATAGTCACTGCTAATTGCAATTGTTATATTGTTGGGGGAAAAACCCAAGTTAAACCTCATGAGAACATGGCCCAAGCCTCTGTCAGTATGAAAAGTTTGGTGAACATTCCCCATCTTTCTTGTGCTAAATGCATCTCTCTTCTTACTCATTCTGGGTGAGGCTTCAAGAGGAAGGATAGTGCTGAAATACTGCAATGTGAGGGGTTGTTCCCAGCCTAATGTCGGATGGGATGGAGATTTCAGAACAACCTCTGGTGACATGTTTTACACCAATGTTTGCATATTTTAGGGAAGGTCCATAATAAATATAACTGCTGAAACTACTGAGGTTCACTTATAACTTGCCTTAGTCTCTGCCTTTTTTGACTGTGACCTTTCCACACATGCATCTGCCACTTCCAGAGCTAGAGCTGGTCAAAAGACTTGGGGGGTGGAATATAAAAATCTTTGAAAAATTTTCCCAATTTTTCACTAGAAAATTTCCAGCCGGAGCCCTGATTGGGTTGAGAGCTTGCAGGAGAGCCCACTTCTGAATTTTTGCTTGACAGCCTCATCACAGTTCTGGGCAGCTAAACCTGTATTCCCCATCCATGGCTGAGCAAGGGCATCCACTTTAGGCTTCCGGCTCCCCAGCTATTGCCCCTCTTGCCTGGAGACCTGCGTCTCTCTCTCCCTTCTGATGGGAGTATTTCCAGGCTGAACAGTTCCCTGGCTATACTGTAACCTCCCTAGCAAAAGACAGACTGCCTAAGTTCACCTATTTCATTGCTGTTAGGATCCGAGGGTGCAAGTCTGACCCCAACTCCAATCCTCAGCTTCAATTCTTGACTCTTTCTTTACCCCCTGACTACAGCTCTGACCGCTGCTTCCGTTCCTTTACCTGGACACCTGCTCTGCCCACTAGGCAAGACTATGTCCTGTTCTTAACTGCCTCTCTGAGACAGCACACACTGTAATTACCACAGTTGTTACCACAGAGCACATTTATTCTTAACATGAAAGCATTGTGTTTAGAACAACAACAAAAATCCTATACACGCGCTAATAAGCTTCCTATAGGTCACCCCCTCTCTCCAACAAGGGCTCTTGTTGATGATTAGTTCTTCAAACCACAAACAGTGACTTTATCTATGGTCACAAGTTCATCACAGTTTGAGCTCAGAACCGGCTTGCTCATGAATCTGAGACCTCCCCCCTCCCATACACACTTTTATACTGTTTGGATCTTTGAAGCAACTGTGAATACGTAATCAGCCAGACAATGGGTATCTACTCAAGCTGCAGCTTTAAAAGGATGGATCTGGAGGTGGGTCATTTGCGTTCCTCTCCTGTTTGTCTAGCACATCATTTCAAAGAGTTATTTGAAGGGCATAGCACATCGCAGGGTTTACATTAGACAGGCCTTCTCCTTAAAATAACTCCATACAATAACATTTAAATATTTGAATCTTTAATGCAATAAATTCCTAAAATATTTAAACCATAATGAATAAAGTTTAACCTTACTGAAGGTTTAACTAAGATATTGTCATATCTGTCACAAGACTTTCTTCCTGTTGGAGGATGGGAATGCCATTCCAGAAGAGAACATTAGTCCTGCGCAAGTATGAACCAGTATTTTGGCCCAAATATTCTACTGATACCTACACTAACCTGCCACAGGCCTCACTGGATGTTATGTATGTTATGCAAAGACCTTGGCCCTAATTACATTAGGCAATATGCTACTGCTCATTGCATGTTGCAGAGGGAAGTAAGTGTTCTCAAGTTTTGTCAAAAACCAAGTCCAAGTAAAGTCTGAGAACCTTTTGTGCACATGAAGAATGTCTAAGCATCATTCTCCCACACTGATCAGAAGGCACAACTAAACCTTTGGAAATCTTCTGCACTTTAGCACAGTGGGACAGAAGAGAGGATTCAAGGCCCAAATTTCCATAATAAATACTCAGGGTTGGCAACTCTCCCCATATTTGTTTTTGTTAAGTAATGTCCCAGCTTTGGAGAGAAGTTATCATGTGGGAATCTCCATTTTCATTAAAGGTGGGGGTGGGGGAGGAAGTGTCTAGCCTTCCTGGTTGCAGAGAAAAGTTTGAAAATGTGACCTCAATGCAGCCAAGAAGACCAGAAAACAGATGACAGTACCCAGAATTTGGCCCACTATTATTTCAAATTAAATGTCACTGAATAAAGCTCCTCCCCTTCCCTATTTCTGCCACTTACCTTCATCTCTTGAAATACTCACTTGTAATGACCTTATCTTCTTGAAGCATTTCAGTAATTCCCATGGCATTTAAATTAACTTTGAGTTGGGAATATATAGCATTTTAAAAATTTATTAAAAATAGCAAATTCATATGCAAATTAAGTACAATAGCACCATGCATCCATGGTATTATGTATTGTTGATATGGAATCTGTCCTGCTTACTGAATCAATGCAAGACAAAAAACCTTGCAAGTATCATATTCTTAACATAATACATATATTTTTAACTGGTGGGCTCGATCCTGCTTACTTTGAAATGTTAATGGCAAACTCTCACTTGACTCCAGTGGGAGCAGGATTGAGCCTATTAACTTTAGCACTGTTAACTCTCTGATCTGTGGTTGCTCTAATTTTTGCCAGAGGCCAGTTCAGCCCCCGGGAGTTAAGCAGGAAGGTGACTCAGAGCTGCTTTTGCCTGTTTCCCCGTTATGTATCCGAGCTGAGCAGAATATTCAGCACAAAGCCTTTGATGAGTTGCAGTAATTTGTCTTTTGTAAATATTATTGCCAGAATTGTTAAAGACTCCACTATTTTTGAAGTGGATGCTTCATTATACAGCCTTGATATTTTATTCATGTGAATTCATAAGCTTTTTTATTATGAAGACTTTAGGTGCACATTAACAAATCTCTTTCCAGCATCTTGCTTATGTAGTGTGTATTTGTTTTGACAGAGGTGCAATTGCTAATTTTTGGAGCTCTGTTCAACAGAGCTCTTCTGTGCCCCCTTCTATAAGCAGAAGCTTATTGAACAGACTTCGGGATAGCAATACACTCTTCCTACAGTGCACAGGCATAAGCGACAGAGGGCCAAAGGAATTCCAGGGCCTGCATTCAAAACCTAGACCTCCTAGGAAAATTGGCTCATAATACATAGGTATAAACTATGGGACCAATCTTGCTCCCTTTGAAACTAATAGAAATTTTACTTCTGAATTCCATGGAATCAGGTTCCCTAGGAATTTGTGTTGACTTATCCATCATTTTAGTGTTCATTTCTGATTAAATGTTAACATGAAGGAACATAGACAGAAGTAGGGTGTATTACAGTAGGCATTATTGTACTTCGAGTCACTGAATAGCACTATTGTAGATGCTTTTGCTAGTCCTGTTTGCCTTTAGGATAACAGTTACATTTTGTGAAAATGCTTTTTGTCAGTTGTGATGCCTTTAAAAAAAATAGCTGCTAAGCACATCAGCAGAGAAGTCTGTTCTGCCTTTAACTCTCAGTCTAATTACCATCTTCCTAGAAACAGCAGCAAGCCCCATGTTACACCAAAAGCAAAGGGAAAAGGATTCAATGACGCTAAAGCATTTTAAATTGTGCTTCAGACACAGACCAGAATGGCTATCAAAGTTCGGACTTTGGGTGTGAGCAACTGTATCACAGCTTACCTGTCAGATTTTAATTCAAACTTTCTGTTTCACTACAATTAGTGAAATGAAAGATTTAAAAACAAACCATTTACGGGAATGATCACTGATCGTGCTGTAGGAGCTCCTGAACCTTCTGAGAGGGGGAGGGAGGAGAGGGAGAGGGGGGAAGGGGAAGAGGGAGGGGAGGAAGAAGAGGGGGAGGTAAAGGGGGGGGTGGAGAGAGGGGAGGGAGATATTGTAGTAAAAATGAAATGCAGTCCCAGGCAAATGAAATAAATATTTATTTGGGGTTAATTATGAATGAGCCCAGGTGTTGTGCATTGATTAAGAAATGCAGATTTTCCCTTCAGCACAGAATGATAAAATTAAATTTCTTGGCAAAATACCTAAAATATTGGCATCGGCAATAGATATAAACCTGACAGTTTTTTTTCATAACGCTATGTTTGGACAAGTCATTATAGCAAGTGATAAAAGAGTAGCAGATATAAATTTTGCTTTAGATTTTTTTTCTATTTAATATTGAATGTTAAGATAAATCTCTGTCGGTTCCTAAGTATTTTATGGAGTGAGAGTTTCCTTCTAAGTGACATAGTCAAAGATTTACCACATGATGACTTTTTAAAAATAAAAGGAGTACTTGTGGCACCTTAGAGACTAACCAATTTATTTGAGCATAAGCTTTCGTGAGCTAAATAAATTTCGAAAGCTTATGCTCAAATAAATTGGTTAGTCTCTAAGGTGCAACAAGTACTCCTTTTCTTTTTGCGAATACAGACTAACACGGCTGTTACTCTGAAACCTGTTTTTAAAAATAGTACACTTTGGATATGCAAGCGTCTCCATCATTCCAGAGAAGTGTCACCTTGTATTAGTCATCCTCAACCTACAGTTGTAATTAGAGCTTCACTTTTTCCTCTGCATTGTTTGCAGGACTGGGCATGCAGTCAGCAAACACCTATTCCCGTGAGTAACTTCTTCACAGCCAATACCTTCCTAAGAAAGGAAGGATGATCCAGTTGTTAGAGTACTAGCCTAGAACTTGGGAGACCTTGTTTCAATCCCCTGCTTTGCCCCAGGTTTTCTGTGTGACCTTGCAAGATCTTTGTGATAGCCCTGAACCTTTGAATAGTGCCTGTAATGGGAGGACATACACAAAAAGCAATGTTTTAAGCAGCAACTGGAGAACTTCCTGACCAAGAAGTTCCTCCATTTTGTTAAGGTCCCTGCTGCAACACATCCTGGTCTTCTCACCAGTGTGTACACACACTTTCAAAATAACCTTCACATTCCTTAAAATTATTCATACTACTATGCTGAACTTTAGTTGCCCTAGCCACAACATACAAATATATATATATATATATATATATATATATATACACGTATCAGTTGAACACAATGTTTTAATTGATATACTTACAATTTTTAAGCATGCTTGAAGCCTACCAGTGCCATCATTATAATAAAATAAAATATATTTTATTTTATTAAGATTTAGTTAATATATTTTTTTATTTTTTCACAATGTAAAAACTAAAGATTTTGCGGGGGGGTGGGGTGGAGAAAACCTTTTGTAGTGATAATCAAGGTGGGCCATTTCCAGCAGTTGACAAGAACATCCTCCTTGTCAACTGCTGGAAATGGCCCACCTTGACTATCACTACAAAAGGTCCCCCTCCCCCCCGCTCTCCTGCTGGTAATAGCTCACCTTAAGTGAAAAGAAAAGGAGTACTTGTGGCACCTTAGAGACTAACCAATTTATTTGAGCATGAGCTTTCGTGAGCTACAGCTCACTTCATCGGATGCATACTGTGGAAACTGCAGAAGACATTATATACACAGAGACCATGAAACAATACCTCCTCCCACCTTAAGTAGTCGCTCTCCTTACAGTGTGTATGGTAACACCCATTGTTTCATGTTCTCTGTGTATATAAATCTCCCCACTGTATTTTCCGATGAAGTGAGCTGTAGCTCACGAAAGCGTATGCTCAAATAAATTTGTTAGTCTCTAAGATGCCACAAGTTCTCCTTTTCTTAAAACAAAGGGGGATACATTTCCCCGTCTCTTCACTAAGGTGATGTTGTCTTGTTGTTGGCCCTGGGGTTTCAGTACATCCCCTAAACAGGCACTTCAACTTTTGATTGTTTCTAGGGTTGCCAACTTTGAGTGCAGAAAACCAAGCGCCCCCGCCCCCTTCCCCACCCTTCTCCGAGGCCCCATCCTCCACTAACTCCATCCCCCACCCTCCATCCCTCACTCTACCCCACCATCGCTTGCTCGCTCATTTTCACCAGGCTGGGGCAGGGCGCTGGGGTGTGGGAGGGGGTAAGGGTTCCAGCTGGGGGTGCTGGCTCTGGGGTGGGGCTAGAACTGAGGGGTTTGGGTTGCAGGAGGGGGCTCCAGGGTGGGGCTGGGTCTGTGTGGTTCAGAGTGCGGGAGGAAGTGTGGGCTCTGGGAGGAAGTTTGGGTGCCGGAGTGGCAGGGCTGGGGCAGAGGGTTTGGGGGGCAGAAGGAATTTCGGGGTGTGGGCTCTGGGTGGCGCTTACCTCACGTGGATCCCAAAATTGGCTGGTATGTCCCTGCAGCCCCTAGGTGCAGAGGCGGCCAGGAGGCTCTGCACGCCGCCCTCACCTGCAGGCACCACCCCCCGCAGCTTCCATTGGCCCTGGTTCCTGTCCAATGGGAGCTGTGGAGCCAGTGCTTGGGGTGGGGGCAGTGCATGGAACCTCCCTGGGCCTAGGGGCCACAGGGACATGCCAGCCGCTTCCAGGAGCCACACGGAGTCATAGAATCATAGAATATCAGGGTTGGAAGGGACCCCTGGAGGTCATCTAGTCCAACCCCCTGCTCGAAGCAGGACCAATTCCCAGTTAAATCATCCCAGCCAGGGCTTTGTCAAGCCTGACCTTAAAAACTTCCAAGGAAGGAGATTCCACCACCACCCTAGGCAACGCATTCCAGCGTTTCACCACCCTCTTAGTGAAAAAGTTTTTCCTAATATCCAATCTAAACCTCCCCCACTGCAATTTGAGACCATTACTCCTCGTTCTGTCATCTGCTACCATTGAGAACAGTCTAGAGCCATCCTCTTTGGAACCCCCTTTCAGGTAGTTGAAAGCAGCTATCAAATCCCCCCTCATTCTTCTCTTCTGCAGGCTAAACAATCCCAGCTCCCTCAGCCTCTCCTCATAAGTCATGTGTTCTAGACCCTAATCATTTTTGTTGCCCTTCGCTGGACTCTCTCCAATTTATCCACATCCTTCTTGTAGTGTGGGGCCCAAAACTGGACACAGTACTCCAGATGAGGCCTCACCAATGTCGAATAGAGGGGGACGATCACGTCCCTCGATCTGCTCGCTATGCCCCTACTTATACATCCCAAAATGCCATTGGCCTTCTTGGCAACAAGGGCACACTGCTGACTCATATCCAGCTTCTTGTCCACTGTCACCCCAGGTCCATTTCCGCAGAACTGCTGCCTAGCCATTCGGTCCCTAGTCTGTAGCGGTGCATTGGATTCTTCCGTCCTAAGTGCAGGACCCTGCACTTATCCTTATTGAACCTCATCAGATTTCTTTTGGCCCAATCCTCCAATTTGTCTAGGTCCTTCTGTATCCTATCCCTCCCCTCCAGCGTATCTACCACTCCTCCCAGTTTAGTATCGTCCGCAAATTTGCTGAGAGTGCAATCCACACCATCCTCCAGATCATTTATGAAGATACTGAACAAAACCGGCCCCAGGACCGACCCCTGGGGCACTCCACTTGACACCGGCTGCCAACTAGACATGGAGCCATTGATCACTACCCGTTGAGCCCGACAATCTAGCCAGCTTTCTACCCACCCTATAGTGCATTCATCCAGCCCATACTTCCTTAACTTGCTGACAAGAATACTGTGGGAGTCAGGGCAGGAAGCCTGCCTTTGCCCCACCGACCGGACTTTTAACGGCCCAGTCAGCAGTGCTGACCAGAGCTGCCAGGGTCCCTTTTCGACCAGGTGTTCTGGTTGAAAACCGGACACCTGACAACTAAGGAGCCCCTTAATAGGACTGAGGTGTCCCTAATTGACCTGAGGTAACCCCTTCTCAGCTAAGGATAGGTAGGAAATGAGGCTACTCTGTTGATTAACTCCTTGAATGTTATATTGGCTACTTGATTTTGTGTGATCCTGAGCCGTAACAGCTTTTAAATATAGAGCCCTAGGGGACCAAAGACAGAATAGAAAGTAGGGAAAACTGCTCTAGGCAGACTTCTGGTATGTAATAATAGCAAGCAGACCCTTTGCTTGATGACATTTGACTTGAAGATATTTGATTGGATTTTTTGTTGGTTTTCTCTTGCACCTATTATACTCAAGGGTTTGTATCTATTCTGTTTAGGTGTATACTGTGTGTGCTTTATTTTAATTACATTGTTTATAGAAAAATACAGGGAAAAAAGTTGGATTTGGGGAAAATTTGAAAGTATTTTTCACCTCATTGTTTCTCAATGGTCTGTTTCATTTTCTGAATCTTCATGGATTATTGAAACAATTGTTTGCAAAATCAGAAATTACCAATAATTTCAGTTCAACATTGGAAGTGTTTTAAAATGAAAATTTTCATTTTGAGAAAGTCCCACCAATTTATTGTCAATTTTCCACCCAAAATTTCTGAAAAACAATCTTGAAAAAATTGAATTGTAATAACTGCATTTTCTGAGAAATGACTAAGTGGCTATTTTATGTGATGCACCTGTTAGGATCCTGGGGTAGGCTGCCATTTAAGGGGCCCTATTCCTATCCCATGGGTGCACCCCTTTCAAATGACACTTGTCTTTGGGGTGGGGGCCCACATCCCAACCTCTCCTTGATTGGGTTTCCCCCTTGGTAGCCAGCTGGGATACCTTATTGTCCCAGTGAGCTTGGTATGTGCCAGAGTTTCACTTTTTTGGAGTTTGTGGTTAGTAACATGCAATGACACAGAAGCAGCGTCTTCACAACAAAGTCTGATGTATTTTGCCTAAATGTACACAGTGCTTATAGAAATTGATTAAAAATAACAGAGACCTGCATGCATATTGCCTTACCTATTCTTAACAATCCCCTCAGGGGTAGGCCTGATTTAACTATGGTGCCCCTCCATTATCCCTCAGCACCAAGTTAAAGCTTCTGTGCTGCACACCCCTGACTTTCGGTCAGTGTCAGCCAGCCTGCAAAATACCCTCTGGCATCAGGCAGTCTCTGATAACTTCCCCTGTTCTTCCCTGTAGGGCAGAGCTTTTAACACATTAGTGTCTTTTGATCTCCAGAATCTCAGCCTTGGCAAACAGCCCTGTCACCTCTTTGTGGCTATAAACCTGTCTCCTCCCTTATCTAGGCCCTTGATTTACTTTTCCTACCTGATTTCTTTAACACCACGTTTGATCTAACTCTGTGCATCCAGGCACCGTAGTAGTGCACTGCACAGCATATATGATCGTCATAAAAAATAGTACAAATATTTCCCAGTTCTCCACAGTCCCTATTTTCATTGGTTATTGCACCTCAGCTTCTTCAGGGGATTGGCTTTTATGTGTGTGTGTGTGTGTGTATAGGATATAGGACTATATACATATATATACATATATATATATATATATATATATATATATATATATATATATATATATAGTCACTCAACAAATGACAGCAGGGCAGTGAAACACTCTTCAGTCTGGTTTCTTTATTTTTAGTAACTTACATTTGAGGACAACAAAGGGGGAAAAAAATAAAGGGAGAAGATTTTACAAATGAAAACCTAGAGATGTTTCAGTGCAAGTTTGACACCTTTATTTTAGTTTTCATTCTAATGTACCTGTACCAGTAATTTTATTCCTAAACAGCACTATGAGTTTAATTATGTGATTCATTAAAGTTATGAACGTTTTCTACTCAAGTGTGTTCAGTAGAATGTAGTAAATTGTTTAGTTTTAAATGACAATTTAATAACAGTCTTTTCCAACTGGCTGAATTCACCGTTCCTGTGTTGATTATTACTACAAATGTTTATATATTTCTACCACACTAATAGGAGATAAATATTATCTAAGTAGCATATTATTTATACAAACTAGGAGCCATATTTACCATGGATTCTGACTAACGGAAGCTCTATAGTCCTGCCACAGCAGCCAGCCGTAGAGATATTTCCCCCTTGGCATTAGCTGTGTAAAGCTATGTTACATGGCATGTGTTCATTAACTGTGACTGTGTAACTCACAAAATGTGTGCTAAAAGAAAAGGAGGACTTGTGGTACCTTAGAGACTAACACATTTATTTGAGCATAAGCTTTCGTGAGCTACAGCTCACTTCATCGGAAGTATCCCTCTCTAATACCTGGCTCCCTAGAGGCTAACAGTGTACTGCTGCTGTTAGCTCATGGAGTTCCTCTCTTAGCTCGGTTAGGAAAGGTCTGTGCGTTAGAAAGTCTGGGTTCATAGCTCACTGATGTCTAGAGCTGTGCAAATAACCGATTGTTTTTTGTTTTGGTCGCCAAACCAAAAAAATTGCAGAAAAAAATTGTTTCAGGTTGAATAAAACTTTGTTTTATTTTGGGTTTTCTTTAAACTTTTTTTTAAATAAATTTGAAGGAAAATTCAAAACCAAGTTGTTTGATTTGAAAAATCAGAATGTTTTGATCCGAAAATGTTGAAACGTAATTCCATTTTCTTAAATGTTTGTTTTTTCCTCACCAAGCAATTTGTTGAATCTGAATCTGCAGGTTTCCTCAAAAAGTCTGAAACAAAATGTGCCTTTGCCTACTGATGATCCCAGTCTTTACACTAGCTCCTAAATAAATTGGATAAATTGGAGAGAGTCCAGCGAAGGGCAACAAAAATGATTAGGGGTCTAGAACACATGACTTATGAGGAGAGGCTGAGGGAGCTGGGATTGTTTAGCCTGCAGAAGAGAAGAATGAGGGGGGATTTGATAGCTGCTTTCAACTACCTGAAAGGGGGTTCCAAAGAGGATGGCTCTAGACTGTTCTCAATGGTAGCAGATGACAGAATGAGGAGTAATGGCCTCAAGTTGCAGTGGGGGAGGTTTAGATTGGATATTAGGAAAAACTTTTTCACTAAGAGGGTGGTGAAACACTGGAATGCGTTACCTAGGGAGGTGGTGGAATCTCCTTCCTTGGAAGTTTTTAAGGTCAGGCTTGACAAAGCCCTGGCTGGGATGATTTAACTGGGAATTGGTCCTGCTTCGAGCAGGGGGTTGGACTAGATGACCTTCAGGGGTCCCTTCCAACCCTGATATTCTATGATTCTATGATTCCTCCTATCCCCTGGGCAGGGTTGCAGCCAGAGAATATGAGTAGAGATCTGCTCCATTGTGCACTAAATTCAATATAAATAAATGCCATTGATTTCAATGGATGTTGGATCAGACACAGTGACTGGATTGTGACCAACATCCAAGAGGAAAGCAATTCATCTCCTTGCCTGAAGGGTTTGCTTCCTACTTCCTGGCTAGCTTGGCAACTCACCACCACACAGGAGGATTCCTTTGTACTTTTCTTGGCCTGGGGAACAGGTCGGACACCATTCAGATGAAACATGCCTAATCAAAAATATTAGAATTCGAGTGGGATGAAGAGTTCCACTTCCTAACTGAACAGGTCCTGCTCTCTCAGATGGTTGCCCAAGGCTCTTTAAGGTGGTATGTTCAGCTGCTCTGAATGCTTACCAACATCGCTGTGAGAATGATCTTCAATTTTGACTCAATGAAAGCAGAAAAGAAAAGACCCTTTCAACCGCAGAAGACCTAAAACACAATGGCTGGATGGCGTCAGACACCTGTCCCACACAAGCACCTGACCCTGTAATGTGCCAGATTTGGCACAGGACAGAACATTAGGCATGCACATGTTGGCCTCTATGCGGTTTAAGTGACAGCATGAGAACTAACCTAATCTTTGGGGAACAAGCCAAACTTTTTTCTAAATTAATACCTTTAAAATAATACTTTAGACCATGTCCATTTAAAATATTTGTTAAATGACATCCTTTTTCTTGTTTCTATTCGTCTTCTTTTGTATGGCGATAGTGGAACAGTGAAAGCAACGGTGTGACTACAGTTGGATCTTCAAGTCTCTCATCCAGTCCGGAGAAGAGGAGGTAGTCATGTGAATGGCTCTGACACCTCCAAGATGAGCATAAATTGGGCAATTGTCCATGATGCGTCCAACAGTTTGTACTACACCACAGTTGCAATTCGGCGATTCCTTCGCTTTCCAGCTATGGGGTAATATGTGCCTCTTCCATGCTCGGTGCAGATATGGTTTAGAGCTGTCTATCTGCACCCTGGGGAGGAGAATCCCGGCACTTGCACAGTTGGGTTGTTGATATTTTTTTGTTTGGTACAACAGCAGCCGCCCAGGCTTCAGATCCTCGTTTCTATTATGTCCCTCTCACAAACTCAGATTCGTGTATATAATTTTCTCCTCCTTTGTTTTCTACCCTGCAATATTTTTCTCTCTCTCCATCTGCAAACTTTACTGAGATGTGCATAATTTAGAATTCAGTTCCTTCTGAGCATTAGGACCTTTCTAAGTTATTGCTGGTGGAAAATTAATTGTATTTTTATTTTACGCTATTGGCAGATAATTGCTATGGTCCCTGTTAATTGGTTCACAAGATTTGTAAGAAATTATTGGTTTATTCTGTTTTTTTCTTTTCTTTCCTCTGAGAATTCAGAGTTTGTGTAAGGTGCTGGATTGGCATCTTTGCAGGCTTTTTCTTATCCCCAGAGAAAATTCAACATGAGCCGCAATCATGCAAACTTCCCCTTCCAATGTGTGTTAGTTCAGAACAGAAGACACAACCTTTGTTATTGGTGTCTCTGATAGAGTTGCAAAGTTGGTTGCAAATTAGGTCCTGACCAGCAAGCACTTAAGCACATTCTGGACTTCTAGCATGTGAGTAGCCTATTGACTTCATTGACATTTCTCAGATGCTTAAAGTTAAATATGTTTTTAAGTGCTTTGCTGGATTCGGGCCTTTGAGATTTTGTGATGTGGGCATGTGTTACATGGATTGTGGCCACTAAACTCCTTGTATGTAATTATTCTGGATAATCACTGACTGCACAACATCCCAAACACTTTTCTCAGGTTTTTGGCTCTATTTGTGATATATAGGGCCCTGTATGATCAGTGAAAACATTTTTGTTCATGGTAAAAGATGTGATGGTATAGTTGGGCAGTTATTAATAGCTGGGAATACATTTATTTGTAATAATGGCCTTTTGCTGAGGGACATAAATTATGCTCATGTCATGAGAGAGAGAACTAAATTCTGTTCTGACCAAACCCCAGACAGTTCCATTGAGTTATAATGAGATATAAGGGCCGAACTGAGTTCTTAGTTTGTAGTTTTGCAGTTTGAAAGAGTCTGATGGAAGGAAAGTTTCCAATATTCATTAAAAACAGTTTGATTTATTTATGTCAATGTAGTTACACCGTTATCAACAGAAACATAGCTGATCATTTCAGATATCCTTTTTACTTTGCATTATTGTAGCATAAATGCTTTGTGGGGGAGAGTTTGAAGGTGGAGGGGCTTGTTTAACAGCTTGATTTAAATATCCAATTAGCTATGCAGTTGTGCTATATCTTTGCCTGAGAGTCAGAGCTCAATTACTTTCACATTTTGTCCAAAACATGAAGTTTTCAGAATAATATCAGCCTATCTGAAATTACTTATGTTTTTAGACTGAATGGTGAAATGCTTCCTGTGATTTCTGACATTTAAGAAAAAGATTACAGAGCTTTCATACTGATGAGTCTAAAGACATTCATTCTGCTTAGGATTCAATCTGAATGTTTACTACACCATGCACTGAAATTCAGTTTGACATCTCCAGACCAATTTTCCTTTTAATGAATGATAGCCAAGAGGTTTGGAAAGTTAGTGTGTAGCATGTTTCAAGCAAACAATATTTGTATAATAACTGTGCCAAAACTGACTCATGTCTCTTCCCAGATGATGACAACTGCTTCAATTAACTCTTCCAGTATCAGTTTCCCCTGTGCTTCAAACTAGAAATCAAATGAACGGGTTTAGAAATTATTTGTTTGTTTTACTCTCTTGGTTACTTTACTTAGGGTAAATGAAAGCTAGCAGATTGCATTCCAGGGGATACTAACTATCCTCTCCTAAATTGGAACTTGCAGGAAGGGTATACTGGTTATTTAAAAATATAGTTTAATTTTTCAAAGGCTAGTGTAAATAGATGGCAGCCTCCTGCAGTGTTTGGGAAGGAAATTGGATGCCTGAGTAGTGTCTTGGATCATAAAATTTGATTCTCTTTTTTAAACTGTTTCAGTTCATTTGGGTTCATCCTCCCATCCCTCAGTTTTACTATAAAACTGACCCTCACTAGATGCATGATACTCACTCTTTCTGTGAGCCATCTAAATAGCTGCATTCCACTGGACGAACAAAACTCTTGAATGTAGGAGACAGAACTGTCTCAGGAGTTGGACCAAGAAATAGCCACAGACCTCACTAATATCCAAAACAAATGTTAAGCTCATTTCTTCAACGTATGTCTCTCATAGTAATTGGTTCACAATTTTAAAACTACAAATAACCAAGCAGTGATCACAAACAACCTCCTGCTCCCACACACCACAATTAAAACAAGCCATTTACTCCTCTAGGAAAGGAACAGAGGGATTTTTGTTTTGATTAAAAAAAAATAACTGATGGGGATCTCAGTTTCTTTGGCATTTGTGGCTGTGTATAAACCTACATAACGCAGATAGATGGAAGAAAGAGGCTGAGATCTGAGTTCATGTTAATCAAGGGCCTCATATGGTGCATAATGAAGTGAGACTATCTCTTTAAAAAGCTCAATACCTTTTCTCTGTTACAATATTTTTCTAGACTTTTCCAATAAATATGTTCACAGTGCAAACTGGTGTCTGCAGCTCAAAGACAAGAATAACAGATGACTGCAGAGAGTTATTCATCTAATCAATAAAATACAGAATGACCAAATGCTTCATGCAGGGAACGAAACATTGCACTGCAGGTAAGTTTACCTTGCAGTCAGTTCCCCAACAAGGTTTTCCAGGATGCCTTGTAATGGAATAAGAACCCCAACTCAACCTCCTTTTACTCATGATGGCTACACCTGACTCCACTTGTCGTGCTGCTCAGACCCCTCTTCCACATACCAATCCAGGTATGTAATGGCTCACCTGCATCAACCAATAGTGGAAAGAGCCTCGGATAAAAAAAAATCCATTGAAATGTAAGAGTCAGACACAGAATTGCCATTGAAATCTTAAAAATACATCCAGGATATGATGTGCAACTAGGTGGCAGCTTGGTCAGAGCAGCCTCTCCAGCACTTACACAAAAAGTAGAATGAAGTCCAGTCCAACTCGGGGCTCAAAAGCTGAGACTGAGGAAGTGGTACGTGTAGAATGAACTACCTAGTGCCTTTGATCACTCCCCTTAAATTGTTCCTGCCTATATGTCAGCAGGGAGACAGGCAAAAAATATTTTGGGTGGGTTTTTTTCATCCAAAAATGGGTTTTCATGAGAAATATTTTTGCCAAGATTTTTCATTTTTTACTATAGTTTAAAAAAAAACAGTAAAATAAAAATTTGTAATGAGCCAGCCACTCCCAGTCCCTATTCTAGCCCACATTAATGGTGTTAAATTTTCAAATGATCTGGGAGTGGATGGCTCATTACAAAAGCAGCTTTGCCTCTCCTGGAATTGACACCTCCTCATCTATTATTGGGAGTGGACTACATCCACCCTGATCGAATTGGCCCTGTCAACACTGGTTCTCCACTTGTGAGGTAACTCCCTTCTCTTTGTGTGTCAGTATATAATGCCTGCATCTGTAATTTTCACTCCATGCTTCTGAAGAAGTGGTTTTTTACCCATGGAAGCTTATGCCCAAATAAATCTTATGCCCAAATAAATCTGTTAGTGCCACCAGACTCCTTGTTGTTTTTGTGGATACAGACTAACACGGCTACCCCCGATACAGAAGAGAAAGAAAACAGTTTTGGTATATAAAAGTCATGTATTTGAGATTAGGGCAATGGATGAAGTCTACTGCATTGTTAAGAACTAAATCAACTATAGTAGGTTAATGAATTGTTTTAATGATATGGTGATTTCTGCCTGTGCATTTTAGCTGGAGCTAAAAATATTTATCTAAAATGCCCAGACCACTGTCAATTTTTAGTTATGCAAAGCATAATGAAAAGAAAAGAGTGATTTGCTGCAATAGATGTCTTTCAAAAATAGATGTTCAGAAAAATGCATGCATCAGTAACCTTTTAATGTAACCATAGCACAAGATCTATCTTGTGCAGTGTACTCAAATGAAGAATCCTCTACCATATGAAAGACAGCATAAAGTGATCATGCCACTCTGCAGACATTGCTTTGTATCCTAGTGCTACCTGAATGTTGAGTTTAAGGCTTAGTCCTTTGTTCTACTATTATTTTTGATCATGAAAAATGTATCTGATTGTATGGATAATATAGCTGTGCTGGGAAGAAAAAAGTGTTCTTGAAAGCTGATTTCCAATCACACGTATTAAATTCATCCCATATAAATTAGAACAGCAAAGAGGCTGATTGAATTGCAGGGTAGGAATGGTCTTTTAGGGTAGGAATGTTCAGTCCTGGGTTTGATGGGTGCAGCTCCCGTATTTGTGGACGTTTCTGTGATTTGTGTGCCCTCTTACACCCGATCACAATCTAATCCCTGGACTCTATTGAACACTTTATGCGAAAGGAGTTGTTTCCATTAGATTAGTTAGTATGAGATTCCTATGTTAGCCACAACCCTGAGGAAGGAATGCTGCATATGTTGCCCCATCTCAGAAGTTTCCTTTCCCTCCCTGCTTCTTCCTTGCTAGGGAAAGGTGTGGGCCAAAATGTACACTCTTTTGGAAAGCAGGCCTCCAGAATGCAGGGAACTGCTGGCTGAAGTCAATACCAGCTTCTGGTGGCTATTAGTTATTTAATGTTTAAATAACTTTAATTTACGTAGCAGACAAGGTGGGTGAGGTACTATCTTTTTATTGGATAAACTGCTGAGGATGAAAAAAGCAAGCTTTCGAACGCAGTATGAATAAGAGCTCTGTGGAGCTCAAAAGCTCGTCTCTCTCACCAACAGAAGAGGGTCTAGTGAGAGATTACCTCACCCACCTTGCCTCTCTTATATCCTGGTACCAATACGGCTACAACAACACTGCAAACATTAATTTATGGGTGACATACAAGCTTTCCCTACCTTACAAAGAACAGCAAATCACTCCATGCTCAAGGAGAGATATCGTTTATCGCTGGCCTATAGCCGGAGCACGTGACCACGCTGAAATCCATACACCAAGGACCTGCTGATCCCTGCTGCATTCAGGCCATGGCAAGAACTGGTTTTGTGGTCAAATGGTGGAGGACCTTGCAAAAGCGCACAGAGCATGATGATGCCTGGGACATCAGGGTCCAATTTTGTAGATCCCAGTGTATCTACGCAGTGGACCTATACCATGCCACCCTATACCAGCAACCCCTTCCCTTCCAGTCAGACATTGGCTACCCTGCCATGGGAAATGATTGCTACTAAAAGTAGGATCTGTTTCGGTTTGCACATTAAAATACACAGGGGACTGGAGGAAGAAAGGTAGGTACAAAGGACAACACTCAGTCCCCATCTCCTTCTGTGTCTGATCTTCCTCTGCCACCCAAACTGATAAAACCTCAGCTGTGCAAAAGAGTCACGAGAGCCTCAGAGTTGGGAAGAGCACGTGGTATCCCTTTGAATATAGCGATTAGTACTGCAGTATCTGCTCCCCTTGTTTCCTCTCTGGAGGGCAATATATGATCCCCTGTTTGTTCACTGTTGTAAT
Organism: Eretmochelys imbricata; assembly: GCF_965152235.1. Lineage (NCBI taxonomy): Eukaryota > Metazoa > Chordata > Testudines > Cheloniidae > Eretmochelys > Eretmochelys imbricata. The sequence continues at coordinate 94,392,762 of NC_135580.1, forward strand.
GAGGATCTTAGGCAGTGCTGATGTTTTGAGGTTTATTGCACAGAGATACTGAGCTCTGTGTGCGACGTATATCTGAATAAGAGACCGCATACAGAATGGACATCCTTATTGGGACCATTTAGGGAGACACAAACGGCATATGCAGCAGATATTGTCCTGTGAAGGCTCAGAAACTTGGGAACTGTGCCACAAAATGTGAACCTAAATGCTATGCAATGCTAGGGGCTGAGCCATGAAACTGCTAGGTTGGTAAAGGCCCATTTTCTGATGTTAAGTAGTAGGAACATTTCCTTCAGATGAGAAGGAAGATTACATTTAGCATAAGTTATTCTAGTTCCCTAAACAATCATTAATTCTGACAATACAGTCAATGCACTGCATGAATCATCAAAGCAATAAATACATATGAAACCCCATAAAAAAAAAAAAACTACCAGATTAGCCAGTGATGGATTAATTGTCATTCTGCAGCCATAATAAAGCTGCCAAATTATCTTCCTATCTATTGAAATAGCAATCATAGTCTCACTTTCTGCTCATTTGTTGTATATTTTCTGCCATAATGTTGGAGGTATTCGTGAATAAAATCATAAAGTATAAAAAGAAACTTGTAAATTAAATATATAAATATGACAAGAGTTATAATCTGACATGATAATCATTCATTTAATAATTTATACTTTGGCAGTAATGAAATTCATAATAGTCAGGAATAGCAGTGCTAAGACATGTCAGAGGCGGGAAAAAGATGCTGAAGTCATCAGGTGTTTAAAAGCTCTGATTGTCAGTTCCAGGGGGGAAATAGTTCCTGGAGCTTAGAAATAAGACAATGGGAATGTCAAATCAATATATTTGGGAAATAATCTTCTTAACTTTTACATTAAATAATAATATAATTACATAACATATACTTATAATGTTATATCTCTCCAATCAAACAATCCTGCAGTTGGACCCAATTGAGTTTACTTTAAATACAGACATATACACTTGTTTCTCATTTTCCAGCCACTGACCAGACTTCCACTGCAATTAGGTAAATAAGAAAGGCAGGGTATATTTTACCTGAGGTCCTTCCATTTCCAATGGTATGTGTAGCATTAACTGGATGCTAGAGGCCCTCACAGTACTGCCCTTAAGTCTGTGGAATTTTCCCCCAAGTCAGATTGGTAGAGACCCTGGGGGTTTTTCACCTTCCTCTGAAGGGTTGGTCATGGGCCATTTGGTTGTTTGAAGTAGAGTAAATGGGGGGGTTCTCTGTTACTTGAAGTATTTAAATCAATATTTAAGGACTTCGGTAACTCAACCAGAGGTGATGGGCCTATTACACGAGTAAGTGGGTGAGGCTCTTTGGCCTGCGATGTGCAGGAGGTCAGGCTAGATGATCATGATGGTCCCTTCTGGCCTTTAAAGCCAATGAGTCTTGTCTTAAGTATGAGCATTTTTGGATGTGTCTGCACTGTATGGGCATCCCCGACACTGCTTAAACTCCCAGAGCACTGGGCACACTGTTAAACTTCTATCTGATTATCTGAAGCAAACAGTTTGTTGGCTGTGCCAAAGTCCTGGACAGGAATATGGTTGGTCATATTTGCAAGAGATTACACGGAACACTGCCAAAATTTGGGAAAGTTCCTATCTAGATTCACACTTTGCAGCTATCTCTATAATGGGCCCAAACAAAAGCTGAACACCCATAACATTTTTTAGGAAAATTGTGATCTTGATGTGGTTGTGAACTTTATGCAGTGACACTCCTTCTATTAATAACTGATGCAGGCAGGAAGGGAAGAATGTCATATCCAATGGAATATGAAGGAGAAATGTCCATAGGTTTAGTGAAACCTAAATTACGATTCAGCCAGGACATTCACATTAACACCCTGTACTCTTACTAAAAGTGCCACAAGTGATCTGGACTTTGATTTACATCACTTCTGAGAAATAGTACTTCTACTAGCCCAGTGTACCCTACCATCATTCTCAGGCTTTAGTTCAGTGTTGATTTAGATGGAAGACTACCACCTTCTGAAGGTCCAACACTACCTACAGCATATGGGTTTTCCTTAGAGGTTTCTGCTCATAGTGTTGTCCTGGCTTAGTTTCTGAGATTAGACAGGTGGTCATATGGCTGAAATGAGTATTATCTAACTTAAACTTACTACTTCCCAAATGTTCTTGCTCTTGGTCCTACAAACAAATGTGCTAAAACAGAAACCTTTATCTGCAGGGAGGGACACTGCATGTGCAAGGTCTATTCTAATGAACAGGATAAAAAAAAAACCCTCTCCTAGGGCATAATTTAGTTTTATTTTATTTACTTTGAGGTGGGGAGAGGAGCAGGGAGGGGGCAGTCAAATATATTATGTTTTCATCAAGTACTTTTATTGCAGAGATGCCAGTCTTTCAACATTACAGTCTGATAGGTTTATATATGTTGAATAAGATAAGTGCTTAGTTTTGCAGCATCAAATCTGAGAATGACAAAATAAGAATGGGAAGGAGACGAAAAAAGAATATGAGAAAATAAACCTATTCTTGCTTTATACGAGGCTGATGATTACCTTTTTGGATTAGTTTTGTCTAATCCATGTAGCTATTGATTTGGTAATAACTTGTGTCGCATCACATAATTAGCCATGGCATACCATCGCTTTTTTTCACTTTTTAATTATTTTTCTGAGGTTTTGTGAACTAAAGTATATCTGAGCACACATAAATTAGAATAATCTATATTTCAAGAATTTACCAGTAGATGGCACTATCAGGAGATTTTTTTTATGTTGTGTGTGCATGCATGTATGTATGTAGATTTTTTGTGTGTGTGTGTGTTTATATATATATATATATACTTGCAACCTAAAAAAATATAAAATATTGCAACATAAAGAGTATAGATATATACTTGCAACATAAAAAAAACCCTCATGGTTTCTTGCTTTTTATTAAAAGCTTTTGAAACACTTAATCTAGCATATGTTAATTGAAATACAGGTCTGAGGGCAATGTGTTTGTACAGGAGGAGGGAGGGAGAGGGTAAGGAGATAACTTAAAACAAAATATTTTTCCTTGCAATTAATTGTCTTTGTTATTGATTTGGAGCATATTGCCAGACAAACTAAGCAACCCTGGGGAGTGCTGCAACTGCAGAAACAATTTCAAATATTTATGTTCACCAGCAGAATTAGTTGCTTGAATGCTATATCAAAATAATGTATTTTTGCTCACCAATATAGAAGATGCGGGTTACCATTAAAAAGACAGTATTTGACACCCACCGGCATCTCAGATTGTTTTTCTTTATAGTTAGTATAGGGAATAATTGATAAATATGAGGTGTCTGTTGGCAGATGCTAATTTTTTTATGGTGACCACTGTACCTACCATAAATTTCCACAGGCTATGGATGTTCTGGGCTTATTGTAGTTTGTGTGAGACAGCAAGAAACTCAAGGGGTTGTTGGTTCACATAAGGTACAAGAGAACTCCAGACTGTTTTACATTTATAAGGTCATGTTCTTAATTACTTTGTGAAACACTGGGGGCCAGATTGTGAATCCACACACTCACTAGTAAGCACCTTTCAGTACAGTTAGCCCCACTGAATGAAATGGTCACACGAATAGTTGCTTATCAATGAGATGAAGGGGTTTGCAACTGGGCATTTCAGAATATAAAGGAGGACTATATGTTATAAATGTAAGATCTTTTCATTTCATCTTATTTATATTAATGGTATGATATTTTTTTCGAATGCTGTTTAGTTCCCTTCAACCTGTGGCTGGATAGACTTTACTGATTCATTTTTATTTGTATGTAAAATATATGCCACTTTTTCACGCACGGGAGGTTTTTCAAGTGATCACTGTTTTATTATAAATCATAAGTCCTGGAAATTGTTCTGCCTCTGCTCAGTTTAGCTCACACATGTCATTTACAACTATACCTGCCTGTTGGAACGGCGTTTGCTGCAAATGGATCTGTAACTGCTATCCAGAGCGCTTCTTTTATGGGTTATGTATTGGCTCTGTTTATAGGAAGAGTCTTGTTATGAGGCCACTTACACATTGCAAATAAAAAGCAGAGAGAAAAGATTAAGAAAAACCTTCAGAGAATTAACCAACTAAACACAATGCATAGCCATAAAATATAAATGAAACTGGAGCTCAGATCCAGCTAATAGCCACCACCAGGTAAGCCAGCCCACCAAAAAAGGACTCAATTTCTAATAAGTAGCGGAACCGAGAGAATGGGCTCCCCAAAATGGTGAAAAATAGGCAAAGTGAAATGAATTCTATATGAGCCTTCATTCTATAAAGTGCTGAGCCTCCAGTAAGGTGGTGAACCACCTCAACTTCCATTCACATCAACAGGAACTGAGGATGCTCTGCAATATGTAGGATCAGGCCATTGCTAATTTGGGGAGGAAAGGTGGCCAGTTGGATAGAGTACAAGACCAGGATACATGTGTTCTTTTCCCATCTCTGCTATCCTGTGTGACCATGGGCAAATCATTATATCTACCATTTACCCCAGTTTCCAATGAAGGGGGTTCTTCCCTACTTCACAGTGTTGTTGATGCTAAAATCCAGTAATGATTGTGTAGAAACAGAGACTATACATTGAGGAGGGCCATGCAAGTACATAGATAAATAGAGTGCTGTGTGTCCCATAGGTAGCCATTGAGGGATGCTGGCAGACCTTTGTGACAGTTCATCCCACAAGTGAAGATCTTCAAGTGGAGAACCTTTTCCCCCCATCCTAGTACAGACTGACCCTAGGGAACAAGAAGATGGTCCACTGTAGCCATTGGACAGGTACATAGGGTGAAAGGTCATAACTCATTTACCTAGGGATCTAGGTAAATGCATAATTGTCTCATAGATGATCTGAGAGCAAAAATACACTTTTGAACCAGAATGACAGCTTTCTAATAGTACAAGTGTACCTGTATTTTTTTATGCTCTGAGCTGTATGAAGATTCCAAGTGCCAGGATAATAAATTTACCTAAAGGCTTGGGCTAAAACTTTTGAAAATGCTAAAATTACCTCCAAAGTCAGCCAGATTTGAAAATGTAAGTACTTTCACTGGGGTTCATTTTATCTCTGTGCAGGTCACCACCCTTCATGCCATTTTTAAATACAAGAATACAGAGAAATGCTAATTTCCCCTGAGGACGTCAGAGACTTAATATTCCAAAAGGAAAATTATAAATGGACTGATCTCAACATATGCTGGCTGAATATGTTGATAATATAGACTCTTGTACCTTCTAGTTGCGAGAATTGAGCAGAAGGCTAAATACTTTTGTTTCTTTGTCCTCTGCTTCTTTAGTTTTCCCTTGTATCGTGCCCTTGACACCATTGTTTATTATTCCCCACATGTAAAGCAGACTGTTCTTTTTTTTTCCATGAAACTACATGAGTTTCAAGAAAATGTTCAATTTTCTCCCCAAAAAAACTTTTACAGAAAAAAATATGTCCACCTTGTTTTGCATATTGCTCTCATAATATTAGCTTCACTGCTTCAACAGTCCAATCCCTATAAATGTCATTGTCATAAACAACCACAGCATATCCATCCCAGGTTGTTTAATGCTTTCAGAATGCACTAGTGCCAGCAAATATAAAAGAGAAAAGATATAATAGAAAAGTGCAGACAAACTGAAAGTGAAAGTAAAATTGCACAAGAAGATTGCTGGGAAACCTTAAAACACTTTGTTTTTTAAAACAACCACACAACAAATGTTATTTTAGAAAAAACAAAATATCAGTACCTTCCGTGTGTGTATTTAGAAACAAAGGACTTGGTCCAATGCCCACTGAAATCAATGGGAGTCTTTCCACTAATTTCAAAGGGCTTTGAAATGGCCATTAATTAGATGTTAGACACTGTTATTCATGTACCAACCAAGGGGCCACAGTCCACACATTTTGGCTATATCTTCAACTATAATGGAAGACACCGAATTTAAATATAGGGCTCAGTGTTGTGAATTACGGACTCCTTAGAAATAAGTGTCATTGTAATTTTGCCTAAGTAAGGACTTCATGATTGGACCCTGTCATAAATATAAAGGGAAGGGTAACAATCTTTCTGTCCACAGTGCTATAAAATCCCTCCTGGCCAGAAGCAAAACCCTTTCACCTGTAAAGGGTTAAGCAGCTAAGATAACCTCGCTGGCACTTGACCAAAATGACCAATGAGGAGACAAGATGCTTTCAAAGCTGGAGTGGGGAGTGGGGGGGAACAAAGGGTCTGTGTGATGCTCTTGCCGGGAACAGATCAGGAATGCAGCTCAGAACTCCTGAAAAAGTTAGGAAGTAATCTAGCTAGATATGCGTTAGATTTCCTTTTGTTTAAATGGCTGGTGAAATAGCTGTGCTGAATGGAATGTATATTCCTGTTTTTGTGTCTTTTTGTAACTTAAGGTTTTGCCTAGAGGGTTTCTCTGTTTTGAATCTGATTACCCTTTAAGGTTTTTACCATCCTGATTTTACAGAGGTGATTCTTTTACCTTTTCTTTAATTAAAATTCTTCTTTTAAGAACCTGATTGTTTTTTTCATTGTTCTTAAGATCCAAGGGTTTGGGTCTGTGTTCACCTGTTCAAGTTGGTGAGGATTTTTATCAAGCCTTCCCAAGGAAAGGGGGTGTAGGGCTTGGGGGGATATTTTGGGTGAAGACGTCTCCAAGTGGGCTCTTTCCCAGTTCTTGGTTTAACACGCTTGGTGGTGGCAGCATAGGGTTCAAGAACAAGGCAAAGTTTGTACCTTGAGGAAGTTTTTAACCTAAGCTGGTAAGAATAAGCTTAGGGGGTCTTTCATGGAGGTCCCCACATCTATACCCTGGAGTTCAGAGTGGGGAAGGAACCTTGACAGACCCACTACAGTCCAAGGTGTACTAACCACTTAAAATAAGCAATGACCATTATGCCTTCACTTGTGGCCTGATGGGCTGATAAAATATTTATATAATTGTTTGAACATGTCTCCCTACTTAATATTATTTTTGACTAGATCACAGTTCTTCATATTCAAAGTCATACAGGGTACTGCTACACTTTATGTGCCATTCTGTCATCATGGTCAGTTGTCTTTAATGCAAGATACTGGAATGCAAAGGTAGTATGACATGTTAAGCCCCAATCCTATATAGCTGTAACTTGTCTAACACTGTCTGTTGCTATTTGAAAAATAATTGAATGTTAAATTCAAAAATATTTTATGATTCAGGCAAAAACTGCCCTCTCCAAAAATGCAGCCCTGTTCATAAAGAAGCTGATGAGAAATCTTTGCCATTGACCCTTAGTTGTTGAGAATACAAATGCATCTCCATTCTTCAGCTCTCCCCAGTACAAATATGGGTGAATCTCTTGCATTGGCATGATTGTCTCATTCACTTTCTAACACACATCATCAAACAAATCAAATAGATTTATGTGTTTGCTTGAGAATTCAGTCTGAGTGAACATGTTACATTTTGCTGAAGCACCAAACATCTGTTTGCACAGATAACAATTACTACTGAAAAAAAATTTGTTCCAGAAAACTCCTTTCTGGTGTGAGCTCTAAAAGGTTGGCTACCATCCCCTAAACTGTCCTTAACTGAACAATCAAATTTCAGAATTAAATGCATATCAGTGGGCGGCAAGAAGACGCGAGCTGTAACAAAGAACTAATGAGAGGGAGGAAATTGTGCAGGGTTTAGTGTTCACTTAGATAAATGCTACAGTAAAAAGCTTAGACATTATTAGAACCATACACATGAACACACAAAAGAAAGGAATTGAACCCACACATGAAGCGCGTGTTATATGTTTCCCCTGGAGAAGATTTCAGAAACTGAATCGGGTGCAATAAGAAGATTATATTTAAACCTCGCAGGAGCTGAACTTACTGTACTGTATGCTGTACACTGGCTTTGCCCTTTAAAGGAAGAGCGTCGTGGAAATGAGGGGGGTTGAAGAGCCCACCTTTTAACAGTGCACAGATTTATTTGACTGTTTGGTGAAGCAATGATCCTATGGTGCGTGCAGTTTGTGATTATGGGCCGTAGCTAGGTCTAGTGGGCGTCTCTCTGATGACTTCCGTGAGCTTTGGATGAGGCCTCTGTAACTAGCATCTTCTCTTCTTCCTCATCAGGTTACAGTTCTTGGTTTTTTGCCTTCCAGGCTTTGCACGGCAAAGCCCCCGTTTTCATCTATGACTTCATTTCTTCCTACAGCCTCTTCATCCTCTATCCTAATTTTCCCTTGGTCTCCTTCTTCCCTTCAAGGCTTTGTGTTTTCCGTGGCACAACCCCTTTCTCTTGAAAGGGGCTTCCCCTGTTCACATACCAAGCAACATGATGTGCTGGCCTATGCATCTGCAGATGCACACGACAGGGTAATGTGCTGACTACTAGACACAGGCACATTGCTCAGAAGCAATGAGAACCACATGAATGCAGGGATCATGCGTGGTGTCCTTGCAGGATCAGGGTGTTAGCTGCAATCTCCTCTGGGTGATGGATATTGCCTTCCAAATACTTTGTAAAGCCATATATATGCTCATGGCACCGTATAGATAGTACATATACATAACTCTTCCAGTGGAGTGGATTGTGTCTGCTTCAGAGAAAAGTGGTATACTCTGTAAGATGTTGTCAGCCTCTCAAATAGAAATGATGCTTGCAAAACACTACCTATATATGTGGATGAGATGGGTATGCATGTACTGACTGTTTCACAAGAAGCATTGCTCTTGGAGATGTCGAAAATGCATGACTAAATGTTCCTGAGAAACAAATAAGTCTTCATGTTGGAACTTTAAATAAAAGTTTTGGAGGCGTGCAGAAAAAGACACGTTTTATTTAATAAGAATGGTTTTAAGATGCAACTAATGGAGCTTTGTACAAGTCCATTCCCTACTAATTCACTCTGACCCCAGAATTCCTTAGCATTTTTTTAGACATTCTTTTAATTATCCAAAGAGTTAGAGTTTTTCATAAGCTCTTCCCACCTGTCCCCCCAATGTGGTCTGTCAGCACATTTATTCACTGTCCCAGTCACATAATTTATTAAAACTGGTGCACTTTTGCATCTGTTATATATTTAGCTGTTGTTTTTCTGCTGGTGCAGCTTTCACACCATATTTATACCTGGAACCTAAAGGAGCAGAAAAGGTCAAACGTAAGATATGGGGTATAATCACTTTCTGGGCAAATGTAATACACCAAAATATCTTTTACCTATAAAAATATCGGGATTATATTTAGCAAACCAAAGAGGAAGATCCTACAATCTTTGCTTCGAGCAGTTTTTTTCATGCACAAGCCTCAGTCCTGCAAATCATGGCTAAAGAGATGTCATTACCGAAATGGTAGTTGGGCACTGCAAGTGAATATATCTGGGATATTGCCCTGCTACTAGAGATCCAGATCCGAATTTCCCCAAAGTTCAGTGCGTTTGGCTCCAGAGTCAGGCCATTCTTTACTTGCTGACATGATCTGAGCTAGTCACAAATAGGGAAATTTAATGAGTGGCAGAGGTTGACTTTGAATCCTAGCATAGGGGGCTGCTGCAGACTAGTGTGTGGCTTTTTTGGGGGCAGGAAGGTGATGATCTCAAACTGGGGACATGTAAATAGCATGACAAGTTTAATATTTTGTGTAAATGTAGCTGTTATGTCTGATTCTGTATTTTTAATCTTGCCTGTAATAAAGCTGCAGACTTTTCCCACAAATCTTTTTCATCCTTACTTTGCATTATCTTTGGGCAAAGCACACATACGTATTAGGACGTAATAATTGACAATGTTGCTTAATAGTGTACATGAAAAGGGAGCTTATTTGATATTATATTGAGCAATAGAAAATGTGCATATTTCATAGGGTCATTTGCTTGTAAAACAAGTAAATGCAATTCAGAGTGATACACTTTTAAAATATTCAGCCCTGGAGCCATAATACAGGTGAATATCATAAATAATTATGTTAAATTGGTTACCAAGGAGGTGTAGCAATATCAAGTTGCTATGGAGATGTTTGGGCCCTGCTCAGATATTCCAGATAGGCTAATACAGTCAGCTATATTTGCACAATGTTGACTAGATACAAATCAAATTAGAGAAAGGAAGGAAATATCAATTTATATGAGTTAAAAATAGGGTTGTGAAAGCAGGACGGGTAGAAACCTGAATGTAAACTGAAATTGAAGTGCATGTGAGTTGTACCGAAGTCCTCAAACTTCAGCCCAGGACTGCAAGATTTTATGGCACAAGTACTTAATGTTCCTCCCCTTGAGAGAGAAAGGTTGGAGAGAAAGACAGAGCACCAGGATGAACATAGCTACTGGTAATTTGCTGTGATTCAAGTCTCATAATCAATCTTCTATTAAACCGTATTCCCCCTTAATAGCATTTATTTTGCTTTTTGAATGGTTGTTAGGGAATTTGGATGCAGAGATTCATCTCTGCCAAAAAACTCCAGTGTCTCATCTTGGTTTCTTTCATAGATTCTAAAGGCCAGAAGGGATCATTATGATCGTCTAGTCTGACCTCCTGTGTAACACAGGCCATAGAACCTCCTCAAAATAATTCCTACAGCATATCTTTTAGGAAAAAAAAAATCCAATCTTGATTTAAAAATTGTCAGTGATGGAGAATCAACGATGACACTTGGTAAGTTGTTTGATGGTTAATTATTGTCACCGTTAAAAAAGTATGCTTTTTTACAATCTGAATGTGTCTAGCTTTGACTTTCCACCGTTAGATCATTTTGATCTTTCTCTGCTAAACTGAACTAACTGTAGAACTAACTGCCACTGTGCATGTGTGTTAGTTCTACATCTAAATGCCCTTGCACCAGTCAACTGTTACAGGCTACTTTAGTGGATTCCAAATCTCATGCACATGCATAGTAAAAGTGTGGGGAATCTTGGCTGGAGACTATGGTATGGTACAGGCACTGCAGATTATATAATATCAACCACAATTTAGTAAGGGACATGACATTGCTGTTGCTGTACCTATTCTCATTAGGGAATGCTCACCTAAGAATAGCCTATTCCCACTGCCCATTGAACCGTCCCTTTGAATGAATTCTTAAAAAATCTTGCATTCTTGTGCGAACGAATGAACTTGTAGCAGATGTTATATGTTGAGAAAATGAATATTACATTTTGCTGTTCTACAAATACCAAGAACGAAAGGACTCAGAGCAGCTGTTTTGTGTAGAGAGACAATGAATATTATATTACTTGTGCCCATTTAATTTGAACCAATATAGTTTCCAATACAGCTGCAGAAAGGATGACTGGATTCTGAGTTTGACATTAGAGTGTTAGTTCATTCAATTTCAGATGCTGAGCCTACTTTAGTGCTACGGGCCATCCCATTCTTTCTGTCTAGAACAAGGCCTGCATCCCCCACCTCTAAAAGGAAGACATCCACTACCAACTTTAGAAAATACAAAATTATCTGACTGTCATGCAGAGTAATGTATACAGCATTAGTTCCATGTTAGATGTTTAATTTGGGGTTGATTCGGAGGGGACCTATTTTTGAAGTAACACTTCATCATTCAAGAATATTTTAAATAGTCTCACTTCTTTCTTCAGCTTTTGTTCTTAGCTTTCTTGGAAGTCGGGAAGGAAATAACATTATTGCAGTTGTGTTCATATAACAGTACTTAATCTAGCCCTGTATTACCCAGGTATTTTGGTGGTTGGCAGACCTCTAAGTAGCATTGTTTGGTACTTGCAGGTTTGGTTTCATATTAGAAAACGTTGGATTGAGCTTCTGTTCTGAACTGAGAACTTTCTTTCATGCTTCTTTGCTTATGAGCTGACACTGCGCCCTTTTTGGCTGTATTTGTGGCTTCTCTGGAGGCTCAGATGGCTATTTCCTGTGCTCCACAACCTTTCCAATTAGCCATTTAAATTCCTGGCCTTCTTCAGCACTTCCAAACCTGACCTGCTGCTGTATGTGAGACTCCTTTTCTTGAAAAGGAGGAAAAAAAAGGAACATGCAGTGAAATTTACTTATGAGAATGACACTGGTATGAATAAGTCAGTGAAAGGCAAGATTAGGGTGGTACAATGCACAGTTTCTTAATCCTAGATGGGGTATGTCTAGAAGATAGATTTCTGCAGTTCAAAGGGGAGGTCTAAGGTTAAATGGACATATGACATGAAAGAAAATATGCCCTTGACCTACTACTGAAACACATTAAACTGGGGGACAACCCTAAAATCCTTAACAGCACTTAAACATTAGGGTTTGTCCCTTGCTAAAAAGCAGCACTTCTGATAGTGATACACAGAATAAGCTAAGTCTGCCTGGTTGATGCTGTAACATCAGCCTTGGAAAGTCCCACTGTTCACTGTGCTGAGTCCATTTTCATGGGCATACATGTCTTAGTAGCCTTGTAGAGTCTGCCAGGTGCTATTAGTGTGCTTCGTAAACCTGTCTGGGTGCCTTCGCACCTTAACAGATCTTGTGGTCATTGGGCAGTTTGCTCGAGGTCTGCTGTGCCAGCTGTCTGCACAGAGCTGGGACAGCACATAGGGAGAACATACATACACAGCTGAATATCTGATGACAATGCTCTTCTACCAGTGAATTCCTGTGCTGTTAATAGAAATTCAGAGCAAAATTGAACTTACTTTTCACCCCCTTTGTTGTTCTCAAAAGGGAGAATATCAGTTGTGCAATTTTATGGAACCATTGGGCCTTTGTTAGTTTGTCATCTGATATCTGGATTTTTTGTGATTTAGAGGCAAAGAAATGCAGAATGGGGTTGTACAGTAAATCTGGTGTCTTGTCAAAAATACTTAGATTTTTCCCTCTTTTAATCAAGTATGAAGTAGATTAGAATTTACAATAGTTGTTACTTCCTAGCCTACTAGAACCAATTTAACAAAGTAATTATTGGTACACAATTTACTTTGAGTGCTACTGCCTGATGCTAATAATGTGATGCTTCCATTTTTTATTTTTATTTTTTGGAAGGTAATAGGAAGTTTTCTTTCTGTATCTTACCAGAAGGTATGAAAAGAACTAAATTTCTGTGGATTAATGAGGTCCAGTCAGGAATATCAACTGCAGCTAAAAGTACTCATTCTCTTCTCAAAGTGATTGGATGCCAGCAATTTAAAAGGATTTCTTTTTCTTTTTGTATAGTGCAGAGGAGTAGGTATGTTGCAATCTGTCAGGAAAAAGCCTCTGGAAACCAACTAGCCTGTTATAGTCAATATTGTCAAAAAAAAAAAAAAGAACAGAGGATATTTTAAAAATCAAATACATTTTGTAGGAAGTAAAAATGAATGTATCACCTACATTACCATTCATAACAGATGGAATATACTCTTCCAAAGAATATTCTGATGTTATGGAAACAGAACGGGAAATTAAAGTTATTTACTCATTTCACTTGGTAAAAAATATCTGAGTAGAGCCATGCAACATTAGTAGTTTTGGCTGGCTACTCTTTGCAGTGAATCTGAGGAGGGGAGCCCCTGGAAGAATGTGAAATTTGTATGGATCAACCTTCCTATCCTTGCTGTGAAGAAGAGACCATAAGGGCTTCTTTAATAAGGTGTATTAAAGGTAGGGAATGCTACCAAGAAGGATGAAAGGTCTGGTAAATCACATGAGGCCAGATGCACCATCGGGAATGGGGAAAGGAGAAAGGGCTAGCAGGATCTGGACAATGAAACATGGAGGCTATGGAAGGACCTAAGTAAATTCTATACCAACTGTCTCTGTGTAGCATGTTCTCTGCTTTTAGCTACATTCCTAGTGGTGAATTGCACTAACCTTCCTGGCTGAGATGGAGAAATCATCCACACGTCTCTTTCCAGAGTAATTATTTAAGCACAAAGCATCACCTTTAGCTGCTCCTCGGCACTTCTAGCCACCATACAACTCCAACATCATTGTGCTTTTAAATGTACATCAGTGGGTCCAAGAGCTATGGGACCATAATGTAAGTAAATAAATAAGAACACAGCAACTCACATGTCTTGATCGTGTACATGCTGCACAACTGGAACTTTTCATTGGGAGCTGTGGGCACTCAGCACTTGACAGGAACAGACCCCGGGATTCCAAGTTAACTTGCATGCATATGGAACAAGCCATGGCTGTATATAGATACAGACACCAGGTTCATCAGAGGGAACCGAACAGGAACCTCCGGCACCCCATAAGCACGAGCCCTCTACCACTTGAACTGAAAGCAGGACTCTTTTAGCTGTAAGCTAGTAGTAGGTTGTGTAGGTGTTGGTGCCAACCACTAGAAGGTGCCACAGTAGGCCAGAATATATTGCAAACATTGTAAGATAATTAACTCTTTCATATCTTGAATACATGATAGCATGCAAAGCATGTATCTAACATGGGGGGCTTAAGTGAAGTTCCCAAACACTGAATACTGTTGTTTTAAGTCCCATTTAGTAGAGCATTTTTTGAGGGGCGGGAGGGGTGTTCCAATTTTATTTATAGCAGTTTCTCGTGTCTGATATTTTCTTTCATTTTTAATACACTTGGGTAGTGTTTTAGGGCATCCTGTTTCACTAACTGCATACAGCTGATAGCTGAAATTCTTTATGGGCTACAGTACCAATTTTCTGATTGTTTAGAGGTTCAGTTCCTTTAAGGTATGTTTTTTTTAGAGGACATTATCTGAAAATCCCCCTTGCTCAATGTGGTTGAAAAAAGTATATGAAAGATAACTAGGGGATAAAAACCTTCCAATTTAGGTTAAATGTCCTGTAATAGGGCTAAATTCTACCTTGAGAGCTGTGCTTGGGAAAGTGTATGATTTCAGGTGATTGTGGGGCTGAATCATCAACAGTGCATGAGGCTAAAGGCCAAGATTTTCAAAAGTTACAATTGATTTTGGATGTCGCCATTTGCAGATGCCAAACTTGTCATGCTTGAAAGGGGATCTGATTCTTCAGCCAATACTGTTCCCTTTCCTCCTGAAAATCAAGCCCCTTGAACATGTGTCAGCTTGGATGCCTCAAAATGGAGGCTCCCAACATCATGAGTCACATTTGGAGATCTTGGACATATTTTTTTTGCATGTGTTGTGTATCTATCCACTTTCCGTATGGCAACTCATTTTGTGCTAGTGGATCTAATGAGAATTCAGTGTGTTTGAGGCTGTGTTTAGAGCCAAATGCACTAAACTCCAAACATTATCTAAAATACCCATCTCAGGTAGGTGCACACTGCTGCTGACATTGCAAAGAAGAACGTAGACTCCGGCAACCTAGAGGCTCCCGCAGCTATAGCCTAGTCAACATGTAGCCACGTGGATATGGCCGTGTATGGCTTTGTTGTTGTTAGAACACTAAAGGATTTGGTTGTGTAGCTTATTGTACTTTAGACTGTCCATCAGAAAAGTTACTCTTATAACAATTTCTAATGCCACCAAAACCTGAAAGTACCAGAGAACTTTTTTTCTGGTAATACTTCTAATCTGATTTCCAGATCAAATGTGAGTTCATATATACTCAGAATAAACATCAAATGAAGATGGTCTGTTTCTATTTAAAAAAAAAAAAATCATAGCAAACCCATTTCATCACCCCTTTTGAACGCTCTAATTAAGGCTCATTATTAAATGTTATGGAGAAAGGCAGCCAAGAAATGAGACACAGCAGCAAATTGGCTATATGGATTTCAAAGGAATGTAGGCCAATATATTATCAGTGGACTACATCTGAGCACTTCAGAGGATAAATTCTAAAAGTACCTAGAGCTGGAAATGCAGAAAGGTACTAACAAAGTAGGACAGGCTTTGATGTGCAAGTCCAGTGTGAGTACACTGGTTAGTATGAGTTACACAATATACTATTACACAATTACAAGTGTCTTCAACTAAAATGTATATATGAGTATATCTGCATGTATGGCTTGATTGAGAGATAGAGCGATGGAAAGATAAGGGGTTGTCTGAAGAACTATCAAAGGCCAATAACCCCTGAGATCCCAAACTTAGTCAGTGAAATAAAATTTGGCTAAACTATAATCAAGCAGTCCCATCTTTATAATTACTCCAGAGAAATGACAGTAATATATTAGCTGAATGTTTTATTTTTAGGAAAGCACTGTAAAATTTGAAAAAAAGGCCCTTTAAAGAAAGCTGTTATCATTCTCTTGTGAAAATATCTTGTGGAAAGCTCTGATCAGGAACAGTTTACCCAGAAAGCTTTGTGGAGGATCTCACTTACCAAAAATCAGGGACTGGTATCATGACCTGAAAAAAAGTCCCCTACTACATCCCTGATGTATTTAAACAGGGACAAAGAAATGCCCTGTTTATGAATTCTGGACAAGTGACGATATCATGCATAAATGTGAAACAAAAAAATAGTGACAGAAGAACCGAGGAGGCAGTTTTTACACAATGAATTGGTGTGCAACATATGGACACAGTAAATGAAAGTGAAAGTTTACCCAAATCTATATCTTGTCATTTTCAGTTGTACTGTCCTGTCTTTCCGCTTCCCACCCCACAGAAAATCTAACATTAGTAATTTTACTATCCAAAGCCAAAAGTTTTAGCAAACAATCGAGTAGTAAAGCTGGAAGCTGCTCTTGTCACATGGTTTGTATTTTCCTGCTGCTTATTAAAAACAAGTCAACCCTGCCACGTTGTCAGCTGTCACTAAATGCTATATGCAGTTTCTATTGGTCAGAACTTCCACTTGGGACAAATTTCACTCGTTATTTTTAATATTTTCTGTGCTCTTCTTTTGTGCACTCGGTCATCTGCTGAAGGAATTGGTTATATTTGTGCACATTTTTTGACAGAACATCTAGTACTGAAGAACATTTGTATTATCTGTCGTTGTGCTTCAGTAAAGTTGTTCAGACTGTTAATGCTGCTGAAGTGTCTTGTTGGCCATACCTACATATCTCTTATGATAATTATGAAATGACTTAACATGACAAAGTATGAAAAGGAATTATATAGAATTTGTTACTGACACCTATTTTAAGTCAGAAGTCATCAGAGCCTTTAACTGCTAGATATCTGATTGATCTCTCTTCACTAACTTAGGTTTTCCATGTCTAACTCATTTGACTTCAGTGTAGTTTAAGCTGGTCTAACTCACAGGAGAATCAAACCCACGAATTGTCATAACAATCCCAGCTACACGTGCAAAAGTGGTGACATTCTGCCTCCAACATTGGGATATATTTGGAATGTCTAACAATGAATGTACAGAAAGCTGCATGTATATCAACTGTTTATTTTACTGTCTGTTGCCCTGGGCATGCTGTAGAGAGTAAACCGAACAAAATGGTGTGGTGGATAATTCAAAGTAAATCATCATCCTTTGAAAATGTAATCCTGTCAGGCAATTGTATGCTGTGTAATTGTCACAAGGTTTCCATGAACACAGAGAGCCCTGGGATGGTGGGGGGGGGGAGGGAGGAAGAATGAAGACTGTGAAAGCTACAACCTGCTTGTGCCAAATAGGGTAAGTTTGATCCATCAAATTGTGGAGGTAAATGCGTGATTATGCAGGTGGTGTCAGAGAGAGGGCTTTGGATTGTTCAACCATGGGATGTTGTTCCAGCAAGAAGAATTTCTAGGAAGAGATGGAATCCAGCTAACAAAGAGAGGGAAGAGCATCTTCGCAGGCAGGCTTGCTAACTAGTGAGGAGGGCTTTAAACTAGGTTCACTAGGGGATGGTGACCTAAGCGTGGAGGTAAGTGGGGAAGTGGGACACCAGGAGGAAACACAAGGAGGAGGGTGCAACAGGGGAGGCCTCCTGATTCATACTGAGAAAGTAGGGCAATCAGATAGTTATCTTAGGTGCCTGTACATGAATGCAAGAAGCCTGGGCAACAAGCAGGAAGAACTGGAAGTCCTGGCACAGTCAAGGAACTATGATGTGATTGGAATAATAGAGACTTAATGGGATAACTCACACGATTGGAGCACTGTCAAGGATGGGTATAAACTGTTCAGGAAGGACAGGCAAGGGAGAAAAGGTGGAGGAGTTGCAGTGTATGTAAGGGAGCAGTATGACTGCTCAGAGCTCCAGTATGAAACTGGAGAAAAGCCTTTTGAGAGTCGTTGGGTTAAGTTTAGAGGCGAGAGCAACCAGGGTGATGTCGTGGTGGACATTTGCTATAGACCACCAGACCAGGAGGATGAGGTAGACGAGGCTTTCTTCAGACGGTAACAGAAGTTTCCAGATCACAGGCCCTGTTTCTCATTGGGGACTTCAATCACCCTGGTATCTGCTGGGAGAGCAATACTGCAGTACACAGATAATTCAGGAAGGTTTTGGAAACTGTTGGGGACAAATTCCTGGTACAAGTGCCGGAGGAACCAACTAGGGGCCATGCTCCTCTTGACTTGCTGCTCACAAACAGGGAAGAATTGGTAAGGGAAGTAGAAGTGGGTGGCAACCTGGGCAGCAGTGACCATGAAATGGTCGAGTTCAGGATCCTCACAAAAGGAAGAAAGGAGAGCAGCAGAATACAGACCCTGGACTTCAGAAAAGCAGACTTGGACTCCCTCAGGGAACTGATGGGCAAGATCCCCTGGGAGGCTAATATGGGGGGAAAAGGAATCCCGGAGAGCTGGCTGTATTTTAAAGAAACCTTATTGAGGGCACAGGAACAAACCATCCCGATGTGCAGAAAGAATAGCAAATATGGCAGGGGACCAGCTTGGTTTAAACAGACAAATATTTGGTTAGCTTAAACACAAAAAAGAAGCTTACAAGAAGTGGAAACATGGACAGATGACTAGGGAGGAGTGTACAAATATTGCTTGAGCATGCAGGGGTGTAATCAGGAAGGTCAAAGCACAATTGGAGTTGCAGCTAGCAAGCAATGTGAAGGGTAACAAGAAGGGTTTCTACAAGTATGTTAGCAACAAGAAGAAGGTCAAGGAAAGTGTGGGACCCTTACTCAATATGGAAAGCAACCAAGTGACAGATGATGTGGAAAAGGCTGAAGTACTCAATGCTTTTTTTGCCTCGGTCTTCACAGACAAGGTCAGCTCCCAGACTGCTACACTGGGCAGCACAGTATGGAGAGGAGGTGAGCAGCCCTCAGAGATGAAAGAACAGGTTAAGGACTATTTAGAAAAGCTGGACATGCACAAGTCCATACGGCCGGATCTAATGCATACGAGGGTGCTGAGGGAGTTGGCTGATGTGATTGCAGAGCCACTGGCCATTATTTTTGAAAATTCATGGTGATCGGGGGAGGTCCCAGACAATTGGGGAAAGGCAAATATACTGCCCATCTTTAAAAAAAGGAAAGAAGGAGAATCTGGGAAACTACAGACCTGTCAGCCTTACCTCAGTCCTGGAAAAATCATGGAGCAGGTCCTCAAGGAATCCATTTCGAAGCACTTGGAGGAGAGGAAAGTTATCAGGAACAGACAACATGGATTCACCAAGGGCAAGTGATGCCTGACCAACCTGATTGCCTTCTATGATGAAATAACTGGTTCTGTGGATATGGGGAAAGAGGTGGACATGATCTGTCTTGACTTTAGCAAAGATTTTGATATGGTCTCTCACTGTAATCTTGCGAGCAAGTTAAAAAAGTATGGTTTGGACGAATGGACTATAAGGTGAATAAGAAGCTGGCTAGATTGTCTGGCTCCACGGATAGTGATCAACAGCTCAATGTCTAGATGGCAGCTGGTATCAAGCGGCGTGCCCCAGTGGTCTGTCCCAGGGCAGGTGTTGTTTCACCCTCAGCAAGTTCACAGATGACACTAAGTTGGGGGGAAAATTAGATACTCTGGAGGATAGGGATAGGGTCCAGAGTGACCTAGACAAATTGGAGGATTAGGCTGTAATAAATCTGATGCTGTTCAACAAGGACAGAGTCCTGCACTTAGGACAAAAGAATCCCATACACTGCTACAGGTTGGGGACCGACTGGCTAAGCGACAGTTCTTCAGAAAAGGACCTGGGGATTATAGTGGACAAGAAGCTGGATATGTGTCAATAATGTGCCCTTGTTTCCAAGAGGGCTAACGGCATATTGGGCTGCATTAATAGAAGCATTGCCAGAAGATCGAGGAAAGTGATTATTCCCCTCTGTTTGGCACTGGTGAGGCCACATCTGGAGTATTGTGTCCAGTTTTGGGCCCCCCACTACAGAAAGGTTGTGGACAAATTGGAGAGAATCCAGCAGAGGGCAACAAAAATGATCAGGGGGCTGTGGCACATGACTTATGAGGAGAGGCTGAGGGGACTGGGCTTGTTTAGTCTGCAGAAGAGAAGAGTGAGGGGGGGGATATGATAGCCTTCAACTACCCAAAGGGGGATTCCAAAGAGAATGGAGCTTGGCTGTTCTCAGCAGTGGCAGATGACAGAACAAAAAGCAATGGTCTCAAGTTGCAGTGGGGGAGGTCTATGTTCGATATTAGGAAAAGCTCTTTCACAAGGAGGGTAGTGAAGCCCTGGAATGGGTTACATAGGGAGGTGGTCGAATATCCATCCTTAGGGGTTTTTAAGGCCCAGCTTGACAAAGCCCTGGCTGGGATGATTTAATTGGGGATTGGTCCTGCTTTGAGCAGGGGGTTGGACTAGATGACCTGCTGAGGTCTCTTCCAACCCTAAACATCTATGATTCTATGATCTTATGTAGAGCTGAGAAGAGAAAGGAAACTCTTCTTCACAGAAGATTTTGGTGGTTCAAAATTTGGTTTTATTCAAATTTGGAGTGAAAAGCAAAAACTTTGAAATTCTCCATAAAGGGCAACAGAGCTTTGGTTCTTGGGCAGTCCACCTGGTCCCCAACTCTGAGGCAGTCTACATAGTTGGCTGCCTTAGTGATGCAGACTTTGGAAGCACTGGGTCCCTGACTGCGAGGCTGTCTAGCTGGTGGGCTGCCCTAGAGTTGCAGGCTCTGAAAGCCCTGGAAACCCAGGCTGTGAAAGAGCTGCAAACCTGGGAGACAAGACTCTCAGGTCTTTTCAGTTCCCCATCAGCCCAGCAGGAAACTAGGCAGGTTTCTGACTAAACTTCCATTGGAACTTGGTCAAAATCCAACTGTCTCAGGAAAAACATTTTAATTTTGACAAAACATTTGAAATTTTTTGAACCAGTGCTGATCTCCGCCTTTGCACACATGGTGGCAAGTGCCCCAGAAGAGGACAGAGAGTAATACAGAGACTATGCCTGGGAAGATCAGCTTTTGAGTTCCAGCCAAGGTTCAATAAGGCAGCGCTTGTGGAAGTTGGCGGAGCGATGTGCTGAGTCAGTGCCTTTCCTGGCTATCTTGGTGCCAGCACTTTATGTGCTGAGCGAGCTGGATATAGAGGTATGATAGGAAAATAAGCCAGTTAACGATAAGTAATTTAACACCATCCTATATTTCAGAACAGAACCTTGTATCTTTAGTAGTGGTAAGAACTATATAATAGAGACAAACTGAAGGTGACGGCATGAAGGCATGGATCTTGGTGCTGTGTTCCAGAGGGGTATCAGGCAACATCATGACTGAGGCCATACAAACTCACTTAATGGATTTCTGAAAGTCAAGCTGCAGCTTGGTATTGGATGTTGGTGGCTTGAACTCAATGGTCCTGAGTGACTAGAACAAAGGAATCTCAAGCAGCCCTTTCCCTTCCATACTGAGACTTTGACGTTCCCCCCCACTCCTTTTATTATTTAAATCTCATGATGCTGATGGTGGGGGTTTTGAGGGGTCCACAGGTTGGGCTAGGAAAGAGATTGGCAAAAAGAGGGGGCACAATGTGGTAGCCTGGTGAAAGAAGTGGAGCCAGCTTTCTATCTGGGGTTACTGTGGATGGACAGAGGTATGACTGAGCTGGCCATTTGGCTTTTAAGAGTCACTTATTGTTTCTGAGTTTCTGATTATGGTGATGGCTGGACAGTGATGTCAGAGGAAAAAAAGTGATTAATCCAACTTGGTACAGTCAAAGGCTAATGAGTGATAAAGCAAAGCTGAGTGACTAAATGTTGATGAAGTTCTATGTGTGACTCACACACCTGATTATGAATCACTCTAAAATGTACACCTGCATTTTCTATTAAAACCGTTCATTAAATGAGATGTTGGATCACTCAGGGTGAATTTGTAAAGGTCAGTGGAGATTTTTCAACTCTTAGATTATAAATAGGAATCCAGACTAGAACAGTGACCATGTTAGTCTGCTTGGAGTTCTGTGTGAAAAGTGGTCCCAGTCTAGTTCTTAGTGAACAGGCATATCCACAGACCACCTACAATCCACAGACCTATGTCTGTGCACTAGCTGGTATTCTTGCTAGCAGAGTCAACACTGAGGCTAAGAAGGGAATGGGTTATGGAAACTGAGTTACTTTTTCATCCATAATGAACGGAGGCGATATGAAACACTGATTGGGCTACAGTGTTAAAGATGATTAAATTCACTGGCTAAATTAATTCCCTAGGACTGTCAATTGAGGGTTTTCTCTAGCACATGCATTTACTTACATATTTTTGAGAAATTAACTTTTTAATCAGTTTTTTATACATGGTTAAACAACCATGTGCAGTATACGTGGAGCATGTGTAAAATGTTCTTCATGGTAAGTAACCCAGCACAAACCGCACACAGCCCTGATCACAACAGTCTTCCTTAAACAGTGACTCTCATTCTGTTTCTTTGTCTTTGCCTTGATTTGGGTTATTTCTGTGTGTGCGTGTGCTCTGCGGGTTAGACACTTAGCAAGTCTGCATTATTCTCTATCCAGTTTTATTTGTCTGATCTGGCACGACACCTGCAAGGAGGATTATTTTATTAAGATGAATTCTGTCCCCCAAGACATTATGTATGCTACTTCTGTGGATCTTAGGACTTCCCAGCCTGTCAAGTTCTCCTGAAGACTATGAATTTAAATCTGATAAGCACACCAATATCATTCAAACTTTTAAAGAGAGCACAAAAGTATTTATTTTAACAGGAAAATGACATCTATGGTGGCTTATACTAACAGTATATGACATCAGGGCACTCTTTATAGATTTACTAACCGAAAGGTCTTGAGAACTGAGTCCTCAAGTGTATTTGAATGTCTACTGGAATAATCTTTATCTCCACTATTGAAATAGATGTGCCTTGCATAAAACAGGAGGTAACTACCTGCTAATATATAAAAGAGGGAAATGCAAGACATATATTCCAGCCTAGTTAAAAGTAAGGTTTACTTTTGCTTTGAATCTAGTTCAAGTTTACAGCATTATTTTATTATTTCAAAAGTGGAGTATTGTTTTGGTTATATTATATAGCAAAACATTTTATTCCATCTTGGAAAATGTTTCCGGTGAAGGAATGGGAATGTGTGCCTTTCAGTGAACTTACTATTCTTCAAGAGAATATATAAAATAGATTGAATGTTGTTCTTTTTCAAAAATTCACATTTCTAAGGAAGGCACATATAAGGGTGACAAAAACCCCACACCCATTTTTGGGAAAATTAAATAAACACAGAGGTTTAATGCACAAGTAATAAAACATGGGCAAAAACCTTTTTAATATGGGGTTGCTGCAGAAACTGATTTTTTGTTGCTAGAAGTTTCAGTATAAGCAAAACAATATTGCATTCTGGAACAAACTACAACAAATAATGTTGCATCTGCTCAGGCAAGGAAGCTAAGATACATAACCGCTTAGGAGCTGCAGTGGGTTCAGGGTCTGTATAGTATATTGGAGGCTTGTTATTAAAAGCTAGTGGGACTGCTTTATTTGTCTGTAGATCAAAGGATCATTTGATTTGTTGAAACTAAACTGTCAGCAGGAAAGTGTCGATTTCGATAAATTTCCCATTTTAAAAAAAATGAAAATATATGTCTTTTTAAAATTGTTAAAACAAAAAAATCCATTTTTTGTTTTGGAACTATTTTTTGGTTCAAAATTTAAGTTAATTTATAGTTTAAAGAGCCCAAATCAAAATCAAACACGTGTCATGCTAACATCATATGTGTACATGCATCAAACTTGATTTTGGGTGTACACAAAAGAAAGAGAAAAATATTATGTGATAAGTTTGAAAACAAATCTTGGCAATTTATGAAGATCAAGAGAAAGTGAAAAGTGAAACCATCACAAAGGAGACCTGGAAGATGTGTTTGGAGCAAACAGAATGAGATATTCTAATGCATTGGCCCCATGCAGTGGGTAAAGGAGCAGAAACTGTCAAAAGACGTGCATGCCACATTTTTCAAAATGCAAAAAGAGCCAATGGTCAGACGGGGGTGTTTAAGTAAAGAAGGATTTAGGGGGCATACAGGAGATATATTGATGGTGAATAGATTGAAGTGCTGCAGAAAGAGATTATTCACTTGAGCCACTTTACTGAGGAGTGGGTGGTATCCTGAAAATGATGCTTTACCTATTGCACTTGAGTTATTTCCTACATTATAAGAGCTTACAAAACTGTCATGAAAATTTTACCAGACAAAGAACAAAATATGCCCAGCCACTTTTGCCATGATGACTGATGGAAAATTGTATGATATTTTATTATCCACCAAAAAAATTTACTCTCTTCAGGGTAGTGGGCAAGTAGACATTTGCCAGGCTACATTCTTATGATGCTGTATTAGCATTGCCATGTGTTTTTCTGTTGCAATAACTTTGTTGTGAGTTAGTCCATAGCTAATAGCAAGATCCAGTGGCTGGAAATTGAAACTAGAGAAATTCAGACTTGAAATAAAGCATGAGTTTTCAACAGCGAAGATAGTTAACCACTGGAACAATTTACCAAGAGTTGTGGTGGATTCTCCATCACTAGCAATTTTTAAATGAAGACTGGATTTTTTTGTCTAAAAGATACACTCTAGTTCAAATAGGAATTAATTCAGGAACGTCCTATGGCCAGTGTTATACAGGAAGTTTTTCAAGAATGAAGCACAGAAAATGCAATAGCTATCATTATGTGTAAATGCTACAGCTGGAAACAACATTTTTGCAAAAGAGTCTTTATGAATATTCACTTGAATTTTTTAAATGACTTTGCTTTGACCATGCTTGTGTTCCTTAATGTTCACTTTCTGTGCAGTAGAGTTTTATGGCCACAAACATTCATATAAGTTAATTTCAAAGTCACCTGCACAAGTATTTGTGGAAACTAGCTTGTAAATTCTCTACTAAGTGTAGGTTTCAGAGTGGTAGCCATGTTAGTCCATATCAGCAAAAAGAACAAGGAGTACCTGTGGCACCTTAGAGACTAACACATTTATTTGGGCATAATCTTTCATGGGCTAAAACCCACTTCATCAGATGCATGGAGTGAAAAATACAGTAGGAAGGTATATATATTACAGCACATGAAAAGATGGGAGTTACCTTACCAAGTGGGGCCAATTGAGGCTAATGAGGCCAATTCCAACAGGGTGGATGTAGCCGATTCCCAACAGTTGACAAGAAGGGGTGAATATCAACAGAGAGAAAAATATTTTTTATAGTGACCCAGCCACTCCCAGTCTTTATTCAGACCTAATTTGATGGTGTCAAGTTTGCAAATTAATTCCAGTTCTGCAGTTTCTTCAGATGAAGTCTGTTTTTGAAGTTTTTTGGTTGAAGAATGGCCACTTTTAAGTCTGCTATTGAGTCCAGAGAAATTGAAGTGCTCTCCTACTGGTTTTTGAATGTTACAATTCTTGATGTCTGATTTGTGTCCATTTATTCTTTTGCGTAGAGGCTGTCCGGTTTGGCCAATGTACATGGCGGAGGGGCATGGCTGGGACATGATGGCATATATCACATTGGTGAATGAGCCCCTGATGGTATGGCTGATGTGGTTATGATGGTGTTCCTTGAATAGATATGCGGACAGAGTTGGCAACAGGGTATGTTGCAAGGATAGGTTCCTGGGTTAGTGTTTTTGTTGTGTGGTGTGAAGTTGCTGGTAAGTATTTAATTCAGGTTGGGGGACTGTCTGTAAGTGAGGACTGGCCTGTCTCTCAAGCTTTGTGAGAGTGAGGGATCATCCTTCAGCATAGGTTGTAGATGCTTGATGATGCACTGGAGAGGTTTTAGTTGGGGGCTGTAGGTGACAGCTAGTGGCGTTCTTTGTTGGGCCTGCCCTGTTGTACTTTCTTTGTTGGGCCTGCCCTGTTGTAGGTGACTTCTGGGTACCCTTCTGGCTTTGTCAGTCTGTTTCTTCACTTCACCAGGTGGGTACTGTAGTTTTAAGGATGCTTGATAGAGATCCTGTAGGAGTTTGTCTCTGTCCGAGGGGTTGGAGCAAATGTGGTTGTATCTTACAGCTAGGCTGTAGACAATGGATGGTGTGATGTAATCTGGGTGAAAGCTGGAGGCAAGCCGGTAAGTATAGCAGTCAGTAGGTTTCTGGTATAGGGTGGTGTTTATGTGCCCATCGCTTATTTGAACTGTAGTGTCCAGGAAGTGGATCACTTGTGTGGACTGGTCCAGGCTGAGGTTGATGGTGGGATGGCAGTTGTTGCAATCCTGGTGGAATTCCTCAAGGGCTTCCTTCTCATGGGTCCAGATAATGAAGATGTCATCAATGTAGTGCAAATAGAGTAGGGACACTAGGGGACGAGAGCTGAGGAAGCGGCGTTCTAAGTCGGCCATAAAAATGTTGGCATACTGTGGGGCCAAGTGGGTACCCATAGCAGTGCCGCTGATTTGAAGGTATAAATTATCCCCGAATGTGAAATAGTTATGGGTGAGGACAAAGTCACAAATTTCAGCCACCAGGTTTGCCATGACATTATCAGGGATACTGTTCCTGACGGCCTGTAGTCCATCTTTGTGTGGAATGTTGGTGTAGAGGGCATCTACATCCATAGTGGCTAGGATGGTGTTTTTTGGAAGATCACCAATGGATTGTAGTTTCCTTAGGAAGTCAGTGGTTTCTCGAAGATAGATGGGAGTGCTGTGACAGCTAATAAATGTTGCATTATTAGTGTGGTTTCCAGGTATCAGGCACCGTAAAGTCGATGGTACTAGTTAATGATAACTGTCAAGATGTGAGTCTTCTGGGTAATGCAGTTTAAATCCCCTGTTACTATTTTTAGTGGTTCTCAAATTATGGGATTGATCCATAGGGTTCTCTGGGAGGTTGAGGAAAGAACATCTAAAAAATAAGATAAATATGGGTCATTGCATAAACATGGTTCACTCACCTTACTTTCATACCTTTCAAAGCCACAATAATTTTAACAAAATACTTTCCCAACACTGGTATCTAAACATGGCTGAAGCATTTAGACAGAAATGTTTTGATCTTGCTCAGGGACCCAGTAGGGATTCAGTGTGTCACTCAATGCACATTTCTCATAGTATGTGATTTTGTCTTGTACACTGAATAGCCGCCAGGGGATGCTGTTGGTGAATGTCTTTGTTATGAGCAAACAAATTAAAATGAAGGACAAAATCCACTTTTTATGTGTGTATCCGGGACTCCGTTTTCAAACATGCCTATGCTGGTTTTTTTCACATTTAAGTATTGGCTCCATGCAGGCCATATATTTGTATAGTCATGCGGAAAAAAATCTTGTTTCACATCTTGGGTTTTTTTATATGCAAGTCCCGTCCCCCCCCAGGAATCACACACTGAATTCCAAATATTAGCTTGGCTTATGTGGAGTTCTACAACTCTAGCTCCCTGCTGTCTTGCTCAGATTTCTCAGGTGAGATGAAAGAAGGTGACTTGGGAGAATATTTGCATTATGCAAGCCAGTAATCAGCACAAAATGCCCAAGATGCTCAGCACATCTTCAGCTCCTTTAACTGACAAAGATAAATATTCCTTCCTGAAAAGACTAGATTACGGGCAGAATGTTTCAGATAAAAATATAACCCAACCTAAACCTTTATTCAGAACTGTAACTGAATCCTCATTCAAGTTAGAAAAAATGTGGTTAACTCCCCTCCCCCCCCCATCCCCCGTTGTGTTCCTGTAGTAGAGAGTGACCTCTTCATTAAGTTTTCAACTTTTATAACTTTAGTTTGGGAATTGTGATTGGCCTGAAATTTGTCACATGTAGTGTAAAAGAAAAGATAGTATTCTTCTGCAGAGTATAAAGAGAAAGCATCAGGTTCTGAGAGGCGGATCATTTTTAAATCTGCCCTGATTTAAAATCCTCACTTTTCTCTAATGTTGACTTGTTTCCCTTTTGATTAAAAAACAATTTGTGACGTCCTCTTCAGATTTTCCATGTCAGTAAACTTCCTTCAAAACTCATGCACTGAGTACCTTTGAAGAATCTAGATGGTGCGTGTAGTTTTGTGCACCAGCTGCCTTCCATTGATTTCAGTACGTAGATTTCACTTTCTCCGCTGATATCAATGGGAACAGGTTTGGGCACTACTTATATTTGTGAGCATATTACCCTCGGTTGGCTGAAAGTGTCTTCCGATAGCTGAGATTTAATAGAGATTTTCCTTCAGCTCGAACAGGGGAGGAGGACCAAACGTTGGAAAAAAACATCAGGGATAAGGACAATCACAGAGACAGTGATGTTGTGGTTAATTTAAAGGAAGACATATGACAACAGCCAGTATCTCAATGTATGTTAGTCACCACGGTCCTGGCAAAAAGTGCATTAGCATGCAAGAACCTGGGAGATATATTGCAAAATAGAAAGTGATTGTAAAAATGGGTAAAATCATACAAATTATTCCTTTACAGTACTTCTCTTTGAATGCCCAATGTTTGCATTCTGGTCAATTTGAAATGAGTTTTGAAAAAGATTAGAGACTAGAGAGCTCAGTACAAAAATAAATTAATTAGATAAGAGATGAAGGGGTGATCATACGAACAGACTAATGAAGTGTAAAGTTTGGAACCAGGCCAATTATGCACATGGGAGCATTTAAACTATGGGCCAGTTTTGGAGTTCAGAGCTGCTGCAAAGAGAGAATAGGTATTCTAATAGAATAGGGGCTAATCTTTCACATGGGACATTTCAGTTTCCAAACTAGTTTGGTTTTACTAGTTAAGAATAATAAAAGATTATCCAGGGACCTTTAGAGCACTACAGAAGCTCTACTTGATGTGGACCAAGAATAATATCTTTATTCATTTCAAACTAATTGTTGCAGAATCTTTAGAATAAGGCCTTCTCAAAATCAGTTGGAAACTTTGTTTCAATGTAAGACTTTTTAATATAATTCTTTTAAATCACTGGTTTCCTATGCTTTTTAGTGCATTAAAGTTATTTTAATTTGATCTGAAGTTCTCTGACAATATCAGGAAACCAAGGTGAATAAAACTACTCTTTGGGGATAGAAGATGTGTCTAAACTTGAGAAAACTGTTTGGGAATTGAAACGTTTGCCATTCCTCTAAATGCACTAAAAATATTTTAGTTTGGTCTTGAGATCTCTGAAGGCAAGTACGAATCAAGGTCAGTGAAACCATGAGAAGAAGAGATGTCTAAACTGGAGTAAGCGGTTTGGGAATTGAAAGAATATATTACAATGAGACATGAATTGATGATTGACTCAAAAAAGCTAAGAGTGGAAATCATAATTGAAAGGGGAGTTTTCTGACCAAGTGCTTAAAAGTGAGAGGGCTCCTTCAGCTACCAATAATGTAAGTGTTCCGTTCACTAGATTGTTCTTGTGGGACTGACATGAAAATAATTAATGATGAAGACCAACATCTTTAGGATCACCCTTCTAAAATACACGTCATGGCAAAATGGGCAATGTTCTAAAACAAAACACTTTCCAATCCATTATTTATGTATTTATTTATTTTTATTTGCTTCTTTGTCTAACTGGAAACCCTTTGTCATATGTAAATGAGGTCATGAAATTAAAACAAGTGGCTGGAGAAAATTGTAGAGTGAGCGATGGAAAGATAAAAAACACACAAAGCTGCCACAAGAACCCCAGTAAAACGTACTGAGGCAGTTCTCTAGAAGGAAAGCAAAAGGCAACATTTATATGACAATTAAGATTACAATTGCCCATGAATAAAAGTTTTGTGCCTTGGAATTAGTTCCTAAAGGAAGACAAAGAATGCTGTTTGACATTCAATAACTGTTCAAACAGTCTTCTACATTAATCTTCTGTGTCAGTCAGTTCCTTGATGCCACATCTCCAGAGCAATCCTGTGCAGCATGAAGATATACACTCACAAGGAAAACTGCAACGCAGAAAGGAACAGATCAGAGGGAGGGAAATGACTTAAAAATGCATGTAATGAAAGTAAATAAAGCAGAAAATAACAAAGGGAAAATCACTCTCAACAAACCAATTATTGAAAAACACTTTTCCATGCTTCCTGGGTAGGGGCTTCTATGAAGGGTAGGAAAAATATTAGATATGACATCTTATCAATATTTAATTGAGCTGAAAGAGACAGAGACAGGGAGCCTCCTTTTTTATTTGAAGACTATTTGCAATACAGGAAAACACATTCATCTATTTTAAAAATACATCTCCCATGCTCTTTACAAGTCTTCTCCTAACCACAAAAAGTATTGGATGGAATTTACTGTACTTTACAAATCCCAAAAATTAAACTATTTCATTTTTTTCCTTCCGAAAGGACAGTAGCATTTAAATGCTAAACAGCAGCCCTGGATCTCCTTTTCCACGTACATCCTCAACTGAGTGCAACATGCATGACTGAAAGGGGTACACTCATTTCTGCCTATTGAATGCATGAATCCAACCCTGGGGCATGAAAAAGTCAGAGTCGGGTCTGTATATATATGTAGGTATACAGCTATGCATTGGCATATTGGGGCTTCCTGTGTCTAAGCAGTGCATAACTGAAAGTGCACCCATACCCTTTTGAAAATTTGGCTCCATAAATCTAATGCTTGTCTACTGAAAATGGTACCTCTGTATGTTACAGCAAGATATACTGATCTTTTTTCCTTTGTCTCGGCAAAATCTGTTCTACAAAAAATTAACTTATGAGTGTAGTACAGAAAAGGTTAGTTTTAAATTGCTTCAGGCTACAGGATGTTCTTATAGCAATAGATAACCAAGATCTTCTAAAGGCATCGGTAGATGAAGCAACCATGACCTGGTCATCCCTAGTGTGGGGGAAGAATCCACCTAGGGAAGTGAAACTCTGAGGTTCCCTTTGCAGAGTGTTTCCTACTTTAATCTGGGGGAAGGAGGAAAAGAGAAGATATTAAGGTCTGCACTCTCTTCCCCTCCCCATGGAATTGATCCCCAAACCCCAAGGACATACCAAGACCTGCTGGAAGTCAGGGTTGTTCATGCAAAAGGCCCTGTACCACAGCATGGCCACAGAGGCAGGCTATCCCTGACTCAACCCTATAGCACTACTCCTGTGGTGGAGATATGCTTCCAGTGCTCTCTGACCAGTACCTTCTACTAGAACACGACAGGACATTGCATAGTATAGAGGATGTACACAAAGAAGATAGCATAGACACAATCGGTATTTTCTTTCACATGAGTTCCCTGTGAGGTGGTCTTGGGAGAGAACCTCTTGAGGTTCCCAGCATCTCACAGAATCAGGCCTTGAGGATAGAATTTGTCCCTGTAAGCCTGTTTGCTTACATCTTATCCCACTACACGATAGAGCTTCAGAATTACAATCATAGAATCATAGAAGATCAGGGTCGGAAGAGACCTCAGGAGGTCATCTAGTCCAACCCCCTGCTCAAAGCAGGACCAACTCCAACTAAATCATCCCAGCCAGGGCTTTGCCAAGCAGGGCCTTAAAAACCTCTAAGGATGGAGATTCCACTACTTCCCTAGGTAACCCATTCCAGTACTTCATCAGCTTCCTATTGAAATAGTTTTTCCTAATATCCAACATAGACCTCCCCAACTACAACTTCAGACCATTGCTCCTGTTCAGTCATCTAACATTATTGAGAACAGCCTAGTTCCTGGATTCTCCTTCTTCCCTTTTTTAAAGATGGGCACTATATTTGCCTTTTTCCAATCATCTGAGACCTCCCCAAATTTCCATGAGTTTTTAAATATAATGGCCAATGGGTCTGCAATCACATCAGCCAACTCCCTCAGCACCCTCAGATGCATTCGATCTGGTCCTATGGACTTGTTCATGTCCAGCTTTTCTAAATAGTCCTTAACATGTTCTTTCACCACTGAGGACTGCTCACCTCCTCCCCATACTGTGCTGCCCAGTGCAGCAATCTGGGAGCTGACCTTGTCTGTGAAGACTGAGGCAAAAAAAGCATTGAGTACTTCAGCTTTTTCCACATCATCTATCACTAGGTTGCCTCCCGCATTCAATAAGGGTCCCACATTTTCACTGACCTTCTTCTTGTTGCCAACATACCTGTAGAAACCCTTCTTGTTACCCTTCATGTCCCTTGCTAGCTGCAACTCCAGTTGTGCCTTGGCCTTCCTGATTACACCCCTGGATGCTCAAGCAATATTTGTATACTCCTCCCTAGTCATCTGTCCAAGTTTCCACTTCTTGTAAGCTTCCTTTTTGTGTTTAAGCTCACCAAAGATTTCTCTGTTAAACCAAGCTGGTCGCTTGCCATATTTGCTATTCTTTCTGCAATATTGTCATCATATACTGTACTGGCTTACTACTGGGCACATACACTGTCTATATGTCTGCTGATGCTTATCCTGAGTACTTCCTCCAAAAATGTCATGTATAAATAGAATCACTATAAAACAATAGGGGCATCTGGGTTTGTAGAAGAGAAGATCATCGTGCCCCAATGGTGTCCTGAATGTTAAAAAGTCAATTATTTCAACCTATGTAGTTTTTGGATCATTACCCATTTTTCCTTCAGCAAAAAATATCCTTGTTCATAGAAAGTTTAATATGTAATCCAGTTACTTTAAATTTGTAATGCTTTAATGAGATTCAGAGTAAACAAATGTTACAGTACCATTAATTATTATTTCTATGCTTTAAACAGTCCGTTTTATGTTCTTCTGTAGGTACTCTTATTTTGTTTGTAAACAGGATGAATTGTTCGAGGAGCAAAATGTGATTTACTCTATAGTAGTCGTTTTCACCCTTCTCCAAACCAAGAGCAGGGGAAGCAGCAATCCCTTCCTCTCACCTCCACCCCATTTAACAATTTGGGAAGAGCAAGACACTGAGATACACGGGTGATGAGCGTTGCATAAAAACCAACATAAAATACACTAGTTTTGTGATCCCCCGACACTTGTCGGATCATGACCAGGTTTAGGTTGGATATTAGGAAAAACTTTTTCACTAGGTGGGTGGTGAAACACTGGAATGCGTTGCCTAAGGAGGTGGTGGAAACTCCTTCCTTAGAAGTTTTTAAGGTCAGGCTTGACAAAGCCCTGGCTGGGATGATTTATTTGGGGATTGGTCCTGCTTTTGAGCAGGGGGTTGGACTAGATGACCTCCTGAGGTCCCTTCCAACCCTGATATTCTATGATTCTATGATTCTATGACCACAGGTTGAGAACATCTGTTCTGTGGTATAGCACCAATTTCTGCAAACACTAAGTTTAGTATTTGCTACAGCAAGTATTCTCATAGGGACCTGGGATATGTTCTTTTTTGCACATGAACTTTAACAACATGTTGAAGGAATTTTGTAATCTTGAAAAAGGATATTTGTTTTCTCCAGATGTTGCAGGTTGAAATTATTTCTGAAATACTTTCTGTATTTCAATTAATATTTAGAAAAAACAGGAGTATATTTTTTTCCTTCCACACATGAAACCTTTGCACTGTGCCTCACACAATGCAGACTCATTTTTGGTTGGACCTTAGGCACTACCGTCATAGACATGATTAAGAATAATAATTAATAAATAATTAATTACAGCTATTGTGATATGAAACAGACACTCAGAGAGGGATAGCTAATAAACCTACTGATGTTTCAACTTCAGGTGGTGTTCTTCTCAGAGCTCATTATCAAAGTAATTGACAAAGCTATTATTCATGTAAATACAAATTGTGATTACTATATTTCATAAGTACAGTGTATACACGCTGAGTAGTTCCAGAGAGTATTCTATGACCACATAAATATCCAATAGTTAGAGTTAAGGCTTATATTTGCACACCTATTTTTTGCAGAACAAATTCTACTCAAAATGTATTGATTTGAGCTGATAATTCCTAACTGGTTTAAAATCTTGATTTTTTTAAAAAAAATAGTAGTATTTGGGGGGATTTTCCCCCTTATAGTTCAACAGCTCAATTTCATAAAAACATAGAAGTGTAGGACTGGAAGGGACATTAAGAGGTCTTCTAGTCCAGTCCCCTGAACTGAAGGCAGGACTAAGTATTATCTAGACCATCCCTGACAGGTGATTTATCTAACCTGCTTTTAAAAAACTCCAATCCCAGAGATTCCACAACTTCTCTAGGCAATTTATTCCAGTGTTTAACTACCATGACAGTTAGGAAGTTTTTCCTAATGTCCAAATTAAATCTGCCTTGCTGAAATCTAAGCTCATTGCTTCTTGTCCTATTCTCAGAGGTTAATAATGATTTTTCTACATCCTCCTTGTAACAACCCTTTATGTACTTGAAAACTGTTATCCCTCCTCAGTCTTCTCTTCTCCAGACTAAAGAATTTTTCCAGTATTTACACATAGGTCAAGTTTTCTAGACCTTTAATATTTTTTGTTGCTCTTCTCTGGATGTTCTCCAGTTTGTCCACATCTTTCCTGAAATGCAGCACCCAAAACTGGACACAATACTCAAGCAGTGGCCTTATGAGCATGGAATAGAGTGGAAGAATTACTTCACATGTCTTGCTCACAACACTCCTGCTAATACATCCCACAATGCTGCTCACTCTTTTTTTTTTTTGCAACAGTGTTACACTGTTGACTCATTTCACCAATATAATCCCCGCATCACTTTCTGCAGTACTCCTTCCTTGGCAGTGGAGCTACTTAACGTGCCTATAGTTAGGCAAGTATTTAAGTACCTTCTTGAATCTGGGCCATAATCTGGTTTCTGGTGCAAGCGCTTATTGAAAGCAAATTCATTCTCTCTCAGTATTCAAACATTTATGTTGAAAACTCATTTTACACAAGCATCAGTGAGAGGGAACATCAGCCCCATGGCTAGTCATAGAAAGTAACAGAAAACAGAGAGCAAAGATGGACAAAGCTAATTCTCTCAAATCTGTGAACAAATATTTTGCATTGGCTGCCCACCACTGCTATTGATAATGCAGAGGGGAGAGTGCTACAGTGTTTGTGGTCGGGACAATGGGGATACATGAATGAGAAAAAAGACTCCATTTAAATAAGCTGAAAATCGAGAGAGGAGGAGGTTCTGTCAAAATCTTCACTTATATGGCAATGTAGTCGGGAAAATACGCAGCAAGTAATGTAAGTTAATTTACTTGTTTGTAGAATATTCCACAGTTTATATTTTTAGAGCTTTGGCTTTGGTTTCAAAACTTTCAGAAAGCTAGCAGTGGTGGGAATATTGCATATTTTGTTCCTGTGGGCAATGGGCTGCTCTAATTCATCTTCAGCCTCCTCTGACAATATCTTCTCCATTAATGGTAGGGCACTAACTTCTGTGTTTAGTATTATGAGGCTGCATTAGGATGTCTTCTAGAGTGGACAGGCAGTTTGAAGCTGAGAGCTAATGCTATCCTTCCCAAACCTTATTGGCTATAGTGTGTGCTCTTGCTTCTTTCATTTCTGCTCCCTGTAGTACTTTATTGTAGACATGAATTCATACTTTCTAAGAAACCTTCACTCACTCTCATACTCCTGATATCCGCCAATGTCTAATGAATATGAATGAAATGAAAAGCAATCACTCATAACTTAAAATAATTATTATAGAGCCTGATAGAAGTGGGTAGGTTTATATAAAACACTGTAAAGTATATTTTGAGAACCTTCTCTGTATTTCTTTGAAAAACAGATGTCAAAATGAGCTGTAATCATTTATCTGAAGAGGGGAAATTGCATTAAATTAGCGGAATAAAAATCATACATGAGAAGCAAATACTTAAATTCTTATAATTAAATTTCATACAGCACTGTGCATACGAATGGGACTGGTTGATTTATTCATTATGCATAATTCATTGGCCAAATTTAGACCTTTTATGTCAAGGCTCATTATGGTCTTTAAGTATGTATTTGTTGATTATTTGTAACTATTCAATGAGTACCTTGTGTGAGCAAATGTTGAGTGCAACTCTGCTTTGAAAAATTACTTGGCCAAAATGGTAGCATGAAATTCCATGATCTGTCTCAATGATCCAATAGTAAATCTCCTCCTTTTACGAGTAAAATATTTTTGTTAATCTCCTTCATCATCATTAGTAATTAGAAAAATTGGCAGACTAAATAACAGCATATCCATAGTTACCCTTGTGCAAACCTATTGACATGCAGGCAGAACAGGGAGGAACAGAATAGACTGGAGAGTAAGGTGAAAGGAAGAGCCAAAGTAGACAATGTGATTAATTGATGGTGGAATGAACAAACTCTTATTGCATTAAAGATTGTTGAAAACATATAAATATCTCCCTTAAATCATTTTTCTATGTAAGAAAATTGCTCCAGTTTCCATTGGAATGGAAACCAATTGGAAAGGATACAGTCCATGTGGATGTGAACAGAAAGGTCAAGATAGTTTCTCTATTAAATTGTTGTCCACATATGACAATCAGGATACAGGATACAGACACCCCAAGGGGGAAACAGGGGTGTCTGAACCGCAAAGAATAAGCAATTGAATCAACTGGTTGTATATAATGGTATTGTGAATAAAAATATGCCAAGTAAGGTCTTTTATGAATGGTTATAATATTCTGAATTTGATGGTCATTATGAGATATTTATACAAATGGTGGTTATGAGGTTATGTATTTGTAGAACTGTGCTCATGATTTGTGATACACCAGGGCAGTGGTCAGCCAGGCAGGGAGAGGCTGCCACCCCTACCAGACGAGACTAACTCCATGGACCTAGCATTGTACAGCTCAGGAAAAGACCAATGATGGCAATTATGGTTAGTGGGAAAACACTGAGACATCCCGATTAGAATCCCCCCACCCTAAATAACTATGAGTCACCATGCCAGGAGAGTAGGGGGAAAAAACCTCTTAAAAGGAGGCTTGAAATAAAAGGTTTTATCTAGAAACTGAAGGGCAGCATCTAAGCGGGAAGCTGTCTGTGAAACCTTAGATCCCCTCTATATAGGGGGTACACAAGAAAACTGTTCAGAGGACATAAGTAACATATATTAGAAAAGGGAATTTATTTACTGTAGAAGTGTAAAGTTTAGTTTCTGTCTAACTTGTGTTTGCTTTTCTTTACTATTTCATCTTTGAACCTGTGATTTTTTCTATTAAATAAACTTTTTTTGTTTGTTTTTACCCCAAGCAGGTCTCTGGTGCGCAAACTGTGTGTGCCAAAGTGAACTGATAGCTGGAGGCAGGTTTCATTCCTGGGGAGATGATGAATGACGGGAAAAGTCTGAGTGTTTGGTAGGTAAGAACTTGGGGTAGACAGATTTGGAGAGACTTGGGACTGGAAGGGCTGTTTTGGGGTCACCCTGCAAGAAGTTACTTGACTGGTGGAAGCCAGGGTGAGATTGTAATGCTTGTGGGCTGGCTACTGCTGCTATGGCTCTGAGCCATACCTGCATAGCATTAAGGCAGTGACAGAACCCCTTACAGATATGGGTGATCCTCAAAGTGTCACACCACACTATGAACTTGTGAGAACCCCTGGTCTTGATATACATCCAATTGACACTAAAACTTAACTTGCCCCAGGGACGGAAACACTGTCTCTTATAGGAAGGTAAATGTTCTATGAGAGCACAAATAGTTTAATAAATTATAAATATATATATATTCTCCTCACCGCCTTCTCCAATGTTTTAGCAGTCCTTTTAATTGAAAATTATATGCTATTTCTAATCAGAAAAAATATAAAATGAACACAATAAAACACTTAGAAAAATGCAACATATCCAATGCGAATACAAATGAGTGGAGAAATCCTCACATTAACCATTGGCCAAAAACTTACCATAGCTAAACAAGACCATTACATTTTTGCATCCATTTTAGCTCATTTGTGTTAATGACCTTGTATACTGAGAATTAACAATAATTTGGTTAGTTCCATAGATTACAACCTGCAAAACAAGCATCAAGACAAAAACTACTACATAAGATATAAAGGAAGAAATAAAATACAGGGTGATAAATTAAGGAAACAAACAAGAACCTGAAGAACCTCTACTTCAGCTGTACCGTTTCTCCAATATTCTCTACTGAATACAAAAAAATCAATATGCTATGTTTAATACAGACATTAAATTGTGATCCATCTCCATATAGTTTGCATATAAGAAGCTGCTTAGGAGCTGTCTCTGCTATGTCATTATGATAGTATCCAGATGCTTCAGTGATAGGTACATTAGAAACACCTTGGTTTGATGTCCACGTGTGGTACCAAGCCAGTAGTTCTGGTGTTGTTTTGGTTCTCCGGTTGTGAACTTTTCACAGTGGCTAGAGCTATGGAAAAATCTTTTGAAATGCAAATAATGTACATGATGAGCCTGGTTTTCAGAGCTGTTGACCACCCACACTTTGCATACAGCTCAAGGGGCTTCTCTGTTTGCCAAAAAACGTTGTGTTCAAATAGGATTGTGAAGAGTCCAGAGAGTTGCCTTGATGCTTGACCCATCATCAGCATGGACCATACAGATCACACTCAGCATCATCACATCAGCTAATCACAACTAAATCTTGCTAGGAGCAGGATTTTATTATAATCAGCTGGTGCAATGCCGCTCATGATCACCCTCAGTCCAGGGTCAGCATCGTTGCAGCTGTCCCAATTCTTTGCAATCACCTTTGATCACAGTAACATGTGGACTCCAATGGGAAGTGCAAGTTCTCAGCAGCTCTAAAAATCAGCCCCTTTGTAACCCAAAGTTGTATATTCTTTTTCTGGGGCACTAAATGGTATATTCATTACATTCAGTTTGGTAAATTTATCCCACAACTGAAAGTAGACAGGCAATAAAATCTACAATATGTTTCTTCCTGCTGCTGTCCTGGTCAGTGGTCTTTCACTGAGAGACCAGATTAAATTTGAAAAATTTCCTTTTACAAAAAGAAAAGTAGAAATCATGGTTAAGGGAAGATGTTACTTAGCTCTTTACAGTGACTGGCATCCCTGGCTGGAGTGATTTCACTTTTTGCAGATATGAATCAGTGTTAAGTCCCTCAGGTACTAAAGTGCCTGGTAATGCCAAGTGCCTTAACTGTTTTTCTATTATAATCAGACATCTTTGCCAACTTCAGAACCTCCTTCTCCATCCCAGCCGCCAGGGCTTTCTCAGTGGGCCTATTTTCTTCTCTGTGCAGTGTCTGAGGTTTGGCTGGTTGCCAGGAGATTGCTGTTATCCGTTCTGTTTCATCTCGGTCTGCTTCTTCTTCTTTTCTAAATCTGTGTTGAGATCTGAGAGAATTGCCTCTCTCTCCTCAAATATTCTGACCACAGAATCCTTCCTTGTGCATGTGAAACATAGTACCTCGCTTTGCATGATTCTCCTGCAGCTCCTATTGTGCACTCTGTGTGTCTCTCTCTGTTTCCTCAGAACCAACTCTGCTAGGTTCTTGCATATGGGCAGTCTATTGACCCTGAATTAGTAAATATTATGATGCTCTCTGATGTTTTCCATCATGAGGCCTTTCTTCTGCAATTAGTAGACTTAACCTTTAACCCTGGATTGAGGAAAAAGCCTTTGGGTCCAATGCTGCTCTCACTGAGGTCAACGGGGTTTGTACACTGACTCAGATGGGAGCAGTATTGGGCCTGCTGTGTGTATGCTTCACTCCTGCTGCACAATACTTCATTTAACAAAATGCTTTTGGCTAAGTCACTTTACAGTTATTAAAAAAAAACCCTCTACAATAAAATGATTTATGGCTGTTAATAGCAATATAATTCAGGCAAATGAGAGAAAATAAATAAGGGACGGCTTGAGAAAAAGATAAACTATATAAGCAATAATAGAGATGGGACATACATTTATCAAGAAGAGAGTAGCTAAAATTTCTTTCACCAATACTAGAATTAAGCCAACATAGCTGATCTCGTCTCCTCTCCCACCTGTTCCTTTAGGTTCTCCCTTTACTCTCACGATACCCTAGCTCTCCCTGTCTCATTGACATTGAATGTTGATTGTAAATCTCTTCCTTGGGTTGCAACAAGAGGTGTCATTACTTGTTACTGTAATATATTATATTGCTACTATAGTGGGGCAGCTGCCTCACTCCTGGAGAACAGGGGTTAAAAGCAGCCAAGCTAGGCTGATTGGGGAAGCAGCCACAGGTGTGACCAGCTCATTAGGGCCCAGCTGGCCCTGATAAGCGGGTTGGGGACCAGGAGCTGGAGGAGTCTCATTCTAGCCCTAGAGTGGGAAGGGCCTGGCTGCCTGAGAGCAAGGTACCTAGAGCAGAGCAGAGCAGAGCAGTGCTGTGGAATAGGGCAAGGGAGCTCCAGCCTGGTAAACTCCCAGGCTGCAGGCCTTGAGAAAGGCCCAGAAAGGTACTGGGGCTGCAAAGGGGCAGCCCAAGGATAGGTAAAGGCAGCAGGATCTAACCCCTTGCCAATGATGAGTGGCTATTATGGACTGCAGTTTGCCCCAGTGACAGGGGGCTAGATGATGACTGGTCTAGCTGCTGAGGCAAGGTGGTGTTAGAGGGTTGGGGGTTCCCCTGGGAGGGGAGACCCAGAGAGTGGGGGTACTGCTGGGGCAGAACCCCAAGGAAAAGGGCACTGGGGTCTGGGAGGCACACAGGGCCAGTGGCAGGAGAGACACCAGCCTGCAGAGGGCGCTCTGAAGGCTGGAAAGAGCTAATTCCTAAGACGACCAGGAGGAGGCGCAGCACCGGTGAGGCTTCACTTTGCTACAGCTCATTCAAGGCCATAAACTTGTATGGCCCTTTAAAAATAAAGGGAAGATGCTGACCCCCCCCTTGCAGAACTTACGTAACCGACTATTCAGTATATATTGTGTCCCTCTGTTCTGCTAGCTTCATAGAAGATGACAGTCTGCTACAGCCTCTAGTTACAGAGCTCAAACATTTATCTCAAGCTGGTAGAGGTCCCTGGTTCAGTCCCTACTTGTGATCAAGATGGCAGCCATAAAACTCATGATCTACACGTTGACCTCCTATCAGGATAATGACAGGATATCTGGGATAATAAGCAGAACAGCTGTGAGCATGAAGTTACTTTTTTTTCTTCTCAAAGTATGTGGCTTGATCAGCTACAGTCCCGCTGATAAGTTAAAAGTTGTTGTTTTTGACCGTTGTAATCTTAGGGGTGGGGAGAGGGAGGGTATGCAAGCCTGCAGAAAGCAGGTGAGATGGTGAGGAGTGGCAGGGTTTGTTTAGGAGAACGGCTGGGGATCAGGAGGTGAAATACAGGTGGGATGGTCAGGCAAAGCTTAAGCATCTGGCAGCAATGAGTTGCTCCATTGGTGATAGTGAATAGGCGTGATAGTCCTTTTGGCTAAGTCACTTTGAATAAAGAGCTTTGGAGGCTGTACAGACATTCCCCTGGGGAGGGCCTGCTTAGCAGTCCATAGAGGAAAGCTCTTGTCCACTGAGTGAAAGGAGGAAGGCCTATAGTTCCATCTCTTTCTCTCTTGACTTTAAGTAGGCTCTCCTTGCTATTCTGTGCAAACTACATTTGTTGTAGTGAGGTCT
The DNA here is from genome assembly GCF_965152235.1 of Eretmochelys imbricata. NCBI lineage: Eukaryota > Metazoa > Chordata > Testudines > Cheloniidae > Eretmochelys > Eretmochelys imbricata. The sequence continues at coordinate 94,434,396 of NC_135580.1, forward strand.
GCACAGGACTAATTGATTTGAACTTAGTAGGGGTTTTCTTGATGATGAAATGAAATCTGTAAATCATCCTAACTTAGCTGCATTGTCTCTACTGGACTAATAGGAGTAAAATGAAGGAAACATTTAATTTTGACACCACAGACGGCAGATGAAACGCATCCAGAGCAAAACTGCTGAGTTCAAATGGGCCATTTTTAGAATAGCTTCCTGGAGTGTAACTGCATACTCACTATTAACCCTGGTTGAGCCATTCCTTGCTTGGCTCCAGTTATGGAGTGTTTAAAACCTCTATGAGGTCAGCTGACTAGGGCATATCTCAGATAGTCAGCAATCCATAGCTGGTTCAGGTGAGCATCTAAAAGTTGGATGAACATTCAAAGTGTGGATGCTTATCCAAATGTATTTTATAAAAAAAAGACTGAAAACTTTTATTTTTTTCTTGGTTATTATGGGGTTATCTGCTCAGGTCAGACACTTAGAAAAGATTCACAGATTCCAAGGCCAGAAGGGACCATTGTGATCATCTAGTCCAGGGGCGGGGCAAACTGTTTGGCCTGAGGGCCACATCGGGTTTCCAAAATTGTAAGGAGGGCTGGTTAGGGGAGTCTGTCTCTCCCCAAACAGTCAGGCATGGCCCAGCCCCTGCCTACTATCCAGCCCCCCGCCCCCCGCTTCTCACCCCCTGATGTCTCCCCCAGGACTCCTACCCCATCCACCACCCCCTGCTTCCTGTCCCCTGACCACCCCCGGACTCCCCACCCCAACTGCCCCCTGCTGCCCCATCCAACGCCCCCCCCTCGTTCCTGACTTGCCCCCCGGGACCCCTGCCCCATCCAACCACCCTTTCTGCCTGTCTCCTGACCGCCCCCGGAACCCCTGCCCCCTGCCCACCCCATTCAACCCCCCCCTCCTTCCTGACTGCCCTCCCAGGACCTCTACCCCATCCAACCCTGCTGTTCCCTGCCCTTTGACTGCCCTGACCCCTATCCACACCCCCGCCCCCTGACCACCACCACCCAACTCCCCTGCCCCCTTATCGTGCTGCTTGGAGCACCAGTGGCTGGTGATGCTACAGTCACACCGCCCAGAACGCCGGGTCAAGCCGCGGCTCTGCCACTGCGCTGCCCGGCCGCCCAGAGTGTTGCACCGGCGGCACGGTGTGCTGAGGCTGCGGGGGAGGGGCCGGGGCCACCCTCCGGGGCCAGGAGCTCAGGGGCCGGGCAGGAGGGTCCCGCAGGCCAGATGTGGCCTGTGGGCCGTAGTTTGCCCACTTCTGATCTAGTCTGACCTCCTGTGTAACACAAGTCATAGAACTTTCCCAAAATAATTCCTATAGCAGATCTTCTAGAAAAACATCCAGTCTTGATTTAAAAATTGTCCATGATGGAGAATCCAACATGACTCTTGGTAAATGGTTTCAATGGTTAATCACCTTCACTGTTACACATTTGTGCTTTATTTCTGATCTGAATTTTGCTACCTTCAGCTGCCAGCCATTGGATCATGATATACCGTTCTCTGCTAGACTGAAGAGCCCATTATTAAATATTTGTTCCCCAGGTAGGTATTTATAGTCTGTAATCAAGTCACCCCTCATTATTAAGCTAATTAGATTGAGCTTCTTGGGTCTATCGCTATACGGCAGATTTTCTAATCCTTTAATCATTCTCGTTGATCTTCTCTGAACCCTCTCCAATTTACCAACATCCTTCTCGAATTGTGGACACCAGAGCTGGACACTGTATTCCAGCAGTGGTCACATGAATGCCAAATACAGAGTTAAAATACCCTCTCTACTCCTACTTGAGATTCCCCTAAGTAGACATTCAACGATTGCATTAGCACTGTTGGCCACAGCGTTGTACTAGGAATTCATGTTCAGCAGATTATCCACCAGGACCCCCAATCTTTTTTCAGAGGCATTGCTTCCCAGGATAGAGTCCCCCATCCTAAGTATGGCCTACATACTTTGTTCCTAGATGTATACATTTAGCTGTATTAAAACATATATGTCTGTCATCAGCCAGTGGTAATGTGCATGGACCTCAATTTTCAAAAGTCACTAGTGATTTTGTGTGCCTCAATTTGTGGGTGCCCAATTTGGGAGGGTGCGTGGCTGCTCAGTGATTTCTGAAAATCGGGTCCATTTGCATTGTCTCAAGTTGGGTACCTTCCTAAAAACAACTGAGGCAGCCAGAATTCATATTCTCCTGAAAATGTAGGCCTAATCGGCACTCAAGCTTTCCTAGCCAATGAAATGTGCTCACCAGATTTACTGTGGTAAAGTCCTCAATCTCTCAGCATATTCATAACTAAAATAGGGAAAGATTATTTTGATCAGGGGATCTCTCATAAAGAGAGGCCATATTTTATTTGCATAGTAGGCCAAATTCTTCCTGTTGAAATGTCATTGAATTCAATGAGCCTAAATTTTAATTTACTCTTACTGCAGCTTGGTGTTTGGTGTTAAGTCATCTGTTCTTTTCTGAGGGTAAGGGGAGATTGAAAACACAAGTACATTGGTCTTTGTCTGTTTCATTGAAGTAAAGGCACCTTCATTCAACCTATTTGCCACAGTTGCAATGATTAATTTTCGAACAAAAGCAGAGAAACAGAAAATATAATAAGGAAACAGAAAAGAGAAAATAGGGAAATTAGGTGCACTTTATTTCTGGTTGTTGTCCAAGCTGCATTGTTCTTTAGCCTTCTCCTTCCTTCTTGGTTATCCAGCTAATCTGCAACTATCACAGATGTTGACAGACTGGTGGAGGAGTATTAGTGTACGAGTCACTGACAGCCATTTTTATTTCAATAGCAATGCCAGTTGGTTACAAACAATTGCAAAGTCTCTTTAGTTCATTAAAAAAATATCCAGGCTTATTAGCATAGCCTTTCAATTTAAGTTTGATTATAGGAGGTGTCAGATCCCAAACACAACAGAATTCTGTGGCCCAATGGTCTGCAAACCTGGAACTTGTCTACATGAACATTTTGTTTGCTGCAAGTGTGAATCTACCCCACACTGGCCTGCTGTGGACTAACTGTCCGTGTGGACCCTGCTGACACGCATTAACAGTTTGTTAATGCATTTTGATTAGTCCCATTTCAAAGAGGACTAGATCAAAGCACAGTAACAAACAATTAATTGGCATCAGCAGAGTCCACACAGAAAGTTAGTACATAGCAGCGTATCTGAGGTTGATTCATACCCCAGCTTGCTGCAAACTAACCATTCATGTAGATGAGCCCCTAGTTTCCTTGGTGCAGAGGAAAAGAGAAGAAAAATAAAGACAATTCTGGAAATCAGGAAGAAACTTAGAAGTAAAGCAAAGGAAGAAAAGATGAAAAAGCAAGTTACATCCCAAAATAATTATTGTTGTTTCTAATATGTAGCACTTAGTGGTTTCAACCAGTCAGTGCCTCGTGTGAGACGCTGTATGATCATAGACTGTGGGTCCCTGCTAAAATCAGCTTAGAATCTACAGCGACATATAAGAGGAGGGCAGAGGAAGATGAATATATGCAATTTTAATATACATTTTATATACATATATATTTGCACTATGTGCATATGTGTGGCTGACTGATTTATTGGACAGTATATTCCATGGAACTTGCATTGTGTTTCATCAGAACCTTTGTTTTTCATCTCATACTGCCAAAGCAGTAACATGCACTGTTCAGCCTTGTATCTGTACTTCATCATGCTGCCTGGATTTAGCAAAACTAGATTTTTAAATAAAAAACCCTCCGGAAAACATTGGTTTACATGCTTGACCTATGTTTTATATAGCTGACATCTTCTAGAATGACACATCCATTTGTGAACACTGGGAGGGAATGCTATTCTAGGCCACAAACTAGGGGCTGGATATTTTAGCAATATTCTTCTGAACATATTTTGTAAACTCCATTTTAATCTGAGATAACCATTCCACAGGGTCTAGGATCCTTTCTAAAGCCCATAAGGTGGCAGGTTGTAACAAACTGAACATAGCTATGTAGAATCTACATTTAGGCCCTGATTCAGCAAGACACTTAAGCACTTGTCTAACTTTACCCATATGAAAAGACCCACTGAAGTTAAGCACTTACTTAAGGACCTTGCTGAAATTTGGCCTAACACCTTTTATGGTTAGATAAATTGAACAGAAAAACAGAAGTTTCAGAAAGAGGCTATTTGTAGGCGTTTTCAGAGATTTCTTTAAAGTGGTGATTTATTTTATCTTCCTGCTGTTGATTCCTGGTTGCACCATTTGTAGTAGATCATTACGTTATTACATTTCATTTTATGAGGCACGCCCTGATTTTAATTGGCATTTAAAAAGATAGAGCACGTGAGTTACTGTGTATTTTATTGACACAGAATTATTATAGTGTTAAATCCAGAATAAATAATGTCCACATTTAAACTATTTAAAGTTTTATTAAATGTTCATTATTTTAGGCTGAAGTTTATTATTTTACATTTACCAGTAAATTAATTTGTTTCAACTGATACATAATAAATCTCAGTCCTTGTGAAATGTACTTGCTCAGAGCTCCTTTTCACTATTCTATCAGACAGTTTATCACTGACAAATTTAATTAGCTTATGTAACTGCATTAGTCTCTTTTCAAGGAATTTATACACTTATTCTCTTTCCTCTGTTCAAAAATTTGTGGTACAAATAAAGATTTTATTTCCCTCTGCAAAACTCATTTTCACTACAAGAGGAATGGTGTTCAGCCTGGTTCCCTATTTTGGGAAATGACTCCTTGTGGAAGAAAACTTGTGACTTCCTCCACATTTTTCAACAGACAGTATTCTCTGTGGTACATTGTGATATTGAGAGAGAGGTCTTTAAGACTCTATTTCCTCCATTTGGACAGATGCACTTTGGTGTGTGCAGTTGCTGAGATTTTCATATACACATGCATACATGTTACTGCATGTTTTTGAGAATGTTGGCTAATTTGACTATTTAGTCGACTTTTCTGTTTATATGTAGAGCTGGGTGATTTGGTTCCCCCTCCCCCCTTTTTTGTGAAGTTTATTCACTGAAAAATGCAGTTTCGGTTGACACAAACTTATTCACGAATTTGTGTCAAGTTAGACAGTTTCAACCAAACTGGAAAAAAATTTAAATGTTCCAGAAATCTGTAACAATGTTTCATTTTGACCTGACTATAATTTTCTTTTGACTTACTGAATTTGGTTGAACCAAAAACTTTACAAAAAAGTGTATATTCAAATATATATATTTGAATTGCCTGTGAACTGAAAAATCCTTTATTTGTCCAGCTGTATGTATATTCATTTGGTGCTCTTAGGTCTGAGGCACCAGGAATTATCACTTTTGATTTCTGTATTCCTTTATTTCCTTCTCTAGAAGTTTGGATGGAATTTAAAGCAGTTAAATTGTACTCTTGGACATTTATCATTTATATTTCAAGAATGTATTTTTCCTGGCTCACGGGTTTTTTGACAAGTCAGATAAATTAGACTCTGCGTGTTGCCTTCATTAAACATTTCTAATCTTCTCTAGTAGTGTACAATAGATTATTACCTCTTTCTGTGGCTCAAAATACAATGGATAAAGTGTTATGTGAATTGTCTTTTTGTATAACTTATTGGTTTGTAAAAACAACAGGAGTACTTGTGGCACCTTAGAGACTAACAAATGTATTAGAACATAAGCTTTCGTGAGCTACAGCTCCATGCATCCAATGAAGTGAGCTGTCGTACACGAAAGTTTATGCTCTAATAAATTTGTTAGTCTCTAAGGTGCCACAAGTACTCCTGTTCTTTTTGCGGATACAGACTAACACAGCTGCTACTCCGAAACCTGTCATTATTGGTTTGTGTAATGCAATTGATTCTTGATTTTTCCAAAATCCATATGATATGATGGAGTATAAGTGCATGTGGTATCTTTTTATGGACATATCTCAAAGGTCAACAGAACAAGGAGCAATGGTCTCAAGTTGCAGTGGAGGAGGTCTAGGTTGGATATCAGGAAACACTATTTCACTAGCAGGGTGGTGAAGCACTGGAATGGGTTACCTAGGGAGGTGGTGGAATCTCCATCCTTAGAGGTTTTTAAGGCCTGGCTTGACAAAGCCCTGGCTGGGATGATTTAGTTGGGATGATCCTGCTTTGAGCAGGGGAATTAACTAGATGACCTCCTGAGGTCTCTTCCAACCCTAATATTCTATGATACTATGAACACTTAGGGCTTGTCTATGCCACACAGCTTTTAGTGACAAGGCTGTGTCGACACAGCCTTGTCAATAAAAATCAGCGTGTGTAAACGCTCTTTGTTGGTACTTTGTTAGCACTTTTCCTGACAAAATACTTCCAGCCCCATGAGCCGTGTTAGCTTTGTCGGCAGGAGAGCACTGCTGCTGACAAAGCCGCATTCACACTGCCACTTGCATGGGCAAAACTTTTCTCTTTCGTGGGAGGGAAGGGGGGTTTTTTAAAGTACCCGTGAAAGGCAAAAGTTTTGTCAACAACTTCGCAGTATAGACATACCCTAACAAAAAGGGTTCTGTTTGAGAGGACACAATGAGCCAGTTTTTTATCCTATTGGAGGGCTGTGTTCTAGAGCTGGCTGGAGATTTTGTAAAGAAACATTTTTCCCTCAAAGTGCCAAATCACCTAAATCAAACCTTTTTGTTGGAAAGGTTTTGTTCTGAGAACCTTTTCAATCTTGAGAATGTTCATAGGATGAGAGAACTATTTTTCTCCCAGTTCTTCTGTTGCGTGGTTACTGTATTTTGTGGTTTTTGTCTCCTTTCTAAAATGTAACTCATTCAAACAGTCACTTTTTCTGTATTATGTTTGCACTTTATGGATAAAATCGTTCACTTGGACTCAACTTGCATGGTGCTCCTTTTCTTCCCTTGGAACATTTTACTCCTTGCAGGTTGTTGTCTCCCCCTTCCTTGATAGATATTTTGTTGTAAGAGCTTTGCTACTCACAGCTGGGGAAGCTTAAAAAAAGCCTCATAAAATCTGGGATTGACATTCTAAACACTGTGCAGTTTCATTGGTTGCTTGCTCCTGTTCAAGTGTGATATAAGTGAAAATCCATCACCATGGCCTTCAGAGATGTGACATTTACAGCTAAGGAAATTTTCCTCCTTAACCCAAAAATAACCCCCTGGATTCCTCCTAATTTTTAAGGATACTTTTGCAGGGCTGGGACCAGATTGGCAATCAGTCCAAATATATACTCTAGCATATATCAAATTCAGAACTGAGTAGCCACATGTTGGGAAATATGAACCGAATGCTAGCCTGGGGCCAAACAGCAAGACTGACAAACATGGTACATTGTCTGTTATCATTCTCAATGGCTGGAGGAATCAGGTTTGCATAGGGAGGGGAAAGATAATTTGATAGAAATGGCAGGGAGTGCAGAGCAGGGAATGGCAAATTTGAAGGATTTTAAAGCTGGTTAAAGGCAGGAAGAAGGAGAATGTGGTCCCAAGCAATGTTTCAACCCCAATGTCTCTGACATTGGAGTATTCAAAAGCACAGGACTGAGTCTGTGAATCTCTGCTATCTATATTTCAGTGAGTTCCAGCTCATAATGATGAAAAATAGCAGAGAAAGGGAGAAAAAAAGATGTTGGAAAGTGTATAATTGGTTCCTAAGGAACAACGTAAGATATGTATGCTGAGATGAGGATTAAATATTAAAGGACAAAAGATGGACCCATCCAAATACAAAGTGAACCAAAAGACCTATTAAACACGTGAAACATTCCAGGAAAACCCAGTGCTCCACGAAGTAGAATGCAACAGACAAAAATGAAAATAAGTAGAATTAGCAAGGAAAAGGGCCATTAAAGAACCACACGTGGAGACAATTCTGTGGCCTAACTCTGAACAGTTATTACTCTCAGTCTTCATGCAAAATATTTAGACACTGATCCATCACCTTTTCAAAGGAATGAGAGTTTATCCATTTACATCTGTGGGCATTGGATCAATTCCTTAACCAATGTCAAAATGAACCACGATTGGGTGTTCATTTAAAGGTTCTTGGAGCATACCTCAGGTGACTGGCATGGTTCAAGGTTACAGACCAAGGACCTGGTTCAGCAAGGTACTTAAGCGCTTGCCTAACTTTAAGTATATTAATAGTCCCTATTGATTTCAGTGGGACAACTGATAAAAGCTTGTGAATTGCTTGCGATTCTCCTTAGTCTGGAACCCTCTCCTTAATGTGTCATTGGCTCAGTTGTGCAGGATACTTCAGTTGACTCCTGGATTTTTGGTTCCACTTGTTATAAATTGCTGTGTGTTAAATATCAGATCAGATGGCCTTTCCTTTGCATCTCTATTAGCATGCAAAATCACAATCTTTATTTTATTTAGCATTCTTTGTTTTGTGTTTTCTTTGCAAAATAATGTTTTATTTCTTTTCAGACGTGTTCTGTTTGATCTGCTTTCCTTGTAAGACACTCTTCAGTCTATGTATGAAATTAGTCTGTGCATATAGAATGTTTTCGGGGGGGAGGTAAAATTTTCATCATTATTCTTTTGACATATTCCACTTTTACAAATGACACATTTATTTATATTTCCATCCTCCTGTCTCTCTTTAACATTGATCTGTCTAGTCATTAGCTGCATTTAATTGCTACTTATGATCATGTGATCAAGGGTCTGTCAACGTTTCCTTATAAATGTCTATTTTAGAGGTTTATGGTCAGAAAAATTAACTTCATGCTGAAATCTGGCACAGGTCTGGGTGAATGAATAACTTTTTAACTTTAGGAAGCAAATTGGATGTGCTGTTTTTAAAATACAGGAATCACAAAAGTCTTGTGTTTCTGTAATTTAATCACCTCAGAAGTGAAATGTTGAAGATACAGTAGTCAGTCTCCAATTTAAACTAATTAGTTTGAAAAAAGAATGATGGAGGTATTTAAATTAGAAAACACTATTGTCATACCAGTAATTATTCATCATAATACATATTAGTAGCTGTGTTCATTTACATTGCAATACCATCTTGAGACCTCTAGCAGTTATGGATGCATTGTGCTAGGCACTGTACAAACACATAATATATAGTAATACCTACTTCCTATGTAGTGCATCAGCAAACTTCAAACTGCCTTCCGAAGGATGGAAGTATCATTACGGATGGGAAACCTGAGGCACAGAGAGGAGAAGTCATTTGCCCAATCTCATAAACTGGCAGAGCCGGGAATAGAACTGAGGTCTCCCAAGTCCCAGTCCAATACTCTAACTACTAGGCAACAATGTTTCCCCAAGAGCTTATCGTGTAAAAGACATGACAGAAAAGGTGGGTGAAACAAATAAGCAGGCAGAAGCAGAGAGGGAATATCGTATATGTAGGGAGTATAGCAAAACAAAATTAATAGGATGTTTCAACACAGACTAGCTGTAAACACAGTTCCTGGCCAAACAGTAAAATAAGCCATTAATCAGTGGGAGTGTTGCTTGTCCCTTTCTGTGCCTGATGCATGTAGGTTGTGTACTGGTTACAGCCCCAACTACTGAGGCGGGATCTTCAGCACAGGCTGTAGAAACACTTGTTTTCTGCTCTGGAGGTCTATTAGGCAATCTCCTTGCATGTTCACTAAGATGGTGCCCTCATCATCAGAGTAATCGCTACTTGCCATCTGCAAGCCTGTTACCTGAAGGCACAAGGATTTTTACAGAGCTTCCTTCCACCCTTTTGACAATGTGATGAAACCAATTGTGAATCTGTCTTTAAGTGAAAAGAACGAGGAGGACTTGTAACACCTTAGACTAACAAATTTCTTTGAGCATAAGCTTTTGTGGGGTGAAGCCCAGTTCATCAGGTGCATGCAGTGGAAAATACAGTAGGAAGATTATATATACAGAGAACATGAAAACATGGGGGATGCCATACCAACTCTAACTCAACTCTTTAAGTGGTGAGACAGCATAGGCATCTTCCCTCATCATTCTTCAGCTGTGCCTGGTACAACCAGAATCTTGCAAACTGTGTTTTGTCAGTGTAAGCAGTACCACCTCTAAGGGGCCATATCTCTGTAAAGGAGTTACACCAGAAATTAATTCAGTCCAAAGTTCCTGCAGGAAACAGCTAGGATAAGTGAGACTTAGGATAGAGTAAGGAATCCCTTATTGAAAGGGGCTCTAGAGTGTAATAGGTAGAGATAACCTTTCCACAGAACTTTAAACCAGTGTATAGAATTCTATATTGGGATTATGATGCACCTTCCCAAATCACATTGCCCAGTGCAGCATGCCTATTTTGTAACTGCAAACACCGTTACACTTAGATTGTGAATTGCATATTTACCGTGAAGAAAAGGAGTACTTGTGGCACCTTAGAGACTAACCAATTTATTTGAGCATAAGCTTTCATGAGCTACAGCTCACTTCATCGGATGAAAGCTTATGCTCAAATAAATTGGTTAGTCTCTAAGGTGCCACAAGTACTCCTTTTCTTTTTGCGAATACAGACTAACATGGCTGTTACTCTGAAACCTGTATTTACCATGGTTTACTATAGCATCCCAACACCACTGATGTCCATGGGCCTGTCTGTGAATCCTTTGCTCATGTTGATCATTAGTACTTACACAATCTGGCATTTTAAAAATAGGCAAGCACAGAATCTAAGTTTGTGTTACTCTGAAAACAAAAAGGTAATTGTCTATGACTCGTTTGCAGCTAGGACAGTACTTGCTCCTTTTTTTTAAATCCATTTTATTTCAAAACCAGATGGATTCTCAGTGACAAGCTCTCGTTCAGTAACTGCGCGAATGCCACAGGTAAACAACTCACATTGTGAGGAGGGAGAGAACACTCAACAGAATCAGTGAAGCTAATTTGTATCTAGCAATGAAGTTGACACTGTTAAATTTATCTCTGTCTCTCCAGTGAAGTCAGTGGAATTTGCAACAGAGTAATTTTGCCTAATTAGTTTATTTATACAAGTAAAATTACTTTTCTCATTTAACATTATTTTTGTATGAAATAAACCTGAAATATTAAAAATAAGACATAGAACCAGGGGCAAACCTTAGAAATAACATATATTTTGTAGACCTTGAATATGCATGCTGATAGTAGTAAAGAATTTCTGACATTGATTTTCCATTTGAGCCTCATACAAAGCTGACAGAAGTCCTTGAAAAGACTCCTACTGACTTCAAAGGACTTTGGATCAGGCCCCTTCTGCACTGATTCATGGTTATCCATGCCTTCCTTTACTGCATGGGCCATGAATCACTTTCTAGGAGCATCGGGGTAGATCTCTATCAGTTCCCCTCCATTGCATGAACCTCAGGCATATCCGTTCTTCCTGTGCTCTGCCTATGGCTATGGCCCTACCAATTTCACGGACATGAAAAACTTGTCACAGACATGAAATAAGCCTTTCCCCATGAAATCTGATGTCCCCGTGTTCCTAGGAGCAAAGGGGGTTCCTAGCTCCTGCTGGGCTGGGGAGGGACAGGACTTGTCCATCCCCTGTACAGCTGCTCTGGTGGGAGGGGGAGAGACCAGACCCACTTCTGGGTGCCTCCCCTTGCTGCAGGACACTCTGGGACTGAGCAGCAGCCCCAGAGATCCCTGCAGCTGGAGGAGACTTGTGGAGTTGGGCCAGATCTTCCCTGGGCTGATGGGAGTGCCCCAGCAAAGGGGGCTCCTAGCTTCAGTTGAGCTGGGGAGGGACAGGACTTGTCCATCCCCTGCACAGATGCTCTGAGGTGGGGTGGAAGGGGTGGGAGGGAGATCAGACCCACTTCCAGGAACCTCCTGCAGCTGCATAAAGCTCTGCAATTGCTACCTTCAGAGTCTGGCTCTGAAGGCTGCACAGAAGTGAGGGTGGCCATCCCATTACCCCCCTACAGCCAGTTTGTGACCGCCTCCAATCTCCTTTTGGGTCGGGGGCTCCCGCGGTTACAACACTGTGGAATTTCAGATTTAAACATCTGAAAACATGAAATTGACTAATTTGCAAATCCTATGGCCATGAAATTGAGACCATAATGGGCCGTGAACTTGGTAGGGCCCTACCTATGGCACACAAGAATTTAGGCTCCTAAAATTTGTCCTAATCTGGTTGTTGGCTTGGTGTGGGGTGTCTGGGTCGTATTTAGTACCTGTGACACACTGGTCAAATTACTGGTGCCTTCCAGCCTTAAACTCTGTAACTCCCAAACCACATTTTATACTTTGATTTGTATTTTGTGCTGCTTGTTCTTATAATAAAGATTTGGGGTGGGATTCTTGGTGGGGGCTGTCAGGAAACTGGCTGTATCTCACTGATTCCAGCACCAGTCACAGTGCCGGTCACAGCTGCAAGAGACCTGTACTCATTATAGGAGTGGGTGTAGAGGAACTCCCACCCAATTCACCCTTCTGAATCTAGGAAGGGTAGGGCGGCCAGAATAGAAGGCCACTATGATGGCAGAAAATTCCATTACACATAGGGATTATCTTCGGCCCACCTCTAGTCATTTTATGTGGGGCAAAATGGACTTAGAAATTGGAGAATCTGTCCTAGAGTTTACAATAAATAATATAATTACAAATGTAGTATCCCAAGAGTCAGTTATTAGGATTTAACTGTTAACTATTGTGTCATTAGTGGACACTGTAAAAGAATTTTTGAAAATATTTGATTTTTTTTTTGATAGAGCACTTTCCTAAACACACACGGGCACAGTAGGTATTGACAATCTCCAAATATAGCAATATTCTTATTTCAGTTCTTGTAAATAGGAGTGTTTTTCGTTAGTAATTTTAACCACCTTTATTGCATAGAGGTTGTCACTACTTTTCTGTATCCTAGCATACATAACTAGTATGGCATAAAAATTGAATGTCAAATTTGTAAGTTTTTAAATGCATACCTTTAACTAGCTGATGCACTAAAGTAAATCGAGTGATGTTTTATAGGGGGGAAAGTTAATTTCCTGTCCCACAGTACAATCTTGCTATTTCCTTGCACAATCTTTTAACTTTATGAAAGAAGCAGAAAGCAACAGATTAACCATAAAAAGTTGCAAAATTGGAACTATTTTCACAGCTATGGTTGGGCATCCATGCCCCAAACTCTAATGCGGGGACTGCAAGCCTCTGGATCCCTGGATGTTTTAAGCTTCCCTGGTTCTCCCCAGGCTGCAGCATGGTTTCCTCCCTTGGCCTCTCTGGAACATTTCCTGAACACTGACTCTCAGTTTGATAAATGGAACTCCTCAACTCACCTGCCTTAGACCCCTGCGCCCAGCGCTGACCCCGAAGATACCTGAATAGTCTAAACACATGCTCTCCCAGAATTCCAGTGAAGAGGTGAGCCTTCTGGGTTACAGATTAACTTTCTCAAGAGACACAGGGTAATTGTGAAGCATATAACACATAAAGAAACTTTGCCCAGAGTCTAACACAATTACTCTTTTACACTTAACAAATAAAGCACAAGATCATCTAAAATAACAAGCCCTACCTTATTTTCCTAACCACTCCACAGCCTTCTTTGGGATGAGGTATGGGTTGTCTGGAGCCACCCAGGTACTTTCTGTTCTAATGCAGGCTTTTGTGTGCTGAAACATGGAATCACCTCTCCTAGCTCCTGTAACCTTCTAGCCTCCATCTGTCCATAACTCCACGGATGTCATTCTCCCTATCTTTCCTCTGAGAATCCTCATTTAAATTTCTGGCTGGTCACCTGGCTTTTTTTTTGTTCTCTGTTTCAGTAACTTTCCATTCTCTCCTCTTCCCCTCTCCCTTCACAGAGGGAATCATCTTTTCCCTGCTGTGCAAACACGTTTAGCAGCTCTATAGTCCATTCAAGTGTTGATGTTAGCATTAAATATTCACCACTGTCACTGGTCTGGGGAATGTGTGTTTTTAGGTTGGTAGGATATGCCAGATGCACATCAGAGGAGGAATTTATGGTACAGCAGTGTCCATAAGAGCAACTCCATAATATTATCTAGGTTGTACATTCATAGGCATTCATAGGTTGTACAAACAGATCCCCAATATCATAATTAAATGCATAATAATAATAATGAATCTTGGCCCAGTGAGTTCCTCTGAAATAACTTCTGCTATATCTAGTCTAGATATATATTTACAACATATACTAATACTATTGGCTTTAATCCTTCATCTGATACCATGCACCTGTGCAGAGATGCATTAAAGTCAATTAAGATGCATAGATCCCACAATCTGATCATGTGGTATCAAATGCAGGATTAGAGCTATTGTGTGTCCTGGAGGACTTGGATTCTACCTTCAGCGTCACCTGCTGTTATTCAGAGCTGGCCTTTCTTGGTAGGGATTAAGAAAGTAGTGAGATTCTGGTGGTATTAGTGGATTCCATTTCCATGTCCACTGACTTCATTGGTTCCATCCCCCTTGAAAGAAAAATCTTCCAATTCTGACTGACAGTAACTTTCAATAAACAAGGTTAATGGAGCCTTAAAGAATTACAGCATGCCAGCTAATGTGAAAAGAAAATGTTTCTCTAACGCCTGGTTTCATCAGTTGAACATTGTGATGGGGTGCACTCGCCTCTCATGAGTGCCTCCTATTGGCTGGGTGCAAACCTGCACACTCTCTTTGCTTGCGCAGCACCCTGTCGGCTGTTGCCCTCGTCAGGTGGGTCTTCAGTAGTTCATCCCTCTAGCTAAATCACTCATAGTCTAAAATGAATTAACCCCTTCTAAGTTAAAAGGCCCTGTGCCCTTGTCAATGTCTTAAGCCCTGTCTTTGGGCTCACTCCTCAGCTCCTTCTGGGCTGGCTTTAAGTCCCTGCCTACCCTGGTATAGAACAGTGCCCCCAGGGCTTTCTCCCTAGAGAAGTGGTGAGCAACCATCAGGGTAATCTGATTACGGGCCGTGAGACAATTTGCTGACGTTGACCATCCGCAGGCATGGCCCCTTGCTGCTCCCAGTGTCCACGGTTCACCGTTCCGAACCAATGGGAGCTGCGGAAAGTGGCGAGCCGCAGAGATGTGCTGGACTTAATTTACTGTAGCAAACATATGTTTGGAGAAGGAGTGCCATACAACACACATTGAAGTCAATGAAAAGATTCCCAGGATTCAAATGTCCCATCTCTATGACCCCAGTTCAAAAAAGCACTTAAGCACATTCTTAAATGTGTTGATGAATCAAGGCCAAAAAGATAATGACCACCTAGCCTTAAGACTCAGGTTTTTTTTCCTTATAGATATTTCACTTTTTTTATGTGGATTGTTGATAACTTTGCACCTGTAGTTATCCATGTGTGTTATGTACATAATTTTTGTTTTTCAGACTTGATACAATTCAGATTTAGTGCCTCATTCTTCAAAAGGCTGCGTGCAGGTCAATAGGATTTTTGTTGCCTTTTTTAATCCTAATGTAAATGAATTTATTTATGAGCTTCAAGACTATTTTCATTTCACTCTTAACTCTGAGATTATTTGAATAATTGTTTTCAAGTAAGAATTAATGGACACAGCACCACATGCTTTGCTAAACCTACTATTAAAAGGTTAAATGTTTATACTTTAACAAATCTTTCGAATCCTATCAGGAACTTATTTTTTTCAATGAATTCAAGCCAGTTTTATATTATGGTCTGCGCAGTGCGTGAATGCAGCAGTGATTGTCATTAACTTGGGCCCTGATCCTGCCAACACTTGTGTGAATAGCTTCATTAAGCAAAATGAGAATATCCATGTGCAAAATGATGCACATGCATAAATTGACCTTATGCATTATAAAATCTACTGCACACACATTTTTTATCTTGTCATAAGATTGATTTATTCCAGTCACCACTATGTTCTGTAGAAACAATTGAAATTAAGAGACAAATGTATTCCCGTTGCTTCTGGTTCTTACATGCTAACACAACCCAGCATGTAAAATTATACACAAAAAGCCACTGCAGGGAAGATAACATGTGTCAGGTCGGTAGCTCTCATTTTAGTATCTTTTGAAGGAATTGAAGTATCTGTTAAAGTAAAACTAAATTAGACATATTCCATTTCTAAAGGCCTCAATCACAGTGCACCTAGGGGTCAAGTAAAGTTCAGTTTGAAACAAATTACAAAAATAATGATGAAGGTGATTTTAAAGAAGGGTTAGCGATAAGCATGCAGCAGTCAAAGAATAACTCAGCTAATCCATCTACCAAATTAAAAAGGAAAGAGAAGTCTTCAAAAACTGGAGTTTGCTTTTCAGGCAAATGTTAGTGATCCAGAAAGAGAAGGATTGATACCCTAATTAAAGCATTTTCCCATCATGTCATAGGAGCCTCACTGAAATCAGGAGAGCTCTCAGAAGTGAACCAAGAAGGATTTGGCCCTGTGATGCAATTAATGCCATCCAGGATAAACTATACTGGATGTAAATAAATAGTAGTTTATTTTAGTGTGTCTGTCTAAAAAATATAACAAACTAACCTGAAAAAAACTAATGTTTCAACCTGGGCTAAGAAAACCTGTGTAAATGTTAATGGACCCCATGCAGACTCAGTGAACTTTGCTGTTGCTATTCTTTTTGCATGGAAGGTGCTCAGATACTGTGGAGGCAGTGTAAAATGCTTGGATGGATGGATGGATAAGAGATGTTTGGGTTCCACAGCATGGGTGGCTAGTCTCTAAAGGCAGGAATTCAAAAGGGAAAATACCAGTTGTGAACAAATCCAACTCTTTGCTATGAGCAATGTATAATCTGGTCTCCCACATCTGATAAAAATTCTATACCTCAGTTAGAAATACTGAAGGATGTTGCCACCTCTTCCTTGAGAACTCATATTCCCTTATTTCTCTCTTGCAAAGACTTGACATCTTCTTTCTTGATTGGTGTAACTGTACTATTTAATGAGGCCTCTTAACACTGCAAGAACAAAGATGGAAACACAGTATAATTATTGGGAGAATGGTTTCTGCATGTATGTTAGAGATGGGGCTCACATACCTTGCTCTGCTAGCTTGAGCGACAACCTGTCAGCAAAAGGACAAATAAGAACACAAATGAACTCTTGGATTTCAAAGTATTTTTACCCAAATCTATAAAAACCACAGTTACTCTCCTTATGAAGAACAAGGCTTCACATAGGTCCTAGGATCAGCTAAATGTTTTCTATTTAATTGTTATTGTCTTTGATGTTCTTCGGCTTTTAAAATACTAGGCCAAAATATAGCCTTTGAAATAAGAGAAGGGTTGTCAGTCACACTATTTACCTACCTTCTTTATTATGTTAATTTGAAGTTAAGTTAATTTGGAGATGCATCATAGCCTAGAAAATTGTGCTCTTGGTGGGAAATTTCAAGAATTCTGACTGACAGACTTGCATGCTGACCTTTGACAAGTCACTTAACCACTCAAATCTAGTTCCTTAATTTGTCAAATAGGGATACTCATACTTGTCCAAGTCACAGGAGAACTGTGAGGATTATTTAATAATTGTACAGTGTTTAGAATATGTAAAAATGCAAGGGAAAGTCAATGGAAGGTGACGTCAAGAAGGAAATGGGAACCCTGGCGAGAGTAAGGGAAAGTAGTAAAAAAGATGAGGGAAGGAAACTAAGATAAGATTGAGGTGGTGGCAGGAAGTCAGGACATGGGGCAAAATAAACAGGGAACAGAGAGCAGAAGGGAAGGAAGATAAAACTCACCTGGGAGTGGTAGTGATATCTGGGAGTGTAGGCTGTGGGAAGGTGAGAGTAGGAATGAATGAGATGGAAGGGGAACAGGTAGAGGGACAGAAAATTGGGGAGAGAGACATTTAAAGGAGAGGTAAAGTTCTCCTTAGAAGAAACTGATGAGTGAGAAACACACTGACAGGGAAGGAGAGAAAGCTGAGTGAAAAGAATAAAACCAAAGGAGACACAAACAAGTAAGCTTCCATTTTCGTTGTTCACTTTAGACATTCAGTAATGTTGTTATGAATGATGAGGAATTTTTGTTGTGTTTTAATCCACTGCTATTGTTATTTTTGTAAGGATACTTTTATTTTAGTAAGTTTAGCCCCCCATATGTTCCATGATGTGCCTGGCACTACGTGTCTGGATTCTCTGAAGAGATGAAGACTGACAGAAATAAAAGAAAATATTAATGTCACCAAATCTGAAACATTACTGTAAAAGTCAGTAACGTGAACAAGTCACTGTTCTTGTTGTTCTTTATTTACATTACAGGTTTGATAAAGGAGAATCTTTATAATGCCCTGCTGTGCATTGTAAAACCCAGTGTACTATTCATTTACCTTGGTAACAGGTGAAATTAATATGTAAATTCGGAGCATTCCTGGTTGTATGGCCATTGAAAATGATCTTTCTGGCCCTGCCATGGCACTGTTGGGAACATACACTGCTTGATGCAGTGACATCACTTTCAAAATGATTTACCTCAGGAGGCTGACTTTCCCTGTATAACATCATAATCCTAGTGTCGTATGGTGCACTAGCTGTTATGGCATTTATCGAATAGTGCTGATCTAATTCTTGTCTAACTCTATCCAAAATTACTCCTTATTTTGATATAAAAAAAAAAAGAAAAAAGAAAAAGAAGAATGTATTTGAGTTGATTTGTTCTACCATCTCTCATGCCCAAATTCTATTATCTGATCTGTGGTGCATATCTCAAATAAGGGATTTAATTGAAGTAATTAGAGCTTAATGTAATCTGGCTGTTTAAAGGGAAGTTGTAGCCGTTTTTGTCGGAAAAACATGCTGAAACACCAAACGATAGAAAGCACTTGTCAGCACGAATAAACTCCAGCATGGGTCTGAAGAGTGTTGGTGTTTTCTTGGGTGAGGAAAATGGGCACTTTTGTTTTTTTAGTTAAATTTGTGCAAAGTTTGTCTCCAATTAATTTAATAACAAGAGCTCTAGAGAACAAAGTAATAGATAACAATCAGACTGGGACACACATCCTGTCTTCAGTTACATGCATGCAAGACTACTGAAATCAGTAGGGTAGCTTTGGCTGGGAACCTAACAGAATCAGAGGTTGCCCATATCTCTTCATCTCCTTCGACTATATCATCCCGAGGGAAGAACTTGGCACACTATACTATCTTCCAGCTAGCCCTATGTTGTCTCATTATGTCATCAACCTCTGGAACAAGCATATGGTTTTCCCTAGCTTGTCTGCTGTTAATGTAAAGTATTCAAAATCCAAAACAGCAAAAACTCACTGTAAGAATTATGAGATGCCAATTTAAGGACCATCTATAGGAAAGCAAAATGCCTATTTCAAGCAGGCTAGATGGAGGGAATTACTGGATATTACTGGTCTGGTGCAGATGGTTAACTGTAGGCAACCGTGTGACCGCCACCAGCCCCTGACCGGGCAGTGGTCCCTCCTGACCTAAGGTCCAATCTTCAGGACTCAATGTGCAGGGACTTTGTCTCCAACGTGGGCGTCGTGACCAAAACCAGCCAATGATGACTTCAATCCTCTTGATTCCCATTCTCAATGATACATCCCTATTCCTGATAAAGTCAAAATAACTTATTCTCAGTAGTTGCCGCTGACAATGCATATGAAATGCCTACAGCCTCTGGATGCCTTGTTTAATACACGTTTCAGATGTATATAACAAGATTGTAAGTAGGAAGGTTTGATAAATCTGCACTTTTGTACATAGTTTCACCTTCTTTTGGCTCTAGAGCAGCGATACTCAGACTGAGGCTCGCAAGCCACAAGTGGCTCTTTAATGGCTCTTTGCAGCACATGATATTAAAACACTGTGTGATTTAATTATTATCCAATTTAAGTTATTAACCAATCCGGATATTTTTACTATGCTATTAACCAATTAAGTTGTCAATGTGCACTAAATTATTAACGTATTTGCAGTAAGAATAATATATATAGTATTATAGTAAATGAAACAATGAATTCACGTTACTGTGGCTTTGTTGGATAATATTGATTGCTAAATTGGCTCCTGAACCACCGAGGTCTGAATATCACTGCTCTAGACCCAGTGCAGGCCCTTCACGGCTGAGGCTGCATACTGCTTTTCCTTAGTCTGTCTGGCTGCACCTGTTTGATCACAGTTTACTGCCTAGATAGATGAAGACATCCACTTTTATTTCCATGGTTTGTCCAGAAGCACAGACATGTGTATCACAACTTTTGTGCCAATTCTCTGGATTTTTGTTCATGCCAAGAAACCTTTAGCCCCACGACAGCTGCCTTGTGCTGGAAGCTCTTGAGTATATCTCTGAGTTCGTTAGCATCCTGACAATGAGAGCTTTTCCTGCATGACATGCACTGTTGGACTTTTGGGCCTGATTTTGCTTCTGCCCTGCTCCTTACGTAGTCATTTACACCAGTGCAAAGTGGCTGTAAAATGAAACCATATCAGAAGGGAGGCATTTTACACCCACTAGACATAGGTGCAGATAGTTACACTTAGTGCAGGGCTGTGCAGAAACAGGCTTTACAGTCTTTATATTGAAACACTGACATCTCAGAGGCTCTTTTCTTTTATGTCTCGATTTGGCTGAAGGAAACCTTGTCCATTTGAATGTTGAATCAAGCTTTCTTGCTCCAGCAGCTAAATCCATGCTTATTTCCCTGCTGGTAACTAGCCACAGTATCAACCAGACTATCACAATAGTCTATTCTTTCCAGTAGCAAAAAGCTTAAAAAACAAACAAAAACATCCACACACAGCAAACAACCATAAAAACAAGACTTAATATAGCGCTCGGGAAATAAATAAAGAACTTAAAGGTGTAACACCCACAGTGTCAGACAGGGCAACACGTTGCTTTATTTTATGCCTTATTTAGGCAGACCCCCAGACGTTTTGCTCTCATGCTAGCAAAATGAGCCCTAGCCATGTAAAGTTGTTTAAACTGTGATATCCCTTATGTTTGTAGAACAACTTCCTCATTGAGGTTGCTATTAAGCATGTTTAAAACATAGATAGCCCCCTTCATGCTTAAATCAAAGTGTTACACTGGATCAAAGGATAGGCTTAGGGGCTCACAGGAGATCCTTATTCTAATTAAGAGGCAGTATGATCCAGTGGATAGGAAAATGGATGAGCGTTAGGAGACTTAGGTTGTATTATTAGCTCCATCACTGATCTAGCGTGTGACCTTATGCTAGTCACCTTGGGCCAGATTTTTAAAGGTATTTAGGTGCCTAATGATACAGATAGGCACCAAGTGGGATTTTCAATAGAGCCCTGGTACCGATCTTCCACTGATTTGAAAATCCCAGTCAGCACATATCTGCATCTTGAAGAACTAAATACTTTTAAAAATCTGTCCCTTTGCCTCTCAGTGCCCATTTCCTCTATCATATTTTCCTTGTCTGATCTTTTTGTATTGTAAGCTTTTCACAGCAGGGTCTTCCTCTCACCCTGTTTTTAGAGAGTGCTTAGCACATTAGGGCCTTGATCTCAACGGAAGCTGTGGCTGCTATCATAATATAATATTCTGCTCGTTTGACAGGACAATAACCTTAGCTCTCTGAATTTCTGCCTGCGATGGTTTATCATGGGGCTTATCAACATGTTTCTGAAGAGTAATGACCAGACTTAATTAAATGGTAGATATTTTCAAACTGTTCCCCAAAGAGAATACCCTGTGTCCAACTACTTACCATATTTTAAGCACCCACCAGCCTTGTTTGACAGTATTAATGGTATATGCTACCTCTCTTCAGAAATGAGCTATTACTAATATTATTTCACAGAAAAGTAACCCCATGGTACTGCTTTCCTTCTTGATTCTGATCAGAAGAAAACATTTTAATCTGAATGAGTAAACAAATGAATAGATGGTTTAGTCTCTCACTCCTCATCGCTGAGTAGAGCTGAATCTCCAGGGTTTATTGCAGGCTAAAGGAGAAGATGTTTACAAGAGATGCTTGATAAAATATTCACAGCACATCGCTGGACTGGATGAAATAAAAACCCTCTTTGAGGCTGTCATCTCTAACTGCATTGTTCCGAGCCACCCAAAGAATTGCAGCTAAGAGCTACAGTATCACGCTTTATCAGTTGGTGGTCTACATCTTGGAATTCCACCACTGGCCTAATAAAGGCACGCTGAGGATGCTAATGCAAGTTCTTTTGATTCCATTGTACAGTGACACTTATATGTGAGTGTGTATCACGCTTTGTGTTAATCTGATGTATAGTCTTAGCTACAAATTGCTGTCATCTAAGACATTGCTTGTCTCAAAAGCTAAGATCAAAGAGATTAAACAAGGTTTCCCCGGTTAATAATCTGTTCTTTTTGCAGGATTTTTTTAAAAAATTCCTCCTTCTAACTTTCTCATTGTTCCAAAACATGGAACAAAAATGAAATATGTGCCAGACCTTTCTTTTTGTAAATTTCAGGTTAGCATATTCTGACTAGTGATATGACTGTCAATCTAGTAAACAATGTTACCAAATGTAGTCCTTCATTCTGTGATGTATGGACTTATGCCCAGACACTTAATTATGTCAATATCAGCATGTTTTGTATTTGGTCAATCAGATAGTAAAGATACTTATCATCTTGGGTTCTCATGATTCTTGTATAATTGAAAGGGTTAGTATATATTAAAAGGGTTATTCAAAACCTTTCATAACTTGTCTTTCATTTGGTGGTAAGAAGAGGAAGTCCGAAAGGCAGCAAAAATATATATATTATAAGGTTGTGCTGAAAGTGTAATAGCGCTGGGGAAAAAATTGCCAAGCTATCTACAGAGCAAGAGATGAAATAGTGAGTGTCTCAAAGGTATTTTGATAAATAGATGTACAATTTGAAAAGGCAGTTTATCAAAAGTTTCTGTGTTGACTTTATTCACCCTTTAAGTTCCCTGAAATAAGTCTTTCTTCCATACACTTTTTTCCACACATTTCTGAACAGCAAAGGCAGGTGGATTTCATTATAGTCAGTAAATAAAAGGCTTTATTACTTTCCCTCTAAAATACTGACATGTTTAGTTAACTGAATACAGAATCCCTACCTCCTTGGCATACTGCATCTGCTACTTTGTAAGGTTATTCCTAGAACTACTCCTGCTATCAACTACTTCTGAGAATAAAATGATGGCAAATAACTGTTCTGCTACTATCTAACGTGATTCCTGGAAAAACCAGCATTCTGAACCCATACTTTTGACATTGAAATATTTGTGCTGCCAGAGGCAGGCAAAAATGTGTTTTTTATATTTGCTTATTGGCGTATTGTAAAAGATATAGTCAAACAACTCCTCCATCCCCCTGTGCTTTTTCCCCAATATGTGCTTCTGGCTATCTGACCTCCTTACCACCCATCTATTTCTTCTCCCCACAAATCATCTGAAATTCCACCACATCCCAATATTATTTCTTTTTCTCAGTACCACTATCCTCCTGGTTGCAAAGGCATCTGTGGTTCCTCTTAGACTCTTTCTTCTCCTCTGCTCCATACATCCATGTTGTGAATAAATCCTGCTGATGTTGCTTCCACGAGGTACTAATAATTTTACTCTTCCTTTCTGTCCAGATGCTCAAAATACTTGGTTCCTGCACCCTCGTCCTCATCTTCAGCATTTCTGATAGCCACATCCCCTCTCTCCATTCTTCCAAAGTGGCAGCCACAAAAAATATCCTCTTTACCTGTTAACCTACCCATATCAACCCCACCTCTTTGCATCCCTCAACCGGATCCATTTTTATGATGCTGCCCTCTATGTATGGAATAATTTTCTTAGCCTAGTTTACTAAGCCACATTCAAATCTCTTTAAAAAAAAGTACTACTTCCCCAATGGGCTAGAGAATTGTATGAGAAAGGAGGGCAGTAAGACAGAATGTAGTCTTAATTATGTTGTGTAATAAATTCTTTAAAAGATGACCTACCCATAAATTATCCCCTGGATTTCCCAGTGTCACCTGTCTTCCATGTGTCTATACTTATACAGTAAGCCATTTGGGACCAGAACTGTCTTTATTTTTCTGTATGCTAAAGGGCTGGAACAAAATAAATACATATTAATAATACAAAACAACACCTTTTGTGGAATTCAGAGCAACTGGCCTCATCGTTTATGCCTAAAACTCAGCAGCAGCAAAACCTACCAAGTCCCCAAGTCACCCAAAGAATTACTACTTCTATGACCTATTCACTGTACACAGCATTGTTGGGGGAACCAGCACCTAGTTATGTGACAGCAGATGACACTTCTCTGTGTGCAATTGTTTATATTCTTTCTTATCTAAATTGTATTCATCAAAATCATTTGCTAATGAGAGATGCTGATCACTAAGTCTTGCCTACTTAGCCTAAATTCTGTCACACACATCTCATGTTCCACTTGCTTCGTGCAAAGTTGGCAAAAATGCCTGACATTGACTTACTGTCATTTTCATGCATTGACATGAGGAACTGTATGAATGAGATAATTTGCTTCCCAATAGACCTATGCAGTAATGTACGCAGTAGTGTTATAGCCATGTCGATCCCAGGATATTAAAGAGACCAGCTAATGTCTTTCATTGGACCAACTTCTGTTGGTGAGAGAGAAAAGCTTTTAAGCTTCCAGAGCTCTTCTTCAGGTTCCTCAGGAACACTAATGGTCAAATAATAGCTGCACGTTCATTTTGGGTCCTGAAAGTTAGTACGAGTCTGTTCACTGATTTTAATGGAAATTGGATTGGGCCTATGTGGGATGCCATTGGGTAAGGAAATTTGTATAGGAGGAAGGTCAGTATCAGCTTCTAGACTCTTCATAAATATGTATTTCCTCAGTCTCTCTCAGCTTCTGTTTGTGCCTGCAAAGTATAAAAGGCAAATATAAAGATGGCCTTTCTACCTGTTACTCCCAGAACCCATGGACTTTCAACCAAAAGGTGGTTTGTTTGATTGTTTGTTCCCTCCGGGTTCTCTCTTGTTTCAAAATGGAAAAATAACCTTTGTCTCAAGACTTTAGCCCCATTTTAGATGTGAAAAATTGCCCCCAATGAAAGGGTGAAACGATGTTCAAACTTTTAATCATTTTCACATCACCCTACTTGTCATGTCTATACCAATATTGTGATGCTTCCATTATTTTTGTTGTTCTGTGCTGTTGCTTAGCTTGGCTGTGTCCAGTTCAAAATTAAGGAGGCTACGTTATTAAATTCTAAACACTTGGTTGGACAAAAGCCTGCTTCATAAATCATTCTTTAATAGCCTGTCTAAAATTTCTTTAGGGTGTTGCAGCTGCATTGCAACGTTGCTCAGCCAGTCGGATTCTAATTATTGAAATTATGCAGCCAGCAGTTAAACCAGCAAATGAACCCACACAGAGTGGTGCGGTAATCTGATGTCAGTGAGGCTCATTCATGTTGTTTCTACATTTTGTCATTGCCTAACCTGCTGAGCCCTGGTGCTCTATTTGACATGGTACTCTGGAATTCCTAGATAGGACTGGTTTTAACCTACTCTGTTTAACCCCTTGTTAGATGGCAGGGTATTCCCTCTGCATGCACAGGGACTTTTCACCGTGCTCTGCATGAACACAGAGATGATCTAGCAATTAACCTGAAGAATACCCAACAGCATTATTATTATTTAATATTTATTTATTTATTTATTTTAAATTCCACAGCCAGTTGCAGCACATTTTACAAGAGTGGAGGGGAAAAAAATAGTGACCCTTTTTCAGCTTACATAATTATTTCTGGGTCCTTACTATGGTCTTTTAGTTCTGTTACTTAAATGCTAAATTATACAGGACGCGCTATTACATTAATGTATGAGTTGATCGTGAAGGAAATTTGTAGCTATAAAGTTCCTGTCAGAAATGATTTTTCTCCTCCTCTGCTATAGTTTGTCCTTCCTTCTTTCCTTCCTTCCTTTATTTATTTTTTTAAAATTAATGAATTTATTTATATCTGAAGGTTTGGCATTCTTACAGTTACACTCCAGGAGATGGTCAAAGCATGGAGCAATTATTTGGCTTACTGTATGTAAAACTTCTCACTGTTAGCTTCGAAGTTTCCCTTTAAGAACCTTATGAAGATGGGAAAGAGAATCGCAGAAAGAAGGTGACCAGGAAGATTGAAGGTAGGATTAACGATATCTAAAGATATTTGCACTATACAATCAGGGAGGCTGACTAGTTTTCCTGTCTTCTGGAATGTTCTGGTGACTGTCTTGTCATGAGCTCTTTGTTGTTTTTATGATCTGTGGCCTGCTCGCTGGACTAAATATCTCTAGTAAACCATCACTTATACTCTGGCTACAAAAAAATCTCAGGAATGATCAGGAGATAAGAGCTATTGAACAGAATGCGGCTAGACGTACCGGTAGAAAAGTAGCGCATTCTCATTTTTGTAGAGACCAACAGATTTAGAGACAACTACTTCAGCATATTGAATTTAATAACATGGTTCAGAATATACATCTAAAGGCTGACAAATCAGGTAGCTTTCTGCAGCATCCTGTAAGGTCTTGTAACAGAATTGTTGGTATGGTTTTTTTTCTCTGTAATTGTGTTGAGTAACAGAAATCGGGGCTGTCTCTCTGAAGACAAGATTCCTGTACTATTTGTGGTAGGATCATCAGCTACCAAGTTTCTCTTTTAAAAATTTCCTTTATACTGTTTTGCCACATAGCAGATAAGATGGTATGTCTCTATTTAACATCTGGCATAGCACAACAGTTCCTTGGCTGTCATGCTTATAGCTAAGTAGGCCCTTGAATTAAAGCTAAGGTAGTCTTAATCTGTGAGTTGAGATAATGCCGTAAAACACTTTCCCGTGGGCAGTCTGCTATCACTTGTGAAACATTAGTGTCAGACACTCACTTGTTACAAGTGTGCTTTTAGCAGCAATGAAAGCTGAGATGTCAAAACTGAGCATAAGTATCTGGGATCTGGTGTAAATAAATCACCATAAAAAGATCTTTGCCATTTTTGAGTTAGAGCCTTACAGATAAGGAAGTACTTACAATTTATGTATAAATTAAAATATGTAAATGAAGGTGATTCAAGGAGTAGATCAACACAATCTAGGACAAGAAAATTGCACGACAGATAATGGTGAGGCTAGCTGTTTTAGAAGAGTTTTCACCAAATAGGAGACAGGAGATAATAGTTCTGGTTAACCATCATCTAATCCCATCTACAAAATTTACACGAGAACCAAATCACTTTACTTTGGTCTCTGAACTTGTTTACTGCACCTTCCTTCAATATCTCTCAACACTTTCACTCAAAGTTTTATAAGCAAAGTTCTATGTGTTTTACCACCATTTAAAAAAAAACTCTTTCCAAAATACTTACGAGGACGTATAGCTAATTTTAAAGTCTCTGGTTCTGAGGTGGTTAAGGAAGTTTTATCTGAGGACTTCTTCTGTAAAGTGAAATTTCACAGTCTATGGAAATGTAAGTTTGAGCGGAAGGATGGTCTTGTGAGGCCAGGAATGGGACTCAGGAGAGCTGGGTCTACTTCTAGCTTCCTGTGTGACCTTGGACTAGTTATTTTAATTTCTCGGTGCCTCTGTTGCCCATCTGTAAAATAGGATTGATAATATTTTGTCTATCCTTTATATTTAAACAGTAAGCTCTTAGAGGCAGGGACTGCCTCTTTCTATGTGTATGTATAATGCCAGCACATTGGGGTCCTCATTCTTTGTTAGGGCATCTAAGCATTACTGTAATATAAATAATGATAAAGATACTGAAGATTATTGAGAGCAACCGCAGTCAATTTATTTCAGTGGCCTTTGAATCACTAAATATGGATGCTTTGTAATGATTTCTTACACATTTGAAAACCAACTCCATTTACCACAATTTATGTAATTCAGATATAAGTACTGAGAAATCAAGAACATATCATAGTTACTACTAGTAAATGTAACAACAACAAAAAGTCCCAAAACTCTGAGTTGGAGCTGGGGATTAGGAGTTCCAGCTGTGCAATTGAATTGCTGTGTGACATTGGGCAACTCACTTAACCTCCATGCGTATGTGAAAAGAGTTTAATAGTTCTTATTTAACTTCCTGGGGAATTGTGAGATTTATTGTCATAAAGTGATTTGAGATCCACATGGAAACGGCTGTGTAAGTAAAATGTTATTTTATTATTGGGACACTTTCTTCAAACATCTACCATGGTTACAAAGGTCAGTGGGATAAGGGTCTTCTATCAGTTTCACTTTCTTGCCAAATCTCTCAGGAGAAATGGATTTGTTTTAATGTGCCAGACAGAAGACTGCAGGAAAGGCCCAGATGTGGAGCTGAATGAACCCCACCAACTTCCGTTTGCAAAAGATTCTGCAAAATTCCCCTTTTTTCCTTTAGTTTGCAGATGAATTACAGGCTAAAAACTCATAAGCAGTTTGTGTTGACGTGAATGCAAAATTCCATATTTGTATTCACCACAAATATTTATATATGTGGATAGATTTCTGTTGTGAGAGTTCAAAATAGATTGAAATAGTAACAAGTGTATAGTAAATGAATATTATATATGATCAGCTCTAAAGTGTCTGAGCACCTTAAAATAACAATGCCACCATTGGTCAGATTTTTGTCATCTCCAGTCTAGATAAACATCAAAACATGTTACAGTAGGTTGAGCATATTCCAATCAGGTGAGTTCTTGCTGTTTTATTGTTCATTTCAATTACTGTTGGTCTCCTCTTTCTCACTTGAAACATGACAGGACAAACAACCCTGCATAAGATCTTTGTGTATAAAGAGTCTGTGAATAAATTTAGGCTGCAAATGGTTAAATTTTTAATAAAATGTATGAATGGGATTATATGGTGGGGTTGCCTGTGCTAGCAGGGGATTGGACTTGATGGCCTGGAGGTCACTTCCAGTATTATGTTCCTATGCCAAAGGTCTATATTTGGTGGACAGAACCACATGTTACAATGGAAGTGTCTGTTTTCTTTTAGCTAGGCCTATGTAACAATCCTAATTCATGCCACAGATATTAAAACATGTCTTTAATAAAACAAAAGAAATAATATTCAACCAATATTTTGTTGCCTGGGCCTCCTCCACTGAAATCAAGAGGAGTCTTTCTGTTAACTTCACTGAATTTAGGAACAAGTGTAATACATGTTCATATACTAGAATCCTGGTTGTAAAGATTCCTGAAGGACTCTTCTCTTAAGAATGTCATACGAAACCTTTTGCCTGTCTCAGGAAATAGACCTTCCAGCCTGATATTGCAATTAAAATACAGAGGTTAATTGGCTGTGCATTTGTTGTGGAAGATATTGTTTGACATTCCTACTACTCAAATATTCTACTCTTCCACCACTGTGTCCTTCTTCCAGATGAGAAACTGCAAACTAAAAAAGGACAGACTGCAGCCAAGAAGCAGTAAATTCTTCAAGAACGTTCCATTAATTACCCATTTTAGATGTTCCTTTTCGATGGCTCTTTCTTTCATACACTATGCCAATACTATTGCCCACCTCTGCAGATGGCACCAAGAACTGTAATTTGGCTTTCAGCTCCATTCTGCTCATGCTTTAGAATTCTGAGAGAGAATTTCTTCTACCCATTGGTCATTGACTGGCCTTATGAATTAACAAGTGCTCACAGACTTGCTTTATTTCAGAGTAACAGCCGTGTTAGTCTGTATTCGCAAAAAGAAAAGGAGGACTTGTGGCAAAGGTGCCACAAGTACTCCTAGACTTGCTTTAGGTACTGATGAATACAAACAACATGAAAAGCAGTAGGATGCTTTTCTGCTACTACTCCAAAAGAACAATTCAGTTGTACAGAATCCACCACTCTGCTGCAAGGATTTCCACACTGGAGGACAGAAAAAGTCTTCCATCACATTGAAAATATCACTAAAAGGCTGGCTCTGAAGCCTGAAAAGATGTGCCCCAGAGGACAGCTTGCTCAGGTGTTAAAATGTCATTGGCTAATGTTCCTGAGGTCTTCACCTAAGGTATTTTTAATTCTTTCCATCAAGACTTTGCTCTCTATGGCAGTTGCAGGTTTGTATTTCACTATATGATAGAGGCTTGTGCATTCACTTGGCACTTTTCCCCCCAAATATTGACTTATTTAATTTCAAGGCAGACAGATTTAATGAGCGCACTTATTCTGATGACTATAAAAGGATAATCTGAATTTAAGAGGCAGGGCCTGATTCTGCTTTGTAACATATGTCATTGTTTTCACCTGTGCAGTAGGAGGGTGAAATGCTACCAGTTCTGATCAGTTAGCAATTACACCAACTTTGCACAAGTTGTAAATGATGACACAAGCTATCACATTGAGCCGATAACGTTTCTAAAGTATGATCTTCCTACCAGTTATTTTGGTTTAATTCATTATTGTTTTTATAGAAAATGACTATATTTACATTAAAAACAGGCAAACTCTGACTTTCAGCAGACCCATTAGGCCAGATTTTCATAATTCCATGTATACAATTGCACGTGTAATTGGTAATTTGCATGTGCAATTATTGCAATTGTGTATACAATTACAGAAAATTATGAGGTGACACTTGTGTACACATAGTTATGCACATTTAATGTTCATAGTGAATATAAGAAAAAAACTCTAAGGGAGAGTAAAAGGACATATGGCACCTTTGTGCCGTGTGAATCACTGGAAATGAAATTAAATACTGTACCATTGTCTGCAGTTTTTCTCTAATGAGATGTTCTGTTTTGAAAGCTTGGATTAATTAGTTAAAACAAAAAGTAGAGGATCAGTATTTTTAATGAAATAGGCTGGTTTAGTTCAATACAAAGTAGTTTATTTTATAATATGTCTCAGAATTGTCTCCACTTGCTGACTCCGAAATCTCAATTCCCAAACCTTTTTTTTTCTATCTTTAGCTACTTGTTATAATATATCAGATGGATTCTGGCATATTATTGACTTTCCTCATTAACATGGACTTGATCAAGAACCAGTGGCTCTCATCAAGATTGCCAAATAAGGTTTTATTCTTTTGATATTGCATTAGTGCCAGATAATAAGCATCACTCTCATTTCCTGCTGTCCCATCTGGTTCAGGCAGTGACATATACTTTGGGTTTGGCTTCTTTTTTTGTGATGCACATGAAAACAGTCCTCATTAAGCTTTCCCTACTGATGAAAAGAAAGGTCTTTGGGGGCTTGCTTTCCAAATGTGGAAAATTATTTTTGGGCCTTCTTGACTTAAATTAATCTGAGTGATAGACTGCAGGGTCAAGAAAAGGAGGGAAGGCTAGCAAATTATTTTCAGCACAAGAGGCAAAGGGCATGGTCCCGCTTCCCTCTGAAGAATGTTATGAAGTGCTAGATACAGTGTTCTGTATTTTAGAAGATATAAAGACATTTCAAACCCCCATTTTTGTTAAGTATTCTTTCATAGTAACTGATGTGTCAGCTGTGATGAACACAACCTTATGGAAAAGTTCTACTTCAGGTAGTCAGGGTCACTCCCTGAACCAGACAACAATGGTTAAAATCAAATCATGAAGAAAAAGGTAGAGTAACATAAATGTAAGATAACAAAAAGTCTAAGGCCCAAGATCCTCTGGGCTTTCATGTCTGTTTATCTCGCTTGTCCCACCAAAGGGGGTTAATAATCTGTGAAGCAGTTTGGTGCTAACTCTTCTGGCTGGCTGGCAGAGAGTTAGTGTTTCTAAGCAGTCGGAAGCTCTTCTGCCCTTTTTCTTTTTCTTCTGATGTTTTATGGTGAAGCAGACTCAGCTACTGAGTCTATAAACACCACATATTATATCCCCTGTGCTTTCACATCACTACACTCTCTTACCCTAGTCTATGTTCTCAAAAATGTAGTATAGCTTTTCCCAATACTCCCACTTTCCCAATACTCACTAAATCCCTCATAGGATAGTCTGTCACCTCAAAGTGTTTAAGTTCGTCATAAAGAGCCTTTCTTTAGGAGCACTCCTGGTGTTCCCTACAGATGTGCCACTGTTTCTGTAATTTTACCTTTGTTACAGAATCCATCTTTGTATCTCTTCAGTAAATATAAATTACTGTTTATTACTGTTTACACATTCTAAATATGAGTACCCCACTGATCCTGTGAGTATCACACTATCCTTTACTCTGGTTTCTACCCTGTGTTGCCCTCTTCCTCCCACTTTATAGCTGGGCTTGCATTAATCCCTGTAGCTGTGGATGTGTCTCTCCATAATCGGCACTTCCTAAAGCCCAGCTAGCTTGGGGATCTGAAAGCTGGGAAGGGTATTAACGCTTTCCTGCCTGTATTTTATGTGGGGTTTGTAGACCCCATCACAGTAAACCAATAGCAATTTATGTTGAATTTTCAAAGGGGGTTAGAGGAATTATGCACCCATCTGCCAACAAAAAATAATTTTGTAAAATGCCCCCAAACCCCTTACTGTTTTCCTCTGCTAGTAGATTTCTCCATTTTTGTATATCCTTTTGATTTTCATTTTTGTCTTTTCCATTCTTTGTACATTCACCCTCACCTTTTCTTTCATTCCTTTTGCATTGTATTTTGATCCATCCTTTCCCTTTTTGGAATGTGTTCTGCTCTTTCATTCCATCTTTTCCTCCACCACATCCATTGTGTTAAACCTTTTCCTCTTTCCCAATGCTTCTTCTCTCTGCATTTACCTCTTCTAACTTTCTTTCCCTCTGTTCTATCTCCCGTCACCTTCTCCATGTTCTTTCAATCCCTTTATTCTCCTTGTAATTTCTCCCTCCATCTCAGTGGTTCTTTTTCTCTGTTTTCCTCTGTGCTATTTTGATACTCCCATTTCGATACTTTCTATAAACTATATACCAATTAGAAGTGCAGCTGTTTTTAAACTTCTACAAAAATGATTCCAGGCTCACACAAGGAGAGTGAAAACAGCTGCTCCTCAAATTAGAACACTGAGTACTTACAATCTGTTACTTCTACAAGTTGTCAAACTGTTTCACTACAACACCAACAGGAGACACTCTGATCTAGAACAGAATATATTTCAATCAGTAACAGTTGTCCTAACACAGAAGAAAAAGTCACTGTTCCAAAAAAATTAAATTAAGTATATGTAACAAGAAACTACAGAGGGATACAGACTGATTGATGAGGGAATACAAGGAAAAATAATACAAATTGGTTAGAATAATAGGCAATGGTCTCCGCCTCATCGTGGTTATGTTTTTTGTAGGCTTCTTAGCAGAACATTTTAAGGAGAGATTTGAGCAGGATAATGAGTTAGTTTTGCAGATGTTTGTTGGCAGCTTCTACCAAGCATGAATGGCAGCATAGGAGAAAGCAAGAGGGTGCTTGTTTGAAAATTTAACAAGTGGTCAATAGAGGCTGGCATTGTGAGCCCATTGGAAGAGGAAATTGAGCTTTTGATACTGAATGAGAAATAATGAGACATTAGAAAGGGTGGGGATAGGACATGAAGGGTCTTGAAAGTGAAGGCAAGTAGCTTATGTTTGATGAATGAAAAATGGAGTCAGTGGAGGGATGCAGAGAGAGCGGTGACCAGGTCAAAGCGGCAAGCTAGGAAAATGAACTTTGCAGCTGCATTCTGAAATGATGCAGGGAGGGATTTTTATGAAGACCAGAGAATAGGATGCTGCACATGAGATCATGAAAGTCTGGATAAGAGTTTTATCTGTGTGGATGGATAGGAAAGATTTAGAAATAGTCTAGATATGAGGACCTACAGGAGAGTTCCAAGTCGAAGATGGTGCCCAGGTTATGGGCCTGATTGACAGTCAAGAAGGTGGTATTGTCAACACACTGTGATCAAGAAAGGAGGTGGGTGGGGGGAGGGATTGAGGTGATGCTCTGTTTTAGCCAACTTTGCACCGATGGCTAGACATCCACGAGGAGATGTCAGCAAGACAGAATAAGGCTTCTGTTTGGATGCAAGACAAGTCTTGAGTACAGAGGTAAATCTGCATGAGTCATCTGCATAGAGTACTTTGATTCTTCTGATCAGCGCTGGGCAAACTCATCTCCTTTCTTGGCTTCGATTTTATTAGGAACTAAGAAACAATAACACAATATAAAACTTCAGCCTAAAATTCCTCTGTGAACTTACCTGTCCCTAGGATTTCCCCCCTGGATCTCCTGCATTCCTCCTGATTTAATTGGGGATCGGTCCTGCTTTGAGCAGGGGGTTGGACTAGATGACCTTCTGAGGTCCCTTCCAACCCTGATATTCTATGATTCTATGATTCATCCTGGTGCCTCTTCCCCTCCCACCTCTCTTACATCGAGGGAGAAATTAAAGTGTGTGCCATTGGGGATCGGTCCTGCTTTGAGCAGGGGGTTGGACTAGATGACCTTCTGAGGTCCCTTCCAACCCTGATATTCTATGATTCTATGATTCATCCTGGTGCCTCTTCCCCTCCCACCTCTCTTACATCGAGGGAGAAATTAAAGTGTGTGCCATGATGAGTGAGCAGATCTTCAGCTATTTCATGCACCGTTTTAATACTTGCTGAAGGGATGGTCAGCAAAAGAGCGCTGCTCTACTGTGTTGCATACACAAAGAATCATGTGCTGCATTGTAAAATGTTGATACATTCAAAAATATTCTCTTCCTCCTGTTCCCTCTCAAATCCAAAGCCTGGGCTTCTTTATATACTATTTCTGAGGCTATATGTGAAAAGGAAGAGATTTTGGCAGGATGTAAATCATGAGATCATTAACATTTTAGCCCAATTTCTTGCCTACTGTATGTAATAATCCTAGCACAGCTGATTGATGGGATCAAGGATTCACAAGATGGATGTGGTGACTTATTCCCCATTCTTTCCTCATTTTCTTTACCCTTTTGTTAATCCTAGTCTCAGGGTAGTATCACTCCATCAACTTTACTGCTAGTCTTATTGTGACGTGCCTCTAATATCATTTATTGTAATTTATCTTTCTGAATACAGGTATGTTATGTCTTGCCCTTTTCTGTGCATATTTCTTTTATTTTTATGTTTCTGCTCTATTATTAACATCAGTAAATATATGCCATTAGTATTCCTGTTGGTTTTATTTTTTGAATTGCAATATTTCTATATCACTGATATGGGATTTTTCCTAGTCAGAGATAGTATAAAAGCTACAGTTAGCATTTATCAGTGTTAAGTACATTTGAGGGTGAGTGAATTTATTCTTGGGGTCTTTTTTTATTAAAATGAATTATATTATTTGCTGGTAAATTACAACTTGTGTGGTTTTCTTAGACACTCTAACAGAGTGTTCCAGGCCCTTTGAGGCTCCCTGCTAGAAGCTTCCATGTCCTATGACATCCAGGTCCAGAAATGGAGTACTGAAGGTAGATCCTCCAGGCCTGCCTAGAGTGGCTGCAGGGAAGCAGTCAATCAGAGCCCAGCAGGCTCAGATAAAAGGAGCTGTAGGGCTTGATCAGGTTAGTTGCTGGCTGGTACCAGAAGGGCTAGAAGACTGTGAAACTCTTCAGATAAGGAGACTTGATAGAGACCCTGCTCAAACAGGGAATGGACACAGAGAACCGAAGGACTGTAACCCTAAGGTAACAGGTGAAGGTGATGGCACCAATTAGAAAGCAGCCAGGACATTTAGCATTATCTATTAATGGAAGTGTAATTGGCTGCTCACAGGGTCTCTGGATTAGGTCTTGAACTAGTGGGTGGGCGTGGGTCCCCCCACGGGCCCATGGGGAAGAGGCCTATGTCCAAAAATGGGACAAGACTCTTTATTAAAAGCCTGAGAAAGGGGCTAGAATTTAAACAGGACCAGAGATGGGGATGAAGACCCTGGTGAGGGGCATCCATTTGCTGAACACTGTTACCCTTAGTTAATAGGTGAATGGATGAACCTTTCCATGTGACTTTGCTGGAGGACTGAGCCACTGAAGACCCAACTAGGGAGGTCAACAACCTCAAGGAGCTACCAGAAACCAAGAAAAGATGGCATCACCTCACCCAGCCAGAAGGAGGTACTCATGAGAGGTGATTGTCCCCCGTCACAGACACATGAATGTTTGACCTTCCAGTTGAGGTTTTCAAACAAAGTTAAAAAAATAAAGCCTTCAAACTACTGCTTAAATTCTTGGTTTATGTCTGCAAACATCCCTAAACTTTAAAGCTAGACTCTGGGGACTGACTGGCTAAGAGGCAGTTCTGCAGAAAAGGACCTGGGGATTACAGTGAATGAGAAGCTGGATATGAGTCAACAGTGTGCCATTGTTGCCAAGGCTAACGGCATATTGGCCTGCATTAGTAGCAGCATTGCCAGGAAATCGAGGGAAGTGATTATTCCCCTCTATTCAGCACTTGTGAGGCCACATCTGGAGTATTGCGTCCAGTTTTGGGCCCCCACTACAGAAAGGATGTGGACAAATTGGAGAGAGTCCAGCAGAGGGCAATGAAAATGATTAAGGGGCTAGGGCACATGATTTATGAGGAGAGGCTGAGGGAACTGGGCTTATTTAGTGTGCAGAAGTCTCAAGTTGCAGTGGTGGAGGTCTAGGTTGGATATTAGGAAAAATTATTTCACTAAGAGGCTGGTGAAGCACTGGAATAGGTTACCTAGAGAGGTGGTGGAATCTCCATCCTTAGAAGTTTTTAAGGCCTGTCTTGACAGAGCCCTGGCTGGGATGATTTAGTTGGGGATTGGTCCTGCTTTGAGCAGGGGGTTGGACTAGATGACCTCCTGAGGTCTCTTCCAACCCTAATATTCTATGATTCTACGTGAAACAGGACTATTCATTCTATGCAAAACTACTTAGAATATAAAGATAGTGGAACAGGTATTAAAATACTTGCCTACTAGCTATAACTTTTCGAACTGGCCTAGATTTACGGTAGAATGCTAGAATATCTGTTAGGTCTCGGTGGTAGCTCTGCATAGAACCGTGCAGAGGATACGAAGTGAGTGGTCCAGGGGTAGGGCCAGTGGCCTGGAAACACATTGCAATTGACATTGTGGATTGCAGCTGCTATTTCAGTCCATAGACTTTGAGTCCTTTATCCTGCCCTCAGCAGGATTTTAGCTCCACACTCTACTGCATGGAACCCTAATAACCATACCCTCTGTGGGTGGTGTTAATTTCAAACTGTGCACGAACCTTCCCTTCTGCTCTCTGGAACAGACTTCCTGATCTCTCTGTTTCACTTGCCATCAGATTTCAAATCCCATCTGAAAATGTGTCCTTGCCAGCCAGCTAGTACCTTTAAAACATTTTAATCTCCCTCTACTTCCTTGGGCTTTTTCCTTAATTTGAATTGTGCCATTGTAGTCACTAAAGCATTTTGCGATAAGAAACAAATTAAGCTGCATGGTACCATGTATTGAATCTCTATTCAATATTTTATTCTGATAGAAACAGACTGGCTAGGAAATCCTGTTGTCATTTTTTATAAGCCACAATGCTATTATGTGTTTTTTTGAGAGGTAAGTACAGATCAATTGCTGGAGCTTTTGTCACAACCTAAGGACTAGATGAGCAAAATAGTTAAAAGAACAAATTGGGTTTTATTGCCACCACCTCTTGTTTAAGAAACATCAGACGCAGACACTAATTAATTAAAAGGAGGACTTGTGGCACCTTAGAGACTAACAAATTTATTTGAGCATAAGCTTTCGTGAGCTACAGCTCACTTCATCGGATGCATGCAGTGGAAAATACAGTGGGGAGATTTATATACACAGAGAACATGAAACAATGGGTGTTACCGTACACACTGTAACGCGAGTGATCAGATAAGGTGAGCTATTACCAGCAGGAGAGCGGGGAGGAGGGGGGAAACCTTTCCAGCAGTTTCTGGAATAATAAACATGTTATTCCCCCCCTCCCACTGTTCCTCACACGTTCTTGTCAACTGCTGGAAATGGCCCACCTTGATTATCACTACAAAAGTCCCCCCTCCCTGCTCTCCTGCTGGTAATAGCTCACCTTACCGGATCACTCGTGTTACAGTGTGTATGGTAACACCCATTGTTTCATGTTCTCTGTGTATATAAAATATCCCCACTGTATTTTCCAGTGCATGCATCCGATGAAGTGAGCTGTAGCTCACAAAAGCTCATGCTCAAATAAATTGGTTAGTCTCTAAGGTGCCACAAGTACTCCTTTTCTTTTCATGGATACAGACTAACACGGCTGCTACTCTGAAACCTCTAATTAAAAAGAATTACTTACTGGTGCTATGGCACTGTTGCAATTGTATTTAATGAGCGATTTATTGACTCTTATTAAACTGTATTCCAAGAATGTCTCCAATAACAGAAGAATACATTCAGGGCGTAATGAGGATAGTTTATAAACAACTATATCTGTCCTGCACTGTTTTCAGTGCAGCTTTGAATTCTATCAATTTAATCTTCAGTGCTTTTATTTGACACAGGAGAAATTGGTCATGCAACTATGGATATTACTCATTTTAAGAGGCTAAAGGTTTCTTGAGATGGGGAAAATGAGATTTTTATTTAATGTTGCATGTGAAGGATGGCACTTCTCTCTGAGACAATGATGCTAGATGAATAGGGTTTAACAATGCTTTGTAATTGGAGTCAACTAGTATTCAAGTCAAAGTGTGACAGTCTCATATAAGTCCATGGCCCTCTTAAAAAGCCAGGTTGCTAATCCGTGGTATAACAAGTAATGACAGCAGTGAGTATTGGGTTGTTGTGGATTCGGTACACAAAGACACACATTTATAGTGAGAAACAGCACACATAAATATAGGTCCCCTGCCATGCAGATACATATGCACATATGTGACTTTAAGCGTGTGAGTACTCTGACTTCAATGGGACTACTCAGATGCTTAAAGTTAAGACTGTGCTTAAGTGCTTAACTGGAT
Source organism: Eretmochelys imbricata (assembly GCF_965152235.1). Lineage (NCBI taxonomy): Eukaryota > Metazoa > Chordata > Testudines > Cheloniidae > Eretmochelys > Eretmochelys imbricata. The sequence goes on from NC_135580.1 coordinate 94,473,119, forward strand.
TGGGGTCTGCATTTTCATCAACTTAGTGGATTAAGCCCTTGAATCAGAAACTATGGAGCACCATTTAAAGTGTGTGAGGGGAAGTAGGGGTCAGGTCCTGCTTCTGGGGTGGGGTGGGTCTGAGGCAATGGGAGGAGGGTTGGAGAGTGAGTCTACTCTACACTGATCCCGCAGCAGCTCCTGTCCCTTGGGGCTGACCTGGCTCCCCGCTCCATCCCCCGCTGTCTCTTGCCCAGGGGCGGCTCTACCAATTTTGCCGCCCCTAGCAGTCACCGCCGAATTGCTGCCACCGCAATAGTGGCAGAGCTGCCACCAAAAGCCACTGAGGCGGGAAGAGCGGTGGAGCTGCTGCCAAATTGCCGCCATGGAATACAGACTGCCACCCAATTCTAAATGCCGCCCCACGCACCTGCTTCGAAAGCTGGTGCCTGGAGCCAGCCCTGCTCTTGCCACAGTGTTCCTCAAACAATGCTCTGCCCTACCTCCTCTTTCTGACCCTGAGCTGGGCTGTGGTGGGCCAAAATGTGGTCAGGCTGTGGCTCAGGTGCCCCTCCCCAGCTTTGCAGCCTATGCCTTGAACATTAGGGAGGGAAGGAGAACCTCTTAAGTGGACTAGTGTTAGTGACCTAGCGGCTGCTCTGGCATCATTTCAGTCAGTGGCTAAACATTCATTGATGACAATTGGAAGGATTGGTGCCCTTTTAACAAAGGCATTGCATGTACTAAAAAGAAAAAGAGGTGTAAATCTGTTACTTTTCCCCAAAAAATATTTCCTGGGTTTCACAGATTCTTAGATGCATAGGTTTTAAGTCCAGAAGGGATCCTGCTGATCATCTAATCTGATGTCCTGCATAACATGGGCCATAGGACTTCCCTGAATTAATTCCTATTTGAACTAGAATATGTCTTTTAGAAGAAAATATCCAATCTTGATTTAAAGGTTGCCTGTGATGGAGAATCCACCACAATGCTTGCTAAATTGTCCCAATGGTTAATTATCCTCATTATTTTAAAAGTCGTGCGTTATTTCTAATCTGAAGTTGTCTAGCTTCAACTTCCAGCCATTGGATCTTCTTATACTTTTGTCTGCTAGACTGAAAACCCATTACTAAAGTTTTGTTCCCCATGTAGGGGCTTCTAGAGTATGAACAAGTCACCCCTTAACCATTTATTTGTTAAGCTTAACAGATTGAGCTCCCGGAGTCTATCATTATAAGGCAAGTTTTCCAATCCTTTAACGATTCCTGTGGTTCTTCTCTGAAACCTCTTCAGTTTATCAACAACCTTCTTGAGTTATGTACAGCAGAAGCACAATATTTCCATAGTGGTGACACCAGTGCCAAATACCAAGGTTATATAATCTTTTTACTCCTACTTGATGTTTCTCCATTTATACATCCAAGGATCACATTATCTCTTTTGACCAGAGCATTACATTGGGAGCTCATGTTCAGCTGACTATCAATCATTACCCACAAGTCTTTTTCAAAGTCACTTCTTCCCAGGATAGAATTATGAAGGGTTGGCCTACGTACTTTGTTCCTAGAAACACATTGCTTGCCAAGCAATCCAGATCACTGTGTATCAGTGACCTGTCCTTTTCATTGTTTTCCACTCCCACGATTTGTGTAATCTGCAAACGTTATCAGTGATTAAATGTTTTCTTCTGGGTCATGACAAACGTTAAATATCATAGAGCCAAGAAAAAATCTGCAGGACCGTACTAGAAAGAGACCCCCACGATGATGAGTCCCCATTTAGAATTACATTTTGAGACATATTAGTTAGCCAGTTTTTACTCCCTTTCATGTATGCGATGTTAATTTTGTCTCTCTCTGGTTTCTTAATCAAAACAGCATGTGGTATCAAGTCAAATGCCATTCAGAAGAGATAAGTTCATTTCAGAGGATCTATTTTCTGTAGGCCCTTGTTGGTCGATAGTAATTATATTACCCCCATTTTATTCTTTTATTAATCATGTCCTGTACCAGCTATTCCATTCTTTTGCTCAGGAGAGGTGTCAGGCTATGTCTATAATTACCTGTGTCTGTCCAATTTATCTTTTTTAAATATTGGCACAACAATATTGAACTTCCCTAGTATTCCAAGGGTTATTGAAAAATCAACATTAACATTTCAGAGAGCTCCTCAGCCAGCTCGTCTAAACCTTTTGGATACTAGTTATCTAAATTAGGCTGATTTTAGAAATGTTTAAGTTTAGTACGTGCTGTTTAAACATCTTTCTGAGTTACTATTGGACTAGAAAGTGTTTGATCATCATCATGTAGTACACATACATCTGTTTTTTTTTTTTTCCCATTACAGAACACTAATTTCCCAAATACAGAAATATTTATTCAGCACTTTTCTTCATTATTCAAATTCAAATGCTGGAATTTCCATCTTATAATGAACCAATATCATTGTTAGGATTCTTTTTCTTTCTAATATACTTACAAATATTCCCCCTTATTGTCCTTAATTCTGCTACCCATAGATGTCGCCTTGTGCTCTTTTGCTTCCCTTATCAATTTGCTACAATTCCTAGCTTCTTAGCTATATTCATTATTATCAAATTCCCCTTTCTTCCTTGTTATATATTGTGAATTATTATTTATATTAGCTTTAATTATACTTACATCCATTTCTATTCTAAGATAGCTTGGTGTTTTAACTTTATTTCTTGACAGTGCGATTGCAGCTTTTGGAGAACCTAATGCAATGTCCTTTAACTATTCTCAATTATTATTCACATTTTTCTGTTTAAATTCTTTCTCCCAATTGTTTGGCTCATAATTGTTTTCAGCTTTGTGAAATTGGCTTTTTTTGAATCACTGTGTTTTTCTTTTTTTTCCTCCTGCTGATAATAGCTAACCTTAACCGATCACTCTCGTTACAGTGGGTATGGCAACACCCATTTTTTCATATTCTCTATGTGTATATATATATATATATATATATATCTATATATATATATATCTTGCTACTGTATTTTCCACTGCATGCATCCTATGAAGTGGGTTTTAGTCCACGAAAGCTTATGCTCAAATAAATTTGTTAGTCTCTAAGGTGCCACAAGTACTCCTCATTCTTTTTGCTGATACAGACTAACACGGCTGCCACTCTGAGACCTACAAGGCACTGCATTTAGCCGTATGAAGTGGAAATCCATCAACTGCATGAAAAAACTCATACAGTTACAGATAGACATCATCTTCCTTTCCAAATGCAAACAGATGGACATCAGACCCAAAGGACTGAAGGTAAAAAATCAGTTACAATCTACATACCACACAGACTATGCTGACAGATTTTGCCACACACTCTCAAAGAAACTGCGGAGCCACCTGATGAACACCCTGTATAGCTAACAGGGAAAGATTAAAAAGAATGAGCTCTCAAAACTGGATACTTTTATAAAAAAAACCCCAACCTTCCACACACAATTCCTCGTGGCTGGACTTTACAAAAACTAGACAAGCCATTTACAACACACACTTTGCATCTCTACAAAGGATAAAGGACACTAAACTATCTAAACTACTACATACCACAAGGGGCCACAACAGTGGTTCCCTTAACCCACCCAGCAATATTGTTAATCTATCCAGCTATACTCTTAGGACAGATTCTTCTGCTGGGCTATCTCGGGGCCTCTCCTTCCGCCCCTCCACCCCCACGAACACGATACAGTTCTGTGGTGACCTAGAATCCTATTTTCGACGTCTCCGACTCAAGGAATATTTCCAACATGCCTCTGAACAGCATACTAACCCACAGCGACCTTCCTACCAACACTACAAAAAGAAGGATTCTGGGTGGACTCCTCCTGAAGGTTGAGACAGCAGACTGAACTTCTACATAGAGTGCTTCTGCTGATGTGCACGGGCTGAAATTGTGGAAAAGCAGCATCACTTGCTCCATAACCTCAGCCGTGCAGAACACAATGCCATCCACAGCCTCAGAAACAATTCTGACATCATAATCAAAAAGGCTGACAAAGGAGGTGCTGTCGTCATCATGAATAGGTCGGAATATGAACTAGGGGCTGCTAGGCAGCTCTCTGACACCATATTCTACAAGCCATTACCCTTTGATCCCACTGAGGATTACCAAAAGAAACTACACCATCTGCTCAAGAAACTCCCTGAAAAAGCACAAGAACAAATCTGCACAGACACACCCCTAGAACCCCGACCAGGGGTATTCTATCTGCTTCCCAAGATCCATAAACCTGGAAATCCTAGATGCCCCATCATCTCAGGCATTGGCACCCTGACAGCAGGATTGTCTGGCTGTGTAGAATCCCTCCTCAGGCCCTACGCTACCAGCACTCCCATCTATCTTCGAGAAACCACTGACTTCCTAAGGAAACTACAATCCATTGGTGATCTTCCTGAAAATACCATCCTGGCCACTTTGGATGTAGACGCCCTCTACACCAACATTCCACACAAAGATGGACTACAAGCCATCAGGAACAGTATCCCCGATAATGTCACGGCAAACCTGGTGGCAGACCTTTGTGACTTTGTCCTCACCCATAACTATTTGACATTTGGGGACAATGTATACCTTCAAGTCACCGGCACTGCTATGGGTACCCGCATGGCCCCACAGTATGCCAACATTTTTATGGCTGACTTAGAACAACGCTTCCTCAGCTCTTGTCCCCTAATGCCCCTACTCTACTTCCGCTACATTGATGACATCTTCATCATCTGGACCCATGAAATAGAAGCTCTGGAGGAATTCCACCATGATTTCAACAATTTCCATCCCACCATCAACCTCAGCCTGGATCAGTCCGCACAAGAGATCCACTTCCTGGACACTACAGTGCCAATAAGCAATGGTCACATAAACACCACCCTATAATGGAAACCTACTGACCGCTATACTTATCTACATGCCTCCAGCTTTCATCCACACCACACCATACGATCCATTGTCTACAGCCAAGCTCTACGATACAACCACATTTGCTCCAACCCTTCAGACAGAGACAAACATCTACAAGATCTCTATCAAGCATTCTTACAACTACAATACGCACCTGCTGAAGTGAAGAAACAGATTGACAGAGCCAGAAGAGTACCCAGAAGTCACCTACCACAGGACAGGCCCAACAAAGAAAGTAACAGAACGCCACTAGCCATCACCTTCAGCCCTCAACTAAAACCTCTCGAGAGCATCATCAAGGATCTACAAGCTATCCTGAAGGACAACCCATCACTCTCACAGATCTAGGGAGACAGGCCAGTCCTTGCTTACAGACAACCCCCCAACCTGAAGCAAATACTCACCAGCAACCACACTCCACACAACAAAAACACTAACCCAGGAACCTATCCTTGCAACAAAGCCTGTTGCCAACTCTGTCCACATATCTATTCAGGGGACACCATCATAGGACCTAACAACATCAGCCACACTATCAGAGGCTCGTTCACCTGCACATCTATCAATGTGATATATGCCACCATGTGCCAGCAATGCCCCTCTGCCATGTACATTGGCCAAACCGGACAGTCTCTATGTAAAAGAAGAAATGGACACAAATCAGACGTCAAGAATTATAACATTCAAAAACTAATCGGAGAACACTTCAATCTCTTTGGTCACTCGATTACAGACCTAAAAGTGGCAATTCTTCAAAAAAAAAACTTCAAAAATAGACTCCAACGAGAAAATGCTGATTTGGAATTAATTTGAAAACTGGACACCATTAAATTAGGCTTGAATAAAGACTGGGAGTGGATGTGTCATTACACAAAGTACAACTATTTCCCCATGCTTATTTTTCCCCCTACTGTTGCTTACACCTTCTTGTCAACTGTTGGAAGTGGGCCATCCTGATTATCACTACAAAAGGTTGTTTTGTTTTCTCCTGCTAATAATAGCTCACCTTAACTGATCATTCTCATTATAGTGGGTATGGCAACACCCATTTTGTCATGTTCTCTCTGTGTGTGTATGTATATATATATATAATTATATATCTTCCTACTTATTTTCCATTGCATGCATCCGATGAAGTGGGTTTTAGTCCACGAAAGCTCATGCTCAAATAAATTGGTTAGTCTCTAAGGTGCCACAAGTACTCTTCATTCTTTTTGCTGTTACAGGCTAACACGGCTGTTACTCTGAAACCTGCGTGGTTGTGTGTGTGTATATATATGCGTAGGTGTATGTGTATATGCATATTACTGGTTTGAGCTTCATTCAGTTTGCAAATGTGATTAAGTCAAGTACATTTGTACCTAAACTACCCCTAATTTTTCATTCTGTGATTGATTCCTCTTTATCTGACAAGAGAAGGTCTAAGGCCAGGACTTACAAATAGCAGTTAATCTGCATTTAAGCTTCGTTACTTGACATTGCCAGCTCCACTGGGAGATAATGAGTTGAATCCTGCCTTAAGACAAGCTCAAAGGGGCATTTAAGGCCTACTATTTCTCAACTAACTGACAATGTGGGGTTTATTACTCCAGGAATATATAAATAAAATAAATTGGTGCCTTTCCTGGTATTGTAAACGACTACATTATTCGCAGTGTGTGTTAATATCAATACCTGGTGTGGCAGAACAAAATGGCTTTAAAAGAAAAGCTAGGAAATGAGATCTGATTGGGGGAGTTCTATCCAGAGTCTTCTGATATTGGATAATGATTTGAATGGAGAGGGCATGTGCTGTGTGTTTGATTGCATATTTGGTATTCAGGTGATAAATTCACAATTATTCTAGCTGAAACAGCGAAGCTTTTAGTCAAGATGGTAGATTTTCAAGTATGTTTGCTAGGAATAGATAAATGAAGTAATGTATCAGGTAGCAGCTGCGCAGTTTGACAGATCTTTGTCTTCAGCTGAGCTGCCTATGGACTGGAAAATAACTGAAATATATTGTTCCCTGCTTTAAACAGGTGGTTTCCATGTCGTCACTGTTACCATAGGCATCTTGCCTCATTTTCAGATTTTTGACAAATACCAAGAGATACAATAATTTGCCACCTCTAAAGCACCCTGATTCTGCATTCAGATCCGTCCCAAACAGGCTTTTGCTTAGTACACAGCAGTGACCCTAAAATAGCAACCATTTGTGTAATGACTTTTTTTTTGTCATGGATGAAAAGCGTGCTAATGAGCTTTTGATACACTAGATCATAATATCTTTTTAGATAAGTGCTCGTAGGATACTTCTTTGCGAAGAAGGCTGCATAAAAATAGACAATAGCTTATTGTTTGCTAGTGAAAATATTTCTGCACTACAGAGTATGTAACAATGGGCCTGCAGGGTTCCATATTATAATGAACAATTGTATCTTTGTACTTACTTAAAAAAAATCTTTATTGACATGTAATGGGGTCAACAAACTTCATACTGAGAATAGATGGGTGCGGAGAGTCTCTGCTGTTTAACAAGCAAACAGCTTGATCACAGCCAGTCATGGAGGCAGACACCAACAGCTGCAGCCAATAGAGGAAACAAGACCTGCTATAAATGAGTACAGGGCAGAAAAAAGGGCAGAAAGGTTGGGTATAGCACAGGGGTGATAGCCCTGCACCAGGCTGCCTCCAAGAAAACCACCTGAAGGAGACTGCAAGCCCAAAAAGTGAAGGGCTGACTGGCTTCATTGGAGGTGAGGGTCCAGGCACTGACCTGATCGAGAGCCAGCTAAGGAGGGTCAGTCCGCAGAAATGGAGACCACTAAGAGATGGTGATAAGCCACCAAACCAGAGGTGTGCAAAACTATCTCTTTAAAGAGAACAGTCAGATCATACTAGGGAGAGATGCAAGGATGGGGCTTAAAGACAAATTACAAGAAGAGTATAATCATTACTCTTTCAATACAGCACGGACTTTCAGGTGGGCTCTGAAAAGGGATTTTGAGGGATGTGCTCTGAAAAGCTGAAGTGGAGATGAAGGATAATTTAGTAGACAGTGGCCTAGGAACCAGGATATATGAATTTGATTTTTTCAGTTCTGTCACAGGCTTCCTGGGTGGCACTGGCCAAATCACTTAGGACCAGACTTTCAAAAGGACAGCTATGGTGACTTCTGGGCAGATTTTCAGAAAGTTCCCAGCCCTCAACCTGCTGAATACTTCTGGAAAACCTGGCCCTCATTTAGTGCCTAAATGGGAACTGCACTTGTTTGACTATCTGCATGTGCCCCCCCACCCCCGCCCATGTGCTAAAGTTTTCTGGCCTGTGTTACACAGGAGGTCTGACTACAGGATCACAATTGTCCCTTCTGGCCTTGAAGACTGTTTTGAAAACCTGCCCCTTAATCTCTGTGTGCCACAGTGTCCTTCCTGTAAAATAGGGATAATACTTCCCTACCCCATAGCAGTGTCAGAAGATACATTCGTTAATAGACCTGAGGGGCTCAGAGGGACCACGACAAGAGACCGAATGTGTGGCTACTACCATGACTTATGCAGGGGCCAAAGAAAGGTACAATGAGAAATATACTTAATACATCTGTCCAATGACCTGTAGTTATGGTGGGTCCTTGCATGTTCATGAGTCCCTGACCTCTGTTGCTATACCCTGTATCCTCCCCTGTCCATGTGGATATGATCCCTAAATGGGGGACTTCTCTGCATTAGCTCTTACTCTGTCTTGTACTTGACAAATTTAAATGTCTAACCCTTTCCTAATATGCCTGCCTTTAATTAATATTCCAGGCTTGAAAGCTGAGAGTGATACAGCTTTTTAAACAGTGTGGGTCAAACATAAGGAAGATGTAAACACCTTCCAGAAATAGGAGCACATTTGATATGGTAAAACATACCAAAGATACCAAAATATATGGTATCTATCTGACACTGATGAGTTTGAGCTAGCAGGGTACAGAATTGGGGAGGGTTGCCAATTCTGGGGTCCCTTCGTTTCCTGCCTATATAATGAACGTCAGACAAGTGGCAGAGTCCTTGCTCGGGATGCTCCCCATTTTTGCTGTCCTATGGACAGCTGTTTTTATAGCTATCATGTCTTTGTGTGCTTGAATTACTTGCTCATTGTTTTGTTTGCACCAGTGACCCTTTGGATCTGATCATTTCTACTTTGGTCTCAACCTCTTCTGGGGAACAAAAGCAGATGGGTGGGGGGAGGTTCAGAGAGGGATTGGTGATATGGCGGGTCTCTGAGACGGGCTGATGCTGGGCAGGATGATTCACAGAGGCTCTGGGGTGGGAGAAGGAAGAATGTGGAGGTAGGATGCACCTTTAAGGAAGTATCTGGGGAGCCACACTCCATGTGGACTACTGTGCACCAGCTAGGACATGTAGCAATATGTTGCACTTGCAGTCTTGCCCTGTTCCTGTGGGAGCAAAGAGAAGGGATGAGTTGTCTTATGCCACCCCTCCCCTACCCAGTAGAAGGCAGGATTTCCCCTCTGTTAGCCATTCTTTTCTTCTGCCTGAGTTTGATAAAGATTTGCAACTGCAGCTCAGAGAAATAAATTATTAATACATGCAAATAAAACCCAAGTACTGCTTCTGGGGCAGAAACACATTATGGAAAGTCTGCAAGCCACTGGAGCTTTGAACCAAAGAAAATATATTACTGAAAATCATTATCAAATATAAATACATGGGCCTGAGGATGGACCCTTTAGTATCTAACTTTAGTTTACCGGAATACATATTGAGGTCCGCAGTATGCTGAGTTTATAGACCTAAAAGTAGTTGATCACTTATTTCCCAAATGGATTCATTGCAAACTGCTTTAGCTAGATTTGTCTGGAGTTGATAATTTTGCAGACATTGCTGCCTGATGTATAATCAATTTCAAATTGCTCAATCATTAGAAAACACAGGACTTTTAGCTGGTGCAATTTTTGCATTAAATACTATCTAAGAAGCTGTCCTCTTAGCCTTCTGAGTTTATACACAGGAAGAAATCTACCTGCAGTCTTAGGATTCTGAACCAATGCTATTTGGCTTTGCCATGCTGTGATGAGGTTCATGTATCTCTCTAGGGATCGGACATAAAAAGGGTTAACAGGCTGATGGGGTGCAAAAGAGAAGGCCTACCCAGCTCTAGGAAAAGTGGCAATCCTGTCATTTAAGAAGAGAGGGGAGGAGTTCTTCCCATGCTACTCCCACTCCTGGGACTCATTAAGAAGGAAATAAGGAGCACGTGGTGTTTGGTGGGTGGGTGGGGGCGGGGGGTTTCTTACAAAGAGATGTAACCTCTCTCTCTCCTACCTGCCTAGGTAGGAGACTCCTGGAAGACAGACTAGAAGCCTAAGAAACACAGTTGGCTTGATATCCATGCTCTGCAGAGATGTAAGTGTGCAGCCAGTGACTGAAGGTAGATGGCCATTGGCCAAAGGAAGTCCTGGGCTGAAGAAAGTTCTAGGGAACTGCGTATGGGCTTTAAAGGGATAGGACTTGGTTAGGTTCTGGCTGATCTTGATAAATCTGGTGCCTTTTTCCTGTGTCACTGCACTAGTGGGTGAAGTCTCTTTCCCTCCCACCAGCCCCAGTCCAGTGATGCTGGTTGTCTACCGCCACTAGTTTCTGCCACTCTTCCAGTTGAGCACCGCATAATCTCTCGGAACTTCTAGAACTACAAAATTTCACTAGCCTCAGTACGATCTTTCACATAAAGTAGGAAGGTTTCATAAGATATGGACCCATCCAAGTTAAAGAAAAGGGCCTCTGTAGCTAATCAAGCATGGGGCATAATAAAGGAACAAATTCCTTTAACAAGAAAACTGATGACTGCAAAGCTCAACTGGACTGGCCAGGATCATCCAGCTAGGACGTGGAAGAGTGGATGGACTCCTCAGGAACCATGACTGCCAGTCCTTCGTCACTTCTATTTGGTTGTTGAAACTATTTTAGTTACTTTTTCTCACTGTGGCCGCACCATCTTTTTGTTCTGCTCTGTATTGTGTTGATTGATTTTTTTAAAGAGACACACAAAAATGTATCTGATTAAATGTACAAACAGACGTTAGATAGTGGAATAAAAAAGGAGGCTTGATGGGGCAGCATCGTGTAGTTGAAACTATACCGGATTGGAAGTCAAAAGAGCTGGTTTCTGCTCCCAGCTCTGTCATTGAGCCACTGTATGACCTTAGGCCAGTTGCTTCCCCACTCTCTTCTCCTTTTCCCCCACTTGCCAGTTTTGTCTAACTATAAGCTCTTCAAGACTATGTCTCATGATGTGTTTCTACAGTGTAACACTGACAGACCCTGGTTGTTGTTGGTAGGATCAAACCTGGGACCTCTGAAGCTAAATGCATGAGCCTCTACTTCATGAGCCACATAGCCCGTAGCTAAGGCTGTAGCAGACTCATTAATATCTAAGTGATCTCAGTGCCACTAGATGAGACAGAGCACCATACCCAGGATGTGGGTGGGTTACAACAGCATCTAGCATAATGAGGTCCTCCTTTCTATTGGAGCCTTCGGGTGCTACTGTAGAACAATAATACTAAATATTAAAGGTAAATTGGTATAATGCAGGAGCACATACAAGTTAGATCAGTGGTTCTCAAACTAGGGCCACCGCTTGTTCAGGGAAAGCCCCTTGCGGGCCGGGCCGGTTTGTTTACCTGCCACATGCGCAGGTTCAGCCGATCGCTGCTCCCACTGGCCGCGGTTCGCCGCTCCAGGCCAATGGGGGCTGCGGGAAGCAGTGCGGGCAGAGGGATGTGCTGGCTGCTGCTTCCCACAGCCCCCATTAGCCTGGAGCGGCAGGCCACGGCCAGTTGGAGCTGCAATTAGCCGAACCTGCGGACGTGGCAGGTAAACAAACCAGCCTGGCTCACCAGGGGGCTTTCCCTGAACAAGCGGTTACCCTAGTTTGAGAACCACTGAGTTAGATGGATAGTAAAGGAGAATCTGAATAATACTGGCATTGCCTGTGTCTGTGATGGAATTTAGGGAGACTTCTTAAGACAAAATATCATATGGTGTGACCTGGATAATTACAGGCTGATAGTGTTATGGATCAGCTATCTAGAACAGAGAGCAGACAAGAACAGAAGGGATGAGAGAAATTGAAAGACTTAAGTTATGGAAGGGAAGATGAGTAAAGCATGGGGCTGAGGAGGGCCCATCCACATTGTCTTCCCAATTATATGGCCATCTTTGTTTAGATTGGGAATGATTAGTAATTGTGTTCTTTCAACTTAAGAAGAGGGGTAGGATCAAGCACTCAGTGTTAGCCTAACTGCTCCCCTAAAAGCCAATACTAAAAAGCATAGTTAGGCTCACGCAGGACACTTTTCAAAGTACTACCCTAGCACTTTCTTTTAGCTGGGTTGTGAGTTTAGGTGAGGAATAAGCCAGAGCTGCTGAATTGAATGTAAATGGGAGCAGAACTGTTTGTAAATAAAATCTTTCTGGGTAGCATCAGCGGGTCTTTAAATATTTTTCTCCAGTGATGACACAAAAGTAATGTACTCTTGTCTGAATGGGCGTGTTCAGAGTTTTGCAAACAAAGTGCAGAGAGTTGCGTTAGTTGGTGCATTCCAATGAGCAGAGACTAATTCAAAATCTTGCTTAATTAATATGCACAGAGGTTTTTTATCAATATAATCACCAGCCTTAATAGCTAGTCTGTGGTGGTACACTGGGTATTTCCCAGTATGTTATAGATTAGCTGTCAAAAGGGTAAGATAATGTGGTCTGTTACCTTGATGACATTTATAAATGGCTCTACTGAGAGAGAGTGCAGGAAAACAAAAGGTCAATTCTTCAAAATCTAATTATAGTTTTTTAAAAAAAATTCCCAAAGGCAATTTTAGGTTTCTTTTCATGGTCAGCCTTCTGTAATGAAAACATTTGACCTGATGTGTAAGTGTAACTGCTATTTGCTGCTCTGACACAAACAGGACAAAAATTGTCTCATTCCCAATGCTCTTGATTTGTATTTTGAACCTACCTCTCTCTTCTTTCCCCATGCCTTATTTGTCTTGTCTCCTTTCTATCTGTCTGTCCTAATTATAAACACACAAGGTTAGATGCTCAGTTGGTTTCAATCAGCATAGCTCTGTTGACTTCAGGGCTGCCAGTTGAAATAGCTGAGTTTCTGACCCAGAGAGTCCTCCTTTAAAGGTGGTATAGAATGAAACATTTCCTTGAAAGTCCATTGAAGGCTGCAAGACCCTGCACCATGCTTTATTGTTCTGAAAGTGATTCTGTTGTAATATGTGTGACCTGAACCACGTGTGTGAAGATGGCCACCTTACATGAAGTAGTGTCTGGGAGCTGAGGCTGTACTTCAGTCCCATTTGCAAAAGTGACCTTAGGGTATTAGGCCCAGATCCTCAAAGGTGTCTAGGCTTCCAACTTATAATGATTTCAGCAGATGTTGGGAGTCTAAATATCTTTGAGGATCTAGATCTTAGATATCGGTTTCAATAAAAGTCAAGGATACTTAAACTGCTAAGTTATGGAGCATTTTTGAAATTTTCACTCCCTCTGTCCTTCATCCATAGCAGAATTCTCACTTGTGCCAGTGGGAGCTTTGCACCAAGATAATAACCCAAAGTGAGGGGTAAAATATGGCCCCTAAAGAGAGAATGGGAAAGTCCACCAGACACTTGCTGTTCTTCTTGATCCTTCCCACTGTCTCCAGTTCTTCTTAGGCAAAGAGTGAAGGAACCCCTAGTACCTCGTGTCTCCTCCCCCACTTCTTTTGGGAATGGAGTCAATCAGAGGACTGGCTCTGGCAATGAATCAAGGCACGAAAGGCCAGCATTGCATGACTGCGCTGCTTCTAGCAATGCACTTCCTTTAAACTGATGGCGACCATGCACCCGTCTATCCATCTGTGTCCAAAAATCATGCTGGCTATCACTGCTAAGTAGATTAACATTGCTGCTAGATTGTGTTGACTCGTAATCCTAATGATGACAATGTGAAGTAACACGTCTCTCTGAGAACTGTTGTTTCAGGCTGAGACTAGAATCTCAGCTCCAGATAGTTATGTTCGTATTTTGCATTGTGAACCTTGGTCGAATAAGCAGCCTGAGGAACAGAAGACCTTAACAAAAGGTTTTGTGTAGGCTTTGCAAACAGAGATACGCAGGTGGCGGGAGTTGGAGAGCTTGTGTGAGTGGGTGGGTGGGTGGGGGGAAGAGTAGATAGCAGATGAGGGGCATTGGAAAAAATAGGCATGGAGGGTACCATCAAGTGGGGAATAGGGAGCGGAGTAGCAGAACGTGACGGACTGCACCTTCTTTGGACTTTAAGAGGCTTTCCCCCCGCTCCTGCTAGCATTCAGAGGTTCATTGGTGTCCCTGGATACCAGGTCCCTTTCAAGCCTCATACATTTGATGGGGAAGAGGGCACCCTTTACAGTTCTGAATAGCCTTCTTGGGTTCATCACAACCATCACCCACTTACTTATAATATAATACAGGGATGGACTCAAGCTGCTGCAACATCTGCATATGGATCAGGGCTGAGGTGTGTGTTTCACTGTTACTGAATTTTCCTTTGAGTGTTACTTCATAGCATGCAGTGAAACTCAGACAAAACTCCTAGGTCCCAAGGATCAGGTGAAAAAAACATGAAAAATCGGAGTTTCGCTTTGTGCTTTTAGCTAGAAACTGACTTGGTAGAGAAGTCCATCAAAACTTCACCCAGTCTTGCTCAAAATTCAGCCTGTTTGCTACGAACAATCAGCAAGCCCAGAATTAAATTGGAGTTTCTAATAAACCCCACATCAATTGAGCTTAGGTGGTATGATATAGTTTTTCGTAGGTCTAAGTACATCATCCATTGCCATGTTGGCTTTTGTCCATTAAGACACAGCAATGTGGCAAAAGCGAAAAAAAAAAAAAACACCAATAGAATCAGTAGGGAATGAGGTTTGTTTTTAATCCTTTTCAGAATGTTGTATCAAAGAGCATAAAGCAAAAGTTTAAAATGACATTGAACAGTATTCACTGATGGTAGCCTGAGTTTTGTGGGCCTGATTCTCCATTGCCCTGCACTATGTGTCATTCTTTATATCAGCACAAAGTGTGTTTCAAACCATTACCTGTATGATTTGGTAGCATTTTTACAACCATTTTTTATGGGTGTCAATGACTGCCTCTGCTGGAGGGCAATGGAGAATCAGGTCCCGGTGTGTTGGCACAAGAGAAGTGCAGGAAGCTCGTCAGTGCTGAAGGCTGAGATTGGAAGATAAGTGTAATAAAATCTCATGCTTCAGAGCACAAGCTAATTCCTGTAGAAGTCAGGAAGGAATATTTCCCCAACATTGCATAATTAAGTGCATTATGGTTCTCTATCAGCCTTCCCCTGTAGTATCAAGTTCATCAACTTCTAGAGGTAAGATTCCAGATTAAATGAGCCAGTAATCAGAACTTGCCAGAGTGGACTCAATGTGGATCAGTCCCAGCAATTCAAAAAGAGTCCATTCATGATGAGAAGGTGCCTCCTGCTGTGAATCTGAACGTATTAGTCAAGAGCCAGATCCCCAGGTGGTGTAAATCAGTGTAGCTTCAACAGTAAGGGGAAGGATGGTCCAGTGGTTATGGCTTGAATGTAGGCAATGGGAGACCCTCGGTCAGTTCCCTGCTCTGCTCCAAAGTGACCATGTACAAGTCACCTAGTCTCTCTCTGTGCCTCAATTGGCCTAATGTATAATGGGTTTAATAGCACTTACCTTAAGCATTTTGAGCTTTTCAGATCCTATTGTGATGGAGGTCATGTAAGTATCATAGATAGAATGGTACTGTATTGATTTATATCAGTGGAGGCTCTGGCTCCAGCTGTTTTGTATCTGAAATGGATTTTGCAGCTTCTTTTGGTTAGGGTAGATTGTTGCCCTTCACTGAATTGACCTGTGCTGCTATTTGAAATGCACCATCCTACATGCAGTCTTCCCCGGAAGCTGAATGTAAATACAGGGTTAGATTTGTATCCCTAATTATTCATTTTAAAGATACACCAGGGCTGACACTGAATTATTAGCTCTTATATGCACTTAGCGCTAAGGGAGCCAAAACCATCATTATTTATCCCTTCTTAATTGAGGCTACCTTGGACAATCACCACCTCTTGTGTTGACATCCACTTATTCCTTTTCCTCTGGCAGTGACCCCAGTGCTGAAGGATATACCCTTGCAGACTCCTAATCAGCAGTGTTCCCTCTGGTAGTTGATAATATTGTCACCCTGGATAGTGGTGCTGACATAGTCTTGGACTGCAGCCCCATGACTGAGTCCATTTGGACCCATTATGAAGGTTTCCGGGGTGGCACCACCTACCTTATCATCATCCCCTGCTACACAGTCACCGTCTGCTTTGGTAGAACCTGCCTCCTCACAGGGTTTCATATTGGTCCTTGTGCCAAATTTCTGTTCCCATGGAAACTATTCTGAAAGCGCCTTAATGTCTGAGAGGTGTTACATTTTCCCTGTCTATAATGGGTCACATTTCCTTTTTCTTCAGAGTCTTTCTGGTTTCTTTTTTCTTTGTTCTTTTTATTGCTCCTTATAGTTGCCACCTGTCCTGAAAATTGCAAGAGATAGAGGAAGGTCATTATTTTTGGACGTCAGTCCTGTATCTCCATTTGCACTTTTTTTTTTTTTTTATAGAGCCACACAATGTGTTGTGAATGAGAACTGGTAAAACGGTTAAAGCTGCATCAGTGTCATTTAAGAACCAGTGAAGAAGCTGGGCACACTAATAGGTGGTATGAAGAGGAACAATATATTCAGATGCATGTATTTTAACCTGGCTTTTAAGGGATATTTAAGGAGGGGGACTTGAAAAGGCTGCTGCCATCAGTGAGTTGATGGGGTTGTTAACGCTCAAAGGAGTTGCCCTGATTGCATCTGAAAGTGTGTGTCAATCTGAGAATTTATGGAGGGAATGGGCTAGCCCCCATGCACTCCATCTTTTTAAAACTATGTGGGTCAGATCATTATTTAGCTTTGTGAGCTTTCCTCTCCTCCACAGGAAACGGAAGCTTTATGTCCCACTGCAAAATGAACTCTTTTACTGCTAAATGATTATAGAGAAATATATAGTAGATCGGTCATAATAGGGGAGATGTACCCCAGTGCCAAGGGAAGTCTCACTTAACTATATAGGCCCTGATCCAGCAAGTATTTATACACATGCTTGACCTTAAGCATAGGATTCATGTGTTTAAAGTAAACCATGTGTCTGCAGAATCAGGGACATAAGACATAAATGGTGTATAGTCCCTGTGCTGATCTTCTTCCCACGGCTACATTTTACTCAATGTGTAAACTTCGTCAACCAACAGAAGATTCTGTGTATAAGGAGAGCTAAGGGTCTGAGTGCTCATACTAATAATTGCATGTAAGGAGTTGCATACAGAGCCATTTGCAGTGTACAACAAATTTCATTGGCTCTGCAAAACCTACATGTTCCTGAGAGCCATCTCTGGTTACATTTTCTATTACATATTTACATAAAGACATCTTTCATAAAGCTCTATCATTATACATCTTTGGAGGTGGGGAACAGAGGGGGAACCTATCACTATAGTGTTTATACACAGATTTAATACTGAGGAATGTAGTTTTCATCCAACCTGTAAATTCTGTGCACAATTAGCATGGTGTTGGTTAAGAATAATAACAAGTGTGTGGCTGGACATGACAACCTCGGCGTCCTGTTTCCTGCCAAGACTTTGTTTTCCTAACTGCCACCATCTGCTCTGCTTGTCCTGCCACTAACTATAAAGACTGAAAGCTTAGTTAGCTTGCCTTGCTATCAATTGTGGGAGGGTGAGACAAGTTTTAGTGTCAGTGCTTCTACAAATAGAGGAATAGTAGCTGGAAGTGGCTGAAAATGTACCTTCTCCTCATGAGAAATGAATATTTTCAGTCCATAGGACAAAAAGTTTGGGATCACTAGTTAGGTCCCTTCCTTATCACTGCCCTCCCTCAGTGTCTCTCTTAGAGGCCTTGACTCAGGAAAGCATTTAAGGAAGAGCTTAACTTTAGCATACTAGGAACAAAAATAATCCTGTCAATGGACTTGGTGCATTATTAGATGGAAATGATAGAATTAACAAAAGTAAAGCAGAAAAGGCAGAAATGTTCAATAAAATAATCCTGTTCTGTATTTAGGGAGAAAACAGATGATATAGTCTCATTATATGGTGATAACACTTTCCATTCAACTAGTCTTTCTGGAGGTTGATAAACAGAAGCTACTAAAATTAGACATTTTTAAATTAGCAGGTCCAGAAAACTTGCATCCAAGAGTTTAAAAAGGGTTGGCTAAGGAGCTCACTAGACTGTTAATGTTGATTTTCAATAAGTCTTGGAGAACTGAGGAAATTCCTGAATACTGGAAGAAAGCTAATGTGCCAATTTTTAAAAAAGGTAAATGGTGTGCTCTGAGTAATTATAGGCCTGTCAGCCTGACATTGATCCCAGATTGATAATGGAGAGGTTGATATGGGACTCAGTTAATAAAGAATTAAAGGAAGGTAATATAATCAATGCAAATCAATATGGGTTTATGCAATATAGATCCTGTCAAACTCACTGGATATCTTTTTTATGGGATTATAAATTGATTTGCTAAAGGTAGTAGTGTTGAAGTAATATGCTTAGATTCCTGTAAGGGATTTGACTTGCTACCACATGCCATTTTGATTTTTTTAAAAACCAAGAACAATATAAAATTAAGATGACATACATTAAATGGATTAAAAACTGGTTAAGTGATAGGTTTCAAAATGTTATTGTAAATTGGGGATCATCAAGTTGTGTCCCGCAGGGCTTGGTTCTTAGCCCTATGTTATTTAACATTGTTTATCAATGACCTGGGGGGAAAATAATCACTGATACACTTTGCACACAACCCCCAAAATGAGGGAGTTTTAAATAATGAAGAGAAGAGGTCCTAGATTCAAAGTGATCTAGATAGCTTAGTAAACTGAGTGCAAGCAAACGGGCATTTCAATATGGCTAAATGTAAATGTGTGCATCTTGTAACAAAGAATGTAGGTCCTATTTATAAGATGTGGGACTCTATCCTGGGAAGTAGAGACTCTGAAAAAGAGATGGTCACAGTGGTTAATCAGCTGGACAGAAGCTCCCTAAACAAAGCTGTGGCCAAAAGAGCTAGTGTGAGTCTAAGATTCATAAACAGGGGAGTCTCCGGTAGGAGTAGAAAGATTATTTTGACTCTGTATATGGCACTCATGCAATCATTGCTGGAATACAATGTCCATTTCTGCTGCCCATAATTCAAGAAGGATGAAAATGAATTGGAGAAGGTTCAGAGAAGAGCCACAAGAAAGATTAAAGGATTAAAGATTAAAGACAAACTGCCTTTATAATGATTGTGTCCTACAGCTCAAGCTATTTAGCTTAACAAAGAGAGAGTTAATGGGTGACTTGACTGCAGTCTATAAGTAACTACATGCCAAAAAAATTAATAATGGGCTCTTCAGTCTAGCAGAGAAAGGCATGGTATGATCCAATGGCTGGAAGTTGAAATTAGACAAATTCAGACTAAAAAAAGGTGTAAAGTCTTGATAGTGAGGGTAAATAACCATTGGAGCAATAATCCAAGAGTCGTGGTGCATTCTCTATCACTGACCATTTTAAAATCAAGATTGGATTTTTTTTTTCTAAAATATGCAGTAGGAATTATTTTGGGGAACGTTTATGGCCTGTGTTATACAGGAGTTCAGACAAGGAGATCACAGTAGTTCCTTCTGGCCTTGGAATCTATGAAAAAGTCACTGATGTTATTGGGACTCAAGCATGTGCTTAAACACATGCTTAAGTGCTTTCCTAAAGAATAATAATGCTCTGAACTAGGATCAGCATGACCACATGTTTTCCAACTTAAAATAGATACGTCTGTGTCTTTAGCACTGAATTTCTAAAATTCCATAGTTAATTTTCAGGAGTGAGTTGACAACCTCTTCTGAGACCCCCTTTGGCCCTTAACAGAAAGAAGTACCAGAGAATAATGGTACTTATTTAATGAAGTCCACTGGAGACTTTGCTATTGCTAGTAAATTTACATGGAGGGTGTTGAGATACTACAGTGATGAGCAGCAGTATAAAACCGTAAAACAGATAAACTTATTCTTCTGTAAATATTTTGATTTGAAAAAAATTTGTCCATAGAAGGAGCCACTGTTTATAATCTCTCTTTTTTTAAAACTTAAAACAAAGATTTTCAGTATTGTTTGCAGTGTTGTTGTAGCAATATTGGTCCTACGCTATAAGAGACAATGTGGGTGAGGTAATATCTTTATTGGACCAACTTCTCTTGGGGAATGAGACAAGCTTTTAAGCTCCACAGAGTTCTCCTTCAGACCTGTGGCACTCGAAAGCTTGCCTCTTTCACCAACAGATGTTGCTGAAAGGATATTACTTCACTCACATGGTCTCAAGATTTTCGTTATTTTTTTCATCTTTCCTGTTACTTGGTACATCTAACTAAAGGTCAATAACTGCTCTTTAATCTACTACAAAACCAAGGTTTAGTATAAGTCTGAAGGGCACCTGATAAAATGGATTTTTAGCCTTCATAAAATTTGTGCAAACAAGGGGAAAAAATCATATCAACCCCAGACTAAAATTAAGGGTTTTGATGGCCATCAGAAGACTTGACGTATTTTTAGGTTTGGTCAAGTTATAAAATCATTAGTAAAAGGCAACGGTTTCTTCATGTATTTGGGAAAAGGGACCAAAGTGATGTAAATGAAATTGCTTATTAGGAGTCTGATCCAAAGCTCATGGAAAGACTCCCATTCATTTCAGAGGGCTTTCTATCAGGCTCTGAATGTGTCTAATGCATTTATGAATGAGAGATGAAATCTGGAATAACAGGTAGAAACAATTGAACAATGGCCAATGAAATGAGCTTTAAATAATACTGCAATCTGACTGTTTGCAATTTTTTTAAGGAGGAGCACCAAGAAGGGTTTGTGGTTGGAGCTGTGCAAAGAACAGAATTTTTTTATTCTCTGGAAATTCTGCAAAATGGGGAGAAAGCATGCATTTCAGATTGAATTGAAAACCATTTTAAAAACTCGGTGAATTGAAAAGTTTTAAAAAAAAATTCACATCCAGTGGCCATGTTTCATTTTGATTCTGACCACATTCAAATGTTTTGATTATGTTTATGGAAATTTTAAATGAAAATCCTTTTTGACCTGAAAAAAGTGAAACTTGTTGTTTTAAATTTGTTTTTAGGCTTTTTTTTCCAGCCAAAAGAATTCAGCAAAACTGAGATGAATTCATAAAACCTTTTGGTGTCACCACACCCGCATTTTTCTCTGAAAAAAATGACAGCAGAAAAATTTTATCCCAGCTCTAATTTTGACTCAGATACAGTGCGTCAACTTCTTTGGCTAGTCCAGAGGAGAGGAGGGTGGAGCAATGACTCTGCCTGCTCCCTGCCATTCCCCCTAACCGCTTGCTCCGAGGGAGGGTATTGGATGCACAACCCCTGTTCCCACTCCCTGTTCCTCCTGGGCCAATCAGAAAATCCAGATAGGTCCTACAAGGCCACAGAGACAGTGGGTTCAGGGTGAGGAACAGAGAACAATCTAATCTCAAATTAATAGTGACATTTACTTAAAATGCAGGATGAGCAAATTTAGGAAGAAAAAGTGGTAGGTGAATCTTAACCGTGACTCAAATGTGTTATACTGTCCAGAGTGTATCATGTAAAATATCATCATTGAGCTACTTTATGTGGGAAGGGCTCAGGTTAGGCAGAGGGCACCTAAAGATTAAAGAGGAAAGGCAGCCAGTAGACCTGGAACACACTGGAGACCTGCTGCTCCTGTCAACATAAGCCTGAGTGACAAGATGGGTGAGGCAATATCTTCTATTGGACCAGCTTGTGTTGGTAAAAGAGACAAGCTTATGAGCCACACAGAGCTCTTCATTAGCTGACCTGAAGAAGAGCTCTGTGTGTTTCAAAAGCGTGTCTCTCTCACCAACAAAAGCTGGTCCACTAAAAGACGTTGCCTTATCCATCTTGTCTCTCTATTAATATCCTGGGACTGGCGCAGTTACAACTACATTGCATATAACATAAGCCTGAGGGATTTAAATGCCTTTATCCAAAGTAATTCAAATTTAGAAACTTTATAGACCCTTTCCAATGCCGCAAAGATAAAAATGAAACACGCTACAAAATAATAATAATAAAAAAATGGAATGGAAATTGTTGAAAGGTTCTTGGTAATGCACAAATATATAGGGAGATCATCCAAGTGTGGAAAGGAAATTAAAAATAGTGGGGATCAGAATAGTTCCACTTGAGATTAAAAATGGAGAGGATTCTTTGAAATGGAATGGGAGGATATATTATAATCACAACACCTTGGCTAGGAAGATTAAGTAGAGGAAAGGACAAGGAGCATAAAATCAACAGTGCAGTATAGATTGTGAATCACCAAAAATACCTGCCGTGAGCATCCTTTTAAAGCAGCCCACAGTTAATTTCTGTGCTTGGGTGCTGTTTTGGTACTGTAATCTAGGCACTGCGTATGGTAGTGCTCAGATTGTACAGCTCACGTGTACTATACGGTCTGTGTGAAACTAGTATTACTAATGTCAAGGCTGGCAGTCACTGACTTCAAAGAGAGACCTTGGTGCTTTATTATCTGAGGGCACATTAAAAAGCTAAGTACGGTGTTAAGCACCGGTTTTAAGACGTGTACTTATTTCTCTGAGGTCCATGATGCCTGACGAGACACTTACCTCACAAGTGAGTGTTGGCACAAAGACGAATAACAAGCCATAAAGCTGCTTGGCAGGGTTTAATCTTACACACACACACACGAAGAGAGAGGGATATACCTGATTTGTCTGACCAAAGTGAAGTGAGTGTAGTCTCTGAAAATACAATTTCTGTTCTTGAGACCAATGGTGGTTTCCCACTTCCCCGTACACCAGTGCAGAAGGTTCTGTCTTTCACTACATGGGTTATTCCTGCACAGGGCAGTGGGAATACTGAGCTATACTTCATGAGAAAAGGAGGACTTGTGGCACGTTAGAGACTAACAAATTTATTTGAGCATAAGCTTTCGTGAGCTACAGCTCACTTCGTTGGATGCATGCAGTGGAAAATACAGTGGGGATATTTTGTATACACAGAGAACATGAAACAAAGGGTGTTAATGTACACACTGTAACAAGAGTGATCAGGTAAGGTGAGCTATTACCAGCAGGAGAGCGAGGGGGTGGGAGGGGACCTTTTGTAGTGATAATCAAGGTGTGCCATTTTCAGCAGTTGACAAGAAAGTGTGAGGAAGGGGGGCGGGGGGAGGAATAAACATGGGGAAATAGTTTTACTTTGTGTAATGACACATCCACTTCCAGTCTTTATTCAAGCCTAAATTAATTGTATCCAGTTTGCAAATTAAAGCAGAGCCCAGGGTTTATCATGTGATTCAGGGGAGTGGCCCATGGTTCTGTCCCAACCGCAATTATGTTGATATAAGGAGATCCCAGGGATTGTGAAAGGAGAGGCAGGAGACCTCCACTGATACCATGATACCTCAGATGTCCACGATATGAAGGTGAGAAGCAATGTACATTTTTTACAAACTTAGCTGTAACTTGCTTTGCCAGGAGAGTGCTCACAGTTTTCAAGACCCACCAGTTCCTGCTCCGTGATTGTCAGAAGTGGGGATTCTGTCACAGAATCTGCTCACCCCCTTCCACATCAGCCTTCAGTAGATTCCTGGGCAAAAGCACCTCTCCGCTTTCTGAGGTGGGTTGGAGACACAGGAGGCATCTTGACACAATGCTTACACAGTGAACAGAGCTTGTCAGAGCGCTCTGCACTAGGGAGATTTCACTGTAATGAACTTTGAAATGCAACACATTGGTAACAGGGATGTACTGAAACCACTTTTTTCAGATTCAGGTAGTTGGCTTCAGGTCTGAAGCTCCAATCCTGCAAAGATTTACACATGTGCTTCTGTTTACCCACTTTAAATAGTTCCACTGACTGCAGGGTTAGTGAGCCAAGCACATGAATAATCCTTTGCAGAAATAGGGTGCTGGTTTCCAAGAGGTGAGACCTCATACCAGGAGGGAGAGCAGTGATCTGTTTTTAGAGGAAGGTCGAAGGGCGACCTGGCCATGGAAGGTGAGAACTGAGACATGCTTAAAATGGCAACTCTGTAAATTTAAAGTAACCATTATCCAGTTTGTGTTCTGGATAAGTTTTGTACAAGTGAAAGTCTGGCAAAAGAGTCCAATTCCAGCACATCTCAAATCTGAATTAGCCCATTCCTAATTTATACGAGAGATGAATATTCCAGCATTTTTACCTCCCACACTTTTTAACATTTATATATGTTTAGTATAATTATCATAATTGTATCAATTAAAGACATCCTTTAATAATAGTGTCCCCTTTAAAACAATCTTTTTTTTAATAGGGATAGACAAACATAATTTAGAAGCAAATCTTGGGAAGCATTGTTCTATAAAAAATAATAATTACCATACTGCAATTTCATAATCATGAGCAGAACTGTATGACAAATCATTTGGAATAAATTCTTGGTAGGAAACACTTCCAAATAAGAAATAACCACTTATGAGGAGAATGGCAAATTGCTTATCCATCACACCACTCCCTGTTGGTATAGAATAGGTAGCTGCAACAGCTGCTCCAAACTGGGAAGATTTCAGGGGTGGGGTGGGAATAACCACTTACATGCAATAAAGAATGAGACTGAAGTCCTGGGAAAATGCAAAACTGTTTGTTCACATTCTATTACCTTGATTTTTTGACACTGAAATATCAACAACTTTAGGTTATATTGTGATTTCAGCTAAACTTGTAATTCCAAAGAAACCCTAGCCCTTCTTCAGCAAAGCTCTTAAGCACCTACTTATGTTGAACTGAAGTCAGTGAACCTACGCACATGATTAAAGTTAAGCCTGTGTGTAAGTGCTTTGCTGATGTGTGTTTTGGACCATATTATCACCCTCCAGTAGAGTTAAACAAGCCAATGAAATCCAACATGAGCAAGACCTTTTGGTCAGGGAGGAAAGTTGGTTATTTGTTTCTTTATTTCTTACAGGGATGTACAATAACTAGATTCCTGATCTGTTTGGCACAGGGAGAAGGGATAAAATGTAATTTTTAAAGGAACATTTTCATGGGCACTTGTATGCAAAGAATTTTCTAAATATATATTTCAGAATCTATAAAAGTTGTTTGATGTACAATTTGTATTTATACATGATTTAAATTTAACTTTAGTTTGCAGATGTGCCAGTTACAAAAGTCTCAAGGGACACACCCTCTATTTAGCATACGTGATGTGAGAATGTATTGGGATTCCTTCCAAGGCCTTTTCCACTTGGCTTATCCAGAACACCTTATCCAGTTGTAGGAGAACACTTCTTCCAGTTTTCTGGATTCCAAAACACTCATTCCAACTTTGGATTTTGTCACTGGGGTTCCTTTATTTGACATACAGCAAAACTACGCTGAGTTGATCAGACTCAAGCATAGGGGGTGCTTATAGGGCATACCACACATCCAAAGTTACAGACAGCCTCTTCCTTTATAGACATTTACACATTACATTGCATTTGCCATATATTTAATCACACATTTTTAGATTTCCTTGGTTACTCTGCAGGAGCCAGTCACTGTATAGTAGGCTCTGTGCGTGTGCTGTTCAGTGGAATCTAATCTTTACATTCCAGGTTTATCTTGTCCATAGTCCATAGCATCAAGGTGTTGCTGCTTATCTTAGCACAGACATCCTGATGCCAGTATACTGTTTCTCAAAATCCTATTTACAACTTAACCTTCCATTGACCTTCCCAATTGTGCTGACTAAGAAATGAGCAAATTACTTATGTCAAGCCAGGCCTACAGAGTGGAAGTAAAATAAAAAGCAAGAAGCTCTGCTCTCCTTTTCACCACACCTGACTAACAGACCAGGAACATAGCTGAGGAGAGAGAGGGGGGCCATCACCCATGCTCACAAAGTTGTCAAACTTGGGCTCTTTGGGACCAATAGAGGATGACAACACCACTCAAGTGTCCACGCTAAAGATTGTGGTATTCTAGGCCCCCGGTTTTTAAAGGGACACTATTTTTTTTAAATCTTGATTTAATTTTAAGGGTAACATTCATTTGTTGAACAAGTAAGCATTCTTCCGCAGTGTCTGAAACCCACGGGTTGCAGCACTAATAACCTGACCATTAAACCTACTACAGAGGAAAATGAAAGTGACTTCTCTTGCATTCCTTGTCTAGGGGAGAGGCATTCACAAGGTAAATAAAGCACATGTAATGTCAAGGGAATTTTTTCTTAATTATTTCATCTTTAATAATCTAAGGCATTTTTGTTGTCCTCAGCTGTCAAAAAGTCGGTGCACAACACATGATTTAAGTGTCCTGAGAGCTGTTAAAATATCTGAATTGCTGTACACAACTCTGTGGTGATGATCATCTTTCCCCCTTGGTTTCAATGCAAAGACTTGCATGCCCCTGAATAATGCTGTGAGTCTGGAGACTGGATTAATCTTCAATCCCAAAGCAGAATGGAGGCTACATCTACACTTGGAGATAGGTGCGTGACACCAAGCCCCCATCGGCATTGGGAGCTCGCTCTCTTTGAGCTAACATGCTCAAAATAGTAGGGTAGCTGTGGGACCACAGGCAGAGGCACAGATTAGTCAATCCAATATATACTTACAGGGTACAGGCGGACTTGTACTTGAGGTAGCTCTCCTGCCACACTCTGCTGCCCGTGCTACCATGGCTACACTACTATTTTTAACATGCTAGCTTAATGAGAGAGAGCTCTCAATGTCTATGAGATTTGGGAATCACATCCCTAGCTCTAAGTGTATACATAGCCTGATTTAACCCGCACGTCCCACCTGCATTCTTTTCAGAACCTTGCAAGATAGCAAATTTGACATGATTTTGATGCTATCAAACGAGCCCACCTGCTTTGTAACAAGATACATATGTTACAAAACCCAAAGCAGGAGGGGAGATGTATTTGGATGGTTTCAAGTATCACTGTCTACATGGTAGCTTCTTATTCCCTATATTTTAATATGATATTTTGTGTGTTTAGATATGAACGGTGGTTCAAATGTCTTGGCAGGTGGTGGAAGTGGTGCTTTAGAAACAAACTTATTATTTCATGTAGCCTAGTTCTAGTTGAAAGCTCTGGTGATACCAAATCACATACTAGGTGCTTTTCCCACACTTCTATCTTTTTGAAGGCTGGGAACTGAACAGAAGGAAATAGTTATGTTTTTGTTTGTAAGGTACATCTTACTATATTCCTAGGCCACAGAGAAGTTGGATAAGAACACAGAATGTTCTTTCTGGAAACTTACAGCATAACCCTACTTTGTTTCTTAAAATTCAGAACCCTAAACACAAGACCCCCAAAACAGAGAGAGACGAAGCAGGCTGCTCCTTAAACCAGACACAATTCAGCCTCCTGTACTTTAGCCTGTCTTTCCGGAGACTGTATCTGACTGTAAGTGACTCTCACCGCTTCCCTATGGTGCCCCCTAATCTACAAGCAGATCAAGGAAAGTGAGAGCTTGTAATTTTAACTCCATTTTCAGTACACCACACCTGTCTGTCTTTCTTCTCAGTGAAGCAAGGTGATATTCAATAGAATGTTTGTATTATCAGGAGAGAGTCTTCATTTTACTGAAACAGTAACTGCTGTCACTGCATCACTGTCATTGAAATCCTGTCAGGAATGAAATTAGTTTTTGTGAGCACTTAGAAAAGAAAATCTCCTTAATATTTGCTCTCCCAAACACAGCTTCACATTTTTTACTGTGTGTGTGATTTATGCTCCAGATCACAGAAGAATATTAACCTTCCAGTGTCTTTTATTCCTCCCCACACTGTGTTTATTTTAACTGATGGCCTCATTTCAGGGCCAGATCTCAATGTTCATAATGATATCAGCAGTTGGCAGTCTTTCTGTTGTACCCAGCTGAGGTAAAGGGAGAATTTAAGCCTGATAAACCTACTAGGTGCTTGTTTGAGCCTCTTGTGAACAATTTGCATCAGCTAAGCTAATCACTCTAATGTGATGGAAATTACTTTACCTGACAAAGTCTGCTTTTGGCAAGGTTACCATGATGAAAAGAGAGCGAATGTGGAAATACGAATACAAGTTGAAAACGTTTCTCTGTACATATTTAAATGACCCACTGGGGTTGGAAAACTTGTGCAGAAGAACAAAGAGTGGATGACTTGGTGGGGACTAGATTAATTTAAAGTAATGGGATAACTGCAATATCTAGGCCAACATTTTGAAAAATAGCCCCTGATTTGGGGGGCTTCAAAGTTTGGGGTGCCCTGTTTGAGATACCTTAGACCTGGTTTTCAGAGCACTTCCCATTTCAACTGAAGTCAAAGAAAGCCAGTGGGATCAGAGAATCAGAATGTAAGAGGCTCAAGTTAGGCATCAAAAACTGAGGCATGGGAAAATTGGCTGCAGATATTGGTATGAGAATGTCAGAGCCTGGGGCAGCTGGAGTGGCCCAAACACTTTCACAGATGGTACCACGGGACCCGAAAAGGGAACCTTAGAGATCTTAGCTTATTATGGAAAACGTCCCTCTAAATTCCTTGGGCTATGGGGCAGGTACCATACTTGGAGGGAGTGGAGATGGCTTCCATATGTCGTATTCAAGGGTCAGCTCAACCCATAGTGTTGGCTAGAGCCGTTTTGACAATTGCACTAACTTGCACCACTGTTACTGTATCCCCTAGGGGACACTGCAGGGGCAGAGTGTAGCAGGGGTAGTCTGGCCATGCTTCCTCCAGTCCCAGACTGTGGGCCACACTGGAATGCCCCCCGCACACTAGAGCAGCTCTGCATCCAGTTCATAGGTCCTCAGTATTAAGGGTTGTCCCTGTATGGTGGTGGTGGTGATGGGTTTCAAGTCTGTCATACGCCTCCTTACTCTTTAGATAATACTTTTCACCATGGGCTTGATCCTGAATTGTTCCAGGTAATGGGAATTTTTCCATTGACTTGAATGGGAGCAGGATCAAGCCCTATAAGAGGGTCAGTGTTGTTTCACACAATTGTGTGTCTTTCCCAGTAACATTCGAGAAGCCAACACTTACGTTTTGTCAGCGATGTTGTCGCACATTGATTTGGTTTATTAGGAGCTATCCAGATCAATGTCAGCTGCGTTTTCAAGTCAGAGTTGTTCTGCTGAAGAAACATGCAAACCAAAACATATTAACCTCCCTATTAATAGTGATAGTGACTTAATAATACCCAGGTGGGTTATGTGAAAGGGCATGCAGGGGAGACACATATTTACATATCATAGTTGTAAGGGTGGGAAGTGCTTATCCAAGGGAATTGGAATTGATGGGAATTTTGTGTCAGATTTGCAGGGGCTTAGCCTAAATGAATGCTGCTCCAATATTTATCAGCATTCACTCAATATCTGACATGTCAGAATATACAGAATTGGAGAAGTTGAATACAACCAGTAGAAATCACAATATCTTATGTCTGTCTTTTGCTTTTCAAAGGAAAAATAAAGCCAATTCTTAGCAAAGGTCGGAACACCATGAGGGCTCATGAGAGAACTTACAAATGGCTCAGTGCACTGTGCTTTGAAAACAATGGAAGAACTTCATTGGGTACTGGATCAGGCCATAAGAAGGCAAAATTTGAGCTCCAGCCATATGTTCATAGCTACAGTTTTCTGAAAATAGGGATACCTCCCCAGGCACAGTTGTAATGCTAGGACTTATGTTATTTCTTTTTGACACATTATGGTTTAGTCTTGACACCTCTAGGATCCTATCAAAGCTTGGAGCAATGTGCTGTCTATTTCTTCTATATTTTCAGCTTTCTGATTTGTTTGGGGGTTCGGGGGGCGGAATAAGTTTACTAAACTTTAATGAAAGAGAGAGAAATCAAATCCACTTTTATTTAGTTGGATCTAAATAGTGCAAAAGCATTCCTTTGGCATTTGACAAAAAATAAATAACACCAGCCAGTGAACAAATTCTAGCCATTACACTCCATGCATGTAAAACCTCATGTTGCCTGTATTAAGTTCCAGCATATTAAATTACAGTCCATGATACTGGTTTAAAATGGATAATAGATACAGCATAAACATTTTATATTGGAGGTCTGCTGTGTTGTTTGGTTTTCAGATCTTACATTACATACAACGGGGTAACATAATTTAGCCAGTCGGCTGGTCTCTTTGTCCAGACCTCTGTACACAATTCTGAATAGCCACAGGCCCTATCCTGCAATATACTCACCACCTCAACTTCTATTGAAATTGATGTGAATAGAGGGTGTGCTTGTCAGATTTTAGGAAGTGCTCAGCTCTTTGTAGGCCTGAGACCCATAACTGTTAATATTTATTATTTGTTTTTGCAATAGCGCTTAGGAGCCCCTCTCAGAGACCAGGACCCCATTATGTTAGCGGCTGTACATACACGCAGTGGAAGTTGTGCAGATGTGTTTTACAAAGCTCTTAAGCTATTCAGTGAGTGCATTTCCAATGGTATTCCTGGGCTCAGAGCGTGACATGATGAAGCTACAGAGGAAAATGATATAGCTCAAAAGCATTTCAAGATATGCATGATGTTACACCAGTATAAATAATCATACTTAGTCCTACTATTGGGCTCGTCATTCAAGGATCACAAAGCACTTTACCAGATGGGGAAATAAGCCCAGCAGAAGAATAAATATGAATGTATTTGTTCCAGAGGAGAAGTTGCTAACGGGCACTAATCTGAGTGGTTTTAAGTCTTTTTTGAACTCCTATGTCGTAATTGTCCTATTTGCCTTTTGAGATGCATCAAGACTGGTAGGTATTCTGCCTCCAGCTTATACTTACACTTTGATTATGGGGCTCAGCGCTGTTCTTGATTCCCTTCTCTCCTGTTTCTTTGCTCCTTCTCTATCCAGTTATTGTATCGAGTGGTTTTGCTAGTTATAGAGAGACACAGAGAGATTGTTAAACACTAGAGACTTTGACCATCTGTCATGTTCCTCAGTTATGCTAATGTCATTTTCTTTTGGACAGTGGAGCCATGTGGAAACAAAATGTAGCAGGGGTAGGAGGAACCCTGCATAAATGCAGATTTTTGGAAAAGTCAGAAGTACAAATAAGGTTGAGATTACATTATTACCACACTCCTACCTTTGGACAGTCAGCAATTTATTTGATGTTTATGTTGGAACTAATTCTCCTCTGCCCTTCATGGATGTGAATGAACACATATGGTTCACAGTGAATGCAGAAGAGGTGTGAAATGTTACCATTTTAATACACTGGTGTAAAATAGTACAAGACAGTGGAAAATCAGGCCCTTTGTCTCCCATCTCTTCTTGTTGTATCAGTCACATGTGGAGATATCCCTGAAAAAATCCATACATTGAAACACTGGGGATATTTATTTATGATTTGGTTCCAAATTTGTTTTCCGGGCTCTCCGTGAAAATTGTATATAGTCAGCTTCTAAAATCAACTTCATATGACTATTAGTTCACAGCAATGTCATTAAACAATTAACTGTATTTAACATTAACATTAACATTTCTGCATGTAAAAGAGCCTTCTGTTTATCTTCTTGATATCTAGGATGAGAATCTCTGGTACTGGTGCAGTGTCTAAAATAGCATTTACAATTGTGCTAGACTGACCTGTACTATGGTTTTGTACTGCTATAACTATGTTAGTTAGGGGTGAGTTGTGATGTTTTTACCAAACCAGTTATACTGATACAAAACATATGAACACAACTATACCAGTATAAATGTGCCTTAAACCAATAGAGCCTATTCACTTTCTTGTATGGGAATGAGTTAAACCAGTATAACCACATGCATACCAATATAACTGCATCCACAAAGGGGGAGTTTTATACTAGTGTAGTTAAAGTGGTACAACTTCCATGTGTAGAAAGGCTTTAGCTGGAGTTAATTAACCGTCAGTTAACCCAAATGAAAAGAAGATCACAAACTTTAGTCTAAACACACCCTTTACGTAACCTTCTAATATGACATGATGGTCAAAAATTAAAATTCAGCTGGCTGTTATAAAAAAAATTGAAACCAACAGATTTAATGACCTATGGTAAGGTGACAAAATATCCTAGATTTGGGATACAAAATTAGGCCCTGATCCTGCACATAATAAGCATGCATTCTTAACTTTACACAAATGATCTCCTTGCGTTCAGCAGGACTACTTGCGCGTGCGAAGTTAAACGTGCTCCATCATTGAAAAGCTGACTAAAATGACCGGAACTTGATTTGACTTAACCTATGAAATATGCTTCATCATTTCTGAGTACAAATGATGCCGAGCTGGTCTGCTAAAACATGACAAAACTTTTTTTTCTGATCCCACAGTAATCCTTGCTTCTGGGGTGGATGAGGAGGATACTGAGCAAGGAATATCTGATTGATAGGTGATAATGAGACATGTTCTTCAGTCTCAAATCCTCACTAATTAAAATGTACTAATCAATATGTTTTTTATCACAGAATTAGCAAAGGTTAGACCAAGGTCTAGTTTGCAAACAGAGCATTGAACAACTTTATCTTTTCACTGTGTTCCCACAGAGTATATTTAGTACATTTTGTTGGAGATTTTCTTTTCTTTTTTGTTTTCAAATTTGTTGTTCTTTCTAAGAAAATATATTGAACACAAAAGCTCAATGATATTAATGGTGCATTCAGCCACTTAACAGAAAAAAAAGGTCTTTTTCTCTCTGGTGGAAGAACTGACATTAGAAGAGTTACAACAGGAATTAGTTTGGCCCAATGTATCATAATGAAAGTGTCCAAAAAACACACTAATCTAATTTTAAAGTTCTGGTGATTGTCTGTTTTTCGGGTAAAGAAGATGTATCAGCTGTGGGTTCTGCCTCATGGACTGAGAGCATTTCCGAGAGTGGGAAGGACTCTTGGATAACTATCTGACAAATAATTAACATTCATCTGAAGTTCCAGGATCCCTTTAAGTAATCCTAGAGAATAGTACATATATCCACAAAAGGGCAGTTGTTTAACTATCAGTATAGGATTCTGGACATAAATGCAAAAATTTGGAAATAGGACAGATTTTCTGGGAGCCTTGTTCAGGATTCTCCCAGAGATAATGGAGCAGGTCCTCAGCTGGTGTCAATGAAGCTCCATTGACATTAATGGATTTGCAAGCTGAGGATCTATCTTGGTGATCTCTAGGTTTAGCTGTCGGGACCCTGGGTTGTTGGCTGATGCTATTAATCACAAGATGGTCAGCTGTAATTCACGTCAATACATGTTCTGTCAAATAAAATGGAATGGGGTCAACACAGAAGCCCTGTTAGAGTAATAAGTGTCACAGGATACATTTTCAGTGTAAAAGGAACAATGCAATCAATGTAGCTACCTTGTGGTTCTCAGGCTATGGTCCTTGGAGCGCTTGCTTTTGAACTGGGGAGAACTGGCAGGTCACATGGAGCTTGTTTCCAATTGACAAATCACATTAAAAGGCAGCTAAAATCAATTAATTTCCTTTTTGCATGTAAGCAATTGCTGCAGTTGCCCTGGCGATATTACATCCTCACTAATGGAAGAGGGAGCAGTGTCCATGAGGCAAACTCTTTGATCCACATGAGGAAAAAGCTGGAGAACTCTTGGTCTGCTCTTTCAAGCCAGTGTTATCTACATTCTAAAGCTGTGATCCACAATGACCTCTTTATGGTGCACTCATTGACTTCAGCGGGGCTCTGTGCAAGTGCAAATATTCATCCTCATAGAGCTCACGGCAGGATCAGGAACTAACATGTTCAACTCTTTTCTCTACTGTTAGGGATTGATTTTTGCAGAGGAGATGAGAACCCTCGGCACCACTTGACATAAGTAGGAATTATGACTGCTGAAACTTCTGAAAAGCAGATCCTTTTGGACTGGTCTATGATTCTATGGTCAACTTCCCCTCCTGTTCCCCCATCACCAATGTTACCCATCTATCTAATCAAGTGAATGAGAGAAAATGGTGGGTGAGGTAATATCTTTTAGTGGAACAACTTCTGCTGGTGAAAGAGACAAGTTTTTGTGCTCCACAGAGCTCTTCTGCAGGTCTGGGCATCATCATTCTCAGCATGAGTATAGTGGGGAAAATTTAGAGTCTCCGTACTGGGTCAGAAAAGTATAGTTTGGCCCTAACTGAGAATGAGATACCATCCCAGCTCTGTTACAGCCATCTCCGTAACCTCCAGACACAGATGTGTGTAAACCTGATATTTTTTTCAGCATATGCCTTCCTGCATATTATAGTATTTGACATTAGCTTCTGCATTTTCGTCTTTCCCACTGTCATTAGTTGGGTTCTGTGAGCACTGGATGCTGTGAATCATCAGTTGATACATGTAACCTACTTTTTTATCAGCTTTTATCTGATGCCTTCTGGCTTTATCTTGACTATGAAATTCATTCTCTCCCTCTGCTTAGTTATCTAAGGTATTTTTCTCCAATATATTAGCAGAAAACAGAGGGACAACAACAACATCAAAGTCAGCATATGTTTCTTCTTTGTTTTGCCAGTTTCAGTTGCCCTGGGGTAGCAGTTTGCAATGATTTGTTGGTGATGATTGCTGCAAGTTTAAGAAACATATTACAAAGTGACATATTTTGGAGAAAGAGGAAGTTCGGTTTCATAATTAAGGCACCAGGCAGGCAGGCACAGAGCCCAGCCAGGGGCCCACCTGTGTGGAGCAACTTGTAGAATTGGGGATTATGGCAGCTGTGGTTTATGTAGAAAACAGGCTTTTCAAGTGCCATATGAATGAAATGCTACTTTTTCCCCTGAAAAAAAAAACCTGCTTTATTTTAAAATGCACAATATGGGTGAAGCTGATAGTACATCCTAAGGTTACCCTACGTGTTCCATTATAAGCATCTGAAAACAGAGTCTTATATCTTTGCTAAACCTTAACTGCTTGTGCTGAAATTTTCCATGCCAGGTGTCTGCCTCAGGCTGCATGTTTTTTTTGTAAAGGAAAGTTTCAACCAAAACAATTCATCCACTTCCAAGAATAATATTAGGGGAAAATATGTTTTGCCCATGTTTTTTTAAAAAAAAATGCTTACGATTGTTTTGCTGAAGTTCTAATGCCACCATGCTTTGGAGCAGGGGCTTGAAATTTGGCAGATGAGGCTCCCTGGGGTCAGGGCTGCGCCTTTTGCTGATCTCAGGGAAAAAATTGTCCAAATTTGGCCAAGTCATAAGCCCTTCAAAAAAATCTCAGTGTGCATGTGCTCACTAGAGAATTTAGCTGCTAATTCTTTGAAGATTCAGTCTACACTGGGTAGGCTCTAACACACTGCTGCAGGGTAGCACACAGGAGGACACATCCCGACTGGGGATGGGGAGGGCAGTGAAGGGAATAGATTGAGCCAAAGAGGTTGGGCGTGAGGGGGGAGGACAAAAACTGAGACTGAGAGCTGTGAGGAGGGAGATCAGGACTAGTTGGGCAAGAAGACTGGGGGGGCAAGAAGGCTGGAGAGTAGAACACTGAGATGGAACAAAAGTGTGCATTATTGTTAATCAGGATGTTGTCTGTGAGATCCCTGCCTCATTTGCCCCCCAAAGCTGGAAAATGTGTAGTAAAATGTGGCAGGGGAATGCAGAAGAGAAAGGATGGCCTCATGGTTAAGGCAGTTGAGTTCTGCTGTGGAGACTTGGATTCTATCCCTGCCTCAACCACATGGTTCCTGTGTGTTGCTGGGCAAGTCACCTAAATCAGATTTTTCAAAGGTGGTCATGAATTGTGTGGACCTCATTTTCTGTGTGTCTGACTTGAGACCTTGGGGTCTGATTTGCAGAAGTGCTGAGGGCTCAGACCTGCAACTGAAGTCAATGAGAGCTGTGTTTTGGACATGTAAAGTGCTATAATACTACGTATGCCGGGAAAATCAGATTCTAGGCACCTCAGAACGGGCACCCAAAATTGGTGAAAATGTTTTTACCATAATCTACTTGTGCCTCATTTCCCCATTGCAAAATGGGGATAATAATAGCCTGACACCTCCAATGTGTGCTGTGAAAATAAAGTAATGAATGTTTGTGAAGCACTCGGATACTATAGTGATGAGCACCATAGAAAAGTTCATGAGCAAGTTAATGTTACTTTCTTCAAAGCAGGACTCGAACAGTGTACAGTAAATAAGACCCGAGACCACACATTGAACAATGAAGTGAAAATTAAATATTGAATAGCACATTTCATTCTGTGTAGTGAAGGAGGCAGGATCCTATGGTAAAAATCGTGTGTGTTGTGCAATTAAAGACTATCATAGACTCATAGATATAAAGGTCAGAAGGGACCCTTATGATCATCTAGTCTGATCTCCTGCACAATGCTGGCCACCGAATCTCACCCACCCACTCCTGCAATAAACCTCTCTCCTATGTCTGAGCTATTGAAGTCCTCAAATCATGGTTTAAAGAATTCAAGGTGCAGATAATTCTCCAGCAAGTGACCCATGCCCTGTGCTGCAGAGGATGATGAAAACCCCCCAGGACCTCTTCCAATCTGCCCTGGAGGAAAATTCCTTCCTGACCCCAAATATGGCAATCAGCTGAACCCTGAGCGTGTGGGCAAGATTCACCAGCCAGATAACCAGAAAAGAATTCTCTGTAGTAATTCAGATCCCACCCCATCTAACATCCCATCACAGGCCATTGGGCCAATTTACCATGAATAGTTAAAGATCAATTAATTACCAAAATCATGTTATCCCATCCTACCATCTCCTTCATAAACTTATCGAGTTTAATCTTGAAGCCAGTTAGGTCTTTTGCCCCCACTGCTTCCCTATTCCAGAACTTCACTCCTCTGATGGTTAGAAACCTTCGTCTAATTTCAAGGCTAAGCTTCCTGATGGCCAGTTTATATCCATTTGTTCTTGTGTCCACATTGGTACTGAGCTTAAATAATTCCTGTCCCTCTCTGGTATTTATCTCTCTGATATATTTATAGAGAGCAATCATATCTCCCCTGAGCCTTCTTTTGGTTAGGCTAAACAAGCCAAGCTCCTTGAGTCTCCTTTCATAAGACAGGTTTTCCATTCCTCAGATCAACCTAGTAGCCCTTCTCTGTACCTGTTCCAGTTTGAATTCATCCTTTTTAAACATGGGAGACCAGAACTGCACACAGTATTCCAGGTGAGGTCTCACTAGTGCCTTGTATAAGGGTACTAACAGCTCCTTATCTCTACTGGAAATACCTCGCTTGATGCATCCCAAGACCACATTAGCATTTTTCATGGCCATATCACATTAGCGGCTCATAGTCATCCTGTGGTCAACCAATACTCCAAGGTCCTTCTCCTACTCCATTACTTCTAATTGATGTGTCCCCAGCTTATAACTAAAATTCTTTTAGTCCCTAAATGCATGACCTTACACTTCTCACTATTAAATTTCATCCTATTACTATTACTCCAGTTTACAAGGTCATCCAGATCCTCCTGTATGATATCCTGGTCCTTCTCTAAATTGGCAATACCTCCCAGCTTTGTATCATCTGCAAACTTTATTAACACACTCCCACTTATTGTGCCAAGGTCAGTAATAAAAAGATTACATAAGATTGGTCCCAAAACTGACCCCTGAGGAACTCCACTGGTAACCTCCCTCCAGCCTGAAAGTTCACGTTTCAGTAAGACCTGCTGTAGTCTCCCCATTAACCAATTCCTTATCCAAATTAAGGTTGCACAGGTGATTTTAATTTTGACATTTCATAATCTCCGAGTGTTTGAATTTGCAACCTTAAAGTTCTCATTATGTCATTTTTTGTGTGTAATATTCATAAAGCTGTTACTTCATCACATCAGTAAGGAATAAGAACAGGCAACAGGATTTATAAAGCTACTGTTGTGGTCTGTTTTTATAGCATATACACAATCTGTCACAAGACACTGTATAG
Organism: Eretmochelys imbricata; assembly: GCF_965152235.1. Classification (NCBI taxonomy): domain Eukaryota; kingdom Metazoa; phylum Chordata; order Testudines; family Cheloniidae; genus Eretmochelys; species Eretmochelys imbricata. The sequence continues at coordinate 94,511,068 of NC_135580.1, forward strand.
TTTGAACAAAATGTTGCCTAGCGTGATTGTCCTGGTAACATTGTTACGATGGCTGGAAACTTACTGCAGAATGATTAATAATAGCAGCTCCCTGGATACAGATATTTTAAAGATGAACTTTTGCATTTTACCCATGAGAAGCATATTATGGTAAAAATATTACCTATCTAATCCTCAGATTGAATTTATGTGAAAGTAAATTAGCACAAGGTTGGCATATCATAACCATAATATATTTTAATTTTCTCCCTGTCATGTGGTGAAGAATCAGAAGCACTCATCTGGTTTTCCTTAATTTACTGATTAAAGGCCATTTCTCCCACCCCCACCCCAGTTGTCACTTTCCTGAAGTCTGTACTACCCCAGAAGTGAATCTGTCTCCAAGAAACCAGCTGACTAGTTAAGAAGCTAGCAAGCATTGTCAGCTCTCAACTGAACATCGTCTCTGTCTACACGCACCCAAATTTAACTAAATAAGCACTGGTGATATCTAGAGCGCTGGGTGCAACAATGATTTATTCCTGTTTCATAACATTGATTCAATGAGAAAAAGCTAGGGACATACAGAACTTTCAATGTCTCAAATTCTGTTAATAACTATAATTCGCCTCTGAAGTCCAAAAGGATTTTTTTATTTTATTTAGGATGCCTCTGTAAATGGCCTGCTTCAGCCCGGATCAGGCAGATGACTCAGTGCACATGCAGGAGTCTGCCCTACATGGATGCACTTGCAGGACTGGGCCATAGTTTGCTATGATTTATAAAGTGTGTTTTCCTCATGCATGATGATGTGTTATAGTTAAAAGAAAACCACTTCAGATTTGGCACTGCTATGAAAGCAATGGTAACACAGTGTTTTAGTTCAGGTACAGCTAATTCAGCATCTTTTACTAACATTACACAGGTAAATGTTCAAAAGAAAACCCAGACATGTTTTATTGTTTATTTTAAAAAAATGCATGTAAGCTTTATTGTCTCTAGAAACTTTAGTATTTTGTTTTCCAGAGCAGAGGCAATGAAGTGGAAAGTTGCATGCTATAATTTATTTGCATATTGCAAAAGTTAATTATAAACTATGATAATCCTCCTGAGAAAAGAATAATAAAACATAAAATTAAAAGCTAATTATTCCAGAGGAATATGCTTTGGTGAAATAATCTCCTTGCATGATAACCAGGATCTGAAATACTATTTAAGTATGTGCATGTTGCAATAGACAGTATGAAAATTGCACAGAAGAAAAATTCTTTAAGTTCCAGCAAAGGAAAGAATAGTGGTGAATATTAAAAACAATTGTTTATTTTGTTAAAAATAACATAAATTATGCTTTGTGCTTGTAAAATATCTTCCATCACTGGATTGCAAAGCATTTTACATACATTAAAAACCTCACGGGTGTATTAAAGACTGTAATCTCTTTTGGGTGAGGACTGGCTCTCACTGTGTGTTCATACAGCGTGTACTACAATTGGACACCCAGTTTGGCTGGGGACTCTAGGCACTACTGTAAAACAAATAAGTAATAATAAAATCCATCCTTCTGAGATAGGTAAATATTAATCCATTTCACTGGTGTAGAAACTAAATCTCACAGCAAGTCAATGACTTACGAAGGTCACACACAAAGTTCCTAACCTATTTAGTCATCTCTAGACTTGTAACCTGTTCTTTAACAACATGACTCATTTTCATCCCTATGTAAATGGAACCCATTGGTAAGTGTGGTATGTATCTACCTCTGCATGATTCACAGAGGATAGGTTACGGGTCTGTTACATCTCTCATCTTGAGAGCTTGGCTCTTTAGCTTCAGGTATAGTGGCTCATGCTTTCAGCTCTAGGCATTTCTAGTTCAATCCCGAGTTTTAACCAAGATGGTGGTCATCTGGGATTCAATTTATTGTAGGCCTCAGATGGCTGGGAAGTTTTCTTTGTCCAGAGGAAATTTGTAACCCATTGGTCAATGTATCCTTGTCTGTGACTAATAAACACCTGATTGTGACAGTACCTTATGGGATAATCTGCCACCAATATTAAGTCTCATGGTGTTCTCGGATAGATAGAGATTGGTTTATACCCTGAAACAAGAAGTCAAATATCTCTTCCACGAACTTTATTACCATTAGTTATAATATCCTTGATATCTTCTTTTTAAAGTAGTTAATTTTTGTCCTCTCCAACTTCTTTTGGCAATGAGTTCCATAGTTTAATTACCATTTGTGTGAAAAGAATGTTTTGATTGGTTTTGAATTTCTCATCTGTTAATGTAATTAAAAGTCCCCTTTTTCTCGTGTTCTCATCTATGTTCTCTAGGCCACTCATCATATACTTTTATCATGCCCCCTCTTATTCATCTCCTTTCTTAGGCAAACAAACCCAACGTCTCTTAATATGAGAGTTTTACCATGTCCTCAAGCTTTCTTGTTGCCCTTCTCTAAATTCCCTCTAGTTCTTCAATATCCTTTCTGAGATGTAGTGACCATCTTAGGAAGTAGGGACTTATCTCTATAGCCCTGGATGTCCCCAGTTCAGGTCTGGATGTCAGCCAAGATAGTGGCCATCACATGACAGTGGCCACATAAGCGGTGGGTCAAATCCATATGCACTAATTCCCTTTGACTTCTCTATGAATTTGTTTGAGTAATGACTGAATAAATTCTAAGGGCCCTCTTCTCCTTTCTTGAAGTCAATGAGGAGTTCCTCATAACCTCCTGAGATGGTGACAGCCTAAAACCTGATCCTCCAACTACTAAAAGCATGTACATATCTTTCCACCTGGTAGCATTCCCATTGTCTTCAATAGAACTATTCACAGGAGCAAAATTATAGTCATTTTGTTGTTTATAATTTGTATTATGGTAGTGCATAGGGGGCAGGACTTAATAAGGGAACAGGGAAATACATAAGTTTCACCTTTGAGGAAATGAACCTTTCTATCAAGCCGTTACCATATTTGACAATCACCCTGCATTGCTGTAATATTCCCCCTTGATGATTTTTGATATCCATTGCCATTAATATACATTCTTATTCACTTAGGCCCCTATTCAAGAAATCTTCCCTGTTCAGAAAGAGTGTCATTACAATCAACGGTAAAATTTGAAGTTAATCATGCACTGAAAAAGCATTTTCCTGAATTGTGACCTCAGTTGGCACAAGGCAAATACACATGTAATTCCAATACACTTGTTTAACTAACATCCCTATGTGCTACTACTAGTTAATAGGCTAAACAAGTAATCTTTGAAAACAATTGGAATTTTTTATTTAATAATTGTCTGTTAAGTGCTGTATAATTAAGTTATTTCATATAATAAATACTATCGGTAAGCAAGAATACAAAAGTTAATGACTGGGAAACTCTGTGAGACCAAATTAACATAGAGGAATTACAATTGCATTTTTCTAACCTTAACAAATAAAGATTCTTATTTATTAGCCGACTGTTAGATAAATATCAAGTAATTCTAATACTTATTACTGAAATGTGGTGTTCCTAAGAAATGGACACTTCATAAACATCAAATGATGTGGTTACAAAATACACTTTACTTGGTGATAGTTTTGAACAATGCTTTATGCAGTGTTTTACAGAGAAACTGTCATAGTCAAATCAGAACAAAGAAAATTTAATAACAGCTAACTCATGCATAGCTTACCCTCCAAAGATCTCAAAGTATCATTATTCTGATTTAAAGAGATGGAAAACTGAGGCACACGAAGGTGAAGTTACTTGCCCAAGTCACCCAGCGGTAGAACCCGTAATAGAACCCAAGACTCTTGAGTCCTAGTTCAGTGTTGGATCCATCAAATTAAAGTCATGATTGATTAAGACCATCCTCCTTCAAAAACATATGCACCTTGGCTTCACACAAACATGAGTAGTCACTCAAGTTCCATGCGAGGCCGCCCCAAGCAGTGCAAAAAACTGCCGCCATGGACGGCAAAGGAGAGAAGCTGCCGCCGAATTGCCACCGTGGCCGAAGGGACTGCCGCCCCTTTCTAACTGCCGCCCCAAGCACCTGCTTGGAACGCTGGTGCCTGGAGCCGGCCCTGGTTCAGTGACTGTACATAACAAGAATAAAGTTAAGTACATGTATAAATGTTCAACGGCCGAGGGCACAAGTGGCTGAAAAAGAGAGTTTCAGACAGGTGGGACTGTAAAAATTAGTGACCCTTTATTTTGCAGAGTTTGGGGGATGTGAGAGAAAAGAGACCAAGGCCCCCGCTTTTCAATTTGATGAATTGCACTATGAAGGGCCCATTTCAGTGGATTTAGATTTCCCTGCTACCTCTACTTGATATGTTCAAACATGTTTATAATATTTCTCCTTTAAAAAGAAAAGTAATTGTGCACATTCATGAAGAGCTGTATTACTTAACTTGGAATATTAACATATCTTTATTGTTCCTCACTTCTGCATGTAGAGAACTTAGTCATGATGGAATAAAATGCCATTTGCATGCCTTTGTAGGGAATGCTGGCCAATCAGCACCCCTGTCCCCCAGCTGGCCAATGGGTATCAGAGACTCCTGGGGGGAGGAGCTATTGTCCCTTGGTGAGTGTCTCCCTCCCTTGCTACTGGGATTGTCCCCCTTTCACCACTGGCCCCATCAAATTCCACTACCCATTCATGTGGGTGGGTGGCATTTTTCAACTATGTAAGTAACATACTCATCTAGTTTCAAGCAGGCAAGGTATACACAGAAGATTAATGATGCTTTACTGTTTTGACACCTTTAGTAGAAATAATATTGTAATAGATGAACCTTTTATAGTATTGGTGATCGATATGGTTTGAACAGCTTGGCTCAGAAATGGTTAGATCACTTTTTTCAGTTAGGTGTAGTCTGGAAAATATCAGGAAAGAAGAAAGAGAATGTAATTAGTCACCCTGAGCAACTTTGTTCAACTGTCATGCTTTTCAAATAGAAATATTGTAGAATAACTCACTTTTGTCTGCTGAGTGCAATATTTCCTGGGGTAGCTTACATTCAGGATGCCAAGTTTAGTGTGATGATGGGTGTAAATTAGATGTGCGATATAAACTTATCAGAAAATAAGGCTTGTTGGAGTGGTACCAACTTGCATTAGGTTCCATTTGGGTGATGGGCAAATCCTGGCTCAGGGTTATGCAGAACTAAAGGCCTTGTAACTCAATATCTCACTGCCTGACTGATTTTTGCAACAGGCCAGGCCTACACCTTGATCTTGCAAAGACAAATGCATGGGTTTAACTTTACATGCTGTGGGTAGCCTGAATGAACTCAAGGGGACTATCCATAAAAGTCAAAGGCAAAGCTCTTTTGACTTCAGTGGTGTAAGGATCACAAAGATAGTGTGTAAAATTAAGCACATGCATAACTGCATGGACTGGGATCTTGCATGAAAGGAGTGAGGAGCAGTCCTAGAAAGAGCTGGGTGGAAAACAATTTTTCCCCATGAAAATTTTCTTCCATTCCAAATTAGGAGAAAAAGTCAAAATCTCAAACTGAAAATCTGAAGGAAGGGAAGGGGAGAAAGTTTGTTTTGAATTTTTTGAATGTATAATAAACTTTTTTTTTAATACAGTTGGGCTATGAAAATTGGGTCCAAACACATAGTTGTTGGAGTTTCTATAGCTACTTGCACCGCCATTTTCAGACATCTCTCACAGGGCCCACAAAAGAGGAAACATGGTGGTTAAAGCCTTGGACTAGAATCCAAAAAATTGAAGTTTAAGTCCTGGTTCTGCCACTATTATAGTTACATTTTGAACTAAAGACATTGAATTTTTCATTTGCAAAAAATTGAAGTGAAACATTTTAATGATTTTGAATTTTTTTTTTCCAAAAAATTTTAAGCTGAGAAATTCAAAAGTGACCCTTTGCAGTGAAAAGTTTCTGGCTGTGACCAAGTGGAATTTTCTGCTGAAAAAATATTTAGTCAAAAAATTCCTGACTGGCTCCTTTCTAAGGTTGCTTCCTTCTCTGTTTCCTGCCCCTTTCTTTCCCACATATAGGACCAGAACAGTTTTCTGTAGCCCTGATATAATAGTCCTGGCTCTCGCTCCAAGGGTGAATTTAGCCATCTGAAATGTAATTTAAAACGCAAGGAGAGCGCAGTAAATCCAGTGATCACCTACAGTTAAGGATCAAAGATCATGCTATGGTATAGCCATGAAAACATATAAGAAAAAAATAAAACCAAAATAATATTCCTTAAAGTGCTGTAATGTCACTTTAATATACCAAAATACACTCAGATTTTGTACTTCAAAAGAAATTATTATAATTCATGAAAATACACCTTTATGTCCATGTTTACTCTGGCCTCTTTACTCTGCCAAAGGTGGGTGTAAGTTATGCTAATATGCCAGTGCAGTGAAAAATGGATTTAGTGTAAATACAAATGGGGTCCAAGTATGTAGATGTTGGAGTTTTTGCAGCTACCATCACCAGTGTATTCAAATATCTTGAATAGGGGTGCAAAACAATAAGGAAGATGGGGAAACATGGTCCTGAGATTAAAGCGTTGGACTGGAATTCAAGAAAATGGAGTTTGAGTCCTGACTCTGCTGGTATCTTCTTGTGTGTCACTTTGAGCAAGTCATCTAATCTACTGTGCAAATTCCCCATTGTGAAATGAGGACATTAACAGTTAATTGGTCTGTGTATTCAGACTGTAAACTCTTAGGAGCAGTGACTCAGTTTCTCACTATGTGTTTGTACATGCCTAGCATAATAGGCCCTCATCTTTCTTGGAGTCTATAAATGCTGTCATAATAACCGGCAGTGTTGCCAACTCTCATGATTTAATCATGATTTTTAGTGTGGTTTTATTTCTTAAAGGCCTAGCTCCTGGAGTTATGGTCATTACCTGAGAATTTTAGCATTTATTCATTCATTTATTTATTTTAAAGTAAGTTTTCTGCCCTCATAATTGTAGAGGAAACATTGAGCTCCAGAGGCTCAAAAACCAAATGGACCCCCCCCCCCACCACCACCACACACACATTTATTATTGTTTAAAATCTCATGATTTTTAAGAAAATTCGGTGATTTTTTTCCCCCTCTTAAAATCATGATTTTTGAATCCTTGGGGCTGGCAATACTGTAACCTTGGAAGTCAAGGACGATCAGGACCTCTCAGTATCAAGCCCTGGAAGTATAAACTGCAGCCACAATAGATTCAAAACCATTGCTGAGAGTCACGGACAGGTGGCCACTGAGAATAAGGCAGCACAATTAGTTATGATAAGATATAGATCTGAAAATGCAACTTAATTCCAGATACATCTGATCATGCCTCCAGCATATTCAAAGACAGTTGGCCTTTTTGACTGCTTCTAGCGGTGATACTGCCTCTGGGGCTCACTTAGGCCAAGAAGACCGATGACATTATAAAAGAATTACATATTTCAAAGCATGGACTTTTTATGGAACATCAGCAGTCTTTAGTTGAAAAACAGACCCTTGCTTGCTTAGAAGTATGAACTCCCAGCAAGAGAACTTTTCAAAGACCTTCTCTTCTTCTTAGTGTATTTACAAGCTACTTTGACTAATGAGGTCTGGACTGCGTGAGGTAATGAATGACCTTACAGAAGTTTAGGAGATCAGTTTATGTAAGCATCTGGATGTTTGAATGCCTGTTTGTAGCTCATCCCAAATAAGCCAAACAACGTCTAGGGCCAATTCCTACAGTACTTTGTGCATAACTTCCGCTGATGTCAAAAGGAATTTTGCATGTGCACGGATTGCATGATTCAAACAAACCGTATCCGACTTTTACACCAAATCAAACCCTACATGTTTATATAGATTCTGACACCCTTACTCTGAAGTAGTACGTTCCTCAAAGAGTAGTCCCATTAAAATCAATGGCACCGCTTGTGCAGCCGTAACTGAATACGAGTGTCAAAATGTGGCCCTTAGCAGATGTTTCATGTTTACTGGGGCCATATACATCTTGTATGAAATGTTGAAATCATCTGTTGAGCAGCACTGTGCCATTAGCACAAACACTAATAACGAAGAATAATCTTATTAACCTTTAATTTTCAAGAAAAAAAATAGAGACAGACAGTGTGTGGGTGTTGGCATGTGTGAGAGGCAGATCAATTAGAAGTTTGAAGTTAATCAATTATAATGCTCTAAGGTATTGTGCCACTGAAGTATTGAAAAGCAGATTGCATTGATATGAAAGACTGAGGTATAACAGGACACATTCAGAAAGGTGTTCCAAATCAGCCTTGAGTGAAAAGGTAGAAAAAGCATGTGGGCCAAATTCGTCGTAATAGGGTCCATTGAATCTGATAGAGTGACAACCACCTACTTTCTGAATTTGACCAAATATGCAAGAAAATGTAAAGATAACCGGGTAATTTTCTTAAATACAATTGACCAAACTGTATTGGGCCAGAACTTGAGCAGGTATAAATTGGCATAACTCCATTACCAGTAGTTCATAGTAAAAGGTGAAGGAAGCCAAGTGAAATTGATATGTCAGAAACAAAATTTGAGTGTTTTACTGTAACTAGAACCTATTAGAAAATTTCACGACAGTGCTAGATTCTTTGAAGAGGAGTCAAATTCTGCTAACTGGGGTAAATGCAAGGAAACTAACTCCATGCACAGCAATAGGGTTATTTGGGTTTTATGCTGTTGAAACTGAGTGAGGAATTTGTCCATTAAAGTAAAACTAATGTATTTTGTGTTGTCTGATGAAAAAGGCCTATAAAACAAACCACATTTTTGAGCCCACCTGTTAAAATTAAGGAACAAAAATTTGGCTGTTTGCGGAATCTAAGTTTAGATTTTTTATTCCCCACATATGAAACAGAAGAGTACTACACTGTAGTTGAAAATGAGATAAGGGAATAAAGTAGTCCCAGATTTACTGAAGTGTTGTTAACGAAAAGAAAGCTTAAAGCCGACCAAAGTGCTTGCAGTAAAGATTATCCCTTCAGTTGTGTGGATTATAATTCGGTTTAGTCATATGATTCCTACAGATGATACCCATTGTCCCAGTTAGAAAATCTTTACTTGTTCTTCTGGAGTTAAGTTAGATTAAATGGAATCAGGTAATTTATCCACTGGGTTTTTTTGAAGTTATTTGTAAACAGCCACTTTAAATAGGGCCCAATTCAGGAAAACAACCCACTGCACACAATGGAGTTATTCTGGATTAATATTGCTATAAATGAAAGCAGAATTTTATATATTGACTCTGCACCTCAGATCCTCTCAAAATCTGCATTTTTTTTTTTTTTTTGCTGAAGCAGAACCACTATAAGAAGTTTGCTATCTCAATGCAAAGTTATATACACATAATATTAATCATAACTATTTTCTGAGCAATGCAAGTCAATAATTCCTTAAGGTCTGGCAAAGAGAACCCCTCTTCATTTTTTCTGTTCTCTCTCTTTCTCTTTCTCTCTCTCTCTCTGTGTATATGCACACACACACGCACACACACGTATGTATACACCAGGAGTGAAAGTAAGTCTAGGGACTTACCGATATGGGGCTGGGCTGTGACCGGCTCTAGGCCCTGGAAGGGGCGGGGCTGGGGGAGGTCAGAGCCAGCCCCGGCCCACCCTGTACTGGCAAGTGCCTCCTTCCCCTTCCCCGGGGTAACAGCAGCAGCCGGGGACTCTGGCAGCGGTTTAAAGGGCCCTGGGCGGTAGCAGCAGCCGGAGCCCTGGGTTCTTTAAATCGTCCACGGAGCCCTGCCGCCGCTGCTTCCCCAGGCAGCAGGGCTCCAGGGATGGGCTCTGGCCGCCGCTACCACACCGAGCCCTTTAGATCATCCCCGGAGCCTGCCGGAGCCCTGGGGAAGCGGCGACGGGGCTCCGGGGACGATTTAAAGAATCCAGGGCTCCGGCCGTCGCTACCGCCCCGGGCCCTTTAAATCGCCGCCCCAGCCCCGCCGCCGCTACCCCAGGCCTCCGGCAGCGGGCCTCTGGCAGCAATTTAAAGGTCCGGGGGCTCCAGCTGCTGCTGGGAGCCGCAGGCCCTTTAAATTGCACCTGGGGAAGCCGATCCACCCCGGTACGGCGCACCGGCTCTTGGGTACTGGCTTACTTTCACCTCTGGTACACACACACACACACACACAAAGAATACATATTGGATCATTTTCATTTTGTAGACAAATATTCCTCTTCATTTCCCCTCCGTTATGACTGGCATTATGACCAACATTTTCAGCTAGTTCAATCTGCCAATCAGAAGTAGTATGCAGTCTTGTAGCTGTGTCAGTCCCCGGCTATGAGAGAGATAAGGTGGATGAGGTAATATTTTTTTATTGGACCAACTTCTATTGGAGATAGAAACAAGCTTTCAGGCTTACACAGAGCTGAAGATGAGGTCTGTGTGGCTCGAAAGCTTGTCTCACTCGCCAACAGAAGTTGGTTCAATAATCAGAAGAAGCGCCGATTTACAATCTCCTTCTCTCTCTGGAGAAATGGGCTGGTTTTGCTGCATTCTCATCTTATTCCTAACCTTGTTATAAGCCATGTTGTGACACCTTTTGTCTTTATCACAATATTCTCATGAAAATGAATTGATTTTTGATGTGCACTCAATGAAAGTGAAAGTACCACATGTTCCACTACTCTTGACTTTTGACCCAACAGTGCTGTAAACTGTCTGGATAAGTCCTGGATACTTGGAGGGGAGGAGGAATTCTTGTTCTAATGTTGATAATGGAGCGAGGGGGAGGACAGGACACAAATCATAATTGCATGGTGGTCTTTTGTGGTATAAGTTAACTTGTACTCCAATTTCTTGTGTGTATATTTGCACAAGTTGGTGACTAGAAACTCAGGTTTTTATCCTACAAACATTTATTTGCAAACTCAGCTTTACACAACTAGCTCCACTGAGCTAAATGAAACTACTTAGGTGCATATGTTTTTCAGGATAGGGGACAAAATTAGCTGAAAAGCTCTGCCATTGCTGTCTATAATGACATATCACTGATAATAAAACTGGAGAGACACCAGGAAAAAGCCTTAAGTATTTGATTTGATTTTTTGTTTTTCTGTAAATCTTCCCAAAGTGTTGGGCATTAACCAAGGATTTTTCTGTTGAAGAAGCAAAACCCAGTGAGACAAATTCTGCTCCCATGTTGTTGCAACTAGAATGAAAGAAAGAAAAAATGCATTTTTTGGGGGGGGGAGGGGAATGGAAATATCAAACTGAGCACTACTGAAGTGTTCGTCCAAAGCACACTTCAAAGGGAATGTAATGTAATATGATTGGAGCTAAACATAGCCTGTGAGTTCTCGCCTTCTTCTTATACTCCTACGGCTGTTGAAAAATTCATTTTCTTTAACAGAACAGTGTACAGAAGTGAGTGCAGATGCCTTCATTTCTGGTTGTATGACAATGACTTAGGGGAAAGAGAAAATTACTATTCATTTTAATACTCTAAATGCTTTCAAATTCATATCCAAGTATCAAACTGATTTCAGATCTACCTAGGACCAAACAGCTAGATAGTGAACAAAGAGCTCCAAATAAAATAATCGATTGGAAACCTCCAGGGGCACAAAATGGTATCATATAATTAACTACTTAGTATAAAATGGCCACTGAGACCATTAATAACTTGAGATCAATATTTTAAAACATTGCTTATTTTGTTTTAATACTCTAAGTCTACAGATGGTAGTGGAAAAATAAGAGAACTTTGTTGAATCAAAAATAAATGTAGGCACTACAGCCTGAATTCTTAATTAAATTAAAATGTCTTTTACACCACTCTGGTAAATTACATTTATACCCACCTTTATGCTCCTTTAGACTGCTAAGCAGCCTAATTGTCAATGAGAATGAGGCCTTGTCTCTCACTCTTCTTTTTGAGCTGAGACAGACAGCTTAAAATACACAGGGCAAGAATTTAGATGATTATTATGAGTTTGTGTGACTGGTCATTGACTTCCATTTGACAGTTACACAATGGTGCTATTTCAAAACAGTTAGAGTATTCCCTCCTTTTCCAATTCTCCTTCCTCTTCCATACAAACCAGTTTGTTCCCAGAATTCGCTGTATGCAATCTGGTACTTCATCTTTGTGTTTATCTTCAAAATGAATATCAGGTAAATTTGTTCCTGCAATGGCAGATGGTTACTAGCATGTGTGCTTTTTCATTTTAATTAATTGCTCATCACAAGTTTTGTTAGCTCCAGAGTCTCAATCTCATTTGCCTTTTTAATATTGGTTTTAAATTCCATTTCTATGTACAAAAGTCCCATAATATGCACAGCAACACGCATTTCACTGATACTGGGATCCACCCAGACACAAAAAAGGGCTGTTGGTTTTTATTTCATTTTGCATGTTATATTCTTCTGGCTCACTGAACAAATATCTTTGGAAATGAAATTTCTGTATATGTCTGTGTTACATTTCAATTTCAACCACATTTTATGCAGACTGGCTGAAATTCTCAGTGGTAAAGGAGGTCTGCACCATCATCCCTCCAGACTAATGCTTAGAGCAAGCTGGGGGCTTTGTGAGTGGAGCTGCATGAAATGTTTTGTCTGACACCTTTTTTCAGCAAAAGATGCAGACCAGTTCAAAGTGAAATATTTACATGTTTTGATTCAAAATGACTTTGCATTGAAAATTCCTTCAATTTAATTTAAAAAACAACAACGTAAGTTCATTTAAAAAATGGCTCAAAATCAAAACAAAGTGTTTTGTTCAACCCCAAACTTTTTTTTTCAATTCACAAACTTCTGCCCCCGAACAGCCAGAGAACTAAAAAGTTGGTTATTCGTACAGCTCTACTTGGGAGGGCTTTCTGTAGCAGGGTGTTACATTTACTTTCCCCTCACCAAACCAGAGCACTTTGTCTTTATGTGAATGAGGTGAAATATAGCCCTCATCCCTGGCCCAGGTCTGCAGTGCACCACCTATGGTAGCTGTGTGCCGGAGTTGTCTGCAGGCGGTTCATTGAAACATGCCTGAGAACATCTGCCTGCTCCATCACTGTCTTCTGGCACATGGAGTGCAGAACACCATCTTGTGGTCCCTCTGCTGGCCACCTCTCTAGACAGCCCCCACCCCCGCCCGCACAATCCTAGTTAACTGGAAATAGTATAAGGAGGACTATGGGACTATGCACTAGTGAACTTCTCCCACTGTATCTAAATTCATTGCTGCTGTATGAAGTGAATTCAAATAAGTCCCCATCTCAATACAGATTTCCTTTACACACTCTGGCACTTATTCCCCTGTTGCGGTCTGGTCATAAACAGGGGTGCTGGATCAATTTGTATAGTGGGGGTGCAGAGAGCCATTGAACCAAACTATAAACCCTCGATATGATGGGAAGCACTTCAAGCCAGGGGGTGCTACCGCACCCCCAGTTTTGGCATCTATGGTCATAAACCTTAGTCCCGAACTTTAAGTAATCCCATTGACTTCAATGGGGCTCCTCACGTCTTAAAATTCAGCCTGTGAATAAATCGTCATAGCATCGGGGCCCTAGATGGTAAGCTTTCTGGGGCAGTGACTTTCTTGTTATTTGTTTGTACAATACCTAGCACCATGGAGTTCTACCCTTTGACTAACACCCTGAGGTGATGCTACAATACAAATAAATAAATACATTTTAATAGTGACCTTTAAGTAAGAGAAGTCCCCCTTCCACCTCACATTATTGGTTTGGTATAATCTGTTGTATATTATGATAATTAGATCAGATTCCAAACACAAACTTCCCTTGGAAAAAAATCAGCTGATCATCTAGGTGTGTTTTTTGGTCTGTAGTGAGATTTATGAGCACATTACACAGAAATTTCCCTTTGCCACAGACAGCAGTGGTGACGGCAGGGAATGGCAAAGGAGTATCCAAGTTCTAAATGACATAAGTTGAAGAAGCAGCATGTTTTATGTGAGTATCGATTATCCAATGTACTTAGCTTAAAACAAGGTAAGAGAAAATGTTTATTTCTAAATATCAAATTTTTAAATCAGTCTCTTAGGATTATTTTGACTTAAATGAACAGTCAAGATTACTGCCTAGAATACAAGTAAGTTATGAGTCCCCTAAAGTCAGAACTAAGAGGGTATAAATATTTGAGTTGACAATGGACTGCTGTCACTGAGATAGTTACAGTGCAACATAGGCATTTTTCTTTCTTCTTTTTTCCACACAGGTGGAAAAGAATCCTCTAATTAGAAGAACACAGCAGCAAACTCTGAAAAATACACCAGACAGCCCTGAGCCTGCAAGTTACTCCACATTAGAGAAATCCTGCACCCATAAAGTCAATGGTGCGCCTTATAAGAATTCACCTATATGGAGATCAGTGCAGGATCAAGGCTTAAATTACCTTTACCAGCTGTTTGAATACACTTTTTGCAGGGCAAAGAAGTAAAGCAATTCCACTGCCATTACATAAGGCCAAATCCTGGCCAATGGTTCAGTAAACAAATACCTTATGATCTCTGCAGACCACTTGGCCTCTATGTCAGCAGAGCTTCCAATGACTCTCGAGGGGCAGTCCCCTCAATAGTGGTTGGATGGGCTATAAAGACACAAAACCCCACCCCAGGGGTGGTATCCTTGACTTTCTACAGCCATATATGGCAGTTGAGGAAATAGGGGAACGATGCAGAGAAGTTCTGTAGGGCTTCTTATGTATGTACAGTTATGCTAGTACTTTAAGGTTATGGTATGATTGGGCCTGATCTTGAAAAAAAAATACTGTAATAAGAAGTCTTCTAATTCCTTCCCAGAGTGCTGCATTTCATATTAGTGGTAGTTGATGCCAACTAATTTAGGCACTGATTCTGTCCTGAGCTCCACACAGGTGAACTGTTGATTGTTTAGCACAATTAAGTAGTTCTCATTATCATTATGGCAGTTATATGGGCACCATGTCATTAAATGCTGTCCTTCTGTGAATTCCTCACCGTTTTAATAGTCATTCATTTGAACTGTGTTATAATGTGCTTGTTATTAGGAAGCTTGTTACAAAAAAGTTTCAGATTATTTGTAACATTAATTGTCTACTTTTAATTTCAAAGAGTTCTTTGAGTAACAATAAGACATAGATTTTCAAATGAACTGCACTGACATCTTGAAATGTTCATAATAAAACCAAGCTGAGTTCAATAGGACTACTCATACATACATGTTTGTAGAATCCGAGTCACAGTGAAGATATATCGAGTCACCTTCTATGAAGTTTGATGGGAATAAATGTCAACGTTCACTTTCTGAAGAGTGTAGTTTGTTCTAACCAAGAAAATAGAGAAATTTTTATCCTAGTAATAAGTAATTTATAGTACTGATTAGGAATTTTCCATTGGAATGAATTTTGATGGAAAATGCAGTTTCCACAAAATCAAAATCTTCTCGGGGGAAATTTCAGTTTTGTGGAAAATTTTCCATTGGGGGAAATGAAAATTAAATATAATTTTGGGTCAGTTCAATAAAACATAAAACTACATTTCCCTATCAGTACATTACCTCATAGGAGTTGTAGTTTGGGCCCACATTCTGTCCTATGTGTGGGGCTCCCTAGAGGACTGCATCTCCTATAATGCAATGTGGACTATGCTCTGACCGAGTTCCATGTTGCATCATGGGAGTCACATGACTTCTGAGTACACTGTGTGGGCTGTAGTCTGTCCAAGGAGTCTGGCCTATAGGGGAGAATGAGGGCATCTTGCTCTTGACCTACAACTCGCATGAAACAATGAACTGTACAGAGAAAAAGCAGTGAAATATTGCACAGACAGGAAAAGAAATATTTCAGGTCAGTTCAGCAAACTGAAATAAAACATTTCAATTAAGAAATGTGAAAATGTTTCATTTTGATTAAAAATATCTAAAGGAAAATTTTCAGTGTATCCAAATTGAAATTGTTTTTTCTTCAGAAATTCCATTTCACAAAAAAATTGAAATTTGAATTTTTTATCTTAATTTGGGATGAGAGCAAATGTTGAACTGTCAGATTTTCCCACAGAATGGAAATTCTGAATTTCACGCTGCTCTAGTAATATATTGCATAATACATGAGCACCTAGAGACCACAAAACAATATTGTGGAATGGCGAAGAGGGAAGAAATAATTATGCATGTCTCTATAGTGAGAGACAATCTAAATATAGACTAATGGTGGGAGAAATACAGAGAGGTGAAGTTACTTGCCTAAAGTCACTCAGCGAGTCATGGCCAAGCCAGAATAGAACCCAGGTCTCTGCTCTACCCGGAGACCCACAATGCCTCTCTGAAGGTATGGCCATTTTCCTCTTTAATTTCCAATGTAACAATTATTTTTGTCGTGAACACTGTTACTTTGTATACAGATATTTGCTTTATTCCCCACTCCACCTCAACCTGTTAACCCAGAAAGTGAGACAGTATTTTGCTATCTGAATAGTTTATGCTGTCAAGTAATGATTTGCTAAAACTAGGGCTGTCTATTAATCATAGTTAACTCACGTGATTAACTCAAAAAAATTAATTGTGATTAATGCAGTTTTAATCGCACTGTTAAACAGTAGAATCCCAATTGTTGTGTATTAAATATTTTTGGATGTTTTTCTACGTTTTCAAATATACTGATTTATATTACAACACAGAATACAAAGTGTACAGTGCTCACTTTATATTATTATTTTTATTACAAATATTTGCACTATAAAAAAGATAAACAAAAGAAAAGGTATTTTTCAATTCACCTCATACAAGTACCATAGTGCAATGTCAAATGTAGATTTTTTTTGTTACATAAGTGCACTCAAAAACAAAACATTGTAAAATTTTAGAGCCTACAAGTCTACTCAGTCCTACTTCTTGTTCAGCCAACTGCTAAGAAAAACAAGTTTGTCTACATTTGCAGGAGATAATGTTGCCCTCTTCTTATTTACAATGTCACCTGAAAGTGAGAACAGGCATTTGCATGGCACTTTTGTATCTGGCATTGCAAGTTATTTACGTGCCAGATATGCTAGGCATTCATATGCCCCTTCATGCTTCAGCCACCATCCCAGAGGACATGTTTCCATACTGATGATGCTCATTAAAAAAAATAATGCGTTACTTAAATTTGTGACTGAACTCCTTGGGGGAGAATTGTACGTCTTCTGCTCTGTTTTACCCGCATTCTGCCACATATTTCATGTTATAGCACAGCGGTTCCCAAACTTGTTCCGCCGCTTGTTCAGGGAAAGCTCCTGGTGAAAGCCGAGGGAACTGCGGCCACTGGGCCACTGGGAGCTGCGATCAGCCGAACCTGCGGACTGCGGCAGGTAAACAAACGGGCTCGGCCCGCGAGGGGCTTGACCTGCACAAGTGGCGGAACAAGTTTGGGAACCACTGTTATAGCAGTCTCGGATGATGACCCAGCACATGTTCATTTTAAGAACACTTTCATTGCAGATTTGACAAACACAAAGAAGGTACCAATGTGAGATTTTTAAGGATAGATACAGCATTCGACCCAAGGTTTAAGAATCTGAAGTGCCTTCCAAAATCTGAGAGGGATGAGGTGTGGAGCACGCTTTCAGAAGTCTTAAAAAAGCAAAACTCCAATGTGGAACCTGCAGAACCTGAACCACCAAAAAAGAAAATCAATCTTCTGCTGGTGGCATCTGACTCAGATGATGAAAATGAACATGCATCAGTCTGTACTGTTTTCAATCATTATAGAGCAGAACCTGTCATCAGCATGGACACATGTCCTCTGGAATTGTGATTGAAGCGTGAAGGGATATGTGAATCTTAAGCACATCTGGCATGTTAATATCTTGTGACACCGGCTATGACAGTGCCATGCGAACACCTGTTCTCACTTTCAGGTGACATTGTAAATAAGAAGCAGGCAGCATTATCTCGTGCAAATGTAAACAAACTTGTTTGTCTGAGCGATTGGCTGAACAAGAAGTAGGACTGAGTGGACTTGTGGGCTCTAAAATTTTACATTGTTTTATTTTTGAATGCAGGTTTATTTGTATATAATTCTACATTTGTAAGTTCAACTTTCATGATAAAGGGATTGGTCTACAGTACTTTTAATGGGGGGATTGAAAAATACAGTTTCTTTTGTTTTTTTTACAGTACAAATATTTGTAAGAAAAAATAAATATAAAGTGAGCACTGTACATTTCGTATTCTGTGTTGTAATTAAAATCAATATATTTGAAAATGTAGGAAACATCC
The DNA here is from genome assembly GCF_965152235.1 of Eretmochelys imbricata. Classification (NCBI taxonomy): domain Eukaryota; kingdom Metazoa; phylum Chordata; order Testudines; family Cheloniidae; genus Eretmochelys; species Eretmochelys imbricata. Next base: position 94,529,237 of record NC_135580.1, read on the forward strand.
AAAAATATTTAAATAACTGCTATTTTATTATTTTTAACAGCATGATTAATCACACAATCACAATTAATTTTTTTAATCGCTTGACAGCCCTAGTTAAAACTTGAGATGTGAATGTATTTTGTGATGTGTAATTTAGGGCCCAGACCCTCAGATGGTGAAAGGCCTATGAGTTTGAAAGGCCTATAAGGTGAAAGGCCTATAAGAGGGTCAAGGCCTACAAGTTTGGCTATTAATTATGAAATGTCTTTAGGGAGCTCCTCAGCCTTTTGTCTTAGTCTATTTGGTACTAAAACTATAAACATTTCTTCTCAATTTTATTTCACACTTTTGATTAGGACAATTTGCAATGGTTAGAGTAATGAAGTGTTGCTAGATAATAGGACTAACATACGATGTTTTAGCTATCTTGCTGAACTTTACTTAATTAGGAATTTTCATTAACTCTCTCTTGTTTTTCTCCATGCACAGAAGAGAAAGTCAACTTAAAGGAGTCAGTAATTATCTACTTTCTCAAAAGAAAAGGAGTACTTGTGGCACCTTAGAGACTAACAAATCTAAGGTGCCACAAGTCCTCCTTTTCTTTTTGCGAATACAGACTAACACGGCTGCTACTCTGAAACCAAACACACAATAGTGAATTACTGCTCCAATTCGTAGATTTCAAGGCCTGTTGGGACCATTATGATTACCTACTCTGGTCTTCTGCATAACATAGGCCATCAGACCCTCCGAGGTTCTAAGTAGCTGCAGCTCCTTTTGAACACAGATTTTATATGGAGGGACTGAGTTATCATTTCTCATGAAAGCAAACTGCAATAAATCAGTGGAGTTGTGCCAGCTGAATTAGGAGTTTCCATTCTTCATTCAAGGTAGTATATCCACAGTAAGGACTCGCCCTTCAGTCAGGAAAATATAATTTCTTAACTTTATAAATGAATAGGCTCATTACTTATGCAATTTAATAGTGAAACTGTTCTCTGTATCACTGTCATTGTAATGCATTCTGCACTCAGCAGATTGACTTTCTCTCATGTTTCTTGCATTTTATGAAATGCGCTTAAAATACCTCTCCCCTTCCAGCTAAATCAAATGCTAGCTGACCCCAGTGCCCCACTTTCAGTCAATTTACATTTAACTCTGCCTTTTAGTCCCTGTTGGGCTAAGGGTTCTAGTCTTTAGCTTAACCTTTGTTATTGAAACTTAATATATTGAAAAATGTTATTTTCTTGCTATTATAACATGCCAGCATTAATAGAGTTTTTCTGTGAAAATTTCATTCGGTAAAATTAATGCAGGGTTGAAACATTTTTAGGCAATTTCATTTACTTGCTGCTTGCAATCCTCTTCAGATGGTGAAATCCATTGGTACACTAGCTGGACATGGGCTTAGTCCTACAGTATAGTAATGGTATACATTACTTGATATATAACAAAGGACCCACACTGGTGTGGTGCTGAATTCTTCTAAGGAAGAGAGGCTGAGCGTTTAACTCTCACTGTTGTAAAATTCCCTTTTCTCTGTGCTAGGATTTCTGATTTCCATCCGGCAGGGTGTAATCATAGCCCTACTGAAGTAAATGGCAAAGCTACCATTGACTTCAGTGGGGCCAGGATTTCACCACTGATGTGTATCTATAGAGAGCACAGTTAGAATAGAGAAGTATTTAGGAATGAATAAAGCCTAGAAGAGAGAGGGGTTATTATTAGCCCTCTTATCATGATGGCTGCCTAGATCCTGATCACAGGTAGTTTAGTTTGTTTCTTCAGCTCAGTGTTCTGAACCAAAGCAGAAGGAAGCTCTGATTCTGAACACTTAGTTTAAACCGTGATTGTGGGGATTTCTCCTCCTTTTTTGTGTGGTTGTTTGAGCCAGGTTCTGAAAAGTCCATTTGTTGGACTTTGAGATTCTGATTCCTGACTTAAACCTGGTCTGCCTGATGTGTCAAAAAGAACAATTGTGTTGTCTCCAGAAGATAATGTCCATCTTCTGAATATTAGATTTTTCCTAATGGAGGACTTAGAGTTCCATTAACTTCAACAGGAGGATGACCTGGGCCCATTATGCACCTAACTCAAACAACACATGTGGAAAAGCAAACTATAAAACAAGTAGGCTTTCTTTCTAATTAGTGATATATGGAATGGCTTTGCAGACATTTTATTTTTTGTGTACTTTCAAACTAATTTTCATTAGAACTTCTTGGCAATAATTTGGCTGTCAAATTTTCCTACTCACACAAACTCTCTGCATGCTTTTTTTTTTTATTAGAGCTAGTTAGGAAATTTTGCAACCAACTAGAGTTTCATCAGAAAATAGGTCATCAAACCCAAAATGTATTGCAAAAATGGTTTGAGGGCCAACAAATGTTTGTCGACTCACAGGCACAGTTCTGACAGAATACACATAGGGTTGCCACCTGTCCAGGTTTTCCCAGGATCATCCGTTTTCTGAGATAGCTGTCCTGGGAAATGTGTAAGGCTGTTCAATACACATCACCAGCTGTTCATTTTTATGGGCTCAGGATTATCTCAGCTTGTTGTTTTTATTTTTAATTTTTAGGTACCTCAGAGCTGTCAACCTTAGAAGTGTCTCCCAGGCTGGTTTCCCCCATCAGAAACCTGCCTGTTTCCCTGGCTGGCTGCTGGGGACCCCAGGTTTTCAGGGTCAGTGGCTCTGAGGCAGCCCTACCATGTAGGCTGCCCTGGGCCAATGGGAGACTGAAAGCCCTGGAGGCAAGAGCTGTAGTCGAGGGCTTGGCTCCCAGTTGTGAAGCAGTGAATGAATGTCTTGAGAATCCCAGATTAAACTGGGGTTTCCAAGCTCCTTGCTGCAGAGCTGGAGAGTCAGTTCTAGCTGGGGCTCTCATGGTCTAGGCCCCGGGATCCACACAAGTGAAAATGGAAGCCCGAAGAATCCCAGCTCAGGTCAGGGCTCTCAGGCCTTCTAAGCTCTTTGCAGCAGAGTTAGGAGCCTGGAAGTTGTCAGAAAGGCTTCCAGGTTCCATGGCTTCAGTCCTTGAAACCAGCTGCCTTAGAAGTCTATAAGCCCGGGGGTCCCTGGCCAAGGCCAGCCTCATGTAGGGCTGCCCCAGTGCTGCATATCCTATAGCCCTGGCAGCTGCCACATTTTTTTAAAGGTCTATTTCCAATCCAGAACAAAAACAAATGTCAAAATATCAATAATTTCTTATGAGCCTGAAATCCTAAATAATAATCATCATCATCATTTGGAAACACTGGCACATGATATTTTCAAAAAGAAATATACTCCCCATGTCTGGCATTTGCTGACTGAAATTAACATTCTTGTCAGTTTTCCAGCTGCTATGAGGGGTGAATATTTTATACAGCTTCTTATACCACACTGTTTAGTTCCAGGAGGGAAAATTATTCTGCAGATCAATCAGTTTGCTTCACAGATCCAGTAAAAATAACATAACAAAGCTTACTTCCTGGTCAAACTTCCTCTGAAGAAGGTTAATTTATTTATTTCCATGAAATTATTCCCAGTACCTTTCCCCCCTACTGTTTTCTCTCCCCTCCACCCCCTCCTGTCATTTTAACACATATAAAAAAAATCTCCAAAACAAATAATTTGTATGATGGAGATTCACAAAGACAGCTGGGCAGCCACACTAATCAAAGATCGTTTATTTATCAGACCAAAAGAAAATGTAATGCTGTGACTATCACTTTTATAGGATGGGAGTCTGAGAAGGATCCACATACCTTGTTTTAATGACGTAAAAGAAGGCTCCATCCTCTCTTAGGTTGTTGGGTTTTTTTCCTTTAAAAGCCTGATATTTGGTTTACTTTATCTGTTTTGGCTTCAATTTCAGCAGCAGAGAATAACTGATAAAATTAACTGCTTAACTGATTACATGTATACCCTTTTTAAAGCTTCTTTTAATTTTGATTGCTTAACTAAAGACAGGAACTTGAGAGTTGAATTTAGTTCTCTGAAGTTTTATTACCTATCTTTAACAGCAGCAACTAATAACATAGGATATGAGAAAACAAAAGTAGTATTAGACTATGATTTAGCTAACCAACTAGAAAATTTGTTGACAAACATTTAGGCTTTTAGAATTGAATCGCATAACTGCAATAGAAGAATATTACTAATACTTAATAACTATCTTGGGAAGATTAGTTTGTTTAGATTTTTGACTAAGAGTCCCTTACTTAGGTCAATTGGCTATTAACTCAAGTGTTGCTAATGCAACAGATGAAAAACAATCCAAAGCTAGATCACAAGACAATTGGTAAATTACTTCCAGGCCAGTTTACTCAGGTCTCCTTCCCAATGCATCTATAGTAGTCAACTCTTGTTATCTGTTTCCCAATGAATGATATCAGTCCCAAGACCTAACTAACACTCCTACCTATCTCATAGAAACTCCTACATTTGTGACAGACTGTAGAGACTGAGTGTCAGTTCAAAAAGTTTGTACAATTGGTCATATTTTATACACCTAGAACTCGAAGGCCAGTCTGAAAGCATTTGCTAGGGTAGATAGATACAGAGTTCTACAATCTTAGTTTTAAAAAAAGTAATTTGTTTAGTTTCAAAGCAACTTTACGTCAATCTTGACTGGAACCTATTACAAAACAAAGTCATACACTGTAACTGTGTGACAGTCTTTAAGACCCATACACAAGCATGTACACTTTCTTACTAATTAGGTACTCAGTTTCAGGAAGTGGTCAACTGACTGATGTGGGTCATTACCCTTGAGAAAGTCTCTGTGTTATTTATCACCAGATCTTTGCTCAGCCATCAGCTTTCAGATCAGTTATTGTTCACAGCAGGAGCTGACACTGAAAACACAAGTGGAACAAAGAACAGAGAGGACTATTGTCTTTTTTCTGGTGGACAGCAGGAAACCCAAATCTCTGGAAAATAGAAAGAGACCGTTAATGGTGCTTATCTGAGATAGGTGCTTGATGTTACCAGGAGGACTCCCAGGTGCCCAGCCTAGGACCTCACTCTTCTCCCTTCCAGGTGTCTTTAGCTTTTGAGAAGCAATGTGCTGAAGGAGATAGGCTCCTTTATTCTATTTCTGCTGGGTTGTCAGCTTGGTTCAGCTTGGTTCTTTTTTTTTTTTTTTTTTTTCTGGGAGTGCTGGCATGGACCAATCAGAGGATCTTCTGAAGATTCAAAATGTCCAACCAAAATGAGAGATTGCAACTGGGACTGGCATTTTCTAGATCTTGTCACCCCAGTATGTGTAAGACAAGCTAGGCCGTAGCTGTTGGTACAACCATCTTGATACATACCTTGAACACCAGCTGGTTTGCTCCAATCAGCAACTTATCTCTGTAAGTTGTTTTCTGTGGGCCTCTTTGAATTGCATCCCTTGGTCTCCTCTGCAGTTATGGTTGCTGAAGTTGCAGTTTATTTGCAAACACTCTACTAGTTGCTGAAATATCCAGTTTAAGGTTCACATAATTTGTACAAAGTTCCTCCATATTCTTTGATGCTCTTTAAACTTGTTCTAACAGTCCATTATACATTGCAAAGTCACTTCAAGATCTGTTGTTCTCCAGCAGGCTAGAACAGCTGTATAAATTTCCATTTCTATCATCTTGTTTAAGCAACTCTGGTAGAACCCTGGTATGTATGGCTGATCTGAGTCAGTGCATTATTAAGCAAACAGTTATATTTGTCATTATTCAACTTTGTGATCACTTTGTGTCCTTATAAACATACTATTTGGTATCATTTTCTTTTATTAACTGTCTCTTTCAGCACAAGTGTATTTCACTAACTTGACAGGATAAGCATGCTTGATTGCAAACATTAGCCTGACTTCTTAGAATTAATAGAAATCAATCCTGCTCTCTCCTAACAGGATTGCCCATGAGGTAAACCCTGTCATTAATATTTACAATATTTTGCCCAAAGCTGCATCACTTATAGTTGACTTCCCTTTTATATACATTTCTATTATAATATTAGATTCCATCGGGTTGCCTATTTGACTGATGTATTTCGCACATCACATAATATCACTGTTTCATCATAATTTAATTTTTTTTAATGTATTTACTTATTCACAGAGAGAGAAACAAAGGGGAGGTCCACAGCTTCACCAGTGGTACACTCTTGTGAAAGGCTGCTGCAATTCTAAGTTTTCTCAGACTATTGAAGAAATCTATCTGTTAGACCTTGGGTTTTTATTTTCTTAGCCCTCTGTTCTGTCTTTCTAAAAGGCCTTGATGCCTGGGCAGTTCTTAAATAGTAATAACTCATAACTTTGAAGCCTCAGTTACTACAACAGACAATAAGAGCTTTAAACAATCCTTTATAAATTTATTATGAGCTATTCGCCTGTGCCCAGGAAGCACAGAGAAGGAGAAATTTTCAATGTAAATCTAGTTTAATTGCATTTTATCAGAGGAGGCTATCAGATCATATTTTTACCACATATGAAATGCATGAAAGTCAGAGAGTTCTGATAACTTATAAATAAGAAAACACGGCACTTACGTAAGGTCCCAACACAGCAAAAGAAGAGAAATAATAGATATCTACCCTTCTTTACAATCAAACAATCTATTAGAGAGATACTGTCAGATAAGGTTATGGATAATTAAGAAAAGAAGAATGCTTGTTTAAAAACTATATCTGGGCCATTTCTACTGGATCGTTTATTTCTTTAGTTAAGAGAAAACAAATAGCTGGATCTATTGGCCACTGAAATCAATGGGAGTTGCATCAAGCCTCCTTACCACATGAAGTTGCTGGTTTGCTATTAATTACATCTTTTTGCCCTGATCTTGTTTCCAACCACCTGGCTTATTTACTAAACCACAAAAGCAAAATCAGTGCATTAAGTTCAGGGTTGTTTTTTTTTTTTTTTTTTTTTTGTGTTCCCAGGGAATGCAGTTGTATAATGGGAAACAAAAAGAATCTGAAAAGTTCAGAGTAGGGTGCAGCAATGTTTTCATGTAAATAAAACATGCTTATTATAACTAAACATAGTTCTTCCCCCATTAGCTAGGAGAAGTGCAACATTTTTCACAGAAAGCAGACAGTTTTTGTGAAAAATGGAGTTGAGTTGAAGACCCAATTTTCCTTCAGAAAACCAGTTTTGATGGATTGTTTTTTACCACTCTGAGTTAACATGTATGCTTTGATTTGTCTTACAATGAAATGTTTTCCCCATTGCAAACCAACCATTTGCAATATGTGTTAAAGTCTAAAATCATTCAAGTACTTGGCTACTCAGTCACTGGCACTTCCCCCCACACTTGTCTCAGGAAGACTTTCCCAGTGTTCTCCCATTCATAGCCAAGTAAAGAAGTAAAATATAGAGTAAAGAAAATAAGTGAACTCAAACTAAACTATATCTAAATTGCAGCTGCTGGAACCTAGTTACTCCTAACGAGCCCTTCAAACTCTATTTACTATCCATGAGTCTGAAAACTTCCATACATTTATTAAAAGTTTTGAAGCATCTCAATATCTGTTCTTCTTTTAAGAAAGCTCATCTTTATTAATGGAAAAGAGGAACCTTCAGAAGAGGAACGCTCCAGTTTTGTTCTGAAGCTATGTTGCCCAAAGGGCTTTGTCAAGGCCACTCCTTTGAAGCTACACAGAACAGCAGCAGTTCAGTCCTGTACTGAGACCACTGTATAGAGCAGACAACCAGGGACATACCAGCTCTGTATATCTCTGAGCCCCCATGAGGGGGGAAAAAAAACCTAGCACTAACAACAAAACAAAAACCCAAACATCATTAATAAAAATCTTACGCTCTCTTCCACAGATTGTAGCACTGCAAGGACTAGTATCACTTCATAACACTACCACTGAGCGCACATAAGAAAATAATTTCAGAAAAGTATACTACAGAAAACAAACTGACTACCCTTCTGCAGGTTCTGCTAACAGCCTAAAATTCATACACAGGCCTTTCTAAAAACAAACAATGCAGTGAAGACTTGAGGGAGGGAGATGGGAAGCATCAAAACAATTCAGCAAAGTTCACATGCAGTGTGTGTGCGGGGGGGGGGCACATTACATAATGTTTGTTGTCATAGTGTCTGAGCATCTTTCAGAGTTAAAGTTACATAATCTACCTGTAGAAGGAAACATTAAATGTTAGTGGACTAATAGCTATTGGCCAACATTTTCTAAAGTGACTAGTGATTTTGGGTGCCCAGCTTCAGACACCAGTCTGATTTTCAGAAAGTGCTGAGCAACCCCCAGCTAGAAATCAGCCTTTTCCATGTGGTCCAAATTTAGCACCAAAAAGTCCAGGCACTCAAAGTCACTAGTCTCTTCTGAAAACCTTGGTCATCATACTTCTCATATGATGATTTTTACATATGACCCTATCCAGATGTGATCTCTGTCTGATAACTCATCTCTTACGCAATTGAAGAACACTATCTAAATCCTATTGATATTGAGGGGGCAAAGAAAAACAGCCCAATACCCACCCTCACCATCTCAGTTTTGAATTTGTTGAAATTTGTAGGTTCCTAATGTGTTAAATATTTTCAAGTTGACATTTTCTATTGCTTAATTTCCAGCAATATTAATGTCCATATTATAATATGGATCTGGTCAATTACATATATTTATGCACAATATTGACTTTAAGGACCATATATTTTAATTAGATACCGATCTGCTTATCTCAGAATTAGCACTATCCTTCATTTTAGACATAAAAATTTAATAGGCACCTCATTAAACACATTATTCTCTTAGATTAATTGTGGGAATTAATATGAGTAAAAGTGAACATCCCAAAGTAAAGTCTTATCTTGCTTTGAGAAATGGTGCCATCCATCAACATTTATCATGTAATCAAATACATGTAAAGTATGGTAATTGTTGTTTAGTATAAAAGGGTACAAAAGGAGAGAAATGAGAGAATTAAAACTAGGGTAGAACATTATCTTAATGCCTGTTTCACCTCACAACTAGTTAGCATAAGCCCAGCTAATTAAAAAATAAATCTTTCCAGGTTTTGCTATGGATAGATGTGCATTGTATGCAATCCTTAAAAGAGGGAAAAGGAAGATTAGTGAAATGCAGGCCTCTATGTATAGCTGGAAGCATAAGCTCAGCCCTGCTTTCTGATATGGATCAATACTCTTGGCAAAGTATTCTAGGGTCTGATCCAGCTCTCGATGAAGTCAGTGGGAGACTTCAGGCTCTATAGTCATTTGCTGTCTCTCTCTCTTTGGCCCAATGAAAAGTTACATATTTAAACAAAGTGGAATAGTTTCAATGTGAACCACTGTGAGCAGAATAGCCTGTAGGCTGCCCTGGGAGGAGGAAGAATTGACTTCAAGTCCTGCCTCCAATTAATATTTAAGTAGTTATACAAAATAAAACAGTTGCAAAAGGACAGATCGAGAGTAACCCAACCCACACTACCCTACAGCCTGGGGGTTTAAGCTGGGAGGTGTGGATCTGAGTTCAAGTCTCTGCTAAAGAGTGGAGATTCAAACCTAGATCTTCCACAGCATGTGGAAGTGAGCTAACCACTAGGCTATGGGGAAGGGGACGTGTATGCTTTTTCTTTTTGCTGAAGCAGACTGTGAAAAACTTCTTTCCAGCTGACCCTATCAAGTCAAATTTGAAAATAATTTCAGGTTGATCAAAAACTTCATTTTTCAGCAAATAAACTATTTGTCTGAAAAAAAGCTGACCAGCTCTAGTCGAGGGATCATTTCACTCTTCACTAGTATACAACTATCTTTGTGGGAACTATTTAGTAGTGTACTGCAACACTCACTAGTGGTTTAGCACATGGATTGAAGGATGTTGTGTCTACTTAAATCAGCAGGTTGAATTTGAACAGGCAGAAAGCAGTCTCCTGAGCTGGAATCTGACACCAGGTTTAACCTTAAAAACAACATGGAGTCTGGTGGAATTTTAAAGACTAACAGATTTATTTGAGCATAAACTTTCGTGGGTAAAACCCCCACTTCTTCAGTTGCAGCTGAAGAACTGGGTTTTTACCCACGAAAGCTTATGCTCAAATAAATCTGTTAGTCTTTAAGGTGCTACCGGACTCCTTGATGTTTTTGTGGATACAGACTAACACGGCTACCCCGTGATACTTGACAGGTTTAACCTTGATTTTTTACAGCATATTTAGTAACTACAAGTGATACTGACATTTTGTGTTTTGTCCAAAATATAAGTGCAATTCGCATGAAACGTGGGGTCTGTCTGCTTGGCAGATTAAGCTCTGAGGGCAAGTATTCTTTTCACCATTTTTTGACCAGATCTACTTCCACAGTCACATAGTAAATCAGATCCAAGTGAGATCAATCTGAATTAGAAGCCAGGGTACTTGTGGCTGTATATCATTGGTTCAAAAGATAAGGTTTCAAAATATTGTCGCAGCATTCCTATTCTAAGGACAGAGAAATGATTTGTGCCTCCCTTAATGAAAAAAAAAATGAATTGCTGGGAAACCTTTACTGGGGAAAAAATGAATAATAGATCACGCATCTGGAAGTCTGTGTTAAAGATGTGGATGAGACTGTATTCATATTTCTTTTTGTTTGAATTTTATTGACTTCAACTTCCAGTTTGTACTGGCCCTTTAAAGGAGACTGTGGTGAAGCATGGGTGAGCACAGAACAAGGGAATTCTGGGAGGTGTAGTTCCCTTGGGAACCATGGGAACTGTAGCTGAAGCAAGGCATGCTGGGAAAGAGTGCCAGAAATATAAACAGCAGCCTATGCTTAGAATGCAGAGAGTGAGAGCATGTGTTATGGGATTGTCTATAGAAAAATAAATTAGACCAGGGAAAGTTCAAGGCTTAGTGACATTCTCTTGGCTGAAAGGTCTATGAGGAAATCTTGTAAAGAGTGAGGGCCTTGAAAGGAGTGGGGAAAAAAGGAGTTCTGTGGAAGGTCAGTTGAGTAGAAGACTGCTTATGGGAACTACACTGAAAAGTGACAATTTAGCTCTGTGGTGTCAGGAGGAGGAGGAATTTCTCCTGGGATGGAAGAAGGGGTGCATGCTTCTTATGTGTACCCCCTTCTTATTTAGGCCTGTGCCAAAGACTAGGAGGAAGCCCCACCCTGCACTCTTCTGCATCAAGGGAAAAGACTCTATGGACACTGGGAAGAAGCTTGTGGCTGGGGATGCCAGGGAACTGCTTTGTTTCATTTGGATTGTTACATTACTCCAAAAGTGGACTTCTTGGTTTGGCTGGAGGACTAAGCTCCACTGAAACTCCATGCCAGTAGAAGGTGAACCCTGCTACAGGAGAGGTAAGCCAAATCCCTATATGACCATGGAATCATGTTATGCCTTTATCTGCTAGATTAAAGAGCCCTCTGCAACATAGCCAGGGTACACAGCGAATAGCTGTATTACCTCAGCTCTCTAACCTGAGGTACCTTTTATACTGCTTCATGGTAAGAACAGCCACTCCTGGTCTGCTCACATGCAGCATCCAGCATGTAAGTTACTCCCAGTTATAGTGTATGAGTGCTACATCCAGCCACTCTTGAATTGCACTGCAGAGTAATGCCAGCAAATTCCCAAACCCAGACTTTCCCCAGAAATGTATGCTTTGTACTGCCCAGTTCTCTCCTGGACAATACAGACTCCATATGAAGTTCATTTTATTAATAGAAAATGATATGCACAAATTCCGTTATTCCAAATAGCGTTTCCCTAATATGTTGGTTTAGATAAAACAAGTTTATTAACTACAAAAGGATAGATTTTAAGTGAATATAAGTAATGATGCATAAAAGTCAGAACTGGTTATAGGAAGAAAAAAGTAAAACACAACTAACACGTAACTTAACAGCCTAGAGTGAGCAAAGGTCTTTCTTATCGTGTTTCAGTAGTCATATTAGCTGAATTTCCTCCAGTCAGGATCCCTCCCATAGTCCAAATACCACTTTTTTTTTCCCTTCAGGTGTTGTGGATGCTGCAGGCAGAGAGAATGGGAGGAATAATTTGGGGTGTCTCCTCTCCTTTTTATAGTTCTTTCTCTTCTTTGAGAAGCATCTCCAGCTGAGGTTCAGGAGACAGAAAGTCTATGGACAGGAACCCCAAGCTGTTTATTTGTCAAGATGTAAATTTTCGCCTACACCCTCTTTCCTGCCAAAGAATGGCCATTTAACCAGGTGATGGCCCATTTAATTTTGTTGACATCTGCTTTCCTTTTGTCTCTGGGGAACTGGTTTTTGGCTGCTCACCAGACTTGGAACATGTCTTAGTAGTACCATACAGTAGAATCTTATAACTTTAGATACAATGTTACTACACACATTTTACCAGAACAATAATGGCCAGCAATTTATGAGTTTTCAAATAATACCCTATAAGGCATACTTTGTACAAAATTATCGTCGTCCTGTAAAAGGGGTGAACACATCACACCCCCTAGTATTAGATAGATTCTCACCATGTAGAACTTATAAAATGATTAAAATAACATGTTAATGTAAGCTAATATCTGAAGGAACTCTCCCCTGCCATCTATTGATGAAGTGGGGTGGGGGGAAAGACTTCAGGAGCAGACTATATTTGCTCAGACACACCTTCTTTGCCTAGGTGATTAGCTGACAGACCTGTACAGTTCTGCTGCCCTTGAGTCATATAATAAGGACAATAACATTACCCCTGCATTCAAGACTAAAGTGAACTTTAACCCAAAATTGATCACTTTGGCAAAGCAGATCTGTTTGCTGGTCATCTAGGGTAAGCAGGTATGTCTGTGCAAATGCATTCTGCTCCTGCAGTATCCCCCCGCCCTCCGCCCCACACTTCATTCAGACCTTGGCTTACATTAACTTTTTCTAAGTAGGTTATGATCCTTTAGACCATTATGGTAAAATGTGTCATTCAGATCTCAAATCACTTCTTGTAGCTCTTCTCTGAACCCTCTACAAGTTCTGAACACTTTTGTTAATATGGTTTCCCTATTCATGCTCAATATCACTGTGTTAATACATCTAGAATCATGGTAGCACTTTTATCAGTGTGTTGAGCTGACTATCTAAAATGACCCTTAAGTACTTTTCAGAGTTGCAGATTTCCAGGATACAGGCCCACATCCTGTAAACATAGCCTCCATGGGACTTCCTACATGAACGCCCTTGAATTTGGCTATATACAAATCACACATTTGATTGCACCTACTTTATGAAGTGTCCAGATTTCTCTACCCTTATCACTATTATCTTTGTCATCTGCAAACTTTACTAGCCTTTACTTCATGTTTTCTTTCTTATCACTGATAAAATTATTTAGTGTTTGTTGTAGAACAGACCTTGGTTGGACTCAGTTTGAAGCACCCCTGCTAGTTGATAGTTCCCCAGTAACAACTGTTTGACTGACAGATCGTAAGATTTTAGTCCATTTAATATATGCCATATGGATTTTTGTATAATGCTAGTTGGCGTTCAATCTTCATGTTGCATGGAATGAAGTCAAATGCTTTACAGAAGCCCAGGTATAATATTCTATCAACGGTTACCTGTATCAACTTGATTGCAGGTGTAGATTTGGCCTTTGTTCATGTAGTTTCTCTCTTGGACTTGTGTCTCATTTTGATATTGCACTGGTTATTATACAGCGCTCTGGTCATTTTTCAACCTTCATAGGAATATTTTAAATACTCCTTTTTCTTTTCACTTTCCTGGTCTGTGCCTAAATCTCCCCAGGGAGGCAAGTCTTCTATTTTGGAAAAAAAACATTGTTTGGATGCATGGCTCCTTTGGCTACACTGAAATAGGAGGGAGCAAAGAAGTGAAGATGTTAGAAGTGGGTGAAAGAGGGAGAAGATTCTTTATATTACTGTAGCTCCTAGAAGCCCTAACCAAAACATGGGATTGATGAGTGCATTCAGAGCCTAGTGGGGGGAGAAGTGATGAGAGAAGCCATCTGGGGCAGTGACTTACCTAACACAAGCCTAACCTAGACAAAGGGTCAGAGAAGAAAAGTATTATTACTGTCTTAATTTGGAGAATTGGGGCACAGAGAGGTGAAGTTGATTGCCCAAGGTCATGTGGCAATCTGCGGAAGTGCTGGAAAGCAAACTCAGATCTTCTGCGTCCCAGTCAGTGCCTTAACCACAAGAATATCTGTTCTTTTTCCCGCTTATTCTCTCATATTTGACTAGAATTGGTCAGAAGTATTTCAGCCTCATTGGGCTAAATGTATCCCTAGTTATCGCTCAGTGGAGTTAAAACCGAAGATGCTTTTAGCCCATTATGTTTATTTGGGGACATGTTATTCTGTACAGGGAACAACATACAGCACATTTTAGAGAAGGGCAATAAAGCACTGTTAAGATATGCAGTAAAGATATGCAGTAACTCTCCAGAATGTGCAAGAGATGCACTACCAAAGAATCATTAAAAATCAATGACTCTCATTAGAAAGCTGTCTTTCTGCCTTATACCATTAATTTAATCTGCTTAGAAATCCCTATTAACCATTAGTCATTAAACTCATGACAGTTATAGAGATTAGATAAACCTGTGCTCAGAGCTCAGAAATAGATTGTGATAATCATATAAGATTGTATTACTTAAAAGAAACAATTTAGATGCATTGCACCCTTCATGGTTTATATCAGTCGATACAAATATCCTAAATAACAACTATATAGTTGAGCGAGTTTATTTTGAAGTTGATTCTCTGTGTGACCTATATAGAGTTGAAAAGAAATGATTTACTGAAGTTATCTCCATGAAATAAATGCATTATCCCTAAGTCTTCTCAATCAGACGTAAATAGGCCAATAGAATGAAATTCTAATTGGTGAAGCCTCCAGGACTCTGTACTTTTGAACCTCAAGGTACCTACCTGCCTGTGGTTACTGCAGTAATCCCAGTACCTGGAGCAATTTCTGTTCACACTTCAGTAGCTGGGTTCATCCAGATGTTTGTGTGTGTAAATAAGAAATACTCTGAACTCCTGCCAATTTGTGAAAGAGGATTGTTCTCCAGTTGTTAGGAGATGGTGCCAAGCCCTTGGAAGGCTTTAACGTGACTCTTGTTTCTGTGACTTATCTCTATGCTGAACTTTTTCTTGTTACCTATGTCCCTTCTTAAAGTATAGAAGTAGGATTAGGTCCTGCTCAAAGTGCTTTCCAAAGCCAAGGAATTATGGGATCAATTGTCAGCCATCTTATGTTCACACAAAAGAGAAGAAGAGATTTCGAGGCATGCAGCTGACACATTTGCTTGGACTTTCCCACATCAGGGTGATGGGGAAGGAGCATTCTCCATGAGGGCCACCACTCCTCATCCCATGCGTCTGGATGTGTGCAGGAATGGGAAGTGGGGGAGCCTGGGTTCTGCTTTACCCCTCTCAGCTCATCACTAGCTGACACAAATCAGAAAGCAAATTGGTGCAGACTATTCCCTCCCCTAGTGCAAAAGGAAACAAGGTCCTAATTTTCCCCTGAGTCACATTCTGTTCCCTGCTCTGCTTGTGGAGCAGAAGAACTATAAACTGTTCTTTGGCACCTTGCAGTCCACTGTTGCTAATCTAACCTTCTGTAACTGCGAGGCATGATTATACTGTTATGGCAGATGTCATCGTGTGGCACCGCTACACTTAATCTACCAAGTTATTCTTCTTCGTGTGTGAACAAATGTTCAGTCTTTGGAGGACATGTTGTGGTGTTAGTTTGGGGTATGCCAGGGTCTGTATAGAAGCAGTTTCTGGGAGAGAAGCAGTGGTGAGCAGCATGATAGTTTGCTCAGTGTTGGTCTCTGATTAGAGTCCATTCTGGAGGTAGAGTTGTTCCCTGGGATTTGGGCATTGGTGTTGGACTGAGATTCCTCCTGAAAAAGTTTTTTGCTTGCATGCTGTTTGACCAAGAAGTTACACAACTGGTGTATATGTGTCAATAAACTTACACTTAGGGCTTGTCTATGCAAGAAAATTCTGGATTAAGATTGGTTGGGACTGTAAAGCAGAATAGCTATTCTAGAATACCTCTGTAGACAAGCCCTTAGACTATACCTGGCTTCCTAGTTGGGAAGAAATCAGTCTGCAGGGCCCTGGAACTCTTCTGCTGCTCTTCTGTTGTACCTGGAAAGTGGTACAAACTGAAAGGCACATGTTAACTTCTGTCAAGGTTCCTCCCCCACTCTGAACTCTAGGGTACAGATTTGGGGACCTGCATGAAAAACCTCCTAAGCTTATCTTTACCAGCTTAGGTCAAAACTTCCCCAAGGTACAAAATATTCCACCCGTTGTCCTTGGACTGGCCTCTACCACCACCAAACTAATACTGGTTACTGGGGAAGAGCTGTTCGGACGCGTCTTTCCCCCCAAAATACTTCCCAAAACCCTGCACCCCACTTCCTGGACAAGGTTTGGTAAAAAGCCTCACCAATTTGCCTAGGTGACTACAGACCCAGACCCTTGGATCTTAAGAACAATGAACAATCCTCCCAACACTTGCACCCCCCCTTTCTTGGGACATGTTGGATAAAAAGCCTCACCAATTTGCATAGGTGACCACAGACCCAAACCCTTGGATCTGAGAACAATGAAAAAGCATTCAGTTTTTTTACAAGAAGACTTTTAATAAAAAATAGAAGTAAATAGAAATAAAGAAATCCCCCCTGTAAAATCAGGATGGTAGATATCTTACAGGGTAATTAGATTCAAAAACATAGAGAACCCCTCTAGGCAAAAACCTTAAGTGTTACAAAAAAGATACACAGACAGAAATAGTTATTCTATTCAGCACAATTCTTTTCTCAGCCATTTAAAGAAATCATAATCTAACACATACTTAGCTAGATTACTTACTAAAAGTTCTAAGACTCCATTCCTGGTCTATCCCCGGCCAAGACCAGCATATAGACAGACACAGACCCTTTGTTTCTCTCCCTCCTCCCAGCTTTTGAAAGTATCTTGTCCCCTCATTGGTCATTTTGGTCAGGTGCCAGCGAGGTTACCTTTAGCTTCTTAACCCTTTACAGGTGAGAGGAGCTTTCCCCTGGCCAGGAGGGATTTCAAAGGGGTTTACCCTTCCCTTTATATTTATGACAACTTCAGATGGGCCAGATTTCATATTTTAAAACTTAGTCTGTGCAGATTCCTGCCTCTCTTTGGTCATATATAGGATGAAATTAGAAAGATACGAGAGTGTGTTATCCTCCCAATTTAAAGACTTAAGGGAACGCAAACTGCCAGTAATACTGTTTGCAAATGACCCAGGTCTGATCCCTTTAATTTTCCAGCATTACACTGAAGACAATGTCTTTTCTTCTTGGTTTTTTTAATTATTTCCTTACATGTCTCACTGAGGAATTTGTCAGATCATCACACAGAAAAACCTTGTAACTTCAAAGGTTCTGTCACAGTAAGAATAAGACCCGATTAAAATTTGCAAGTGGAAAGGCCGGACATGACTCTAGGGGATAAAACATGTTTATCAAGGTGAGATTTAATTGATCTGCACACAGCTTTCCTAGGACAAGCATTTCAGACAGAACTGGTAACTGGAAACAACTATCTCCCCTAACATAACTTTTACTTTCTAGTCATAACGGATTTCTGTATATGCATAATGACAGGTTTCAGAGTAGCTGCCGTGTTAGATTGTATTTGCAAAAAGGAGGACTTGTGGCACCTTAGAGACTAACCAATTTATTTGAGCATAAGCTTTTGTGAGCTACAGCTCACTTCATCAGATGCATTCAGTGGAAAGTACAGTGAGGAGATTTATATATGCACAGAACATGAAAAAATGAGTGTTATCATACACACTGTAAGGAGAGTGATCTTATAGCTCATCTTAAGTGATCACCAGACTTCTCATCCTCCTGTCTTGTGGAGACCCCTCAGAATACTGGTCCAAGTATCATTATAAGTTAAATTTATGCTTACTGTACATTTACTGAATTAAATCCACAATCCTAAGAAAGCTATCTGAATGCTATACCAGACATTGTCTTGTAGAGACAAAATCTTTCCTCTTTCACAGTGACATCATTGTGTATACTTATCTAATGATACAGAGGGAAGTCTTGGCTTATAACTTTTGTAATATGTATTAAAATTAGTTTCCAGTAGCTAGATAACTTTTGTCATGCCTAGAATACATATAAAAGGTTTCCTACTGACGCCTTTGAAAGTTTAGGAACAGAATGGATTGAAAAGTGGACACTAATGGAATGATTTCCATTTTCCTATTTCCCCAGCCTTTAAATTTCCAATCTACAGTTCCAATATCTGTTATAAATGCTGTTTTTATTTGAATGAACAGCTATCCTCATTCAGAGAGACTTACATATACCTAAATGTTCCCTGGTCTCTGCAAATTTAGGGCTTAATCATGGTGCACAGCATACCTCCTACAAGATAAGAAGCATCTTGTAGGATTGGGCCCACAGTTATCTGTATGTCCCTTTTGTCTTTTTTTATATTAGAATGACCAGTTGTCTTGATTCTTTAGTCTGGAAGCTTTCAATATTTAGAGAGAAACATTCTCCCTTTTAAAGTAAAACTTAAGTTTTTACTGACGTATTTGAGCAGCTAATTAGAAAACATGACTTCAAATACAAAACCAAGATATGCACTCTGGAAACCAACTGGAAGTGGGGACAGCAAATTCTGATGCAATGTCAGTGATATGTACGTGAACTGTCCAATTGTAACTGTAACCTCACCTCATTTGATTCCTTGTATAACAGTCCAGCTGGAGTAAGGCACTACTTAATGGGATTAAGGGTACTGTAAGGAAAAAAATCTCTGAGCAGGGATCACATTGTGAAAATATTTGTGGCTTGCTTCCAAAATTCACTATGGTATGTGGATAGTGCAGAGCCGTTAGCTAGTTCAAGCTTTTACCTAAGGAATAAGAGGTGACCACTTGGCCCCACTGAAACCCAATGAGAGTTTTGCCTCTGATTTTAGTGCAATCAGGATTTCACCCAAATACTACAAGGGTCAGATGCTGACGTTCTTACTCAGGAAAGCTCCTGACTCGTGGAACATTATGGATTAGGCCCTTAGAGTGTGATTGATCTAAACTAATGAGTTGGAACTTTGTTAGATGAAATAAGAGAGTAAATCATAAGGGGTTCTAATTTAAGTCAGAAATAGGGCATCGTGAGACACCACAGTGGTGGTACCAGGTAGTTTGAAACTTCTTATGACTTGTGAACTGACAGCTAGACAACTCATGCAAAAGCAGCAAAGGGTCTTTTGATCTCTGTCTCATTCACTGTAATGATGAAGCAAATGCTAAAGCTATATTCAGTCTTTGCTTAAAGATCAACAGATGAAGCCCTTTTGAATTATGAAAGTAAAAAAAATAAAGCCTAGCTAAACCACACCATGACCTTTATCAGTCTCTTCCATTATTAACCCTATTAAGTCTAGGCTTACTGGATAGTACACTTGATTTTGGAAGACACCTTTCTTTTATAAGGTACACACCATCAATATGCTAATTTCCATTTTTCAAGACATTATGATGACTTGAAGGATGATTGTCCATATGAAAAAGCTATATCATAATGGAGAAGGAAGGTCCCATGGTTAGCATATGAGCCTAAGACTTCAGAGAGTGGGTTCAAGTCCCTGCTCTACCCCAGACTTAATATGTAACCTTAGGGAAGTCTCACTTAGTGTCTTTGCCTCTGTTTCCCATATGTAAAATGCGGGTGATAGTACTACTTTACCTCACAGGGGTGTTGTGAGGATACGTAAAGATTATGAGGCACTTGAATATTATGGGAATGGTGGCCAGTTAAGTACCTTAATCTGCCCTGGAGGAAAATTCCTTCCCGACCCCAAATATGGCAATTAGCTGAACCCTGAGCATATGGGCAAGACTCACCAGCCAGATACCCAGGAAAGAATTCCCTGTAGTAACTCAGATCCCACCCCATCTAACATCCCTTCACAGGCCATTGGGCCTATTTACCATGAATAGTTAAAGATCAATTAATTGCCAAAATCATATTATCCCATCATACCATCTCTTCCATAAACTTATCAAGTTTAATCTTAAAGCCAGATAGGTCTTTTGCCCCCACTGCTTTCCTTGGAAGGCTATTCCAAAACTTCACTCCTCTGATGGTTAGAAACCCTCGTCTAATTTCAAGTCTAAACTTCCTGATGACCAGTTTATATCCATTTGTTCTTGTGTCCACATTGGTACTGAGCTTAAATAATTCCTCTCCCTCTCCGGTATTTATCCCTCTGATATATTTATAGAGAGCAATCATAACCCCCCTGAGCCTTCTTTTGGTTAGGCTAAACAAGCCAAGCTCCTTGAGTCTCCTTTCATAAGACAGGTTTTCCATTCTTTGGATCATCCTAATATCCTAAGTATTAATCTTTTATCTGTCTGGCTCTAAAGAGGTGAGTGTTCAAAAATAAGAGATTTGGAGGAGTAATAGGTGAGATTAATTAGCAAAACAGAACTTGTTTATGGTGGCTGAAAAATATTTGAATGCCCCATAAGTTAATGATGCTGAGGAATTAATTGTTCATTGTCTATGTCTTGTTGCTCTCCATGTTATGATTCAGAAGCTTAAATTTTTCGACTCTATGAATGGACTGAGGCATTAGTCTGATCTGTCATAGGTTGCAGGTACCCTAGGATAGGGCCCCAACTTCCCCTTTTTCTGTAATTGGCAGTTTAAATAGCAATAAACTCAGCCTAAAAGCTCTCTGCACAAGCCTGGCTGCTCTTACAGTTTCCCTGAAGTACCTCTGTCCCAGACCTTATTTCCTTTGACCCTCAGAACCACTCACATCTCTATTGTAATCATATTTGGATTAATGAGTCCTGCATGTCACAGAGATGCAACATGAATAATCAGCATTCCCGTATCCATACGTAATGGATAATAACGTGATGGATCAGCAGAAGACTCTGCCATGTTGTTACAGACCCTTGATATAGAAAGCAAGGAGAGC
Organism: Eretmochelys imbricata; assembly: GCF_965152235.1. Taxonomy (NCBI): domain Eukaryota; kingdom Metazoa; phylum Chordata; order Testudines; family Cheloniidae; genus Eretmochelys; species Eretmochelys imbricata. The sequence continues at coordinate 94,550,145 of NC_135580.1, forward strand.
TGGAAAGAAATAACTTTAGTGTTTACCACTGAAACAGATTTTTCCCTCCCCACTGACTCATGAAGAACATTAGTTTTATGGATAAGTGTCTCCAAAAATCCATCTGGTAGCATTGAACCTGTGTGCACTAAATGTGGACAGCAATTTGTAAAAGTAATATGGAGTTGAAGCTGTAGCAAAGTTCCATTTATATGTAATGGCTGCTGTTAACCTTGCGACTGGAGGAATTATTTGTTAGAACTTGAAGTCAGCCATTACTCAGGACCAAATCTCAAGTCTTGTGGTCAGCCTGAGGCTTTTCCTGATCTGGTAAGTGTAATCTTATTAATATTAAAGTGATTTGTATTGTATCAATTTAATCTATCTACAGTAGTCTCACTTCAGTGTTTCTTTCCTCTTGAGAATGTTAGCAGTTTGAGAGAGATTTTCCATATTTGGGAGACCACTGGTATTTCTCAAAATGGGGGAGAACTTCTCTGCTGTTAGAGCTAGTCCAATAAATCTATCCAAATGTGCCCCTTTGTTACTGGTTTTGCAAAATCTCACACACAAAGAAGTCTGCATTTTGAATTTTTTCATCATTGAAAAATGCTGACCCATTCTACAGAGTCAACCTCTGCCCCCCAAATTAAACTGAAACTTCAACCAGCTCTCACTGCAATCCCTGTCTCTTGCTTTTATACCTTGCTCATCACAGTGCTATCAGAGTGTCTTCAAGGTGCTGAGCATCTCCTGGAAGGTGCCGATCTCCAACTGAGTCCTGTGGGCACTTAGTGCATTGAGCATATCTGTCCCAAGTGGCACTCGATAGTTTGCATGGTTGGGGTTACTAGTGGCTGACGTACAGTGGAGTTCTTAGGTCCCTGTGAGTCGGGGGATTCCATGATTCCCATCAGTTGTAGAATAGGAAGCATAATTGCTCTCTGGGCTGAGAACTCCTGTGCACTTCCAAAGAGCTGTTTTGGACCGCTGATCCACACAGTTGTGAATCAGCTGGCACTGGCCCCGCCCTACCAGTACTCATCGCGAGGCACTGTGTTGAACATGTTTTGTTTTATGATTCGTAGCCCTGTATGAACTGAACTTATTTTAAAAGCTTATTTTAAATCTGCTGGATGGAAGTTCTGGGTACTCAGTCTTTGAAATTAAAGCCACTCTTTATGTGACTAAATATGAATTTAGTTTTGAAAATTCTGGCCAAGGTGCAAATACCACCATGTTCCCATATAAACAAATATTCAGCTAGATCCCAAAGATCTTCGCCGGAGAGGGAGGTGAATTGAGAGGGTAATTCAATCATTAGACCCTGCAATTGACTCATGATTAGACTATCTGAGTCAATATTAGACTGAACTTCCCCTTTATATCCCAATCCGTCTCCCATTGAAGTCCAAGTTTTGTCACTGGCCCCTTTGAATGCTTACAAGATAAAATACTAACCAGCAGTATAAATGGAAATATGTACATTGCATATATACATAGAAGAAAAATAATTGCATGATGAAAGAAGGTGCCAATGTTTGAAAGCTCAGAAATGGGGATTTTTTTAGGCACCCACTGGAAATAGACAGAACTGGCCATTTTTAGTGGAACAGAGTAGAATCTGTAGCAAAAAATCTTTCTCTTGTAATAAATATCCCACCATGTATAAATCATCATTTTCCATTTTGCAGAAGAGTGCTTCCAATTGTAAAGTCTCAGTTTTCACAGTGGTTACAAAGAGATTCTACTTAGCAATGCAGCTCTACAACTGTTTAAAATTCTGGGTTATGAACAAGAACACTTGCAAAATAGGATGTCCCCATGCCAAGAAAATGTCAGGGTTTGTTTTTGGGGTTTTTTTTCAATCCGAGTTTGAAAAAAAAAATGAGGTTGCCTAAATCAGAATTTTGCATTGCACCATAGGCGATATTTACAATATGTAGTCTAAATACTTAACTTATACAGTAATGTAGCCACAACTGTTCTGAGTTAAATGGTGGCAATCCGGTTCTACACTCACGAGGAAATAGACATTCCTCTTTTAAAAACCAAATAATTGAAAACTCCAAATTTCTCCCCTTTTTTCATCCCCCGCCCAAATGCCTAAATCAGACATTTGCCTGTTTATAGTTTGTTTTCCTAGATAAATGTTTCAGTTAAAAGCCATTGCTGAAGGCCAAACTGTAGAGGTCTCTTTTTTGCAAAGGTTGAAACACAGAGTATTTTAAAGGTTTCAGAGTAACAGCCATGTTAGTCTGTATTCGAAAAAAGAAAAGGAGTACTTGTGGCACCTTAGAGACTAACCAATTTATTTGAGCATAAGCTTTCGTGAGCTACAGCTCACTTCATCGGATGCATACTGTGGAAACTGCAGAAGACATTATATACACAGAGACCATGAAACAATACCTCCTCCCACCCCACTCTCCTGCTGGTAATAGCTTATCTAAAGTGATCATCAAGTTGGGCCATTTCCAGCACAAATCCAGGTTTTCCGCTCCCCCACACACAAACTCACTCTCCTGCTGGTAATAGCCCATCCAAAGTGACCACTCTCTTTAAAATACGTATGATAATCAAGGTGGGCCATTTCCAGCGCAAATCCAGGTTTTCTCACCCCTCCACCCCCCTCCAAAAACCGCACACACAAACTCGCTCTCCTGCTGGTAATAGCTTATCCAAAGTGACCACTCTCCTCACAATGTGTATGAAAATCAAGGTGGGCCACTTCCAGCACAAATACAGGTTTTCTCACCCCCCCCACCCCACCCCCCTTTTTTTTTTTTTCAAAAAAACACACACACAAAAACTCTCTCTCCTGCTGGTAATAGCTTATCCAAAGCAACCACTCTCCCTACAATGTGCATGATAATCAAGGTGGGCCATTTCCAGCACAAATACAGGTTTTCTCACCCCCCCCCCACCCCCATATACACACAAACTCATCATTAAAGCATCTGCCTCACATGCCAGTAATTTATTCTCCTAGGGATCTCTATTAAACACTGGGTATTATGGATTCAACTTGAAAGAGTACAGCACTGTAGCCGTGCGACCCATAGGTTGCCCCCACTTTCTCACTTTGGCAGGGAAATTAATGTAATCTGAGGACTCCTGAAGTAGCAGTCACAATGTACACTGTGAGCATTCTCAATCTCCTTATTCACATCTTGGACTGTGAATTCATAATGTGAAAGATCTACTCCTGTTCATACTGATTCAGAATAGTCAGTGCAAGGCAAATGGCAAATGCAAATACTAGGGGCCAGCTCATGATTTCAGAGGAACTGTAGACTGTTCTCAGTGGTACCAGATGACAGAACAAGGAGTAATGGTCTCAAGTTGCACTGGGGGAGGTTTAGGTTGGATATTAGGAAAAAACTTTTTCACTAGGAGTGTGGTGAAGCACTGGAATGTGTTACCTAGGGAGGTGGCGGAATCTCCTTCCTTAGAGGTTTTTAAGGTCAGGCTTGACAAAGCCCTGGCTGGGATGATCTAGGTGGGGATTGGTCCTGCTTTGAGCAGGGAGTTGGACTAGATGACCTCCTGATGTCCTTTCCAACCCTGATATTCTATGATTCTATAGTGAGGTACACCAACTGAGGATCTGGCCCTTAACCCCAATAGGTAAACAGAGATTGACAGATCAGAAAGGTCATTTTTCCTATTCTCTCCTCTTCTTTAAATATAGTGGCATGCTAGGCACTATTAGCTACTGTCAATGGAGTGGATTAATATTAGTTTCAGCTTTAACTCAGAAGTCACTTGCTCTTGTGGGTTTAGGTTACTGCATTTATCCGGCAATGTTTGTACCAATATCTTCCCTTTCATGAAAACAAAGGGGGAGAGTGGCTGAGGGAGGGGTGAAGTGTATTTTAAAACATGACTCTGACCAAGAGGGAAGGAGCTGCTTGCAGATCTTTGCATTGGACTATAACATCATCCTCTTTTCTGGGAATTTTGCAATTTCTATGTAGTCATTCTGTCAGGTGGGTTGTGCTCTTGTAAGACCCATGGATATTGGCCCCAGCACATTGTTGTCCTAAGATGTACAGAGGCAGAGAAAAGCCCTGCCCTTGACGAATTCATAAAGGGCTAGCCCTTCTTTTTTACTCCCCCATAGCAGCACTGTTCTATGTTGCCACTGCTTCCCACCCCTCCTGAGGGGTTAGCAAGATTCAGTGGAAATTAATGCTGCCAGGGTCTGTGTAACTGCTCATGGACACTTCCCTGTGGGTATGTACCGTGTCTCCTCCCCCATTCCCTGTAGTCTGGACAAGAGTATTGGCCAAGGGTGGGCTGGCCTTTTAAGGCAATTAAGTGGATTTAGCCCCACCTGAGTTTTATCAGCCGCCCAGACCACATGTGTGGGCTTGGACTGGTGCCTGGGTCAGGAGACCAGCAGCCTCCCACCACAGAGCCCTGCTCAGTCAGGGTCGTTGAGAGCTGTGTTACCCAGGGCTGGCAGAACCCAAAGCAGTGGGACTTAATTGTTTCTCTCCAGGCAGTGGCAGGAATACGTCAATGGGGGTACAGCTCATCCATCTGGTATACAATTGATACAAACCGGAGTGCATTCACCTAAAACTACTTCTTTCTTACCTCTTAAGCACGCGCACACACGCTGTCGAAGTAGGTTTAGAGCATTTCGAAACATTTCTGTTTACCTAAAGTTAAGAAATGGTTTTGAGGGCTCAGCTGTCAGGCATCGGGGGGGCCCTGCTTTCCATCTGGCTGCTGGGGAACTTAGCTGTCAGATTCTTTCCCAAAGTAAGCTTCCTCAGAGTGCTCCGAAGCAAATGCTTTTGCCTAATCTTTTATAGCTAATTTCAAACAAAGCACATAACCTATAGTGACTCTTAGTGGGTCACCATACTAACCCCTAATGGGTCACCAATTCTACTTTCAGCAAAACTACTCATTATCTCTTCTCAAAACATTTCTAGTCATAACAATAAAACCTACATGTCGAAAGTGTCAGAGGTGCTCAAGACCAAGGTCGACCGTCCAAAAATTCCTTCTGTTCTTGCAGTACATTCACTTCTTATCCCATCCTCCCATTCTGAAAGCGAAACTGCAAACATATGGGTATTTGGCCTTGCCTCTCAGGGCCTAAGATTTTCCTAGCTATGTGGTGATTGGTTTTCAGCTGGCCGTGGCTGAACATACAGAATTGCTGACTGCAGTACTGTTAAATTCTGGGGTTACATGCAGAAATGTCAGATTCATGGGTTACAGCTGTAGCCAGGTTCTCCCACACTAGAGGCTGGAAGAGCTAAGGGTTCCAAGGAAACCAGGCTGACACTCTGGGACTGACAGTGCCCCTCCTCAGAGGGAATTGGGGAGCCAAGAGAGCTGGCACCTAAAGTTATGGTTTAGGGGTGACTGGGGAGCCCTGAAGGAGAGCCAAAAAAGATGTGAGCTGGCAATGTTGAGCTGGACTCCTGGTTTACCCACAGAAAGGGGCAGTGTTGGGAGGGGAGGTGGAATTCAGGATTTGGCTGCCGGACTAAATCCTTAATAAGCACTGGAACTGGCCCATCCAGTAGTTGGAGAGTAAAGTGTCGGAGTGGGAATAATCCTCTTACAGGTACCTGTGGATGTAGAGGGAGTGGGGTGAAAATGTAGCCTCTCCTTAATATCTTTAGGGATTCCTTCTCTTTTTATCCTTTCCACACCAGTTTGTGGAGAGGATAATCAAACCTTTAGTAAACCTCTCATATCAACAAAAACAACAAGGAGTCCTTGTGGCACCTTAGACTAACAAATTTATTTGGGCATAAGCTTTTTTGGGCTAAAACCCACTTCATCAGATGCATGCAATGGAAAATACAGTAAGCTGTATATGTATTATAGCACATTTAAAGATGGGGAATTGCTTTACCAATTGGGGGGGTCAATGCTAACGAGGCCAATTCAATCAAGGTGCAAGTGGCCTATTCTCAACAGTTGACAGGAAGGGGTGAATATCAACAGAGGGAAAGTTACTTTTTGTAGTGCTCATATCAATAATTTCATATGGCTTTCAGGCTGTGTTCAGAAATATTCATTAACCTAGACTCAAAAAACCTTAATAAACACGCTCACCGACTCTGTTTTGATCTGTTCCCTACAATATACGGCTAAATCTTGACACCTTTCTCAGGCCATACTTAGGCAAAACTAAATAAGAGCTTTGAGATTCAGCCTCCAGTGACCAAAGCAATGTCATTCAGCCTGTCCCTCAAGACTCTGAAACTCTTGTTAGAGACTTCATGTTAATTAGAACCAAGATGTGTTTGGAGTATCTTTTGGACTGATTCTCAAAAAAACTCTTGTAACCTTTTTGCAGCTTCTATATGCTATGCCTCAGTCTTCAGGAGGAGTGGAAGAAACTAGAAAGAAAAAAATGCACTAAGGATGGGACTCTTGTACTGTATCCTAAACCCTCTCTTTCCTGAGTGCCCAATCTACATGTTATAGTCTAGCAACTTCTAAACTTTGTTGGCATAACAGTAACTACTTTATTGTTAAAGGAAATTCTAAAATAGTTGCTTTAAGAAAGCACTGAGCCAAATCCTGCTTGCATAGTCCTAGTGGGCTGACTTTTCTGCCACACAGCCAGAGGAAATCAGCTTATGCTGGAGTTACGCTGGTATAAATGAGAGCAGAATTTGGCTCATTATTTTCAATGAGATTACATTTGTGTAAATGGAGCAGGATATGCCTTGAAATTACAGCCCCACCCCCACCCTCAAAATATCCTCTAAATTAAATTGAAACAAGTAATTAAAACTTCCATTAGTTATGCAGGGGCATATTAGGTGTTTAAAGCAAGTGGGGAAAATATTAAGGGAACACTTTATAGTTTTCCATTGTAAGCCAGATCTTCATACTTCTCCTCAACCCTAAAATGAACCACCTGAAATCCAACATGTATAATTTCAAGCCAGAGTAGATTCTTCTGGAAAGTTTCACACAAGCCAAGAATCATTGGGAGATGAGGTCAAATACTGAATTGAATAGACGTGGGAACACCTTTCCAAGAGCTCACTTACTCTGCTTTATGAATGAGTTAAGTTTTGTACAAAGCTTTTTCATTTTGTTTTTGTTTTTATTTTACTTGTATTGCGGCAGGCACCAGGTTGCAATTCCACTCTTACAGGATTTTGGGTGTGAGCAAGTGGTCAGTCTTGGGATGATATTCTGTTAACTTTTTATGCTAGGTTCTATGCTTAAAAAAAGCAAACAAACAAAATGTGGTCCTTGCAGAGGGACCTTTATCAGCAACAGGACAACTTTCTCTCTGATTGGAGTTGTCTCTTGATTAAGGTAGAATTGCTTCATGGAACCAGACACTGGCATTGGACTGAGTTTCTTGAAAGAGGGGATTGTCCTACATGTTTGACCACCTCTCTCCCAGGGCTGGGGTTTCTGTAAATAAAGCAAGTTAGAATATACCCAGACTTATTGTCCCTGACTTCTTCTCCACTGGGAAGCTAACCTGCTTGACAGTTGCCCCTTCTCTCAACATCAATATTAGATCTCTATTTGACGTTGTCTTTCTCCTTTGCTAACTGGAGATATCATAAGAAAGATGTACATAACTGAGCTTAAACAGGCACTAAGCAAATTATATGAGCACATGGAAAAGAACTAAATAATACAACTCATATTCTAATGTGAGTTGATATGTCTTTCTATGTGCAACCCTGAAGATACTGGGTAATTAATAAACAATTAATTTAGCTAATACTCAGGCAGTCTCTTGTTAATTGAAAGACTGTTGTTGTTGTTTAATGGCTGTCCTTCCAAAGAGCTAAATGCTCGATTGTTGCAGCAAATCAAAACATGTTGCACATTGGAAAATGAACTTCCTATTCAGGGATGAATGGAGGGAATAGCAAATAGGTGTTTTTTTTCCTTCATTTTTCAGCAGAGGGACAGGGACAGAGTGAACAGAACAAAAAAAAAAATACCTCTGTCCCAAATCAACATGTTGCCTGTGGAAAGTTGCCCATGTGAACAACATCAAACATCATTCTGGGAGAAGTGTTTTAATGCTGGAAAGGCTGTCAAGGGGGAAATGGTCCCTAGAAACTGAAAACCCCATAGCAACATGCCAATGTTTATCTGGATGGAATACTTTAAAGTCTGTCATGCCGCAGATGTCCCCAGTTTTCAATGTGAAGTATCTTTTAAAAATATATACATAACACAATCTCTTTCTGTAACACTTCAGACCTCACTCAGAGCCCATTTTTAGATAATGAGAATTCTCATGGCTGTGGGTCAGCCCCAGTCCTTAGAGTGGGTCCCCACCCAGCTTCTGAGGTCCTCTTTTTTTTTTTTTTTTTTTTTACAAAGGAACATGTAGAACTGGGCTCATAAATAAGAGACCTGGTATAGAACTTGCAGTCATAAGAAGACAACACCCAGGACTACAGTTAGGTGGGGAGTTAAGAGGGTTTTGAAAAGGGTGGCATTTGGAAGATGAGTGGGGAGATTATACTGGCATAGGGGCAGTATAACAATGTTATGACGTTCAGAGTTTTAGGAGCCCATGGGAGAAATGAGGTGTACGGATTGAGATGGAGCGGGTGAATAGGGGGAAATGGAGGGGAAGTAGATGGACATGAGGTTGTGTAGGCCTTTGTAAGGAGAGGATGCTGGACTTGAATTTGGTGAGGTATGAGATAAGCCAGAGGAGAGGTATTGTGGTTGAGATGATGGGAGTGTACATTACCACAGTGCAGTTTTGGAATGGGCTGGGAGGAAGTGCTGAGCGGCCTGAGGCTGGAGAGGGGAAGGCTACAAGAGGCGAGGCAATAGTTTACTGGGGCGCAGGTCAGGTTTTGCAATGGAAAGGGTGATGAAGAATGACTGGATTTATCAAAGTGCTTGATGTGTGGGGAGCAAAAGAGGGAAAGTCAACGACCAATCACATCTTCTGTAATTGCAGACATCCAAGGTTGTACCGGCACGAGTGACTGTTCTTAATCAGTTCTGATTTCTGAGAGGCTGGCGGGCCTCTAAAATTGGCACCTACGTCCATTTCTGCATCAGCACAAGCAGCTGGGCGTTTCAAGTGATCAACAGTAAGTAACCAGCCACAACTAGAGGCTTCCTTGTGCCTGTTCTCTTTGGAGGGACACCCCCCTGTGCTAGGCTGTTTCGAACTCTGTAGCCTTTAGGGATTCAGGAATTTGCCCAGGGATTGCTCCAATGCACGGATTTATCTCACTGCCTTCATTAGTATTTGCACAAACCCAATGGCACTGAAAATAACAGTCTGTGGGTGTATAATATAAATCAGATGCCTAAAAGAAACTGCCTCCATCAGTCAGCCTTGACAACCCCTCTGGTGTCAGCTTTTTTAGTCCTGGATTAAGGTCCCTCCCTCAGAGGTTGTAGCCAATTCTTACATGTTGTGCAGGCTCATAGGGACCTGCAGTCCAGCTGGGACTGTCCCTTAGGTCTGAGCTCAGATTTTCTGATCTCTGTCCATGTCGCCTGAACAGTCCCTTCTCTAATGGCAATCCCATCACTTATCAAAGGAGAGTATTGGAAATTTTCCAACAAAACAATTTAGTTGGAAAATGCCAGTTTGTCAGATCCAAAATGTTTAGCAGAAAGGGTCTGGGTGTAAACTTTCATTGAATCACAGGCAGGGTTGTGACAGAAACCAGCCAGCTTTCTGTCAGCTTAGCTGGCAGGCTGCTGGGAATAGCAGAGCTTCTTGGTTCCTCAGCCTCAGGGCAATCTCATGATGGGGCTGACCTGAAGCAGTGGACCCTGGAATCCTGGCAGCTGATGACCTCAAATGAAATTGGCATGATTCTGGTCTGTTTCACTGCTGCTACTGAATAACAAGAATCATGTCAATTTTGCCTGCAGTCATCAGCTGCTGAGGTCTAGAAGCCTATTTCATTTGGTAAACTCCGGTAGATGTTCTAAACAGACAAGCCAAACCCATGGAAAAAACACAGAAACTGGGCTTGTTTTTGGCTTAATTGGCTTGTGAGTTGCTTGCTGACTAGTTTTTGGCTTGTTGCTTTTTTGGCTTATAGCTTGTTGCTTCTTTTTTTGGATTGGCTCCTGGCAAGCAGGGGACAGAGTCAGGGGTGCACAGCAGGCCCACCACAGTCTCAGACTGCACGCCGGGGGGATCTAGTCCCATAGAGTGTTGGGGTTCTTAGGAATTGGCTTGTTCTGGCCTTGTTTTGAAAAGGGATTAGCTTAATTTTTGGCTTATTGTGAAAGTCAGGTGCTTATTTACCATGTGAAAGTTGGCAACTGTGGTTCTAAACCTTATTTTGAAACTTCAGGTTCATGGGTAACCGGACATTTTGGTTTTGTTTCAAATTGTACCAAACCCAAGCTCTGAAATGTTGAAATTTTCCAGGAGCCAGACACTTTGGTGGGTTTTTTTGGCCAGCTCTGGATGGGACTTGGCAGTAATCAGGGCAGCAGGACACTGTCACCCTTACAACACTGCTGTCTGGTGGAGTACAGCTCTGCTTTGGAACAGGCTTGAATCTCATTGAATGAGTGAGTAACCCTGGTATCCAAGACTCACCGTGTATAGGCCTCAACAGTTTGTCAATGATACAAGTAGCTCCTGGTCTGTAACTAGCTTGAAAATATCAAGACCTTGTAAGCATCTTGTGACATCCATCCATTCTTTCAACATCTGTTTCTCATGTATCTGGCCTTTGGTGTCTGAAAGTGGTATGAACAATCTAGCTGATTTTTCAATCCGCTCCAGGTATGTGGAATGGCACCCCACTGTGACCTATAGCTTCTAGGATCTGCTGAAATGGCTGTAAATTTGGAAACATTACAAAATGTCACTATCAGGGATGTGTTCAACTTTGTCTTTAAATCCTTCAATGTGCATTCCTTTGATAAATCCAAAATTCACGCAGTCTGCTTAAGCAGTTCATGAAGAGGCCTCTTGCATGCAGGATAGCTATTCATTTGCTCCAAAACTCTGTTATGCTAGAATCCCTCTCTGTTCTGAGACATTTTTATGTGGTGATACTTCAACTCTAGCTTAAGTAGAAATAACAGAACTTAATGTGTTTTCAGGATACATTTTAGGAGAGAAAAAGAAAACAACAAATACTACACAACCAAGACTTGTCTTTCCACACCAGATCAATGACACTTTTTAAATGTTGCATTTTTTGAACACAAACTAATTTGATCATCTTTTACTTTACAAATGTGAAGATTGATTCTGCAGTCTTATTGGACCCCAAACTCCTATTAACTTCGGTAGCACTTATTCATATAGGCCCTGATCAGCACGGTGCGTAAGCACATACTTAACTCTAAGCATGTGAGTTGTCCCACTGAAAGAAAATAAGCGTGCGCGTAAGTGCTATGCTGAACTGGAACCTTGGAGTGCAGCAGAATCATGCCCTACCCAATGACTAGCTGCCCAGAATTAGAAAATTAAATTATTTCCTTTCAGAGACCATAGATTAAACGTTTCACCCACAGCCCAGTACCTCTCTGAGCACGCCTTTTCGTCCTGAACATCTGACAGGCAATACACTGCTACAGAGAGAGAATAGTTGTCGTATAAGGAACCGGTATGTGGATGGAATTGCCGAGCTCTCTATTTTGCCAAGTGCTGCAAATGTTATGCTATTTACAGCTGTAAATGGTGGTCATGAAACGCAGATTGATTCCTTGGTTGCTAATCCTATTTCTCATTTGTAAACAGTGGATGCTTTTGCAGTAAACTTACAGTACATTTATATTACACAGAAAAATCTGGGAGTTTGTCTGAAGGAAAACAGGGTAGCATGTTATCCTTGTCTCTGCTAATGCACCTGGCTAAAGCAATAACTGCACAGCCACCTGTCTGAATTCATCTTTCCATAGCGTGGACATCTGTGCATGTGTGTACACATACAGGAAATCGTTTTCTGTTCTAGGCTTGCTTCAATTCCATAATATGGGGTGGGGAAAATAATCTCTACTTGCGGCTCTTGCTAAGTAGTTGGATGCATGTTTAAACCCTCAATTGTGTTGGGGATACTTATTTCCACAGAAGGTAGAATAAATTTTCTAGGGGCAACTTTGAAAGTATAACAAATTTAAGGGGAGGAGGGGAAGGGAAGAGTATCCTCAGAGTTGATTTCCTAATGGTAGCTCGCAATTGAAAATGAGATGAAACTGACATACCAGGTTTGTAGCAGCAGGTGATAAGCATCATATATCTGACTCTGACTCAAATTAAGGTAAACACAGGCGATTCCTACCTGGCCTGCCCTGAAGAACCTTTGCTGTAACTTAGGAAAGTAAATTCACACTGTTGTAATTAGAATTAAACACTAATATTAAACTCTCCAAATAAATCCATAGCAATGTTGGTTTATGTCAGCCTTGTGCCAGATAAAAGGCAACAGAGCAACTTCAGCAGCCTGGCAACTTCTTCAAGGGGAAAAAAAACAAGTCTTATTTCACTCCAATCTGTTGCTCCTGATCCTACTGAAGAGGAATTTTTGGACTGTACTTCCAGCAAAGAAACGACTTAAAGATAGACAAGAGAGAGCGTGAAAAATATATGGAACAAAGTGGCCCGTTACTGCACCCCTACCAGGAGCAGCACAGAGACTGCTTTTTATTAATGCTTTGGAGCAGTGGTCCCAAAAACAGTATTGATTTTTTTTTCTTGCCCTCCCCAACTACTCTCCAAAGTACACTACTAAAATTGATGATAAAGCAAAGCTATTAAATATCACCCTCTTCCTCCATGCAGCAGTGGATGTGTAATTAAGGCCATACCATGCTTTGGTACCCACTGAATACTCAGTATGAGACCAATCCAGCAAGCTGCTGAAGCACTGGTTTAAGTGACTTGGTGCAGGGATTCCTTTGCACAGAGCTGTTCCAAGCGCTGGGATCTAATGTGGAACTATATAAGGTCCTTTTCACCAAAGATCTCTGAAAGAATGACCCTACAAATGCATAGTCTGGTGAGTAAGGGCTTATGGAGTGGAGGCCACTAATATATAAAGCCTAACAACTTTGGAAAATGTTTTTAGTTGAAAATGATTGGAACATGCAAAGTATAGTATCTAGGCTATGATTATTAATCTTTCAGTGTATTATATACCACAATATGTTGAACTCTCCCCACTTCCACTTCCAATGTGTTTAATCCCCAGGCATTGGAAATGTAATGCCATCAGAATAATTCAATGAAATGTGTATATTTTAAATAAACTGGACATAAAATGATTGTGTATATTCCTCAGCTAGGCCACCCAGCAAGGCTTGTGGGGTTTACCCCTCCCTGACCTCCATAACTGGAAAATATAAATATATATATAAATGTTTTTTGAGCCATGGGATGATTTAAATTGTCTTATGTCCATTCATCATTATTATTATTTATTATTAAGTCAATAATAACTAGCTCCTATAGGGCATTTCATCCATAGATGTCACAACTGTTTTTATGGTCTGACTGGTTCCCCCCTCCCCTCCCGAGGTACTGACTTACGTTGTAGATTTAACTGAATGGGAGCTGTTTGGGGCCCAGCAACACAATCAGCCCATTTCATGTGTGGTTGAGTTGCAAAGAAGGCTGAAAGAGAATTGCAAGCTCAGGGCGTAATGTAACTTATCCAGCTAGAGAAACATATTGGATGACTAAAATCTTCTTGATCCATTAATTCTTTTCTGGAAATCTTGGTGTGACATTATCAGCTGATGTGAAATAAAGACGTGGTCACTTCTTAATAAAACATAAAAAGAAGTAGAGTTGTGCAAATATATATCTTGGTTCACTGGCAAATCAAGAAGTGTTTTTGGTTTGATCCAAAACTTTTTAAAATGTATCCTGTCAAAAATTAATTTCAGGTCAAACAAAAAGTTGTTTAAACTGAAACAATGTTCCATTTGAATTTCCAGCTCATTTTAACGCTTCTGATTTTTATATTTTTTTACATTTCAGAACATTTTGAGTTATTTTGAACTAAAAAGAATGTTTCATTTTGACACTTTCCATTTTTTAAACACAATTTGGCAAAACCAGCCCAAATTCACCAACACTTAGGCATTGCTGAATCCACCTTTCGTATGTTTGAATATTGCTGTTCTCCCAGGATACAGAGCAAAAAGATTCAGTTGTTATGTGTATTGTAGTGACATACAAAACTAAATAAAAGCCGATTCTTCCCCCCTAAAGAAAGGAGCCATCTAATACCAGCATGTCCCAAATAATACGAAGTTACAAACACATGCATCAGCAAGAACACTTTTGTGCACTTTCTGGCATGCAGGGATAAGAGCAATAATAATCCGCAAAGGCAAAAGCCAATGAAATATTTACTATTCATAAACATCAAGCTTAAGCTGTTGCATTACATGAGAACTATGCTACATAATGTTATCAGGTATTTGTCTGTTGGATTGAATAAAACACAGCTCAGTCACATCCAATTATAACGAAAGGTACAAACAAAATGCATGTCATCTAGCTGTATAATGCAGTGGAAGCTATTTTAAACCTGCTCTAGTTAAAGCTTTCATTTTAACTCCCTGAATCTTTGGGCAGAAACTTTCCAGGTGGTGTCTTTGCTTTAAAGTGGTTATGTGAGCTGACGGGAAGGGGAGGGATTTGTCTTTTTGTTTGGATAGCCATAATGCTGAAACTCCTGAGATCTGAAAGGTGAAATATAGTGTGGAAAGAGTCCTTGCTGAGGAACAGCACCTTGCCTTACCTTGTAGTGACTTGACTTGACTTGACTTGACTTGACTTTTTGAATGTTACAAAATGGGCTTGTGATCATGCCCAGGAATCTTTGTTGATAAATTCAGTGTTCCTGGAGGAAAGATGGGCTGCTCATCTTAATGTATCTGTGCAGTGAAGTAGCTTGCCTCCTGGGTCTACACTTGAGTTAGGACCAGAGCTGCCTTATCATATCCCTAACTTCACCCAGTCCCTTTTCATCCCTTTCTGTGAAGCTACTCCACTCCTGGCAGTGCTGGGAGCAATACTTCCACTCTGCATTACTTGTCCCTCTGCTGGGGGCTATGTGCATACAGGATGAATGGAAGGCTCCTTCCACAACTTCCTCCTGCCTGGCTCCTCCTGCCTGACACACGTTGGCCCAATGTCCGTTCAGCTGTCAAAAACATGCTTTTTTTTTTTCCTTCCAGGTGATAGTAATGCCTTAGCTGGAAAACACTACTACAAGTATTAGCTGCTTGAGTAGCATATAGTCAGACAAAAGTTTAGAGTTACTGTGTTTAATAGGCTTCCCCACCAGCGACGAATAATTTTGAGATTGACCAATTTAAATCAGCCTGTCACTTCCCATGCATTTAATCATTAGGGCTAGCTTTCCCCTGTAAAATAGCTATAACTGTTGGCTAAAAATGGAAGGCAGTTAGATACAGTAAGGTGTCTATTGACCCAGTTTGGCTGGTCACGGTTTTCTTTCACTTTATCATCTTACCTCCACTTAGACTAGCAATTTAGTCTGTGGGCTACAGATGCCTACCTGTTAAATGACTGCTATATCAATTCCAATCTTTCCCTAAGAGACAAACTGTTCAAAGGCGCATATTAATATGTGGCAAATTAATGGATACATCCAGGCTCTTGTATAATACCTATCAAAATAAACCTTTTCTGTCTCTGCCCCTTGCTAAAACCCCTGCCTGGTACTTGGTCATCTGTAACTTATCAGTTAGGATGACAATAGGAAGTTATAACATTTTTCTCTTGACCTCTCTGCAGCCATGGTATGTAAATTGTGACCTTCCTCTTCTGCCAACTTGACCCTGTTCTTCTTTTGAATGCCTTCTTGCATCACAGATCACCTTTCCTATTCCTGTTTTGCTACCTGTATCCTCATTCTTTCATCCTGTGGCTACATCTCCACTACAGAGCACTGCCGCATATCGTGTGTGTGTGTGTGTGTGTGTGTAGCTGCACACCACAGTGAAAAGCACACCACGTGCACACTGTGGTGTGTAGCTGCCCATGTGAACGGCTCTGGCAGAGGGGAGGCTGCAGGGAAAGGCTCCTCACTGCTGGAGCCTTTCACTGCAGAAAGCAAAGGCCCAGCCTTTCCCCAATGCTGGAGTCTCGTCCTGTGTTGGGGAAAGTCTCAAGCAGCTGGACACGACAATGGTAAAAATAGCAGTGTAGACTGGGTGGCCCAGCTTGGGTTAGTAGAGCTGATCCCCTTTCAGGTATGTCTTTTCTCTACGCACCTAAGTCATGCCTCGCCGTCTACATGCCCTATATACCTATGCTAGGGGAACTATGTGTGTATGTATCCTACACACCACTGACAGAAAGGTGCAGATGCACTCTAATAGTGGCAGATGTCCACAACTTGCCTTGTTTACGTTTCTGTAAGTGGACACCCCCGCAATAAACTAGACAGTTATGAATTAGGCTATAAAGTTCTTGGTACACTACTTGTTTGTATTCCCATAGCATCTAGGAGCCATAGCCCTGGGCCTGGACCCCATTGTGTTAGGCCCTGTACAAATACAGAATGAACAGACAGTCCATGCCCCGAAAAGCTTACAATCTAAGTGAGACGACAGATGGATACAGACAGAGGAAGGAAAACAATGAAGCAATAATACTATACTGGTCAGCATGCTATTCAGTGGTCACTGCACATTTTAATTTTAATTTTTGTTGTAGGAATTGTGGCAAAGGAGAGTTTAAGGAGGGGTTTGCAGGATGATTGAGGTAGTTTTGTGGATGTTTATTGGGAACTCCTCACCCATATGAGGGGCACCCTGGGAGATGGCCCAAAGGTGCTTGTTTGGAAACGTAGCAAGTGGGCGGTGGAGTGCCACTTCTGAGCTTTCTCTGGAAAGGCGATGTGGCAAGAACAGTTTCTGTGACGTGCAAGGGGCAGCAGTTGGATTGGAGAGGTCTAGGATTGAATTGGAGGACTGAAGTCCAGACCAGGTTGTAGAGAACATGCTTAATGAGCTTAGAAATGAAAGGCGGATGGGGAAGGGGGGGAGCCTGTGGAGAAGAAAAAAGGGGATGAGTTAGTGCAAGGTAGATGAGGGGATAGGTTGGATTAGAGAAGAACCGACAAGCCATTTCTGCATCTGTAAAATGGGAGAAGGAGGAGGGAGTTGGAGTGGAGAGTTCTTGGCAACTTTGTCTTGGAAGAAATTGGTACAGTGAGAAATGGAAAAAGGGAAAATCTGAACTATTTTCACAAGCTATTCTAAACACCGACCAATTGACAAATATTACTCTGATTACCACTGCTGATAGCTGCACGGGGTGGAATGTTAGTCTAAAGGCCAAATTCAGACCTGGTGTAAACTTTTACTGATGCTAGTGGAGTTACTCTCATAACAACTTTGGCACACTGATTACAGTGGGGTTGTGCTTGTGTATAACAGGGTTATATCTGGGTTTATACTTTAAAACAACTCTTACATTTCAACAGTTACCCAACAGGCTGATTTATAAATGTATTGGAATGTTGTCACTTGCTATGAGTGAAACTGTTCACACGGTAGAAGTTACCTAATGCCTATGCCCCACTTGAAATTTTAATCCCCTGTGTGGAGTCCCGTCCTTGTCAAAGATCTGTCTGTGTGAGCTTTGCCCAGGGCAAGAGCTCTGTCTTGGATGTAACTGAGAGTGACTGGATTTAGTTGGATAGGGTAGGTAGGCGAGGTAGTATCTCTTTTGGACTAATTTCTGTTGGTTGAAAGAGACAAGCTTTTGGATTTAGTTGATTATATATCCTTGTAAACCCTGTTGGAACTGGATCTGACATGCATGTCAGGCAGGTAAGAATATAAAGATAATGACAGGAGACTAATTCATACCTTGATTCTTCAGATAAAATTCAACCTGTATATACACGATCACTTCCCTAAGGGTAGGTTGGGAGAACGTCTGAACACTGACTTTTCTATGGCAGAAATACCAACACTAAACTTTTGGATAATTCAGTATGACTTTTTTTTACATAAAATCCTCGTGTTTTGGCCAGAGGGTCCTGAGACCAAAGAGGACCCCTCTGTCTGATGGCTCAATCTGCCTTACAGAGCTACGTGAGCTCTGAGAGAGAGCCCTTTTATGTGAGCGAGCCACATCACAATTGGGGGCAAGCTCCTTGCTGATGTGTGTCTCTCTCACTACCAGAGTTATTGAGAGCTGGGAGAGCCCACTTGCTCATGGCTCCTTTCCTCCTCCCTCTACCAAAGGCAGCATCAAAGTGGTGGTGTGACCTCCTGCCATGCAAAGATTTCAATTCTAGTCCCAAGACTGAAGAATCAGTCCTAAACCAGTTGAGTACTACGGGTAGCAGTTTGCTCTGCCCCACTGGGTGAATTGTTCTTTAGCACCATTTCCGTTTAACACAAGGTAGGAGACTCTTCTATTTTCCCTTTACCAGTGGAAAGACCATCCTGATGAGGAGCCTTTCAGCAAAAGTACGTACAATAAAAATATTGGAGTTTCACCATTGGCAGATGGACTCGGAAGACCTCCTGCAATACCCAAGAAAAGGAACTTGCCCATTGTCCCTTGGGATGGTCAATCAATAGTGATCTCTTTACAATCTTCAGTGACTCTGCAATACTATATAATCCCACCCTTCAAAAATCCTGTTCAAATAGGATTTAAACTTACAATATTGTAAGTTTTAGGGTTTTTTCTGCATCTGGTCCATGCTGATAAAACAAGAGCTGTCTTCAAGCAAAAAGAAAAAGATTATAAATCAGGTGCCTCTTTACCAACTTTCAGGGCCTTTCCTCCACAGTTGACTGTCCTCAAGCACTCCTCCTCACATCCAGCAGATCACGAATGTCTCATTTATCTTAATTTCTCTTAGTAAGAGACACAGATGTCTAGAGCAGAGAATGAAATATGAATTCAGAATTACTTCAGTTCAGTTGCAGGCATATCTATCTGTCTGGAGCAACTTCTCCTGCAGAATGGAGAGAATAATAAAGAGAGGGAACCAGAGTGATCATTGTATTCTAAACCTTCTTTTAACTGTGATATTTGGTACCCAGAGCCTCTCCTTTGTGTAGGTGATCTGTGGCTTATGTTAACAGAAAGGTGCAGATTGTTGCTTCCAATACCAGTCAACATTAAAACTTCTCCAGTGAGGGAAGGTCTTGTTCCTCAGTGTCCCAGAAATCCCACATGGTAAGCAACACCAACCGAATTTGCTTTTTCGTCTGCTGTGGAACTGGCGGGTGTGTTAATAAGAGGTTTGGTTATGTACCTACTAGCATAGCCCCTCTCATGGTATTTCAGTAGCACCATTTCCATCTGTAAGCAAGCTGTGCTTGCTTAATTGTTTTATTAGTGACAGTGTGCATTAAGATTTCTCCCCGCAGCCCCTTTTTTTAAAGAGAAACTATCCTGGGTGGGCAGGGGAGATTGTGGAAAAGAGAATATTTATCCTACCAAATGAGAAATGACCAAGGGCAGCAGGTATAATGAACCATTTGGAGCTGACATTAATACATGAATAGTTTGCTGTAATCTCGTGAAGGTTGAGCCTGTGATGTGTCTATATTGGATGTTAATTAAACCTCTCTCTAAACTGCTCACTTTGTCTGGTGATTGGTTGGTGGCTACACTCATCAGGGAGCTCAGGTTCTCTCCCAAATTCCTTTCACACGAGCAGTCCCGATCTTTTCATTTAAATTTCAAAGGCCTTCAGTGGCTTATTGCAGAATGCCAGAAGGCATGGATAATTTTTGAACATCTTGATCACTTAGGGACCTTCTTTCATAGCAGAATAACTGCAGAATTCCGGGAAGCCTGACCAGCAGTAAGATTTTCTTCAAAATATCCAATATGGCTCTTCATTTCTCAGCTGTTTACCCTTTTCCTCAGTTGAATGACTTCCCCTTTATATTCTAAAAATAGCCTTCATGCCAGTCTTCAGAAAGCAGCCTGGCATTCATAAACTCTGAAATCCCATCATTGTTTTGCAGGTTTGACTGACGTGCACTATCCTACCTGTGGAGTCTGTCTGTTTTAAGCACCTTTGCGATTGCTATTAATGCTGACATTTGAGTTTTCAGTTGCGGGCATTGTTTCATTGCATACTTTTCAAAGGGATATGAGACAAGACCTTGCATTTAAATAAAAAACAAATTAGAATAAGCTGAACACTCATTAACTTTTAATATCGAAGAGATAAACTAATAAATGAACATACAGTAAATGATACATTCATATGAAAGCATGTTGATGAACAGCCTGTATCAATTAAAACACTAAACTGAACAAACAGCTTGCCAATTTCACTTTTCCCACCACGTGTTAATTTCCTTCAGCCATTTGGTTCTGTTGCTGGGGCAACTTTTCACTGCATGAAGCAGCTTCTTGTCTTTTTATTTTCCTTTCTAACTGAATCTTGTTCATATAGAATTTTAGGACTAGAAGGGACCTCAAGAAGTCATCTCATCCAGTCCTCTGCACTCGTGGCAGGACTAAGTATTATCTAGACCATTCCTGACAGGTGTTTGTCTAACCTGCTCTTTAAAATCTCCAATGATGGAGATTCCACAACATCCCTCGGCAATTTATTCCAGTGCTTAACCACCCTGACACTGAAAAAACTTAAGTTTTTCCTAATGTCCACCCTATATCTCCCAGGCTGCAGTTTTAAACCACCGCTTTTTGTCCAATCCTCGGAGTTTAAGAAAAACAATTTTTCTTTTACATACTTGAAAACTGTTATGTCCTCTCTCAGTCTTCTCTTTTCCAGACTAAACAAACCCAATTTTTTCAGTCTTCCCTCACAAGTCATGTTTTCTAGACCTTTAATTATTTTTGTTGCTCTTCTCTGGACTCTCTCCAATTTGTCCACATCCTTCCTGAACTGTTATCGAGAACTGGACACAATACTCCAGTTGAGGACTAATCTGCATGGAGTAGAACAGAAGAATTATTTCTCGTGCCTTGCTTACAACACTCCTGCTAATATATCCCAGAATGATGTTCATTTGTTTTGCAACAGTCTTACACTGTTGACTCATATTTAGCTTATAGTCCACTATGACCCCCAGATCCCTTTTCGCAATACTCCTTCTTAGGCAGTCATTTCCCATTTTGTATGTGTGCAACTGATTTGTTCCTTCCCAAATGGAGTACTTTGCATTTGTCCTTATTGAATTTCATCCTATTTACTTCAGACCATTTCTCCAGTTTGTCCAGATCATTTTGAATTTTAATCTTATTTTCCAAAGCACTTGGAGCCCCTAGCAGCTTGGTATAATCTGCAAACTTTATAAGTGCACTCTGTATGCCATTATCTAAATCATTGATGAAGATATTGTACAGAACCAGACCCAGAACTGATCCCTGCGGGACTCTGCACCACTGATTGGAAAATTGGTTAATCAGTTTTGAACCCACCTTATAGTAGCTCCATCTAGGTTCCATTTCCCTAGTTTATTTATGAGAAGGTCATGAGGCACAGTATCCAAAGCTTTACTAAAATCAGGATATACCACGTCTTCTGCTTCCCCCCCTGCCCCCCATCCACAAGGCTCTTTACCCTGTCAAAGAAAGCTATCAGGTTGGTTTGACATAATTTTGTTTTGGACAAATCCATGCTGACTGTTACATATCACCTTATTATCTTCTAGATATTCACAAATTGATTGCTTAATTATTTGCTCCATTATCTTTCCAGGTACAGAAGTTAAGCTGACTGGTCTGTAATTCCATGGGTTGTCCTTATTTCCCTTTTTATAGATGGGTACTATATTTGCCCTTTTCCAGTCTTCTGGAATCTCTCTTGTCTTCTATGACTTCTCAAAGATAATTGCTAATGGCTCAGATATCTCCTCAGTCAGCTCCTTGAATATATTCTAGGATGCATTTCATCAGGCCCTGGTGACTTGAAGACATCTAATTTGTCCAAGTAGTTTAACTTGTTGGTTCCCTATTTTAGCCTCTTCTGATCCTACCTTATTTTCACTGGCATTCACTATGTTAGATGTCCAATCACTACCAACCTTCCTGGTGAAAACCAAAACAAAGTAGTCTGCCATTTCCACATTTTCTGTTATTTATTGCCCCCCTCCCCATTGAGTAATGGGCCTACCCTGTCCTTGGTCTTCCTCTTGCTTCTAAAGAATTTGTAGAATGTTTCCTTTTACCCTTTATGTCTCTAGCTAGTTTGATTTCATTTTGTGCCTTGGCCTTTCTAATTTTGTTCCTACATACTTGTGTAATTTGTTTATATTCATCCTTTGTAATTTGACCTAGTTTCCACTTTTTGTAGGACTTTTTGTAGACTTCAATCGTTTTTGTTGCCTTTCTCCAGCCTTTCTCCAATTTGTTCACATCTTTCCTGAAACACGGTGCCCAGAACTGGACACAATACAGCAGCAGAGGCTGTCTGAGCACAGAATAGAGTAGAAGAATTACTTCTCATGTCTTGCTCACAACACTCCTGCTAATACTCCTTTCTAGGCAGTCATTTTCCATTTTGTAGGTGTGCAACTGATTGTTCCTTCCTAAGTGGAGTACTTTGCATTTGTCCTTATTGAATTTCATCCTATTTACTTCAGACCATTTCTCCAGTTTGTCCAGATCATTTTGAATTTTAATCTTATCCTCCAAAGTACTTGCAACGCCTCCCAGCTTGGTATCAACCACAAACTTTAAGTGTATTCTCTTAGGCCATTATCTATTCTAAATCATTGATGAAGATATTGAACAGAAATGGACCCAGAACTGATCCCTGCACGACCCCACTTAACATGTCCTTCCAGCTTGACTGAACCACTCATAATTACTCTCTGAGAATGGTTTTCCAACCAGTTATGCAGCCAGCTTATAGTAGTTCCATCTGGGTTGTACAGTTCTCTACTACTACAATTCTGATGAAGTTTGTTTGCAAAGCTTTTGTTCTGTTCACCTATTAACTCCCAAAGTAAAAGCAAATTCAGCACAAAGCTGATGGAAAAACTAGCCACAATCCTTCCAAATTTGATGTTGGATTTCCTCAGTTTGATCTTGATTGTGTCAATTTCCAGCAACAGCTGCAGTGAATTTGCCCCACCAAGAAACCAAAAGGAACAATGATTGCCAGTCACCACACACAAAATACTTTTGATCAAAATATAGTTTCTGTACTGTTCAGTCCTGTCCAGAAATAATGATTCTGCACTTCAGATATTATCAGTGGGCTAGATGGTGCCTCCCAGAGCTGTAGCTTGCAGAGGTCTCCCTCTACATGTGGATATGCACCTGGCTGCATGGAAGGTGGGTCAGCCAGCTCCACACCACCTTCTTCCTGACGTTGGGCCCACAGACTGCACTGGGTTTGGGGTAGGCTGGACACGGACGCTCATTGTAAACCATAGCACTTGGTATGGATCAGAAGGGAGTTTCAGCGTAGGACTGTATTGAGTCTTCTGTGTACTCTCAGATATTCTGCAGAAAACACCTAAAAGGGGCTCCAGGGTCTGATGCTGGTGGGATTGGTCAAGGTAGCTCCACTGGAGGTGGGAGCTAGGGGAGACTGCTGAAATGTACCTTGCTCCATGTTAGTGTGATCAGTAAGTGTGGGTTAGTGTGATGGCACAGAGCCTCCTTGTAGATGTTGTGAAGGCCATGACTATAACAGGGTTAAAAAAAGAACTAGATAGGTTCATGGAGGATTGGTTCATCAATGGCTAGTAGCCAAGATGGGCAGAGATGGTGTCCCTAGCCTCTGTTTGCCAGAAGCTGGAAGTGGGCGACAGGGGATGGATCACTTGATGATTACCTGTTCTGTTCATTCCCTCTGGGGCACCTGGCGTTGACCACTGTTGGAAGACAGGATCCTGGGCTAGATGGACCTTTGGTCTGACCCAGTATGGTCGCTCTTATGTTCTTAACTTGGGACCGCTGGATCTGCAAGCATGAGCTAAAGGAGCAGGTCCCTTGCCTTGGGGAGTAGCAGACACCATAAGCCTCCTTCTGTCCTCTAACCATTTAAAGAGGACAAAGCTGCCTGCACAACTTTGCACTTTAATAGTCTGCAAAATGAGCTGCCGCCTCCTTTGTTCAAACAGGAGGATGTGGGAGATCATGGATTCCAGAACTCCAAAAGTCAGCTAGACTGTCACAGCTACCCTTGGGAGCAAGGTACTGCTATCACACTTCTGCGCTGATTGTGAAACCAGTCAGGAGGGGAGGGGAGGGGCAGGGAACGCTTGGCCAATACTTCTCCCTCCCTCCTCACCTTTACAAAAAAGGAAGTGGAGAGGAGAGAAGAGTGAAGAGTAAGAAGAGCACTGAGCCTCTCTCCTTTATTTGCTAGGCAGCACTTGCTGAGTGGGTGCACTGCGATGAGTCAGCAGGTCCCATAGGATAGGGCAAAGTAACTTTTCTTTATTTGAGCCAGGGAAGAACTGTAACAGTGTCATGATTTGGCCTGCTCCTGGGCAGTGCTGCCCTAAATAGGACAATTTATAACTTTGCAATTTAGTCCAATGAGACAGCAGACTGGCTAGGACTGACTCAAGGCATTTTCTTGCAAATGGGGGTAGCATGATAGAGACCTGAAAGAGGTAGGAGACAACAGTTTGTGGATCAGATAGCATTGACAAATGCAAAAGACAGTGGAGGAAAATGAGATGAGATGCCAAGAGAGGGAGGTGCAGGCAATTCGCTCAAGAGTTTTTTGTTGTGTTTGTGTTTGAAATTGCTCTCTCTATGTAGCATAACAGCATCTCTAAGGCTCAGCATAAGTAATTGCTATAGAATCTAGAAACCCCATGCAGGCAACAGCATTACACAGCATTTATGCGGACAAAATGGTAAGGGCCATTTCTTTTCAGCTCCAGAAGCCGGGCTAGAGATTGCATGGACAATATTGAATATACAAAGTGGTTGGTTTGCTAAGAAAGTTAAGGCCCATCTACTGCTACCAAGTGAAACAAAAATATTGAAGCAGAGTGATTGTAGATAGCCACGATATATACAAACAGGACACCAATTTGTGTTTAGTCTTGTTTGCCTGGGGGTGGGGAAGCTTGTAAATTACCAACAAATCACTATAGGAATTACTCCTCCTGTCCCTCACCCTTTCCTCTGGCCTGGTTGCTATATTTTAGTACTTGTTGGATTTAAACAGATCACGCTCTCTCCAATCAACTGAAATTTTCTTTTATAGATATTGTGTATTTTCATGTGACTCCATTTCAGCAATGTAACAAATACAACTTTCGGCCCCTCTCCTGCAAATGCTTACCTCTGTGTGTAACTTTACTCATGTGATTTCTATGGGACTATTCAGAGAAGTGCAGCTTCACTTTGGTTTGTTTGCAGGATCAAGGCATTATATTTTACTGGTCTAATTTCACATTTTAATGAATAATTTTGTTTCTCCCTTTTACTGTCATTCCGGAAGAATGGCACCACCTCTTTTGATGAACATTAGGAAGTGTACCCCTTTTCTGTATGTAAAGTCAGAGATTATTATCGGCATTAACCCAATTATTTAAACAACAACTCTCTAGTATATTTAACATGCAAAGAATATGCCTGATGTGGTGGCATAAAGGTCTTGTTGGCATGAATAACGGGGACTTATGTTCATGCCAAACATTTTATGCTGCAACATCATGCACATTTGCTGTTTTAAATACTGAAGAGAGTTACTGTATGTAAATTATGGTAATCCCAGTGATAATTTCTGTCTTTAGTCAGAATCCATGAATGAATTGCAGAGGTCATTCTACATGAGTGTCAATTAAAGCCTAGTACTCTACCACACCTATTTCCATTCTGTATGTGCCACATGTTACAGTAACAGCTAAAATAGCTTATATTGGGTAGGGCCGGTGGAATTGAGAAGGGATAGGGAGGGTTAGAACTCTTCACTGGAGATATTGTGATGGTTCCAACCCTGAATAAACTTGCCTATGCCTGGAGGAGCTGAGAGGAAAGAGTGGGACCCAGAGGGGCTGAAGCAGCCATCACAAGGCATTGGACTGGGGCAGGGAGTGGGACCTTGTGGGGCTGGAATGGGCCTGGGAGCAGGTAGGAACCCCCAAGACTCTTTCCCAGCCTGGAGCAGGCTGCTCTCCCACCACATCTTAGTACCTCCCCTCACTCCCCGTCCTATCCATCCACCCCTTCATTCATAGAGCATTTCCACTCCCCTGGGTATTGGGAACAGTGTCCCCAGCTCTTGTGATCATGGGCTCTGAAGTCATGTTCATGTATGGAAACTTCAACTTTAAAAAAAAATGAAAGTAAAGTAAATTCATAGTCCTGAGGGTCATAAAGCTTGAAAAGGACTCTGAAGGCAAGGGTAGTGGGCGGGGGGGGGGACCTCAAATTGTTAAAATTCAGGAGAAAAGGTGGGTCTTGAAGAAGAGCTCTGTGTAGCATGAAAACTTTTTTTCACCAATAGAAGTAGGTCCAATAAAAGGTGATGTCACCTACCTTGTCTCTCTACTATCCTGGGACCAACAGGAAGGCAGCACTGCCACCAGCAGCACCGCAGAAGTTAGGGTGGCAATACCATGACCCCCGTCTAATAGCCTTGCGACACCTCGCCCCCCATGATCCCCTTTTGGGTCGGACCTCCACAGTTACAACACACACATTCATAAGTCAGGTCCACAAAAATCATATTTTTGAACACTTGATGTTGGCAATACAGGGACTATTTCTTGTATTGTAAAGCTATTCATTGCGAGTAAAGCCACCTTAGTTGCCATGAGTCCATTTAAAAAGTCACCTCTTCTAGTTTTTTTTGGTCTGGCCTTTGCAAAACTGGCAGCACATGTTGGGTTCCACTGAAAAATGGAGAATCTTCTCCACCTTAATGGGACAAATCTCCCATTTCTAGCCTGGCAGAAGCACAGGATACCATCTATCAAAGTGTTGACACTGTGTGTAGAAAAGCTATCCACACTGAAACTTGCCTCTCCTGCATTTGTGGTCAAGGGCTACTTACTTGTTTCTTGAAGTGAGCAGAAATTCTCATATTCAAGGGACAGAAGGAAACTTTTCACAGGTTAAACTTACATACATAGTTTATCTGAGCTTTTCTGGGAGTAATCATATCCCAGAGAGATAGAGGATGGGTGAAGTCTCCAAGGGTGTATGATAATCATCTATCATATGACTCTGCAATTTTATCACATGGATATTACCTTCATATATTACTCATTAGCCTTTGAAAGACTCTTGCTCTAAGGTTATGTCTACATTTACCGGGGATCAATCCTGCTGGCTCAATTGAAGACCCACTAAATCGACTGCAGATTGCTCTCCTGTCTACTCTAGTACTCCACCAGAATGAGAAAAGTAAGGTAAGTCAATGGGATAGCGTCTCTCATCAATGCAGCACAGGGTAGACACCGCAGTAAGTCGATCTAAGCTACGTCAACTCCAGCTATGGTATTCATGTATCTGTATTTGCCTAACTTAGGTTGACTTGCCCTGGTAATGTAGACAAGGCCTGAAATATCTAACATCATCCTTCCCTTATCTATTCTTGGGTGGGATTTTTAGCTTATTGCATTGCTTTGATATGGAATTAAATTTTTGACTTGCTGGGCCTTTGGAGCTATTTTGCGATTTACATATATCTGTGAAAGTTTGATTTAACTACATGTTTCTGTGTGGCTGTTTGAAACCCACAGCTTTTTGCACTTAGCAAAGTTCAAAAACACAGTCAACTGACATATGTCTCTCTCATGCAAATAGCTTCATTTAGTTAAGTGTGATCGTGACCATCTGTCATCTAATGCCTGCCAAGTACCAGCTACAAGAGTGCCACGGTTTCAGTTGCCTTCAGTATAGTACCTGCTGTTGAGCACTCTGTTGCCACCATATGTAAGGTGTAGAGTCAAGATCGCATTGCAATCAAACACAGGAGAGATGTAATGTAGAAGCTTTCACAGAGGCCTGTTTGGCTGTGTTGTCATGAGTGCACCTGGGAGGTCACTATTTTAATCACAAATCACATTTCTTGGGATTTAGAGCTCCATGTGAACCTTGGCATGCATGCTTCGAGTTTCAATGGAAAATGAGCTGCATCAAAGCTGCATAAGCAGTCTAGCCATTCCTTTCTGTAAAGATACAGAGACTTCAGGTGGCTTGGCAGGACTTTGATATTCTTCAAACAAGAGCTTCATTTTGAAAATGAAGTTTCAAGCAGCTGTATTGCATTACATCACAACAAACCTATCTCCTGCAATCGGGGTTTTTGGGTAATTCTTTCTTCCTGTTTCCAGATCATACACATTAAAATGAATTCATATTTACTCCATAAAATTGTCCCATCCCTTCCCCTATCCCATACACTCCATGGAACAGACAGAAAGGTAAATATGTTAATGCAATTAATTTTTGCAGGCTGTGGTGCATAATGAGAACTCTCATTTTTAAGGCACTCAGACTGAATTCTTCCCTATAATACAAGGACCCAGAGACCTACAAGCTCGTGTTCCCCATTCTGATATTCTGTGTTCCTAAATGACGGCTACTAGAAACAAAACCTTCAGGTTTACGTGCTTCAAATAAGAAGATTTGAGTAGAGGATTTGTCGGAGCCTTCAGGGCCATTATCCTGCATGTTGGTTTAATCCTCACTAGGTTGCAAAAGAAAAGTTGACCTAGAGAATGTGTACGGTCCTATCAAATTCACAGACATGAAAAACACGTCATGGACCATGAAATCTGGTCTCCCTCATGAAATTGTAGGAGAGGGTCACAGTATTGCCACCCTTACTTCTGTTTTGCCTTCAGAGCTAGGTGGCTGGAGAGTGGGGACCGCTGGCTGGGCACCCTATTCTAAATACAGCACTGCTGCCAACAGCAGCACAGAAGTGAGGGTAGAAGGATATGAGGGATTGTCATTTTTTGGGGGGGAAGGGACAAGGCCGGCCTCACATGGGCAACCACGCAGGGTGCCGTGGTCAGGGGGGTGCTGTGGCCACCACCCACCCGCCCACCCAGGCAGTCCAAAGCCCCTTTCACCTGGGATGGGCAGGGTTGCAGGCGTCCCAGCCGGGAGCTCCTACCATGCACTGGGCTCCAGCTGCTAGTTCCAGGTGGGCTGCAGAGAGACAGGAATTCTTTTCTCCTGCACGGGCCACTCCCTTCACTGATGGCACAGAAGTAAGGGTCGGGTAATACCATTCTATGCCACCCTCACTTCTGCGCTGCTCCTGGCAGTGGCTCTGCCTTCAGAGCTGAACTTCTGGCCAGCAGTTGCCAGCTCTGAAGGCAGCGCCACCATCAGCAGCAGTGCAGAAGTAAGGGTGGCAATACCACGACCCCCTCTAATAGCCTTGCAACCCCGCCCCCCCGTGACCCCCTTTGGGTCAGACCTCCATGGTTACAACACTGTGAAATTTCAGATTTAAATATCTGAAACTGTGAAATTTAAGATTTTTTTTTTAAATCCTTTGAGCGTAAAATTTACCAAAATGGACCATGAATTTGGTAGGGAATAAGAATATCCGTTAACAGTTTCCCTGATAGTACTTAGGCTGATGGCCTATTGCTTTAAGGAGCTGTTATACAACTGCTGGGAAAAAATCTAGAACTTGCTGAGACAGTTGAATAGATGTTTCTTGACATCTTAGCTAGAACTGTTCCCAAACCCAGTAATATGAAAAAGAGAGGTAGAAGGCACTGAGTTGGACCCTCTTGCGTACCAAGCTATGGGCACTAGGGAACTGATATCCAGGTGGAGAACTGACTCTTAAGAAAGAGTTGACTGAGGTCTTGGAGTAGGAAAAAAGTCTTCTTTTCACAGACAGCTGGACAACTTTGTACCTGTAGGATTTGTGCTCACAATAGATCACAATACGTAAAGCCCCAATGCTGCAAAGATTTACGCGTGTGATTAACTCTACACAGTCTGAATAGACAAGGTGGGTGAGGTAGTATGTTTTTTTGGACCCATGTCTGTTGGTGAAAGAGACAAGCTTTTGAGCATACACAGAGCTGAAGAAGAGTTTGCGTGTAAGCTTGTCTCCTTGGCCAACAGAAGTTCATCCAATAAAAGACGTTACCTCACCCACCTTGTCTCCAATACCCTGGGATCAACATGGCTACAACAACACTGCAAACCCACTCCGAACAGTCTACTTGAAGTCAATGGGACTAGTCACCATGTACAGTTAAGAATGTGCATAAGTCTTTGCAGCACTGGGACCTAAATCCCTGGCGTGGGGTGCAACTTGGGAGATAAGTGACCTAAACTGATTAGAAAGAAATGTGCCTACAGTTATTGGCTTCTGTGGAAATGTAGGCCATGTTGCTAAGCTGGACTGTTTTACCTTAGTGCAGTGCATAATGTCCAATTAAATAATTGTTTAATTATTTAGCTATTTACAGTTCTAAACTAACCTATAACACAAAGCTAGCTCTAATCAGAGAAAATTAATGATAACATACCACTGATAATACCTAGCGCTTTTCAGGGTTAGTCCTCATTTACTCTTATTAGCACTAAGGATAATAAGTGGGGGAAGTTACATCTCTTACCTCTGTGTGTGACCTTTTCACTAGGTTCAGTATTTTTATTTCCCAATAATAGACCAAATGACACTCTAGGATAATAGGAAAACTGAACTCTACCTTTATTAAAGAGCCATTTCTCTCTCTCTCACACACACACACACACACACGCCCCCCCAACAATAAAATAAAAAAAAAATCATCACATTCTTAAGCTTCACTTAGAATTTTAACATGGGAATATTTGGGCAGGTGTGTCTTTTCTTTTCTTTTTTTTTTCCCTTCTAATTCCTAAAATATAGCCTTTTGAAACAATTATGAAACTTTTCTTCTCTAATCCCTTTCCATAAACTTTTACTGTTTTACTTTCTGGTGTAGGTTATAAACCTGTTTTTTTTTTGTTTTATTTTTAAAAGAAATAGCAGAAATATGAAGAATCCAACTTGTTTGATCACTCCAAAGGCAGAAAGCTACCATATGCTTCCAATTTACTGTGAAAGAAAGTGCTTTTGCCCTATTGAAAACCACTTTGATATCAACCACTGTGACAGCAATTTTTGCACTGAGATCAAAATAATCAAATAGCAAAATCGTCTGATAGTTGAACCTCTCTGATGGCAAAACTCTGAAACATAGTGCAAACATTTATTTGAACCTGATGGTTTTTATTCCTCAAATTCTAAAGGAGAGACCCTGCACTGCAACTGTGAAATTTGACTGGTTTAGAGAGTTAAATATCTCTAAGGGGAATATGATAGTGGTCTATAAAATCATGAATGGTGTAAAGAAAGTGAATAAAGACATGTTGTTTATACCTTCACATAACACAAGAACCTGGGGTCACCAATGAAATTAATAAGCAGCAGGTTTAAATGAACAAACAAAAATACTTCTTCGTACAACACAAAAAGAATCAGTCTGTAGAACTCATTGCCGGGGATGCTGTGAAGGTCAAAAGTATAAGTGGATTAAAAAAAACCCTAAAATTCATGCAGGATAGGTCCATCAGTGCTATTAGCCAAGATGGTCAGGGACACAACCCTATGCTCTGTGTATCCCTAAATCTCTGACTGCCAGAAGCTGCAACTGGACAGCAGGGGATGGATCACTTGACAGATTGCTCTGTTCTGTTCATTCCCTCTGAAACATCTGGCATTGGACACTGTTGGAAGACAGGATACAGGGCTAGATGGATCCTTGGTCTGACCCAGTGTGGCTGTTCTTATGATCTTAGGACACTGTTTTAGAAGAACAGAGTAAGCAATTTTTAGCCATTAATACAAACTAGCAAGCTGTCCTACAAGATGCTTGTAGACACATTGCAAAAGTTTGATATTCAAATGCTTGCTTCTTGTGGTTAAATAAAGACATTAATTGAAATGTAAACTTCCTGTCAGCTAAAGCTCTCTAGGTTTTAGGGCAAAAGGCTGTTCCATTCTATCAGGATAATAACCCTGAGGACAGGGACAAAATTTCTACAAGGTGACTGGAAATCGAGCTCACTTAATATGGCATAAAAATGTAACAAACTTGTTTTGCAACTGTATTCCTTGGGGGAATATTTTTTCTAATAAGAATAAGTCTTTGCCATGAATGCTAACACATTGAGTGATAACGTGTGGCATC
The DNA here is from genome assembly GCF_965152235.1 of Eretmochelys imbricata. NCBI lineage: Eukaryota > Metazoa > Chordata > Testudines > Cheloniidae > Eretmochelys > Eretmochelys imbricata. The sequence continues at coordinate 94,582,212 of NC_135580.1, forward strand.
CATGTTTATGTCTTCACATCTATAGTACTGACTGTTTTAGTCTAAATTTAAGGCATGCACAGTGATTTGGGGAAATACTACAAATCAAATAGCAAAGCCTTATGGGTTTGCCAGACTTTCACATGATTTAGAATTTACTGTTGAATTGTTATTGGGTAAAAAAAGGGGCTAGAAAGACAGATTAAAATAAAAGGATCAAGGTAATGATAAAATCCCCAGTCCTACAAACACTATGTGCTTAAGATCATCCATATGAGTAGTTCAGTAGAACTCAATGAAACTAATTATGTGAACTTAAGTTAAGCATATGTTTAATTCTTTTCAGGATTGTGGCTGAAGGGTGTATGTGCATTTACAGTTTGATTATTGTAGTACCTGTAGGGCCTAAAGATAAGGACTTGATGCAAAGCTCATTGGGGTCAATGAGTCTTGACATTGCTGAAAGTAAATAAACTCATGTAAATGAGATACTGATATTGTGTATATATAGCGAAATAAATACTTTGCCATATCTTCATTCACTGTATTTCTAATGTCCAGATGAGAGAGATACCAAATTAAAACATACACTGTAGCTGGCACAAGGTACCCCCATATTTTAGAATATATAGAATATTTTAGAATCATAGAATATCAGGGTTGGAAGGGACCTCAGGAGGTCATCTAGTCCAACCCCCTGCTCAAAGCAGGACCAATCCCCAATTTTTGCCCCAGATCCCTAAATGGCCCCCTCAAGGATTGAACTCACAACCCTGGGTTTAGCAGGCCAATGCTCAAACCCCTGAGCTGTCCCTCCAGTAATTTTTAATCTTGCAAAAAAAAAAAAAATAAGCTGTCTTTCATGTTTCCTTCCATTACAGTGAGTTATATGTCCTACCATGGGATTAATTTTTGCTTCATTTTAATATGATACACTGGGATGTGAAAGAAAGGATGTTGAGAACAAATAGACTTGGGGGCTTTTAAACTGATTTTAACTAATTATTAACTCCGCAGGATTAATTGACTTAATTTACTTGTTATTATAAGGTGCCTCGCATTGCCTCTGCATAAGGTAAATGCACTTGGAATTCAGCAAAGCTTCTTTAACACAGGCAGATGTTCTCAAATGGTGGTTGGTGGACCTCACTTCCAGAAGCTAAATCACTGCTAAGACTAATTCTCCAAACGTTCAGCTGCTGTAGTTGCAATACAGACATTATGTGACGGTGAAAGGGAGGAGAGAGGTGGTTCTCTCAACCAAAAGTAGGAGGGCACAAGACAATCCTAGTATGAAAATGGTACCCAATGTGGAAAAACGTTTGGAAAGTGTGGGTTGTATCCCTCTTTTGTAAAAGGATCATTGGACTATTTAAAATAATGATAATAGGAAAGAGATCAAGAGCCTCGGGCTGAAAGAACATTCACTGTTTTTCTAAAAAAAAGAAAAGGAGTACTTGTGTCACCTTAGAGACTAACCAATTTATTTGAGCATAAGCTTTCGTGAGCTACAGCTCACTTCATCGGATGCATACTGTGGAAAATACAGAAGATGTTCTTATACATACAAACCATGAAAAAATGGGTGTTTACCACTACGAAAGGTTTCTCTCCCCCCACCCCACTCTCCTGCTGGTAATAGCTTATCTAAAGTGATCACTCTCCTTACAATGTGTATGATAATCAAGGTGGGCCATTTCCAGCACAAATCCAGAGTTAACAAGAACGTCGGGGGGTTTGGAAAAAACAAGGGGAAATAGGTTAACTTGCATAATGACTTAGCCACTCCCAGTCTCTATTCAAGCCTAAGTTAATTGTATCCAATTTGCAAATGAATTCCAATTCAACAGTCTCTCGCTGGAGTCTGGTTTTGAAGTTTTTCTGTTGTAATATCGCAACTTTCATGTCTGTAATCGCGTGACCAGAGAGACTAAAGTGTTCTCCGATTGGTTTATGAATGTTATAATTCTTGACATCTGATTTGTGTCCACTGATTCTTTTACGTAGAGACTGTCCAGTTTGACCAATGTACATGGCAGAGGGGCATTGCTGGCACATAATGGCATATCACATTGGTGGATGTGCAGGTGAACGAGCCTCTGATAGTGTGGCTGATGTTATTAGGCCCTGTGATGGTGTCCCCTGAATAGATATGTGGGCACAGTTGGCAACGGGCTTTGTTGCAAGGATAGGTTCCTGGGTTAGTGGTTCTGTTGTGTGGTATGTGGTTGCTGGTGAGTACTTGCTTCAGGTTGGGGGGCTGTCTGTAGGCAAGGACTGGCCTGTCTCCCAAGATTTGTGAGAGTGTTGGGTCATCCTTCAGGATAGGTTGTAGATCCTTAATCATGCGTTGGAGGGGTTTTAGTTGGGGGCTGAAGGTGACGGCTAGTGGCGTTCTGTTATTTTCTTTGTTAGGCCTGTCCTGTAGTAGGTGACTTCTGGGAACTCTTCTGGCTCTATCAATCTGTTTCTTCACTTCCACAGGTGGGTACTGTAGTTGTACAAATGCTTGATAGAGATCTTGTAGGTGTTTATGTCTGTCTGAGGGGTTGGAGCAAATGCGGTTGTATCGTAGAGCTTGGCTGTAGACAATGGATCGTGTGGTGTGGTCAGGGTGAAAGCTGGAGGCATGTAGGTAGGAATAGCGGTCAGTAGGTTTCCAGTATAGGGTGGTGTTTATGTGACCATCATTTATTAGCACTGTAGTGTCCAGGAAGTGGATCTCTTGTGTGGACTGGACCAGGCTGAAGTTGATGGTGGGATGGAAATTGTTGAAATCATGGTGGAATTCCTCAAGGGCTTCTTTTCCATGGGTCCAGATGATGAAGATGTCATCAATATAGCGCAAGTAGAGTAGGGGCATTAGGGGACGAGAGCTGAGGAAGCGTTGTTCTAAAATCAGCCATAAAAATGTTGGCATACTGCGGGGCCATGCGGGTATCCATAGCAGTGCCGCTGATTTGAAGGTATACATTGTCCCCAAATGTAAAATAGTTATGGGTAAGGACAAAGTCACAAAATTCAGCCACCAGGTTAGCCGTGACATTATCGGGGATAGCGTTCTTGACGGCTCGTAGTCCATCTTTGTGTGGAATGTTGGTATAGAGGGCTTCACATCCATACATACACCCCTACATCCATAGTGGCCAGGATGGTGTTATCAGGAAGATCACCGATTGATTGTAGTTTCCTCAGGAAGTCAGTGGTGCCTCGAAGGTAGCTGGGAGTGCTGGTAGCGTAGGGCCTGAGGAAAGAGTCTACATAGCCAGACAATCCTGCTGTCAGGGTGCCAATGCCTGAGATGATGGGGCGCCCAGGATTTCCAGGTCTATGGATCTTGGGTAGTAGATAGAATATCCCAGGTTGGGATTCCAGGGGTGTGTCTGTGCGGATTTGATCTTGTGCTTTTTCAGGGAGTTTCTTGAGCAAATGCTGTAGTTTCTTTTGGTAACTCTCAGTGGGATCAGAGGGTAATGGCTTGTAGAAAGTGGTGTTGGAGAGCTGCCGAGCAGCCTCTTGTTCATATTCTGACCTATTCATGATGACAACAGCACCTCCTTTGTCAGCCTTTTTGATTATGATGTTAGAGTTGTTTCTGAGGCTGTGGATGGCATTGTGTTCTGCACGGCTGAGGTTGTGGGGCAAGTGATGCTGCTTTTCCACAATTTCAGCCCGTGCACGTCAGCAGAAGCACTCTATGTAGAAGTTCAGTCTGCTGTCTCGACCTTCAGGAGGAGTCCACCCAGAATCCTTCTTTTTGTAGTGTTGGTAGGGAGGTCTCTGTGGATTAGTATGTTGTTCAGAGGTGTGTTGGAAATATTCCTTGAGTCAGAGACGTCGAAAATAGGATTCTGGGTCACCACAGAAGTGTGTCATGTTCGTGGGGGTGGAGGGGCAGAAGGAGAGGCCCCGAGATAGGCTATTACCAACAGGAGAGTGGGGTTTTTTTTTTGGGGGGGGGGGGAGAAAACCTGGATTTGTGCTGGAAATGGCCCAACTTGAATATCATACACATTGTAAGGAGAGTGATCGCTTTAGATAAGCTATTACCAGCAGGAGAGTGGGGTGGGGGAGAATAAACCTTTTGTAGTGGTAAACACCCATTTTTTCATGGTTTGTATGTATAAGAACATCTGTATTTTCCACAGTATGCATCCAATGAAGTGAGCTGTAGCTCACGAAAGCTTATGCTCAAATAAATTGGTTAGTCTCTAAGGTGCCACAAGTACTCCTTTTCTTTTTGCAAATGCAGACTAACAGGGCTGTTACTCTGAGACCTGTCTTTCTAATGGGAGTGTCAGTGGGCAAAAGAGAAGTGTGTGGGATGGCGGAGGGGAAGGGGAGAACCAGCTTTAAGTCATTGATTGGAGCTGAGGTTTCATTATTGCACCATAGGGGGAATGATAGCTTGGAATGGCTTGAATGGAACGTGGGTGAAATCCAGCCCTGTGCAGAAAGCCAGAGCAAGGCCTGTGCACCACTTAAACTACACTTAAGCCCTAGTTGTAAATGATTCATGGCACTTGCTGCAGAGTGAAGCACTTCACCCCTAGTGAGCTCAAAAAAATAGCACAGGAAACATGGGAAGAAGCATTGCAGGGAAAACTTCTGGGTGCAATTTGGGTATCTGCTGTTATGTGGTAGTGGACTGACTATGTTTTTCATTTGGAGCATATTCTGCACTCATCCATACATTCTTATGGTCTGAGTTGCATGTCCAGTGGAAAATATATACAAGGATCCAACTTATGTGTGGGAGAGACAGAGAGGTTTCGGTTGTATTGGAATAACAATGAGACCAGGTCTTCATGCTATGACTCTTCAATGCAGGGCCTCAGTCTCTTCTCTCCAAACGGACGTATCTTCTCCTAAAGCAAATTCAGATCTAAATCAAGGTCAGTAAACAGATAAGCCTCAAGCCCAGATTGGCAAAAGCAAATGCTGTAGAGGGAAGAACAGTTCAGAATTATGAAAACTTCAGGTGGTCAAGTATGTGAACTGGATTGAGAAATTTGCACTACAAATCCTGGCAAAAACGTGAGCTTTAAAATAAGTGTAAAGTTCTGTTCACCAAATTGTGTGGCGGGGGGGGGGGGGGCGAGAGTGGGGGAAGACACAATTAATCTAATTGCAAAAAGATGCATTTTTTTTACGTAATTGTCCCTCTAGTTCAACAGGTTTTTGTTTTCTTTTGATTTAATTTTAAAAGTTTTGTTCATGTATTTTAAATCGAGCTAATAGGCCTATCGTGAAACTCTGGGCACACGTGCAATGTATATGCAATGATTTTTTTTTTAAAAAAAAGCACATTGGCAAATACCACCCAAATTAAACCCTTCCCAATCACAGCCCAATTTATCCCATTCAATTGCCTTCAGGCAAACACATACAATTACAAAGCCCCCCTACATGAGAAGAACATTATTGAGGTTGCAAAGTCAAGAAATGCCAGAATTAAGGCTATTTGTGTCTCCACCTCCCACCTGCTTTGTCAATATGTATTATTATACAGTAGAGTTAGCCAGTGAACTAGAATTCCGTTTCAAGGCCATTCCTAAGGGTTTGGAATTTGCTTTTGTTCCTCATTGGAATGAAAATAATCTTTTGAACCTTTTAACAAAACAAAAATGTCAATGTCCATTTTTGATTCAAGTCTCTGTTTACTTTCAGGTGAGGAGAAAAACAGTCCATCCTGGACCTCAAACCTTTCCATGAAACTTTGAAATCAATAGTCTCCGCAAAAGGTTTTGGTTTCAAAATATCATAGTTTGAATAAAATGGAAAATGTTCCAACCCACTGTAAAGATGGTGCAGTCTTTAATTATGTGATCTCATCCTATTTTGTCCCAGGGGACCTTTGCCTCGTTCAGAAGTCCACAGAATGGACTGTGCCACCTGAATGAGCAGCTATTCAGTGTTTTTTATTGTCTCTCTGTCGTTCAATGTGTGACCCCCCTGGCCTTATGTAGTGCACACCATTCAAATCTTGCTCCAAATCCAGAAATATTTAACTTCCTCGTAGGCTTTTCTGTGGTACTTGTAAAGCACACAGATGCTACGGCAACAAACATTAATGAATTTTTCTTTACTTACCTCGCAGGGGTATTCCTGTTCCACAGATGAACCATTGAGACAGATTAATGGATAAAGTGTTGTAATACTGGAGGGCCAGGTAGCAGTAGGAGAGTGGTAATGGGGAAAATACATAAGCCCTAGGCTAATTAAGGTGTGGTTCCCTGTAGACTAGGGAGAGTGGCTACTGGTTAATTGGAGCATCTGTAGTCAATTAAGGCCTTGTCAGGAACCTAATACCCCCCCCATCCCCCGCTTCAGGCAGTCAGGGAGAAGGAGGAAGAAGGAGAGAGGACTAGAGCTTGGAGGTATGTTTTGAAAAGCCAGAGGGACCCTGCTGCAGTGTCTCAGGACCAAAGGTACCCCCATCTAAGTGGGGGAAAGAGTGTAAGAACCCACAGGGGTTGAGAGGGGCTAGGGCTCAGAGTGAGGAACAAATCCAGATCCCTCCCCTACTTCCCTCCTGTACCACATTCCTGGGCCACTAGCAGGGCCCTTGGTGCCCCAAGAGCAGGGGCAAGGAGTAGCATCTTAGCCCCTTGCCGAGAAAAGCACAGGACCCACCATTGGCCATCTTGTCCCACGGTATACTAATTTGGGGTGCCCAGGGCCTGAATTCTTATAGAGAAATTAATCTCCTAGTACTTTGTTCAGTGCACAGCTCTGACTTCCGTTGAGAGTGCTCAATACCCCTGCAAATCAGACCACAGAGGTCTCCCATTGCATACCCAAAGGAACACACCATGGCTGCCTGTGAAAAGTGGGGTTTAAGTGACTTACCTAGTGTCCCCACAAACTCCCTATAGCAGTGACAGGGATAGAATCTGATTCTCCAGGTCACCATTCAAATGCCTAAAGCATCTTTTCTCTTCCTGCAATCCTTGAGGTGTATAGGGAATGAGGCAGTGCCTATAATAAACAGCCATTTACATAGTCTTTATTAAATGCCATTTCTCATGACTTTGTGGCCAGTAGAGCTTGTCAGGCATTGATTTGGGACCATAGCAACTTCTTCGACTTAAAATATTTTATATAACAATTATTAACATGAAATTAGTATTTCTATGTATTAGTCAAAAAGAAACTGAAACACTTTGACATTTGAAATGGTTAGACATTTTTCATGTCAAAAATGATACATTCTCATGGAACTTGAATTTCAGTAAATTTGTTTTTTTTTTAAATGAAACTCTGTTCCATCAAAATTTTTCAACTAGCTCTAATGGCCAATATCCTCCTCTCCACCCCCCCCCCCACCACTTTTCCTTATTCCAATTCTTGATTAGGCATTCTGCTTTGATGATAACTACCATTCCTTCTTTCACCCCCTGCCGCCCCAAACCTCAGTGGGTATCAGGAAGTCTGTATCTGAGTGTCCAGTATTCCATACTGATTGATGGCATAGGCAGAATCACTGAAGCCAGGTAGAATGAAGTCCAAGAAAGGTTATATGGAGTACCATAAGAGGCCTAGTGCTACAGGGGATTATAAAGAGGTCTTTTTTTAAAAAAAGGGCAAGTATTTAACTTCTGTAAATCCTTTAAAGTTATATACCACTGTGTTTGAGACCAAAGGACTAAAGATCTTTGGTGTGAAGTATAAAAGCAGTCTCAGTAAGAGGACCAGGGAAATTATCTATTGTGCAGATCTGCAGAAAGTACAAATGGACAGATAAGTCTGAGAAAGATGCAGCAATAAAACATTTGGAGTTATGACCCAGACACCTGGTTCCTATGCCAAGACACAGAAACCTATTAAAAAGGAAACAAATGTGAAATAAGTGATCCAGGGACATTGTGTGGGTTCCCCCTTCCCCCACTATATTACAAAATAATTCTTTTAACACTCAAGATATTAAAACAAAATGTTTGACCCTGAAAGGGGTGGGGGAGACAACCCCACCTTTTTAATAAGACTAGTGTCTTTATTCCCCATCCTGCCACCTGCAATAGCTTGGATTTATCACTGCTATGAGACTTTTTCCTTTTGCTGATGCTATCAAACTGGAAGACACATTATATGAACAAGGAGAGATGAGAAACAGAACTCCCTGAATTTAAGAAAAATTGAATAGTAGGCTACCTAACTCTGGAACTAATTGAGTGATAAGACCATAATAAGTGAATTGCAAATTAATGTCAACTTTACAAAAAGTCAGCTCTTCCAGTTGTCTGAGATGTACCCACATTTTCTGCAACTCAGGAGAAAATGGTGAAGCATTTTCTTGTTCCTTTCTCTGATATTTCTCCAGCGCATGTAAGACTTAAAATCCATGAAAGAGAAAGTGAATGTAAAAGAAAATCTGGGAGCTAAGTGCATTTTTTCTCCTATTTACAAATTAGAAAAATTGCATGAAGAGCAACCAAATATAATGAGAGCTCTCCCCACCATGAGACTGCTTGGAGAGATCATCAGATGCCCTGATCAGAGAAAGGGTGGAAATGGTCTTCTCCCATCCTGTTTTATATTTTAGAGTTGAATTTCCCCCCATCTCACTCAGAATGAATACTCAATCCTGAAAACAATAGAAAAAAAGTCAATGCAAATACTTCATTTCAATGTCAAACTTTTTTGTTTAACCTTTTTGCCCAGGCTAATTAGCTTAAATTTTGAAACGGAAAGTCATTTTGAACCAGAATTTTGTTTAGAAAAACCTCTAAGTGAAACCTTCAGACAATATTTTTGCGACTCTTCTCAACACTCTTTTGGAATCACAAAATGAATCAACCTTGGCCATGTTTTGCAAACTTTTTTTTTTGACAGATTGGCTTTCCTCTCCCCCCTTTTAACAAAACCATTTGGCAGAAAGTGATTCAACAAGAGACTTCCACCCGGCTCTAGCCCTGGTGCCAAGAACAGGCAGTTAACATTTGTAACTGTACTCCATCACTACTGCTGATTCAGTCTTTGCCATCACCGAGCTGCCTCAGTACCTGGAAGAAAACAATTTGCTAAGTGCAGAGCAGTTAGCTCAAGGTGAGTTGAGAAAAGACAAGGGGAACTCTGTGGTGTCATGGCTGGTGGTGACAGTGATACTGCCAATGGTCACACTGATTGTCAAAGGATACAAAGCTTCTTTGACTGGCTGCTACAGCCAAATCGGTGTGAGACCTTGGTCCAGCCAGGGCAACGGTGACTTTGTGGGACATCCATCTAGGCCAAGATCTTAATCATGGAGTCAAGATCAAATCATTCCTGTATAATACAGGAGAGCACTCTGCCTGGTAGGAGCCCTGTGTTAAGAAAATAAATTAAAGTTGAATGATAGCATAGTAAAATGTTAGCAGGTATTATTCTGAGACCCTAAAGTACAGTTATGCCCACTTTAGTGTTTCCTTCTGCTGTACAAATAACTATGACTAATTTCATGACAGTGTCAAACCAGCAGAGTTGTCCTGTGGATATAAGGACTTACCATCAAAAGACAGAAATCTCTCTCAGGCATGCACAGCTTTTGAAAAGAATTCTGCATCCTGCAATTACATGTGAATTTCTCATTCTGTAGCCCATCCCTGGCATTGCCTTGATCTTAACGACTCCAGGTGAGTTTTCTTTGAGGTATAGAATTTGAACAGATACTCCAGCAAAACAAACACACACTTTTCCTGCCTATTTACCATTCTAGTACATTACAGATTGCAGTATGGTATGATAGGGCCCCCTTCCAAAAGAACTGTTATAGGAATTGTATACAATATAGTTAGCATCCCCTAAAGCAGAGGTTCTCAAACTTCATTGCATTGCGAACCCCTTCTGACAACAAAAATTACTACATGACCCCAGGAGTGGGGACCAAAGCCTGAGCCCACTGACCCAAGCTCCATGGCCTCAGCAGGGGGCCCAAAGCTTAAGGGCTACAGCTGCAAGTGGGGGCCTGTAACCTGAGCTCCGTCACTCAAGGCTGAAGCCCTCAGGCTTTGGTCCCGGGTGATGTGGCTCGCGCTTTTGCCCCAGGCCCCAGTAAGTTTAATGCCAGTCCTCGGGACCCCTTTAAAACAGGTCATGACCCACAGTTTGAGAACCACTGCCCTAAAGTATACCTATGTGCCAAGAAAGGATGTGCTGCATAAAGATTAATGTGCTAAATGTTACCTTTCAAGGCTACATTATCACATGGCTTCTAACAGCACCCTCAAAATTTGGGGGTGCATCCATTTGTGCAATTGTAGACCTGCATTTCTCCAGGCAGTAACCCCTTTTCCATAGCCAGAAGGGCTGGACTCTGGAGGATTCTCCATGTGTAAAGCATCTGATGGCATAAGGAAACTACAGCAGTTCTTAAACTTCCTCCCCGTACTCAACCAGTCATCTCTCCTGCACTGGCCAATCCCTTACATCTGTCTGATCCAAAGATCCTGGATCAGTTCCTCAGGGCTGATGGCTGCCTGATTAATTTAAGGCAGCCACGTAAGCCCCGCAGCCACATAAGGCAGCCACGTACATAGCAAAGTCTTTAGGCTTCTCTACCATATGACAGGGTCTGGACTAGCATCCAAACAGCCTCAAGATTGGGAGAGACCAAGGTAGCTTAACTCCACCTTTTTACTTCCTGAACTATGGTGAGTATTTTTTGGCCGAAGCTCAGAAACGGGGCAGAATTTGGCCCATTTTGTGTGTACTGAAGAAAAATGGCCACTATCCCATTTGCTGTTATTGCACGAGTAACAGATTGGAACCTGTCAGTCCGTACTTGTGGTGATTCCTAATATCCTGGCAAAAGTGGCTGAAATGAGAACACTAGTGAATTTATTTCCTGCTTCAGGAAATTTATTTATTTCCTGCTTCACTTACAAGTAATACTACATTTATCCCCTGCTTCACTTACAAGTAATACTACATTTTGTCCAGGATGTTCATTTCAAAGTTTTAACTTAATCCCAGTGTCCATTCCCATTACAATTCCTAATGGGATGAATATTATTTTATTTAAATTGTTGTGTTTTTTCCTCTGCTATGCCTCAGTGGGAATATTGAGTACCACACACGAGCTCTAATTGAGGAGTCCCTCACTCTGTGTGACTCTGATTGCTGTTATAATTGGAATAATTTGCATTTTTATGAAGATACTATTCCATCTGCAGGCATCGTGACAGTGCCTGATGCTGCAAAAGGCCTGCAGATCATTTGAAATGTACACAGAAGTGATTTATTTTTAACAAGCGGATTTGTAGTGTAAAAAGTGAGTTATTTGGGATCTACAGTTTTGGGGGCAGAGAGGAGGAGGAGATACTTACAAAGATCTAGGGGCTTGAACTGTCCTTGGATGGTTGGTCATGCAAAGATGCCAGTTGCTAAAATTCATTGTTGCACATGCATGCACGAACAAGTGCACTGTGAACCAGATTCTGGCATCCTTACTTCTGAAGTGCACCCTGCTAGGGGGTATAACCTGCATCTATAGAGACAGAGATATACTAACCCCTGGGTACAAGTGATCCCATAACTGCATATTTCAGGGCTGCTCACATCTTCCTCTGAAGCAGCAGCACTGCCCACTAGTGGGGACAAGAGGCTGGACTAGATGGACACGGGCAGTTCCTATAAATCAGCAATTACTCATGGAGCGCCATGCTTCCCAACAGTCCTCAGTTTCATGGGAATGTCCCACCTTGACTCCCAAACCTCCCTGTCCAGGTTGCAGGCAGTTTACCCCATGCCTCCTCTTTGAGAGAGCCTCCAACCCAAGTGGCATTGCAACTTGGCACACAGGATTGCAGCACCGCTCAGGTTTGACCCTGTCACTCTCCATCTACAGAGAAACAGGCAGGCCAGATTTGATAGGTGTTGCAACCCCAGGCACGATGAATCTATGCCTATCAAATTTGGCCCATCCAACCCTCTGTCTCAATCTATGGAGGAGCAGACTGGCCATTTTAGCATGGTTGGGAGGTATATGGCTGTTTGACAGGTTGGGAGGTATATGGAGTAAGGTACCATTTAGCATGATTTAAGGGGTGGCCCTTTCTGGCCCATGGTAACTTTAAAATACATTGACTAATTCTGTTGAACTGCATCCTGGGCACAGGTCCTTCATCTGGGTTTCATTGCCTGTTTGGGCTAGATTCTGCTGCACATGTTCATGTTGGGTAGTACAGTACTTTATTCTGCAATCAGAATTGGTGGGACTACTATACCCTCTGACTAAGAATGTCAGAATGTGGTTCTGGGCTGGCCAGCTAAACCAACACACTTTGACAACAACATTAACTAAGTAAAGCACATGTAAAAGACGGCAATCTAAAAGCCAGATTAGGTAATTCTTACTCATATTTAGTGCCTTGCTCTGCATGTAGCCTATTAAAGTGTTTTGTAACAAGAATGAAAGTCTCACTGAGACTATCTGTGGATTCAGGTATTGCTCAATGTGAGTTAAGGCTGGCTAAATTTGGCCCTGCAGGTCAGATCAGCTCTCTTTACTCACATTAAACAGTACTCACCTGATGTGTAGTTCTGTTGAACTGTTAACACAGTAAGGGGCTCAACATTGTGGCACCTTCTTGTGATTTGTCTGGGGGATAAGCTCACCAATGGTTTGACGCTGTCTTGTGTGGGTTTCTCACTCCTGGTCCCAGTTTCTCACTCAGTGGCCTCTCTTACGCTCCATGAGCTGATGAGCTTCCTCTTTGTGGCTTGGCCCTCCAGCCAGGTCACTATAGTACCATGAAATGGGAGGGGGCATTAAAGTCTCTCTAACTTACTGCCTTGGGTGGTCTTCAAAGGTCTACTGCCCTGTCTGTGCCATTCCCCCATTGGCTGGTAGGGGAACCCAGGCCAGCCCTTTACATTTAGTTCCTAGGGACCCTACACTCAGCAGCTAAGGGCTGTGCCGTCTAACCCTTACTACTGTTTTCTCTAGGCTTCTTCCTATTCCATTCTTTCAACCCTGAGAGCATAGGTGTTGGAACTAGGGGTGCTGCTGCATCCCCTGGCTTGAAGTGGTTTCCATTATACACAGGGTATACAGTTTTGTTCATTGTTCCAGCCTTCCTGCCTGAGAGTGATGGTCAACTCTCTCCTCCTGGAGCCCCTTTCTCCTCTCCTCTCCTCTCCCTGGCTTTATACAAGCCCCTCCTCTTCCTGCCCAGCTGGGCATCAGGTTCTATTAGGGCTGTATATCCAGCCAATACCTCACCCAAGTGCAGCCCATCCTGTCAAGTAGCCCCTTCTGAGCCCCTTTAGCCATGGTGTGTGGTGAACACCCCATCACAGGGATATTCAGAATGAGTATGGCTATCAGGATCTCACCCAGAGGGATTTTGTAAATGAAATAAAAATAACTCCACCGTTACTTCCTAAATATGTGGTATCTATCATGTATTGATGCAACTATCAGGTATAAGGTTTTTTTTATGTATGGTTAGCACTGAACTACTGCATGTGCACGATTGATCTTAGAATAGAGATTTAATATGAATCTGAGAACTAGGACAATAAAACATATGGCTGCAAAATTCTAAAAAATAGCACATGAATATTCAAGATATTGTAATGATCATCCCAAGAATCAATTTGTAGTTCATAAATTATTCTCAGGGTTAATGCTAATGAGTAAACATTTGGGATTATTTGTGGTGGTAGCCTGAATATAGGATATTCCTTTAACAGAAGAAAAAAAAATATCTCCTGGTAGTAAAGTGTCTCCCAATCTAGTTCCCCCTGCTACCACATGATGGTAAGATTTGGGGGGAGTGAATGGGACAAAAATCCCTTACTAGTCTGGGCATGTGCCTAGAAGATCTTCCAGAGATTTGTTCTCCTCCAATGCACTAATCAAAGTTAAATAATTCTGATTAATCTTTCAATTTCATGTCTCAGGTTTAGAAGTCCTAGACTAGATCTTTTCGGCAAGGTTTTGCCTTTTAAAAAGCAGCAGATGACATTATCCATTGACAGTCACTGACTTGTAACCGTGAAATATGCAGTTCTGTATTTAACTGGACTTGATCTGGGTCACAGGGCCCATAGTACCAACCCAGAGTGCTCATGAGTCATGGATGAGACTCCTCCAAGATCGACACACAGTTCATGAGATCTTTAAAATGGATTTTTTTATTTGCCTTTTCTTTTGTCCTCTTCAGTTTCATGCTTTCAAGCTTTCTGTGCCCACCCACTTAAGGTGACCAGGCAGCAAGTGTGAAAAATCAGGACAGGGTGTGTGTGTGTGTGGGGGGGGAGATGGGGGTGTAATAGGAGCCTATATAAGACAGACCCAAAAATCAGGACTGTCCCTATAAAAATCAGGACATCTGGTCACCCTACCCCCACTGTAAGGCTAGAAGTCTGTGGGGTGGGTTCTTTGTGAGGTAGCAATACTGCAATGAACTCCATAGATAAACATGAACAATCTATACAGTAGCTGGTGAAATGAAGGTCTGATAGTTATGATTGACATAGATGACACAATCTTCTCCGACCGGAAAAGCAGCAGACATTTGGGGCTGTCGGGTTGCAGAAGCCGCTCCAAGACACAGTGGCAAGAAAGTCTAAGGTGTTAGTAATGTTGGAAAGGGTCGCTTTCCTTTTCATAATAGTATGACTGTCTTCCTGAAGTAGCCTAGAAGGTCTGTTTGTTCAGAATACTGGTGGTGAAAGCCTGGGCATCTGGGCAAAAAATTCTGAAGCTGGCACAAACCCTTGGGCATCTCAAAATGTGTCTCAAACATGCATTACCCAACTCTTCTTGTATTTACAATTGTTAAAGCCAAACTGGTAGGGAGAGGGGAAGTTGGGTTAGGCTTTTTCTCCGCGTTATCCTGCAAAACTAGAGCTTTGCTTTGGAAGACCAGTATATTTTCCCTCTGTATATTTTTCAGCTCCCGCCCTGAGCAAGGTAAATTACACTGACCTAAGTGCCAGTGTGACCTGTACTATGTTGGTGGAAGAGCTTCTCCCACTGACAGAGCTGCTGCCTCCTGCAGGTGGTTTTATTCTGCCAAGGGGAGAACTCTCTCCTCCTGGCACAGCGCGTCCTCACCAGATGCGCTACTGCGGGGCAGCTGCATCGGTGCAACTTCTAGTATAGACTAGCCCTGAATTCTTCCAGATGCTGCACTTTACAGCAATTAGTAAAAGAGAGGCACACATTTCATTATCTGGGATCCATCAATATCCTCACAACACATGAATATGATTTTCAGGGCCCTAACATTTTTCTCTAAAGCTACAGGCTGAAAACATTGCAGCATCAGCATTTCTAGGGCTAGGACATGATTCCTGGAGGTGGAGAGGAGCCCAAACCCAAAACTCTGAATCCCTTGTAAGGTTTGGGGGGAATTCAGAGCCAGAATCAAAGTGTACAACTGGCCTCTTCTGATCAGGATCTAGAGCCAGACTCTGTGACTCAGGCCCGTCTCTTTTGTGAAAGTATTCTTTTGAGCATGTTGGTTCCAAGAACAAAGGCAGGAAGTGTGATCGTTCTTGGAAATTTACTGCTATCTAAACCACCTTAGGAAAACTTTTGTTGAACTTTCTTCAGTGATGGAATGAGAAAAGAAAGGAATTCTGTCCAGTATCTTATTTCTCCTTACATTGTCAGTGTAGCATACTGTTTTGGATCTTTGGATGGAATGCAACTGAGGTCCTAACTAGAGCTGGGTGACATTTTTCAAACAGTTTATTCTCCAAAAAATAGTTTTCAGCTGACCCAAAATGATGTACCAATGCAACTTTAATCTGGAGCAGGATGTGGACCTGGATGTTCCACATCGCTGCTGAGCATGCTAACTACAGAGCTAAAAGTTTATAAGATGGGTGGCAGCAGCACCGCTTTCTCCCCCTCTTCCTGTTTTGCAAACGTAACCCTTTTCAAATGCCCAGAAATGAAGCCTGTTTGACCCAACAGGTTTTATTCAACCCCAAGTGAATTTTTTATTTTGTAAGATAACCAATGGGTTTGTTTTAGGAACTACCAGCAAAGTAAAACAGCATTTTGCCCGATGCTAGTCCTAACTATGTATGATCTCAGGAGAGACCACCTTTATTCTTGTCAGAGGTGCCATGAGATTTTTTTTCAATGCCCTTGACAATTCCAGCTCAAGCATTTACTTTGTCTGTTACACTTTGCTTCAGTTGAATACAGTATCCTCATCTCCCATACCTAAACTCTTAACCTCATGTATTTTTGCTGCACACTTTAAATCAGCTGCTACATTCCACCTACACAGGTTGTATATTTAGTGATGAGCGAGAGAATATATCCTCATATAGCCTTTACTTTTCTCCAGGGGTGCCATGAGGCTTAAGAAGTCAAGATTTGTAAAGCAATTTGTGATCGTTGGATGAAAGGTGTTAACAAAGTGCAAAGCATTATCATAATCCATTTGCACCTTCAAAAGAACCAACTTTGAACAGCTAAAACCACACAAATTTGTTCATCTACTGTAGGTTTCATGCACATACAAGATCAAATGACTATTTTTCTCCCAATATGGTTGTAGCATTGTTATTCATGCTGTATAATTAAAGTGGTCATTATTTCTATTATGAACCTCTGTGTTTACAACTCACACATAAATAATTCAGTTTGAGTGTAATGCAAAATCTTGTCCCACTGGCAAATTTTTACAATTACTAAAAAATATGACCAAGATTTTCAAAAGTGACCATTACCTTTGCATGCTCAACTTGTGTCCATTAATCTGGTCCTGATTTTCAGAAGGTGGGTTCTTAGCATTTTCTGAACATTGCGACAATCTTAAGTTGGGGGCACACAACAACTCTACTCGCTTTTGAGAATCTTGGCTTCTACCAATATGCTATATCAGCTTGTAACGGGGTGATGACTCACTGGTGCAGTGCCTCCTGCTGGTTGTCTCAGGAATTATTTCTTCCAACCCAGAGTGCCCTCTGCAGGCCCATGTCTTGCCTGCCACTGACCCCATGTCCCTCCCAGACCTCAGTGCCCCACTACCTCAGGGTTCTGCCCCCAACAGTAACCCACAATCTGGGTCTCCCCACCCAAGGGAGACCCCAATCCTCTATCCCCTCTTTGCCTCAGTGGCTACTATCAGTCATCCTCTAACCTCCACTCACTGGGGCAAACTGCAATCTGTAAACCACTCATAATCAGCAAGGGGGTTGGACCAGCTGCCTCTGCCTATTGCCAGGCTACACCTCTGTAGCCCCAGTACCTTTCCTGGCCTTTAGCAAGGCCTGCAGCCTGGGGGGTTTCCATGCTGGAGCTTCCCAGCTCCTCTGGCCTTCCCCCAGCCCTGCTCCACTCTAGCTACCCTACTCAGCAGCCAGGCCCTTCTCTCTCAAGAACCAGAGAGAGACTCTGTGTCAGCGCCTGGCTCACAGGCCTTTTATAGGGCCAGCTGTGGCCTGATTGGGGCATGGCCCTAGCTGTGACTGCCTTTCCAATCAGCCTACCCTATTGGCTCTCCCGAGGCAGCCCTTTCCCAGGGCTGTTTTAACCCCTTCAGGGCCAGAGCAGGTGACCACCCCGTTACACGGCTTGTCCCTCTTCTTTTAAACAGAAGAGACTGCGAGCGATGAAAGATCTTAGTGGCAGATACTCTTTGCAGTGCCATAGTGTGAAAGATGCTTAATTTTTCAAAATGAAATTTGGCCGTGGGTTATTTTAAAAGGTGGCCGAATATCTTTTGGTATTCAAATAATAAAGAAATAAAACAATTGTTAGTGGGTTGAGGGAAACAGCTGCCACTGCATCTCTGTAACAATTACTTTTAATCAACAATACCATTGACATTCAGTGCAGAGTTAGTGTGCATATGCAGACGAAAGATTTCCTAAGTATGAGTGGACATGAGTGACTAGAATAGTTTGAAAGAGCTATTGTAACCACTCATGTCACTGATAATGTGTTTCATGCTTGATCATGGAGAGTGTAGTAGCATATTGTGGAACACCATAATGATTCTATTGAAATTCCATCAGATCCTTCAAAGCCTGTATACTTTGATTGTTTTCTCCCTTCATTGTTTTACCTGACACTGTTTAAAAAGGAGTCAAAATTAACTCCAATAATCAGAATTTAATTTTAACAGAGAGCAGGCAATTCTCATTCCATCTTCAGAAAGTGCTACCAGGGCCAGTTCAAACACTTTGAGGACCCATCCTTTCAGTTGCATCCCCACATCTCTCTCATATGCAACTCCCAGGATCTAGCACGTAACCTGCACCAAACCGCTATGCCATGCTAGAGGAGGAGATGGGGATTGCGGCCAAAACACGGGAGGGCTTTAGGGGAACAGTGCACAGAGAGTTCCAATTACAAACAGAAGGAGGGACATTTCCCAGGTAGCTCTGCATTAGAGGGCTAATGCCCCAACATCTCACAATGCTCTGTCATCAAAGTTCTACGCTCCACACCACGGGAGCATCATACCCAGGATGTATGTGTAACCCCCACACCTCCTGGGCTTGGTGTTCTGTCCCATGTAATGGCACTGAGACCACTTAGAGATTAATGAGTCTGCTCTACAGCCTTAGCTAAGGACTATGTGGCATTTAGTTCTTGCACTAGAAGCTCGTGCATTTAGCTCCAGAGGTCCCAGGTTTGAGCCTGCACTCCGATGACAGGAGTATGTCAGTGTTATATATGTATCAGGCAAAGGCTCCTGATTCAGCAAAGCTTTCCTAAACAGGACAGGAATCGGGCCCCAATTCAGAAGAGCACTAAGCATGTGTTCAAAGTTCAACACATGCTTACATGCTTTCCTGAATAGGTGTCTTCCAGAGTCAAGTCCTTTAGCACATCCTTAACTTGAGGCATGTGCTTAAGTTGAATGTTCTTACATGCTGTCCTGAGTCAGTGCTGATGGGAGAGTTAACTGGACTCCCTTTTAAGGGATATAAAATACACTCCCTTCGGACCGAGAAGTTGTCAGTCCTGGAGGGAGGTACTGAAATCTGGTTCTTAAAGGCTCGATTTCCTGATTAAATAAAATAATGGATAAGTTCACTGTCTGCATCCTGGGCTCAGATGCCATCTGCAGCATCCTCTGCCCAGGTGCACACAGGGTAAGAGACTCTGAACTTAGTTGTCTTTGGACTTGCAGGACAGTTAGTATAGTGTGTCCCCAAGAGAAGTTTCAGAGAAACAGCCGTGTTAGTCTGTATTCGCAAAAAGAAAAGGAGTACTTGTGGCACCTTAGAGACTAACCAATTTATTTGAGCATAAGCTTTCGTGAGCTACAGCTCGCTTCATCGGATGCATACTGTGGAAAGTGTAGAAGATATTTTTATACACACAAAGAATGAAAAAATACCTCCCCCCACTCCACTTTCCTGCTGGTAATCGGTGATCTTCTGATAACACCATCCTGGCCACTATGGATGTAGAAGCCCTCTACACCAACATTCCACACAAAGATGGACTACAAGCCGTCAAGAACACTATCCCCGATAATGTCACGGCTAACCTAGTGGCTGAACTTTGTGACTTTGTCCTTACCCATAACTATTTTACATTTGGGGACAATGCATACCTTCGGATCAGCGGCACTGCTATGGGTACCTGCATGGCCCCACAGCATGCCAACATTTTTATGGCTGACTTAGAACAATGCTTCCTCAGCTCTCATCCCCTAACGCCCCTACTCTACTTGCGCTATATTGATGACATCTTCATCATCTGGACCCATGGAAAAGAAGCCCTTGAGGAATTCCACCATGATTTCAACAATTTCCATCCCACCATCAACCTCAGCCTGGTCCAGTCCACACAAGAGATCCACTTCCTGGACACTACAGTGCTAATAAACGATAGTCACATAAACACCACCCTATACTGGAAACCTACTGACCGCTATTCCTTCCTACATGCCTCCAGCTTTCACCCTAATCACACCACACAATCCATCGTCTACAGCCAAGCTCTGCGATACAACTGCATTTGCTCCAACCCCTCAGACAGAGACAAACACCTACAAGATCTCTATCAAGCATTCGTACAACTACAATACCCACCTGCGGAAGTGAAGAAACAGATTGATAGAGCCAGAAGAGTTCCCAGAAGTCACCTACTACAGGACAGGCCTAACAAAGAAAATAACAGAACGCCACTAGCCGTCACCTTCAGCCCCCAAGTAAAACCCCTCCAACGCATGATTAAGGATCTACAACCTATCCTGAAGGATGACCCAACACTCTCACAAATCTTGGGAGACAGGCCAGTCCTTGCCTACAGACAGCCCCCCAGCCTGAAGCAAATACTCACCAGCAACCACATACCACACAACAGAACCACTAACCCAGGAACCTATCCTTGCAACAAAGCCCGTTGCCAACTGTGCCCACATATCTATTCAGGGGACACCATCACAGGGCCTAATAACATCAGTCACGCTATCAGAGGCTCGTTCACCTGCACATCCACCAATGTGATATGCCATTATGTGCCAGCAATGCCCCTCTGCCATGTACATTGGTCAAACTGGACAGTCTCTACGTAAAAGAATCAATGGACACAAATCAGATGTCAAGAATTATAACGTTCATAAACCAGTTGGAGAACACTTCAATCTCTCTGGTCACGCGATTACAGACATGAAAGTTGTGATATTACAA
The DNA here is from genome assembly GCF_965152235.1 of Eretmochelys imbricata. Lineage (NCBI taxonomy): Eukaryota > Metazoa > Chordata > Testudines > Cheloniidae > Eretmochelys > Eretmochelys imbricata. The sequence goes on from NC_135580.1 coordinate 94,602,795, forward strand.
CAGAAAAACTTCAAAACCAGACTCCAGCGAGAGACTGTTGAATTGGAATTCATTTGCAAATTGGATACAATTCATAGAATCATAGAATCATAGAATATCAGGGTTGGAAGGGACCTCAGGAGGTCATCTAGTCCAACCCCCTGCTCAAAGCAGGACCATTCCCCAATTAAATCATCCCAGCCAGGGCTTTGTCAAGCCTGACCTTAAAAACTTCTAAGGAAGAAGATTCTACCACCTCCCTAGGTAATGCATTCCAGTGTTTCACCACCCTCATAGTGAAGAAGTTTTTCCTAATATCCAACCTAAACCTCCCCCACTGCAACTTGAGACCATTACTCCTTGTCCTGTCCTCTTCTACCACTGAGAATAGTCTAGAACCATCCTCTCTGGAACCACCTCTCAGGTAGTTGAAAGCAGCTATCAAATCCCCCCTCATTCTTCTCTTCTGCAGACTAAACAATCCCAGTTCCCTCAGCCTCTCCTCATAACTCATGTGTTCCAGACCCCTAATCATTTTTGTTGCCCTTCGCTGGACTCTCTCCAGTTTATCCACATCCTTCTTGTAGTGTGGGGCCCAAAACTGGACACAGTACTCCAGATGAGGCCTCACCAATGTCGAATAGAGGAAATGGTTGTAGGGGATAATCTTGGCTCAAGTGATCATGAGCTAATTCAGTTCAAACTGAATGGAAGGATTAACAAAAATAAATCTGCAACTAAGGTTTTTGATTTCAAAAGGGCTGACTTTCAAAAATTAAGGAAATTAGTTAGGGAAGTGGATTGGACTGAAGAATTTATGGGTTTAAAGGTAGAGGAGGCCTGGGATTATTTTAAATTAAAGCTGCAGAAGCTATCGGAAGCCTGCATCCCAAGAAAGGGGAAAAAATTCATAGGCAGGAGTTGTAGACCAAGCTGGATGAGCAAGCATCTTAGAGAGGTAATTAAGAAAAAGCAGAAAGCATATAGGGAGTGGAAGAAGGGAGGGATCAGTAAGGCAAGCTACCTTATTGAGGTCAGAATATGTAGGGATAAAGTGAGACAGGCTAAAAGTCAAGTAGAGTTGGACCTTGCAAAGGGAATTAAAACCAATAGTAAAAGGTTCTATAGTCATATAAATAGGAAGAAAACAAAGAAAGAAGAAGTGGGACCGCTAAAAACTGAGGATGGAGTGGAGGTCAAGGATAATCTAGGCATGGCCCAATATCTAAACAAATACTTTGCCTCAGTCTTTAATAAGACTAAAGAGGATCTTAGGGATAATGGTAGCATGATAAATGGGAATGAGGATATGGAGGTAGACATCACCATATCTGAGGTAGAAGCGAAACTCAAACAGCTTAATGGGACTAAATCGGGGGGCCCAGATAATCTTCATCCAAGAATATTAAAAGAATTGGCACAAGAAATTGCAAGCCCATTAGCAAGAATTTTTAATGAATCTGTAAACTCAGGGGTTGTACCGTATGACTGGAGGATTGCTAACATAGTTCCTATTTTTAAGAAAGGGAAAAAAAGTGATCCAAGTAATTATAGGCCTGTTAGTTTGACATCTGTAGTATGCAAGGTCTTGGAAAAAATTTTGAAGGAGAAGGTAGTTAAGGACATTGAAGTCAATGGTAAATGGGACAAAATACAACATGGTTTTACAAAAGGTAGATCGTGCCAGACCAACCTGATCTCCTTCTTTGAGAAAGTAACAGATTTTTTAGATAAAGGAAACGCAGTGGATCTAATTTACTTAGATTTTAGTAAGGCGTTTGATACGGTGCCACATGGGGAATTATTAGTTAAATTGGATAAGATGGGCATCAATAGGAATATTGAAAGGTGGATAGGGAATTGGTTAAAGGGGAGACTACAACGGGTCCTACTGAAAGGTGAACTGTCAAGTTGGAGGGAGGTTACCAGTGGAGTTCCTCAGGGATCGGTTTTGGGACCAATCTTATTTAATCTTTTTATTACTGACCTGGGCACAAAAAGTGGGAGTGTGCTACTAAAGTTTGCAGATGATACAAAGCTGGGAGGTATTGCTAATTTAGAGAAGGACAGGGATACCCTACAGGAGGATCTGGATGACCTTGTAAACTGGAGTAATAGGAATAGGATGAAATTTAATAGTGAGAAGTGTAAGGTCATGCATTTAGGGATTAATAACAAGAATTTTAGTTATAAGCTAGGGACGCATCAACTAGAAGTAACAGAGGAGGAAAAGGACCTTGGAGTATTGGTTGATCATAGGATGACTATGAGCTGCCAATGTGATATGGCTGTGAAAAAAGCTAATGTCGTCTTGGGATGCATCAGGAGAGGTATTTCCAGTAGGGATAAGGAGGTTTTAGTACCGTTATATAAGGCACTGGTGAGACCTCACCTGGAGTACTGTGTGCAGTTCTGGTCTCCCATGTTTAAGAAGGATGAATTCAAACTGGAACAGGTACAGAGAAGGGCTACTAGGATGATCCGAGGAATGGAAAACTTGTCTTATGAAAGGAGACTCAGGGAGCTTGGCTTGTTTAGCCTAACTAAAAGAAGGCTGAGGGGAGATATGATTGCTCTCTATAAATATATCAGAGGGATAAATACCAGAGAGGGAGAGGAATTATTTAAACTCAGTACCAATGTGGACACAAGAACAAATGGATATAAACTGGCCACTAGGAAATTTAGATTAGAAATTAGACGAAGGTTTCTAACCATCAGAGGAGTGAAGTTTTGGAATAGCCTTCCGAGGGAAGTAGTGGGGGCAAAAGATGTATCTTGCTTTAAGATTAAACTCGATAAGTTTATGGAGGAGATGGTATGATGGGATAACATGGTTTTGGTAATTAAATATTCACGGTAAATAGGCCCAATGGCCTGTGATGGGTTTTAGATGGGGTAAGATCCAAGTTACCTGGGAAAGAATTTTCTGGGAAAGAATTTTCTGTAGTATCTGGCTGATGAATCTTGCCCATATGCTCAGGGTTTAGCTGATCGCCATATTTGGGGTCGGGAAGGAATTTTCCTCCAGGGCAGATTGGAAGAGGCCCTGGAGGTTTTTCGCCTTCCTCTGTAGCATGGGGCACGGGTCACTTGCTGGAGGATTCTCTGCTCCTTGAGGTCTTTAAACTACAATTTGAGGACTTCAATAGCACAGATATAGGTGTGAGGTTTTTTTTGTAGGAGTGGTGGGTGAAATTCTGTGGCCTGCGTTGTGCAGGAGGTCAGACTAGATGATCATAATGGTCCCTTCTGACCTAAATATCTATGAATCTATGAATAGAGGGGGACGATCACGTCCCTCAATCTGCTCGCTATGCCCCTACTTATACATCCCAAAATGCCATTGGCCTTCTTGGCAACAAGGGCACACTGCTGACTCATATCCAGCTTCTCGTCCACTGTCACCCCTAGGTCCTTTTCCGCAGAACTGCTGCCTAGCCATTCGGTCCCTAGTCTGTAGCTGTGCATTGGGTTCTTCCGTCCTAAGTGCAGGACCCTGCACTTATCCTTATTGAACCTCATCAGATTTCTTTTGGCCCAATCCTCCAATTTGTCTAGGTCCCTCTGTATCCTATCCCTGCCCTCCAGCGTATCAAGCACTCCTCCCAGTTTAGTATCATCCGCAAATTTGCTGAGAGTGCAATCCACACCATCCTCCAGATCATTTATGAAGATATTGAACAAAACCGACCCCAGGACCGACCCCTGGGGCACTCCACTTGACACCGGCTGCCAACTAGACATGGAGCCATTGATCACTACCCGTTGAGCCCAACAATCTAGCCAACTTTCTACCCACCTTATAGTGCATTCATCCAGCCCGTACTTCTTTAACTTGCTGACAAGAATACTGTGGGAGACCGTGTCAAAAGCTTTGCTAAAGTCAAGAAACAATACATCCACTGCTTTCCCTTCATCCACAGAACCAGTAATCTCATCATAGAAGGTGATTAGATTAGTCAGGCATGACCTTCCCTTGGTGAATCCATGCTGACTGTTCCTGATCACTTTCCTCTCATGTAAGTGCTTCAGGATTGATTCCTTGAGGAACTGCTCCATGATTTTTCCAGGGACTGAGGTGAGGCTGACTGGCCTGTAGTTCCCAGGATCCTCCTTCTTCCCTTTTTTAAAGATTGGCACTACATTAGCCTTTTTCCAGTCATCTGGGACTTCCCCTTTTCGCCACGAGTTTTCAAAGATAATGGCCAATGGCTCTGCAATCACAGCCGCCAATTCCTTTAGCACTCTGGGATGCAACTCGTCTGGCCCCATGGATTTGTGCACGTCCAGCTTTTCTAAATAGTCCGTAACCACCTCTTTCTCCACAGAGGGCTGGCCATCTACTCCCCATGTTGTGATGCCCAGCTCAGCAGTCTGGGAGCTGTCCTTGTTAGTGAAGACAGAGGCAAAAAAATCATTGAGCACATTAGCTTTTTCCACATCCTCTGTCACTAGGTTGCCTCCCTCATTCAGTAAGGGGCCCACAGTTTCCTTGGCTTTCTTCTTGTTGCTAACATACCTGAAGAAACCCTTCTTGTTACTCTTGATATCTCTTGCTAGCTGCAGCTCCAGGTGCGATTTGGCCCTCCTGATTTCATTCCTACATGCCCAAGCAATATTTTTATACTCTTCCCTGGTCATATGTCCAACCTTCCACTTCTTGTGAGCTTCTTTTTTATGTTTAAGATCTGCTAGGATTTCACTGTTAAGCCAAGCTGGTCGCCTGCCATATTTACTATTCTTTCAACTCATCGGGATGGTTTGTCCCTGTAACCTCAACAGGGATTCCTTGAAATACAGCCAGCTCTCCTGGACTCCTTTCCCCTTCATGTTAGTCCCCCAGGGGATCCTACCCATCCGTTCCCTGAGGGAGTCGAAGTCTGCTTTCCTGAAGTCCAGGGTCCGTATCCTGCTGCTTACCTTTCTTCCCTGTGTCAGAATCCTGAACTCAACCAACTCATGGTCACTGTCTCCCAGATTCCCATCCACTTTTGCTTCCCCCACTAATTCTTTCCTGTTTGTGAGCAGCAGGTCAAGAAAAGCTCCCCCCCAGTTGGCTCCTCTAGCACTTGCACAGGAAATTGTCCCAATTAACTTAGTCTTGAATAGAGACTGGGAGTGGCTAAGTCATTATGCAAGGTAACCTATTTCCCCTTGTTTTTTCCTACCCCCCCCCCCGCCCTCAGACGTTCTTGTTAAACCCTGGATTTGTGCTGGAAATGGCCCACCTTGATTATCATACACATTGTAAGGAGAGTGATCACTTTAGATAAGCTATTACCAGCAGGAGAGTGGGGTGGGGGGAGAGAAAACCTTTTGTAGTGGTAAACACCCATTTTTTCATGGTTTGTATGTATAAGAACATCTTCTGTATTTTCCACAGTATGCATCCGATGAAGTGAGCTGTAGCTCATGAAAGCTTATGCTCATATAAATTGGTTAGTCTCTAAGGTGCCACAAGTACTCCTTTTCTTTTTTCCCCAAGAGAAGCGATGGTTGCTGGAAATGAATCCCTGCACGTGGTTAGGAAGAAAACCCTCTTTAGCACCTACAACTTGTCAGGCGTCACTGATGTTTCCAATAGGCTGCGTCCTGGTGACACTAAAATCAGTGCTACTCAGCTGGACGGTAAACCTTGCACTTGCATTGGCTGTCCCTGTAGCTGCTTGAAATTCAAAACTTTCCTGAATGTTTTGACTGAACGAAAAGAATGTTGACAATGTTGTGAAATTCTTTGGCCTGCTCTACAGCAGATGGAACAGACAAAAGCTTTTTACATTTTCAAAACTAGGAAAAAATAATTGTTGATGCAATCGCCTTTCCTTCCTCTCTTTTGATCAGCTCTTGAGTCTATGTGACTGCAGGCTTTGCAACACAGGAACCAGCCCGATTACTGCATGTGGTGATATAACTAGTCACAAGGGTGAGGGTTAGAAATGGACTAGATGCATTCTCTCCATATTCCTCTGGTTTTTTTGTCATGTGGTTATTTGTTTTCGTATGCTCTGCACATTCTTGTGGCTAATTATGCCTATTTAATATATGAGCATCTTTAAGCTTAGAGGAATAAGGAAGCTATTACAACAGGTTCTGATTACTTCCCTTGCTTGCAGGAAAAAAATAGTAAATGCTACTGGTACGATTTGCATCTGGAATTCTATTAAGAGATCGGAAAGTACAAAATGAAGACCTTCTTGAAGGGAAACTAGCGACTGAATAGAATAGAATCTAATTTATAAGAAGCTCAAAGAAGGCAGATCTGAGGGAAGGAGAGAATTAAAATCAATGGGGATGATCAAAGAAATGCATTCAAATCCTGAAGGGTTTCACCGCTTCCACTCCCGCTGACTTCAGTGATAGTTGAAGGCGCTCAGCATCTCAGAGATGCCACCACATTTACTGAGTGAAGATCATCCACAATCATGAGATTCATGCGTAAAAGCTCTTGGCATTGTCTTTGTTACAGATCCTATTGATCTTTGGTCTAAGCAGACTGCATCTCTGTCTTGCGTTTTTTCATTGGCCACTCTGGTACCCTTCCTGGGTGCAGTTTTTCTGTTTCCCTTCATGGAAATGGAGTGTCATGGCCCAGCCACTGTAGGCCTCCAGGACCAGTGCTTTGGCCTCCCATACTCGCCAGTAGCTTAAATACACCTTTCCCAGAGCTCCAGTCTTGTTGGGACTCTGGGTTTAACCGTTCACGTGATAGTGAAAGCAGACAAAGAAGCTTTATAAGGGTTCCCAATAAACTAGCTCTCTTTACTTTAGTTAGCCAAAGAAATATACAGTCCTAGACAAAACAATTAGATAGATATCCCTGCCTCAGTTTCCTCACCAGTCTTGAGTGCAGCCTCTAAGGAGTACAGGATACCCCCTCCTGCATATGGCTTCAGTTCTGAATCATGGAGTCTTTCTGTCTCCTGTGCAGCCAGTTTCCTTCTTCCTCCTGGGTTAAACAGGACCTCCTGCTGTGAAAGCATACTCCTTACTTCCTCTTTTCTTCCCAAGGTGCTGCATGTCTGAGAATCCCCTGAGGCTCCTGGGCACTGCAGCTTTTAATACCAGACTTATTTGGTCTCCTCTTAAGGATTTAACACTGCTCCACACCCCCTCCCAGCAAACAAACTTGGTCAGGCTGCTTTCCCAAGGCTTCTTGTTATTTTCATGCCACTTGGATCTGGGAATACATAGGTGTACCTATGAAATAGCAATTAATTGATGGGACTTGGTTGTGACCCTATTAGTTTGTTTTTACACAAAGTAAAACTATTTCCCCATGTTTATTTCCCCCCCCCCCCCCCCCCCGCACTGTTCCTCAAACATTCTTGTTAACTGCTGGAAATGGCCCACCTTGATTATCACTACAAAATGTTTTCTTCTCCCCCGCTCTCCTGCTGGAAATAGCTCATCTTAAGGGTTCAGAGTATCAGCCGTGTTACTCTGTGTTCGCAAACATGCAAGTCATTGTCCCGGATTGGCAGATGTATTGAGATCTTTCCATATCGTGAGTAGCTCTAAAATTGCACAAACTAATAGAAAAGAAGTACTTGTGGCATCTTAGAGACTAACCAATTTATTTGAGCATAAGCTTTCGTGAGCTACAGCTCACTTCATCGGATGCATGCAGTGGAAAATACAGTGGGGAGATTTATATACATAGAGAACATGAAAAAATGGGTGTTATCATACACACTGTAAGGAGAGTGATCCCTTAAGATGAAAGAAAAGGAGTACTTGTGGCACCTTAGAGACTAACCAATTTATTTGAGCATAAGCTTTAAGGTGCCACAAGTACTTCTTTTCTATTAGTTTGTGCAATTTTAGAGCTACTCACGATATGGAAAGATCTCAATACATCTGCCAATCCGGGACAATGACTTGCATGTTTTGTTGAGCAGAAGTGCCATAGTATCTGACCTGTCCCAAACATGTCCTAATGGTTGACCCTCATTCCCCTGAAATAAATGAGATGATCTGTTTTTAAGGTCCTATGCAATGCAACTCCAGATGATTGGCATTGCATTTGCAACATCATGTTGCTGAGCTAGTAGAAGAAAATACTATCATGAGAGAACTTTTGAATCCCCCAAATCTACATATAAAATTTAGATAAAGTTCTGGAATCTCTAGAGAACTCTTTAGGAGAAGATGAACGATTTGAGGGGGAGGGAGCAAAAACGGTCTCTCAGATTCCTGTCAATCTTAAATAAAAACAACTCCGTCAAATATGCATATTGATAGCTTTCATGTTTGCATTGTAGCCCAAGCTTGAGAAGAGTGGAATTGAGTTTACAACCTGATCTGAACAAATCTAGTGGGATTTGGTTGCTGGAGCTTGCATCCTTGATGAACTGCTCACTGGTGTGCTAGTCAACACATTCCATTTTTTTTTTCAGCCTAAAATTATTAAATTTTTAAAAGGAGACATATTTCCCCCAAAACAATATTACATCCAGCTATCTAATTTTGATTAAAAGTGAAGGAGACAGAATCAAAAAATCATATTCAAAGAAAGCTCAGCATGATATGATAGTCAATAGGGAAAGTAATTTACTAAAATTAGCTCATACCGTTGATGCATGCATCTTCAGTAGCAGATTTTACAAATGACAATGCTCTTGTGAAAAGGGAAGCTTAAATACAAGGCGAAATAAGCACACCCTATGGAGATAAAATAAAATCAATCGTATGCTTAGGGTCAGACCTGAAGTCATTACTCAGGCATAACTCCAGCTGGCTTCAAAGAGTTTCACTTCAAATTGCAAAACATCAGGCCTTCTCTTTGTATAGCTGAATCCCAAAATAATGAATAATAGCAGAGGGAAAGAGAAATTTAGAGCTACAGGCAAGGGAGAAACAATATGTTTAGAAATGGCTTGGACAGTCAATGAGGTGGAAAGGTTACAGGGAGGCTGCTCCAAATGGCAAGAGGCAGATAAGGATCTTGCCATCAGCAGGGTGGGAGCTTGTGTGGAGATTCAGAGAAGAAGCCAATGCTCAAGGGTCAGAATAAATTAGGTGGTGGGGGGAAAGTGCTGAGTTACGCTACAACAATTCCATGGTGTGTTTTAGAATCAGGTGCAATTTTGAACTGAATCAGTATTGCCCTAAATTCTTAGCTCATAAAAGCACTGTTTCCATGGAGTGCTAATGGTACCTTCCAAATAGGTCTAGGTACAGATTTGGATCTAAGTTCCACCTCTAGAATCAGAAGTGACTCTATTGAAACCACAGGAATTATTCAACATCATACCAGTGAAAATCAGAATCTGGCCCTGAATCTATTTGCATCAGTGAAAATGAGATTGGGTGTCATTTTGTGTTGTCACAAAACTAATGAATTTTAATTAATGATCCAAGGGACAGCAAGCACAAAAGCCCAATATGTAAACTTTTATAGACCAACCTTCCAATTAATTTAACTGATTTGTGTCCGTGGGGCTGATCCTGCATGCCTTGTACACCCAAATTCCCACTGATTTCGCTAGGCTCTTGGATGTGCAAGCAATGCACAACTGAGTCCTTCGAGTGTTTACAGTGTTGTGGTAGCTGTGTTGGTCCACGGATGTGAGAGAGAAAGACAAGAGGGGTGAGGTAATATCTCTTAGTAGACGTTGGTTCAATAAAAATGATTACCCTCACCCACCTTCTCTCTCCCTAGCATGTGGTGTTTGATAATCCCGACAAGTGAACTTGAAAATGTCTGGATAGGGGAATCCAGAACCCTGTGTGCTGATGTTGATACATTGTAAACATCCCTTCTATCATTTCTTGTCCATGGTGGAAGGATGGGACACAGGTGCCTGCAGAGGGGCAGTCATTTGCGGATGTGATCTACCTTCATTTTTCAGTCTCATAAATTCCGCAGTGACCTAAAGTACCATGCCAATTTAGGGATTGAAACTTGGTTTGCTGTACAAATGCAGAGCTGGTTGTGTTAATATAATCAATCCCTCTAGGGCAAATATGAGCTTTAGACCCATCTATTAGCTGTGTGGCAACACGCTTTACAATTTTCTCCTAAATATTGTAATTAACAAAGATGCGATACTTGTCAGAGTTGACATAATTCATTCAGCAGAATGCAACAAGTAAGTGCATCTGTCTATTTGCATACTAAAAATCTAAAAATACTTGTACGGAAGACAAAAGCTTGCTTTGCTTTGAATACGTAACCAACTGCTAGCTTCAATTATATGCTTCAGCTTAGAGTATTATGAGCTTGTTTTCAGCTACGTGTGTGTAACTATCTAATTACAAAGAAAAGCTTTTCAACATAAGGTGTGATTCTGATCTTATGTACATCAGAGTAAATTAGGAGGAATGCCATTGAAGTTAACAGATTTTAGCTGGTGCAAAAAATCTGGTGAGATGAGAATCAGGCTCATGAAATGTACTTCAAAATTGTATCTTTTATAACAAAAATGCATTAAAGTTGGGGACTAGCTGCCTCACGGATTGGTAATGAGGCATAGAGATTTTCATCATTAAATTGCAAGACCTTTGTTTGTTGTGAGCAAGTGTTATTACCACCAGTTGGCCATGTGCAAATGAGTCTGTATCAGTCTGGTTCCCACAAAATACATGTCCGCATCACAGAGCTACCTCTACATTTCCCCTACTAGGCAGTTTTATGGTGAACTCAGCTAAGTTATTGAAGGGGCATGGAGCACTCCCTGTTAGAGGGTTAACACTTGGCAAGTCTCCCTCCTCCCATACCCCTCTGGAGTCATAGTTATGGCGCATTAGGGGAGTAATTTGTGAAACTTGTAGTTCTCCCTCCATGCTGTACCCAGTCTGTATAAACAGAAAACACTGTCTCCAGGGTTGTCAATCCTATACTCTTCATGAGCACTATATTCACTAGAAAAATAATTTAATCAGACAATACTATTGCACAACATTTTGCAAACTAAAGTTCTATGTCATGCAAGTATCCTACATTCAGACCCATGTAGTCTGACCATCATTGACTTTAGCATGTGAGCATCTACTCACATGCATCCAATTGCAGGAACAGGGCCAAAATTTGCAACAAAAATACTCTAATCGACTTTACTGAGGCTAGTTCACAAAACAGAGCAGGTCTCAATCATTAAAATGCTTCACTACTTTTTTTTTTTCTGTTCCACTGTTTTACAATAATCAGTTAATCACATTTTGACTTGGACAATGCAAACAAAGAATCATGGTGTAAATATATTCCTGAAGTATGCATTTTATCAGGAGCCAGCTTTCAGAGTCGATAAATCACTTACTCTTGATGGTGTGCATTTTTTTGTTTACAGCATGATGCATTTTCAAATCTGGCTTCAATTGCGTGTCACATTTTTTAAGCTAAAAAGGAGAATGAGTTTGATTCCTGCATGGAAAGATTGAGAGCTATGAACTTCAATTAAGTGCACTTCCCTATTTCTTATCTGAATTTAAGTGTGTACAGAATTTCAAGTACATCAAGCTTCATTTAAAGCATGATTTATTTCTTTAGTAAAGAAATGGAAAGAACAAGAAACTTTCTGTGTTTTAGCTGTAAATAGCTCTGCATATGTAGTAGGGCATATGATATACCCAGGCTGTGACCTATCCTGCAAACCTATAGTCATGTGAGTAATTCCATTAGGGCCAGATCCAGAATCTAATGCAGCTACTAGAAAAAGAAACTTCCATTGACTACTAGGAACTTGATCTGATACCCACTGCAATCATTTTGAAAACCACAAAGGAGTCTGCCTGCAGTCCTATTGCATGGAACTCCTATTGAAGTCAATGAGAGCTCTGCGTTTGGAGAGACTGCAGAAGTGAAAGAAGAATGGTTTGGTGTTTCCAGGGTTGTATTAAAAAGCAGTGAGGTGCTTTATGGTCCATCTTGGTTCAAATCACAATAGAATATTCAATATAAAAATGGAAGTTATGAATGAGAGAGTAAATGCCCACCTACTCTGCTCTACCCTGTCAACATCTGATTTTAATTATTCTCCTTATTTAAGTAGGTTCCTGTGTCCAGCTTCTATGTAAATAGCTTTCTATTTAGGAAGGAAGAGGATGCAAATTTTGCTTTATAACAAATTTGTAATTACTACACCAAATTTCTCACAGGTTCTAGCTGCAGTGCAAATAATACGTCAGAGTAAATGCACATTTGACTTTTTGCAGAGCTCACATAACAATGAGGATGATCAGAACCTTTGAAGGATGAATAATAGCCTCACCGGAGGGAGCTCATAAATTGGAAATGATTCTATTTGGATGTTAAATTGGGTCATTCTCCTGTTGGTTGATGTTGGCATTTAGCAAAATGAGCAGCAAAACTAAAAGCCAAAGAAGAAATGAATTCCCTCCCCAACCTGAGTCTGCCCTCTGACACCTTTTGAAATTGCCATTAGCATCAATGGGGATTTGAACATCCCTGCCTGAGAGCAGTGCTGTTACCCTGCTGAATGTAGTTCAGAGACTATTAGCTGCATAACATTTGTTTCCTCAGTTCATCATGTTTAAGTGATTGTAAACCAATCTTTTTTTAATGCTGAAAAGAAAACTTCTGTTTAAATTACTGGAAGAAGTCACTGTAATATGGCTCTCTTCTTTTAGAAGGATAATTTCCTTCGTTAGGCCAGATTCCTTTTAGCTTTAACAACCATTTACTTCCATCAGGTGTGCATACTTATGTTTAAATGGCTTGTAAATTCTTTCTCAGGGTGCATCTTACCATACAGAAGACAAGCCAAATTTCTGGTGTGCAGAGTGTCATGCTCTGTTGATTTCCCAGCAGTGTGTTGATGTTGTACATTACTAGTTAGTCGTTATAGTTCTTGTGTACATACCTGTATTTCAGAATTAAACAAAACACGCGTTCTTTTCCTTTGCTAGTAGGCAGGAAAATGGCCTTACATCACTTCCACACCAACCAGAAGAGCTGGCCCGGGGTACTGAGGAAGTTTGCTCCACCCAAGACTGGGTGTAGAAATAAGCATGTAGCCACTGTACAACAAGGAATTTTGAAAGGGATTCTGCCTTCTTGAGGAACAATCTCTGTGGAGCTATTCCAGGATGGCTTGACTCCACCCCACCCCAAAAACAGCCCTGTAGAGTTGAGCTGATAGACTAGTTCAAAAAACAGAGCAGGTCTCAATAATAAAAATATAAAGCATTCTTCACTACTTTTTTTTTCTGTTCCACTGTTTGACAATAATCAGCTAATCACATTGGTATATAGGTTTATCTTATATACACACACACACACAAATCCCTGTAAACCTGTCTTGCATGCACATATCACATAATACATATATGGAATAGAGAAAAGATTAGTATGATCCTTATGATCTAGAGTTGCTTTACACACATTTATTTGCACCCAGACATCATGGTGCTGAACATGCTAGAAATACATGGATTGGTCTGACTGTAAATAAATTGTTTGAGCTATTGTAATTTGAGCAGTAGTTACAACGGCTATTTGGATAACTCAAGTGCTATGGTAGGAATCTAATCTACATCCTGTTCAGTTTAATGATCCCCCAGAACTTCTTTGTGAGTATTTTTAGGAACATAGCAATAATAGTGAGATCCTGCAAACCCTTATACACCTGAGCACTGTTTCGTCTAGGCAAGTAGACCTAGTGACCACACAATTGGAAGAGTCTGCATTGTCTGTAAAGGCGCAACTCCACTCCCATTGATATTGGTAGCAAAATTCCTGTAGATATAGTAGATGTATGCCATCATGTGCCAGCAATGCCTCTCTGCCATGTACATTGGTCAAACCAGACAGTCTCTATGTAAAAGAATAAATGGACACAAATCGGACATCAGGAATGGTAACATACAGAAGCCAGTAGGAGAACTCTTCAATCTTCCTGGACATTCTATAACAGATTTAAATGTACCCATACTTGAACAAAAAAAACTTCAGAAACAGACTTCAAAGAGAAACTGTAGAACTAAAATTCATTTGCAAATTTAACACCATTAATTTGGGGCTTGAACAGGGACTGGGAGTGGCTGGCTCACTACAAAAGCAACTTTCCCTCTCCTGGAATGGACACTCCTCATCAATTATTGGGGGTGGACTACATCGAATTGGCCCTTTTAGCACTGGTTCTCCACTTGTGAGGTAACTCCCTTCTCTTCATGTGTCAGTATATTTATGTCTGTAATTTTCACTCCATGCATGTGAAGAAATGGGGTTTTTTACTCACAAAAGCTTATGCCCAAATAAATCTGCTAGTCTTGAAGGTGCCACCAGACTCCTTGTTGTTTTTGTGGATACAGACTAACACAGCTACCCCCTGATATAGGCTCTAAAAATTCATTCAGTAATTCCTGCATGAAACCCAGATCTTGTAGTTGCATATACATGCTGAAACATTTTTTTTAAAAAAAGGCACCCAATCTTCAAGTGATGGAGACTCTATCGCACCCCTAATAGGTTTCTCTTGTATTCTCAAAGAAAATACAAAAATGTGCACTTTTTATAAAAATCTATTTAATAGGAGCAGGAAATGGCACACGATGTTTTAAAAATAACAAAACCAATCAATATATTAGAGGTGTAATAAACTAGCAAAGACAGTTTATGTTTTGATATTGTGGGCCCAACTCCTCAGCTGCTCAGGTGATGCTGAGTACAAATAACTGTATGATAATGCGTTAACCAGCTTTTTTTAAAGAGTATATATGAAAAAGGCAATTGAATACAGTTATAATGGAAAATGTTATGCAATCTTATTACAGGTATCATTACAGTTGCACCTATGATAAAAAAAATATAATGTATAGCATAACTTCCATGAAAAGATTTACAAATATCAGTCTTCAAAACAACCCAGTGAGGTAAGTATTATTAGCCCTGTTTTACTGATAAGGAAGATGTTTATAATGAGAGAAGGAAACATCCATTGCCCAAAGAGGGTGATGCAGCTTTGATACCATTACAGATGGGCATTCTCAAAACTTCACTTTGTGAACACAGAGTTCCCATACTGGACCATAACTGAGGTCCATCTAGTCTAGTATCCCTTCTCTAAAAGTGACCAGCACCACATACTTTAAAGGAAACTGTAAGAACATCACAATTGGCAATAATCTCTCCCCTACTCCATTAGGTCTCAGCCTGGTCTCTAATAAATACTGTACTTCAGGGCTTAAAACGCAGGTTAATATCCCTTTTGAAACTCTATGATAACTCTGCATATTCTTGATATCCATATCATTACCCAATCCCTTTTTTAATCTTGTTAAGCTCTTGGCCTCAGCTTCTGTGCCAATGAGTTCCACAGTTTAATCACTTGTGGAAAAAGTATTCCCTTCTATCTGTATTGAATTTCACACATTTACTTTCATTGGATAGCCCCTTGTTCTTCTGTTCTGAGACTGTTCTCCCAATCTTCCTTCTCTGAATCATCCATTATTTTATATACTTTTAGCATGTCCCCTTTATTCATCTCCTTTCTAAGGTGAACAATCCTACTCTTTTCTTGACTACTCTTATGACTCTTCTCTTAAATCTCTCTAGTCCTTTTCTGAGATGAGGTAACCTGTACTGCCCACAGTATTCCAGATGGGACTGCATGATTGATTTATAGAAAAGCATTATAATCAGTCTTATTTGCTATTCCATTCCTTTACATATCCCAACATCTTGTTGTTTTTGACCACAGCTGTACATTGAGCAGAGGTCTTTCCTGAGCTGTCTATAATGTTCCCTAAGTCCCTTTTTTGCACTGATACGGTTCATTCAGAACCCTATACAGTGCATGAGTAGCTTAATTTTTACCTCTAGTGTGCGTTTCTTTGCATTTGTCAACACTGAATTTCATTTGCCATCATGTTGCACATTCACTTAACTTGGTTAGATCCCTCTGAAGGTCCTCACAGTCCTCTCTGGTCTTGATAAACTTAAATAACTTTGTCACTTACAAATTTTGCTATCTCACTACTCACCACCCTCACCTTCCAGAGCAATCATAAATATATTAAGGGGCAGTTGCCAACCATCCTTAGGCAGGAAAAGTTCTCTTCCCCACCTCCTTAAGAACCCATCCCTGCACACTGGAGTACTTGCCAAATACATACCACCCAATCTCAGATCCAAAAGATGATTGCACTACATTCCAGGTACACTTGGACACAATTATTATCCTCGTAAGATTCTAATTTTCCATTGGAGGGGAGACTCTACATGTCAAGGTAGCAAATTATCCCCTTTCTTCTAATTCTATGTCAGAATTGACTATTTGGGTCAAGCTGGACCTCTCAGCAGGTTTTGATACAATTTACCATGAGCTATTGCTTCAATCACTAATGTGTATGATGTGTTTGGAGCTGACCTCTAGTGATTCATGTCGTAACCAGAAGACAGTTGTCTAGCAATGGTGATGGACCATTGTGTGTCATCACTGAAAAACCTGAATATGCAGCATCCTTGGTGATCTGCCCAGTATTCCAAGTTTGTCAGTATACAATATACAGACTGTAAGCCCGGTATGCAGGATAATCACATCATTATTGAACGTTGATGCCACACCATTGTATACCTTTTGCTCTTACAAGTGTGGTTTCTACTGTGGTTGAATCCTTAAACAATAACGGGAACTGGATACATCAAGCTTTTTTGTTCTGACCCCTGGTCAAATTGGAAGTATTGCCATTGCCTATAGTTCAGTATGGGGATTTATTTTCTTCCATTATATTCCCGTTTGTTTGAAGGAACTTTCCAGAATGGCAATATCAATGCCAGTTGTCATGTGCCAGATAGGGCAAGAATGCCATTTTTATTTCTCACTGTTTGCATGGGCTCTTCCCTTATTTATTCCATGGTGAAACTGTAGCAACACCACGTTGATCATGGTAATTTCTTCTTAGTAGGATTTAAAGCAATACATCTTTGTCACTTTCTACTAGCATAGAATGCAGCAGTGTGTTTATTTCCTTGTTTAGGCAAATATACTTACGTTACAGCACCCTGCCTTTAAGCACTGTCTGCCTATAATGTGGTGCATGGACTTTGACAGCATTCTTGATTTTTAAAATTCGTCAGTAATTGAACTGGCTCTACCTGCTTGTGTTTTAACCTGATGAATCTAATGGGAATCTTGTCTGTGCCTGTGTAGGAACTGAGTAATAGTCAATAATAGGCTTCTACCTCTAATTATCCTGCTGTATTGATTCTCCATGACTTGAAGCCTTTAAATCAAGACTAAATGTCTTTCTAAAATATACACTGTAGCTCAACCAGAAATTATGGCCTTGATGCAGCAATTACTTTGAGTTTCTTTAGCTTGTGTTATGCAGGAGCTCACACTAGATGACCATGAAGGCCCTCTATTAATCTATAAACTACTTCCAAACTCCTGAGGGGGGGTGCGGGGAAATAGATGCATAGCAAGGAATGGTGATTTCTATGAATGTATCCTTCGATATCTAGCTACCAATTGTTCATAATAGTCCAGTGCAGAGAGATGGTCATTCTGCTCTTTTTTCCCTAAGTGAGAAATTGATTACAAAACTTAAGATACTCAAAGTGTGAGGCAAACTCCTCTCTGATCCCGACTGGGCCAGGCTGAGGTTGATGGTGGGATGGAAATTGTTGAAATCATGGTGGAATTCCTCAAGGGCTTCTTTTCCATGGGTCCAGATGATGAAGATGTCATCAATATAGCGCAAGTAGAGTAGGGGCGTTAGGGGACGAGAGCTGAGGAAGCGTTGTTCTAAGTCAGCCATAAAAATGTTGGCATACTGTGGGGCCATGCGGGTACCCATAGCAGTACCAGCAGGAGAGTGGGGTGGGGGGGAGAGAAAACCTTTTGTAGTGATAATCACCCATTTTTTCATGGTTTGTGTGTATAAAAACTTCTTCTGTACTTTCCACAGTATGCATCCGATGAAGTGAGCTGTAGCTCACGAAAGCTTATGCTCAAATAAATTGGTTAGTTTCTAAGGTGCCACAAGTACTCCTTTTCTTTTTGCAAATACAGACTAACACGGTTGTTACTCTGAAACCTGTCAGTTTTTCTAAAGGTGCACTTAGAAATAGTTTATATATAAGGGTAATTAGTTATGACACACGAGTGGTTTCTGTTGAGAAAGGTGTTTATAAATTGTCACAAACAGGCGTGGAAGGATTAGATTTTTATTGGTAAATGTTGGTAAAAGTTGATTTCACCTTGTACATACAAACAAACCAAAAGTCCATACATAATCAACATTTACAGACAAGCAAAGTAAGAAAGAAATGATGCTCAAGAACTTCTTAGAGTTTGATTTAAGGATATGTACTTTGTATGTTTTGACATTTAATGTTGACCATTTGCATTGTCTATAGAACTTTTAACTTTTGAATCTCAACATCTCCTGTCATTAAGTAATTACTGTCTGATCCCCTTATTCTCTGAACACCCCCTCCCATAATTTCACTCAACTCTGAACATTTAAATTGATAAATACTGAAAAGAGGTTGAAAGTAAACATAGATATTATCTGTTGACATTATAAAAATGAATTCTGTCAAGCCTAGTCATAAGCAAACTATTGTTTATCTGTAAGATTCTATAAAAATTATCTAACCATGTATTAAAACATCTATTACTCGTTGTTTAACCATTTGCAAACCATTTATAAATGTACCTTTAATATAAACTGTGGCTGAAAACATTATGTTCCCAACCGGGCAAACGAATGGCAAGAAAATCTTACTGAAGTTGTTCTTTGGTATGGGACTTATCTGATAGAAAACAAGCTGGCAATTTTTGTTGCTTTTGTTACAACTAAATAGTCTCAAAGAACTTGCCCTTCAGTGTTTTCCAGATCTTGTGCTGGCTAGCTTCCATCTGAAATACAAATAATCAATTCAATGTGTCTGAAAAAAGTATTATGCATATGTGGGGTTTTTCTAAATCATTGTCTGGGAGTAAACGACCCTCAGAAGAGCAGGTCAATGCACAGTGTGGACAATGCAGCTGCTTGATGCTTATGAACAATAGAGCTTTCTCCCACTTCACCGTGGTAATCCTCTTTCTAATAGTGTGAACTTCTTGAGGAAGTAGACAGTCAATATCAGGAGAAAAATGCTAGAGATGTGATGTGTGCCTTGACTCTTCAGACGGGGAAGTGGAGATGAGCTAGACAACAAAGAAGTCAGCCACTTCAGCTCTGAATATAACCATTGCAAACTCAACTAACTCACTAGCTGAATCCCTGGGCATTTGGAGCACTTGCTAATACACTAAGGTTATTATCTATCAATTAGTATTACTCATTATCTCAAAACAGACAGCAATCAGGTATAACTTGGGCAAACTTTAGCTGAGTGCCTGTAAAATGAGTGAAACTATGTTGAAGCCTTCCCAGGTGGATTAGATCCCAGTCATATGTAGATTTCACTAGAGTTGGTTGGAAACTTTCCAATGGAATGAGTTTTATATTTGCTGGATATTGTGACAAAGTTCCTCCTCTACCTTGGTGGGTCTTGTGCTTATTGGCGGATTTGCTCGCCTTGGAGCTTCACAGCAGCCCTCAGTTTGGCCGTTTTCATGACCACAGTCCAGGTCAACTCCTCCTGTGTCTGACCAGGAGTTGGGAGGTTTGGGGGGAACCCAGGTCCACCCTCTACTCCGGGTTCCAGCTCAGGGCCCTGTGGAATGCAGCTGTCTAGAGTGCCTCCTGGAACAGCTGTGTGACAGCTACAACTCTCTGCGCTACTTCCCCATGGCCTCCTCCCAACATCTTCTTTATCCTCACCACAGGACCTTCCTGCTGGTGTCTGATAATGCTTGTACTCCTCAGTCCTCCAACAGTATGCGTTCTCACTCTCAGCTCCTAGCGCCTCTTGCTCCCAGCTCCTTACGTGCGCGCCACAAACTGAAGTGAGCTCCTTTTTAAACCCAGGTGCCCTGATTAGCCTGCCTTAATTGATTCTAGCAGCTTCTTGATTGGCTGCAGGTGTTCTAATCAGCCTGTCTGTCTTAATTGTCTCCAGAAGGTTCCTGATTGTTCGGGAACCTTCCCTGTTACCTTACCCAGGGAAAAGGGACCTACTTAACCTGGGGCTAATATATCTGCCTTCTATTACTCTCCTGTAGCCATCTGGCCCAACCCTGTCACAATATGCACAGTTAAGTTAGATAGAAAGTATAAGATACTCTTGCTGGAAGGTTGGAGTGAAACACTATTCTTAGAATCCAGAACAATAACACACAGTAACCAAAAACAGAGACTCACAAAGCGGGCTGCTCCCTGAGGCATAACTCACCCCCCTTGTTCTGGGCTGGTTCTGTCCAGACTCCTTTGGATTGCATGCTTCCTACATTGCTCCCTAGCCTTCAGAACCAGGAAACCCACCTTCCCTGCACACACACAACCTGTTACTGTGATAGCTTGCAATTCTATCATAGTCCTCAAAACACCACAGAATGTTTGTCTGTCAGAAAAGGCTGATTCATCGAAAGCAAAATGCTTGTGGAAAGATGTTGTTTTCTATGAAATTTCATTTAGAAAAAAAGAAAAATTGGAATGTTCCATTCCATTTTGACCTTTTCAGAATGGAAGTTTTTGATTTTCCATTTCAGAATGACTTTTTGTTTCAATATGTTCTCAATAGATGAAATTGGAATAAAACATTTTGATATCAAATGAAGCGTTTTGTGGAGGGATTTTGTTTTGTGGGAAATAATTAAATTTTTCATTCTGTTTCAAAATGGAAAATGTCTAAACTGTGGAATTTCCTATGAAACAGAAAATCGGTTCCCACTTTTCTCTATTTTACTTAGGAAAATTGTAATGTTTTCTATTCTGTACACACATGGCCCAGTATACCATATATCTTACATAGTGCTATCAGAAAGATTCTTTCTGTGACCATGACAGCCATGTTCCACTGGAAACACAAAACTATTGATCTATCTGCACAGGAGATGGGACTTTCACAGGAACTGAACCTCTCTATAAAGGAGGTGAGAATGATCTGGCTGCACTCAGAACTAAATACAAAACTCATTTCTTCCTTTTAGTTTTCCCTAAGCAATCTCTTCACACACAGATTCACACCCTCCTTCTTTTTCAGATGTATGTACATATGTGTCTGTTATAGATACATACACAATAAATCATGCTATTTCTCCTATAGACTGAGAGAAGAAAGAAAAAGAGACAGTGCTATTTATTATTTCTATTTTTAAATGTTTGAGAGGTACTCAGGTACTGTGGTGATTGGGGTTGTCTAAATACCTACATAGACTCTGTATTAGACCCTGCAGGCAGTCAGATCCCACACAGTACTTTATTTATACCAGAAGAATGGGTGGGCAGGCCTGAGAGAGTAGAAATATGATTTTATTGCAGAGAAACAATTCTATACTTGTCTAAAGTGTTACGGGACGTGATTGATGTTATGTTACTGAATGTGTGCTAACTGCACCTAGCAAACACTGATTTAGAACAGCTGCCATGAATTTACAGCGCATTTTGTGGCAGAAAATGAAAGCACACTGGAACCACAGTCACACTTATCTGCACTTACAGTGTCTTGTGCCCTCCTCTGAAAAATAGCATTTCTGTGCAGTAGAAGCTGAAATATGAGTTTTCCATTGGTTTTGGAGGATAATTTTTGTGACTGGGTCTTGCTGTGTTCAAGAAGGTCAGCTTTTCAGTTATGCAGCCCTTTATGTTTTGGATCTTGCGTATCTTAAACTCTCTGTCTTTTTTGTTTTTGATCTTGGCTGTTGATGTTAGCTGAGATGCTTGATCAAACAGCTCCTAGGTGTGATCAGCTGGGGAGTGGGATTAGGGTGTTTTCAGTGGAGAGCGCTAGGATCAGGACTTGTTTCCATCCCTGCCCAAGTCTGGATACAACCAGAAATTAATCTGTGGGATCAACTAGAAAGACTTTCTAGTATTTATCCAGGCCTTTTTCAAGGCGATAGGTTGAGTTGGGGGAGGGCTGTGTGTGGGGTGTGTTAGTAATTATGTCAATGTTTCTGTAATACGTCTATTAAATAATTAATAGTCCATACATTTAGGGCTAAAATCACTCCAGTCACATAAAGCTCTATTATTCAGTGCCAGTATAAATGCAATGTGTGTGAGAGAGCGCTGGAGAAGTGAAATCTCTCTCACACAAACACCCACCTCCAATCACCCCTCCCTTAGGGCTGGAATGATATTCTAGTCCTATACCAGCTACACTCAGTCCTCTGGATCGATAGCAAGATGGATCTGCAGCTCCTTCTCCTGTAGCCTGCTCATTGCAGCCTTGTGTACCGGCCTATGGAGACTCTTTTTGAAGCACACAGGTAACGTGCAGGCTCAGCATCAGTACCAAACCCTCACTCAGAGCCTGTATGGGGCTTAATGATGTGGAGCCCCTTGCACCCGAGATGACTTTCATCCTTGGATTATGAGATTTCTCTACGCAAGGAAATGGGAGTAGGCACTGCATGTCTCCAGCAAACCAACCAGCCCTGGTTTCTGTGTGTGGAGAGTGGGGTCTTCCCAGCTGATAGGATGCCAGATAGACAGCGAGAGGGCTGAGAAGCTGACTGGGAGGTTTGAAGCCAACCTGTTAGTGAGGAGTAGGGCCCATTTAAACCAGAAACAAATGCACTATCTCCGGTAAGCAATGGAAGATTAGGTAGAGACAAGCCTATGGGACCCCTCCCACCTGCTTACCATTTAAGGAATGCTGACTGAAACTCCCCCTCGATAAATATTATTTTAAAGGCCTGTCCTTGAAAAGGTACTCATCTGAGTGGTAACCCATAGAATGTCACTGGAAAATCCCACAGAGACAACTGGAGCCTTTGGGAAATCTCATGAGGGAAGTGAGCGGTATTATTTGCCTAATTGTCTTATGATTTGTTTTCTCTCGTCTTGTGCAAAAGGAATAATGTCCATGGCAATGACATACACTTGCAGTAAATTACTGTTGATTTTACTGAATATCTCAGCTGCACTTTGATGTTAAAGCAACCTCAGGAACCGTTTATTGCTCCACACTCTGAAGTCTGCTATGATGAGCACTCTGATGGGAAGGGCACTGCCTAAAGAGTGGAAGGCAAATCTCACTGTCACTCTAAAAAAATCTCATTAGTGAATCGCAGAAAGTCCTGAGCATACTTAGTCATGGACAACAGGTTTTTTTTTTTTTTTCCAAAATGTCAACAATTCATCTGGTGAATTTTAAAAATAAAATGGAAAAATAAGGAAGAAAATGGAAAAAGGTACAAGGTCATGATCTAAAACAATTTACTCTCCTCTATCAAATGCAGTATGGATGAATCTAGCTTGTGTATTCATCTCCGCATATGTTGCCTGGTAAACTGGATATGTAACCTTGTAACACATTGTGGTCTGGACTTGTTCTTGTGACATTTACCCTCATTTATCGAAAAAGGAATATCTATATATATTGGGGTTGCACCTTATACACTTAGAACCGCTGTAATTCCAATAAGCTGAAATGGCATGTACGGGATGGGTTTTCCATCAGTACTAATAGGATTAAATTAAAAGTGAGGAATATACTGACAGAGACAGGAATTAAAGATTATAAAAATGGCATTTGAAATGGTTCTTAAATTGATATAAGCTCACAAAATTGGCGAGGTAGAAAAAAAAATTCTTAGTGTTAGGAACAAAGAAAACGGTCCATACAGTGATAAAAGAAATAAGGGTAGAAATAGGTTAAATAAAAGCTGCAGCAGATACTTTTATAAAACCAGTCAATGCCGAAAAAATATGCCCTAAAGACTGGAAAGTGGCCAAGATAATTCTATGATTTGAAAAAGAACCAAGGGACACAACAGGAATTTACACATCAGTTAGTTTAACTTTGGCTATGGGAAAAGCTTAGAAACCGTATTAAGAGATCAAATGTAAGAACCCCTAGAAAAGCACAGCATGATTTGAGGGTAGCCCATTTCATTTCAATAAAGTATGCTGACTTCCCTCTCCAACTTGTTGGATTTCTTTGGAGAGTATAGCTGAAAATACCATATTGTTAAAACGAGTCTCATCAATTTTACTTAAGAGTTTAGAAAATGGGTGGAGAGGTGAGATCTATATTTGAAGTTAATACCTAGGATACAAATTCACTGAGCGAATGAAAAGGATTTTTGTATTGGATTGAGAAATAGCTCAAGGGCAAAGAGAACCAGCATGAACTGTTTAAAGAAAAAGTGTATGCTCCTGAGTATTAGAAGGAATTAAGCTAGATAGTGTCCGATCCTTTTTGTTTAAATTGAAAGCAGCAGATTAATAAATTGTACCAATAGCAGTAAATTGGGAACACTGGTAATCAGCAAGAAACCACACAGTTAAAAACAGAGTTAACTAATTTTAAGTACTGACACAGGCTGCATTAGAATTCAAGTGGAATGATCCTAACAGCAAGGACTCTCCTTCCTTATGATGGGATGACTGAAGAAAAGTGGATAATTGCCTGCCTCCATGGCATTGTTTGGCTCCCATGAGGAGAGGTGGGATTTTCTAACCTCCAGCCAGCTACGCAGATGCTTATGGTGGGTCAGGAGGGATTGGTGGAGTTGAAACTTGCCAGCTCCCAGGATTGTCAACCCCAATCTCTTCATGATGCTTTTAGCTACCAAAGAGGCACCTTTCATCCATGTCCATCCCTGGCAGCCTTGTGAAAACAGTTGCTCCCTTCTTCATTGTGCTTGAGGCCTGCAAGGAGAGTGTTGTGAATTGGTCTTAATAATTGATCCATCCTGGCATGGCCAGAGCCAAGGCTGTTGCCAGATTTACCCCCCTCACCTGAATGCTAGTTGGCCAGCTGACAGGGGATTTGCCTACCCCAGGCCCAGTCTGACTTAGTGTGGGCTAGTGGCCTATTTTAGTGTTTAGTTCAGCTGTGCTGGATTAAGAAGTCACCTCACTGTGAGGCCTGCTGGCCCACAGATGTTACAGTTACCAAGAGGCAGTTGTTGGACGGTTTTAATGTAGAATACCCCAAAAGTAAAGCAGAGCAGGGGATGGAGAGGCTTTTACATTTGGATTGGAAATGAGGAGGGGATTTAAACATCATAAACCAATCAATCAGACATGTTTGGGATTCATCCAGTTCTTTCTACAGTTATAGGCTGGCTGGGCTTTTAATGGCTTGGAGAGCTAGAATCCTGAGGGTTTGGTGGAAGCACAATAATGGTGCCTGTAGAGAGATGGCCCCAGTCAATTTGATGATGGGCAGGTTCAGTGACAGGTACTTAACATGCAACATTAATAAAATTGTGGTATTTTGCCCTTTAAATCCAAACCAATGTTTGTATGTCTGTTTTTCTAACCACCACATGGCATTGGCAGTGCAATCGTGGCTTCAACCGGCAACTTGTTGGGGTCTCTTGTGGAGTGCTGACCGGAGCTGTGATGTTTGTTTGTTTTTATTTGGGGGCAGGGGAGGGTTGATTTGGTTTCTGAACCAAAAAAATGAAGAAAAAAAAAAAAAAAAAAACTTTGGGGTCAAACAAAATATTTCATGTGACCTGAAACAAAATGTTTTTTGTTGTGTGTTGAGGTTTTTTTTTTAATCTTTTAAAAAGTAAAATGGTAGTAAAATTCCAAACAAAAAAGACATTTCAAATAGAATCATGGATGGGTTTAAAAAATGTCAAAACAAAACACAGATTTTATTTTCCAGTTTCGGTTGAAACAATCAGCAAATCTGATCCAAATTCTCAAATGTTTCTGTCAGTCCAAATTTGCATTTTTCAGGGAAGAAAAGCACCCTAAAAGTTTCACCCAGCTCCAGTGCTGAGCATCCTCAACTCACGGTTCTCAGAGTGAAATGAATTTAAACCCACTGCCTTTAGATTATCACTTTCATAGATTCTATGGCCAGAAGGCACCACTCAGATCCTGCCTGACACTGGCTATAGAATAACTTCTGTTTTAAACTAGAGCATATCTTTGAGAAAAAATAACCAATCCTGATTTTTAAAATTGCCAGTGATGGAGACTCCACCTGCTCCTCTCTTCACTGGGGACACTGGGGGCTGCTGACTTTTCCACATTGTGTTAATATGGATACAATGCTCTTTGAAAGCATCAGTGCCTTGCTTAATACAGAAACTGACAGATGCAGTTCAACACTGAATAAGAGGTAACTGCAAACATAATCCAATTAAAAAAAAATCTTTCAACAAATAGTCATTTGAGTGTAGAACTGCAACACATTGTTAGTAAAGATTCCTCTACCATTCAGAAGATAGTTCATTTTAAAACAATGAAAATCTTTCAAACTATTATATTGACTAGAGGGTTAGGAGAAGAATAATCATAAAAGTGACTGAGTGATTTCATTGGAGATAAGGTTTTCTCTGCATGTGGCTCAATTTTTCCCCCTCTTCAAAATATTAGTATTTTAAGCACATAAACCTCCAAGTTAGTCTCATCACAAAGCAAAGAAACTGTCACACATAACTCCCATTAGAGATAGTGGGAGTTATGTGCTTCAATCCCCCTGCACCATTTAGATGCAGAAGTCAAAGTGGCATGAAAGCCAGCTTTTGCTAGAGTCATTGAGGTTCATTGTTAATCTTTGCTCTTAAAAAAATAATTTCACATGAAGGAGCATTTCCTGCAATATATGTATTCAGAAATGGGGATTTACATGCCCCTGTAGGCTGTAACAACTCCAGAGAAAGCATTATGGTATTAGCCAGATCATATGCATTTTTGATGCTCTATTTTTGGCTATTCCATCTAACACTAGGCTGTCCAACTCCATCAAGTTGTCTTTGAATGTTACTTCCAGGGCATAAATCCCCAAGAGAAGGTCCCTTTCTAGCATCACCAACTCAGAGCTGCATTGCATAATTTATCTCATGCGAGTTTTCCTGGAATGGAATGCAAACTATGAATTACAAAGCTATGCTTGATGGTTAAACATTAACATTAACAGTAATAATGTTGTTCATGAGCCCAGCTTCCTGTCCACGTTGCACATTTAATTCTTTCTTTGATCGTTCTCCCATCTATTAACTCTGTTGTGAAGCTACTGCTGGCTATTCCAGTCTATGCTCGTTGGCTGAGCCTAGAAGCATCGCTCCTTCAGAAGCATCGCTGCCTGTCAAGGAATATA
The DNA here is from genome assembly GCF_965152235.1 of Eretmochelys imbricata. Classification (NCBI taxonomy): domain Eukaryota; kingdom Metazoa; phylum Chordata; order Testudines; family Cheloniidae; genus Eretmochelys; species Eretmochelys imbricata. The sequence goes on from NC_135580.1 coordinate 94,629,865, forward strand.
TCATGAAAGTGTGCTTGCCTGGGCCTCTCTGCCACCACCTCTAGGAGTAGCTGTGTAAAATCATACTGGATGGTGATCTGTGATTCCCTTTAAAGCCAGCCGGCTCAGGCTAGCTGGAAAACAGCAATTTGTTTCATGAAAAATGTTGAGGTTTTGAAAGTTGGTTTCATTCTGACCCAGAACAAAATGATGACACCTTTTGAAATTGTTCATGAAAAATATGAGAGACTGACTCTGTAGCCTGGTTGTTAGGGCACTCCGCAGGGATGAGCGTGACTGAGGTAAGCCCCTGCTTTGTCTGATCAACCAGGCTATTGGCTGTTCTGGGACAGGTCTCTCTCACACCTTCCTGCCAGAAATTCTGACCTGGGAAACTTTTCTAATGATTTTTTTGGTTAAAACTGATATGCACCTGAAAAACAGTTTGGCTTTAATGAAACAGCAATTTTTGATGGAAACGATTAATCAAAAAACTGTTGATGAGCTCTAAATCCAGTTGCACGATTCCCAATACATCAGGATTAGCCAGTTCATATTGATAGTAGACAGACTGAGGTACCCATTGGGGGGCCCTAAACAGGAATATTCTCACTCTGGAGAGGGCTGTGGCTGGGGATGGCTGATTGGGGAAGCAGCCGAAGCTGGGCCACACCCCAATCAGGCCCCAGCTGGCCTGTATTAAAAGGCTGTGAGCCAGAGTCCCAAGGAGTCTCTTGCCAGGCTGGGAGAGAGTAGGGCCTGGCTGACGGGGTACTGAGGGTGGTGCAGTGCTGGGGAAGGAGCAGGCTTAGCGGGGGCACTCCAGGCTGGCAACTCCCCAGGCTGTAGGGCCTGGTCCAAGGCCCATGGAGGTACTCGGAGGCAGAGGAAGGCAGCAGGTCCAAACCCCCTTGCCTGTGATGAGTGGCCTTTACACTGCAGTCTGCCCCAGGGAGCAGGGGCTTGGTGATGACTGGCAGTAGCCCAGACTGAGGCAAGGTGGGGATAGTGGGTTGGGAGTTCCCCAGAAAGGGGAGACCCAGAGGCAGAGTGTGGGGGTACTGCCAGGGGACAGAACCCCAGAAAGAGGGGCAAAGCGGGGTCTGTGAGGGACACGGGGCCAGAGCTGTGTGGATCACCAGCCTGCAGAGGGCGCTCCAGGCTGGAAAAGAGCCAATTCCCAATGACCAGCAGGAGGTGCTGCAGGGGTGAATCTGCTCTCCTTTACAGGGCCCCTTTTTGTTCCTCCAGGCCTTAAGCAATTGCTTAGTCTGCTTATGCAAAGCTCCAGCTCTGCTCAGCTCCATCATACTGCCTGACAGCAGTTTAAAACTGCTGGAGGGTAGTGAACACCCAATAAATTGTGGGCTATTGTGGAAGAGATCATGAGAGTTGGACCCAGAGTTCTATAGTTTCCCAAGGTATTCACAGTCCACCACAAAGTACCCTGAATGCATGGATCCAAGCAGCAGTGTTTTGCAGCCTTAGATATTCACCTAGACTACTTCATATTCATATCAATACAGCACTGTGCTGTGTGGACACAATGCTTTGCAGTGAAGTAACTCTCCCCCACCTCCCCCCCAGTGCAGACAAAGCTGTGTGGACTCACAATGTTGGCTTTGATATCTCAGTATAATTAATTATACCAATACAAACTATACTGGTACAACTTTCCCAACACCTAAATTAGGCATACACCCCCCGTAATGAATATATTAGAACTTGAGTTTCTTCCAAAATGCTTTCCAGTGTTTTCTGGTTCCATGTCCTGAATGAAATCAACAACTAACTCAACACAAACTGGAGAGAACCTCTAGGTAGGGCAGTTAAAAAAAAGTGTGAAACTGCATTTTTAACAACATTTTTTTCGTTAAAGATGTCTGCTTTCCACAGAAAATCTCAACTGTTTATCAAAAAAAAAAAAAAAAGGCTGAAAACTGAAGGGGAAAAAAAAATCATTTTTTTACAAATTGTCAATTTTCTGCAGGGGGTGGTGACCAACCAACAGTCATTCAGGTCTAGATGAAATAAAGAAACACAGTGGAAGTTGCCCTAAAGTCTACCTCTCAATTGGCAGCTCCTGATTAAAGTAACTACTTTACAGTATCTCCTAGATTAAGATGACAAATTTGTGTGACCGTTAATTAAATGCCTGTGTCCACGAAGCAATGGATTTTTATATTATTTTTTTTGCTGGCTCCTCTGGTGGTTACATATAACAGGTTTCATTGTACTCTGAGCCAGATCCTCAGCTGGATTAAATTAACATAGCACCTACCACTTCAGTGTAGCCATGCCAGTTTACACCAGCTGTCTTCCTCACTCTTAATCTTGTAAAGAAGCCTAATCTTGTGAGTTGCATCCTGGCTTCCAGGCTCAAGTTTTTTAAATAGGATTCAGATAAGCATTCTTTGTATCCGCATTGAACCATTCTGAGCTGCTTGAGGTTGTGATATCACTATTTCAAATGGGGCCCCACCTTTTTTAAGCAGAATCGCAAGCTGATTTCAGTGGGGACTTGTGCTTAAAAATATGACGTTACCATATAGTCTTGGGAGAAAGTGTGGAGTATCTACAGCTCCTAGTGGGCCACATCCTCAAAGCCTTTATTTGTAGCTTACTTGATACCTTAGGCAGACAATAATCCTACCCATTTTAATAGGAGTGCACCTGAAAAAGGGCTGAATAAAAGCAGAAGGACTCAAGGATTTGTCACATGTTTAGAGGGGTGTCCAAGGGCTCATCACTTTGTCCTACCATGGTTCTGATGGGAAGGGAGGTGGGGTTGAGGGGAAAGGGGGTTAAAGGAAAGATCCTGAAGTCCCACATCTGCCAAAGGCTCTTGGTTTACAAGTGAAGAGGCTATCTTCACAGCTGCCAACAATGCAAACTCAACCCTGCAACATGAATGTCAAGGTCTGCTCTTCCTGCTTCTTGCATCAGCCTCAAAAATAAAAGGTTCTGCAGCTGGAGATTTGAGTTGCGTTTACCTGAGGCAGCACAGGGCAGAATGTTTGCAGTTGTATTTGTCTCTGGAAAGCTAGTGTTTGGATCAGGAAATAGAGAAGATCTGATCTGGACACACTCAGATTATATATGTTGAATAAGAAAGTGCCTTTGCACATAATCACCCTTCTGGTCCTATTCAGACTTGACAATCTCATTCATACTGTTGAGGGCTAGTGATCAGCATGGTCCACAAGGAAGTGTACATCTTGACCGCTTAGGGCATGTCTGCACTGCATTAGACACCCGTGGCTGACTCATGCCAGCTGACTCAGGCTTTAGGGCTCTTTAATCATGGTGTAGACATTCAGGCTGAGGCTGGAGCCTGAGCTCTGGGATCTTCCCACCTCACACAGTCCTAGAGCCTAAGCTCTAGCCTGATCCTGAACACCTACACTGATGTTAAACAGCCCAAGCCATGTGAGCCTGAATCAGCTGGCATGGACCAGCCCTGGGTGTCTAACTGCAGTGTAGACATACTCATAGATATTCAAGAAGTCCTGGATATGTTTGGCTGCATCTTACGTCAGTGGTTCTCAAGCTTTTCTATTCTGGGGCCTCCCTACCGTCTAGCTGGGGCCACTAATCATGTTCAGCAATATGGCAAGGACAGGTTGGTCACAATTCCCTGAAACCTCTGACAGACTGAGAACCTCTTGTAAAGAAAAGGAGTACTTGTGGCACCTTAGAGACTAATCAATTTATTTGTCTCTAAGGTGCCACAAGTACTCCTTTCCTTTTTGCGAATACAGACTAACACGGCTGCTACTCTGAATCTTGTAAAGAAGTGCCTCAAAGTGAAGAACTAACATTGATTGCCTTTGTATCGCTGAAGAAGTCACTCCGTTGTTAGTGATCTTTTCCACGCTGCTTGATGTTTCAAAATGATATGCTTGAGTGTAACGTTGCTGTCCAAACTTACCATTCTGATGTCATCCCTCTTAATGGGATCTTTTATTTGGATTTTCTAGACTAGGGTTCTTATTAAATAGTATTCACAGACTATTTTTATAAACTATAGAATCATAGGACTAGAAGTGACCTCGAGAGGTCATCTAGTCCAGTTCCTGCACTCATGGCAGGACTATGTATTATCTAGACAATCCCTGACAGGTGTTTGTCTAACCTGCTCTTAAAAATCTCCAGTGATGGAGATTCCACAATCTCCCTAGGCAGTTTATTGTGCTTAACTACCCTGAGCGTTAGGAAGTTTTTCCTAATGTCCAAGCTAACCCATCTTTGCTGCAATTTAAGCCCATTGCTTCTTTTCCTATCCTCAGTGGTTAAGAGCATTTTTCCCTCCTTGTAACAACCTTTTATGTACTTGAAAAGTGTTATGATGTCCCCTCTCAGTCTTCTCTTTTCCAGACTAAACAAACCCAATTGTCTTAATCTTCCCTCATTGGTCCTGTTTTCTAGACCTTTAATAATTTTTTTAAGGTATACATGGTATACTTGGCTGAGGTAACAATGAAGAAAGTAAACTGAGGCCCTTGACAAGTTATTACCCTTGCCTGGCATCCATCCCTACTAGGTTACAGGCTGGAACAACTTCCCATGGTCAAATCATTGAATCATAAAATGAGGGGGATGTCTATTGGAGTAATGGAAATTTGATAGGTTTAGATGCAGTAGCATCCATGGCATTGTTATAATACGAACACTTGTTCTGTTATGATCTCTCCTGTAAATACTTAAACAAATGCCTAATGTAATTTTAAAGTAAATGTGACTAATATAATCCACAGAGCTTCCATTACCTCCAGTGTCACTCCCTGTAAATATCACACTGTATACATGTTATTAACTGAGTTCAAAGGATTCATTGAATGAGTCACCAACAACCTGATTATTCACTTTCTAGTGACTCATCCTAATGGGTGAACTCTTTAAAATCAAATAATTATAGTTCTAAGAAAACACTTTGAGCCTTATATTGTATTTTGTTTGTTTGCTTTCCAAGGACAAGCCAGTACCAAGGGGTTTACAGCTAAATAAATTAGGAATAACATGTACCATACAACATAAAGTCATCTCTTTATTGAAGGTTACAGTTGACATTGTTAAACTATGAGTACAAAATGTGAAGGATTTATTTATGCTGTGAGAGCAATAAGGTAAAAATACATCCGGTTGCCAGGATAATTAGTTATATCACAAAGGATGAGGGATGAAGTTAGAGAAATTTGGACCAGATTTTCAACAGTAGCTCAGGAGCTCTCACTGCAGATGGGTGGCAGACACACAAAGATGGCTTTATTTGACTTTTGCGCTCAACTGCCAGTGACTCCCTGGAATCTTTATAGAAGCCAAGGATTGGTGATGGGGGCAGTCTGGTCCTTTTCCTCCAAGAGTAAAGCAGGGCATTGAAGTCACTACAATGGTTCCTGGCCACTTGAGGATCCATCTACAAAGGGGAGATCCCGGAAGGCCTTGTTCCATCAGAGTCAAGCCACAGACTCACACAAGGCAGGATCTGGCCCAGCCATTCACAAGCAGAAATGGAACCCCACCAAAGGCTGAATTTCAAAAGCTAAACTGAACCAGTGGAGAGAGCTTCTTTCATGCCTCTTTTGTATACGGCTGAATTCTTATCCCCACTTCAGACATATGTGATACATCCTTTCTCCTTCCAGCCCTTTCAGAGCATTCTTCCCCAATATCACAAACCCTTATTTCTCCTCCATGCCCCATCCTTTCTCCATCTCTTCATACCTGTATTTGTGACCTTTATGTCCCTTTACCTTGTTCCTCCCCATTTAGTCCCTTTTTTTTTTTTTTTTTGCTGCCTTCTTCTTCCACTTCCCTTAACTTCCCCCTTCCCCCGCCCCAGCCATTGTCCAGTCTCAAATTCTGTTTCCAGGTCACTGGGCCAGATTCTGATACAGGCCAATGGAGTGAGTCTAGACTGACCTTGGGGTAATGAGATCAGAATCTGGCCCACTGTCTACTTAATTGCATATGTTAGAAGGGTTAATATGCATTGATAGCAGGAAAAGATTGTATTGCTGGGGTCTTGTACAGGCCTCTGCCTGTGTAATGCTTGGTTCAAGCTATACTGTACTCCTGATTTGAAAAGGAAGCACGTTTCAAAATGTAGTCCTCAAGTGAAGAGCACTAAATCCCATCATAAGAAAAGAATAGCATTGTGTACAGCTAAGTGGGAAATTCTAACTTCATACTGATAAAGACATTGTTTGATTATTCTCTGGCCTGGGTTAAGAAGAGTCTCTGTTGAACTGAGGGAGACAAGGTGGGTGAGTTAATATCTTTTATTGGTCCAACTTCTGTTGGTGAGAGAGACAAGCTTTGAAGCCATTGAACTGTGGTACTTATTAGAACTACTTTGCAGCCACTCGATTGTCAGCTACACCTATTGTACAAACCTGATAGGATATGGCCAGTCACGCACTCAAGTCAAAGGAGTCATCTAGCTAATTGTGCAATACCAAGAGATGAAGCTGCATATTTTCAGTGTTTCGTGGCAGTGGAAAGTGATTGCATGTATAATGTCATTAAAGCGGCTAAAAGAAAAGGAGGACTTGTGGCACCTTAGAGACTAACAAATTTATTTGAGCATAAGCTTTCATGAGCTACAGCTCACTTCATCGGATGCATTCAGTGGAAAATACAGTGGGGAGGTTTATACACACAGAGAACATGAAACAATGGGTGTTACCATACACACTGTAAGGCGAGTGATCAGGTAAGGTGAGCTATTACCAGCAGGAGAGCGGGGGCGGGGGAACCTTTTGTAGTGATAATCAAGATGGGCCATTTCTAGCAGTTGACAAGAATGTGAGGAACAGCGGGGGGGGGGGGGGGAATAAACATGGGGAAATAGTTTTACTTTGTGTAATGACACATCCACTCCCAGTCTTTATTCAAGCCTAAGTTAATTGTATCCAGTTTGCAAATTAATTCCAATTCAGCAGTCTGTCCTTGGAGTCTGTTTCTGAAGTATTTTTGTTGAAGAATTGACACCATCTTAGGGCCTAATCACATCAGCCACACTATCAGAGGCTTGTTCACCTGCACATCTACCAATATGATATATGCCATCATGTGCCAGCAATGCCCCTCGGCCATGTACACTGGCCAAACCGGACAGACTCTACGTAAAAGAATAAATGGAGACAAATCAGACATCAAGAATTATAACATTCAAAAACCAGTTGGAGAACACTTCAATCTCTTTGGTCACTCGATTACAGACCTAAAAGTGGTAATTCTTCAACAAAAAACTTCAAAAACAGACTCCATCGAGAGTCTGCTGAATTGGAATTAATTTGCAGACTGGATACAAATAATTTAGGCTTGAATAAAGACTGGGAGTGGAGGTGTCATTACACAAAGTAAAACTATTTCCCCATGTTTATTCCCCCCTCCCCCCCCCCGCTACTGTTCCTCACACGTTCTTGTTAGAAATGGCCCACCTTGATTATCACTACAAAAGGTTCTCCCCCTCCCCCGCTCTCCTGCGGGTAATAGCTCATCTTACCTGATCACTCGCGTTACAGTGTGTATGGTAACACCCATTGTTTCATGTTCTCTGTGTATATAAATCTCCCCACTGTATTTTCCACTGAATGCATCCGATGAAGTGAGCTGTAGCTTATGAAAGCTTATGCTCAAATAAATTGGTTAGTCTCTAAGGTGCCACAAGTACTCCTTTTCTTTTTGTGGATACAGACTAACACGGCTGCTACTCTGAAACCTGTCATTAAAGCGGTTGTAAGCTTTAGATTTGAAAGACCGGATCCTGGTACCATTGTATTCAATAGGAATTTTACTTGTGGGACTACAGTCTGGTCCAGAATAAAGACCACAGATGGGTGTCTACTGTTAGGCCCCCAAATCCATAATTAAGCACCTGTCTGCCTATCTTAGTACAGATGGCCAGAAATTGTTCATGTAATCATTTTTCCTCAAAATTTAAATGAAACAGGGTCAGATGTGATGAATTTCCTCACTTGAAAAAATGTCAGAAGTTTAGAAATTGTCAAAAACGTTTCACTTTGACACTTTTGAAATGTAAACCTCTTGGTTTTCTGGTTCAGAACATTTCATTTCAAGATTTAACTGGATTTAGTGGGAAAAATAATCAAAATGTTATGATAAAAATAAAAATCAGTTTTCCAGTTTGTGAATGTTTATGAGTTTTTCACTTTTTGTGTGTGTGTGTGTTTTGATTGGAGACGGGAGGGGGCAAGGAAGAACTCTCAAATACCTACAGGTCAGAAAAAACTGTTACCTAAGATTACAGATGTGCAGGAATCTAAATAAACGGAACCTGGATTTAAGAGGTGCTGAGCACTTGCAGATTGCATTGACATCTATGGAAGTTGTGGGTATCCAGTCATTTTAGCAATTAGACCCTTTCATTAATTAGATTCTCAATTTTAAGTGTAGGAGCCTAACTTTAGATGCCTTGCTTTGAAAACTTTTGCCAAAGTTTAACATAAAATCCTCCTTCTCAGCCAATTCCCACAGAAGGGCTGTGTTAATCAGAACCAGACCACTGCTGAGTTAAAGACCAACAAAACTGCTGTATTTTATTATGCAAATGTAATTATGCACATTCCCTAGTAATTAATTACAATATAAATAACTTCCTGTTACTTACCGGTAGCACTTATTCATTACATTCTTCATTTTGTATCTTTGCCCTTCTCAGCAGTTGTCTGATTTAGAGTTTTGTGCCTATGGAACTATATATGTGGGGCTGCCATAAATTAAGAAACACATTTTTGGGTGATTTTTTTTTTCAGGACCCAGCCATCCACACTTGTAACACTTTGTAGCACCCTTTTTAACACCATCGACCCCTTAATGTGTTATATAATTTATGGACTGCTCCTGTTGTGTTTTAAACAAAGAACAATATAGCAAAGCACAGATTTGGTATTTTATAATTGTTTCATTAAAATTAGATGAGTGTATTGAATGTTCTGCTATTACTTCTCCCCTCTTCATTTCCCATTTTGTCTTATTCCCTTCTTTTAAAAAAAAATAAAGCTTGAAAACCACAAACATGGAATAGAAAAAGTCAATTTTCACATTTATTTCTATTTAAAAGCTACACAGATTTTTTTTTATTGTATGTCAAAATATTTATTGTGCAGCTTCCTACCAGTCCATGTGTATGTGCTGGCAAAGAGCTGCTCAGGAATGATTTTCAGACCAAAAATACAGTTTTTGCAAAACTAAAATTTTCCATGGGAAATATTCTGTGTGGACAAAAAATTTCCATTGAGAATCAAGATGAATATTGTAAATTGAAGAGACTCAAAAATTTTCATTTCAACTCAGTTTTCAAACAACAATATTAAAGGGTATTTCCCCTAGAACATTCCCTCATGGGATTTATAGTTTGGGGCCCCCATTTTAGACCTCCAGGGACTTCTGCCCATTGGAGACATCTCCTGCAATGTGATGATGACCTCCCAAACCGAGTTGCATGGTGCATTAGGGAAACTGTGTGATTCTGGATGCATCATGGAAGATGTAGTCTCGTCAGGAATTTCAACTTTTTTTTTGCCTTTATGGAATGAATCAAATGTTTGAAATATCAGAATTTCCTGTGGGATGGAAATTCTATATTTTGCTCAGCTCTATCTTGGGGTATAAAAGTAGGCCTTGTACCCTGAAGTCTTGTACCTAGCCCAGGAAGTCTCTGCAGTGAGAGTCAGATCCAGCTTCCATCAAAGTCAATGGGAGTCTTACCATAGAGTGCAGTGGACTTTGGATCAAGATGTATATGTGAAAAGAAACAGGGTCATGATGGCCTGACTCATTCCCCAGAGATCCACACTTAGTAGGGACCTACTGTCTGTTGATATCCTCCCTGTACTGCAGGGGACTCAGATGTCCATCTACCTCCCTACATCTACAGATGTCCATCTACCTCCCTACATCTATATAGGCCTGGGGGCCCCAACGAAGAAAGAAGAGGAGCCAGGTGCAGTGTATGTATGATGGAGGTAGATCTAGAGGGCATACACATCTTCCTCCTTCTCGTCCCACAGAACTTACATCAAAGAGATAACACAGCCGGAAGCTGCATTTTGCTGGCTGTGGAACCCCTCCCCCCTGTTGGCAGCCTGTTCCTGTCACCTCTCCCATTTAAACCAAGACACTATTAACACTTGGCTGCTCACAACGGCCCCAGAGGCAGAAAGGGTTGATCAGGCCGCGAGGTGTTACCACTGAAGATGTTATAAGTCAGAACCAACACTTCAAGCTTTTTGTTCTAGAAATCGACCGGCAGGGAGTGCAGATCACATAGTGCAGGTATCAGTAGCACTTCAGTGAGCAGCCCGTTCTGTCTTGCTCCAGCTGCAGTTTCCACCCAGCAGGTGCAATTCACCAGTGGCTGATGGGATCTTTTGAAACATTTCTGTTTAATGCCCAGGTTTTTTAAGGGTGATTATAGTGATACAATAATCTAAAGAATATGATGTAAGGAAAGCCACATTGAAATACTCTCAATGAAGAACTGAGCTATCAGATTACAACACTTCTGCTGCTGTCCCCTTTGCCTTATTAGGGTAGGCTGTGTTCTACCAGACTTCTGGCTTTCTGATGGGCAGGTTTCAAAGTTTGAAAGACCTGTGCATCCCTTTGTCCTTTCTTTAGGGCCTCCTTTTAACCTTTCTTCCCTTTGTAACATTCATCGGGAGACCTGGGATGCTGGCATGTGTCAAATTGGTTTCTTTCCAGTTTGCACAGGTGTGGGAGAGAGCCCTATGATGTAGTAGAAGTGGTAAGCAGGATACAAGCCTGTTTAAATTTAAAGCTTGATCTTAAGTGCTTTGCAGGATCAGCGATTGAATGCTCAGCACCTTGCAGGATCAAGCCCTATATGAACTCCTGCTAATTGCTGCTAAATCCTATAAAACCAGGTGCTTGGGGTTTTATACTGCAGGCTCCTGTATATTTTGTTGTATTATCTTGTTCATGCATCTATGAAGGACCAGGCTTGTCTGGTCTAAGTTAAAAGTTATTGATTGGCTTGGGTAAAAACAATTTGTATATGAAGAAAATCAGATAGCTAGAATTTATATATGCCAATTAACCTTTGCTATAACTGTACACAAAGATAACCAGAAAACTGGACAAGATGGGACAATTAACATCAGCTCATTCACTTCCTATAACATTCAAGATCAATATATCCTTCAGTCTCAAGAGAGCCTGGGTATGCGCCCCTGAAAGGTAAAGAATTTACTCAGTGGGTTTTATGGCAGCTGCGAACGTGGCTGAAGAGACCCACTCGAGAGAGACAATCTCTGCCGCATCTGTCACATTTAAAGGTGATGTTTCATCGCTTTGGGCTCTGCCGTCTGCGAGCTCTTTTCTCCTCTGCTAAGCTGGAAGGCTTCCTCTCGGAACTCCGGAGACCTTTGTTAAGCTCCTGTTTCCAAAGGCTGTGGTCTTGAGTGCGATATTGCCATTTGTCCACATCCAGGTCCATTTCTTTGAGGTCTTGCTTGCACACATCCTTGAAACACAATTTTGGGTGTCCTTTGGGACTTTGTCCAGATGCCAGTTCACCATAGAGGGTGTCCTTTGGGATGTGCCCATCATTCATTCGGCACACATGCCCAAGTCAGGAGAGACGTCTCTCTTTGAGGAGTGTTTGCATGCTGGGTATGCTGGCCTGTTTTGAGCACTTCCGTGTTGGTGACTCTGTGGTGAGACTCTTTAATAATGCTGTTATCACTTATTATGGGGTGGCAAATATGTCTCAGCCTGTGATAGCTCTGGGCTTGCACTTTTTCAGTGGTACTAATATTGGCCCAATCCTGCTCTCTTTAATGTCCGCAGCCAAACCCGCACCGACTTCTTTGGGGCAGATTCAGGCCCATGATTTCCTGTGAAGAAAAAGAGAGGCGGCATTAGCAGAGCAAAGAAAATATTTTGCAGATGTCTTTGCTAATGAAGAAAGTAGATTTCCCTCCTCATATCAAAGCAAATTTGAGAGGAGAGGAGAGGAGTTGGGTGCTATGTACCAGTAATACTTCACATTATTCCTAAATCCTTGAAATATAAAAAAGAATACTAATAGAAATACACTGCATAAGCTGCAGACTGCTGCTTCCATACATAGAGCAAAAAAAATGAAGGAGTTGAGGCAGATATTCGTCACTGGCACACTTTAAAAAAAAATATGCTTACTCATTTTGAAACACAGTTGAGAACCACTGGAGTGTTGCTTCACATTGAATAACTTATTGTGTAAAAATAACAGAATAGCATTTGCAAAGGCACAGACTAATTAAAGACAGCCCACCAGGTTTCAGCAAAGTGAAGCCATGCTTCAGTGAGCTTCTGAAACGATCAGAGGCAAGCCCTGCCATGCTAGACAAGGAGGAATCTTAGGCACATTGTATTCTTACAAATAGATTTATAGAAAGCAAAATGACGGGGTTCCACATCAGCTGGCTCCTTGGATTAGGAACTGAATAATGAGAGAGATGCAAAGAGTTGCCAAAACCTGAGTCAAGCTGGATGAGTGGGAAATACTCAAAGTTGCAGTTAAAATATAAGTGAGGCTGCCTACCAGAGACACAGCTGCACTGAAGGAAGTAAACAAGCTAATAGACCTAGATTCCATGAGGAAAGGTTCTGTCTTAGGCCTTGTCTACCCTTGCAGCGCCTTGTAGGGTGTGTGTATGTACACCTTGCAATGAATGGTAGGCAGTGTCCACACTGCGTTGTGTAGCTACACACGGCAGTGAAACGCTCTGGCAGGGGGGAGGTAGCAGGGGAAGGTTCCAGCCGCTCCCCACTGTCAGACCCCTTCCCCACTGCCTCCCTGGTGCCGGAGCCTTTCACTGAGGTGAAGATATGCTTCAGCAGTGTGGGGAGACAGTGGGACACTGCGCTGTTCAAAAGAGAGTGTGGATGGGAGAGGCACTGCGTGGGCGTCTAGACAGCCGTGTAGGGTATATACACTAAGGTCCCGGTGTTTCCATACTCTACTCATCTGAGTAGCGCCTCACCGTCTCCACTACTCTTTATACTCATGCTAGCTGTGGGGGGCAGCGTCTGTACTCTACGTGCTACCGTAAGTGTAGGCCTACCCTTCCAGGCTGAAGTCCTCTCATAGGGAGAGCAAGTGCACAGAACTAGCGCGGTGTGAACGGAGGCTCCATACGTTTCCCTGCACAGTCCACTAAGGTGCCTCATTCCACACGTGTAGGTTATTCCTCTGAGAGGAATAGGATCCTGTAAATTAGCGTGCACATCCATTTAGGCCTTGGCCTCTCTTTTTGAAGCCCAGCAAGGCTGCCGGTTGTGTTGGTGGCTTCTGTGACATTAGCCCATTCTGAGGACCCTTCTCTCCACTTGCCACTGTTGTTGTTTGTATTGTGGTAATATCTACAAGCTCCAGTCTTGGACCAGGATCTCACCATGTTAGCAACTGTACAGACACAATATAAAGACAGTCCATGCCCCAAAGAGTTTACAAACATAATCATTGACTCATCTTTAGAAAGAAAGATTGAGAATATCAGGTTTATTCTCACTGGAAATATGGGGATCTCTGATGATTGCAAGGTGCTGAGCATTCAGTCACTGATTCAACAAAGCACTGAAGTGCTTAACTTTAAGCACTTGAATAGCCCCATTGGCTTCAATAGGATACAAGCCTGTTTAAATTTAAAGCTTGATCTTAAGTGCTTTGCAGGATCAGCGATTGAATGTTCAGCACCTTGCAGGATCAAGCCCTATATAAACTCCTGCTAACTACTGCTAAATCCTATAAAACCAGGTGCTTGGGGTTTTATACTGCAGGCTCCTGAATATTTTGTTGTATTATCTTGTTCATGCATCTACGAAGGAACAGGCTTGTCTGGTCTAAGTTAAAAGTTATTGATTGGCTTGGGTAAAAACAATTTATATATGAAGAAAATCAGATAGCTAGAATTTATATATGCCAATTAACCTTTGCTATAACTGTACACAAAGATAACCAGAAAACTGGACAAGATGGGACAATAACATCAGCTCATTCACTTCCTATAACATTCAGGATCAATAGATCCTGCTCCAAGAAGGGCAATACATGACACAAGGAATACATGAAAAATAAAAGGTCAATGCCGCATTATTCTGATAAAGACTGAAGGTGGTCCTCTGTAAAATACATCAGCGCAGTGGATTGTATTGTTCCAATTATATGAGCCAATAGTTATCACATTATACATAACACCAAATAATAGAACAGTAAAAATATAATAAATTAAAATACACATGTATTGTATTAAAATTGGCATAAAATTTAAATCGATTTAGTGGGTAGCACTAAACTCTGCTGTCATCTATATTTCAGATTCTACCCACCTCTATATACCTAAAACTCTCCAGCATGAGCAAATGCAGACACCATTCTAATAGTGGCTTGTCTATCACTGACCGAAAGGAAATCAATTTTGCATGTGCAAAACCAACTTTATAAAAATAGTGGTCTTCCTACTGACAACAGACCAAATAGTGCATATATATTGACAACAGGCTCAGTCCTATGTCCTTTACTCATGCCCATCGACCCCTATCATGTCAATGACTTTTGAGTAAGGACAGCAGTGTGTCCTCAGTCATGTGTGTTCACTAGGAATATACATAAATGCAAAAAAGAAATCCACACAAAAACTATCTTAAAGGAAAATTGTGATGCAATTCACAAAAGCAATGTATTTCCAGCTAAAGGGGAAATTTCATCTTGATCTGATGGAATTATTTACAAAAACCCTGTCTCAGTCGGAGATTTGTATCCCTAAGTATCAGGATGAGGTAGGGATGACAATAAGCTAATCTTTAGGCACCCCTTGAATATTGCCTTTTCTTCTCTTGCTTTATGTCACTTTGGAGGCTTAGGAATGTGTGTTCCCAAGCTTTACATGGTAAAAAGCATAACACCATGCTTCCAAATCTCCTCCTTGATATCATGCTAGACCAATTTACCATCTGAAAAAGTTCCCATGCAGAAGCAAAAATATAAAGCACAAATTTCGGGGGGGGGGGGGGGGGGGGGCGAGGGGCAGGGTGCGATCTATGGGAATGTGGGCAGTCAGGGAAAAGCCAAACCATACTTGATATGGGGCTGGGGAGCAATCCGTAACTGATTACAATAATGGCACCACGCTGAGACTTTGGTGTAAATGGAGTAACAGTTAACCATTGGCTACAAGTGACCTAGTGTAATATCACTGGCAAAAGAAATCTGCTTGATTGGAAATCCACACCTTGGTTGGAGTATGCAAACTGTTCAGTTGGCTTCCTGAGCATCAAGGGGGATCATGTAAATCCGCTATGACTCTGATCCACTGCTGCAGAAGCTGTGTAGAAGTGCAGCCTTCTGCATCTTTCCAACTATTTTTTGGTTATATTCAATGACCACCATCCTTTCCATTAATCTTTTCTTGCTGAATAGATAACATGGTTCATATATGCTTACTCAACATGTTTATGGAGTAAATCTCTGAGGATCTTTCCCTTGCCTGCTCCTCAGTACCATGGGGAGCATAGCAACCCATAGTAATATATGTTCATGCATTGGTGGTGAGTTTTTTAATGCTACATGCATTGACCTACACCTGTAAACTTACCTCCTTTCCCTATACACTTGTGTGCCTTTAGATTTAACATAAACATACTTAGCATTCACTACTGTGTTTTCTATGCTATCTATTTACCTCTGCAATAAAAGCAGACAAAACCAAAACTGCAACAATTAACACCAAGTATTGTTTCTCTAAGAAACTTCTTGTAATTAGTATGTTAATTCCCCACAAATATGACTAAAGCTACATTAGCAACTAGTATTACCATATGCTGCTGGGAAGGAAATAATTTACAAATTGTTTAAGAGTCTTCTGGGAAAGGCGAATAGAAGAGCTGATTTAAGACAGTGTGATGTCTTGAGAAAATTATGCTATGTCCCTGTCATGTTTTTATCTATTATGGTGCTGTCTGCTTATGCGTTTCCAGTTGAAGAATCATATAATTTATCATACAGCTAGAGCTCTTCTGAATTATCGTTAGTTGTTCATCAGTAAGCACAACAGAGGAGACTGTGTTTTATGGGGGAGAAAGCTAGCCACTAGCCACGGGGTGGAACTGATCTTGTCATATCTCATTGTACTGTGTTACCATACATCATTTGACATCAGATTTTGTTTTATGGAAAGCAAATTTGGACACCAATCAACTGATATATTTAAAATCAGAGACACTGAATTATCCATTCTCACTATACTTCTGTGTGGTGCAATCCAGCCCAAATTTGCCTTTGCAGCTGCTGGATGTCAAAAGCTCCCGGAGCTATCCAGAGGAAAGGTCATTCTATAGCAGAGCTAGTATACATGGGCTCCTGGGCTTGGGTAGCCCAGAAAACCACAGATATTTTCTGCTGGATCGGCCCTTCAATTAGTCACTCATGCATACACATACACACATGCTTCTGCTCTCATCTAGTGCATGTAGAGACAGGTAATATGATGACTCCACATAGGGATAGAGTTAACGTCAGCTAGGAATCAGAGCTGCAGGAGCCTGGGTAATATTTCTGACAAGTTATAGCTTTAGTTTAAAAAGAACGAACCCTCACGAGGCATATAAAAGAATAAGACAGTAAAGGGAATTCCATGGAGAATCTCTAAGAAAAAGGAAATTCACTAGTGTAGTGGGTGACTTTTTCAGGGCTCATAGGGCCTCATTATAGACCCTGACCATTCTGCACTTACTTATTCAGTTATACCTTTTACCCAATAAACCTAAAACACAATCATTCATTTATTCCATTGACAACATTCGGCACCCACTTTGCATGGGTGTAAATTAATTTAAGTTACAAGGAAGCAAAGAATCAAGTCCGCAGAGAGTCCTTGGGCCAGATTCTGCTCTGTCACATGGGTATAATGCCAGAGGAACTGTTTTGAAGTCAAGAGCATTCTTTGAGATTTATACTAGTTTGACTGAGAGCAAAATTTTACCCCTGATCTCTGTCTCTTACTCTCTCATATAAAATAGCAAAATATTCAAATATAAATTGTGGCAACTCTCAGTCTGGCTTGACTCCACGACCCTAATGGGCAAATAGCAATGACTTGGTGATTAAGCAAGCCCAGAGGAGCCTGTTTGGCAGATTCTAGAGAGTACACTGTAGCTGTCCTGGCAATTACAACGTCGTGTGTCTGTGTGTGTGTGTACGCATGTGCTGAGGAGTCTCATACAGAAACAATCTAAAGATAAGGCTATGAAACTACACTGAAAACAAATCATTTTTTGAGAAAGCAGCAATCATGCTGTAAAAATAGATTTCTTTCCTGCAAGCATGTTTGGTTTTCCTTGCTTGAGCATTCCAGTGGAATATTTTCCAACTGTCTCTTTTTGGGGAATTGCATTGGTAACACATGACGCCTGGGGGTAGGCTAAGAATTGGGGTGTTGGGGGTTGATTCAGATACACTGATGCTTTTAAAGTGGAGTCAGAACAGGAGACAGGAAAACAGCACTATGAGCTATATGGAGGCTCAAATGCTGTACACTCACATATGGATCTGGGAGACCTTTGTCTGTTGGTCTCTGTATTCCATACAAACAATGGTGTTAAGATCATGTTAATATTGTACAGTTAAGCACTCATATTAAGAAATGATAGCTATAAGCATTTGGTAAACTGCCCCAATGCATCTCAATGGGGTCATAACCCTGCAGCCTATTGATGAGTCATATATTAGCAATAACTATTTCATTGTTGATCAACACAGCAGAAAGATCTTAAGTGATTTTGTGGGATTAGCATTATTTAAATATGATAACATTTTTTAAACTTCGATTATAAGTTGTTTGGCTGAGGTTTAGAACAGTACAGTTTAGCTACTACCCTTAATGTGCATTTAGACAGTCTAGTTACCTTACAGCTGTGTATGTATGAGGGCTCTCTTATGTTCATTATGGGCATCTTATGAACGGCTCTGGGTCAGAAATCAGGATATAGCAATGTTAATGCATGCTATTCTGGATAAACCATGACTAAGTCACTATAAAATGCAAATACAATTAACTTTGGGACACAATATACATATCACTGAATATGAAATAAGAAAACTAATAAAATATTTTTATTTCATTTGATCAGCCTCCCCCTCAGAGGCACTTTAAGAGGGAGAACTGCAACAGAAGAAATAAAACAATCAAAGAGCATTTAGCATCAAAGCACAAGGCAACCTTCTGTTTGCTAAATAATAGGGTTAAGCATAGTCAGCCAGTGCAGTGATTTGATTAGCTGAGCATCACTGGGTGCTCCATCATGGGTTATGGCAGCAAATGGCCTTAAGTACCTAATATTGGTTACTATGCATTCCCTGCATTCACCATGACAACTCTGCTAATATTTTGTGCATGTGTGTTAACAATATTATTCATTTCTGAATTATACATCCAGAATACCAAATTGAAGAAAGAGGTTGTGAATGCATCACTTTAAATTGTAGTGTATTCACCCTGTTTTTATCTTAATTATTGAAACATAGCTAAGTTGCAGGCTCATAAAGAGAAGCATGTGGCTGTGAAACTGTCACATATAATGCATGTTTAAATCCTTAAATAGAATTTAAACCTTTAACTGTATCAGCATTAATAGGTGCCCTTACAATATACTGAGATAGCGCTACATGATCCTGCCACCTTTGACTTCCCCCTCTTAACCATACTTGTGACCTTCCTATTGACTTGGGTCTTAGAACCCATGAGGTTCTCAGTACAGAAATGAAGCCTTATTAGATACCCTCTCTCTAAAAACATAAAGTGATTATTCACGCTTTGTATACGTGCACTGAGTCCAACATTTATTGCCCGTCCACCAAAGATCAGTCCTTGTTTAAGCAAATGTACAAAAATAGCATACTGTGTTTATCCTCTTGTTCAACTTAGCTTTACTTGTGAAAATAAACTGATGATAATATACCACAAAAGCATTAGGCAGTTTGACCTTGCTGGACTGGGAGTGGAAGCAAAGTCTATATCATTGACCTTAAACTTGCTCACTGTGTCGATGAGAGAAAGTAATTGCAAACAATGGAAGAAATAATAAAATAGAGGTGTAATTCTCTGCTAATTGAATGGACCTTGGGTTAATCTTATTTAGAATGATGCACTCTCCAGAAATGGAGTTTTATAATAAACAGCTGACAGGAATGGGCCAGAATTGCCAGTCTGTTGGCTACATTAGAGTGAGAGTGAATGGAGGAGATCGTGTGAACAGCCAGCGACATTGTGTGAATTTTTAAAGGTTAAAGTAGACCAAGGCACGGGAGAGTGGAAATGTAAGATTGAAAACATGCAGTTAATAAAGAGACCTAGAATTAGGGCTTGGAGAGTGATCCAAATGTAGGGGAGGCTGAAGGTCAGCCCCGTAAATATCACTCCCATTCAGAAAACATATTACACCCACAGAAAATGTGGTCCAACTCCATTGAGCTTTAGTAGAGTTATTGGCCCAGTAACTGAAGAAAGTAGATGTCACTATAAATCTGCAGGCCCTCAGAACACCACAATCTGTACCATATTCTGCTCTTCATTCTGGGTCATTGGGATTCTTCGCACTGATGTCAGTGGACACTGGGTCAGACCCTTTGGATTTCTGCTTGAAGGCCACTTTATATGAGTGATGGGTGGATAGAGAGTCCTGCCAAACAGAACCTATCCCAGAACTGATCTAGTCAGTAGCACCAGCTCTCAGGAACCTTGCTACAGAAGTTGGAGTACAAGTGGCACAGATTCCCTAGGGCCCTTTTGGGATTTGATACCATACCTGTTGATAATCAGAAACCCGCCCCCCTTTTTATACCCCCAAGTGAGACTCCTCTTTGCTTCCAGAGGCAGAAGGGGTCAAGTTCTGCTTTGTCCCATTAATTTAATTAGTATTGCCCTGGTGTAACTGAGAGCAGAATTTGGCCTCAGCTGTTTAAATCAGACTGATGCTTTCCTATAACAGTGCATCTTCATTACCACATTTAATTCCCTCTGTGATTTCAGCCCTTCTCTTCTTCTTCGTTTCTCATGCAGAGTATCTCTCAGATAACATCAGTCAGGTGGGGCATGCTACTGCTTTCTTCACTGACGCTGGCTATACCCAAATGAAAAACTTAATGGAAAACACCTTGATGAACATTTGACTCTTCACTTTTAATATTAATGGTGCAATACAAAAGGCAAGATTTCATTACCACCACTGGCCTATTGAGAACATTTTATCAGAGAACCAATGCCACGCAACATTTAATGCCCAGCTTTTAACATGAAAAGGGGCAGGCTGAGAGCATAACCAGTCAACAATTGGCTTTCTTTGCTAGAGAGGTTTTCATGGCAAACACATGAAGTTTTAATTATAGGCAGTTTGAAATATTTATGCTCGTTGTGTTTCCTTATTCCTCTATAGAAACAAGATAAAAGTTCTTTTGAAATCTGAGACAGAAAACATTTGATACCAACACCATGCAGAGGTGGAGGACCTAATTAATTAACCTGAGTGAATATTTATTTTGTTATGCTGTCTATTATTGTAGTCTTTGCTTAGGGACACCTTGAGCCAAAAGTGTCATTTTTAAATATGGCTCGAAATAACCATCCACAAAAAGCAGTTTATTCTTACTGTATCTCTGATTTTAAAATGCAATTGCAATCATCAATTTGAAGACCCTGTTTTTAGTGCTTCCTTTAATAACATGGAATTCTATAACAATTTCCCAAATTAAACCAGCAAATCAGTGCATACTGACAGGTAGCCTTCAGTAACATCTGAGATAGAACAGGAATAACTGTGCTAAGTACAACAGCTGTTAACAAAGGCTGACTTCTTAATAGTCACCACTGTACATAAAACCTCTTGGCCAGATCCTCAGCTGGTGCAAACCGGTGCAGCTCCGTTGACGTCAGTAGAGCGATAGAGATTTACAGCAGCTGAGGATCTGGCCCAGTCCTTAGCTAATGGCTGCCTCACTCTGCTCACATTTATACTGGGGTGTATCAGAAGTAACCCGACTGAAGCCAAATCCGCACTGAGTTATATGGATGTAAAAGTGATGTAAGTTAGATAAGAACCAGGCTTGCTCTCTCAAAGGAAAGGAACATTGCAGTCACGCTGCGTGCTCCACTAAAATAACCCAAAACGAAGGGAGCATGTCACAGCCAAAAGGAAAGCAGGGTTTGTTCCATCTCCTCACTTTTCCCATTTCTCTCCAACACCTCCCCACACTCCAGACACACACAGCGGTGGTTCCGTCAGACTATTCTCCAGGCCTCTTCAAGATGGCTTCTCTGCCCAATGCAGTTTCTTCTCCAGTTCAGTATTTTGTCCTGCCTATTGCCCCAGCACTATCACTCCTCAGGTTCCTGCTAATCTCCACCTCCACTTACCTACCACTCCCTCTCATTGAGTCTGCTGCATTGTCTGACATACTCTCCTGTCCTCACTCCTCCCATCACATGCTGCTCTGAGAGATGCCCAGCAGGACATCAGAGGTGAGATTCTGTCTTTGTATCATGGAATTCAGGGATGAAGGGGTTGGTCCAAAACAAAGCTTACTATAGGAGCTAAGCCAATGAAAGGAACAGTCAGAGGTAGGGATGGGAAGGACAGAATCCAACGTATTACGAGACCACTTCAGCAATGTGGTTTTGAATGTTTTAATTTGTGAAGGAAGAAAAGTATTATTGGGTTCACTTTCTGCGACAAAGAAATTGAAAAATTTAGCGGAGAAAAAAAATCTAGTGGAAACGGGGGATGAAAAATTGAGCCATGATTGGGTAGAGTGAAAAGCAAATGCAGAGAGATTGTGAAACAAAAGGAGAAGGGGGGGAGGGAGAAATACCCATGGAAAAAAAATAACTAGTATTGTATCCTATCTGTCTATATCTACTCACAATGTCTCTACCCACAATATCTATATGTCCACAGTGCCTCTATCTACCGTATCTGCCTGTCTACAAAATCTGTCTGTCTACAGTATGTATCAGCCCATCTACAGAACCTAACCACAGTGTCTGTCAATCCCAGTGTGCCTCTAATCACATCATGATAGTATATATTTTATACATAGTAAATATCTGCATTATCTATCTACCTACAGCACTTTGATGGACTGTACGCAGTACCTGCCCATCTTGCACTCACTTATGTCTGTTTAGCTTTTAGGGGAGGTTTTTTAATACCTACTACAGAGCACAGGCTTCCTATTAGCTTAAAAACAAAGTACATTGCCTTTAAAAAATAGAATGACTTAGACTGAGAGGATCACAAATCCTCATATTCCATGAGATTTACCACCCCCCTACTTAAATATGCCCTATTTGCTCTGCTGTATCACAGACAATGCTACAAATATCTCTCCTTTCCACCAAGTCACGAAGGCCTCCCCAATGGCGGTAGGCTGAAATTTTCCAGTGATCTTTACTGTTTGTTATCCAGGAACCTGGTCTGTAGAGTACATATAATTCTGTGTTGATTGAGAGTTTGTCTAACAAACTGAGCTCCTAGGTTGGGCGGTCAAGACGTTTGATCTTTTCTCTTGATCCAGGGTAGGACACATCACAGGTTTCCCCTCCTTCTGTTTTAAAAAGACATCTGCATCTACCATTACCCCTTATGTACAGACACTTCAGTTCCAGACATGTGACTTATAGGGCTCATGAAACTGGATTGTTCCCAGCTAGCATGATGTATGGGTTTGGGACAGAGTTCATACCCTGGGTCTGGGCCTTGCAGTTAAGAAGCCCAGATAGATGGTTTCTTAATGGGCCTTAAATATGCTTAAATGAGAGCTGGTGTGACCAAATTTCTAGCAATCCCTCTGGTGCCATATCCACCAGAATGTGCTTTGGGGAAAGAAAGGATAGCGTAAAAAGTAAATTAAGCTGACATTGTGTTTCTCAGGCATCCACACAAATGTTATACAGTCAGTATGTGAACGGATCTGCAAGATGACAGAATTTGGCCTTTCCCAAAATGATTTGAGTAAAGAGATTATTAAACAGCACTTATAACTATTATCTAAGGTCATTATTCTCAGCCTTCTGACTTTCCTTTAATTAAACTCAAATTGCTACTTGTAGCAGTTAGTTGTAACAGAATGTGATATTTTATTTTCTCAAAGCATGAAGTTATAACCCAGAAATATGCTCAGTGATATTTTTCTTCCATTCAGCTTTCATACTCCCATTAATGCTGGTGCAATGAGGCACAATAAAATACAGTACATTGCTTGTGCCTATATCACTGGTATGGAAGCAGAGTGCAGTGAATATAAAAGATATTGTAAGCAAAATCACTGCAGGAAAGCCCAAAGATCATCATTTCTTATGGTGTTTCTGCTGTAAAGAGTCACAGAAGTTTGGTTTAAATAAAAGGTAAAGTTTGTTGTATTCTTTCTTTTTAATTATTTTTAATGTTTCTGAACACTATCTGATTGACAGTGTTGAATGCTGAAGTTGCATGGATCAGGTATCCCATTGGTAACAGTAGTGCAAGCTTCCCCGAAGTTGTCCGGCAGCTATTCATTGGGGTCACGACTAGGGAAAGAGGGATGATTGTCTCTATGTTTGGAGTGTCTATGCCCAATCCTTGACCTCTCTGCCACTCTGCAGGACTAGGGGTTCTATCAGTGCCAATTACCACAGTACTTTTAGATATGAGTAGCTGTAAGGACCCAGATTGAGGATACCAAATGATTTACATAGGCCAACACAACACTTTCAGATTATAGTGATTTTTAGTTGCTTGTTGCCTCGTTGTGCTAGATTTTAACTAGTGACCTAACAGTGAAAATCTCTATACTCCATTTCTCTGCTATTTCCAAATGTAAATTAAAGCAGGTGTTAGAACATAAGGGTGAAAGAACGGCCATACTGGGTCAGACCAATAATCCATTTATCCCAGTACCCTGTCTTCTGACAGTAGCCAGTACCAAAGGTTCAAGGGGGGCATACAGAATAGGGCAGCTGGAGTGATCTGCTCCTGTCTTCCCCTCCCAGCTTATGGCAGTCAGAGGCTTAGAGTCTCCTCAAGCACAGGGGTGCATCCCTGCTCATTTTGGCTACTAGCCATTGATGGACCTATCTTCCCTGAACTCATCTAATTTTTTTAATACACTTATACTTTTGACCATCACAACATGTGTGACAGAGTGCAGGGGAAACAGGTGAACCTACACTCTGATCACTCAGATGTTAATTAGATTCCCTTGAGAAAGCTGACGGGGTAATTAGACAATCGAGCTGGCCAGATGGGTGGGTTAAGGAGCCAATTAATCCATCAGCCCAAGGCTAATAAAGAGGCAGGAAGGATTTGGAGTCCATGCAGTTTCTGTAGGGAAGAAGACGGGAGAGAAGCCACATCCTGTTACAACATCCAATGTCAATTTGTTCCTCAAGTTAGCTCTGTGTTGTGTGAAAATGTACTTCTTCTCGTTTGTATTAAACCTGCTGCCATTAATTTCATTGGGTGACCCCTGGCTTTTGTATTGTGAGAAAGGGTAAATAACACTTTCCTATTCACTTTTTCTACACCATTCATAGATTTTATAGACCTCTATCATATCCCCCCCTCATTCATCTCTTTTCTAACTGAACTCCCCTAATCTCTTTGTATGGAATCATACCCTTGATCACCTTTGTTGTCCTTTTCTGTACTTTTTCCAGCCCCACTATATTCTTTTTGAGATGGGGAACCAGAAATGGACAAGTATTCAAGGTATGGGAGCACCATGAATTTACATAGAGGCATTATGATATTTTCTATCTTGTTTTCTATCCCTCTCCCAATAGTTCCTAACATTGTTCGGTTTTTTACCTGTTGATACACACTGAGCTGAAGTTTTCAGAGAATTATCCATGGTGACTCCCAAGATCTTTCTTGAGTGATAACAGCTAATTTAGAACCCCTCATACATGTGTAGCTGGGATTATTTTTTTCTTGGGTGCATTACTTTGCACTTATCCGTGTTGAATTCCATCTGTCATCTGTTGGCTAGAATGTGATTTAATAATTATGCAGTTTTGGAGAGATTTTATTCTAAATTGCCTCCTCCCACATTTAAATATATGTCCTTGTTGAATAAAGGAGTACTATGTCACAGAAATGCCCCAATTTTGTTTGTTCGAATTGTCTCTTTTAGCAACACCCTCAGATTAGTTGGGATTCTCCCACTCCTTGATGGAAGGAACGTTTCAACTCAGGAGGATGTAACCAAATTCCTTCTTTCTTCCTCTAGCAAGTTTGTCCATTTTGGGGGAGTGTGGGGGTGGCAACATTTGCTCACTTATCAGGGACAATATATAAAGACACTTTACTGTGTATCTCTGTATGTGTTGGGGGAGGGAAAGAAGCCCTCCCTAATGGATACCGTGTTTTCATTTTGATTGATGGTGTATATGTCATTGATACAACTTAGTATGCATTATGTTACTATACATATATTAAACATATATGCCATAGTGAAAGCCTCAAGCGTAAATATATGTATATATATATATAGAATATCCTCATATGCTTCTATTTATGAGGCATCTGGTTCTTCACCTCCCTGTTTGATTTATTTTCTCTTGTATAGGACTACCTTTGTAGTTAAAACACAGTCCCATGCATCAGCCTGCTATGAGTCACTTAAACGTTGTTGATTCCAGCAGCTCAGCCGTCCACCACAACTACTGAGAAATATTGTCAGCAAAGAATCTGTGTTATCATGGTAAATAAATGCAAACTGTTCAAAGTGCAATTCAAACAATGGAGCATCCTCTTTAGGATAAGTTACAGCACACACACACACAAAATAGAAGCAGAATGGAGAAATTAGCCAAGTGAGGGCAACCCTACAGCATACCACAATATAATCCTCCAGATCATTTTTTTTCAAATGTTGTTGTAGCTGTATTTGCATCAGGATATGAGAGATACAAGGTAGGTGAGGTAATACCTTTTACTGCACCAACTTTCATCAGGACCTGGAGAAGAGCTCTGTGTAGCTCAAAAGCTTGTACCTTCCACCAAGAGAAGTTGGTGCAATAAAAGATATTACCTCACCCACCTTGTCTTACTCCTATTTTTGTTTATTCAGACAAGTCTTTTAATACGTTCAGCGGACCTGATTCTGATACCCTTCCTCATGCTGAGTAGTATCTTATTCCATCAACGGTCCCATTGATTTCAATGGAAAGACTCACTGTGAGTAATGGTGGCAAAATCTTATGGCAGAGGTGACTACAGTGTGACTCCCTGGTGCACTGAAATCTAACACACACAAGCCCCATCTAACATGCAAATAACTCTAAACCTGTCCTTTAGGAAAAGCAGTGCTGCAGTATTAGTATACATACGTCACATATAAGCTGAAAGGGTGCACACATTTCTACAGTCCTTAGAAGAACAGAATTCATTACTGGAAAACCAATTAAGTTTATTTTATGGTACCCAGCTCTTTCCTCTGCTTATGTAACTGGAACAATGACAGTTCGGCACCTCACATCACTTCTTCTCAGTGACATACGTATTCTAGAAGATCAATACTTACTAAATATTGCATAGAAATTAAGAATCTTTTTAATACGACTACATCTAAAATTCATATGTCAGCACAGGTTACCTACTATCTACAAGTAGAGTGGTAAATTTGCACTCACTCTCATTTTCTAGGGAATAATCAGGTTTAGCACTTGCTCTATCAAATATTTTAAGATTGCTGTTCTTTCTGTGGGCAACTAATTAACATACTTTTAAAACAAAACAAAAATCCCTCAATAAACTGTAATTAGCATTTTATTTTTTTCTGACTTTTGACGTGACATTTATGTGTTAACCTGCCTAAGTTAATTTTATGTTACATCAGTCACACTAGGTTATGTCAAGTCAACAAAATTCATCTCTAACAGCCATTACCATACACTTCATTCACACACGCACCTCTTTCAGAAGCATTACATAATTAACTTCAGATAAGACTGCATTTGTGTTGCTGTGTTTAAACCTGATTTTGCTTCTGAATGGGGAGAGGCAATGATCATATCTTTTCTTCATCTATTTCTCCAGTGAAGCAAATTTTCCTAAATACTTTGTTCTGTGAAAAGAAAAGTTCAAAGTGCATGTAGAAATTGCTAGCACCACCTCTTGGTGAAAAATGTAGAATTCAGCACGATTCCTGTTAATATTCATACAGCAACTGGAGTGCCACAGAAGAAAGCTTTTTCTTGTTGTATATTATGTAAATTATTTTAAATTAAAAGCCCAGATTCTGCAATTTGAAGTAGCTGCTGTGCACCATTCCACAGGCACAAGGAGATCTTAAAACTGACTTACCACCACAGGAGGATTATCCTGGAACAGGAAGATCCTCTAGTAGCACAGAGGTGACATGTACCCAGGCAATGTGGCAATATCTGAAATCCCCTATTATTACTGAGTTTTCTAATTTAATAGCCTCACTAATCTCCCTGAGCATTTCACAATCACTATCACCTTCCTGGGCAGGTGGTCGGTATTGTATTCGTACTATTATACTCTTATTAGTCAGACATGGAATTTCTATCCATAGAGAGTCTGTGGTAGAGTTTGATTCATTTTAGATGTTTACTATATTTGATTCTATGATTTCTTCCACTCCCCCACTAGCATCACCTCTGGCAGTGGTGGGCAACCTGCGTCCCATGGGTCACATGTGGCCCATCAGGGCAAGCTGCTGGCAGGCCGGCAGACCATTTTTTTACATATACACAACTGCCCGCAGCTCCCAGTGGGCGTGGTTTGCCGTTCCCGGCCGATGGGAGCTGCGGGAAGCCACCAGGCATTAGCTGTTTAATGTTGAACTGACTCAAAATGAAACATTTTGGTTGAGTTCAACAAACTGGAAGATTTAAATTTAGATCAAAGTAATGCAAAATGTTGGGTAATTGAAAAAAAATCAGTAAAGTCAAAATTTTCCGGTGGGAAAACTCTATTTTTGCGGAAACTGTAATTTCCATTAAAAATAATTTAGATGTAAACTCCCTGACTAGCTCTCCTGATGATTGAGAAAGCAAGTTAGAATTGACATGACTTATCAGGTGTATGAAAAAAAAACTTGCACAGACCTTGCCCTCTTAATTCAGTGCAATTAGTCACTCATTTTTCTGGCCACTAGGGTCCTGATGCAAAGCCCATTGTCGTCCATAGAAAGTCTCTGATTGCAGTGGGCTTTGGCTTAGACCCTGGATTTAGGCCATATTATCAACAATAATAATAACTTTGCCCTTTAACACATCTCACACTCTTGGAGTAGCATCCTCATGAACTTCTAAGGATTGGATTATGCATCAGATGTGCTTGCCTCTTTTCAGCTATTACCAGCCATCCCTGTCAGCCAGTAACATGCAATAGTATGAGATAATTTCCATCTAATGTTAGGATACCATATACAGAACAAAGGACTGTTGTAATGACTCACAAAAGACACTTTCAGTCTCCAAGAAAAAACTGCAAACAGTTACTGAATGAGACAGTTCAATGTTATTGTAGCCTGGAAAATTTCATTGAATTATATCTAACAAAATCTTATG
Source organism: Eretmochelys imbricata (assembly GCF_965152235.1). Taxonomy (NCBI): domain Eukaryota; kingdom Metazoa; phylum Chordata; order Testudines; family Cheloniidae; genus Eretmochelys; species Eretmochelys imbricata. The sequence continues at coordinate 94,658,445 of NC_135580.1, forward strand.
CCCACAACTAAACGTGACAAGGAATAAGATCAGTGGTGCGGAGACAATAAAGAAATATTCTGATTTTAAGTTGAATGGATTGTAAAAATGCATTGAGATCAGCTTTAGATTCAGTTTACTAAAATAATTGAGGCCAGAGTCTGTTGGAGGAAGTCTCCTGTCATATGTAGAAGGAGGAAATGAAACAATTGGTGGAACTTACAGAAATGGTTGATCAAGAATGACTGAATGCATGGTTTCTGAGAATTAGTCATAAGAGAGGAGACAGAACACTGACACAGAGATTGCATCCCTAATAAGCAAAAGGTGACTTTCAGAGCTGACAGATGAGTGCTTTGGATTTGGACTTCTGTCACCCTCCCTTTCAATTTTTTCACTTCTGATCAAAGGAATCATCGATTTTTGCCTAGTCGCAGAAAGGAAACTCCTATAAAAATGAGAGAAAAAAACCACTCTCTTATATAAATAAATAACCAAGAAGTACAGCATGGTGAGGGGAATACTTAAAAACTGATGGCCATACATTTTTCAAGGACGCAATTCTGCAAATGTCATATTTTCATTATCTACTAAGTATTGTTTATATAATATATTCTTCTATTGTATTATATAAACAGCTATATCCCTGCCCCTGCTGACTCACATAACAAGATATGCAGTCATAAGAACAGCCATACTGGGTCCATCTAGCCCAGTGTCCTGTCTTCCGACAGTGGCCAATGCCAGGTGCTTCAGAGGGAATGAACAGAACAGGTAATCATCAAGTGATCCATCCACTATTGCCCATTCCCAGCTTCTGGCAAAGAGAGGCTAGGGACACCCATCCCTGCCCAACATGGCTAATAGCCATTGAGGGACCTATACTCCATGAATTTATTGAGTTCTTTTTTGAATCCTGTTATAGTCTTGGCTTCACAACATCCTTTAGAAAAGCGTTCCAGAGGTTGATTGTTCGTTGTGTGAAGAAATACTTCTTTTTGTTTGTTTTAAATTTGCTGCCTATTCCCGTCTGTGAAAGAAACCATTTTTCTGTGATGAACATTGCCTCCATTATACCTGGTAATTAAGTCTAGTTCCTTCAGAATGCTGTTGGTTCTAGGCATAGAATCTGCTCTGCTTGGGATGCTCAAAATGTAGTCTCTTACAAAAGTAAAAAAGGTAAAGAAAACTTTTAAATGGAAGCCATTAATAATGGCCTCTCTAAGACTGCAACCAGACGGCTAGCATGTCTGATCCTGTAGCGCAGTCCTTTGTTCCACTGCACAAAATATTGGAAAAATTACTCCATAAACTTTGTAGGGGATGGTTAACTTTTGCTCCATAAAATGCAATCCACATCTGTGATGCTAATAATAATATTAAGAATGTAACACAGCAATAACTGGGCAACATAATTCTTCCCATTAGTATAATTCTCAGAAATTACAAGACTTTAAAATAACATTCTATGCTTAGTGCAATTCCTGGTAGAGGAATATATGTGTGTGTTCCCCCCCACCCCCACCCCCCCCGGGGCAGATTTTCTAGAAATTGTCCATTTTCATGATTTCCTGGTAGAAAAGAAATCCTATATTTTTCTGCCTATGAATGTCTAGTGACATAACTATGCAAGGATCAAGTCCAGAAAGTGTCTGCGTGTAATGCACAATAGAGTATGGGGCTGATCCAGTTCCCACTGAAGTTTGTCGGAAGTGGATTAGGTCCTATAGGGTTTTGTACTTTGGTTTGCACCATCTGTGTGGTTATTTGTTCACATATTGTGCATAGCATCAGGAGTCAAAATCAGTACATTTGCCTCTCAGAACACAGTTGTCCAATAAAGGATCAACAGCCCCATGCCATTGACTAAAGAGACCCATTACAAAAGAGGGGATCCGTTATATTTCTTCACAGGGAAAATCACAAGTCAACACATCTCACTTCTAGAAAGGCATTAATAGCAAACCAAATAAGACATAACAGTGACACCTTGTGACAATTCCCAGTGACATGAAGGAACATAATTATGTTATCACTTGAGAGCCCTGAAGTGACAGTGAGGTACCAATGTATAAAGTATAAAGAAAATGCATTCATTAAAACTGTCATGTAAAGGTCTATAATTGCCATGGTGTTGATGTATTTTGAACATCTTGCTTTTTGAAATAGTACAAGTGTTTTTAGTGACCTCTCTTCAGGAGAAGTTCCCTGTCCAATTATCGTCTCTTTGATTTCCAAGGAAATTCCAAGTTATCTTCCCAATCCTGACAGGGATTTAATAGGGAAAGACTGGGAGAGCTGTAATTTTTAGATAGCATAAAAAGACATTATTATGGACATTGTCTCATGTTTATATAACACTTTCCCCTCCAAAGGAGCCAAACCTGCTTTATAAACTGATACAAGAATACACACCCACACGCACTTATGTACAGCTATTATCCATCACTTATAAGGAGCCAAATCTGGTGTGAAAATCCGCAGCTCTTCAATAGCACACAGTAACATTATCCTGCTATAGTTTAGGACAGGAAGTGAAAAATGCCAACTGAATCTGCCATGTCGATTCAGCTAATCAAAATGTAACTATCCACAGTTTGGATTTGACAAAACATGGGAGGATCTTTCTTAACTAATGGGGGTCAGAACATTAGTTTTATATCTTATTTGAGGTGCCCCCCCCCAACAGTGCAGCCTCTGTAAACCCCCGTTGGGGCATTGGCTCAGTACTGACTCGGCAGGAACATTGCCGCTCACCTGGGATGACCCCGCTTAGCTTGTGAGATCTCAGAGCAGCAGAAAGTGATACGTCTTCAGGTGAGAAAAACAGAAGCCAGTTGGCGAGAACAGGAAGGATGTCAGGCCTAGTATTAATTTACATACATGTCTTCCCTGGATCCATATGCAGAGCTTCCATTGATGTCAATGGGAATTCTATATGGAAGAAGGGGAGGAGAGGCCCCCTTGTGCCTTTGATGCTTTACCAGTCACAGCCCTTCTACGATTCCTGTAGAAAATGCAGTTCAAAATAAAGCAGCACCCTTTCTTTACCCAACTAGTACTGTACCATGGGATGGATGGATGGATTTGCTATATGGACATGAAGGAGAGTCGCTTCAGGGCCCAGCCGTGGAAGACAGAGGGTTGTGAAGGTGAAAGGCAACTAGTGAAGCAGCGCACCCACAGAAGAGAGTGAATTCAAGTTCTTTCTATTTGCTTGTGGCTGAAGCTCGTAATTAATCTGGTGTTCAGTCTCTGCCCATAGATGCCCACTACCTAGAGCACCCAAGAGTTCCTCAACTCAAGTTGGGGATGCGGATGTAAGTAGTTATGTCAAAAATCCCCTCTTTTCACATGTCACTCCTGCCAGTAGAGAGAGGTGAAACGTTGGGGAAAAAATTGGGACATTCCACCACTTTGTGGGATTGGGGGAAACCTACCATCACTTTGCCCCCCCATTTGAACACTGGTTCGACAAGAATCTCTCTTATTTAAGTGCCGCCTTTTGTCACATCATTGTTAAGGTTGTGATGGAACTGCTGAACTAAACTGTTAGAGTCTTCTATGCTCTTGGGGCCAGGTTCTCAAAGGTATTTAGGTGTCTAACTTCCATTGACTTTCTTCCTAAACTGAGGCTCTGTGACTTTTTCTGATCTCACTCCATGACAAATCAAGTATGCCGTAACTGTACTGGAGTCCGTGGTGTTACACTAGTGTAAAATTGGCAGAAACAAGAGGAAAGCAGAGAATCAAGCTATTTGTCCTTAACTGCCTGTTGTCCTTCTTCCCCCCTATATTCAAATGAGCTAAAACAGGCTCAGGTTCCGTAGAAAAAGACATCTAGCATGGGATGGGACAAAAGAAAGTCAGAAGGAGAATGATTGGTATGGAAGAGCTTATAAAGCTCCAGTGAGTCACATAAATAAGAAGGTGATCTACCTGAAAGGCAATCAGAAGCCAATAATAAAACCTTCTGGAGGCCAGGTAGACAGTGAAGATTAGCTATCTGCTGAACAGATAATATGATAGATTTTTTTATTGCAGTTTAATAAATGTGTGGCTGTATTTTCATCCACTTTATACTAGTGAAATAATAGTTTCAGGGCAACCTTTGCCCTGAAAGGAATAATTTTGCTTAGTGAAAAACAAAAGCGTCAACCATAAATCCACGCAGATCTGGCAGAAACATCCAGCTCTGAACAAATGCAAGTGATATTCTTAAACAAGTAAAAAGCCAACAGTTTTTATTTAAAAAAACTGAGACCAGAATATCAAATGAGAGAGGCCAAGAACACAAGAAATGTTCGCTGCTACGGGTGAACAGGCTGGCTTGGAAAAACAACAACTGCTCAGACTTCCTTTGGCACTTGTTCAGACTTTTAAGATGGTTAGTGAGTGCCAGCAACTCCTATTGACTTGAGTGGAAATTGAGGCTGCTCAGCGCTTTGCAGGATTGAGCCCCTAATGTCTATCTTCATCTCCTTTTCCCCACCCACCTCCTTCCTACCTGCTATGACAAGTCTGTCTGCACAAGGGGAATGCACTTGGCCCCCTTTTTCTTCCAAGGTTTTAGGAGAGTGCCCAGCAGGACTCTTTCTTCCTTCTGCCTAATTTCCAGGAGACAGCTGGTTGGTTCCATTTCTGCCCTCCACCAAAATCGTCATGCCAAATTATCCCTCTGGAGATCTTTGTGGTGATTCTATCAGAATAATGATCGAGTAGCTCCAGAGAATTTAGCGGAGCTATGCTGAGCGAGGGCCAGATTCTCAGCTGGTTTATCCCTCTATAAGAGGAACATGGAAATAGGAACACATTCCACCACTTTAGTATTCTGGATTTTGTAACAGAGTTACCTGTAGCAACACGGGTGGTTGTTGTAGCTCATTTTTGGTAGCTTAAGTTACCGCATTACACTTGAACAGTAAAGCAGGATAGATTTTCATCATAAAAATCATTAAGAGACAAGCGAATCTCTCTCTCTTTGGGAAATTATTTCCATAATATACAGGAAAATGCACATGAAATTTTAGAAAAGTCTGTTCTCTATATGCAATTAAATTATTTATACAGTGTATAATTGATATGTTGGGCAATTTTGGTAAAGAGGCTTAGCTTCTAATCCATCTTTAAAGATAAGTGATCACAGGCCTGAAATGCAAATTTGAGGTCTTGTTTTTTGTTTGCACAATAATATTGGGTACTTTTCACTTTAGATGAGTAGAAAAAAATAGCTAGACATCCAGAGATCCCTGTAGGCTTATGATTACATTATCAATGTAAGGAAATTCTTTAATGTAATGCCGGTAGAATTATTCATAACAGCAATACAGTAGTGTCTGGATATGAGGCAATGCACATGAGTTTATATTGAAATACCTCAGTAATCACAGGTAACTCAGACAGCTAATAACTGGAGCAACCAAATGCTCCAAATACATGGATTTAGGGAGAAAAATTCCCAGTTCTAGAGACCACAGAAGGCCCAAAATATAGCAGAACTGCCAGTTTAATTCTGCAAGAGTCCAGGTGATCAGTGGAGGGGCCAAAAAGACTTCAGAATCTCCTGTGCCCCACGGCCACTCACTCTGTGGATATATGTAGGGAAGAAGCTGTGGAAGATTAGTGGAGCATCATGGTTGTGGACTCCACTGCTTGGAAGACTAAGGGAAGATCACACTCAGCAGGCACACAATCCACAGAACAGTTCAAAAGTTGCCCTGTTTCCAGGTTGTGGAGGAAGTATTCTGTGTGACTCTCCCACATTCTGCATTGATCCCTACGCAAAGCTCATTTACTCGAGATGAGAATTTCATGCCATGTTACTAAAACACACACACAATTATTCCCTCAGGTGAACATACTTCACTCATTGTTGAATCCTACAATTAGGTTCCAGTTTGGAGAAACAAAGAATCCCCCAGACCTGTGCCTATCTTTAAATCCAAGTCTCTTTGAGATTCTGGAATGTTTGCATAAGTATTTATGCTCTTCCAGTTTCCAGCTGGGTCTCAAAGGAGAAGTGCCAGATATCTTTCTAGGAAATCTTTCCATGAGGTTTCCAGACTTAATGTCCAGACAAGTTTAGTTTAGATGGTAGTTTAGATGAGCAGCCGATGTGCATTCTAATTTCTTGGCTGCTTATATGAAGCGTACCTGAACTTTGAACCTTTTTAAGGCTTCCCTGTCTCTGAGATATCTAGAGGCATTTTTATTAGTATTATTAATCCTGTTTAATAATTACTGGCAAAGGACTAAGAATGGGGGTCCCATTGTGCTAGGCACTGTACAAACACAGGTAGTAGATAGTCCCTGCATTGCGGTACTAATAACCACTTAACTATATTACCCCCCCACCCCCACCATCCATAGTCACTGGATTATGTAATAGTTCCTTTCCCCCTTCCCCCCCCCCCCAGTTTTCTGATCATTTGAGGATAGAACTGGGAAAGCTGGACAGGTACAGGAAAGTTGTATGTCCTTTGTATGTTAATACAGATCCTATGCTTGCTCCTCTGCTCTGAGTGCATACACACAGCTGTAGGGCCTATTCTGCAGTAGAGACACAGTGCTGTATATTCTTACATGTGCCTTGTGAATTGCAGTTTGTATGCAGTCATACACTGCTGCACATCTAGATCCTAATGGACTTGCTGAGCGTATATCCCACAGGTTGCAATGTGTCATGTGTTTGATTTCACAATTGCAATTTTCTTTGTTTAAACCCCATACACCTCCCCTGAACTGTGAATTAGTCACTCAGTGGCAATGTTCCACTGATTAAGCCAAAATGGGATAAAGCAAGGAGCTTGATAGCTGAAGCTACGGGAGCAACCAAGAGTCAGACACATGGAAGAATGATGACCCTGTGTCCGTTTGTATTAAATTCTACATTATTCATAGTTCTGCTTTCTTAGAAGAGACATTTGCAAAATTAAATGTTTCCACAGCAAACATACGTTTCCTGATATAGAAGCGCAAATAGGATGAGAAACACATGAATTAGCGCAGTTTATATAGGGTACAGCAGTTAAAAAAGACTAAGGTCAGTTACCCTAAACAAGGAGAGGATATTTTTTTCTCCAATTTGTGGATGTAAAAATATTGTATCAAAACATACAGAAGAATTTGTCTCCAGATACAGCTAGCTCATATAAGTAACTAACAGAGGAAGCTGTCCAAATTTTGGCAGTCTTTGTCTGAAGGGTGTTGACATTTATTTTTCTTGTAGTTGTCATCGTTTCACATCCCTTGAATCTCCTTTGAGGTTCAGATTCAAACTCAAAGGAAAACTAAGCCTAGAATTAAAGAGTTGTATTTAATCTCAAGTCAAAACTCATTGAATTTTGCTGAGTTTTCACCCAAAACTTTTTAGCAGCCCCAGGCTCCCTTGAGCCATTCCCCAGTATATTCACTTGAGATCAGATGCAACCCCATTTCACCTTTATTCCCATCTTGTATTGCCTTTAAATATGCTCAGGTTGAGGCTTTTCAGATGTTTTAGAAAATCCTTGTATTTTTCTGTGAAAAGTGGATCTAGTAAAAACTGCATTTGCTTTTGATGCAACATATGCCTCATTTTGAACAAAATATGTTTTTCAGTAGCATAGGAACTGACATTTTGTGTCATGTATTCATGCATGGGAGACAACTCTGCCTTTTTCACCAATCCACAGTAGTAAGCAGCTGCACTCTTCCTGTTCAGTTCCTGCTCTGTGGAAACCATGAAACATGACTTGTCACAATTCCCCCCCCCCCCCCCCCAGATTTCTGTGAGGCTGCTGTATAGCTCATTCTGAGTTCAAGAAAGCAAGTAATATCCATGGTTGTGGACTCTGTCTGTTCCAGTACTATGTCATAAATTGTGCCTTGCTTAGTACACTGGAAGGATACCCTTCATTAAGAGAGCTCTTTATTTTCCACCTGCTCAGCCAAACCATCTTAACAACAAAGAAGTCTTTCTCTCGCTAGTCAAGGTTGGTTCTGGGCATCATACGTGTAAACAAGCCAGCCAGATTAAAGCAAATGGTTCTTTATCACCTCTTTCACTCAAATTCAGCTGAGTAAAATTTTTGTACAGTTTGATTAAATTGGCCTGAGTTTTAGACTTGTATCAAACCCCCAAATCTGGTGAGTTCTGGCTGATGTCCAGGGCATTGCAAACGGAAAATAATTTTTCAGATTTTCCCATTCTACCACGTCGACTCTTTAATCGTGTCCAAATAGCTTCAGTATATTTGTATGTATTTTAGATCCACAGTATGTGCAATACATCTTTGAAGGTGGGGGATTCTCTCTAGGATTGTCTTTCATGAGGCCCTGAGGTCCCCACTGTTTTCCCTTACATGACAACGACATCTTCTTTTAGACTAATTAGATAATCTTTCTTCCAGCCAAGCATGTCTAGGTGGGACTCCCTTCAATGCTACATTGACATGTTAGCTAAGAACAGTATGAGGTGCTATCTCCATTAGGATGAGATGGGACCTGGAATAACATGGTAGAGCACCATCACAGTCAATGGGATGCCTAAATTAGCTCTATGTCCAAGGAAAGCATATTATCAAACACATAGAATCATAGACTTTAAGGTCAGAAGGGACCATTATGATCATCTAGTCTGACCTCCTGCACAACACAGGCCCCAGAATCTCACCCACCCACTCCTGTAACAAACCTCTAAACTATGTTTGAGCTATTGAAGTCCTCAAATCGTGGTTTAAAGACTTCGAGGTACAGAGAACCCTCCAGCAAGTGACCCATGCCCCATGCTGCAGAGAAAGGTGAAAAACCCCCCAGGGCCTCTGCCAATCTGCTCTGGAGGAAAATTCCTTCCCGACCCCAGATATGGTGATCAACTAAACCCTGAATATGTGGGCAAGACTCACCAGCCAGACAACCAGGAAAGAATTTTCTGTAGTAACTCAAATCCCACCCCATCTAACATCCCATCACAGGCCATTGAGCATATCTACCACGAATAGTTGAAGATCAATTAATTGCCAGAATTAGGCTATCCCATTGTATCAACCCTTCCATAAACTTATCAAGCTTAATCTTGAAGCCAGATATGCCTTTTGCCCCACTGCTTCTTTTGGAAGGCTGTTCCAGAACTTCACTCCTCTGATGGTTAGAAACCTTCGTCTAAACTTCCTGATAGCCAGTTTATATCCACTTGTTCTTGTGTCCACATTGGTACTGAGTTTAAATAATTCTTCTCCCTCTGTGGTATTTATCCCCTGATATATTTATAGAGAGCAATCATATCACCCTTCAGCCTTCTTTTGGTTAGGCTACACAAACCAAGCTCTTTGACTCTCCTTTCATAAGACAGGTTTTCCGTTCCTCGGATCATCCTAGTAGCCCTTCTCTGTACCTGTTCCAGTTTGAATTCATCTTTCTTAAACATGGGAGACCAGAACTGCACACAGTATTTCAGATGAGGTCTCACTAGTGCCTTGTATAACAGTACGAACAGCTCCTTATCTCTACTGGAAATACCTCACCTGATGCATCCCAAGGCCGCATTCATAGAATCATAGAATATCAGGGTTGGAAGGGACCTCAGGAGGTCATCTAGTCCAACCCCCTGCTCAAAGCAGGACCAGTACCCAACTAAATCATCCCCGCCAGGGCTTTGTCAAGCCTGACCTTAAAAACTTCTAAGGAAGGAGATTCTACCACCTCCCTAGGTAACGCATTCCAGTGTTTCACCACCCTCCTAGTGAAAAAGTTTTTCCTAATATCCAACCTAAACCTCCCCCACTGCAACTTGAGACCATTACTCCTCGTTCTGTCATCTGCTACCACTGAGAACAGTCTAGATCCATCCTCTTTGGAGCCCCCTTTCAGGTAGTTGAAAGCAGCTATCAAATCCCCCCTCATTTTTCTCTTCCGCAGACTAAACAATCCCAGTTCCCTCAACCTCTCCTCATAATTCATGTGTTCCAGTCCCCTACTCATTTTTGTTGCCCTCTGCTGGACTCTTTCCAATTTTTCCACATCCTTCTTGTAGTGTGGGGCCAAAACTGGACACAGTACTCCAGATGAGGCCTCACCAATGTCGAATAGAAGGGAATGATCACTTCCCTCGATCTGCTGGCAATGCCCCTACTTATACATCCCAAAATGCCATTGGCCTTCTTGGCAACAATGGCACACTGTTCATTCATATCCAGCTTCTCGTCCACTGTAACCCGTAGGTCCTTTTCTGCAGAACTGCTGCCGAGCCATTTGGTCCCTAGTCTGTAGCGGTGCATGGGATTCTTCCGTCCTAAGTGCAGGACTCTGCACTTGTCCTTGTTGAATCTCATCAGATTTCTTTTGGCCCAATCCTCTAATTTGTCTAGGGCCCTCTGTATCCTATCCCTACCCTCCAGCGTATCTACCTCTCCTCCCAGTTTAGTGTCATCTGCAAACTTGCTGAGAGTGTAATCCACACCATCCTCCAGATCATTAATGAAGATATTGAATAAAACCGGCCCGAGGACCGACCCTTGGGGCACACCACTTGATACCAGCTGCCAACTAAACATGGAGCCATTGATCATGACCCATTGAACCCAACAATCTAGCCAGCTTTCTATCCACCTTATCGTCCATTCATCCAGCCCATACTTCTTTAACTTACTGGCAAGAATACTGTGGGAGACCATGTCAAAAGCTTTGCTAAAGTCAAGAAACAACACGTCCACTGCTTTCCCCTCATCCACAGAGCCAGTTATCTCGTCATAGAAGGCAATTAGATTAATCAGGCATGACTTGCCCTTGGTGAAGCCATGCTGACTGTTCCTGATCACTTTCCTCTCCTCTAAGTGCTTCAGAATTGATTCCTTGAGGACCTGCTCCATGATTTTTCCGGGGACTGAGGTGAGGCTAACTGGCCTGTAGTTCCCAGGATCCTCCTTCTTCCCTTTTTTAAAGATGGGCACTACATTAGCCTTTTTCCAGACATCCAGGACCTTCCCCGACTGCCATGAGTTTTCAAAGAAAATGGGCAATGGCTCTGCAATCACATCCGCCAAGTCCTTTAGCCCTCTCGGATGCAGCGCATCCGGCCCCATGGACTTGTGCTCATCCAGCTTTTCTAAATAGTCCCGAATCACTTCTTTTATTAGCATTGGTGTTTTTCATGGCCATATCACACTGGCGGCTCATAGTCATCCTGTGATCAACCAATGCTCTGAGGTCCTTCTCCTTCTCTGTTACTTCCAAGTGATGCATCCCCAATTTATAACAAAAATTCTTGTTATTAATCCCTAAATGTATGACCTTTCACTTTTCACTATTAAATTTCATCCTATTACTATTACTTCAGTTTACAAGGTCATCCAGATCTTTCTGTAGAATATCCCGGTCCTTCTCTATATTGGCAATACCTCCCGGCTTTGTGTCATCCGCAAACTTTATTAGCACATTCCTGCTTTTTGTGCCAAGGTAGGTCATAAAAAGATTAAATAAGATTGGTCCCAAAACCGATCCCTGAGGAACTCCGCTGGTAACCTCCCTCCAGCCTGACAGTTCACCTTTCAGTATGACCCGCTGTAGTCTCCCCTTTAACCAGTTCCTTATCCACCTTTCAATTTTCATATTGCTCCCCATCTTTTCCAATTTAGCTAATTCCCCACGTGGAACCATATCAAATGCCTTACTGAAATCGAGGTAAATTAGATCCACTGCGTTTCCTTTGTCTTTGTGATAACTGTGGATGCATATAGCAATACACTTAGGGCCCAATCCTGCAAGGTGCTAAGCATTGTGGAGAGGGCTGGATAGCTTCAAAGTCCATTAAAATGAATAAGCACTGAAGGCACTGCTTGAAAATACTTAGCATATTACAAAATTGAGCCCATATGGGCATGTGTTATCTCTTTATATTGGCACAGTTGGGTGCAATTACAGTACTGTGTACAAGGTGTGTTTACTAACTCAAATACATAAATAAATGGGAGCCACATTGTTGCATTTTATTAATTGTGTCCTTTGTTTAACTCTCAAACACCAATATTAGTACATTTATTTCCAGCGGGGCTTTGAGCGGACATTCTCAAACAAATCTTTCAGCAAAACAGTTGTCAAATTTGAGGGGAATTCTGATTTTCCTGGGCAGCTGGAAGCTAAGACTTTCTGCTCACTCAAAAGAAATGGCATATTGTAGTGGACTGACCATTGGTTTGTGACAAAACAATACTCAGTAATGGTGATGTGTCATTGTGGCGACTCTATGGAAATCATCAGCAGGGAACTTTTTATTAAAATGCTGTTTCTGGGATATTAAATGAATATCCGTTCTGATCCTTGCTGCCACTGGAGTCTACAATGGGCAGGAGCGGACCTGATATTATTTAGGCTGGATGACTCTACGTTGCACTTTATTTCTGTCCCTGTCAAGTGGCCAGTGCTGAAATTTATACCACCTTTGTTTTCACCTGGAATTTCTGCAGTGTCCTTTGAGATTCTTACTGAGGAACATATCCTCATTGCAATATTTTGACTCCAGGTGAGTACTTTATCAAGGGTGCCTTCCCAGTCTCCTGTTGTACCATGATTCGGTTGGAGGCCACATATAAAGGTCAACATTTCTTGAAATGTGTGTAATTTTTCTATCTTGATTCTTCTTCTCTCCAACCCACCTATGCATCTTAACGGAGGTTTTTTGCTTAATGTGGCAAAATTGTGTAGTATTCACAAGCCTTTTGTGTGTCTTGTTATCTGTTTACTTATTGACATGCTTGTCTTGAGCTGAGGCTCAAGGACATTTTTTTTTCACTGTTTTTGAATGCCTCTGCAGTTGCTGATCACGTTGGCATTCTGCTATTCCATTTCTGGCAAGGTTGCAGTGTGTGTGGTTTTTTTTGCAAGGGTAAGTAAAGTTACAAAGCGGTTAAATAAAAAGAAATAAAAGTTAATTTAGTTGTTTGGCTTGGCTTTGCAGATATCAGATTCAATAGTCTAATGCTGAAAATGTTGCCTGGAATATTATGCAATAGCTGAATTAAATCAATGTACACAAATGACAATCGTGGTTTGTGGATTACAACATTCAGTTATGGTTATTTTCTCGTTCTATCTTTATGGCGTTTTTATATTTTATAAATAGGAACTTAATAAAAATCATCATAAAAGACAAGACACCAGAATCACATGGAGATGGAAAGGACCTATGAGGTCATCCATTCTATTCTGTTCCCCTGCCAAGCTAGCATGGTTCCCTACAGTAGATATATTTTTCACTCCTTGGTCCAGTCTTACTTTCTAACAGGCCCAACCAACAGGATTCCCCAATTCCATAGGCTAATAGATCTCAAGGGGTTTTCTTTAATTTCATCCTATTGCTTCTAGCTATGTTCCCTTTCAACCCCCTAAAAACACCGTCCTAGCCATCCTTTGATGTTGGTAGACCAAAAGTTTTCATGGGTCCCAGCCACATTATATTTAGCTTCATTTATTAATCTTTATCTCCACTCCCCTATTTTTATTTATTTATTTTTGCGCCTCTTCTCAGAACGCACTTGAGTTTTGTACTCAGGTGCCCAGAAATACGTGTAATAATCTATGCAGGATTTTTTTATGGCCTCCATCGTAGTAGCACATTCACCTGAGTCATATGTAAAAAGTCTGTTGCCTTCTGAGCTATACCTCATGCATGCAAGCCAAGATGCATTGGCTTCTTGTATAGTTGTCACATAACAAATTCATATCAAATTTACTATTCATTTTTATCCCCCTATCTCTTAAAGCATTGCGGGTTTCTGCATAGTTTAAAAACAGGAAAAAATATTCATGAAAAATATTCTTGATTTGTGTTTTCCTGTTTTTGTTTGACTGCTTTTTCTAAAATTGGAAATTTGGAAAACTTTCAATGGCTCTGGAAAATTTGGAAAACTTTCAATAGTTGATGGGGAAAAATGGAATGGAGAATTGATAGTCAGATTTTGATTATTTTTTTTTTCCTTACTGGTTTTCTTCTTTGTTTTATCTTGTGAAAATTTTGAATTCCTGTGAAGTTTTTCATCATCGTTTCAAAATATGAGTCCTTTTAGCCAGCTCTTTGTTTGCTTATCTGGATTTCTTCCTTTGCTTGAGTGTATTTTGGTATTGGTTATTTTTCAAAGATGTGTTAGTCTGCATTTTTTCAGGTTGATCTCATTTTGTTATTTCTTGCTCCTTTTTTAATCTCTCTACCTTCCTTTGTATTATGAGATTCTCTTAAAACCCAGGACTGAGAATCACAACCCCGGGGTTCTATTCCCAGTTTAGATACAAATTTGTGTGACTTTGGGCAAGTCATTTTTCAGTGTTACAGTGAGAACATTTGTTAGGGCTCGATCCTGTTCCCATTGAAGGCACTAAATAATGGGGACAACAAAACTACCTACCTTAGCAGCAATGTTGAGCGTTTTGAAGTGCTTTGAGAATTTGATAGAGAAATCATTACAGTGTAGAGTACCATTTAGTTTTATAACCTGGAAGTGGGGACTTCGTAACTATGCATTAACAGAAACAGTGTTTTTTTCCTTTTATTCCCTGGGGGAGATGGGATGTTTCTTTCACCAACACAACCCAGACAAATCATACTTGTACTTTGCTGTTTTAATCATAACTGCTGAAGTTTCATGGTTGTGCCCACTGACTAAAACTACTGACTCAATGAAGTGAAGTAAAATGCAAATGATCTTCCACAAAAATTAAATACAGATCAATCATGTACCTGAGGCCAAGGCATTGATAGACGTGTATATAGCAATTTCACAATACAAATAGTAGCAAGAAAGGAGTAGCATCCAGTACTTTGAAAGGGGCAGGGAGAAGCTGGTTTTCATGATAACATGCTCTTGTGTTTTATCAAGACTATGTCCGACAGCTGCACAATTTTCTGACTTTTGAGAAGGAAATAGAGAGCTACGGAGAGGGGAAATGGAGACAGACAGAAAAAACTGTCTCTGAAGTACATCCAAATCTGTTAATAGTGAAGATCGGTGGCAATATCTGACACTTGCAATGATCTGAGCACCAGAAGTATGTAAAAAGGTCAGCTAAGAGGCTGCCTGACCTACCAATCTGCTAAGGTAGTGATATAGCTAGGGAACTCAGACTGAAATCTTGGCCCCATGCGAGTTTTGCATGGACATCAGTGGACCAAGCTTTCACCCTCCATTTTTTTTAATAACTCCTTGAATATATGTTTAACACTCTGGCCCAGTGCATGTGATCATATCTCCCAAATTGGCTGGTCCCAATAGCTAGCTAGCTGATCACCATCTTCCAGCTCAGAGCGCTATCTTTCAGCTCTAGTAGTAGAGGTCTGTGATTTTAATTCTGAATGCCTTAAGTTTAATCCCCACTACAAGTACTATGTGGCATTGGCAGCCACAAGTGATCCCAAAATGACTCCCTGGGTGCAACTTGAACTTGTCTGACTTTGAAACTCTATGATAAATTGGCCCAGTAAGTATGACTATGACTTTCCAGCATCTCTCCCCATCGTACAGTGATTATACATTCTACTGCTAGGCCACAGCTAAAGTGGTTATCCTTTGGTTCCGGTGGTGGAGACCTGCTGCAATCCAACAGAAATAGACCTTTGGGACATCAACACACTGTGATGAAAATGATAGATCTGTTTGTATCACAAGAAAGGGATTTAGCATTAATCTCATAGGAAAATAAGGAAGGTGAGATATAAAATAGGAACCAGACCTCATGAGCAGTGAGACTAACCCAAGCAGCATGAGTGCACACTACAGAATAATTAGGGTGAATTACATTGTTCCCTGGGACATATCAAAATTCTCCGGTTTCTAAACGATATGCCCATTGATCAAAATACAAGGACCTTGACTACTTGTGGTGTTAGCTCGCTACCATCACTTTTTTGCTTTTCACTAAAGACCAGAGGAAAACAGGATAGTGATTTTAAAGGCACCAGGGAGAATGGATGATTGGGGGATCTATGCAACCTTTCACCTCTAGGAATATTATCCTAAAGGTTATTGGCTTATGTGAAAGGATCTGAGGCCTCCCAGTAAAGACAATCACTATCACAGTTAATAGTAGTGATACTAAATATCACTCTTCCTGATCGCTTCCAAACATGTAATGGACCTAGAGAATGAAATACCTTCTACCTACGCTAGCGGCCGTGGGTCAGTCCTCAGCTGGTGTACATAGGCATAGCTCCATTGAATCTAGAACGCTTCCTCTAGGCTAGGGTTGGGTCACTTTAACCAGTCAGTGGGTGGCACCCCAAAGTGGTATTATTCATGCTGCACCTGTGTAGTCTTTCCGTGGCTAGAGAACCGCAGTGCTGTTATATGGATTGAGATGGAATATATGGGCCAAAGGTATTCCCATGACCCTAACTGTTCAACATGAAGCATTTTGAATCAAGGTCTGGTACACAGAGACCTTAGCCTATGTAATACCGTGGCAAACACACCATTAAACATCCGGTAACCTTTTTTCAAAGACACAGGAGAAGGAAAAATTACATTTAAAATGTAAAGTATTAAGAAAGACTTTCTTTTTAACACTTTTTTTTGGCCCCTTTCCAGTTAGCTGGAGAGAGTCTTTAGGAGAAGAAAAAAAAAAAAGCTTTGTTTCACCGTCTCATTGATGGTATTAAAGACGGCAATAACAGTCCTTTTGGGGAAAAGAGAAGAAGTTAGTTGAGATGGGTAGGAGCGGTTCTTCCCAGCTCAAGTCCAATCCCATTTCCTAAGACGACAAAACAGGACAAACGCACACTGAAGGGGAGAGAAAAGAACGGCAAAGGCAGAAAATGCAGCTTCCATCTCTGGTTGTGACTCTCACTTGCAAGCTCACTGCTGGGAAAATGCAGGTCCAGCACACGGTCTTACCAGCCATGCCAAGACTTGGCAAATTTATACCAGCATTGGGCTGTTTAGGGAATTTCTTTTAGCTGCTTCTTTCTAGTGACAGGCAGTGTTGAAAAATATATAATCTCGGCCAGCTAATCCAGACTTGTTAGACAGAAGTCAAAAAGGATAGAGATAGGAAAGAGGAGAAATAAGATCAGGAAGGAAAAATACATTTGGTTGGAGCGCAGGAGAACAAAGTCTCACATCCCAGATCGTGGTTGGGATTGAACTGGAGCCGGTAGTGATGGCAATGTATTTTGGCTCCCTGTCTCTGGCCCAGTCTGGCTAAACTCTGTCTCGACAAGAGGCTGAGGAAGGCGCTGTGTCCCCAGAGATGATGGGGTAGCAGCCACGTCAGTGAAGCTCAGTCCAGTAGCCAATTTCTCTCCTCTAAAGTCTCTTTTTTAAGACCCCCAAAAGGGAGTGGCGGGTGGAATAGCCCACCCCCTCATTATTTTGTCCACTAATAGGCCTGATTTCTGACAATCCAATTTTGGTTCACCGATTTTTGGTCCCATGCTGTTCTTGTTCACCAGGCATGTTCGTAACAGTTACGTCAGCAGGCCTTTTTATTTGTATTAATTCAGGCTCTGTCTCCCTTTAGCAACTTTTCACTTCAACATTCATTATTATAGGTTATTGGGACAATTTGTGAACTGTCACTCACTTTTTACAGCTGAGCTCACAATTAGGGCAAATTTGTAGGCCCAATTATCACAACAGTACTAACAGTGGTACCTCTAGCAATAAATAAGAAAGAAACAGACAGGCAGGCTGGTCTGAAAACGCAGGTTGCTATATTCAGTAAACACTCCGATCCAGTAGTCTTTGTGCAGTGTACCTGATCACTGTTTACTGCTCAGGCTACATTACATTATACTAACAATATTTTTTCTTTTACCGCAGTCCTGCGATTTTCCTTCCCAGGAGCAGTGCTGTGAGGCTAGCCGTTAGAGAGAATACTGTATGCTGAGCAGAACTCGAAGGAGCACAAATTCTGAAAAGAATAAACAGTCTGCTGGGAATCCTTCTTAGCAATAAATGGAGGTGTTTGCACATTGTTAGTGTAACTTAATTTGTGCAGTCACATTCCAATCCATAATCTACAGCCTTTTAAGCCAGACTCGGGCAGGAAACAGCTGCGAATCTCACATGAATAAATGCTAGAATTACGAAAAATAGTCTGTACACGCCACAAAAATGGGAGTGGAGAGAAGGCTGTATGTCAATTTTTTTGAAAATACAGCATGTCTGCCTACCATCTCCTCTAGAAATCGCCTCAGTGTAACAACCTATTCCTCTTTTCACCCTCAACAGCACCCTGACAGTGCAAGATACCATAAAAGCTGCTAAATGTTTCCATTGGAGGAGTATGCCTAGCTCCCACCGAAGCCAATGGTATCCACAAGTGCACTCCAGAAGGCAGAATTGGACCCAACCTGTAAAACCCGATATAACAGTTAGGTATTATTATTATATGTATTTATTCTTTGGAAAAGCTAATTAGTTACGTGTAATATAGTGCATTAAATATGTAAATAGGACTTCTGTTTGGGGGTGTGTTAATTTCATTTTTGAGGTTATGTTTAGCACTTTGAGTTTTATGTAGATGTCTAAAAGTCAGGGGCTTGGGGGCATTCTCCTGGTATATACTGTAATAAATAATCTAGATGCTGTAGGTGACATACCTCTGTGCTCTTTAACATAGTAAGACTGATTTCATTTTTTTTTTATCAGAGGTGTTTTATTGGTTAAAACTGAAAATCAGAAGCCCTATATCCTATATATAAAGCACACTATAAATGCACTATATGTATCATTACTGGATACCTAGCAAAGCAATGCCCACTTAAGGTTGCCTAGGCATTGCTGTTCTAAAGGGTCTCTTTTCTGCTCATTATAACTTTGCCAAACTTTCATCGTTTTCTCTGAAATTTTCTGGATGTGTTCTCCAGGCAAGGATGAGCCTTCCCCCCCTCCCCCCCCCCCCCCGGCAAGGTGGGATTATGTGTGTGTGGATGGCGGAGGGAGATTCAGAGGAAATTTGAATAAAACAGCTCAGCCATATGTGCCTGTGAGGAAAATAAAAAGAATATATTTTTTGCCTTTAAAAAATTCTTGATTTTTTTGGTGTTGTTCTAGCACTTCAATGGTTTGGTGCAGAAACCTGGAATTTGGCCTAGAAGTAGTCCCCTCGGATTAGATATGAGTTTTTCTTGTGGCTTGATAAAAACCTTTTGATTTGATTAGTTTATAAGAGTTTTTTAAAACATACTCCATGCATTCACAGTAACAATCACCCAATTGTCTATAGACATTGTGTGCGTGTGTGTATACCATATTGAGTGGAATTTATTGTTTTGGAGGATGAGTATGGAATCTATATGATCAGATGCATCTGAACACCACAAGAGACAGTATAATCCTACAGGATCAGAACTATGGACTCTTGCATAATACTCCTGGTTGTGACACCTACTCCTTCTTTAACCTTGGTCAGATCACTTAGATTGCAACTTTCAAACTTGAATACCCACCATTTGGAAACCATGAACAGGCTCTTAAATAAGTGTCCTGATTTTCAACCTGAACACCTACCGCCCCCTCTGACTTGTGTCTTGTTGATCTGCAAACCCTTATGATTAGAGACCATGTTGGCTACTTGGCTGGAAGAAAGCTTGCAGTGCTCTTAGGGTCATCAGTGGCAGCCCCAACTATATTGCCGTGCATAGTTCCCATAAGGAAGGGTTCTGTGGCTATAGTTTCTATGGATCCCAAGGACCAGGTATGGGGTGAAAGTGATGAACCCATGGTCATTACAAAACAAAAACAAAAAAACACCTCTCAACCCTAATGGCCTGTCTGAAGCACTTATGTGTTCAACGATATCTTGGTAAGGAGCTGAGCTAGAAACTGATGTCTTGAAACAATGAAAGCGAAGATTAGCTAAACCTTTAGTTGCCAAAATCAGTGTCCATGAACCTCCAGGGCCAGCACTGCTTTCAAGGTAATTTAACTTGCTGTCATGCCTTCTGTGTTGATAAGAACCATAATCTCTTCCTCTGAGACACCTTAATGGATGATCGGCTGAAATATATGCCTAAAATAATTATCTGTCTAGCAGACTCTTTTGCATGGTGATTCACCATCACTATAAAGGATTTGCTCTAAATTTTGAGATACTCATTAGCATTAGAATATCAAATACACTATATGCCACCAACAAGACATTCCCCTTGATGTGCAACAGTAATTCTACAGTGTCAAGGGAAAATGGTCTCAGGAACTCCATTGTTTTCAGTTCAGATCAAAGGCAGGGCATAGAGTTTATGGCATCTTGAACTCAGCCCCAGTGGAGGAATTTTCTTTTGCTAAATGTCTGCAAGTTCAGCTAAAAATGTTGCCAAAATCAGAAATGCGCAGATCATACAATTATGCACAAGTGCAAATTTCTGCAGAACCTCCATGAAAAGGAACAGGCAAGCATAGCAGTTATTAGCTGTGAAAGACAAATATTATTATTTTAATCATTGCAGTGGGAGAGAAGGTAGGTTGGTGGCTGCAGTAGCTCTTAGAGAATGAATGATTGGTTCGTATGCAGAATAGCATAGAAGAAAAAAGGTTAAAAAAAATAAAATAAATGTGACCAGAATGATAAGGTGATTTCTGGCTTGCAGGGACAGCTGAAGCCAGATAACCAGCCTTCATACACTCTTTGTAATGGATTTCTTTTAAGCGACAAAAATCTAGCAGGTTAAAATTAGAAAAAAAACCATCCCTTGCAACAGAACATAAGCAGAGCTTAGTATAAAGTGAGACCCCAGGAGGCAAAAAGAGAAAAAACAATCCCAGCGGCGAGACGCTCCTGGAATGAGGGAATGTTGTTATTTGCAGATAACTTCACTCACCGGTGGTCAGTGGCTACCTAATAGAGCTGGGTGAAAACGTTTCATCAAAACTGAAAACTGGGTTTTCAGCTCAATGCAAGTTATCTGCTGAAAGCGTTTGCTGAAAATTTCAACTTTTCATTGCAAAACTGAAATCCCCAAATATTTCGGTTTCCTTTTTGGCTGCAATATTGGGTTTGGGGGTTTCATTTTTCTATGACAAATCTACATTTTCTGCAGGAAAAAAAAATCCTAGCACCCTGCTATTTCGGACCTGATCTGAAGCACCCTGCTATTTAGGACCTGATCTGAAGCATTCCCATTGACTTCAGTGGCCTTTGGCTCAGGCCCTTTTTGTTGATACATTCTTTGGGTTAATCACAGTCACTGTGGGTATCTGATATCCAGCATTTCATGATTCAAACTGCATTGGTTAATGTGATTGGTCACATGCTGTTCCCCCCCCCCCCCCCCAATCCCTGATTGGATCAGCATAACTCTTGTATTCAGAAGGAGGGCTTGAGGAAGTCACTGCAGGCTTTGAATCACTCATGGGGAGGAGTTAAGGCATATCATAGTGAGAGGTGGCAGTTTAGGGAGTGATAGCAGATAAACCAGGTTAGGGAATGTTAGGAAATGTTAAAATGTCAGGTACCTTTTGTTCCTTACACAACAGTCATATCACTCAGGGACCACAGAGGTATGGTGGGATCCAAACATCTGCATTTACTAAATGCAAGGTTAGCTACACATACATGCCGTTGTTCCGGCTGGCTTCTGGAACACAGAACAGTTAGCTTCCTAGGGGCTCACAAGTGTTCAAAGGGAAACTACCCTATTCCTGTACATTACATTAAGCCCTTTCCATTAAACCTTCTAAAACCACAATTTCCTCTGCTCAAAGAACCCCTCCCATCTTTTCCAAATCTAGGGTGGTGTTCATGAACCCACCTGTCACACTGAGTCAGCAGCTGTCAGCTAGTTGCTTTATCCAGGCTTCCCATGCCCGTTGACAGTGGGTCAACAGAAGAACGTACCCTGTTACAGGCAAGCTCATTTCACTGTCTCTGTGCCAGGGAATCCTGACACTATTCCCATACCAGATAAAACTCTCCTCCCACCTCACTTCCTCCTTCCCCTCAGCCCACACACCTCTCCTTTCCTTCAGCTGTCTCCATCCTCCTCCCCTTCCATTTCTCTTTGCCTTCATCTCTGTTAAAAGTGTATGCATATGTGTATGGTGTACGTGTATGTATGTGTATGTATATAAAAGTTGTTAGTGAATAGATAAGGTGCCAGTAGGTGGCACTCAAGAATATGGAACAATTTCTGGGTTTTGTAGGACTGACAGAACTTGTTGTGTTTACTGTAAACGGCTTCTTCTCTAGCAGCTCTTTAAAGCTGCTCCTAACACTCTCCAGCTTCCCTTTTTGCTATACAGACCTCTGCCTCATTTCACCACTCCCATTTCAATAACTCCCTTCCTCCTAATAAAAGGACTCCTGTTGTCATAAACACAGAGGGCCAGATTTACCCCTGCTGACGATCTGGCCCATAGACCTCAACAATGAAGTACATTAATGATTAAAAAACAAAACAATCTGAGATATTCGGATTAATAGCCGTGCAGTAAGCTACTGTAGTCTGCAGCACTGATCATAGCTCTGCGTACTTGTGCGACACTCAAATTGCACTACAATTAATACTATTATCAGTCTGTACTAAGGAAGTTCTTTGAAGAACACAGTCCCTTTCTTTTATACTGTGATTTGTAACAAGTATCTATTTACCGTGCAGATTGTTCTTGGTCCTTATTATGCTCCTTGGTATAGATAATCAAGCCTTTGTTCTCTAGCTGCCAGTCCTATAAGGAAATTGGTAGGGCAGGTGGTTTCTTTAACATGAGAGAAATTGCAGGCTGGAGGTGCTAGAAGAGAGAAGCAGCCATGGGAATGGTGCAGGGGTCTCTGTCTGCCTTGTTTATTTAGAAATCTCATGATGTTCATTAGTGATTGTGGCTCATCAAGGGAAGTATGAGCCTGCGTAACATGCCACAGCATCAGCACCTTCCAGCCAGTCTTACATAATTCTCTATGGCCTGATCCAGAGCCCATTGAAATCAACAGAAAGGCTACCATAGGCCTGATCCAAAACCCTCTGAGGCCAATGTGCCTTGCTCTTCTATAGGTGCAAACAGGCGTCCCACTCCCCATTTCTGCACCTGTATAAGAGCAATGTGCATAAGGAGGGAGGGGATGAGGACACCCCCCCCCATCTCTCTCTCTGTACTCCTACCCTTTGCATGTGGACCAAGACCAGCCACTGTACCTTCCTCAGCTTTGAGACATTTCTCCCTCTAGCACTTCTTGCTACAGGAAGTAAGGTTCACTTTCAGCCCAGGTCTCCAGTGATGGCTGGCTGCAGAGGGCAGAGGATGCATCATCCTAAGACCGGTGTCCATGAGCCACCCAGTGGGCATGATCAGCTGCAATATGTTGTTCTGTACAATATGCCTTCCAAACTACAAGTCATTTTGCTGCACTTTCCCCACAGGCCACCACCTGGGTATGTCTGCTGGGTAACCATTCTCCTCTGCATGTTGCATAGCAAAACATCACCACCACCATCACATTCAATTGTTGGCTCTTATCCTATGTGAAACATCTACTCAGTAATCACCCTTATTCTCTGTACTCTGTCACGAGCACAATGTCTGGCCCAGGGGTCATCACTTATATGTTATTACGGTGGTGACATCGGCTCTACAATGGCAATTATTCTTATATCTGTTAATTATCCTATATAGCAGGAAATATTTTAAGTAATAAAGTATGTCTTAATTAAGCTACTGACAACTTGAGAGGGTGGATCTCCCCCCCGCCCCAACCCCATAAAGGTTTCCAGTTTGTATGAGGCATACCAGCCAGTGTGGTCCATCTTAAATATACTATAGTTTTAAGAATACTCTTCTGTAGGGAAAGTATTCCTCTAATTCCACCACCCCCTCCATCTGTCATGTGTATTTAGACAAACTCTTTGCAGCAGGGATTGGCTTTCAATATGCATTTGTACAGCGCCTAACACAATGGGGACCAGGCTATCAGTGGGGGCCTATAGATCCTACTGTACTACAAAAAAAAATGATCATTTGTATCCCCTTTGCCCATGGAGGTTGAAGTAGGACTTCGTGTTCATCAGAGTTTTTTTAAATGTTTGCGGCAAAACCCAAAGCTATGTGTTGGCTTTCGGTTTCGTCCAATCTTGCAACTCTCCCCAGCCCTGTTGAAAAGCTTGCTAAGGTTACGACAGCTTCCGGGGGAACCTGGTGAAATCATATCCAGTGAATGGGTCCTTTGAACCCCAAACTCAAAGCAAACCATAAGCGGTGCCAAGATACCTGGATTGCAACTGAATACAACGCTCACGCGAACAGATGTGGAAGTCGTGCGCCAGGTTTCGGAAAGCTGAAATCAATAGTTCTAAAACCCATCCGAATCTGCCGTTTCTCTGCAGCAGCCCATAATGAAATTCAGCACTCTTATGGCTCTAGTGTCACAGTATTCTACAGAAGAAAAAGCTTTGTTTAGGCTTTCTTTAATATATCTATAGCTATAGTCCTATATGGAACAGAAGTGGCAAATAGACTGCCACCTGGTGGCTGAAGGGGATATTTACGTACAAATTAAAAGGAAGGCTTGATTCTCCTCTAACTCCTGTGATTTGATGGGGGTCAAATATATCAAACTGAATACACCTAGACTGCATTTTAACCCCTTCCATTATGGAGGAACAATTCCTATTGGGAATGTAACTAAGGGCAGTGTCAAGCCCTGACATACAATATATTG
The DNA here is from genome assembly GCF_965152235.1 of Eretmochelys imbricata. NCBI lineage: Eukaryota > Metazoa > Chordata > Testudines > Cheloniidae > Eretmochelys > Eretmochelys imbricata. Next base: position 94,683,036 of record NC_135580.1, read on the forward strand.
AATCAGATCCCTACTGATGTAAGGGTAGGTGGGCCACTTGTACTGTCTCAGCATATGTGCACGTGTTGTTGTATTGATTAGGAACTGTTTCCATCTGTGTGTAATTTTTATCACCTCCCTTTCAGCATGATGTTTTAGACGGCGGGTAGTTAATTGCAACACTTTGGATGCTGAGAACATCGATCACACGCTATGTTAGGGCAAACCTGCATGCTAATGAACATACTAAACGGCTTATGTTCTAAATCAGTTTGGGGAAGGACACAGTGACAGTGATCTCTGTCTCTTCTTAGCCAATAACAAAGGTAAGGCATGGTACCATGTAACCTGCTCATACATCCAGAAATTAGCCAAACAGGAATGGATTGTCGTATGGTGACATCCATATTCTTTATACGTACCAACACATCTCTGTCCTCACTAAGTCCTTTAGTATATGGCTACATTATAGGCTGAAATCTGATCCCATGCAAGCAATCCCTTTAAAGTTAGTTGCTGGTCAGTATGAATAGTGAATACAGGACCAATGTCATTGTCAGGTGCTAAATGAAACATCCAGCAAACACAGCTCCCTCCAAAACAAAACACTGTGCAAACAAAAATACCCTCAGCTTATCAGAGCGATCCAGATACTTTGTTGCTGTTGTAGATTTGCTTTTAAATGAAAACTGAAAATGTGTGCTTCAGCTTTGTGCATTTTACATGATTTTACACTACGAAGTATTTAGACTGAATGACAGCTCGGTGACACAAAGCATTCTCCAGTGCCAGATTATCTCCTCCTACTGCTATGGGGGAAGGAAACTTCTCTGGTGGAGTTTCATCTGAAGTATTCTTTGGGGGTAGGAGAGGGAGTTTGCCCCCATTCCCTTCTCTTCCCCCAAAGAAAGAAGCAAGGGCTTGGACCCCAAACTGCTAATGTGCACATAGGCCATGGACCTCTACTAGCTCGTAGATCTCTTTTAAAAGGGGCTTCATAGCACATAAGGAACTCTGAGTTGATTGATTGTAGGGCCATGAGTGACTCCCCCTTTCAGTGCACAGATCTGGGCTCAGAGAAAGCATCTCTGCAGCATCCCAGGAAAATGGAAACAGTCATGAAGACATCTGAAACCACGTCCCTGTTCACATGGATCTGGAGGCAATCAGACCCCTACTTCCTAATATTAAAGTAGGAACTGTGCACTTGAATGATAAGTTGTAGATAGTTGTGCACTTGAATGATAGGTTACACTCCTCTAAATCCAAAGTAACTCTACTGCCAAAAAAGTTGAGTTACTCTGGATTTACACAGGTAACACTGAGAGCAGAATCTGGACAAACATGCCCTCTTGAATCAAGCAAAATCTGTCTCATGGCTCAGCATACCAGCACCAGTGAAAAGAAAAGGAGGACTTGTGGCACCCTAGAGACTAACAAATTTATTTGAGCATAAGCTTTTGTGAGCTACAGCTCACTTCATCAGATGCATGCAGTGGAAAATACAGTGGGGAGATTTTATATACACAGAGAACATGAAACAATGGGTGTTACCATACACACTGTAATGCGAGTGATCAGGTGAGGTGAGCTATGATCAGCAGGAGAGCGGGGGGGACGACAGACTTTTGTAGTGATAATCAAGGTGGGCCATTTCTAACAAGAACGTATGAGGAACAGTAGCGGGGGGAAAATAAACATGGGGAAATAGTTTTACTTTGTGTAATGGCACATCCACTCCCAGTCTCTATTCAAGCCTAAGTTAATTGTGTCCAGGTTGCAAGTTAATTCCAATTCAGCAGTCTCTCATTAGAGTGTTTTTGAAGTTCTTTGTTGAAGAATTGCCACTTTTAGGTCTAATCAAGTGACCAAAGAGATTGAAGTGTTCTCCGACTGGTTTTTGAATGTTATAATTCTTGACATCTGATTTCTGTCCATTTATTCTTTTATGTAGAGACTGTCCAACACACCTCTGAACAACATACTAACCCACAGAGACCTTCCTACCAACACTACAAAAAAGATTCTGGGTGGACTCCTCCTGAAGGTCGAAACAGCAGACTGGACTTCTACATAGAGTGCTTCCGCCAACGTGCACCGGCTGAAATTGTGGAAATGCAGCATCACTTGCCCCATAACCTCAGCCGTGTGGAACACAATGCCATCCACAGCCTCAGAAACAACTCTGACATCATAATCAAAAAGGCTGACAAAGGAGGTGCTGTCGTCACCATGAATAGGTCGGAATATGAACAAGAGGCTGCCAGGCAGCTCTCCAACACCACTTTCTACAAGCCATTATCCTCTGATCCCACTGAAGATTACCAAAAGAAACTACACCATCTGCTCAAGAAACTCCCGGAAAATCCACAGACACACCCCTAGAACCTCGACCAGGGGTATTCTATCTGCTACCCAAGATCCATAAACCTGGAAATCCTGGACGCCCCATCATCTCAGGCATTGGCATCCTGACAGCAGGATTGTCTGGCTATGTAGACTCCCTCCTCAGGCCCTACGCTACCAGCACTCCCAGCTATCTTCGAGACACCACTGACTTCCTGAGGAAACTACAATCCATCGGTGATCTTCCTGAAAACACCATCCTGGCCACTATGGATGTAGAAGCCCTCTACACCAACATTCCACACAAAGATGGACTGACTACAAGCTGTCAGGAACAGTATCCCTGATAATGTCACGGAAAATCTGGTGGCTGAACTTTGTGACTTTGTCCTCACCCATAACTATTTCACATTTGGGTACAATGTATACCTTCAGATCAGCGGCACTGCTACGGGTACCTGCATGGCCCCACAGTATGCCAACATTTTTATGTCTTACTTAGAACGCTTCTTCAGCTCTCATCCCCTAACGCCCCGACTCTACTTGCGCTACATTGATGACATCTTCATCATCTGGACCCCTGGAGAAGAAGCCCTTGAGGAATTCCACCATGATTTCAACAATTTCCATCCCACCATCAACCTCAGCCTGGACCAGTCCACACAAGAGATCCACTTTCTGGACACTACAGTGCTAATAAGCGATGGTCACATAAACACCACCCTATACCAGAAACCTACTGACCGCTATGCTTACCTACATGCCTCCAGCTTTCATCCAGACCACACCACATGATCCATTGTCTACAGCTAAGCTCTACGATACAACCGCATTTGCTCCAACCCCTCAGACAGAGACTTACAAGAGCTCTATCAAGAGCTCTACAAGAGCTCTATCAAGCATTCTTACAACTACAATACCCACCTGATGAAGTGAAGAAACAGATTGACAGAGCCAGAAGAGTTACTTACTACAGGACAGGCCCAACAAAGAAAATAACAGAACGCCACTAGCCATCCATTTCAGCCCCAACTAAAACCACTCGAACGCATCATCAAGGATCTACAACCGATCCTGAAGGATGACCTATCACTCTCACAGATCTTGGGAGACAGGCCAGTCCTTGCTTATAGACAGTCCCCCCAACCTGAAGCAAATACTCACCAGCAACCACACACCACACAACAGAACCACTAACCCAGGAACCTATCCTTGCAACAAAGCCCGTTGCCAACTGTGTCCACATATCTATTCGGGGACACCATCATAGGGCCTAATCACATCAGCCACACTATCAGGGGCTCGTTCACCTGCACATCTACCAATGTGATATATGCCACCATGTGCCAGCAATGCCCCTCTGCCATGTACATTGGCCAAACTGGACAGTCTATGTAAAAGAATAAATGGACACAAATCAGACGTCAAGAATTATAACATTCAAAAACCAGTAGGGGAACACTTCAATCTCTTTGGTCACTCCATTACAGACCTAAAAGTGGCAATTCTTCAACAAAAAAACTTCAAAAACAGACTCCAACGAGAGACTGCTGAACTGGAATGAGTTTGCAAACTGGATACAATTAACTTAGGCTTGTCTAAAGACTGGGAGTGGATGTGTCATTACACAAAGTAATACTATTTCCCCATGTTTATTTTCCCCCCTACTGTTCCTCACACGTTCTTGTCAACTGCTGGAAATGGCCCACCTTGTTTATCACTACAAAAGGTTCCCCCCCACCCCCGCTCTCCTGCTGATAATAGCTCACCTTACCTGATCACTCTGGTTACAGTGTGTATGGTAACACCCATTGTTTCATGTTCCCTGTGTATATAAAATCTCCCCACTGTATTTTCCACTACATGCATCTGATGAAGTGAGCTGTAGCTCATGAAAGCTTGTGCTCTAATAAATTTGTTAGTCTCTAAGGTGCCACAAGTGCTCCTGTTCTTTTTGCGGATACAGAGTAACACGGCTGCTACTCTGAAATCAGCACCAGTGAGCTGTTCTGCAGATTTCTGATTCCAGCAGTCATATTAACAAGTAGATTCAAAATAAGGGGCTACATTAATAGATCCTTGGTGGACTTTAAAAGTCCAGGACAGTTACTCATCTTCATAAAGCTTGTGAGACATTGGCCAAACACTGACTGGTGCAACTCCATTAACAGGAAAGGAGTGGACAGAACTGCCCTTCAACTGTTTATCAAATAACGGATTTGTAAAATATTTCAAATAGATTCTTTGATGATTAATCAGCCAGCTGGGGGTGCTGGACCAGTGTTAGCTCAGAGCAGATGCTATTTCCCTCCCTTTCAGATATGAATCTGCTGGCTCCACCTAGGCTTCCAAGTACATTAAAACCAATTATAATTATTTTTTTATTTAATTGGTGCCTCTCTACAAGCTCCCAGCTAATTAACAGTGTTTGCCCTGTTTGAAAAGATTTTACTTCACACCACACAGGAGCTAAGAAATCATAGCAGGTTTCCCAGCAGCCACACAAATGTCTTATTTGCTTTAGCAATGAAGATAATTAAAAGATACAATACTATTGTCTTATTCGTCTGTCAAGCTGGTGAAACATAATGCACAGCATATGCATACGCCTCTTTAGAAAATTTGTGTTTTTTTAATATTTCTCACTCGCAGCGCATCAGCTGTGATGGGAAGAAGCTGTATCTAAAATTGTTAGTTTAAACTGCAGGGAACCAGCATTTCCCCCCCACAAAATATTTCCCCCAATATACTGTATACCCTTTCACCTTGTAGGGAGTTACTGCCTCTCATCCAGATCTCAGAGTCTTTCAAAGCAAGCAGGAATGGGCTTAATAACAGCAGGTCATACATATTCCTTTAATGGGAATTACGTTCATGCAGCATGTGTAGCCTGGGGTAAAGTGTACAAAAGTACCAAGACCCGTTTTCAAACAAGGCTTAGGGTCTGTCTACTCAGCAATGCTGGGGTGCGACCGCAGCTTGGGTTGACATACCTGAGCCAGTGTAGCTCACGAAAGCTCATGCTCAAATAAATTGGTTAGTCTCTAAGGTGCCACAAGTACTCCTTTTCTTTTTGCGAATACAGACTAACACGAGTGTTAATCTATTAGCTCAGGGCCATAGCAGTATAGGCTTCAGCATGGACTAGTTGCCTGAGTAATATCCCATGGTTCCAGGCGGCTTTGTCCAACCTGCTCTGGCGGCCATTTTGCCACTGCGTCACTCCTCTGGTATGTCTTCACAAGCTGCAGTCGCACCTTGTGATGGCAGTATGGACATACCATTGGGCAGTTAGAAGTCATGTTCAAAGAGGACAATGTTAACGGGAAGTAGGAACCTTTTAGTTTGTGTCCACAGCCTCCACACAGGGAGCGTTAGAGTGAAACACTTTTGTGCCCGCTTCTATTCACACCCCATAGGTTGAACCGCAATCTAGACAAGCCCTTAGACTCATTGAAAATCAATGGGATTTAGGCTTCTAATGCCCATAGGCATTTTTGAAAATGTTGCCTTAGATCTCTCAGTATATGTAAGGTCCCCAGTTTTCAGATTTTACTGACTTTTTTACTGAAAATTTCCTGGGTTTTACAAAAGCTATTACTCCATTTTTACAGATTTTTTTCCACCCAAATTTTGGGAGCACTCAAGTGCATGAAAATACTGATTATGTTAAGAAAATCCAATGCATTCCATTAGGCAGATGTGTTTATGTTAATAATAAGTTAGTCTAAGTGTAAATGCAAGGGTACCTATTAACGTAAGGCAATGTAGTGGAAGAGACACATACACACACACACCGGTGTGCACATGTGTACATATGGTTAATTAAATACACCACAGTATGAAACTTCTTTTACCCTCAATACTATTACTTTTCTCTATTTATTGTTTTCTTCATCCACCAGTAGTAACCACAATATTTACCCAGAAAACTGTGAAGTTAATTTTTGCACTGATTTTCACCCTTTAAACAAAATGTAATAAACACTGATAAATTCCGGGGAATTGTCAACAAAATAAAAACTGAAAACCAAGGGCTTTGAGTATATGTCAGTGTTAAACGGCTGTCCAACATTATGACCAACAGCCTATGCACTAGGTTTAGGAGAAAGAAATCCATAATATCATCCCTAATACTAGATGTAACTGAAGGATGACAGACAAGGTAAGTGAGTAATATCTTTTAGTGGACCAACTTCTGTTGGTGGAATGTGCAAGCCTCAGGGTGACCTGCAGAAGACCCCTGAGATGTGCCTCAATGGCTTGTACCTTCCACCAACAGAAGCTGGTTCAATAAAAGATATTTCCTCACCTACCTTGTCCCTTTCATATCCTGGAACCAACACAGCTACAACCACATTGAAGAACACAACAATTTTATTCTTCATCTACACATGGAGGGTTCAGTGACTATCTAGCAATTACAAAGCCCCAGAGTAGGGTTGTTGCTACAGGGACTTGGGGCCTAATCCTGAACACGCTTATGCACATGTGTAAAGTGACTCAGAGTGTTTGCATGATCAATCTCTTAGCATTACACTGGGCAGCAGCAACTGCACCAGGGCTCGATCGCCAGTTAAATTGCCCCGGAGTAAACCTGAGCGCAAACTGTACCTAATTGCCAGCATCGTTTGGAGAAGGAAGCGTTTGGGCAGGTGCGGGAGAGAGAATGACAGGCTTTTCGGAGTCAGAGCCAGGAGAGACCTCTGGGATGGAAGATACGTTCTGTCTCCTCCGCTCCTTGGCTGAGGGAGCCAAGGAGTGTATGCAATTGTAAATAAAGAGCTGCACACGTCTGTAAGGGTGGTGTGGAGAACGTTATAAAGAAAAATTGCCAAAAGGAGGTCCCCGAGCAGTTTGTAGTAGAAAAGAGTCTGGAGCAGGAAGACACCCTGCCATAGGATACCAGTACTGTAATAGCTCACTGTGGGAAAGTAATCTTTGCAGAGGTCCTAGAAATTAAACTGAAGACTAGCGTGTGTGGTGGTATGTATATATATATAGTGACAAAGTTCCAAGCCTGTAATTGTGGGTCCCACGCTTCCTGGAGGATCCAGGGACCTCAGAAATTCACTAAGGGCCCAATGTGACCTTTCTTTCATAGTGTAGTGGCCAGAGTCACAGCCTATTGAGTTACTTTCATCACAGGCCAGTATGGGAGATGGAAAGGGGAAATAACCCACAGTCTTTGTTGCTCCGTAGAGCTCAGTAGGTACAGTTCGGCCTCCTGAATGGACCAAGTTTTGCTTCCCCTTTCAAGGGGATCTCTGTAGAGTATGTGGGGAGGAGGGGAACCCGGACCCACCCTCTACTCCAGGTTCCAGCCCAGGGACCCTAATGGTAGCAGCTATTGGTGGCTTTCCCTCCACCGCTAAATGCTGCTTTGATTCCCTGGGCCACTTCCCCCATGGACCCCCCTTCCTAGCTTCACCCTTACCTCAGGGTGCAGCAATGCTTCCTCCTCCAGTTCCTTTCACCTGGACTCTCCCGAGGGAACAGGAAAGGAGAGCTTTTAAGCAATCTGAGGGAGATCTTGATTAGTTCCACCTGTCTCTATTAGCCTAACGACCTTAACTGGTTAATTGGCGTCAAGTGTCTTGATTGGCCTGGAGTAGCCTTTGTTTGGCTATCCAGGGAACAGGGACCTGCTCATCCTGAGGCTGATATACCTGCCTTCCACCACTCTCTTATATCCTTCTGGTCTGACTCCGTCACTGAATATATATATATATTCAGCCCCATCTCTACTTGGAGAAAGCTACAAGGCTACTTGTACAGCTATATCTATCTATTTATCTATCTAGCCTATCAAGAATCCTGAATGATCCACACCTAAGAAGGGAACCAGATGATTCTTTCTGCATGTTATTCTGTGCTCACTCATATCAGTGTAACTGAAGAATAACTCCACTGAAGTCAGCTGGACGTACAGCTGAAGAGGAGAGCCAAGCCCACTGTGTCTCAGTTCTGTTGGACTCCATGGAAATCTGAAATTCTGATAACTAGAGATGGGGCTGAATGGGAACGCTGGCACAAACCCACTCTGCATTTAGGAAAAGTTTGGCTCCTGAGCCAGGGTTTGTGGCTTGGGCAAATCTGCACACAGGCCAAAGGAGAATGCAGGAGCTGAACACAACTGAACTTGAGGGAACTTTAGCTTAGGATCCAAATTCAGGTCCAAATTTTGCCATGCAAAGTCATCTATAATTATCATTTTTTAAAGAGTAGCTAGGCAACCAGTTTCTCCACCGTGAAATGGTGTTTGTCCTTTCTTGGGGCTTGAACCTGCATCCTGTTCACGGTAATGGAAGTTTTGACATTGAGGAAGGAAAATTGGACTCCGTGTTTTAACTGGTTAACTTAACAATAAGGGCCCAATTCTGCAAAAAGAACTGTATGGCAATGATGCTGCACAGACTCTGGGTTGTCTTTGATTAACATATACATAATAATAGGGGATTGCAGCTTTGTCATGGAGATGAGAATTGGGCCTAATGAATGTTCTTATCAGTTGCTGGGCTGTGCGTCTTTGTTTGCTTCTGAATGCTTCAGACAAATGAGCTGGAGAGTAATACAACAAAGGTGCTGAAATGAAATCTAAGAAGTGTGAGTCTAAAGTGTTTCAAAGAGAAGCACTGAGTCATGGCAGTTCTTCAAACTACAGTCCATAACGTTTTTAATTGCAGACGTGATTGGGGAATTCTGGTTGATTTTTAAATGATTATTCATGTCCTTTTACTTTGCCACCTGAAATCTACTAAAGTAATTTGCAATGAATTGTGATAGGCTAGGATTTACTAGTAAAGTGAATCCCCATGTAGTCCTGGAGAGGGAGCTGTGGTCTGAGCAAAAAGCCAGGGACCCTTGAGTTAGACTCTCTACTCTGTGGCTTAAGTCCTGATCCAAAGCTCATTTACATCCAGGGGTATCTTTTGATTTATTTTGGATCAGGCCGTAGCTCCTATGTCTCAGTTTTGTCATCTGTATAATGGGATAGCAATAGCTATTTAACTACCGCTATAGGGAATTTTGAGGATTACTTAAAGTCTGTAGTGAAAAATGCTATCAGTTGGGATTACTAGGATATGTATTATTTATTTGGTTGTGTCTATTGTCAGAGCTGGTTGAAAATTTTCAAAATTTGAAATGTTGACAATGTTCTTATTGAAATTTCAAACAATGAAAAAAGGGAACAAAAATTTGCACAACATGTTCTTGATTTTTTTTTTCCATTTTTTCAATCAGTTCTGTTTAAACATAAAAAAAAATTAAATTTCATAAAGCCAACAGAAAGTCAAGTTCTCCATTTACAAATGATAGCTCAGTTCTACCCTCGGCTAGGAAAAGGATCGGGTGTCTGGACAGTTGCTACTCACTGCAATGAAAAAGATACTGTGTAGCCAGTGCGTCCATGACTCAAAGAAATAGACCCGGGCTAAATGTTCATACAGAAAAAAGTTCTCGCTTTTACTTCCTTTCTACTGCACTTCTGCCAGTACCCAGCGTAGGGGCATCAGCTCTGTGCAGCACTAACAATTGCTGAAAATTAGATCCTTGAAAGGAATTCTTTTTAAATATAATTATTTTTAATTAACAATAACTCCGTAGGGAAATAGCATGAAATGATTAAGTGCTGGGTAGCCATTTTTCACATGATAAAGATGTCACACAATCCAGCAGGGACCCAAAGCTGATTGTTGACTGAATGAAGATGGAAATATTTGGTCCTAAATCTGATTGAGGCATTTGGGGTGTATTGATTCCTATTGCAAGCTGCCATGATTATGCTATGCTATGTCTTCTTAGTTCCAAAAAAATGTCTGCCTTCCCAGATGGTTATTCATTAAATGTGTTGAACTGAGACAGTATCCTGCCAATATATATATATAAAAAAAGAAATAATAAAACTTCAGTGAGTCATTGCCAAGTAGGATGTGACAAAAGCATTTAAGAACGGGAGCAAAAGAGATGACTGCATCTACATATCAGGGTAGATTGTTAAGGACCTGATCCTAAGCACATTGAAGTCAATGAGTCTCTCCTTTTAAATGTCCAATGAAATGTGAGTGCAGAAATGTGGGTATAATTAATGGATGGTGGAAAATTGCACCCACAACATCTGAGGCCAAGCTAAGAACTATTTAAAAATGTGTAGGGCAGCTTCATTGGCACTGCACATCAGCTGAGACTGGGGCTATAGTCCTGTTTGTGTGTGTGCATCTATATACACAGCCAAAGTCTTCTCTCAGTTACGCCCTTCCAAGCCCTTTGTAGGCTTTAAGTGCGTGGAACGGGGTGTAACTGAAAAAAAGAATTTACCCCCAAAATGTTCGAGGTATATTTCCTTTCTTACATTATATTTCATTGTCAGCCTGTCAAAACTAATAAACAGTTTGCAGAATGACAAAAAACAAACTGCTGTTTTTAAGATCCAAACCTATTGGTGACGACTGACCACTGCATGCCCTGAAGCGTTTTGTTCTTTCTCAAGTTTGGGAGAGGAGCGATGGCATGTGGCATTGGTTGGCTGGTTGTGGCTAATTCAGTTAATGGCTGTTGTGCGGGGAATGCAAGTTTAAGTTGGCACAAGCACTGCAGATTGGAGCTCATGTCAGAAACAAGACTCAGAAACCAGTGCAAACTTAAAATAAATACATAAGCTGATCCAATTTCCATCAAAGTCAATGGAAGGATGCCATTGACTTCAATGGGAGATGCACTGGGCCCTGGTTGCATGCCGATGTCTTGAACATCAAATTTTAGCCCCAAAGTGTTTGTTGGTGGTGGATTACTTACAGGGCAGGCCAGGGGCTGATTTCGGTAAGGTATTTTGGTAAGGTTTCATTTGTTTTTGCTTTGCCATAGATGTTGTTCTAACCTAATGAAAGCCACAGCACTGGCAACATGAACGCTGACATGAAAACTTCTAATGTGATGATGTCTGCTCCAATCCGAATAAAAATATCTCATACAAAAATTCCTGGAGGGAGGGAAACATTGCAAACTGCGGGAAGTAACAACCATGATATCAGTATGTTTTCAGAGCAAATTAAAAGAGAAAAAAAAAGAAGGCCAAGGTCTCTTGGTGTCTATAAACAACAATCAGAAGGCATCACTAGCAGACTCAGAGGATCCCAAGGCAAAGCAACAATACAATCTGTATATCTACAGCCTGTTTTGACCTACTAAAGCAGTGAAAATCATGGAAAGTAATGCTTTCTTTTTATCCCTGGTAAAATGTTGGAGGGTAACTTTTTTCTTTCTCTTTTTTTCATATATATAAAAAAGATTTATTTCAGTGCTCCACAATTATGGCATATTTGTGTATTATCCAGACAGAATGGAGAGAAAGGGAATTTATGATTTTTCAGCCAAGTGCTTTTTATTTTCAAATAATATGCTTTCTCTCTCCCTTTCTCTCTGAATTCTTCATGTAAAGTATCTTAAAATATATAAGACAGGATAATTATTGTTGTCATTATTATCAGCTTCTGTCAGCACCATTACAGGATAAAGGCCTCCAGGAGCATCACTCATGGTCTTCTACCAAATTCCCTGTTTCTCTACTGATCCCACACATGCTCCTCTTTTGCCTCCTAGCTAAGACCACATTACTTTTGCTGCTTTTGCCAGACATTAATGTCTGTTCTCAAGATGTTTGTATCTGTGCCCCTTCCAAAGGGGCATGTGGTCATTGCTATGAGATCTCTGTCTTTTCCCCCTCTGTCATCCTCATCACTTTATTTTCTTGTAAAGCCTATTGATTTAGTACATTATTTCATAAAACAAATCCTCACTAATTTTGTCTCCAGATTTGTCTCGTGGGTTATAATTTTTAACTCCATATCTAGGAGAAGACCCAAGGCTTTGAACTTGATGTCCTTACCAGAAGCACAGGCTGGTTGTGGACCTTGTGATTAAGTGACAGATTATGCTTTGTCGTGTCTTTGGTTCTTCTGAGTTGCTCCTCCTTGATGGAGGTAGTTCAGATCCTAACATGGATTCAGAGCAAGGCAGGAAATCTTCTGTATGTTCAATGATGTCCCCATTATGCGGGCCTCAGTTAAGACTCCGTAGTTGAAGTCACTCTAGACTTTCTGTTCACTCCTTCTCCCAATCAGTGAACAGGAGTAAATGTTTCTTCTGAAGATTACTTGTGATTAAGATGGGGCAGGACAAGATGTTTTTCTTTTTTAAATTTTAAAAGGCTGAGAGCCCTTTTCCAAGTCAGGAAATCTAGACATTCCACTCCCAGGGAACTCAGAAATTCTGCTGGAGAAAGAGGTCTCTGCAACTTTTCTCAAGTAGACCTCCTCAAGTCTGCAGGAGAAGAGCTCCTCTCTTTTCCTTAGTGACGACCTTGGCTTAAATGCAATCACTCTGGATTTATGCTGGTGTAAATTAGAGCGGAATTTGGCCTTATCTATTGATCAAGTGATCATTCATTTTTTTATACCGTGCATCTAAGATCCATTCTTAGACACAGGACTAGCCTATTAAAAGAAGCCTGGTAGTTCTTTGGATCTCCATTAGCTCGTCTTCTACAAAAGAACAACAACAGTATTGTTCCACATCTTTGGGATTCCCTCTTCTCTGATACCTGCTGTAAACCAGTTTGCTTTTTAAAGGCGTTTTTCCCACAAGCAATCTACAGTGACTGCACCAGATTTTCAGCTGTTGTAAGTCAGACTTGCTCTACTGAAGGCAGTTCACTCCAGATGAGTCTCTGGCCTACAGTCATTAAAAAAGAGTGCCTCATTTTATCCTATCATCACTCTCTTCTTCATATTATAGTAAGCTTCTGCTTCCTTCCAAAATACTTTGGGTCATGGTGATACCCTCCTTTCGAATGGTCTACAGGCCATGGGAAAGCCAGTCTGGCAAGCAAGCCTGCTTTTTTGAAAGCAATAATTAAAAAAAAAAAGCCTGTCAGGCTCATGAGCCTACAGAGGCCTTAATTGAAATTAATAGAATATGTGAAAGTAGAAGAAATTAGGGCAGCTGAAAAAGAAAACCCTAGGAGCAATAGGAGAGGAGATTAAAGTGGAGTAATGAGCAAATAGCCAGTGCAATATCTTAATTTTGCTGCAAACGTTTTTCCCAAATATATCAAGTCCCCCTAAACAAAGCAACAAATCTAAGGCATATGGTAGCTTCTGCACATGGATGACCATATCTACCACATTCCAGTGTTTTGTTTGGTTAGCCGTTATCCAGCAGCAGAGAAATTGCGGGAGGGAGGGCAGGGAATCTCACAGTTTACAGAGCGGGAAAATATCAATGGGGCCAAGAACCTTACAAGTACATAGGCATCTAACTACCTCTTTAGGCTCCTAAATCCACCATCTGGGTGCCACTGACATTTTCACAGCTGCTGCTAAGCTGCTGCCTAACCCTGCAGATGCCTAAGTCCCCTAGGTGCCAAAGTTCCTACTAGCCAGAATTTTCAAAGCAGTTGAAGGGCTGCTGGCACCCCATAGCCAACGAGCTGCTCAGAACTCTACCTGGAGACCTGGAATCAAGATTCTCAATCAAGGCAGGAGAATGCCTATCTCATCAGCAGGACCCAATGGTGGGGGGGTGTTTTGAACACACTTAAGACTTGACACCTATTAGAGGGCCAAAAGCAGGCTCTCAATGGCTGGATGGACAGTATAGCACCTGCACAAAAGACAAATGGGGGTACAGGCCAGGATGAGAGTGAGCATGGTATCCATGCACAAGCAGCAGAGAGAGTTTCAGCTTCTAGGACTGCTTAAGTGGCTGGCCTGGCTTGACCAGGAGAAGGTTCATGGCTGAAGATCCCGAGTGGAAGGAGGTATCTATATCTGCCTGTCAGCCAGGCACATCAGGTCAGCCATTTGAGATATCATAGAATCATAGAAGATTAAGGTTGGAAAAGACCTCAGGAGGTCAGCTGACGATCCCTTCCTTAGGGATATGTCTGCACTGTAGCTGGACAGACACACACGAGCTCGAGTAAGGGCACTGGCTCGGGCTTGCCACCCAAGAGCATTTGTGTGACTTTGTACTCAGGCAGCTAGCTGCTGACTGTGCTATCCTCAGCTACACTATTACTTTAGCACGCTAGCTCAAGCAGAGCTAGTGCAGGTCTATCTATCTGCATTCGAAAGAGTTCCATAGGTACCTAAGCCTCTCCCCTCATTATTTCACACCTGACTAGCTTAGACGGCTCCCTGATCAGCCTGCTAGCTTCTGACCATCCCTTCCTTAGGTATCTTACTCTCCCCATGTATTGCCTGGGGAGCCTGAATTCTGGACAGAGAATTCCACTGGGCACCAGGTTACCGAGGGGATAGCAGTGCTGAGTGGAGGAACACCTATTTAACTTTAATCCCAACTTATGTGAGTAAGGGTTTGCAGGACGGGCCCCTTAATATGGAGTGTAATAGGTAAGTTATTTGTATTTGTAAATTATTTGTAGCTCCTAAAGACCCTAACCAGGGTCAGGCCCCACAGTGCAAGGTGCTATACACACATAGCAGAGGACAATAGAAGACAACCCCTGCTGCAGAGAGCTTACAGTCTAAAAGATCAGACAGACAAGCGGAGACAAACAGAAAAACAACTTGCCAAATGTACAGGATGATTTCCCCTCTCCCTGTCATCCTGCCATGTCCAGCTGCCAGTGAAACTTCCTCCACTTTAGTATTTCTAAAATAGATCTTGGCTCTAGGAGCATTAATTTAGCTATGTGCACTTTTCTAGCTTGGAATTCACCCACGCTTTTCTTTGGGAGGAGTTAGTTTGCTGCTCAGTTCCCCCAGGTACCCTGGACGTAGCAATAGGTGAGCAAATGTTGGATACATCATATGTCTGTGGCTATGCTTTCAGTGCTGTGACACATCCTCACACAGTGATACCCACAGTGGATTCTGTGACTGTCAGCTGTCTATTTTGGGATTCTGCAGTGTTTATTATCTTTGCCTTTTGACCAAGCATTGCTTCAGCTCTTGGCCTCTGACAATGAGCTGGTGAGATGAGTGATCCCTGGGTTACTGAACGTACGCAAAGAAATGTGTAGACATTTGTACTGACAAGGTGGCATTGGCATCTCCAATTTAGTGCAGTCAAATGCCTGCTTGGTGTGTCTTGACTGTGCAGGTAGGCAAGAGTAGTTCCGGGGACAAGGACCCCTGTGGGCTGAGTTTACAGAAAGAATTAGTCAAAAAGCCCACTAACAGAAGTATACCCTCTTTATCAAACTTTAAAGGGAACAACTTGTTGTGAATGATGGATAAATGAAAAAAACAAACAAAAAACACCTTTCCCAGTGCTCAGAGAATACAGGCGGCAATGTATTCTCAGCTGATGTTTGCTTTCCTGTAGCAGGTGATAGGTTACTTGTTGCAGCTTGAAGAGGGCTCCTGGATAAACTGGAGTAAGCTAGCTGGAAATAATATGGAACCGTGCAGAGCCATGTCTTTGACAGCATTTCTCCCACTTTATTTGGCACAGCGCTCGGTTGCAATGGTTCTGTCTTCAGTGTATTACAGACTCACACTGTTTCCTATCACATTGTCTCTTTAAAAGTTGCACATGCAGAGACTAACTCTAATAAAATTTTTTTTACCCAAGGATGCTTACACTCTTTCTCTCTCTCTCTCTCCTCTGACAGACAGTTAGGGTAAACACATGTAAAAGGAGGACCAAGGGGTGGAGTTACTGATTCCTACTTCTCTTAGAAAGGACATGTCCTGTCAGCCGCAGAATCATTACTAGTCAGTGTTGAGCAGTCACTGTTGTGTTTGGCTGTTTGCTGAGGGTTGCAATTGTTATCTGGTAGCAGAAGGATGGTGTAACCTTGTTAAACATAAATTGTTTTACCATGGAAACTCCAGGAACAGACGGAGGACACATCAACTTTGCTTTCTATGTCAAAATATTGCTAACCAGCCCCTTTTAGTATTCCAATTAAACAATTCTCCTCTTCCCCCCCTCCACACACAACCACAACGTTAACTGTTGTTCCTTCTCTAAATTTCTTCAAGGCAGGGACTGTGTCTAAAGTGGCGTGTAAACTTACATTGCTAAAAATAATTTTAATGATTTAGGGCCTGAACCAAATTCCATTGAAACTCCCATTGACTTCTGTAAGTTTTGGACCAGAACCACATGTCCCACTGTTGTCATTACAGTTGCCAGATATAATAAAATGGGCTAGATCACAGCTGGCAGTGAGTGGGTGTGGGAACAGGTGCAAGGATCCCCTTGTGAAGCCCAACTGAGTAAAGATAGTCACAATCCTTGTTGTTGCAGTCTCTGATTTCAAAGCTCTGTGTACACTGAGAGAGACAGAGGCATAGGCACACACCCCCTTCATGTAGTTGTGTCTTACTACAGCACAACAATGCCCAGAGAAGCCCACATTTACAAATTACATAGAAAGTCTCCAAGAAAAAGAAGTTGAGGGTGCTCAGATCACCCTTTCCTCCAGTTATCTCTCAAGACCCCATTCTGCAAAAAATAAGGCACTCATGGGTCCTTGACACATGATTTTGCCGTGAATGTTGGATTCAGCATTTCCACTGTCCTCCGCATTTAGAGGACTTTGTTATAAGAGTGCTTTTCTGATAGCAGATTTTGAATGCCCATAAAGTCTTGCACTTCTATTGCCTTTATGTCTACCTACCTCTAAATATGAGTGGGTGGGAGATTATGGGCATGTGTTTGTCAGTTATGAGTTCGCGGTGACCTAAATGAAATCAACATAAACTTTTATATGATTTTTGCTGAGATTTGAGACTAGTTGCCTTAGCCAAAAACAGTGAATCAGCTTGTGATCCCAGGAACTCGTATTTAGATGCAGTAATGACATCTGTTGATATGGTAATTGCACCACTGATGAATGCCACCCTGTATGCATCTCCAAGTACATAGAGTAGAATATCTAACATTTCCCTGTTTGATCACCTCTCTCTCTTTTCCGTGAACAGTTTTTACTATTCTAGCTGCTGTTTTTCCAGAAATGGTTTCTGATGCTAAACTTAAAGAAAGGAAGCATTTATTCTGGACATTGCCAGAAAATTCTTACCAATAAAGACACTCTTGAGTAGAGGGGAGAAAATCAACTAGAGGTGGTATAGAAGCACCATCAGTGCAGATATCTGACAACAGGATAGACAAGACAATAGTGGGAATGATCTGTGGTCCAGAGTTATCTTGTAAAGTGCAACGATTCAGACCAGATAACCCAAGTTGCCATGGTCATGG
Source organism: Eretmochelys imbricata (assembly GCF_965152235.1). Classification (NCBI taxonomy): domain Eukaryota; kingdom Metazoa; phylum Chordata; order Testudines; family Cheloniidae; genus Eretmochelys; species Eretmochelys imbricata. Next base: position 94,700,595 of record NC_135580.1, read on the forward strand.
TCTACCATCAATCTGTATGGAGAATTTCCATCGATGCCAATAGGAATTCTGCACATACCTCAAGGGAGAACATGACCCAGCATAAGATGTAGCCATTTTATACAAATTATATCTTAGGTGTGCCACTGTCTTAGATCTTGCTCTTGAATTCATGCTCTTCTTTTACTTTTCAAAATTAGAACTGATTTCTTATGGGGTTTTTTAAAACCAAAAGGTACGATGCCTTATATAAAAAGAAAAGGAGGACTTGTGGCACCTTAGAGACTAACCAATTTATTTGAGCATAAGCTTTCGTGAGCATCCGATGAAGTGAGCTGTAGCTCACGAAAGGTTATGCTCAAATAAATTGGTTAGTCTCTAAGGTGCCACAAGTACTCCTTTTCTTTTTGCGAATACAGACTACGACTTTCTTTTTGCGAATACGGCTGTTACTCTGATTCCTTATATATAAATGTTGGAATAATTCTTAACAGATCAGACATTATATAGTTTAGTGATAGCTCAGAAATCACTTTTAAAAGATTTGGGGCTTTCTTTTCTCTTTTCTTTTTTTTTGCTACACTGTAAAAAAAGTGCTAAAATATATTAAATCCCTTCTCTAACAACAAATTTGTATTGCATATTAAGTTTTGTTCTGACACATGATTTACAATAGCATCAGTATAAACCCCTGTCAATAGCAATTTATAATGCAAACAACAAAAGTAATTTAGCTATGAAGTCTGTGTTGCTTTTTTAATTCCCTGTAGTTAGATGCTTATTCATTTCATGCTTTAACAGTTTGAAGCTTGCTTCTTTGTTGTATAGGTCTGAAGTTTTCTTTAGGTGCCTAGCCAGTTATTTGAATGGCAGTGGAGTAGTGGCATACTAAAAATGTCTAATTCAATTTGACCTATTAAAGAAGCAAAGGATTAGTCTAACATCTGGTTTAAAATGATAGATAAAACAAAACCAGCACCTTGATCCTCACACCTATACTTCTGTATATGAAGCTACTTTAGGTAGCTTTTTCAATCTGGTATTAACTTGTTTTACTGAGTGCATTCTATTGCAGTCCTGAGTTCCCCATTTGAAAATGTATTTGGAGAAAGAGTTTGGGAAATTCAGGCCAAACTAAGCACATCCACTTGTGAATTGGACTTTTTATATACATGTATTCCCTTTTATGAGAATATAGCTTTGTTAATGGTTCAATAATTAAAGGAGTTTTCATTTTAAAGACTTCAGTTTTTAATTGGGTGAATATTAATCACAGATTACTTCATTTCTGTTGTGATATGGAAATCACTGATGTCAGATGCATTTGTGTTCAGGTATCAGTCTATCCGCTTAATGCAAAATAACATTCTACAATTGTTTCAATTAGATACAGTCAGCCTTCAGAGCATACTGTTTATTTCATTTCCATAAATGAAGAAATTCTGTTGCTCATTTAAAAATCTCTGATTTTTACTGCCCAGAACTCTCACTCCCACCTGGAATGTGGGCAATACTTACATATACAGGTTTCAGAGTATACATATACAGTTTTCTCTCTCCTACTGAATCCTGTTAACATTTGTAGCAAAGGCAAAACCGTTCAACTCTCTTGATAAGATCACATTTGGTGAACTGATTCCTCTGCCTTAGAGAGCTGTGTCCCATTGTTTGTGGTATTCATTACCACTTGCAATGATATTATAAAATGTAAAGTAAATGGGAGTTCCTAACAGCATCAGAGGGAGGCTTTTTTCATCATACTGCAGCTGTAACCTAGACAGAGGAAGAATTTCAGCTAACTAAGGAAGAATGAGCTACCCAACTATCGGTGTTGTCTCAGGGAAGGGTAGGCTGGGATTTCCTTAAAGCAATGCTGTTTCATAACCGTCTTTACATTAAGTGTATCAACTGTTACCATTGCTTCCCACCCAATTTGAACCTCTAGGTTGTTTAACTGGGGGGGGGGGGATTAAATCGTGAGAGAAGATGCAGCGGGGAGACTTTGTATATTTTATTTGCTCCTTTGCAAAATGTGATGCAAGTTGGTGCTGAACTGGCGTGATGCCCACTTCCTGGCTAGCTTGGAGATGCAGAACAGCCCACAAAGGACAGCAGGGGCCAGCCAAAGCCCCAGCAATACCTGGGGAAGGTTGCTTCACTTGTAGCGAACCCCCCCCGGCCCCTAACCCCTTGCAGCACGGGCAGGCAGGGGGAGGTGGAATGACGCTAGACCCTTCCTTGTTGCCTCGAAACTCGGCTCCAAAGCGGCACCGTGAAGGGTCGCTGTGTTTGTTTTACTCTGAGCGCTGTTTTCTCGGTCTGCGAGGGGGGCACCGCCGGGCGAGAGGTGCAGTCCCAGCCCAAGAGGGGGATCGAGGCCGCGGGGGGCAGCTGTGCATCGGTTGGTTGGTTGGTCGGTTGGTTGGTTGGCTTGAGTCGTTCGTTTTCCGTGGCAGGCTGGTCTCTTGGATCCCCGTCTCGCTCTCCTTCGTTTCCTCTGGCTTCCCCGTCCCTCTGAGCAGCGCCCGTGTGCGTGTGTGGGTGTGTGGGTGTGTGTGTGTTTCTGCATGCAAGGGATGGGTGAGAGCTCTGTGTGTGTGTGATGTTCTGTATGTGTGGAGAGGGAAATCTCAGGGTCTGTGTGGAAGGGGAAATCTCTCTCTGTATACAGGGCAATGTGTGTGCGCGTGCCACTCCGTGTGTGTGTGTGTGTGTGTGTGTGTGTGTGTGTGTAGGGCTAGTCTGTGTCACTGACTGTATTTCCGTTGCTCTGGGTCTACAGGGGTAATAACCGCTGTGTGTGTGTGTGTGTGTGTGTGTGTTGGGGAGGGGGGGAGTCACCTCGCTGTGTGTGTCTCTCGCTGTGTTGCTCGTGTGTGTCTGTGTGTGTGTGTGTGTGTGTCTCCCCCCCCCGTGTGTGTGTGTGTGTGTGTGTGTTGGGGGAGGGGGGCAGTCACCTCGCTGTGTGTGTCTCTCGCTGTGTTGCTCCTGTGTGTGTGTGTGTGTGTGTGTCCCCGTGTGTGTGTGTCTCCCCCCCCCCGTGTGTGTGTGTGTGTGTGTGTGTTGGGGGAGGGGGGCAGTCACCTCGCTGTGTGTGTCTCTCGCTGTGTTGCTCGTGTGTGTCTGTGTGTGTGTGTGTGTGTGTGTGTGTCCCCCCGTGTGTGTGTGTGTTGGGGGAGGGGGGCAGTCACCTCGCTGTGTGTGTCTCTCGCTGTGTTGCTCCTGTGTGTGTGTGTGTGTGTGTGTGTGTGTCTCCCCCCCCCCGTGTGTGTGTCCCCCCCCCCCCCCCGTGTGTGTGTGTGTGCGCGCGCGGAGCAGCAGAAGTCCAGATCACGTAGAGACACTCGCAGAAACTGCAGAGCAGAGAGCGGCGCAGCCGGAGATGGAGCCGGGTGGCAAAGGTAAGGCAGGAAGGTGCCGCTCCGCCCGGGCTGGCAGATCCGGCGCCGGACAGCACCCCGCTCCCGGGGCCAGCGGGGACGCGTGTGTGTGTGTGTGTGTGTGTGTGTGTTCGTTTGTGTCCCGGTGTGCGGCTTTTATCGGATTTCTTGCGGAGGCTTCCCACTGCGGGAGGCGGCTGAGGGCTCCCTCCGGCAGCCTGATCCCCGGCCCGGTCGCCTCTCCCCGCAAGCCGGCGCCGGCTGCCCGGGGTCAATGGCACCAAGTTCCCCGGCGCTCGCTCGCCGCCCCGCTTTTCCGCCGGCTTCCCCTCGGGGCTGTGGGGCTGGGATGGGGGCGAGCCATGGGCCGCGGGGGAAGGGGGCTTTGCAAAGGTGCCGCCGGGGGTGGGGTGGGGGGCGTGGGGGGGGGGGGGGTTGTGCATTGTTGCAAAAGGGGGCTGGCTCCGGGGGGCGGGGGGGGGGGGAGCCGGGCTCCGCTCCCCGCCCCCCTCCCCAGCCTGCAGCCCCACACGGGGACAGGGCGCCCACGACCGAGCGCTGGAGCCGGCACCAGCCGAGCCGCTCGGCTGCGGCCACCGTGTTGCGGCAAAACATTGCGGAATCGCCCCCCCCCCCCCCCCATCGTCCCGCACCCTCCACCCCCGGCGGAGGTACCGCCCGGGGCTCGCTGCTCGGGGGAGCCCGGGGTACCAGCGTGGCCGGGGGCGGAGACCCGCACGCACCGGGCGCTGCAGACGAGCCGCGGGCAGGGAGCCGCCACAGCCGGCTGCGGGGTGGGGAGCGGCCGTGGGAAGACTCCGGAAAGCGACAGCACAGGGGGGTCGGCTCTGCCCGCTGGATCCCCACCCCCAGCTCCCCTTTCCCCCCCTCCCTCCCCCCTGGCCCAGCGCCCTCAAAATTCCCTGCCCCCCTCCAACTTCCCCCTTCTTTCCACCTCCCTCTTGCTTCCTACCTTTCCCCCGCTCCCTCTGTCCTGCACCCGCCTCCCTCGTGTCCTTCTGTCCCTCCTTTCTGCCCCCCCCCCCCCTTGGCCCTCCGCTGCCTTCCCTTCCAGCGCGATCCCCTCCTAGCTCGCATCTCGCGGCTGGCTCCTGCTTCCCCTTTCCATTCAGTGGCTCCCAGCCCTTCCAGCTCGCTTCCTCCCGGCCGAGGGGACTCGGCTGGGGCTGCTTTACAAAATCCCCACCAGCCCCTAACCCCCGAGAAAAGACAGCGGCTCCAGCTCTCGGAGTGGAAAATGGCAGCTAAAGATGACCTGGCTACAGGAGAGGGGCTCTTGCAAGCTACCTTCATGTCAGGGACCAGGGCACGTGAGCTCAGTTTCTTCCATCAAAGTTGCTGTAAGGTTTTGGTGATGTCACGCTGGCGGATTGCGACTTTGTCTTGCTCTGCCAATCAGGGTATTGGTTTTGGGACTGGGGCTGCAAGTCTGTAGATGGTCCTGACACATTCCTCTATCATTAGCATAGAGCTGGTCATCCTGATGCATGGATAGTGCATTGTCTCTCTACGCCCGCCTGAGAGTATGTTACTTACAATACGTTTAATAAGCACAGTCGGGATGTTTCTGTGTGTGTTCGTTCACTCTCTGTAGAGTGATAGTTAGATATGTAGATACCATTGTATAGAGGCACTGCGCTTTTCCCTCACATCTTTATTTGATCTATTGCCTTATCTCAACCCACATGTGTGTAACATCCTTTCCATCTCTGGCGATGTATGTACAGTAACAGAATTGTAGATAGTTCATATGAGTAAAATATTAAGCCTGCTTTGCTTATTTTACTTTGTTAGTTATGCACGTTTGTCATGTACAGGAGATATGTTATAGGCCCACATATATTTGTGTGTGTGTCTACAGGTTCACATTCTATATCTGAAATTATTTTGTGGGTTGTTGAAAAAAAAACACCTTTCATTTTACTTTACATTTGCTGTTTATAGTTTATCTGTAATACTAGCCAGGTACAGTAGCTCAGTAAAGTACAATATTAACCCAAATGACTTTTTGGAATAATGACAACTGAAAAATATTTTCTTTTCTTTTTTGTCCCTGTCTTTCTTCTTTAGATTCTGTATCTTTATTCAGGAGCATAAGGTGGCTTGCTGATCACACGAAGATGTTGCTGTGGCTCGTTCTGGTTTTGTCAACTCCAGTTTCTTCTACAAATGCAGATCCTGACATCTCGGTGGAAATTTGCAATGTTTGCTCGTGTGTGTCAGTTGAGAATGTACTGTATGTCAATTGCGAGAAGGTTGCAGTCTACCGACCAAATCAGCTCAAACCACCTTGGTCTAATTTTTACCACCTTAATTTTCAAAACAACCTACTGATCATTCTATATCCAAATACATTTCTTAATTTTACACATGCAGTGTCCCTGCAACTGGGTAACAATAAATTGCAGAACATTGAGGGAGGAGCATTCCTCGGGCTCAGTGCATTAAAACAGTTGCACTTGAACAACAATGAATTAAAGATTCTCCGAGCTGACACTTTCCTTGGCATAGAGAACTTGGAGTATCTCCAAGCTGACTACAATTTAATCAAGTATATTGAACGGGGAGCCTTCAATAAGCTTCACAAGCTGAAAGTCCTCATCCTTAATGACAATCTGATTTCATTCCTGCCCGATAATATTTTTCGATTCGCTTCTCTAACCCATCTGGATATACGAGGGAATCGAATACAGAAGCTTCCCTACATTGGAGTTCTGGAACACATTGGTCGAGTTGTCGAACTGCAGCTGGAAGATAACCCTTGGAATTGTACCTGTGATTTGTTGCCTTTGAAAGCCTGGCTGGAGAATATGCCCTATAACATTTACATTGGAGAAGCTATCTGTGAAACGCCTAGCGACTTGTATGGAAGGCTTTTAAAGGAAACTAATAAACAAGAATTATGCTCCATGGGGACAGGGAGTGATTTTGATGTGCGCATTCTGCCTCCATCCCAGTTGGAGCCTGGTTACAGCACACCTAATGGCCACACTACGCAAACGTCAATGCACAGATTAGTCACCAAGCCTCCAAAAACTACAAATCCTTCCAAGATCTCGGGGATAGTAGCAGGAAAAGCGCTCTCTAATCGCAATCTCAGTCAAATTGTGTCTTACCAGACCAGGGTACCCCCTCTAACTCCTTGCCCAAGCCCATGTATCTGCAAAACTCATCCTTCTGATTTGGGATTAAGTGTAAACTGCCAAGAAAGAAATATAGAATCATTGGCCGAACTCGTACCAAAACCTTCCAATGCCAAGAAACTGCATGTAAATGGCAATTATATTAAGGATGTGGACACCTCAGATTTCATTGACTTTGAAGGGCTGGATTTACTACATTTAGGCAGTAATCAGATTGCAGCAATCAAAGGGGCGGTTTTCCGCAACCTTACAAATTTACGGAGATTGTATCTTAATGGCAATCAGATCGAGCGGCTGAGTCCAGAAATGTTTGCTGGCCTCCACAATTTGCAATATCTGTATTTGGAATACAACGTTATCAAGGAAATTTTAGCAGGCACATTTGACTTAATGCCAAATTTGCAGTTGCTCTACTTGAACAACAATCTTCTTAGAAGTCTGCCAGCTTATGTTTTTGCTGGTGCTCCACTGGCTAGACTGAATCTGAGGAACAATCATTTCATGTATTTACCTGTAAGTGGCGTTCTTGATCAGCTAAAATCTCTTACACAAATTGATTTGGAAGGTAATCCGTGGGACTGCACGTGCGATTTAGTTGCTTTAAAACTATGGCTGGAAAAACTAAATGAAGGTATTGTGGTGAAGGAATTAAAATGTGAAACACCTGTTCAGTTTGCTAACATTGAACTGAAGTCTCTCAAAAATGAGATCTTATGTCCTAAACTTTTAAACAAGCCATCTGCTCTGTTCACTAGTCCTGTGCCTGCTGTCTCTTTTACTACACCGTTGGGTCCAATTCGAAGTCCTCCTGGTGGCCCAGTTCCGTTGTCCATTCTAATCTTAAGCATACTAGTTGTGCTTATTTTAACAGTGTTTGTTGCTTTTTGCCTTCTTGTCTTTGTGCTTCGGCGCAACAAGAAACCATCAGTAAAGCACGAAGGAATTGGGAACCAAGAGTGCAGTTCCATGCAACTGCAGCTAAGAAAGCACGACCACAAATCAAACAAAAAGGATGGACTAGGCGCAGAGGCCTTCATTCCTCAAACCATTGAGCAGATGAGCAAAAGCCACACTTGTGGCTTAAAAGAATCCGAAACAGGCTTCACATTTGCGGATCCACAAGGGCAAAAAGTCATTCTGAGAAATATTACCGACAAGGAAAAGGATTTATTGCATGTGGATACCAGAAAAAGACTTAGCACAATTGATGAACTGGATGAGTTGTTTCCTGGGAGGGATTCCAATGTATTTATTCAGAATTTTCTTGAAAGTAAAAAAGAATACAACAGCATAGGGGTCAGTGGCTTTGAAATACGTTATCCAGAGAAACAACAAGACAAAAAAATCAAGAAGTCATTAATAGGTGGTAATCATAGTAAAATTGTGGTAGAGCAAAGAAAGAGTGAATATTTTGAACTGAAAGCTAAACTTCAAGGTTCACCTGACTACCTACAAGTCCTTGAAGAACAAACAGCTTTGAATAAAATATAGGTCATGCAATCTTATTTCTTACAGAGGACATTTATTTAATGATGAAAGTGCCTTTTGTTGACTTTTAACTTCCGAATACTATATTATATTGGTAGGCATAGAGGCAGGTATATCCAAGGGTATCTGTCTGTAGCTGCATATGATTTGTCAAGTAGAGGAGATTTCCATAATAGATTTTACTACATAAAGCTGATACCCTCTGGAATCCTGTAGGGATACTGCAAACTCTATTGCCAAAGGGATGCTTTAGACACATATTACACTGAATTTAACCTCAAAAGGCATATATGTTTTGTACCTTAGATGCAAAACCTTTGTCTCCTTGTGATTTGTAAGAGCAAACACAAGAAAACTGGTACCAGTGTTTGTACCTCAGCTGGGTCCTTCATCTTGCACGTGGATTAAGTTGGTGGAACTGGAGTAATCCTTTGATTTGTGGTGTTGTCACGGCACTGTTTAAAGATTATCTGAAAAGTAAAAAGCATGCAAAGAGAGAACATTCAATAGTATGTGTAAATCGGTTACATTTATGGCCTGCATCTTGAAACCACTGGATTTATAATGTTAAATTGTGCAAATATTTGTTTAAAATATACCATGCATAACATACCTATAAAATAAATTTGACCCTTGAAGTATACCTGTCTATACATAAAATTTAAAAAAAAAAAAAAGAAAAGAAAAAAAGTGCAACCTGACTTCTGCAGCATTTGTAGTGATATGAAGAAAATACTTGATTTTAATGCAGAATCTTATGTAAGACTCAAATCCAATTAAGACTAGAGTTCCTTCTCAGTTATCTGAAACTCCTACAACCCCAAAAGGTTGACCAAACTTTTCAAAGTGCTTACTGTGTGAGCGTAGCAGAAATTATTTTTGTAAGATAATTCATATTTATGAAATACTTTGTATACTAAATAGGAAAATATGTACTCCGTAATATGTATTTAATATGCCTGACTTGTTTTCCTGATCACAATGCATTAATCATTCAGTATAAATTAAAAACAGAACAATATACCAAACAAAAACCGGTGACAAATTGTATAGAATTATCCGTGATCAGGTATAATAATAATAATAATAAAAAATGTTCTGTACTATTCTTGTGAAATTAGTATATTATTATCTTATTTCAGATTTGTTCCCAATGGTGCATTTTAAAATAGATTCATTAGTTTTTTAGTATTGTGTCTCAGGCAATTATTTGCCATCGGTTGTCTTGCTTTTCAGGGTTCTGCAGCTTAATCTAAATAGTTTTCACTACAAGTATTTACAGGCGTTAATGAATAAGGGTAATAGTTGAATTGTATATGCATCAATTTTTTGTCCCAGTTATCTATCTGACTGCTGTCAGTCAGATAATGAACCAGATCAGTAAACCATATGGCAATCATTTGTCTATCAAAGCCACATTGTAAAATGCATTTAATGGTCTTGGTTCAGTTCAGAGTATTTTGTAGTCCACATCTATAAAGAATACAAACTTGCCTTTGTGAAAACTGAATCTCAATTGATAGCAACAAATGGTCAAGATGGAAAACACCCCCTTTTTCTCACTGGGAAATGGTAACTTAAGATCACAGTAGGCATGTATTAGTAAAGCATCATACAGAAAATCTATTCTACATGCCTGATTCAGAGCCCATTCAAGACAATAGGGGCTCCTCCACTGATGTTAGTGGACTTTGGATCAGGACCTTAATCTATCTTGCTGCCATAAATTTCCCCCCACGCCTTTTAAAATCAATACATAAGTCTATCAAATTGCAACAGAAAATAAACATTAATGTTTTCATGAATTCCAAGTGGCAGCTATTACAACAAAGCCCGATAGCACTACTGTGGTTAAGGCTGTGTCAGCATTTTCCAGTCTAAACCTCTAATTTCAGGGCTTTATAACACTGCTGTAAAATTTTATTCTGGGATGATCCTTGGCATAATGCCTGGAATATTTTTTTAACAAAGTTTTTTAAAAGCATCAGCACGTCTTTATTTTAAAGAGAGAGAGAAGAAAGAGTGAGAGATATTTTCTACTTGTCATTTCAAAAGGGTTTGTTTTTGGGTTTTTTTTTTAATTTCCCCATGGTACAAAATGATTGATGGACTTTAGACTTTTTTAAATAAATAAACAACAGACTGGTTCATCTTTGAAAAAGCTGCTATTACACATGCATACTAATTTATTTAATCCAAAATGTCATCGAGATTTTCTGGATATGATTACTATGCATGCATATATTCCTGGCCTAAAAGATTCCTAATGGCGTGTTTACCCAAATCACTGCACAGGCTCTGAGGAAAGTGTTTTACTTTATTGTGTCAAGGGCCTATGGATTAAGGAATCTTAAAGATGTACTGAAATGCTAGACCATAAAGGCACCATCAGGTATCTGAGGATAATGGGTTGCTGCCTTCTACTCACTGCTACACAGCTTTGAGAATGTGTCAAGGGTCACTGAGATTTGCCAAGGCAGAGAGCCTATGGCTCATATCCTTCTGTTGAGAGATGTGAATTAAAAAGAATACACAAATCTTTAATACGTAAATGCTACATTGTGAGTGTTGTTAAAGGTGATATATTTGTGGTTGATATTGCTCAGATTTAACAGAACAACAGTTAAGTAAATCAGTTTTACTATGATTGATATGCCTCCCGCAACAACATTAATTTGGGTCCGGGCCTCTCCTCTTTCGCCTGGGGAAATCTCCCATTGACTGTTAAAGAGAAGAAGAACTTTACCATTATGCCCACACTGGACAGATCTGGCGACTCTTTTAGGTCCCCCTCCAGCAAAGCATTTAATTACATGCCCAACTTTAATCGTGTGCAATGAGAGTACTCACGAGTTTAAAAGTGAGCACAGGCTTTAGTGTGTTGCTGGATCAGGGCCTAAATGCATGGTACCATTGGCATGGACTTAAATGGGAGCAGGTGGAGGAGCATTGTTGTGTATGACACAGTTCGCCCCTGCTGTAGAACCCTTATTCACCGCGGTGATCGCTTTGCTCCCATGAGTTGTCTGACTGAATTCAACAGGGTCAATGGAATGTATGCTCACCGGTGTCAATAAGGATTGCTCAGTCTGGGCCTTACTGTGTAGGTCTCTCACTCGTGTTTTACATCCGTGGTGTAATACCTAGGCAGAGCAGCGTGAGTTAAAAAAAAGAAAAAAAAAAAAAGCTTAGGTGGGCAAACCACTATATTTCTTTGATGCTGTTGGTTTAAATGACAACCTGAATGTTAGTTTACTTCCTCCAGTGTTAAGGGACAGTGTATGTGTCTGGATAACCGTTTAGTGGAATGTTCATTCCGATCGAATGCTAGTCTATCCAGGAAAGGCACGCTTCCGTGTGGCTCAACAGACCAGGCCAGCCTTTGCATTATATTGATTTGAGTGGCCACATTGTTACAGTGGCTGCAATGACATATATGCAGCACTAAAGCAGTGAAGGTGTTAACATAATTTATTGTGTTCATTGTATTATAAGCCAAGTTTACATTTTTAATGAAATCAATAAAGTGTAATCATTTCTTTGAAAGAGAAAAACTTTGTGCAATTTTATCAGAAACCAGTCATTATAATGCAGCAATTTGAGTCCAGACGTCAACTGACATTTTACATGTAGTTTTCCAGACTGATAGTAAATAAATCTGAAAGATAATCCAAAAGGTAATTTTTAAAGCCATAAGGGTATACATTATAAAAGGCATGGCCTTGTGAATAATGTTAACAAATGTTTCAGAGTTAACAAACACATCTAGAATATCTATCTATAATATTTTTGCATGATTTGTACATTGCTATTGTATGAAATGAGCACAGTGGAATTTTTTTATTTTTATTTTTTTGTTTTATTTAATTTTATTTTGCATCCAAAGAGTTGGGAAGGAAATATAACAAGAATGTATTGATAATCGCTCTATTTTGAAATAAAGAAAACAAAATGTATTGTTTTTACCCTGCCTTGATCATGACTATTTTTAGATTAGTTTATAAGGAAAATAAAGTTAACTTATAATATCCAGTACAATGTAAAACTCAGAAAAAAATGTTTCAGCGACCTTTGTTTGCTTTCAACAAACATCAAAATATTAGGCAGAATTTATTTAAAACATTTGTATGGAAAATTAATAAAATTGTTTGGTACAATCATATTTCTGAAACTAGACTTTGTTAAATGTCAAGAACATTCTCTGTGAGTTTGTTTTCAGAAGAGAGAGAAAAGCTGTAAAGTAGTTAGACATTATTTTATATTCATAGATATTAGGGCAAATATTTTAAAATATTTATTAACGTTTATCCCACTATCCAATGTTTAAATCAAATCTGCTTTGCCTTACTCAGCCAAATAGTCTCACTGAAGTCAAATGGGACTGTCTGCATTAGTAACATGAGCAGAACGTAGCCTCTAGTCAGTTTCTGATATCTTCCACATTGAAATGCCTGGAAGAACAGTCATACAATGTCAAGGACATTTGTCTTGACCCTGATCCCCTCTCATTAATCAGTTTGTATCAGACAATTTTGCAAAGGATCAAAATTAATTTATGTTTAATTAATTCCCTACAAACATCCATCCACCTGCCTTTATTATAGTTTAGAAGCATTTGTAGATGAAAGTCAAGAAGAGACCATCAGGTAGTTTAGGCTCCAAATTTAGATTTTGTATTAAAAATGTTTTACAAAATCTTAAAAATCTTCATGTGCAACTAGATTAAACATTCCCCTGGGGTCCTAGATTAAACATGCAGCATGACAGCCGTATATGGGAATCAGAATGAGATACAGACTAAGAAATCAGGACTTAATGCAGATTATTATTTTTTCAATGTACAAGAGCAGTGAAACCTAAGAAGTGAACCAAAAGCACTAAAGGTGAAAAGTATAGGCCCAGTCATGCAGTCAATGGGAGTTCCTGCTGAGCAATAACTCGAAGCTTAAGCCCTAAAGTAGTTTTTGAAAATTATTTCATTTGTAGTTACGACAGTGTTATTAATAATATAGATACATACATTTGTTTTCTAAAAATAGAGGCTTGTTAACTTGACAGTGTATCCTTTGTATGTCTTGCATTGGCTGTACTGTATTTTTAACTGCAATGCAAATTTACTAAACACATTTTGCAGTGACTGATACTGTGCTGAAAAATAAAAATACAAAGGCAACTTTCAGGGCTAAAATCTTCTCACAGATACACTAGTGTAAATGTAGTGTATCTCCACTGACTTTACTGGAGTTTCCCCAGATTTACCTTGGTGAGCATGAGAGCAAAAATTGGTGCTGTAATTGTAAGGGCTGGACCCAACGCCCAATGAAGTCAGTAGGGAGTTTGGTCATAGTTTTTAGTCGGAACGTGATCGGTCCCGAGAATAAAGACAGCATGATCTTGCTTCTGCTGCCATTAACTCAGTCGCAAAGCTATGATTAACTTAATTAAGAGTTGTATTGAATCTAGTATGGGCTTGAGCCAATGCCTATTGAAGACAATGACAAAACTTGCATTGATTTACATGTTGTGAGACATTATATAATAACATGGATGACCAAACAGAGTGCTGTTTTTAATCCCTACATCTAGATGTAGATACCAGTAACCATATCATCCTAACCCCACTCCTCCTTCCGCAATAAATACGGGCCTGATGTAAAGATCTTTACCTTTTTTTGTGATTTTTTTTCATAGTCATTAATAATATTTAACTCTGTTTCAGATAGTGGCTGAGAGCAGTGCATTTTGAGTACTTTACTATGTGTAAAATATCAATCCTTATTCACTGACTCCAGTGCTATACTGTATTGATTTTTCAATCACTTTATATAAAGTGTGTCGTAAGTTAACACTGAGTAATTTCTCCAAGACACAAACATATATAGGGCAAGGACAAAGAGGCTCATTTTTTGTCTGAGACCCAATTTGTATTGAATATGAATAGTTCAAATATAAGTAGGCAAATCCCAATCAGCTTCAATGGAGACACTACAGTTTACACTTTCTGAGCAGCTGGTCCTATGGTCCCTGTTTATCCAAAAACAATGAGTGACTTAAGTAGAACTTTGCCAGCCTCTTGCACCAAAACAAACAAATATCTCTAAATGGCTGTCCAAGAGAGTTTCACTTCATTACTGAATCTTATGTGTTGTCCAGAAATGTGTGTCCTCCTACCTCTCAGGGTACCCTTCCACTAAACCCTCTCAGTTTTTATCTTGTTTCTATCCAGTTCTGTACCATTCCGTGTTTGTCTAGAGAATTTCCAAAGAGCCACAGGTTTCACCCACCATCAGCTTGAAAAAATAAGGCAAGTTGTAGTAGACTTGCCTCTGGGTAGTTTCAGAGGCCTGTCAGATGATGGATGGTGCAAAAAATGGTGAAAACCAAGTTATGAAAAGAAGATGGTATTAGCTTCCCTTATGGAAGATTCAGTTTGAGCCTGTGACGCCCAAACCATCATAAATTCATGATTTTTGGGCACTATGGATGTTAGGCAGGGCCAGAGTGGCAGTTCAAGATCCTCCACAGATCTTTTATTTGGAAGGGGATTTGTACTGTGGAGGGAGAAGAAGTGATCCAGCCCTTTGAGGCGGCCAAGTCAAACTACAGGCTAAATCACATCCATATGGATCTATTTATAGGATTTACTCCTAGGTTTGGTGCCATCTGTAGGTCAGGAGTACTGGACAAAGGTTTATCCTAATATTGCCTTTCTGCATCATATTCATTTCCGTATGTGGATATTATTTGTATTTGAGTACCAGGGTGAATTCAGGTTTTGTTTGCCAACATTTTGGAGCGAATGTATTTTTCAGGTGTATTCGCACTCAGAGCTGGACGTGAACCAAAGCCCTATAAATATATCTCAATGGGGAGAGTAACAAAGTGCAGAGCTTTCTGACAGGTTTTGCAGATCACTCAATGCGAGAAACTGCAGGAAACAATGTATTGTACAGCAGATTTCCTTGCTCCCTGGCAGGATTTCATAGACTGAGAGTCCCTATCGGCATGATATTTTTCTTGTCTATCATCTACAAACCACAGACACTAGATCCCAGGTTGCTGGTGGTTATTTTTTGCAGTGTGTGTTGGTTTGTACCCAAAAATAATTTTGGAGAAAAACAACTCCAGGCCCCTCCTCCCCCCCAAACCCTCATCTATAATGTTCTTTAAATAAAAACAAAACATATCAGATTTACATTTTCCAATAAGGAAATAGAAAAATACACAGTTTTGAAGAATGGCTACACTGGTGGGTAATTACCTATATTTAGAAAGTATTTTGCTAACAGAGACAAAAACAGGTAGTTGATATTGCTTATAGGTTTCATGCTTTTTCACTTCATGGGCTAAATTCTGCCCTTTGCTACAATCGTGCACCCCCTCGTAAACTAGTAGGATTGCATGGGTGCCATTGAAGGTGGTATTTATCTGCATACGTAGGTCTTCATGATCTCTCTTCATTTTGCCTTGAAATGAAATGTGAGGTGCTGAACATTCTCATGCTCTGTTGACTTCAGTGGGAGTTGAGAGCATTCAGCATCTCTCAGGATTGGTCCCTAGGGCCTGATCCTGCAACTGGGGTGAGGGGTAGCAGTGAAATCTGTGGGATTGCTTGTGTGAGTAATAGAGTAGACCTCAGTAACCTGAGTAGAGATATTTTTCAGGATTAGGCCCATTGTAAAGATGTGTTCTATCCCTTTAATGGCCAGGCTAGAGTCAGGAACCAAGACAGCCTGAGGTAATGAAGGAGGGGCCAGGCCACTTAAACAATTAAACTATATTCAGTTGTAGTGAGTGTTCTCAGGGGCCAGGAGATTAGACTTACTGGAGTCAGAGACTTTGTTTTGTGAACTTTAAGTTGAGGAGCTCTGAACCTGGGTGCTAAAGTGAGGATTATATAAACTTTTGTTACAATTGCTCCTTCCCTGAGAATTATTGCTCATTTGTTTTGTCTTCTCATCACCCAGATCCTTTTAAAGTGAATGTATTGATGCCCTAGTTGGAAGAAATTAAAGTGGGGCACACTTGCAGTCCCACACTGGGTTGCAAAGGGGTCAGAGGGAATGTGCCTTTTACACCCACAATTAATGGAAATATTCATTTTTAATACTCGCTGGGGCATGGATTCCTTCATAATTTTTGGCTTACTCAACAGTATGTTGCCTTGGATTGTGAAAGATTAGCATCGTAAGGGCCCAGTTTTGCAAACCTCCTTCTTCAAATGACATTTCTGATGTGGAGGTTGTCGACACAGTCACAGCAAAGTTGGAAAACTTCCACTCTCCTTTGGAAACCAGTCCATCTGGTGATGGTTTGAGATGTTTCTCTTTTTCTTCCTCTTCCTGATTTGCCTGAGATCTCGTCTGAGCGCATGAGTGCTGGAATTGGGTTGTTCTGCAGTCGGCGAGCAGTGTATGCAGCAAAAGATGTTATTTTCTTATACAGGTTCCCAAGTAACTGTGATCTTTTTTACAGTAATCCTTCTTATTATCACATTGTTTGTAGTTCTGGTTATCCAGCTAAGTTTTTAAGGTAGGCAGGCCTTACCGTTGGGAATAGTCCTGCTGAAGGCTGTCAGACTACACGCTGGGGAAAGAGCTACAGTACGGAGCCCAAGAGTAAGCAGTATATGGCCAATAGATATTCTCTCAAAGTACACGATGCCTTAAAAAGTAGATATAGAGCAACAACATCATGAGTAATCTACATTTCAAGACCTGTTTTGATTTGATGAAAATGTCCTTTAAATCAAAAGGAAATACTGCACAGCGAATAGTTTGAATACGCTCATATTTAAGAGCTGAGTAATGTACTTATCCTGCAGTCTTTCTGCAGGCAAACCTTCCATTTAAGCAAGGGAAGGTTTGCTTTCTGGGTAGGCTCCCCAAGGTCAGGGGAGTTTGTAGTGACTGGAGTTACAATGGTGTTATATAGTGTCATAAGTAGGCTTTTGTGATGTCCTCATGAGAATCGCCAGGTCCAGTGGCTAGAGAAATTGACACCAGGAACTCAAGGGTTCTAAGCCTGAGTTCTCACACATGCACTCCCTGTTATTTGGGAAAGACATTTAAACGCTCTTCCTCAGTGTCCCCATCTGAAAACAAGGCTAGTGAGGCTTACGCATTTAAAAGCTGCACTTCGGAGGATTCATTTGGGTTTGTAATGCAAGATGAAAGCAGTGTGTAAATGATGAGCATTATCTGCACACAAACTATTTCATAGGAGGAATAACCGGGGCACAGGAGTTTTGGGAACAGGACTGCAGCAGAAACCATTCCGCAGGTCTTCAGGACTGGCACCTTTTAACCCTGTATAATATCTCAACACACAGTCCATCTACCTGTGTTGTACACTAAGGGGAACAACCTGCCCCCCTAGGTTCAATCCAACTATACAAAAAGTTGGGGGGAAAGGGTTTCCTGTTGTAACTGTTTTTTGCGGTGCAGCTGCTATCAAATCCTGGTGCTTGTGTCTGTTTGCAGGAGATATGATTTGTTTTTTTTCTGTTTGCAAAGCTTTATGCAATGTGCAGTTTGAATTGTATGAAAAAATGTTAATGATTCTGTGAGCTATTTATTGTCCATTCTGCAATATCGTAAACCAAGTGAAAAGGTAATACCTGTCCATCTTTGGTAAGGCTCATTTGCATGTATACGGAGACATGTTTTGATCGCAAATCTTGATCAACAGATTCCTGGATAATATGCAATTGCAGTGTTTCCTATTCTCCATAACACAAGGCATTACATGTGTTTATCTGGCTGTTACATTTTTTTCTGAGGTATAATGCTGTGATTCTCAATAATACATTTAGGGAGAGGGCTTTGGCTTTTTTTTCTTTAATGTAGCAGTGATTTCGTTTTACATTTCCAGCTCATAAAGAGCAATGAACAATTCTGTGCAGGAAAAATCCACTTTGTGTAATGCACTGAAGATGGCACTGTAGTAACAAGTTCACACAGTAAATGATCAAATATGCCCATGTTTGTTGCTGGGATTTGTGGCTTGTAATTTATTTATTTAGCTCAGCAAATATAATGCCAAAGGTCAGCTTAATGTAGTAGCACCTGACACTGATACAGTTTTAATTATAGTAGCAGTGTTTCCATAATTTAGATCTATTTGCAAGGGGACTACAACTCAGCTATAAATATGTGGCTTGACTCATAGCTGATCATACAATACCTTACTAGGAAGGTGGGGTTTTTTAATCTGTTTTTCCCCCCACCCTCTTATCCTGCATTGAGATCTACCGGTGCAGGAGCCTATCCCCATGAAGCCCTATTGACACATTCACATCTGATTACAGCATCAGGACCTAAAAAATTGCCATATTTGTGTCAATTATACAAAATACCTAGAATTTAGCTAGGTATATATTAAAAAGCTTCAGTTTAAAAAAAATGAATGGGAGAAGATGTTAGAATCCATAATTTGGTGAAATGGCATTTGGGATTTGAGGGGGGAAATATAAGTCAATACTAAACTAATGAGAACTGGGTAGGGCGACAGGCCAAATCCTGCAGTCTTTAGTAATTTCTGTATCCCTTAGTCAACATTCTTGCTCAGGTCAGGTGGGAGCTTTGCCTGGGTTAGGACTGTGTGAACACTGAGTAATTGGACCCATGTGCAGTAATTATTTTTCAGAGCTCCTTTCCCTGCACATCTCCAAGCATAGCTAACTATTTAATGGGGAACTATTTTCTTTGGAGCCCAATCACCCTCGCCTTAGTCATGTGAACTCATTAGGGCTGCTTGTGTGTGCAAAGCAAGCAGGGTTTAACTTTTTATTCTTTGGAAAGATAATCCAAGATTAAAAACCTCATTTCCACAACAGACAGTAACTGTCCCGAAGGATCTAATATGGTCTGTCAGGAAGCCAATTCTATGCCTGTTTCAAAACATCCTGCTTACATGCTAGACTGCAAAAAGGAAGTCTCTCCTGTCAGTCAGTGCTCATGCACTTCTGTGATGGATTGTTCTTTTCTTTTTCTAAAGGCTATCATAGGACCGGCCAGCTGGCACATTGCTTTAATGCGCTATGCAGGAGGCCCAGATCTGATGACCAGTTATGGGGCCTGACCCACCAGCCACTGAAGTCAGTAGGCGTCCTTCCATTCATTGCCTTGTGTTTTTCCATTAGGCCTTGATGGTTGTTCCTTGTGCTGACAAGGCCTGTTGCAGAAGCAGCCCCCGCAGTGGTGGGAGGGAATGAAAACAGTATTTTGCATCACTTGGCATGACTCCTCTGATCAATTAATGAGCAGTGTGAGCCTCCCAGGATAGTCATAGCGAGTGTTCCTTAGTGGGAAGAATGATAGGCAGGGTGTGGGGAGAGATGTTACAGGAGAGATTTGCAGAGGAGATACAAGCACAGAAGCACTCCGTTGGGAAGCTGAACAGAGCTTTACTGTAGTAAGACAGTCCCCTGGTGTCACTGGTGTCTCCTTAACTCCCCTAGGCAGGGCTCTCCCTCCCTGCACAGAGCTCTTCCCAACCTGGATTGGCTTTGATCCCACTTTGGATTGGACTTTTCTTCAGGCTCAATAGTTCAACCGATGAAGATGGAAAGGCCCCGAGTCTTGTCGAAGGGCCTGTCTTCTCTACCCCCTCGCTATCCTTCAATGTATCCCGCCTTCCCAGCTCAGCTTTTTCTGGCCCATGCATTCTCATGCTTCCCAGAGTCCCTTTGCTGGTGTGCCTAAAGAACAGCTCACCCAGTGGTGTCGTCTGGAACTAGACCTCCAATTTTGTCTTTTCCATTGAACAAAAGTATCCATGTTGCCGTGTTTTAAACAATGTTCCAGGATACAACTAGCATGGCATGCTACATAAACAAACACCTTTGCCAAAAATATGGGCTCATTCTTCTCTGGGCCTGCTGGAACAGGACCCATCACACTAGCATCTAACCTCCATACTCTTACCGAACAAAAACAAAATTGAAGTCTACTTAAATTTTCCTCCAAAATGGGGCCTGATTTTGACCTTACACCAGGTAAATCAGGAGTTAACAGCACTGTCCTGAAGGAAAAAACTACGTGAGATCAAAATCAGGCTGCACGACCTTTAACCCCTTCTTAACTCTGGCAACATTTTCATTTATTCCAGTCAGCTTTTCTTAATGCATCTTACATACAACATGTGTCATGGACACAAAATATGTTTACAAAATGAACGAGATAATATGGCACAATGAAGACAGCAAACTGGCTAAGCATGCGCTGGGGTATAAGAAAGGTGGTTTGAGGCAGAATTGGAACCCTTTGTGACGCTTGCTTGCATGTAGGAAAGGCTGTTCCGCACCACGGGAATAAGCCTTTCGAAGGGAGGTTTCGGGATCTGGGGAACTGAGATTGGGGTGGAATGGAGAGTCAGTGGGTCAGGGAAACAGGGTCGATGGAACTTTGACAAAAATGGCCACCCTAATTTATACTGTATAAGGCGACAATGCCATCTTGTCAAGCTGCCTTCTCCACCTCTTCTCTACCCACTCCAGAAGGAGAAATGGTGGCTCCATTACCTAGGCTGCCGAGATTACTGAGCCACTCCTCTAGAGTGGGGAGCCGGGTCAGGTACTGTTGTACACATATGCATGTGTGCGTAGCTCTGTGTGTCTTTTCCACTGCATTTTCTTACTTTAACAGACAGCTTCACATTTTCACTTAGACCAGCTTATTAATACGACCACATCTACTGAATGTAATTTATCGGGTTTTCTTAACATAATCAGCATGTTCATGTACTTGAGTGGGCCAAAATTCAGAAGAAAAGTGGTAAAAACTGAATATTGTTTGAGAAACAAAGGACGTTTTTGGTGAAAAATAGTAAAATCCATTAACAAAGGCCCTTGTTACAGGGTATGCACTGATGTAAGCTTTCCAAGCCTTCTGTGAGGCCCTACTTGACACCTTTAATATTTAATTCTGTACTAATTAACTAATGAAAATGCTGCTGGTTGAGGGATGTGTTTGAAAGAACAGGCATATTTCTCCCTCTTCCTCTCTCTCTCTCTCTGAAAGGTATTTATAACCAGCTATCTGATGGTAAAGCTTCTTGTGAAAAAAAAAGAAGTCACGTGTAAACGTATCGTCTCATCTGAGTGAAAGATAGATATCAAACTGCCAGAATGTGTGTCATACCGAAGCAATCGTTATGATTATATTTAAACTGCCGAAAACCCCATCAACTCACAAACCAACCCCTCCACCCCTCAAACGCACCAACACTATCTCTGATGGGGGATGGGACAAAGAGACAGAGGATCCTAATTAGCGGGTGCAGAAAGGGGAGGTGACACCCCCCCGCAGCATTATTAACGTCTCCACTGGAACCTGCAGGATTCCCTGGACAGAGCTGGGGATTTTCTAATGGAGAGGGGTGGACAGGCTGGGGCGAGAGAAGGTGAGGATAGCAGAACAAACACTTTCAAGCATCATCCCCTTCAGGCCCTTATTCAGCAAAGCACTTAAGCACATTGCATCCGGGGTCCCAGTGGAGGCCAGCTATGGTCACTCAATTAGGGTGAACTGCAAAGAATGGGGCAGACAATCCCCATAAAGCTAGTGGATATTCCACTACTTAGATTTGTGAAACCAGCATTAAAACAGCTTCTTTATTACCTTACTGGTTACTCAGAAGTCCAAACAACACAGTTCCCTTAATGTGATCCAGCCTCAGGCCTCCATCCAGGTGCCCACGTCAAATATGATGAACATTTTTGTAACTCTTATTTCATCATATAATAGAAAAGATTCTACCAATCCCAGAGGATTGGACATTTATTACCCCACAGGTTAATGGATGTTTCAGATCTTATCCAAATACAGCCAATTCCTATTAACTAAACTAAACTTTATTAAAAAACAAAACAGAGAGTCTGGGTAAAAGATCAATATACATACAGACATGAGTTCAATTCATTTAGGTGCAGATTCATAGCAGAGATGGGTGAACTTTGTAGTTGCAAAGAGTTCTTTTAGAAATAGTTCATAGGTTATAGTCCAATGTCCAAATAGCATATGCAGGGCATACCAGCATAACTGGGACCTCAGTCTTGCGACTCAAACTTCCCCTGATGAAGCCTAAGCAGATCTGAGACGACAGAATCAGGACCCAAGGATCTTTTATACAATTTCATGTCTTTTGACAAGTTGGGAGTTCAAAAGTTAATTAGCATGACTTTGAAGAAGGTCCATCACCAGTACTTAGCTATAGAATTAACATAAGGCAATTTGCTTGTTCCGCCACCATTCACTGATTATTTGCTATACTTTTCAAAGAGAGATGAATACCAAGATATCCAGGGTTTACAATTCATTTAAATGCTAGGATGTTCTTTTGATCTCTGAATTATCCGAATACATAGACATGACAAAAACAAGGACTGTTGCATTGTGGACCCTACTCATACATACGTAAATACACAAAAACACAAACATTATCTCCCCACATGTCTTTTGCGGATTGTTTATTTTGCAGGCTGTTTAACCTTTTCTAGCCATGTGTCACACACATGCTTTACTTTAAGCATGTGCTTAGGTTCTTAAGAACATGCTTAAAGTTAAGCACGCGTTTAAGTGCTTTGCTGAACTGGGCCCTAACCCTGCAGGGAATCCCTGCCAAAATCAAAATGGATAGTGTCAGTGTTAACCTTGGTGCTTTTCCTATCTGAGATGGGGGACACCACTGATGGAAGCTCTGGGGGGGCAGCAGCCTGCAGGGGAGCTGTGTTCTCATACAGGCAAACGAGACTGCCTCTGCTGGAGTATATCTGAAAAAAAAAACTATCCTCCTCTTTTGCCAGCTGTCTCTAATAAACTCCAGAGGGAATGCTGGCTCATACACACTACTAATAAGTTTTTAAAGCTGTTTTTAGTAGTTATGACCATTTAAGATCACTTTCCAGGTCGGTAGTTGCAAGAGTTATAGAATATTATCATTAATACATTAGAATATGGATACACGTACTCTGCAGAGTAGATTATCTACTAGACTATTCACTAGCCCCCATCACTGTGGTACCTAAGGCCCAGATAAGAACATAAGAATGGCCATACTGGATCAGGCCAAAGGTCCATCCAGCCCATTATCCTGTCTTCCACCAGTGGCCAATGCCAGATGCTCCAGAGGGAGTGAACCTAACAGGTAATGATCAAGTGATCTCTCTCCTGCCATCCATCTCCACCCTCTGATAGAGGCTAGGGACACCATTCCTTACCCATCCTGGTTAATAGCCATTAATGGACTTCACCTCCATGAATTTATCCAGTTCACTTTTAAAACCTGTTATAGTCCTAGCCTTCACAACCTCCTCGGACAAGGGGTTCCACAGGTTGACTGTGTGCTGAGTGAAGAACTTCCTTTTATTTGTTTTAAATCTGCTACCCATTAATTTCATTTGGTGGCCCCTAGTTCTTATATTATGGGAACAAGTAAATAACTTCCTTATTCACTTTCTTCATACCACTCATGATTTTATAGTCCTCTATCATATCCCCCCTTAGTCTTCTCTTTTCCAAGCTGAAAAGTCCTAGCCTCTTTAATCTCTCCTCATATGGGACCCGTTTCAAACCCCTAATCATTTTAGTTTCCCTTCTCTGAACCTTTTCTAATGCCAGTATATCTTATTGGGGATGAGGGGACCACAGCTGTATGCAGTATTCAAGATGTGGGCATACCATGGATTGATATAAGGGCAATAAGATATTCTCCCTCTTATTCTCTATCCCTTTTTTAATGATTCCTAACATCCTGTTTGCTTTTTTGACTGCCACTGCACACTGCGTGGACGTCTTCAGAGAACTATCCACGAAGACTCCAAGATCTTTCTCCTGATTAGTTGTAGGTAAATTAGCCCCCATCATATTGTATGTATAATTGGGGTTATTTTTTCCAATGTACATTACTTTACATTTATCCACATTAAATTTCATTTCCCATTGTGTTGCCCAATCACTTAGATTTGTGAGATCTTTCTGAAGTTCTTCACAGCCTGCTTTGGTCTTAACTATCTTGAGCAGTTTAGTATCATCTGCAAACTTTGCCACCTCACTGTTTACCCCTATCTCCAGATCATATATGAATAAGTTGAATAGGATTGGTCCTAGGACTGACCCACTAGTTACCCCTCTCCATTCTGAAAATTTACCATTTATTCCTACTCTTTGTTCCCTGTCTTTAACCAGTTCTCAGTCCATGAAAGGATCTTCCCTCTTATCTCATGACAACTTAATTTATGTAAAAGCCTTTGGTGAGGGACCTTGTCAAAGACTTTCCGGAAATCTAAGTACATTGTGTCCACTGGATCCCCTTGTCCACATGTTTGTTGACCCTTTCAAAGAACTCTAATAGATTAGTAATACATGATTTCCCTTTACAGAAACCCTGTTGACTTGTGCTCAACAATTTATGTTCTTCTATGTGTCTGACAATTTTATTCTTTACTATTGTTTCAACTAATTTGCCCGATACTGACTTTAGACTTACCGGTCTGTAATTGCCAGGATCACCTCTAGAGCCCTTTTTAAATATTGGCGTTACATTAGCTATCTTCCAGTCACTGGGTACAGAAGTTGATTTAAAGGACAGGTGGTTACAAACCATAGTTAATTGTTCCGCAATTTCACATTTGAGTTCTTTCAGAACTCTTGGGTGAATGCCAGCTGGGCCCGGTGACTTGTTACTGTTCAGTTTCTCAATTAATTCCAAAACCTCCTCTTATGACACTTCAATCTGTGACAATTCCTCAGATTTGTCACTTACAAAAGATGGCTCAGGTTTGGGAACCTCCCTAACATCCTCAGCTGCGAAGACTGAAGCAAATAATTCATTTAGTTTCTCCATGATGACTTTAAGTGATCTTCAAAGATATTTAGGCATCTAACTGCCATTTATTTTCATGGGAGTTAGGCACCTAGGGCCAGAGCCTCCAAAGTATTTAGGTGCTGAGTTTAGATCTTTGCAAAATGTTATATACTTACAAAAAAAATTGCAATGGCTTATGTAACCAAATGAAACTTTTAATTATTATCCTAGAAGCACAGCTCCTACCATGCATTTTTAAGGGAAATAATTAGTAGATTCACAACTGTATGAATACTTAAAAGAATGTTTGTGAAAATATTTGAATGGTACCAATTCTGTTATCTACATCCAGGTACCCTAGTGACGAGTTTAGTCTAAGAACCTTGAAATAGAGCTAGGTCAGTGAATGAGGTGGGGGGTCCTGTGGGAAAATAGTATGTAACCATAAAGGTAAAGAAAGAAGGCTGAATTAGGGTTGAATGAGTATTTTATTTACCCTTCATTTTGATGTTCACATTATCCAAGGTAAGCCTAGATTATATATCAACATTTTCTATGTTGTTATGTGTAGGTTTAGGACCAAATTTCGGGCTGCAAAATCAAATGCTGTCTTAAAAGTAATATGACAGGGAGAGAGATTTCAGAGTTTGAGTATGAGCAACATCTCCACTGCAGAGAAAAAAATGTCATGCCTCAAATAGAAAGTTTTCCTAAGGCATATCAATGCTATGTGGTGTGTAACAGTACAGTCCCAAATCTATCATTGTCTTTTGCAGCAAAGCTGCTGTACAGATCATCTCTGATCCAAGAGAAAACATTGCAATTTGCAAAATAGGGGTACCAGGGGAAAATTCATGTCTGTGCTAAGGGCTAGCATGAAGTGCATTTTGTGGGCGTAAGTGGACTTACGTGATGCGTGGGGTTATGCTGGCCCTCTGCATGGGGGTGAAATTGACTCTAACACACTGTAGCATGTTCTGTATAGGTTTCAGAGTAACAGCCGTGTTAGTCTGTATTCGCAAAAAGAAAAGGAGTACTAGTGGCACCTTAGAGACTAACCAATTTATTTGAGCATAAGCTTTCATGAGCTACAGCTCACTTCATCGGATAGCAGACTAATATAACTTTGTAAGCAATAGAACTACCCATCCTTAGCTGTAATGAACAATGTATAAGGAACCACATCTCTCTCTCTCTCTTTTTTCCGATTATGGGGAAAGCTGGAGGAAATTTTTCAAAATTCCAGGAAAACAAAACTATTTGCTTCCAAACTTCCATTTGGCTTCAGAGGTAGATTAGTTTGCCAACACTGATATAGGATGGTTAAAAAAAACCCGATAGAAAAGTTAGCTCTTTCTATTAAATTCATGCATCTATTTAGAGAGAATGAGAGGAAAGCAGCCATGCTGTTATCTTTGAAGATGATGCAGTATCTGCTTCCCTTTGCTGCCAGATGGGAATGGGACATGCCTCCCCTTTCCTCTCTGTCCTCTTTGGGTAGGCTAGTGCTAATATTAGCACTAACTTTGAGCGTCCTTTGCATTCTCCTAAACCTCTGTGGTAGTAAAATCAAAGCATTTCCACTGTGCAGGCTGTAGAAAGTTTGGAGGGTGCATTTCTTATCAAGTGTAGATATGAACTAGCTTATACTGCCAGATAAAAACTACGCGAAAATGTTGTTAAGGCTAACTACAGCTCCATTACTTATGGGTAAAACTAAACCACTACAGGGCTGTAGAAATTATCATAAACATAAGTCAATACAGATAACATAAGTAATGGATTTGGCAGGATTCCCTGCTTTAAGTGGAAAAACTCAACTCAACCTTAACGATGGAACTGCAGTTAACACTTCCATAATATTATAGCCAGATCCTCAGCTGGTATAAATCGGTGGAGCTCAGTTGACATCACTGGATGATTTCCACAAGATGAGGATCTGGACCCCATTGTGTAATTGGAGGCCTTGTAAATTTAATGGGCTTTAGCCTCAATCTAATGTGTCTACCAAAATAAATTGTACTTGGATCTCAAGGAGGTAACAGATATCATAGTGGTGGGACGTTGATGGACTTAGATGGGGAGCTACTTATCTGTCCTGCTCTCTGTTTTAGACCTGCACATACATACTGGACCAAAAGGGTTTGTACCAGTCACATAATCTTTTACACAGTCACTAACCCCTCTTGGGGCCTTATCCACAGGCCACTGAAGTCAACTGGAGTTTCACTTTTGGTAGGCTTTAGGTCAGGCCTTTGGTGTTTACTGCTGCTGCTATATAAACTAGCTCTGAAGAAGCAGGATACAAAACTCAAAATCATTTTATAACTGTGTAACCAAGGCTCATAAGTGTGAGTAAGACCCAGTGTTTACACTGTCTACTCCAGTGTTTTGTGAAATAGAAATCACAGTATTGGGAGTACTATATCTGCAGGACATGAAAATAAAACGGCAGATTTCATTCCTCATTTATGAAATTTTACACTCACTGTCAGGGCCATGATATTCTTTGATGGCTTGGGCTTGTGTGGTTGAAATTCATGTTTAATGTCAATATGGGGGCAACAAAGCGAAAACAACCCTGGCGTACAATCATGTCATTATTCAGTACTTGTTTTTTTTTTAGTCATTGCTGGAAATAGGTCGAAATCTTTGTTAAAAGAGTAGTCTCGGAAACGCAGGCAATAACTGCTAGAGGTTTCTTTATTATAGACTCTTACCCCCAAAACACTACTGTAAAGCAAAATAAGCACATATCATTCCCGCAACCTCCTATTTGAACAAAAGTCTTAGAATACAAGATAAGCTTTTCTAAGAGTCCTTCATATTTAGCACTAGCTTTTCTGGACTTTTCCCCTCCAGCACTGTCAAACAGAACCACTAATACGGGGCTCAACACAATAATAACCTTGTCCTTGTTTCTTTTCAAATTCAAGCTGATGGTGTCACAATTTCTACTCACCATGTTGAAGTCTTAATTATTCCATTTAAAACTAGATTTAGCAAAGAATGGGCAGCCAGGGCTCAAGGCATCCTTGAGAAAAATTAAAACCACACACACACATTCATTTGGCAGAGCCCCACCAAAGCAGCTTCAGCCCTCAGATAGGATGACTAAAAATGCCCTGCAGTGGACCTAAAAGTGCCCTGCAGTGGACCTAATGGAAAGTCCACTGAGTCAATGGGAGATTTCCCACTGACATCTGTGAAGTTTGTGGCAGGCCCATAATACAAGCCTGGTCCTGATATTAATGGGAAATTTTTGTCTCAATGTGGTTCTGCTTAAAGATTTGCTTAGCAGAACCATGTTTTCATTAAAGAGCAATACTCCTCCCCTCCTCCCAATCACAGTGTAAAATACTGTGTGCCTGATTAAACAGAATGTAAAATGTAAAAACCAGAGAATGGGAGGAGAGGAAAAGCTGAACCTATAGAAACTGAAGCCACTGGCTTCCATTGATCTCAGGAGGAGCAGAAATGAGCCTGTTTCTGCTTCCGCTCAAATGGTAGGAAGCCAAATATCTGGGCCTGGTTGGCCTCCTATTGGAACAGCTGGAAGCCATTAACTTCAGTAGCTGCTGACTCAGGCCCCTGCTCAGGTCAAAATAGATTTTCAGAAAACACATGATGCAAAGTTCTGAAGACAGATATGGAAAATAGACCCATTAGGACTGCAAGAATGGGTTCTGATTCATTAATATGGGGGTTCCATGCTCTTCCCCTGTTGCTCTCTTCAGGATGTCCTCATTCAATATTTATTCAGTCCTTCTTCGGGCATATTTCCCATTGAATGCGGGAACACCATGTTAAGGTAGGATTTTCAGAATCACTCACTGTTCACCTGTCTCTTCTCCCAGTGAAGTCAAAGGGAATTTTAACACTGACTTCAATAACAGTCAAGTTAGGCCTGTGTTGAGTGTTTTTGAAAATCTCAATGTGAGTTTTTCTTTAGTTGGGACTAAACCTGAGGATATTTTTGTTTCCTTGAATACAAAGTTCCCACTGTCACATTTAAAGGCAATTGCATCTGCATTTCCCCTCTGTGGTCCAGCAAGGGCAACCGGTCTAGACTCCCGGCTCCCTAGCCATCACCTCTCATGGGTGCAGACTCTCTGCCTCCTGACTGGGTTTTTTTTCCACGCTTCACAGTTTGCTGCATACACTGTGAGTTCCCCGAGTCACACTGTCTAAGCAAGCTTGCTGTGCTTTCTCCTCGGAGGCTATATCCAGAGAAATTGCTCCTAGTTAGAAGTTACCACACAGTACTTTCTAAGCAAGTGCATTTAGTCTTAAGGGGGAAACACTACAGAACAAACATATTAAAACAATACAAGAACCTACAGACATTCTAATAAGATTAGCAGAGTTTATCCCCACATCCAACAAGCGCTCTGGCAGATGAGCAAACCCACCAAGTGATTTTTCTGTACTTACAAGTTCGTATCAGCTGTTAACTCAGAACAAGGGCACCCAGGAATTGGAGAGCTCCTCCTTCATACAGTCTGGGCCTTTGATCTTGGGACCCTAGGAACAGGTAATCATCAGACAGTCACCCTGTCTACAAAACACAGCTTCAAAGACCTTGGCTTTTTGCATACATAACTGGAGGCAGGGGGGTGAGAGCAGAGAGAAATTTGGATTCACCTCCTACAGTTGTCCTAGGAAATCCACTTCACATGTATTGTCCCATTCTTGTCTGCCACATTGATCATCCAGGCCCACAATAATGTTTAATCTTTTTATTTAATACAATGGACTCCAAACGTACTTAAACTTCATTCAATAAGGTGTTCCAAGGGCACTGCGAGGAAATTACCATATTGGCACACTCACAATACATAGCAAACATAGCATTTTCAGCTGTTTGCTTGCCAGATTCTTGAAGTCAACAGAGTTGCTGTATGTATACCGAGATGTAACTACAAACTGATATTTTTTTCCCCTGCAAAATGTGTTGATTACAAAACATTCCCCTTTTCATCATTTTCTCCCACAGACTATTTTGAGTTTTTGTCCAAAGGGAAAAGGTTGGGATCTGTTTTGGTTTTCGGCCACTGAAAAATGACCATTGTCTTTTCTAGCAGCTGCAACCTGACATTGATTTGGATTTCAGTTACTGTAAAGCAAAAGATTTCAGGAGGACAAAACAAAACAAAAACCAAGTAACTTTTGGGTTTAAACACAAACCTGAACATCTTTGACGAAAAAAAAAAAAAAAAATTAATCGAGGAGGCATTTTTCATTTTTAAAAAGTGGCCACAAGTTTTTAGTCAGCAACAACAAATTGGATACTACATTTTTTATATTTTTTAAATATCAGCTTCCCCTCATATAGTCAGCGGCATATGCCCTGTTTGAGTTGGACTGACATACTTATCTAATAAAATCTGTAAACTCCTGTACTTCTAATATTCAGGGTAGGAATAATTACAAAAAAAAACAACAACAACAACAACAAACACCTCAATTCCACAGTGATAAAGATTTGTTAGAAAAACATTGCAATTCCCACCATGTAAATAAGACGTGTCTTGATTTTTGTGAAAAAGAGCTTATTTCATAGCAGGTTTTCATTGCACCATACAGTTTAAACAGGGTAGCTTTATATAGCGTGTGACTACTGCAAGTGATGCTGCTCAAGAGCAAAGTAAATCCCACTAAATGAGCAGAGAGCTATGAGAATAGTAAGACAATTGACCACTAAGAAAGGGTAGCCTCTGATCCTGCTGTTTGCTGATTGTTGGTGCCATATTCTTATTCACAGAAAGAACATCAAGCAACACACTGTTGTTGGCATCTTGTCCGCATTACTTTTGTTTTTCCAAACAACCTATTACACCTCTTGCAGAGTGACTAGAGTCTCTATTTAGGTTCCAAATACGAATTAGACTTTATTAATTGACAGTGGTGCCTAGGAGTTCCAGCCGCATTGTGTGAAGCACTGTACATACATACATACTATATACTGTAGTATCAGAGTGGTAAGACACTGCCCTTTTGAAAAAGCAACACTTAACAAGCAAATGATTTAGGATTTTGATAAATAGCGACATTCTGCAAATTCACATTTTTCTCTTGTGTGTTATGGCCAAACGGCAGCGTGGCCCATTGTCTTGCTAGTCTCATAATACTGGATAGTATACATAAAGCCACGAGTTCCTTGAAGTAAATTAGGTGAGAACCTCAGCTCTCTTTTTAAAAAACAAAACAAAACGTATGGCTCTAACCCACACGTTGGTGGAGGAAAGCTTGGAAATGTGACCTGATCTGCATCCTGAAGTCTCAGAAACCAGACAAGAAATAAAATAATAATAATAATTCATAATAAAAAGCGGCTTGTTTTAGGTCTGATGATTTTTGAGCCAATCACATGATTTTGGGGGGAGAGGGCTGACACAGTGTTTGAATGCTGGGAGTTAGCAACAATGGAACAGTTTAAAACATTTAAAACCTGGAGGTTTATGAGCCATATTTGGCTATACCAGCTCTCCACAGTGAGTCTCATGAGGGACATTGAAAACAGCCATTCGTTGCTGGATTTCCATGGAGGCATCAAAGATAACTCTGAACCAGGAAACCTGTGTGGAACAAGAGGAGGTGAAGGTGAAGTTTGGCTGAACATTCCACAGGTCCATGTTGCTATGGAAACAATTGCCTTTGTCTTCCCTGTCTGTTTCATCTGTAGATGTTTAGAAGATCCAAGGCTTATGGTTATTAGTAGGAACCGAAGGGTATGGCAATGCAATGGGGCTACAGCAGCACAGTGGCAGCTATGCCGTTGAGGCACAGATGCTTCCTACACTGATGGAAGGTTGTTTTTTTTTCCCATCAGTGTAGGTTAAACCACCTTCCCAAGCAGCGATAGCTAGGTCCGCGGAAGAATTTTTCCACTGACCTAGCTGTAGCTACTCTAGGGGTTAGGTTGGCTTAACTACAGGACTCGGAGGTGTGAATTTTTCACACCCCACATGATATAGCTAGGGCATTTTAAGTGTAGACCAGGGCTAAAACTAAGCAGCTCAATTAAGGTTCTGTACTATGAGAACAGTGCAAACAATAACAAACTTTTTATTTCAATAATCACCCTGTTTAATGGGCAGCATGTAGGTACATCACCAGTACCAAGCTGAAAAGGCGCCTCCCAGAAAAAAAAACCCTGGTAGATATAGAATTGTACTCTTCCATTCAATTTGCTCACAACTTTCCAATGCCCTCCTTTACCCTCACAAGGGAGCCAACAGTATAAAATACTCACCCACTGTCATCCAGCATGTACTCCAGGAATATAATGTTGGTTTTACGATTGTTTGTTCCATTAATAATGTGCAAGCCTTGAGAAGTAGAGTCTTCCACTTAAACCACATTTTCTTTCACTGGCTGCAGGTTGTTTATATAAACAACTTTGTGACTGTTACCTAGGCAACCAACAGAGAAATGAATTTCATTAGATATAGATTCAAAGATTTGGGTCTGTTTTAACTCTGTGTGTGTGTCTCTCTCTCTCTCTCTCTCTGTAAAAAGTTAAGCTTGCAAAGTTTAGATGGTTGTCTTCATTATAAGAGGAAGGAAGACGAAATCAAGGGGAAAAATCATTTTTATTTGGGCTTACCTCCTTCCTGTTAGTTTCTGTTCATGTTCACGAGGTGGTAGATTGTATTGAAAAGAAATCAAATTGTTCTGCATGGAAACAAATGTGAAAAAATTCAAGTACAGTCAGCAGGAGGATGTGGAAAAGGGCAAGCACTTTTATTGTCTCCAGGGAAACACATTTATCTTTTTGTTTTTTTAAATGCTATTATGCTTGAAAATGAGTATTTTAATATAAAGCCTATGAGGCCCTTTCTGTATAATAAACTGAACCAGGAGCATATTTTGTGCTCAGTTGCACATGAACTGACCAGAATGGACGTGATATAGGCGTTAACTGCTGACACCATGTGGCCCAGTACATTTATTTTTACCCTGGACACATGTGTTGAATACACAAGTGAAGCAAAATAGGTTAAAGTGCTGTATGAACCATGTAGGTGGATGAGGCTTTGTAATTCAGGCCTAAACTTGTCCATTTCCCCGACTGTACTTATACTCATGAGAGACGCATTTAAGAATATTTTTGATTGAAACGTACACATGAGCGGTGTAGTCAAGTCACAAAGTTCAGAGACAAACTGGGATAAGCAGATGAATTGCCACAAAGTTTGGGGCTTTCAGATTTGATGGCCCAGGTCAGTCTTATATAGGGCCAAGCCCAAAATTCGAAGCATGTTGTATGTTTGAGGAAAGGATAGGGCGTTCAGATCTTATGTTGCAGTTCAGGCTCATGGCCCACCTTGATTATCACTACAAAAAGTTTCCCCCCCCGCTCTCCTGCTGATAATAGCTCACCTTACCTGATCACTCTTGTTACAGTGTGTATGGTAACATCCATTGTTTCATGTTCTCTATTTATATAAATCTCCCCACTGTATTTTCCACTGAATGCATCCCATGAAGTGAGCTTATGCTCAAATAAATTTGTTAGTCTCTAAAGTGCCACAAGTACTCCTTTTCTTTGGGGGGATACAGACTAACACGGCTGATACTCTGAAACCTAGGATTAGATGTGTAACTGTGGCCATTTTGCTCATGTTTGCAATGACCTGAAGATCTAGCAGTGGAAAGCATATTTCCCAGTGCATACTGAGGGTGAACTTGGGTGTTCCTGCACTTCCCTTTGTAGATTTGCTCGTGGCTCACCTGTTATCATCAAATGGACTTTGGATTCATGATCAATTTGAAAACAAGTGGTATAAGCATTGGTCGACCAGCGTTTTCTCCTCCTTAATTTTTATAATATCCCAACACCTCTCCTGGGAAAGCCACGGCTAAAACAATACTGTATTCATTTTTTTTTTGACTCTGTCATTCTGATAAGATTTTACAGCTAC
Source organism: Eretmochelys imbricata (assembly GCF_965152235.1). NCBI lineage: Eukaryota > Metazoa > Chordata > Testudines > Cheloniidae > Eretmochelys > Eretmochelys imbricata. Next base: position 94,734,339 of record NC_135580.1, read on the forward strand.
AGGTTGGGACAGAATATTGGCTTCTAGAATGTAGACTTAATAGCAAGATTTGTACTGAGTTCATTGGGTGTAGGATTAGGTCTTTGGAGGCCAAAGAAACCATGAAACTGTGGGGATAAAATGAAGCCTAAGAAACAGTAATCATGAGTAATTAAGTCTATCTCCAGAATGCTAGCTCTGTAGTGTATCTTCCCCTTTAATTGCTCAGCCTTCTTGACTCCTGCTCACTTGAAAATTAAGCTATCTTTGAGAGTGATTTGAATGGAATGTCTATAAGGTATGATTTTATTTTTATCAGGTTAGGATATATACTAAGTACAGATAAAAACCACTGAGCTGAGACAAATATCACAGTTAAAGATGGTTGAATTTACATTTTTCAAGGTGATTTACTCTGGTCATCCCCCCTACCCCCATTCACAATTCTCATGTTAACAGTTTGGTTTTGGTTTTTTACAGATTTATTTTGCTATTCATTATTGTTCAACCAACAATTCATGTGAATAAGTTTCAGCCTACCAGTTGATTGCCAACATGTCACCTAGAGCGTTCAGTCACTGTTCTGGAGTCACCTGATATACTTTCTGCAGCACGGTTGGAGGATTGTCATTTTTTTACAGAGGAGACTTATGATCAATGAATATGTTCCGCCCGCAAAAAAAGTGGGGGGGGGGAAAGAGCAACCTCTTCCCCTTGTGCAAAAATGAAGACCAGTCACCCCACCCCAGATACTAGTGTGAACAAAAGCCTGTTTACACAATTGCTAATAAATAGTGAATATAATGGGACACCAACCTGACTGAGCCAAATTATCATTCAGAGTTCACCAGCCATATTTGACTAGTTCTCATTACAATAATTATGGTGCCTCTCATAGTCTATCTGGCCATGTAAAATTAGACCCTACTAGGTTTTTTGGGCTGGCATAATTCAGCACAAATTATTTCATTAGCAACTGAATGAAACGGCAGTACATTTCACTTTTGTCTTGGAGTTCTAAGGAATAAATCCTCAAAACACAAACATTAGCCATGCGTGCAAAGTATCCCTATACTCCAGCAGACCAAAGTTATATAGTTGTGGCAATGCAAGGACACAAGTAAGGAAATATTTAGGATCCACAGCTGTTAATTTCATTCTCCCTCCAGACTTTCCAATGCAGCATAGTAGAAGAATATAACAGCATGCAACGTCTGTGTATCCAGTTATGTTTTGCACAGAATAGTTCTTGATTTTCACTTAGAAATGGGCTTAGCTAGAGAATGATAAGTCAGATGTTAACGAAGGTTTAATGCCCTCCAAGAAATGAACAAAGAAGCTCTGTTAGAGATGTAGATCTGGTACGTGCTAATCTTACTGAGCAACAGATCACATTGTTTTAAGTGTAAGCATACATGTGCAAAGTCCCATCTACTCTTACAAATCCTGCAGCTACATACAGGGGGAAAAAGTACTGCATACTTTTAATATATTTAATGTACATTAAAATCTGTCAGATGAAGAAATTACATTTAAACAGTAAAAAGTAATTCAATTTATCTATTGTCTCTTTATAACAGTAGCCTGTGTGCTTTACAATGAAGCAAATGGAGACTGAAACTTTAAAAATGAGGGAGAATTAACAGATAAAGCCCAGTGTAATTCAGGTATTCTTAGTCTGAGGCAAAGCAACAAATCCTGTCACCTTTACTCACAGTGAATAGGACTTTTAAATCAATAGGGCTATTTAAAGAGTAAGCCCCTGACTCAAAAACACTTCTGTGCATGCTTAGCTTTCAACATGTAACTAGTCCCACTGATGTCAGTGGAACTGCTCATATGCTTAAAGTTAAGCATGTGCATAAGAATCTGCAAATAAGGGCCAGAGGTGATACGCAGTCTAAAGGCGGCAGGAGATGGCTCTTAGCCACTGCGAATTTTTACACTTCAAACATTCAAAAAAACAAAACAAACCATAAACAATTCTTTTGGCACTGTGGATTGGAAGAGGAAGACATTTGTTTATTTGCCTTCCGACCTACCCGCCCCTGCAGAATTCAGGGTGTTCTGCACATATGTTGCCCATTGAAAAGCAGAGACTAGAGAGCAAATTGCTGTTTTTGTTTTATGCCTGAATAATTTCTTTGTAATATGAACGTATGAAAAATTAACGTTGTGTATTTGGCATGGAGCTATGTCTAGCTCTCGGTGTAGCTGTGCATTTATTTATTATTAATGTTGTTTGTATTGTGGGAGCCACACTCACAGGTTAGGACCCCAATGAAGACAAAAAGCCAGAGGACTCTTGTGCCTGCAAAATTCCCACTGAGGTAATCTATTGCAGATACTGGGCCTCAATACTTTTAGTGAGCATCATGATTTTACTGCATACCAGGCATCACCAGGTGGTTGTGTTACACTTCCAGGTTCCTTTTTATTAGCATGCGAGCAAATGCTCAGTCTTGGGAAGACATAATGTGTGGGGATTTTTTTGTTTTGTTTTTTTGGTCATTCAGAGTTTGGTTTAATGCAGTGGTTGGGGGAGAGTAAGCAGCAGGACTTTACTGGCTGCCTTGGTCTCTCAATGGAGCCAATTCTTGAGGCAGAACTGCTCCTCTGGAAATGGTGTTGGATTTCAATTTCTGAAAGAAGGAATAGCCTGAATGCTGTTTGACCATCTCTGTTCCAGGACTGGTGTATATGTGTAAATAAAATAAGTTACACTCAGACTAAGTTCTGCATTACTGGTTTCTCGTCCACTGAGAAGCCAATCTGCAAGGTCCCAAACATCTGCTTCTGCTCGACAGAGAGACCATATTGATGTCCTAATGGGGTGCTGCTGTTGGAAGTAGGGGCAACAGTATGATACAATACAAAATATCTGTTGCAGTTATAATGAAATATAAATTCTATTGTAGACCCTTTAGGGTAAGTACCATGTCTTTTATTTTCACAGTGAGGCACCTGGTACACATTTGGGCACTGTGAAATACTCAATAATAATGGCTTACAGTGGCAGAACAGCCAAAAAAGACTTTGAAAATGTAATAGCTGTTTCTGTACAGTGCAGAAAGGATTCTCAGATGTCTCTGTTGGAGCAGCAGAACACTCATCAAAACTCTGTAACATGAAATCTCTACACTGGTACTCTGGTTTCTGTTTGGTTGGTGGTTACAAATATTTCCAATACAAATGTTCAGTTTGGGGTTATTCTTATCCTATCACAGCATTTTTTCATCATGATCAGTCCTATCACATTAGCCTTCAATCTTCACAGTCACAGTAGGAAAGTCAAAGTTGTACGCAGACCCAAAATGTGTAATTGATATGAGAGTTGATATTATCAATATTTTTGTTAATTTTTCAAATAAGATTTTGTGGTATACTATCTCAAATGCTTTATGAAAGCACAGCCACATTATGTCTACTCCATTCCCTTAATCCACTTATTTGATTAAAAATAAAAAAGCAAGCAAGTTTATCTGGCTTGATATAAAACCATGCTGTTTATTGCTCTTTCAAAGATTTTAAGTCTCCCACTCTGCAGTGCCCACAGGAAAGAAGCTTTTATATTTTTGCATTAAGAAATCTTAAGCACTTCAACTTGGGAGAGCAAGACCGCTCAAGTGACTGTCTTTGGCTCTGCCCCAAATCTTGATCTGTACTGACTCTTTCCATTTTCAATTTATGCAGCATTATAACTAGTTTTGACTAGGCAGATTAAATTGCTTTGAGGTATGCATTCATAAAGCTGTTTCCTCCTGTAGTAAATTCTCCGGATACTCACTTACTAACCTTTCTGTTCCCGTGAAAAGAAGGAAGGCTGGGAAAGAGCTGTGAATATGTATCAAGTTGGAAAGTAAAATATAAACTAATATAGTCTTTAATTTAGATAGAGTGTATTTACTTCCGTGTATGGTATTTGTTTTGGAAGTTGGAAGTGTGTGTGAATGAATTCTGTAACACATGAGTATGATTCTATCTGCCAATGAGTGTGAATGAAAGGATCAGAATTTCTCTGTGTTAATGGAAAAGGAGGACTAGTGGTACCTTAGAGACGAACCAATTTATTTGCGCATAAGCTTTCGTGAGCTACAGCTCACTTCATTGGATGCATTCAGTGGAAAATACACTGAGGAGATTTACATACACACAGAACATGAAAAAATGGGTGTTATTATACACACTATAAGGGAGTGATCACTTAAGATGAGCTATTACCAGCAGGAAAGCGGGGAGGGGGGGAAGGAAACTTTTTGTAGTGATAATCAAGGTGGGCCATTTCCAGCAGTTAACAGGAATGTCTGAGGAGTGAGCTGTAGCTCACAAAAGCTTATGCTTAAATAAATTGGTTAGTCTCTAAGGCGCCACAAGTCCTCCTTTTCTTTTTGCGAATATAGACTAACACGGCTGCTGCTCTGAAATCTGTGTCAATGGAAAATCAAAGGTTTCCTCTAGCACAGTGTTGCTCAAACTGGGGTCTGCGGACCCCGGGGGGTCCTGAAGGGTACTCCAAGGGATCCATGGGCCCTGCTGATCAACTGCTCCCCCTTCGTCTATCTCCTGGAGGGTACTGATGCCAAACGAGGAGAATTTAGGCATTAAAAGTCCGGCAGGACAGCGGGACTAAGGCAGGATTCCACTCCTGGAAGTGGCCAGCATGTCCCTGGGACCCTGGAGCGGGGCGGGGGGGCAGGGAGTGGCAGGAGGTCTCCACGCGCTGCCCCCATCCAGAGTGCTGACTCCACAGCTCCCATTGGCCTAGAGTCTTGCAGCACTGACATTATATATGGTGATAAGAGAAATATGCCCATCATCACAATTAACTAACAATCTCGGGGCCAACTCTGTTGAAATCCATGGAGTCGTGTCCTCTTATCTCAGCAGGGAATTTATCCCGTTATAGGTAATGGCTGATTTGCCCACTGCCACCCCATTTAAACATCTCAGACCCTCTTTCTCAAACATCTGCTCTTCATTGCTGCATGCTCTGGTGCAGCTCTGTGAAGTAAACAACTCGTTGGGAATAGAAGAAAGATAGTTTAAGTGACCCAACAGAACCTTCCACAGAATGCGTTAGTCCAACACCAGTTATTTAGCTCACTATAGAGTGACTGGTAGAAATTCTATAACCTGTTTTATACAGGAAGTCAGACTGGATGAATTGATGGTCTCTGCTGGCCTTAAAATGTATGAATCCGTAAAAAGGCTGGATTATCTCCTGAACCTTAACCAAACCTCTCAGCTTGTCTCCTCATTCCATTGGACTTACTGCCTACCACACTTGTTTCTCCACGCTCCTCACATCCAGCCCTCACCAAAGTTCCCTAAGTGCTCTCCCTGTGAAACCGGAGCATAACGTGTCCTCTCCCCTCCCCCTCCAGTCACCACCACACCCCTGATCCTTCATCGCTTCCTTATCTGTTTTAGGAGCAGAAAGACAAAAAAGACACCACAAGCTTCAGCAGAGAACTTGAGAATGGCCTCTGACCTGCTAGTCCCTCACTTCATTGACTCCCTGATAGAAAATTACCTCATTCCAAGGACCAGGAACTCAGATGGTATAAATAGGCATAGCTCTCCTGTAGTCATGATTTATACCAGTTGATAATCTGGCACTATAAAATACACTCAACTCCACACTAAGCTTCTTTTCTCGATCCCTGATGCACTATTCACTCCTAACTTTCTGGCATTCTCCAATTTCCCATTAATGTTCTAGAAGCCTGATCAAAAGCCCAGCCTCCCACTACCTTCCATGGGTTTTGGATATGGTCCATAAGGTACATGTTATTACAAGGAAGAACACAAGTACTAAGAAATTGGTTGTGAACAGTGCACCAGGGAGAAAGCAGAGAGGATGCCAGGTTTTCAGGTGACTCCCTGTTGAGGTTGAGATAGGACGCAGCAGGTGTTAGCATAGAGGCAATCAGGGTGGGATGGAAGGAACGTATCCAACTGGAACAATGGAAGCTGGGTTCAGTGTAGGAGTGATGAACGTTCAGCCAGTTCTCATTTTGTCTTATATGGTCCACACATCCGTTAAACAGACGGGTGTTAATTGTGCAACAGAGCAAGATTCCTGAGCCTCTACACTGCACATGGGTAAGTGATGGCAGGAGACTGCCTTAAGACTGAAATCTGGCTGTGTTTCCATGGGCCGTTCCCCAAATTTTGTCATCTGTTCGTATTTTTTGTTCAGGGAGAGAAAGCACAATGCATATTTATTGTTTCATTCATCCATCTTTTGAAGCGCAAAATCAAGCACACTTTTTGTTATGGCTTCAGGCTACCATTTGCAAACTGCTGGTTATCACAGTGCACAGGTACCTAGAGGAGTTTCAATGAAATCTTGTTTTAACCCTCGAATTGTTACATGTTGCTGTCAACCCAGGGACCTACTTAATGGCTCTGTCAGAATAAATGTTAAAACATGTTTGCTTTTTAAAAATTATTTTGATTTACAGTAATACCAACACACCACAATCAAGATCAGGACTCAATGATCATCCATTCTGAAAAATACATCATAGGAGGGAGTCCCTGCCCAATGAGCTTACCGTCAAAATAGACAAGACACTCGAGGAGTGGGGAACACCAGTGGTGTGGGAACACTTTGAATAGTGGGGGTGCTGAAAGCCAGCTCCCTTACCCCTGTTGGCTGCCGCCCCGCCCCAAGCTGGGGTGGCGCGGGGCCAGCAGCAGAGCCCTGGGGCCAGCAGCCAGGACCCTGGAGTGCGGGTAGCAGCGGGCCAGGACCCCGGACATGTGGGGGCCAGCAGCTGGGCATGGGGGAGGGCGTGGCTGGGACCCGGGTGTGGAGCCAACAGCGGAGCCCCGGCTAAAACCTGGGGGCACTGTAGCACCCCCGCGCTCCTAGTTCCCATGGCTATGGTAGATACGAAGGATTATTCTCTCCTGTGGACAGATACAGAACTAAGATATAGAGAAGAGAATTGACTTTCTTAGGATCACACAGGAAGGCTGCAGTTGTGTAAGGAATTGGACCAAGAACTTCAGCCTAGTTCCTTAACACAAAACCCTCCAGTTGCTTTTTAAAATAGTTTCTACATATCATATTGCCTATTTTTGAGGCATACTGTATTTCAAAACATAAATGTAATACATCTGGCGAAGCTTAATACAAGACCAGTAGGCACAAAAGACCAGGGTTAGTTTATACAGCTCCTGGAGTTGGTGACCAGCTGGAGAGAAAGCTTCAGAACACTGAATACTGCACCTCAACGCACCCAGCTACTTCCACTTTCATTACTTCTCCCATCCAGTTTGTGCCATTTTGAATGGGCTAGTTAACTTGCAAGACAAAAAGCTGCAGCCCTCAACTGAGTAAAATGAATGAGGAAAATAAAAACCATTTTTGGGACTGGTCCTGTATCCACTCAGTCAGTGGCAAAACTTGTACTCACTTCAGCTGGAGCAGGCTCAAGTCTACCAGTGTCGCTCTTTGAGTAAGTGACAATCAGAAAAATCAATCAATCTGGAAACAGAGCACCAGATCGTCAGCACAACTACAGTCCAATTCCTCCACTCGAGTAAAACAAAGGGAGCTACCCTTCCACCAGCACAGGTGAAGCTCTGGCTGGGATAGAGCTAGCTCCATGCCTTTCACATAGGGGTGTGCCTGCATCAGGAACTGCTCCCCACTGGCATCGCAACACCTTCGGGGTACTGATATTGCTGAGGGGAATTACAGGAGGATAGGTCCATCCGTGACTATTAGCCAAGATGGTCAGAGATATGACCCCATGCGCCAAGTGATCCTAAACTGCCAACTGCCAGAAGCTGGAACTGGACAACGGGATGGATCACTTGATAATTGCCCTGGTCTGTACATTCCCTCTGAAGCAGCTGGCACTGGCGACAGTCGGAAGACAGGAAACTCAGCTAGCGTGTGACCCAGTATGACCGGTCTTATGTGCAGCATTACTGCGGCTGCTCTAACTGCAACAGGGACCGTACGCTTTGCCCCCACATGATCCTCTGCTGCTCCACTTACTGTGTATGATCAGAGCCCTGTCATTGCTAAGCACCTTGAGTCATTGGCCCCCTTTTCACTTCTCATCATGTATCTTTATTTGGCTTATTGGCTTAAGAGGAGTTTGATTCAATTAAGGTTGTCAGAATTTGGCCCCAAGCTGTTCTCAGCAACACTCCAGAAGTAAGATAAGGATGATTTCAAGAATTTCCGTTACTACCTAGAGCTTTCTGTAACGTGATTTAATATTCAAATCCCTTCCTCCATCCACAGAAAAGGAACAAAAGAAGGAAAAAGGGCATCTAGTCTCCTGCACTCATCATATTAGATTGCTGTAAAGGCCTAATCCCTCTGATTTGCATAGTAGGTGGAGAGTGTTTCGCTCAGTTACTGGAAAGGAAAAGCTCCCTCCAGAGGCAGGAAGGGTTGCTGAATGTACCTTTCTTTGTGCTATTCAGGCTCTGCTGTCTCTTGTGATGGCTGTAACTTTTATCATTGCAAATGATGGCATTCTTGTGCTATTTCTTCTTCAGGTCTTGGTCTTAAAGCTGCGCACAGCTCCTTTGACATCATCTCTTCTGAAAATATGATCAGGAGAATTAAATTAACTGCAGGGAGGGGAACCAGAAACCCATCAAAATGATGAACTGTGTATATAAGCCTTTTGTTTCAATGGTGCAGTAAGAAATAACATCTGACTCAAAACAGCCATGAAAGCCAGAGTCAGATTGGTCACATAATTGAGAAACTCTTCCCACCTTCAGAAATAAAGGGCATCACAAGGCAACGGTGCATTGCTAAGCATGCACAACACAGAACGTGACTGCAGTAGCTTTACTGCCAAGCACAAAATGACTTCGGCTTACCCCACTGGATTGTGATGCATTGAGATGGAGGATTCATGACTTTCGCCACTAAGCAAAACCCCTCTGTGTTTTCTAACTAATTTAAGGCAATAAAAACAGCTTTAAAATATCTAAAAGGTGCAGTACTGTGTTACATAATAACAATAATAACTTATATAGTATTTTCACCAGGGGAATTCATTGTAGAGCTGGGAGATAAATGAATAACTAATTTTTTTTAGTTCAGCTACAGTTCCAACCCCATCCTGTCCCTCCCCCCCAAAATTAGCTTTTGGATCAAACAGAATCTAATTTCTTTCAGACTTTTTGGTGAATTGAAAAAAACTTGTTTAGGGTTGGTTGCAGAGTGGGGAGACAAATATGGGTTGCCCCCATCCCAGGTTAGTGCGCTAATCACTAGGCTAAAGGGCATAAGGGGATTAGGTTGTTTACATTAGCATGACCTCTTCTGGCCACTTTTCCAATGTCCAAAACGATTTGTGTTGAATTCACGACTATCGGACTAAAAGTGTTGAATAAACTTGTCATCGGAAGAATCCTGTCTAGTTCTAATTCAGTGCACTATTCACAGGCATGCGGATATTGCTATCTCTACTTTGTAGAGGAGGAAATGGAGCAACACAGAGATGCAACGGCAAGAGGCCCAAGGCAAGGCAGCGTTGAGAACAGAGCCCCGCTCTAACAGGGTGATACTGCACGTGATGTCTGAAGTCCGTGGGACCACTCACATGAGTGATCTGAATGTAGCCCAGCATGTGGAATGCTGGTGTGATCGTTACCCAATAATTATCTAAGGCCCTGATCCTGTATCCAATTAAAATCGGTGGCAGAGCTTTCATTCACTTCAGGATAGCCATGCCAGGCCTTTAAAAGGTGACCTCTTCAAAATATAGTTGGAAAAATGCTCTCAATTTCTTGTGTGCTCTGAGATCCATGACTGCTAAACAACCTGAGACTTTTTCGTTCTTTGTGCCTTGCTTAATTTCACCTTTATTTAACATTATGCATCACAAAAAAATAATTTAATTTCACAATTTACATATACAAGAAATAACAGGACAGATTCTGATCTCACTTACACTGGTGTAAATGCAGATCAATTCCATTGACTTCAGACAATGTAGTCAATGAGACTAAGGGATTGATCCAATGCCAAGACATCCGTGGAAGTCTTGCCATTGATGTAAATGGACATTGAATCAGATCCAAAAAGACGAATCCGACCCATTGTAATTCAGTCTTTTATGATGTTTTCTGTACTTAGATGTTTTCTAATATTTTGACATATTTTTGGTAGGGCTATCAAGAGATTGAAAAAATGAATCACGATTAACTGTGCAGTTAAAAAAATTAATTGCAACTTAATCGTGCGATTAATCACACTGTTACACAATAATAGAATACCATTTATTTAAATATTTTTGCATGTTCTCTACATTTTCAATTGACAGTTACAATTCAGTTACAACACAGAATACAAAGTACACAGTGCTCACTTTATATTTATTTTTGATTACAAGTCTTTTCACTGTAAAAAACCCAAAAGACATAGTATTTTTCAATTCACATAATGCAAGTACTGTAGTGCAATCTCTATCATGAAAGTTGAAGTTACAAATGTGGAATTATGTATAAAAAACCTGCATTCAAAAATAAAACAACATACAATTTTAGAGCCTGCAAGTCCACTAAGTCCTGCTTCTTGTTCAGCAAATTGCTCAAACAAGTTTTTTATATTTGCAGGGGATAATGCTGCCCGCTTCTTGTTTACAATGTCACCTGAAAGTGAGAACAGGTGTTCACGTGGCACTGTTGTAGCCAATGTCACAAGATATTTATGTGCCAGATGTGCTAAAGATTCCTATATCCCTTCATGCTTCATTTCCAGGAGACATGCATCAATGCTGATGACGGGTTCTGCTCGATAACAATCCAAAGCAGTGCATGTTTATTTTCATTATATGAGTCAAATCCCACCAGTAGAAGTCTGATTTTCTTTTTTGGTGGTTCAGGTTCTGTAGTTTCCGCACTGGAGTTTTGCTCTTTTAAGACTTCTGAAAGCACGCTCCACACCTTGTCCCTTTCAGATTTGGAAGACACTTCATATTCTTAAATCTTGGGTCGAGTGCTGTAGCTATCTTTAGAAATCTCACATTGGTACCTTCTTTGCATTTTGTCAGTGCAGCAAACGTGTTCTTAAAATGAACAACATGTGCTGGGTCATCATCCGAGACTGCTATAATATGAAATATATGGCAGAATGTGGGTAAAACAGCAGGGGACATACAATTCTGTTTAATTCTGTTTAACAGTGCGATTAAAACCGCGATTAATTGTGATTAATTTTTTTGCCATTAATCAACAGCCCTAATTTTTAGTACTATATATTTGTGTTAAAACATTTCAACATTTTCTGAAGAGACTGCATTACATGGAAAAAGAAGGGAATTAGTATTATGTGTTACAAGAATACTGCACGTGATGTGTGATGCTCTGCTGGAGTCCAAAAGGATGCTGAGTCTGAGGTTTGCATATTGTTTTTTTTTTTCTTTGTTTGGCATATCTGGTTGCCACTAAAGGAATCTGCTTGTGAATGGCAGTCTGTGTTTCATTCCATAAGAGGCAAGTGCACTTTGAGTCAAGTTTCCTGGGAGACATTTGTCAGTGTCTGAAAGGCATTTCTAGAGTTGTGAGAGAGACGGTGTCTGGAATCTCAAAAATAGAAACTGAGCTGCATCAAATGTGGTATCAAGGTTTGTTTCCAATAACAGCAAGTGAATGTCATCGAGCCAAAATACAATCCTACCGGCTACAAGGTAATGGGGACTCAGGGGAAAGTTTCCAGCTCCATGCAGGAACGTCTTAATTTGATCTTCATTGGCAATGGCGATTTCCATAAATCTTTTTATAATTTGATTTACTAACTCAGGGTAAGTGAAGCAATATAATAATATGGTTCTGAGATACAAAGAGACTGTACATACAAATGAGACTGAGTGGGCTCAATCCTGAAGAGAGGGTTAGAGGAAGAGAATCTAAGCCAACTTTCTGCTCCCTCTGACTTGAGTTGGCCTAAGCTTTCCTCCAGTTGATGCCAGCTGCAGCAGTGTCATAGGGACCTTGTGCTAGCCAAGGAACAGCATGACTCCACCCCATGCCTACCCTTACCCCTAACCCTGCCACACATGCCACGATGGAATCTTCAGTTGGTCCTTTAGGGTAACTTTTCTCTTTTTCGGCCAAAGCCAGACCAAGAATCAATAATCTGGCCCTGTATTTCTCTGGTGTAGGTGGCATTTTAAGGATACAAAGCTTAACTATTTCAGCACCAACCATTATTATCTCCAAACTTTGCTTCTCTTAAAAAAAAAAAAGAGCTGGGATTTTCAAAGGAGCCAAAGGGAGATGATTGCCTAGTGACTTAGAAACCTAGGTCCTATTGAAGCTTCAGAAAATTTGACCCCTAAATCCCATTGGCATCCAGTGAGAACTGGACACCTAACTCCATAGCCTCCTTTGAAATTACAGCCTCCACTGGTGAACATTGCTCCATTAAGGAAAACCCATGCATGGCAGGTAGGTACAATTTCAGTTGCCCAGTTAGCTGGGATTTTTCAGAGTATCCTGATGGAGTTAAGTGCTCAGAGTCAATGACACTTGAGGCCCAGAACCTCAAGATTTTCAGGCTCTAAATCCCATTGATCCTGTACGGGGAGACTTTGGCAAACCAGCAAAGTGTCTGAAACCACTATGGCTTATTGCTAAAAGCAGCCAAGTCAGCAGGCTACAAATTAGCCAAGTCAGCAGGCTTAGCTTAACCAAGGCAGGAGGCGGGAGTGGGGGGTGGGGCGGGGGTTTGGGTGCCACAGAGAGGGCAGCTTGACCTCGAGTCTTTCCTGATAAGAATTGTGTTGAAGTTGCTGATACATGCATCTTAGAGGAGCAGGATGTGCCCCAGGAATGTCTATTGGGGCCTCAAGGCTGCAAACTCTGGAAACACCTACACCTGGTTAATCGATAATCAGAAGGAACCTCTCGCTTGACCATTGAAACTGCTTACTTAACAAGTTTGCTTTAAGGGACATGTCATTCTGTTACTAATGTATAAATAAGGGGAAAAAGTTTGAGGTAGTGGGACTCTTCAGGACTGGACTCTCTCTCTCTGGATGCATCTTGTGTTTCCCACAGGCAGACGGCCTGCCGCTGTGCCACTCAAGAGCCACGCTCAGCTTTGGTAATTATCAAGGGTTGGGGGTGTTTTACTAACCTGTTGCGGATGTGTGTATAGGTGCTTGAGACTAAGTAAAGTTTAGCTTTAAGTGAAAGCATTCTTGTGTTGTCCTGTTTGTACCAGCCATCTATTGGTCGGACGGCCGTGTCTCCCGATTTATTTCCTGACACCACCTTGCACAGAGTAAAAGTTACCCAGAGCTTTGGGTTGAAAGAACCCCCGGTAACAATCCAAGCTTGAATGCCTAATTGCCATAGGTTCCTTTTGAATATGTCACTCCATATATTTCTTTGCAATAAATGATAAAGAGCCTGATTCTGCTTCCCGACTTATGGTGAATTATGCCTTTCTGCACAAATAGCCCCACTAAAAGTCATAGCCCCCAAAGGGTATGTATTTCCATTTTGTTGTGCAATTGGTTTACCCTGTTTCTTTCCTAAAAGACCTAACAATACTTTTATATCCTGATGAAATGATGTTTAAAAGACCCCATGCTGTGGTAAATTTTTGACCAGGAGAAGTGGCTCTTGTGAGATTAGCATATAGTTCTTTTGGGGCCTCCTTAAAGCTTTGTCTAAGAATGCAGAAAATTCATCAGAATGATTTGCATGCATTTAGAGTAGTGCTTCTCAACCTTCTCCACAGTGTGAACCCCAGGTTGACAGCCCCAGTTTTACAAATCCCTGAGGCTAGGCATCATATTTTAAAGGGTCACTAGAGATGGATGATTCATACTGCTAGAGAAACCCAGGCACAGACAAGCACACACAACTGAAAATGAAGAAATACTCCTTTGCCACTTTTAAGTGGTATAATTAGTTCTTAATAATGATGCTTATGCAGCACCTTGCATCCAGGGAAATATGCAAATAGTAAATTACACCTTGCAAAACCCCTGTGAAGGTGAGAAGTAGGCCCTATTTTGCATATGGATAAACAGGTGATTTGCCGATGGTCCCAAAGAATATGTGCAAGAGTTGGGAAATAAACTCAGAATACAGAATTGCCAGTATGTTATCCTAACCATCACTTCAGTCTTGCCCCAAATGACTGGAAATATAAACATAGGGCTAGATCCTAAATATCATACACTGGCGAGTCCCAATAGTGCTACGTGTAGGAGTAAGTACTCACCTCTTGCACAGTCTAGTCCATAAAAAGTTTTCCATGACACTGAATTCAAACATATTTAGACACAACGAGGAGCTCTAGTTTGCTGGGATTGTTTGTCAAAAGATGATTTTTTTCAGAGTTGGAGCATCTCTGCCTGTCACTAGCTCAGACATTGCTAGCAAACACATTTTTACCTGTGATGGTCCCTGGTAAATCTTCGACAGGACTTCCTTTTCTATGATAAGCAGCTTGTAGTTGCTCCCCCAGGGATGGTGTTTTAGACTCTCCGTGTCTCATTGCTCTATAACAGCATTCATAGTGTGGTGCTTTTCCAGTGTCTCCGATGCACTTGTCAAGAATGCTGCCCAACAGCAATGCAGCAGGGGACTCCACTGTCCCTCCAGGGAATGTAGGAAGGCCAAGGTGGTGGCAGAAGCTCCATCTCTCAAAAGTAGTTTTCAATTGTGCAGTGAAAGCTGCCGCTGCAGTAATTTCGACCTCCACCAGGCAAACCTGTGTTGTAAAAGACCACTTTAAAGAATCCCCCATGTTTTCAGGCCCTTTTCCTTTTAGCTATATTAATTAGGGTTCCCAGTCAGCAAGGCATTTAAGCACATGCCTATCTCTACATACATAACTAATATCATTGGTGTCAGTGGGTCTAAGCAAGTGCTTAAGAACCTTGCTGAATCAGGGCCTACAGGATAAATGAGCCATATAACCCAGGGCACAAAGAAAATACAATGGAACCTGTCTTAAGCAACCACCTTGAAGATTACCAAAAATCAGGAAAAGGGACTGAAATAGATATTGTGCTTTTTAAAAATGATTGAAAAAATCATTGTGGTTGGTTTCCAGAACTCTCATAATATTTGTCTTCAAAGAATACACAAATTAGTAGAAGTGATTACACGTAAAACGGCTCATTGCCATTTATGGAAGTAGTAATATAACATACCACAGCAATTAAGACCCCAGGAAGGTCGGAAAAGGATAGTATGAATAACTAGGCATAAAGAAAGAATATGTCATTTGATGTCAGAGTTTCAAAACTGATATATATATATATATATATATATATATATATATATCAAAACTTTATATATATGTATATATAGTGAGAGATAGCTCTATATTAGTGAAGTCAGCGTTCATGAAAGATACTTGATTAACATCCCCTAAGATGGAAATCCTCAATTTATACACTGAAAACCTACAGCATTGGCAGCAGCAGTGCAAGCATTCTTCATGCTACCGACTGATGTGCCCCAGCTCCATTCGACCCTGATACACCAAAGCACTTAAGTGCATGCTTAACTTTAAACACATGATGAATCCCATGGAGGTCAAGGGGACTATTTATGTGCTTAAACCTGAGCAGGTGCCTAAGTGCTTTGCTGCATCCTGGCCCTGCAGAAGGATCAGGCTGGGGCGGGTTGGAGGGTGAGTCACTCTCCATGTCCAGTCAGTCCTTGACCTCGCCCCTGGAGACTGTGAACAAAGGATCCAGTTGTGATGGGGGTTTCTGAGATCACCAGGAAGTTGTCCTGTGTGAAATTAGACCAACAAGTCATTTCACGTAAGCCAGCTATCAGATGGTAGCAACAACTTTTGAGTTAACCGAGGCCAGCTTCAAAACGAAAACCTAGAGGTAAGAGATTCTACATATGGTGCTATTGACAATTCATTCTAGTGCTCCCTGGCAATCTTCAGCCACTTCCTCACCAATGACAGTGGTGTTCATGAATTATGGAAAGAAACTGAGTACCTGTAACTTCACAAGGGGATATGGACCAGCCTTGGCATTGCTTGGGGTTTCACAGGAGGATAACTTTAATATCCAGTAGTGAAGAAAATGTGAGTATGTGTCCAGCTGTGTTCTCTACAAACTTTGAGCCAGATCCTAGCTGCTGTAAATTCGCAGAGTTCATTGCAGTTATGCTGATTTACACCATCTGAGGTTGTGGCTTGTTCTGTTAAAGACTTCCAACATGTCTAAAATCTCTGGAAATAAATCTCAAATTTCAATGCTAATTTGCTAGAGAAAAACAACAGAGAGCTCATAAATTAAAAGTAAAGATGGCGAAACCAGAATATTTAAAGACACTTTTCTTCTTTTTTAAAAGTTAGCTGTTAGAACACAAAACAAGAACTTGCTATGGATTGGTGTTTTCAAATGACACCTATGGGGCAGCAGTCTCAATTTCCACCAATAAACTGATATTGCAAGACAAATACACTATTGATCAAAGTATTTTTGCCCAAATACTGTCTTGTTGAAAACTTTAAAATCAACTGAGGCATTTTCCACTTCTATTAATATTCATGCAAGTGAGAAATCATAAAACAAGTCAATGACATCATTAAATTGAACACCAATAAGATCTACTGAAATGAAAAGTAAATATTGAACAAGCTTAAGTTTTTCATTTCCAGTGGCTAAAAACAATACTAAATCATAAATATAAAGCAAAGTATGGAAATGTGTCAACTAAATTGAAGGCACAACTCTGAATAAATCATAACTGCTTGTCCAATGTTAGTTTCAAAAGGTACTGTTGAGTTGAAAAGAAGAAAAACAGCCTAATCAGCAACTGCTTATAACTCATGCTTCCATGAGCTTTTTAGTGCCTGGGACAACACTTTTTTTCTTTTCTTTTTTTTACAAGGAGAAGGGATATTTATAACTTTTTTCGATTGGTTAAATTTTCATGTGAAAAAGAAATAAAATTGAACATACGGCCTTCTTTAAAGTTCTACTTCAGGTTCACAAGAAGAAAGTAAAAGTTAAGAGTAGATAAAAATGTAGGGCTCAATACAACAAAGACTATAAGCATAACCGTATACATCTTAGTACTCCTCACTATATAAAGTTATGCACCTGCTTTAAGTCTTTACAGGGTCAGCTTCTTCTTTTGTATGAGTCAAAAGCCATTCTTTCATGGAAAACTGACAAATAAACTAATTTAAGTCTCTGTCTTCAAAAGCCAGTCTCAGCTTTATTTTTCTAATTAGCAAGACAGATTTTTATATGGTTAAAGCAAATGAGCTGTCTGTCAGAATCAAGGATATTGTGTGGTCCCTGTCATCTGTCAAATGTAATCAAGGGCTTTGTCTTTGGCATTATCACTAGGCAGGTGTTTGTAGACAACGAATCCCCAAAACATTCCTTTTATGTGTAAAAAACTTTACAATTACACAGATGTTCATTGCATTACTACCATTACATAACACTTTTAAGAATTAATTTTAAGAAGTAAACTTACCTGCCTTGATGCCATCAAATATTTGTAAACAAAACAGATTAATATCTGAAATCACAATATTTAGCAAATCCTATCAGGTAGTTTAATTGAAAGAAATATAAATGAGGTTATTTTTTATTCTTAGCAGTTACTCCTCATTAACATTTAATGCACTGTAATAGTGTGGGTTTGTTGCCTCTTCTACTAAAAAAATCCAGCTTTTTTTAGGTTCACTTTGGAGAGCTTCCTTATAGCTGCTTCCACATCACCAGGGCTATGACCTATCTCCCTTTTCTTTTCAACCTGTCAGCTAATCCGTAGCATTAGCAAACCACTGGGATGTGTTTGCTATATAGAGGCTGTTTTTAGTGCACGATTATGCCAACAACACAACGAATTCACCACTGACACAAAAGTGTCAGTCAGAAAAAGTTCAGTCACTATATAGGCTACATATTTAAGATGTGGGAAATAATTGTCCTGCTCTCCTTGGCACTGGTGAGGCCTCAGCTGTAGTACTGTGTCCAATTCTGGGCGCCACACTTTAGGAAAGTTATGGCTCAACTGGCAAGAGCCCAGAGGAGAGAGACAAAAATGATTAAAGGTGTAGGAACTAGGGCTGTCGATTAACGGCAATTAATTCATGCGATTAACTCAACAATTAATTGATATTAAAAAAATTAATTGTGATTAATCACAGTTTTAATTGCACTGTTAAACAATAGAATACCAACTGACATTTATTACATATTTTGGATGTTTTTCTAAATTTTCATATATATTGATTTCAATTACAACACAGAATACAAAGAGTACACTGCTCACTTTATATTATTATTTTTATTACAAATATTTGCACTGTAAAAATGATAAAAGAAACCCCATTTTTCAATTCATCTCATGCAAGTACTGTAGTGCAAGCTCTTTATTGTGAAAATGCAATTTACAAAAAAAAATTGTTACATAACTGCACTCAAAACCAAAACAATGCAAAACTTTAGAGCCCACAAGTCCACTCAGTCCTACTTCTCGTTCAACCAATCACTAAGACAAACAAGTTTGTTTACATTTATGGGAGATAATGCTGCCCACTTCTTACTTACAATGTCACCAGAAAGTGAGAACAGGGATTCGCACGAAACTTTTGTAGCTGGCATTGCAAGGTATCTACGTGCCAGATATGCTAAACATTTGTACCCCCCTTCATGCTTCGGCCACCATTCCAGAGGACATGCTTTCATGCTGATGATGCTTGTTAAAAAATATGTTAAATTTGTGACTGAACTCCGTGGGGGAGAATTGCATGTCTCCGGCTCTATTTTACTCACATTCTGCCACATATTTCATGTTATAGTAGTCTCGGATGATGATTCAGCACATGTTCATTTTAAGAGCACTTTTGCTGCAGATTTGACAAAACGCAAAGAAGGTACCAATGTGAAATTTGTAAAGATAGCTCCAGCACTCAACCCAAGGTTTAAGAATCTGAAGTATCTTCCAAAATCTAAGAGGGACACGGTGTGGAGCATGCTTTCAGAAGTCTTAAAAGAGCAAAACTCCAATGCAGAAACTACAGAACCTGAACCACCAACAAAGAAAATCAACCTTCTGCTGGTGGCATCTGACTCAGATGATGTGTCGGTCCACACTGCTTTGGACTGTTATCAAGCAGAACTCGTCATCAGCATGGATGCTTGCACAAAGGGACATATGAATCTTTTGAGCATCTGGCATGTAAATATCTTGTGATACCTGCTACAACAGTGCCACGTGAACACCTGTTCTCACATTCAGGTGACACTGTGAACAAGAAACGGGCAGCATTATCTCCTGCAAATGTAAACAGACTTGTTTGTCTGAGCGATTGGCTGAACAAGAAATAAGTCTGAATGGACTTGTAGGCTCTAAAGTTTTATATTGTTTTATTTTTGAATGCAATTATTTTTGTACATAATTCTACATTTGTAAGTTCAACTTTCATGATAAGGAGATTGCGCTACAGTACTTATATTAGGCGAATTGAAAATACTATTTATTTTGTTTTTTACAATGCAAATATTTGTAATAAAAATAAATACAAAGTGAGCACTGTACACTTCGTATTCTGTGTTATAACTTAAATCAAAATATTTGAAAATGTGGAAAACATCCAACAATCTTTAAATGAATGGTATTCTATTATTAACAGTGTGATTAAGCACACAATTTTTTAATTGTTTGACAGCCTTAATTGAAACCTGACCTATGAGGTAAGATTTAAAACACTGGACATTTTTAATTTTGATAAAAGAAAGACTGAGAAGGGACCTGATAATAGTCCTCAAATATGTTAAAGATTGTTATAAAGAAGATGGTGATCAGTTGTGCTCCATGTCCACTGAAGGTAGGAGAAAAAGTAATGGGGTTAATTTGCAGCAAGGGAGAGTTAAATTAGGGAAAAAATTCTAACTAGAAAGATAGTTAAGTTCTGGAATAGGCTTCCAAGGGAAGTTATGGAATCCCCATCATTGGAGGTTTTTAAGAACATGTGCCAGGGATGGTCTAGGTTTACTTGGTCCTGCCTCAGTGTAGGGGGCTGGATTTGAAAACCTCTCAAAGTGCCTTCCAGCCCTACATTCCTATGATTCTATGTCTAGCAGGAGCAATTCTAATATCAACAAATTCTCAAATCCATTAACTCAAATTCTGTTGTGAATTTTCACATGGGGGGAGTATCAGCCAGTGCAAGGGCATAACAATAAGAAACCCCCTACACTTACACCCCAGTACAGGCTACCTTGGGTCTAGGTGTGTAGGAGTAAGGGCTACTTACCTGCCTACTCTCTCCCTGGAAGAGGTGAGAAGGAAGTGGATGGAGCATTGGCAGAGTGAGTGGTGGGGGGAGGAGTTGTGATTTGCTGATGGTGGAGGGCAGCAGTAAAGTACTACCCTGTATGCGAAAAGAAGAAGTAGGGAGGGAGGATGACTCAGAAACCACCTTGCTGGAAAATTTCCATCAGCAAAATGGAAATTAAATGTATTGTTTCAACCTGAAGTGGAATATTTTAGTATTTGAATCGACCTGAAGTACTTTGTGTAATCCTCTCAGGAATGAGCTAGGGAGGAGAGGGAGGAAGAGAGCCCCATCTTAGTTCCAGTAGACGGCGTATATAAGTAGACCACCATGGGTTGGGGGGAAAGGGCATGACTGAGATGTTGAACTTGTTTTACATAATCTTATTTTGAAGAAATAAAACTAAATCCCTGAAGAAATGGGACTGAAATCCTGTGGCTGGGAAGTGTTCTTTGGGGACCAGCCTCACGAGTTATGGTCCCTACACCCTCACACAAACAAAATCTACCTATAATGGTCTTGGTCCCTAATACTCCTGATCCCTTCTATTAATGGGTTTGTATCCTGTACCTAAAGAGAAGATGGAATAAGGTATAAATGATAGACCATCTGAAGGGAAACACCCTTCACAAAATTTAATAATATCACTTTTTCCTCTTGAAAAACATGTGTGCATCCAAAATATTTGAAGTTTGCAGTAACTCTCAAAGACACATTCCTTTGAGAAGTGGTCCCCTTGTGTATCTGCACCATACAATGTGGAATTATTTGTTGAATCTGTACTGCAGCTGAAATTAAGAAACATTTGTGCACACTCAGCATGAAGGAGATTCTTGTTACAATATATTTAAGGCTATTGCCATGCTAAGAACCAATACTGATATGTTACATGCACTGATGCTTTTCTCTGCGAGTAATATAGTCTGTTACTAAACTGTGTACTTCACTGGAAACAAGGATGCATTGGACAAAACTGAAACAAAAAAAGTGTATGTATTGGCAATGACAGTGAGCCAAGAGATCATGTACTGGAAGAAAATAGCCAGTTTAAACACGGTTCGCTGAGAGCAGAGGAAACTGCACGGGTGAAAATCACAGTCTGCTTACAGCATGCAGGACTAGAATATAAATCACTGAATGAAAAATGATCAAGCCGAGATTTTCAAAGCTGCTTCCGGGAATTGGATGTCACATTCCCATTAATTTTAGTGGGAACTGGGCATCAGTTTCCTCAGGGAACTTTGGAAATCTCAGTCTAAATGTCAGTTATTCAGACGGAAAATATAGGGTGAATTCTTAGCACTCTTGCTGTGTTATTGGATGCTGTCAGTTGTAGCACTTCAGTTGAATTTAAAATGATACTTTCAACCTAGCTCCCATGTGGTCTGTTTTTACAGGCACAATTCTGCGTCTATATTCACATTTTTGCCTGTAGGATTAAGCTGCAGGTGCAAATATTAGTAGTTACACATCTGGCTTTCTGGATTCAAATTATTATTAGATTTCTCATTACTAATATTTAAATGCATTCAATTTGCTGTGGAGTCATTTTATTATGGACACAAATATCCACCTGCAGAACCAAAGGCCCTGCATGTCTATCTGCACATAGACAGCTAGTGAGAGCGAGTGTGAATGCGTTCGGAGAGTTATTTACTCTGTCTCAGGCAGTTGTCTTAATATTTTATGCCAGTGGCTCTCAACCTTTCCAGACTACTGTACCCCTTCCACGAGTCTGCTTTGTAAGTTTCGCCTAAAAAACTACTTGCTTACAAAATCAGACATAAAAATACAAAAGTGTCACAGCACGCTGTTACTGAAAAATTGCCGACTTTCTTTACATTTACCATCTAATTATAAAATAAATCAATTGGAATATAAACATTGTACTTACATTTCATTGTATAGTATATAGAACAGTATAAACAAGTCATTATCTGTATGAAATTTTAGTTTGTACTGACTTCGCTAGTGCTTTTCATGCAGTCTGTTGTAAAACTAGGCAAATATTTAGATGAGTTGATTTACCTCCTGGCAGACATCTGCATACCCCCAGGGGTATGCATACCGTGGGTCGAGAACCACTGTTTTATGCCATCCCCTGCCCAGTATGTGTCCTTTATATGACACATATTTTTGTACTATTTCAGAAACATATTAGGGAGGTTTTACAAACATTATTGGTACATTTTTAGTCTTATGCCTACCTATAAAGGTGCCTTCCTCACCTCCAAACTCCCATAGGGGTGAAATCCATTTCTCACACAGCAAAATTTGCAACTACTTGTGCTTTCAGGGCTGTATCTGGATGCAAGCATTACCCTAATTTGGCCAGCATGTCAGTATTCTAAGGTTTGAACATCCATAAGCAATGATTATCAACGTTCTGGAGTTTATAAGCCCCATAGGGTGCCATGCTGGTGGTACTACAGGACTAGGGGAAAGAGGGACCAGACCTATTGCCTGAGACATTCCTCTGCAATGAGGAACTGCAATAGTGAAGGTAGAGGGAAAGTTGTTTCATTGTGCTAAGTTCTGGAACTATGGCTACTCTATCATTCCCAGCTGTGGCAAAGAACAGGGACAATGAGCCTGACCAAAAAGCCAATTGAAATTTGGGAGACTTTCTGTGGAATTCTGCTCAGAGCCAAATATAATTTTTAAGCAGCTCATTTTTTTAAATTCTGCCCAGATTTATTGACTGGATCCTCCACTGATACACATTGATGCAGACTCAGAGACATCAATGGAACGACACTGATTTACACCAGCTAAGGGTCTGGCCCCGCAGTTTAATCTAAATTAGAAACGCTAAATTCCCTGTGATTTTAATATTAGGGAAAAGAACGGGTTAAAAAATACTTTACTCAGTAACCCAAACGTGTTTCGAAGGCAGACTGTTGTAGATCCTCGAGAAAGAGGATTGTTCTTTTTGTGGCCCCTTAATTATTTATGACTGAGTGATTTATGGATTTTAAGCTGTGGTTTGCTTTTGATTATTCTTTTTTTTTTCACCTTTGCTATTTTTTCCACTTCCCTAATCTAAATGTAACACTCTCTTTACTATTGATCCGGAGCCTGTTTCTGTGGCAAGCCATGTCATTTGTCAATGTTTCCACTGGTTGGCACGCTTCAGTTATTGGCATTGATTACCATGAATAATTTATGACTATGGGCTTTTAATCTGTCATTGATCGGAACCATCTTTTCTCAGAATGAATGGAGCGCTCCTGAGACTTGCCGGATTGACAGGCCCGGATAGACGTCTTCTATTTAGCCACAAAATGGATATGGCAGAAATAGCAGCAATTGAAGCTTTCACATGCTCCTCTACCAGTATGCCTTCGACCTGGGTTTTGACCATTTTTTAAAGGGAAAGCGTCTTCCAGGCTCTAGGACTGACACTTCTGTTGATAAAGGAAAGGAGCTCTCTAGTTGTAACGTGATCAGCTATGGATTGAGGCCATTACCTCATTTCCCAGCCTTTACGTGCTAATGGCTTTCATTCACTACTGATCTTGGTGGGATGTGAACTAGTGACATAGCAGTATAAAATTCCTTACCCTATTAATAATTCCATTTCTTAGCCAATTCTCCTGATTGCTTCATGCTCACAAGTAGATGCATTATGGAGAAAGTAATATATATGCTTTACTCAGGTGACTATGAATGCAGATGTTGTGGGAACCTCTGGAAGATTCAGAAGTCCCTGAGCAGGCAGTGCAGGTATTCATGTACCTATGTCATTACTAGTATATATACCATCTACAGTAACCTACCAGGTCAACGTGCCCATTAGGTGGAGGATCAAGGGAGCAGGTAGATGTGTTATGTGAAGTTCTCCTTGCCCTATCCCAGCACAGTTCAGCTAGACCCCAGGTCTCCTCTGCTTTCTACATTGGCTTTCCCATAGAAATCAAGTCCAAGGCGTCAGGGCTAGATCCACAAAAGGACTTAATTACAGGTTTCAGAGTAACAGCCGTGTTAGTCTGCATTCGCAAAAAGAAAAGGAGTACTTGTGGCACCTTAGAGACTAACGAATTTATTTGAGCATGAGCTTTCGTGAGCTACAGCTCACTTCATCAGATGCATACCATGGAAACTGCAGCAGACTTTATATATACACAGGGAATATGAAACAATACCTCCTCCCACCCCACTGTCCTGCTGGTAATAGCTTATCTAAAAGCCATTTCCAGCACAAATCCAGGTTTTCTCACCCTCCACCCCCCCACACAAATTCACTCTCCTGCTGGTGATAGCCCATCCAAAGTGACAACTCTTTACACAATGTGCATGATAATGAAGTTAGGCCATTTCCTGCACAAATCCAGGTTCTCTCACTCCCTCACCCCCCTCCAAAAACCCACCCCCATACACACACAAACTCACTCTCCTGCTGGTAATAGCTCATCCAAACTGGCCACTCTCCAAGTTTAAATCCAAGTTAAACCAGAACATCGGGGGGGGGGGGGGGTAGGAAAAAACAAGAGGAAATAGGCTACCTTGCATAATGACTTAGCCACTCCCAGTCTCTATTTAAGCCTAAATTAATAGTATCCAATTTGCAAATGAATTCCAATTCAGCAGTTTCTCGCTGGAGTCTGGATTTGAAGTTTTTTTGTTTTAAGATAGCGACCTTCATGTCTGTGATTGCGTGACCAGAGAGATTGAAGTGTTCCCCGACTGGTTTATGAATGTTATAATTCTTGACATCTGATTTGTGTCCATTTATTCTTTTACGTAGAGACTGTCCAGTTTGACCAATGTACATGGCAGAGGGGCATTGCTGGCACATGATGGCATAAATCACATTGGTGGATGTGCAGGTGAACGAGCCTCTGATAGTGTGGCTGATGTTATTAGGCCCTGTGATGGTGTCCCCTGAATAGATATGTGGGCACAATTGGCAACGGGCTTTGTTGCAAGGATAAGTTCCTGGGTTAGTGGTTCTGTTGTGTGGTATGTGGTTGTTGGTGCAAGATTTGTGAGAGTGTTGGGTCATCCTTTAGGATAGGTTGTAGATCCTTAATAATGCGTTGGAGGGGTTTTAGTTGGGGGCTGAAGGTGACGGCTAGTGGCGTTCTGTTATTTTCTTTGTTAGGCCTGTCCTGTAGTAGGTAACTTCTGGGAACTCTTCTGGCTCTATCAATCTGTTTCTTTACTTCCGCAGGTGGGTATTGTAGTTGTAAGAAAGCTTGACAGAGATCTTGTAGGTGTTTGTCTCTGTCTGAGGGGTTGGAGCAAATGCGGTTGTATCGCAGAGCTTGGCTGTAGACGATGGATCGTGTGGTGTGGTCAGGGTGAAAGCTGGAGGCATGCAGGTAGGAATAGCGGTCAGTAGGTTTCCGGTATAGGGTGGTGTTTATGTGACCATTGTTTATTAGCACTGTAGTGTCCAGGAAGTGTATCTCTTGTGTGGACTGGACCAGGCTGAGGTTGGTGGTGGGATGGAAATTGTTGAAATCATGGTGGAATTCCTCAAGGGCTTCTTTTCCATGGGTCCAGATGATGAAGATGTCATCAATATAGCGCAAGTAGAGTAGGGGCTTTAGGGGACGAGAGCTGAGGAAGCGTTGTTCTAAATCAGCCATAAAAATGTTGGCATACTGTGGGGCCATGCGGGTACCCATAGCAGTGCCGCTGATCTGAAGGTATACATTGTCCCCAAATGTGAAATAGTTATGGGTAAGCACAAAGTCACAAAGTTCAGCCACCAGGTTAGCCGTGACATTATCGGGGATAGTGTTCCTGACGGCTTGTAGTCCATCTTTGTGTGGAATGTTGGTGTAGAGGGCTTCTACATCCATAGTGGCCAGGATGGTGTTATCAGGAAGATCACCGATGGATTGAAGTTTCCTCAGGAAGTCAGTGGTGTCTCGAAGGTAGCTGGGAGTGCTGGTAGCGTAGGGCCTGAGGAGGGAGTCTACATAGCCAGACAATCCTGCTGTCAGGGTGCCAATGCCTGAGATGATGGGGCGCCCAGGACTTAACGGGCTGACTCCAAAATATAGATCCTCAAAACCCCCACTAAGCTTCTGCCTAACCCTAGAGGCACCTAAGTTTCTGCCAGTGGGCATGCACAAGACTACATTAAGTCCTGACACTGTTGAACTGCTGGACATCCTAGCTGACACCTAATCTCTGGCAGGTCACTCAGACTAGGTGTTCACCCATCTAGCTTGCCTGTGGGG
This sequence comes from Eretmochelys imbricata, assembly GCF_965152235.1. Lineage (NCBI taxonomy): Eukaryota > Metazoa > Chordata > Testudines > Cheloniidae > Eretmochelys > Eretmochelys imbricata. The sequence goes on from NC_135580.1 coordinate 94,760,796, forward strand.
CCCTATGTTGTAGATATTTTCAGAGCATACTTATCAGAGCATGCCTCACACAAGAGACAGCAAGGGGTGACCAGATTGGCACTATTTGGGGATATGTGTCATAATCCTGACTTGCACTCCCTTGGGATGTATGAGAATCCCCACTCTGCCTGTTCTGCAGGAAGGACTTGAACCCAGCTCTTCCATCTGACAGCTGAATGCCCTAACCACTGAGCTATTGGCTTTAATGTGCTGGGTCCTTGTCTCATTTTTTATGAGAAAGCCAGCTAAACCAGCTCAGCACTAACTCCAGGAGAGGGATCACAGCTGTGAATCCTGGGCAACAATAGGTGCCTCCTTCTGGCTCAGAGCTAGGGGCCAAACCTATTCTAAGCTTTTCCTACTGGCTATTTTATAGGCTCCTCACTCAGCTTGCTGGCTGGTCTGAATCCCATTCTTAGGCACCTAACTCTCCCCATGCATTGCAAAGGGATCCCTGGCACCAAAAGATCCAATGCCCAAGCCCTTTGTGGATCTCACCCTTGGTCCTTACCTATAAGAGGCTGTGTGGCGTGGGCCCAGGGTAGCGAAAAGATCTCCTGAAGCTCCAGGATGAAGACCATGCTCAACAGCTCCACTCCTCAGGCACAACAGAATTGTCCACCACAAGGATAAATCTTGTCTATGCAGGAGACAGAGCTTTTTCAGGGGCTGGTCTGAAACTGCAGATCAAACTCCCACAGGAACAAAGGACCATCACAAACCTCACCATCTTCCTCACCAAGTGTACGGCACACTTCTTTGACTTGCATTCTGTAACATAAACACAGAAAAAGTGTGTGTGTGTGTGTGTGTGTGTGTGTGTGTAAACCCTACCAAAACAAAACACTAAACTGCACACACGATTCTCTCCCTGGTGAGAGCACGAGAGAAGAGTCATATTACTTAATGCACTAGTGGAAGATGCTCAGATACGATGGAGATGGGGTCATCTAAGATGGGGCCATAGATAAGTAGATAGATGAGATGAGAAATGGATATTTGTAAGAGATGAAAAATGGGAGAATTAGAATATTGAGGAGACCTTGGAAGAAATGAACCAGAGCTGAGATGGCAACGGAAGGTGCTGATACTCCACTACTAAAATCACCTGGGGGGCTTCAATAAATGAAAAGTGCTTGGAACCATGATGACACTACGGTGAAAATAAGAGGTGTGACCTGAACCTGACAGCAGAATTACTTCTTTAGCAAATGCAAGGGCATCTCTGCCAGACAGCCTGTGATTGCCAGTCTTCTCAGGTTAATGAAATAGCTGAATCAAGGAAGAAATAATTCTAGAGTGGAAGTGATTCTGAAAAAGAAATAACTGCTCTTTCTAGGAAGGAATAACAACAGTGATCCTTCCAGGTAGCATCCTAATTTAAATGCACAGCTGCATCCCAGCCAGAGAAAACAAAGAGCTGCAGAAAAGCTACACTTTTGTACTGTTGGGATCCTCAGGCTGATTTGCTAGGATAATTATTGTTAGATAAGCATAGCTAGAAATGGGAATTTTTGTTCAAAATAAGGGAATAAGATAAATAAGTTAGACAGAGGGAGACTGAGTACTTTTCTTAGACTCATTAACAGAGTGATTTGCTTAGTGTGTCCTGACTTGTCCTTATGTCTAAAGAGAACTTGTTGTCTCAAACGGAGATCACTACAAGCAGGCATTCCCACTATTCTTTCGAAAATATTGTGTCAGTATTTTCAGAGAATAATATAGTAATAGTATTTGGCATTTATGTAGCAAATTTCCTCCAGCTAAAGTAAAGTCACGCAATAGTATTTTCCAAAGGATAGTTGTTCCAGCATCGCAGGGTCCCCTGTAATGTGGGTATTAGCCCTGCTTTATGGATGGGTAGACTGAGGCCTGGGCAAAAGCAGCTAAGGTGGGATTTTCAAAAGCATTTAATGTCGACCTAACTTTACTCCTCAAATGGCCCTTTCACAAGGTTTCATTGGTCATTTTTGTTTTAGCAGTTGACAAAATCTTGGCCATTTTAGCTACAAGGACAATTGATCAAATTGTCACAGGCGGTTGGCTTCTGTAAAAACATCCTCATGACATGAACGTACTAACCTCCAGAGGGGTCCTGCTTGTCGGTGGCTGGGCTGGGTGGTGCTTGATCTTCATGGAGGCTACATCCCTTTGGGATTTGCCAGGATAACCATGACTTGGTTCCCACTGAAGCCATTGAGAGTTTTATCATAGATATCTACAGCAGCAGAGTTAGGATATCTCTGAGACTGTCATTGACTTCAGTGGGAGCAGAGATGGCCCAATGCTGAGCAGTCTTGAAAATCTCTTCCTAAGTGACTTTAATCAGAGCAAGGTAGTGACAGAAATAGGAACAGCATTTGAGTACTCTGATCTAACCCCCACACAGCACTGCCTGGCTAGAGATGTTTTCAGAAAAGGCTTTAGACAATTGCTGAGAGCCAAAGGAACAGAACCTAGAAAAATTCAGTGAAAGTAATCTATATTCTCTTCTCCCTAGAGCAGAACACAAGGAAAGGGCGAGAGTGCAGAATGAACATCTGACACTGCTGGCTATATTCTCAACACCAGATGAGTAGGAGGACATTTCCCCACACTGTCACATGTAGAACAAAACTTCCAAGTAGGTTTGGGATCACAGAATCCAAGTTAAATATTACAACTCATTATATGGTCACAAGCCATTAGTTTCAGGTCCAAACTGGCAAGAAAGAGCAATTCAGATGTATGTGGGGGAAAAAAGAACTCAGAACAAAAACCTAAAGATTAATCAGAAAAAAAGGGGTTTCATAGCAATTCCCTCTTTTCCCTTTAACATCCTATTGCTTATGATTATGGCTCATTAGCCACTGTCAAATATTTCACCATTTAATCCTCAGCCTTATTTGAGAGTAGCCGCATTACATTTTGCATTCTGGCTATCAGGAGGCTTGTACTTGTGAGTCTTGTTTTTCCCAGTCCACTTTACCAGTTCAAATATATGATTATTCGTCAGTCCCTTCTAAAGTGCTGACTCTGAGATTCAGGCAAAGAGGGAAATTGTATAAAATAAGTTCATTTCTTCTTGTAATGCTAATTATAATGCAAATCATCGCTCAAAACTAGTTTAGTGCTACATATGGAAATACACAAGAAGATGTGGTCTGTACAATGAATGACTTCCCCTCCAATATGCAGTCCATTATGTTTCCTCAGTTCCAGCAGTCTGTCAAAATAGTTCTGTGTGCAGCTAGCAAAAACTCTGAACATCTATTAAATCATGACAAATATTTTCTTTCCTTAGTTTGTCTAGGGTTATAAGTATTTGAGAATTACAAAATGCCAGAAATTTTATTGCAGCTGTGCCTGCACCACTTATTTAAACAAGTGGGACACATTTATCTTCGTTTGACTTATGCTTTTAGCTGGAGCAGACAGACGGCATATTGTTTTGTTTTTTTTTCTGAATTTACTAAAGGCTTAGGGCGTCCATCTGGTGTCTTATGCGGTGGAATGCTATGAAACAAATGTATTCGTTCAATCAATATGTGGAACTTTTCTTCATGGGGAGAAGAACCACTCACTCAGTGCTCTGGGCATTTAAAAATAAAATGGCATAACTTGCCCAATCAGTCAATGATAAACTATAAACCGTTCAGCGCTGCAGTTTAGACGTCTTGCATCCGGAGGAAATATGGGGTGAATTGCTATAGGATAAAATAAGATCCCCTTTCCCCAAAGCTTTGCCACCACACAAACTGAGCCCAAACTTTGGGGTGGTTTGAGGAAATATTAGTTCATTCACGTGTGTGAGAGAGCTAAGCATGAAGCAGATACTGGGTGGGCACTGAGCTTTACTCAAGTGCTGGCCCCAAGGAGGGAGGAAGTCTGTGTTTAAGCCACCTTTCCACCCCTAATCCTGGGAATACCTAGGGGAAATAGTTAAATCACAGTTATAATCTAAAGCAACCTCGGGGCTGCTCTAAATTACATTAGCAGTGCACTACTGGCTCTCTCTGCGCTTATTTACTGGCCCAGGACAACCAGAGAATAACATGCTATGGCCACATCCTCTCTCTTCTCCAATCTATCCCAGCACATCCCCTATGTTTTAAGGAGAGTGCAGGGAGTGGAACTGATGGATAGATCCAGATACAACACCTTCATGTGAACCGTTTATTCCCTTCTACTCAAGGGGAATCCTCATCTACACACTCAACACAGCTTTCCACATGCTTTGTGTAGAGAATCTGTCTTGGACAATTTAAAGTTTCCGTGTACCTCTGTGCTTCCTGATTTCATCCAGGAAAGGAAGCAGAAATATTGAAATTACAAAGAACCCTAGGAATTGGCACAACAGATTAGATTAAGATCCTGTACACTGTTTCTGACAATGTCCAGCACCAGGTGCTTCAGTAGAAGGTCAAAAAAGTCTGTAATGAAATAACCTGTACTTAGAAGAAGTGTTTCACCTAACACAGGTTATTTAAGGGTTTGTCAGCGCTAGAGTTTCAACTGGGGTTAACTGATTGCCAATCAATTTGCATTAACTAACACATTTTGTATGTGAGCTTGGCCACTGCACCAACCTTCCAGAACACAGATGTTTGAGGTGTACCGTGGAATGTCCAGTCTGCATGTACACATGTGTTGGCTAAACTAGAATTAATTGGCAATCAATTTATTTGAGTTAAAAATCTCTAGTTGTCCAACACTTATTGGTGGATTATCGCCAAAGCATAAGGATAATTATGTAGCTTCTTTGCAAAGGCCTTAAATTGCGACAAAATAGGAATTCTCCTCTCACTTGAACACTGGCAAAAGTACTTTGCAACCACTTAGCGTGGCTATAAAAGACCATATACGGTACAAGGCAGCAGAGAATTGTGTTCTAAGATGTTCTAACTGACATTACAGTGTGTGATCTGTGGCACAGCAGAGGAAGGTTTAGATTAGATTGTTTTCTGACAAGCATGAACAATGAGTGGAAGTTGTTTTGATTACATCATTTCATTCCAATGCCATAGAGTCCAGTAGCATTGAGAGTATTGCAAACACAAGGTCCTTCAGCATGATTAGTATAATTACAATGATTAGGGTAGTGGTAGCATGTGCGGGAACGCAAGCAATTAGCATAGGACTTTCAAACAAATAGCAAGGCGTTCAAACAAATAAACTAAAACAATGACGTCAGACTGCTAGAAGAAAGGGAGCTAAATTTGATCCGAAGACTTCAGTTGCAAATATACAGTAAAATAGGATTCTACAATGGAGGCTACAGAAAATAATGTAATCTGGAGTGCACTTGAGAAATTAATTATGCCTCTCTTTTGTTGCTTTTTTGACATGACGGAGATCTGGATAAGTATTAGGTTTTAGTGTAAATCAAGAAGATTAGGATGTTTGCCATTTTCCTACAAGTACTCTTCATCTGTTTAATCTCCTTCAGTCCTGTCATCCTCCATTTCATCCTTGGAGAGATAATTTAAGGGGTCGGGGAGCAGGAATTATTAGGGGCACAGAAATTATTTTGATTTCATTTTAAGAAGTCATCTTGGTGTTTTGACTATTTCTTTTGATCTCTGGTGGCATAAAAACATTACAGAATAAACTGAGATTGCACTTTCCTGTTCTAAAGGAGTCCAGCTGTTCATGACATACAGTGAAAAAAGGTTTTAATTGCAAGACAATAAAGACATGTTAAGTAGATTTTTACCTAGGAGCCCATGAAAAGGTTGGACTTCTGAGTGGAGTTACCCATGGCATCCTTCCAGTCAATGAACAGTCTAGGAGAAGTTCAGCTAGCACACATAATTTCAGTATTTTCAGGAGAGTGGAGAAATTCACATTAGGGACAGGCAGTCCAGCTGGGAAATGGTTTCAGTGGTTTTGGGCATCAAAATCAAATTGAACTTTTCCTCCAGTTCTGAAATGTTTTGATAACTTTTGATATCTTTTTTCCACGATAATGTTTTGGCACAGCTGACCTGGAAATGCCAAAATACCCAAAGAAACACCTTCCTTTTGTGTTCCTAGCCTAGACAGAGAGGAATAAGGAATAATCTATTTTCATAAGGTTTCTCGCCCTATTTTGCAGATTTGAAAAGGTTCCCACATTCCAGAAAGGCTTTTGAAACTGTAAATACTTTTCAAACACCAAACCTGAACTTTTAGACTCTTGGAGGTTCACTCATCACTTATTCACACCTAAATATGTTTTTTCCCCTTCCAAAAAAAAAAAATCAAAGCGAAAATTAGGAATTTTCCACATCATTATTAACCATATGTACAATGATATGGCAGCATTCTGCTCTTATTGGCAAGTAAATCCAGTGTGTTTGTGATATGCAACAGATGGTTAAATGTCACTTTACTATCTATATTTTATTTGCCAGTTCAACTTTTGCACATGGACCTTTTCAATTATCACACTGTGTAGTACAAGGGCTTACACAATATCCAGCAATTTTTGGCAGCAACTGCTCAGTCTCTGGTTGCTGCCAAATCTCTGGCAGTATAAGCTGAATTCCTGTTTAGTATACATAAGCACAAGGTTCTCATTATACTGGAATTTGATACTCAGGGCCAGAAGGCTCCACATACAATGTATACCCAGAAACTCTGTCTTGTCTTTAGACTGAACAACTGTTTCATCTGTGGTGTATTAAAAAAACTGCCATAACTAAATGGACAATTGTATATACACACAGAGAGAATTAAAAATGAATCAACGAACAATGGAATAAGCGACAAATGCAATACCTAAAGATGAGAGTTATTTCATCAGAATGCACTGAAAATTGGCAGAGACCAGCAAAGGGTAATTGTAACACTCTTAGTAACTAAGCTGATGCTGCTATAGTAATGCAAGCTAACACCAGAAATGATTTTATATGTAGGCAGCAGTAATCAGATTTTATTATTCCAAGATAAGCTACTGTAAATATTAGCACTACAGTAGTAACAGTAATACAAATTGATGTTTTAACATAATCTTTAGGGCTTGATTTAACAACCCCCCTTCCATGCCCCTAAAAAGAAAGGAAGGAATTTTCACAATGATTTATAGATGGGCCTCCTAGCAAAATTTCCATGTGGGTGTCCTTTCCCCATCATTAATGTACTCATCTCCAACACACACACACATACACACACACTTAAAAGTTAAAAAATAGTAATAAAACAATAGTCCCTGCCCTGTAAAAATAACCATCTTGTCCCAACTGTTTCCCCTCTGTACAAATGAAAAGAAACACACACACACACTGCAAGTCGCTGCCTTGCCCAACAAAACTATATCAGTGTCAGACTCCCTCACATGTGCATAGGCAAACAAACATACACCAGTTCAGTGTTCTCTCTTGCTTCAAACACATCATTTTAGTACTCTGCCAAATCAAGTACACATTCTCTCGCTGTCCCCTGGGCAGACCCAGTGATTTAAGATATCAGGTTAAGGGGCAACTGGATCACAGTTTATAACTACCTACATGGGGAACAAATATTTGATAATGGGCTCTTCAGTCTAGCAGAGAAAGATATAACACGAGTCAATGGCTGGATGTTGCAGCTACACAAATTCTGACTGGAAAGAACAGTGAGGATACTCACCTGTTAGAACAATTTACCATGGGTCATGGTGGATGCTCCATCACTGGCAATTTTTTAAATTAAGATTGGATGTTTCTTCTGAAAGATCTGCTCTAGGCATTATTTTGGAAAGTTTCATGGCCTGTGCTATGCAGGAGGTCAGACGGGATAAGCACAATGGTACCTTTTGGCCTTGGACTCTCTTAATCTTCAAGGTAGTTTTCAGGTTTGTTAGTGCAGCAGCTAGAAGGAAGTAACTTTGCGGGTTAAGACAATTTCCTTGCTTTGCGATAGACTTCCTGTGGGCCTCAAGTAAGTCATATAGACTCTCTATGCCTCAGGCCCCATCTGTAGCATTAGGGAAATGATACACTTCTCTACCTCCCAGGGATATTGTGAGGATAAACACATTAAAAACTGGGAGGCCCCCATTAATATAGTATGTGTATAACTGGAACCTTGTATTTCTTCCCCCTCTCTCCTTTCACTTTGCTATCCTCATTCCTACCAGATGCATATTTAATACGAAGAAAATTAGAGCGTATTAAAATGGCTCAGGTCAGGGATGGGAAAATCTCTTGAACTGTGGACTGCAATTAACTAGGCTCCCTGTTCAGGGAGGAGGAGAAAGGAAAGGAACACAAGAGGGGGAAAAGGTGAAAACAAAAATATCTGGATAAGACAATCCAGTTTTTCATCCTCGGACTTTAAGCATTGGTGCTTCTCTCTAACCATGTCATTATGAGTTGAATATTCTCTGTCTGGTGCACAGTCCCTGTACTTCACAGCCCACCAGGGACTGAGACCCATTGTCTGCATTCTCCATTTGATAGCTCCCATGGTGCTTCAACTCCAAAAAAAAATGGGAAATTATAATCTTCACCCTTTGCATTAGCACAAATAATTGAAAGGAAGATTTGCCTGGTGGTTTTAGGGTAGTTTAAATAAAGCAAAAGTGTGATTACCGAACATCACTATGGAGTCTCTTTCTTTCGGTGGGGTGAGCACAAGGGATGATACAACATCTGTAGTACCTAAGAATTATTCTCTTTCTACAGAATGGATTCACAAGTGTAGTTGCTGCATCCACAAGAAGGCTTTTCTCTTTGAATTTCATGCTGGATAATATTTTGAGGGTCCATGCTGCCCATGTTTCTTCCCTGTAACTAATTATTTGCTAAGTCACAGGGCTAACATTGACAATGACAGGTTTGCCCAGCAGAGTCTGAGCCATTAGCCCCACATGCTGATGCTATGGGTGGGTTGACTATATGACCTCTCAACTTTCTATGGGGAGTTTTGCCCTCCGTGACTAAATCAACAAACATTAATAGATGAGCATTACTCCTCTCATAACAATATTTAACACACTGTGAGTGTGGGAACATTATACACCAAGAAATGTATGGGGAGTGCTGCTTTCTGTTGTGGCTGATCTGAATAAAAAGAAATAGGATAGCAAGTCATGACTGCAGCCAGTTCATTATGTAATATATGAGACAGAGCACTTTGGTTAATTTTCCCATTAGATGTCCTGGCCATATCCAAACTACAAGGCATTATAGTCACTGAAAGTTACAATACCTCATTTGAGTCAGCATCTCATCTTGAGTAATATATATTAGAAAAACGCTCATACTAGTGTACATGCCTTTGCTGCCATAAGCAGCGATCTTGTACAAACCTGCTGTTAGCACGCGGGTTTCAATACGAGCATCTTTTCCTACCCTTGAGTTAGGGGCCCTGAAGGGCAGAAACCTATATTTCTTGTCCCCAGAGGGCCTGATCATTGACTTCAAAGGGCATTGGGGCAAGCCCCATATTTACCAAAGTGTTGTTTTCAGGAAGCACTGTTTGACCAAAGGACACTTTACCAGCAACTCTGACTCAATGGAACTGAATTCCATTTCTAGACGTAGTGCTTCCAAGAGGCTATGCGGAGAAGGATGGTGTGATGGGACAGTTGTTTGTAGGGCACACGAGTAAAAGATCTTATGGTGATGGCCACTTTATAAATTCATGAAGTAATAAATAATAAATAATAATAAATAATAATATTAAAATGTTCCCATGAGCAGACAAATAGATAATGAGGTGTTCGCATGCCAATATACAGATCCAGTACAGTGGTATAGGGTTAGATTCTGATACTTTATGCACACTAAGTAGCAATTTACTCCATGAGTATTCCCACTGACATCAGTGGGACTATCTGTTGAGTAAGGCATAAAATCCACAAAGGTAGTTAGGCACCTAAATCTGGCCCTTAGAAAGAGAAGAGAATTGACTATTCAGAATGTCAAGGCTGTAAATGAAAACATTCTCTTTATCCACTCACCTTTATAGTTTTGTTCTCTATTAAAATGTCTCGGAACAATCTATAGTTAGGAAGGAACTTCCTGTTCAGGCACACACACACACACAGAGGAATGCAAGTGAATTAAACAGTTACACTGTTGGAAGCAACTCCATTCTACCTTCATTTTAAGGACCTTTCACAGAACCAAGCCATGAGGTGGTTTGATACAAGAGCCCATAATGACATTCAAGTTAACTGGAAATCCAGGTAAACAGTGTGTGGGAGTGCTAAAACAATGTTATAAGAGAACAACTTATTCCTCCTTCAGAGGCATATTTCTATTTATAGTATAGCTAGTAAGTCTCTGTCAGCATTTCCATCAGACTATAGTTCAACCAGGGAAATTCCCTCCGGATTGGAATGTGTCAGAACCATGTCTCAGTTCTGTATTATTATTTGAATTTCAAATAAATCCTTTGGGAGTCAATGCTACAAAGGACTCCATGTGGATCGATGCTTAGGTCTCATTGACTTTGATGGGATTCTGTGTGGGTATATGGCTCCTCATTGTGCAGTTACTTGCAGGATCCAGGTCTTAGATTATTGCCAGGGAGAGGTTTAGAATGATATTTTAGCTTAATTCATTACAGTATTGCCAGCACCAAGTATTAAAAAAATAGGAGCCAGACCCCCCAAAATCATGAGATTTAAAAAAAAAATTGTATGATTTTTCAGACAATGTTGGGGTTCTTTCCACTTGCCTTCTGGTTTCTGAATCTTAAAGGTTCATGTTTGCAAGATTTCCCCTGCAACAAGAAAGGCTAGTCATTTACTTTTTTTTCTCATGTAGATAGAGGTTCTGATATACTCACATAACTCTGAGTGCTGGCCTTTTAAGGAAAATACAACTATCACAAGACATGATAAAATTACAAGATGGCAACAGTATAACTTAATGCATTTATTTACTAGAGTTGTTAAATATGCTCTTCCATAAAGTCCATGCCCTGGAATTCAATACCTTTATGTTGTTTATAAAACAACATTGTACATAGGTAGGGAAGTTAAGAAGAAAGGACAAAATTTTCAATCCTGATTGCCTAAAGGTAGCACCTGAAAAAGGGGCCTGATTTTCACATGTGCTAAGCACCTGCTAACCTACCTGCTTAGATTCTTAAATGGCCTTCAACACAGTCATATCTGAGCACCTCACAATTGTTAAAAAATGTTATTGCCTCACGACACCCTTTTGAAGTAGAAAAGTATCATCCCTGTTTTGCAGGTGGCCCACAGAGATGTGTCCACGGTTGCATAGGGAGGTTGTGGTTGAGCCAACAATTGAACTCAGGTTTCCTGTGGTCCAGCCCAGTTCTTTATCTACTAGACCATCCTTTCCTACAACTGGCATTTGGGGTGGGGGGCGAGGGGAAGAGTAATGTCATTAATCCCGAAGTTCAGTTTCAAGAGGCTTCAACTCCATAAATTCATAAACTTTCATAAATTCGGAGCATAAAAATGTCACATGCATTTACAGTGCTTTTTTAGTAAATAATTAGAGTAATAAATAATATATACTTTTGATCAATACAATAAATGTGTAGTATTCATATGCACCACAGTTTCCAAAGAGAGCTATTAAGGTGTAAGCTAAGATTATGTAGCACTAAGAAGAATATAAAAAAACTCAGCGGTAGGAAGGATCTATATTATGGAATACACACAGAATGTTTTCTAGCAGGGCCCCAGAGGAGCTAAGATGTGTGCTGTGATTATGTGTTAAGAATAATTCACAAAACCTAACTAAATCTTAATAGGTCTAGTCTTACGATATTAAGCTCAAGGAATTCTTCTACTCCATAGCATATTAACAGCACATTTAAAAACTCATATATGTTAAATCTGCCAAAACAGACTAAACAAAAGAAAAAAAGAATGAAATTGCTGGCGACTACAACTAATTGTTAAGTAATCATTTGGATCTGAAAAGCGGCTAAACCAAGGCTAGTCTCAGGTATTAAGATTAGGGCTCGTTAGGAATTTTCTGGGGGAGAAAAATGTTTTTTCCTCAAAAATGCAGATTCTTTGAACCTGAAACTTGTCATGAGAAATGGCTGGTATCAACATACCTCCCGGTCCAAAAAAAGCCCCCAAAAAACCCTTCAAAGACCTTCCCATCTTGCTATTTTCAAAATGAAAAGTTACAATTTTCTGGTTCAGAGCAAATTTTCACTTTGAAATTTTACTTAATTTAGATTTAAAAAAATTAAAAAGAAATAAAAAAATCTGAAATCAATCCAAAATGTTTCAAAAATATTAAAATGAGATGTTTCAATTGACCCAGTCTGATATTATAGATAGATAGATAGATAGATAGATTATTGGGCACGAACGTTCTCAATATTTTGAATTTTCATCCTGATTTGGGACCATGAAAAATATCAATATCTCAAAAATTATCAAGGGATGGATTTCCCCTCCCCTGCCCAGTTCTAACTCAATCTGCTCTTACTGAAACTTACCCTGGTTGATGCTTTGTAGTGGTCTTAAACTAATGAATGATCTTGCACAATATAGGCCATATCACCTTTAGTGTGTGTTAAGGAAGGAATGAAACTTGCACAATGGCAAGATCTGCGTGAAAGGGCAAAAAAGGGAAATACAATTTTCCTTTGTCCCTTCAGACCCCACCAAATGAAAATCTTACAGTAGAGGGTGTACAGGTTGGATCATAGGGAGTGGCTTTTCACTCCAGCCTCTCTGTATGGCATCCACACTTTTATCTGTTGAAAGTGACAATTTGTGCATGAAGTCCCACTCCACACCTTGGGGGTGATCCAATCATAGTATGGCTTCCCTATGAGCTGTGAGGCAGGTGTGGGTGGAGACAGGATCCTGGTGAGACCCTGTGTGTGGATGCCTGAAGCTACAAGGGATTTCTCCTTGGATCTTGTTTTGAGAGGGCTGGGGTTAATTTGTACCATTTTTTGCACATTGTGAACAGTGCAACAGACAGGCAACTCAAGCCTCCAAAATTCTAGTGAGACTAGAGTTTAGACCAGAAGGCATTATTGTATTGTCTCACCACTTGTATAACACTGGCCAGAGAATTTGACCCAGTTACTTCTGTAAATGGAGCTCAGTAACTGGTTTTGACTAAGGCATATGTTCTGGAAGGGCAGCTAGTCTTGATTTGAAGTCATCAAGAGATGGAGAATCCATCACTTCACTGGGTAATCTGTTCCAATGGCAGATGGACTTAGTCCACTGTACATGAAATTAATGGAATGACTCCCAATACGAGGGATCAGGCCCACTCAGAGGGATTAGAGGGATGCCAATATCCTTTCTATGTGTTTCCCCAGTATTCCCACTTCAATTCATTGGGACTAGTGGGTGAGTGGGTATAATTAAAAAGTGTTCATTCCACCGCTGGCCCCTCTTGAACTGAACAGCATCCAATAGCTATGATGCATTTCTTTTATAGCCGAGGTGCCTTCTCTTTTTTTAGCATGGATTTTTTGGCAAGACCATATTAAGCTCTAATTTCAAAGCTAGGGAAAGCTTGACTAACAAGCTGGATGACAATGACCTTGTCTCTTGAATCAAATGGCAGCAATGGCTCCTCTTTGAAAAGGAAGCAGATAAACTTTAAAATTTTTTGGCTACCAGACAAAAAGGTGGAATGATACAGCTTCAAGAGTGTAGTCCATGCTTTCTACCCTGTCTCTATTTCTTTTATCAGTCTATTGACAATGTAAGGGATTTCCCCTGCATTTAAAAGCTATAAAAATACAATAGCTTGTAAAATTCCAATTCTTCAAGGTTTAAGGGATTTGATTTTTACAGTGGTGTTTGTTCTGTGATGGTTTCATGAGGCTTTCATAGCTCAGCACCAGTTAAATCTAACTCTGAGTCAGGCTCTAAAAATTGCTTGATAATACTGCTGCTACTCAATGGCATTTGTCACTGATTAATGCAAAACAACAAGGTGTCTTTCTTTTCATGCCCTTGTGAGAACGGATGCTCCTTGTGACAACTGAGATGCTAATTCAACGAAACATTGCACAAAAAGAGCATTACACTAAAGTAGCACATGGAACAATGAGCTCAATAATACTACCTATGCACCCAATTCATTTTAACGTGGTAGTGATTATTTTTCTCGTCTGTCTTTCATCTTTCTCTGTGGTTTTGATGTCTCTCCAGCAGACAGTGTAACCACAGTAGGGCAGTGCTGGCCTGCTATTGTGACCTCTTATGATGTGATCATGTTAACATTTTACAGGTTAAGCAAGGTTGGGCATAGGCAGGGCTTTGCTGGGAAGCTTCTAAGGAACCACTATGGAAATGCTGATGGTGATTTAGTGGGTGCTAAACCAATTCCCCAGAAGGCTGATATGCTGGGGGAGGTGCTGTCTTTCTGAGGAGATAGAAAATGTAGATCCAAATGTGGCCATTAGATCTCTGTTGTGCTTTTTAGAAGAACAGGGTTGCTAATAACCTTGGCATGCTGGTCATACATCAGACAGAGAGACTACATTCCCCCTTCCAGATTAATTAGAAAAGGGGCAGATTCTGGTCTAACTTGACGAGTTACTCCAATGAAATATATGTGTAAAATGAGATAAGAATCAGCCCCACAATTATCATCATCTCTCTACATTCTGAATTGTTCTGTACTGTTGATGAGCGCTGGTAAGTAACCCCCATGATTCACCCTGGAGGAGGCTGCCTGTCAGCGGTGGGTGAGAAATCCCTATATATAGCCTGTGTATGAGTTTGTAAAGCATTTTGGGATGCTTTTGAATGAAAGGTGCTATATAAACCTACCAGTAAATCATTGTTATTTTATCATTACAGTAGAGCGCTAGAAGCCAACAATTTCAATAATTTGATCAGCTCCTTTTATTGCAAACCCCAGCAGGGTTGACTCAGCCCTTTATCTTTCTCAGGCAGATAAATTGAGTTCCATGAAGTTTACTCTGTGCGGATCTTTCAGATGAGACTTTTTTTAAAAAGTGAGATCCAGGTTATTCCATGCACACATTAAAGATCCTGTGGTAGGTTCTGTAAGAGTAGGCATTTGTCCAGGGTCCTTGCCACAACATCTTCACCCAGTTATCCAAAGTACTGTCAACTAGCTGGTGTCCACCCAGCTAGCTTCGTTGGTGCTATATGTATAAAGGGCTTGAAACTGCAAGTGTGATGTGATGGTCCCGTGGCACTAGCCTAGGACTTGGTGACACAGGTTCAATTCCCTACTCTGCCACAGGCGTCCTGTGTGACCTTGGGCAAGTTGCTTACTTTCTCTGTGCCTCAGTTCCCCATCTGTAAAATGGGAACAGCAGCACTGTCCAACTTCCTGTTGTGAGGATAAATACACTAACAACTCTGAGGTAATGGGAGAGCCAAATCAGTACCTTAGATATTGGCTCTTGCAATGTGCTGAGCAACCCCCAGTTCACACTGACACTCAGTACCCTGCAAGAGGGGGAACCATGAGGTGCTTGGATTTCTTTCAGGATGAGAGGTGCTATATAAAGTGTTAGTAACTGCTACTTTTACAGTGAGTGTTTCACTGTGCTTCATTCACTTTAAAAAGCCTTTTCAGACAACACAGCAGCAGACAGATGGCCTGCCCCCCACATTTCCTGGGGAAGCTCTGTGCAGTCATTTTCAAGACTTAGGGAATGCAGTAACCAAAACTGAGCTGTCAGGAAGGAACCAGTCACATGGAGCAGATTTGGAGTTGCACCAGGGAGCAAGCATTTTCATTAAAGGTCATGTTTTCACTGCAACTGGTTAAATACATTATATATTGCTGTGTATTACAGTAGCATTTAAAGACCCCTTTGGGGGTGGCTTCTGTACAAACACCTAGTAAGGGACAGTTCCTGCCCAGTAAGTTTACAATCTAAATAAATATAAGCGACAAAGGGTGATAGAAAGGAAAGATTATTATCCCTGGGGTTTTACAGATGGGGAATTGGGACAGAGAGAGAGAGAGATTAAGGGCCCAGTCCAACTCCATGGAATTAAATAGAAAAGCTTTCATTGATTCCAGTTGCGTTTGGACCAAGTCTCTGGTGATTTGCCCATTGTCAAACAGGGAGTCTGCAGCAAAGCCAGGAATGAAACCCATATCTGGTATGTCCTGGTCCAGTCCTTAGCCACAAAAATAGATCCTGTCTAAATAATAAATAAAGGCCAATTATGCCTGGGATTTTCAAAGGTACTTAAGCAAAGTAGTCAACCAACTTCTGCTGAATTCCAACGGAAACCCCAGCCTGCATGCTTACATTGGATACACACTCTGTGTCAGACAGAAAAACCCTGTCTTGCCTCAGGGAGCATTTCTGAACAGGCCCAGTGACTTCAGAGGTACCACTCGTGAGCAAGTAGACACCATCATGAATCAGACTTCTGCAATCTGTCCCTGTGAAAACCAAAGCTTGGGTGTTATGAACCTCAGAAGAACATGTATTATTCTGCAATCCTACTCTATTAAGGACAAAAATCAAAAATCTCCCGGTTGGTTTTTTGTTTTTTGATTTTTAAATGAACAGTATGCCACAATTTTTTTTTTTGTTTCTGTGTCTCCCTTGGTTTCAAAGATATTAGTTTTGTACAGTAGCAGATAAGGTGAACACACAATTAGGAAGTTTACTTTCTCGGGATCAGTTGCTTAATTCTGCAAGGGGCTCTTCTGCATCTAATGTAGCTGAGGGCCATGCCATCAATTCCTAGCTGACAGCAAACAGATGGCCTGTCAGCAGAATTTTTCATAGTTTTAGTAAGGTTCATCATTAATGAAGCCAAGTGCTAAATTACTATTTCAGCTTCCTGGTATTCTATAAGTGGTGTAATATAGAGTGATTTATTAGTTACTGTAGGTCATTCAAGGAAACTGGTTATGCTGAATCTATGACATGGAAAATCTCAGCTTTCTTAGGTAGTATACCCTGATGATACCTCATATTCTGATGTACAAATTAAATTTGTTCTAGAGGGGAGTGAATGCTAAAATATTGCTTAGCATCGCCACGAATAATACTGCATTGCTGTATTTACTATCAATTCTCAGTGCTTATGTATTGCAGCACTAGGAGCTATAGAAAAACCAAAGACAGAGAGAATTGCCAGCCAATCAGCATATTGAGCTGTGTATCATGATTTCTGGAAGCATATTCCAGAAACTATCCACTCGGCAATGATGTCAAAAGCATAGTGCCTCTGTAGGCAATTGTAGATAAAAGCTCAGGTTTTGAAATATGCGTAAGCCTTGTGTTTTTCAAAACTCAGCTCACCTTAATCGCCCAAATAGTCTTCTTGAAGTTAATCACATGAGTAAAGCTATGTCTACACTACCGTGGTAAATCGACCTACGCTACGCAACTCCAGATATGTGAATGACGTAGCTGGAGTCGACGTACCTTAGGTCAAGTTACCGTGGGGTCTACACTGCAGGGGGGTCGACAGGAGAAAATCTCCTATCAACTTACCTTACTCTTCTCATTGGGGGTTGAGTACAGGAGTCAACTGGAGAGTGATCTACAGTCAATTTGGCGGGTCTTCACTAGACCCACTAAATCGACTGCCGGTGGATCAATCTCAGAGCGTTATCCCCACTGTCGTGTAAACCTGCCCTAAGACAAGAAGGATTTGCTCTCTAATTGTTTGTTACTTAGCAATGAGTCTCATTCTCCACTGCTCTGTACTTTGTTTAATCAAGTCCACCAGTGCAAAGGAAGGTGTAAATTCTACTAGAACAATAGTGTTTTAAAACCATTTTGTACTGGTGTATATGACTACACAAGGTGCACCGATATAATGAATCAGGATTTGATAGTCTGAACTGCTCGAAGCTAGAGATAATTTTCTTTCACTTTTTTTTTTTTAAACAACAACAAAGTTTAGACACAATCCTTAACTTCAGCAGTGGCCTTTGGATTATTAGCAGCATTACTGGCAACAATCTCCATAGACGCAATGCTACCCATTCATACTTTTTGTTCAATCCTTCTCATCTATTTTCTGTCTCCTGTCTGAAGTACTTTTATCTCAGCTCTTTTGAAAGATATTTCCGCAGATCCCCTCAGCCATGTATGTCAAGTTTATAATTGGTCAGCGGTTCCGTAATTTATAGTAAGTTAAAAGGATTTCTCATGTGCTGTCTCCTTTGGTTAGCAAATTCCTTCAATGTCACACATAGGAGGGTGGATGATTTCTGAAGGTTAAAGTGCTTGTGTTTGAAGGGGATGGGTTGGGTGGATTTTTTGTTTTGTTTTAAATAATTGATTATCATCTTAGAAAAAATAACGGTACGACAACGATTATAGCTCCCAGAGTGTATTGCTGTACATTTCTTCATGTTCAACATCTTCTATTCCTCCTCTCCTGATTCCTACTGATGCTCAGGATATCTGTTAGCTGACGCCTTTTTATATTCTGTTCTGCAAGTTGAACACAAATAACATGACAGCTTGCAGGCTTCTTGTTGTCATGGTGTTCATACTTTGCTCTTAGCAATGCCATATAAAGACTATTACATCTCAGCTCCTATTTGCATCTACCAAATATTTTAACAATAACGCAATGATATCAGGATGGCAGGATGTTTATATTGTCTCCAGCACCACAGACAGCAGAATCAAATTATGTTCTGCTTCCACCTACACATGTTCACACACCCCCAGGTTCTATACTGCCAGAGTTATAGAATTGTTCATTTCAATGGAGCTAGCCTGATTTACACCAGCTGAAGATCTGGGTCCCACTGCAAAACTTATTTTAAAAAGCCATGCAGAATACATAAGCCCACCTGTTCAGAAGCACACCACCAGGAATACATCACTCAGATATGCAACACTGACTTTCCATTGAACACAGAGTCCAGTTCAAGGGAGCTGGCCTGATTTTCAAAGCTCTATATTATACCTGCATTCCACTGGACTAACGATACTGTCGAGCAAGGACGTGCACCAGAGCTGGACTAAGGCTATGATACTCAGTACCAGGACAATAAGAGCAACCTCTACCCTCACTACATTCAGACCCACACCTTCACCTGGACTTTCTCATAGTAGTATCCTCAGGGTGCCTCTGCACTGTGGTGGGGAAAAAAATCAAAATGCATCAGCAAGTCTCAAAGCCTGAGTCAAATGATTAAAAATCGCAGTGAAGCACTGTGTCTCAGGCTGGAGCTCTGAGATCCATCCCCCCTCACCAGGTTTTAGAGCCTTGGCTCCAGCCCAAGTGGGAATGCCTACACAGCTATTTCTATCCTGATAGCATGAGCCCTGTGAGCCTGAGTCAGTTGACCTGATCTCTGAGACTCACTGCCACAGAGTTTTCTTTTCTTTTGCACTGAAGATGCACCCACATTCTCATGGGTTCAGTCACTAAAAAAACAAACCCTAAACTTGCTTCCTTATGGTGCAGAAGGAAGAAAATTGTTATTCATAGATTATAAAACTAGAATAGATCATCTAGTCTGAGCTCATGTACAACACTGGCCAGAGAATTTTACCCCGTTACCTCTACTGTTTTGGGTTGGTCAAACTCTAGAAGGTGTTTTCTGCAAAAAATATTCCAAAGCAAATAAAACATTTCACTTTGCCAGCAATTTTGTTCCAGTATTTCTATTTTTTTTTTGACAAAAACAGGGGAAAATATTAGATTTTTCATAACTGAAATTTTTTCCCATTGACAAAAGGAGAAGGAAAAAAGAGAAAGAAAAGGGTGGGGGGCACCGAAAGCTGAAAACCAAAAACTTTTTGGTTGTCCAAGACCAACGTCATCACATTTTTCAAAAAAAGATTACCTGACATTATTTTTTTCTGCAAAAATGTTATCTTTGATAGAAAACTCATTTTTCAGTGAAAAAATGTTTTAACCTCCCCCCCTCCCCCAAAAAAAAAAAAAATCTGACCTGCTCAAATTTTCATCTTAACATAATGGGAGGCCCAGATACTGTGGTGATGAGGTATGAGTAAGTACTCAGTGAAATCCAGGGAGTGCTAAAACTTGCGTTTGTATCCATGCATGCCATAATAATGTACTGGATGCTGATTTAGAGTGCTGATGTTCCTCTCCACTAACACAAGTGGAAGGAGGCAAAAGTCTGCTAAAAGAGTTGCAGATGTAGATAAAAGAGAATAACAGCTCTCTGGCATAGTCAGCATTATTACCCAAGCAAACTGAAGCACCTAAACCCAAAGCGTGTGTGGCTGGGTTGTGCAGCACAAAGGTGACAGGTCTGGGAAAGGAGCTTCACTTTGAACTATGCTGATATCTAAGTGTACATCTTTGAATTGTGACGTTGCACCCCATAATGCTTTATGGAAATATGCTTATGAAAGTAAATATGACATAACTGGAATATGTTTTATGCCAGATATGCCATGTAACATCTCTGCAAAGGTTATGATCTACTGGATATTTTCATCCTATTTGTATGCATGTATCATTTTCGTATACAAAGTTATGAATATTGGCTAGGTACTTGTTTAATTTTAAGTAGCCTCAGTGAAGTAGTTGGTCAGCTTCCTGAGAAAAGACTATTCTCAGTAAGTGCCCAGTCAAGAAACACTTAAGCTAACAATGAACTTGGAGACATCAATCCATACCTGAGCTTTCCCAGGAATGTGGCCTAGCTGGTAAAGAACTCAGTCATGCATGGACACGTGACTTGCCCATGTCATTCCAAAACTCCATCTTGGATCTGAATTCTGGATAGGAGAGAGGAGGGGGTCTCCACCCACACAAGAAAGTCTATTTAAGCCCCTGGGAGACCCCTCCATTTTGTCTTCAGCTGGCTCAAGAGATAGCCTCTCCACTCCCAAAGGATACCTGAAAGAAACAGGAACAAAGGACAGTAACCACAAGGGTGTGAGTGATTGCTGGACCCAGACTAGAAGGAGGCTAGTCTGTAAAAGAGGCTTATTGGAACATCTTGGAGGGTGAGATTTAATCTGTAATCATTTTCTTACTGTATTAGGTTTAGACTTGCGTGTTTTATTTTATTTTGCTTGGTAATTCACTTTGTTCTGTCTGTTATTACTTGCAACCACTTAAATCCTACTTTTTGTATTTAATAAAATCACTTTTTACTTATTAATTAACCCAGAGTATGTATTAATACCTGGGGCGGGGCAAACAGCTGTGCATATCTCTCGGTGTAATACAGGCTTTACACAGGGTAAAATAGATTTATTTGGGGTTTGGACCCCATTGGGAGCTGGGCATCTGAGTGTTGGAGACAGAAACACTTCTTAAGCTGTTTTCAGTTAAGCCTGCAGCTTTTAGGGGATGTGGTTCAGACCTGGATCTGTGTTTGCAGTAGGCAAGCATGTCTGGCTCAAACAAGGCAAGATTCTGGAGTCCCAAGCTGGCAGGGAAAACGGGCTCAGAGGTAGTCTCAACACATCAGATGGCAATCCTAAGGGGTTTCTGTGATCCAACCTGTCACAGTATGTGGTTGGGTTGTGCAGTACAGAAGGCGACAGGTTTGGGAAAGGAGCTTCACTTTGAGCTATGCTGATATCTAAGTGTATGTCTTTGAAGGAGATAATGCTCCATAATATTTTTCATTCCAAGTAAGCTCAGTCTTTCTGAGATTGGGGAGGGGGCTTAATCAGGCATAGGGAAAGGTGCCAATGGCAGCATGAGTCCAGCTATGATGCCATGGTAGAAGATCATCATGACCAGTACTTCAAAGGGGTTTGCACACAAGGCTACAACTTTCTTCTTCTTGGGTTGGAAGGTGACATTCTCCATCTACTTCACAGCCTCTCTAGTCCTTCCCCACTGAGAGGGGCATTCAAAGGAATCTCTGCAGGATAAACCTCTACATTTGTTTTCCTTAATTCACTGACACTGTCCTGGGTTTCTGACACAGCAGGTCATGGTCTGATAGGTTTGCCTGGATCGAGATGCTGTCAATGGATTTTGGTATGGTAGGAACAAGATTTCTCTCTGCAACTGAAGAATTAACAGCTTCTCCAGGCCTTCACTTGCTTATTTATTTCCTCAGTGTGCATCATTCTCCAAAAACAGAGGTATTAAGGGAAGTGAATTGCACTTTGGTTTCTCAAAGAAAACATGATACCCCCTACAATTGCTGTGGATATAAAGATGTAGAGAATTATTTTTTCCTTCTTCTTCCAAACACAAGTGTAGGTGTAATTTGTTAAAATAGACTCTAAAAGAATAGAGATTAGTAAATAATGTATGTAGCTGGCTTCAGGCCAGTTATGAACAAATTAACAACTAGGCAACTTCTGTAGCCTAGTAGCTTTGCAGCTTCTTATTAAAAAAATGGAAAGTCGCCAGGCAAATTGCATCCATATTTATCATTTCCATCATTGCTCTTACTTTAGACAGTGATGTTCCCATTAAAAGGTGTTTTTTTCCTGAGAAGTTTTACATGAACATTTTGGCCTCGATTCCCCCACTGATAGGTCCCACTGCACACAGGGCTCCTGCAAAGTGGCTTTAAAGCCACTGTAGCAGGCTGCATATAGAGAGATCTAGTGTCGTGACTTCTGGCCCACTCTCCCTCCCTGCCACTGGTATAGTCAGCACAGATGGGACTTCCATGCATCACACCCATCCCCACTGTCTCCCACAATGTCAGTGGGAGGTTGAATAAGTTAGAGCAGCCCACAGCCTACTCTAACTTACTCTGACACAGAGCCAGGTCAGGATCAGACTTAATGCTAGTGTTGCTTCCCTCTTCTGAGCGGCAGCATACACTCCTTGGCCTCAGGTAAAGATGGTGGCTCTTTATTTGTATACTGCCCTAAACAGCGACTTCCAGGGGAGATGTGTCTAAAGAAGGACTTCTATATTAGGCCCAGATCAGTCACAAGCTTCCTGCCCCCCCTTAATGCCAGCCTTTCGCTGTTGATCAAGTTAGAGATGATAAAAAATAATGTTGTTGTGTTTTTGTTGTTTTCTGGTTTTTACTTTCAGGTTGTATATGATTTTATAATGCCTTTATAATGGGCCACATTCATCCCATTTGGTCCAATATGATGCATAATACCTGTGTAGGAATGACCAACTCCCAACATCCCCGGGGGGCGGATAGGGGAACATTCTGCAGATACACAGCTGCAAATATTTAAGCAGCGGTCATGACCAACTGGTGATATCTCTCAACAATCCTTGTAGGGTAGTTGTTGGCGTAGCTGCTTCTATAAAATGCCACTTAAGTCCTATGATGAGTATGTCAAGCAGAATAAAGATGACCTTAAAATAAGTCTTTCTGAGACAGGTGAGGCCCATCAGCCTTGGCTGACAGCTCACCTCGGAGAAGGAAAATTCCAATTCCAAACCGAAGGTGTCAGGCTTGGACAGACAACTTGCAAATCTCATCCAATAGATATGCTCATGTGAACTGATCAAGCTATATCCAGCAGAGACTGGAAAGCTGTATCAGTAGGAAGGCTCCTACAATGATTGTGGATGGAAGATTATCAAGGAGGAGACCAAAGAGGTAGTACCTGGAGTGGATATCAGCAGACCTGAGAGAGACCAATCTGCAGCCTGGAATATCACCATGAATTAAGGAAGAAGGCTATAAAAGTTGCCAACCCTGAATGGAGAAATGGCAAGAAAGAAGAAGATACATCAGACAGTTCCAAAACACTGAAAATTGGAAAAGCATCATAACAGTCCATGTCCACATGCCAGCTTTTTTAATGAATACTGGTTCTCAAAACTAGTGAATGAAATACTTCTCAAAGTATATTTCATATTTTTATTAATATGGTATAATGTATGGTCAAGTGCTTATAGAGTCTTCTGACATTGATTTATGCTATATACATTATATCTGTAAGCCACAGAAAGATAAATGGTTGGAGTATATTAGTGGCTGTCTGCTATCTTGGTAGGAGCAGAGAAAGCTGATAATACTAATTTTAGAGATTGACATTTAGACCATTTGAATATAAAAAAGATTAGAAGATGAAAATTTGCACTGAGCTAAAGGAATTTTGGAACCACCAATGTGAAAAACTTCAAAATTAAACCTTAAATTCCATCATGGAAATATCTCCATACCCAAGACCTCCTTATTGTGACACATATGATGAAGACAATGCTTTATCTCATGCAGTTTCCAGAGAGACATGCAATTACTGGATACAATAGTGCTTAATTTAAAGAGATTCATTTTTTCTGAGGTGTCCACCTGGAAACTATTGAGTAGGGATTTGAGTACTACTGAAACAAGGGTGCCTACTCTGTCACTGAATGGGAAGGAAGAAGAGTTTTGTACAAGTGATACTATAATTCTTCCAGTTTAGGGTAATCCTGGAGTTTCACCAGGCTCTTCTGCACCCCTCCTACCCAGCATATGGGGCATGGTTGAGCAGACATGGGGCTGAAGGGGCATGACAATGGAGGAGAGAGTCAAGCTGCAATGTGATGAAGGGATCCCCGGCCATGGAGTGGTCCCCTAGAAAACTGTTCTAGCTTATGCAAACTGATAGCATCCCTGCATAAGTCCCATTAGAGTCTGACTTGGCCCCCAGTTGCTCCAAGAATATGAAGAAGCTTGAATGGGGCCCTGCACTTAGGATGGAAGAATCCCATGCACTGCTACAGACTCGGGACCGAGTGGCTAGGCAGCAGTTCTGCAGAAAAGGACGTAGGGGTTACAGTATACGAGAAGCTGGATATGAGTCAACAGTGTGCCCTTGTTGCCAAGAAGGGGTACTGTGTCTAGTTTTGGGGTACTGTGTCTAGTTTTGGACCTCACACTTCAAGAAGGATGTGGAAAAATTGGGAAGAGTCCAGCGGAGGGCAACAAAAATGATTAGGGGGCTGGAGCACATGATTTATGAGGAGAGGCTGAGGGATCTGGGATTATTTAATCTGCAGAAGAGAAGAATGAGGGGGGATTTGATAGCAGCCTTCAACTACCTGAATGGGGGTTCCAAAGAGGATGGGTCTAGACTGTTCTCAGTGGTAGCTGATGACAGAACAAGGAGTAATGGTCTCAAGTTGCAGTGGGGGAGGTTTAGGTTCGATATTAGGAAAAACTTTTTTACTAGGAGGGTGGTGAAACACTGGAATGGGTTACGTAGGGAGGTGGTGGAATCTCCTTCCTTAGAGGTTTTTAAGATGAGGCTTGACAAAGCCCTGGCTAGGATGATTTAGTTGGGGATTAGTCCTGCTTTGAGCAGAGGGTTGGACTAGATGATCTCCTGAGATCCCTTCCAACCCTGATATTCTATGATTCTATAGCTATCTTTGCCTACCCTCCTCTTGTCTCATTAGTGCATGACAGAGAACTATATTTTTGCTCTAGAATGCGATGATTGGTGTCAACAATCTATAGAAGAATCACCATTTTCTGCTAAGCTCAATAGGACTTCTTGCAGAGCTTTGTATATCTGTTATTTGGTGGGGGAGGGGGTTTGTCTGCATTTTCATTCATTGTGGAATGTAGTAAAAAGAGACGTTTAAAATGTTGCTAGGGAAACCTAAAGCAGATGGAACTTGTTTGCTTTGGGATTTTGTTGCAAACTCAAAACTCAGAGACACGTCTTCTGCTGAAACACTGATTAAGGGTCATGAACCTACCAAGCATCACTAGTCCCCTCCTTAAGTAAACCTGCACTTGGTTTATTGTTTGCCATCTGCTTCCTGTTTAATTTTTGCAGTTTTGAAGGTCAGCAAACCTGGAATGTTTTAGACCAAGGGACTATTAAGTCCAAAGATCCGCAACCCTCACAGAGAATCCATTGCCAAACAACTTTTCTCTCTGAAAAACTGAAGGGCATTCAGCTCAAGTACCTCCACTGATCTCAACCTTGGCACTGCCATCTGGGGAGAGAAGTGGGCCCTCAGCTTGGCAAGATGCTTAGATTTCTGAGCCCAGAAGGAACCATTAGGGTCATCTAAATCAGACCTCCTGCATAACTCAGGCCATAGAACCTCACTCATTTGTTGCTGAGCCCTCGCCCCACAATAATCACATCGAGCCATGAATTTTGAGAATTAATTTGGCAATGTACAGGGTCCTTTGTAAGGGCTTGATCCAATTACCTCACCTGCTAATTCCTGCTTTGGGCCCCAATAACTTGTGGTGGAGCTAAAGCACATCTTTTAGAACGATATCCAGTAACAACTCCAAGTGATGGAGAATCCACCACTGTTCCGATTGTTAATTACCCCCATTGCTAAATATTTGTTCCTTATTTCCATTTTGAATTTTTCTAGCTTCAGCTCCAAGCCATATGCTTTCGTCGGCTATATTAAACATCCCTTTGTTTGTGAAAACAGTTATCATGAAATGCACTGGGTTCATTAAACTTTTACTAATAATCTGCCTTTACCAAATCAACTTACAATTGATTCAGTTCCTTGACACATTTCCTCTTTTCTAAGCCTAGCCAATCTTACTGTAAAATTACTATTAATTATTTCTAATCTTTTATCCTTTTTCACAGAGATCATTCTTTAAACTTCTTAACAAGCCAAATGACCACCAAATCCTCCCCATGCCATATCATAAAATGTTGGGTTCTTAAAATTGCTTGTTTCATTCCCTGAAGAACTAAACCTGCTACCAAAAGTCACTTTCTTGATATAATCTCAGAATAACTCCATTAATTTATTCTACACTTCATATCCCCTTTGTATGTGTGTTGCCAAAACCAGCCATTTCTAAATGTGCCATTCCGTTCTGTTAATTAAATTTCCACTGTATTTGTTATCTTTATCTCTTGCTGAAATAAAAATCCATTTAGTCCTTAACCTCTTCCCACAAACCGCTACATACTCAATATATCACCCCCATAAGACCCTGTCAAACTAAAATGATCCCAGATGTCCTCTACCACATTTATGTTTTCTATAAGTCAAAATCACACTTCAACTAGAAATATTTTAAAATGCAGTTGCAAATGCTGGCTGGTTCCTTCCTTTCTTTTTTTTTTGCATTACGTTTATAAGGCACTTGTACAGCAGCTGATTGAGCCATACAGGTGCACTGAATTAAGCTGATAGTGATCAGCAAATGTTCACTTAGCAAACATCAAGATTCTCATTATTTTATGATCCAGCTGTCAAGTGAATTCAGTTCTGACGTGTCTCTGAGAGCTTAAGACACATTTCATGTTACAGTCTGAGCTTAGTAAGAAGGGAAACAATTTTCCCAAGAATGCAGAAGTTTTTATAAAAACCCTGACATCTATTTTCTAGGTTTTGAGACTTTATGCCAAAATTCATCACCACGGTGATTAAGAATTAGGTGGCTCAGAAGAGCTAAGAAATAAATAAGAGCATCCATGCATAGTGGGCTGCATTCTATCCTGAGTTATACATGTGCGACTCACTGACGTCAACAGGGGATAAATTCATCCCATTTCCACAGACTTTCCCAGGGGCCAAGTACGCAAAAAGCTGACTTCTGAATGGCTCGATACATCTGTTTTCCCCACTCTGCCTTGGTACCAGGAGAGAGCGAGAGAGAGTGTGTGATCCCTCCTTAGTGTGATCAATGGACTACATGACAACTTGAGGTCCCTTCCAGCCCTACATTTCTATGATCGTCACAGTGGGAAGAAACACAGTGTCACATCTTGGTCACTTCTCATTCATGTTGAAGCCCTAAGGGCCAGATCCTCAGCACAAAGCATGGTTTAGGAAGGGGAGTGGTGTAGTGGTGGCCTTTAAGATCTCTCAATCCTAACCCAGATATGTGGGAGTCCATTTCCTTGGGGTCACTTGGAACAGCAGGAAGCCTCCCTTATGTTACACTGGTTGTCAACAGAACCTAAAGGTTGATGCTACAGCTAGGAAGGGGTGCGGTAGCAATGCTCCTTTCCCTTTGTCAGTCCACCTCGGGCAGGAATAGGGAAGAGTAGGAAGAGCAAAGGAGCCACAACACCAATTCAGTGCCAACGTGGGATCACCCATTACATTGTGGTGATCCTTCCCTGGCCAGTTATGTCAGTTTTAAGACAATGATCCATCAGCAATGTGGTACAAAGCTGCTGCACTGGACTGGAGGATCTGGCCCCAGATCTCGGAAGAAAAGCCTCCTTGCTTTAGCATGATACTTTAATAGCTGTCACGTACTGAAAACTCTTAAAATTCCAATATGCCTCTTTAAAAGCAAAGAGTTTCCTGGTCCTGCTGGCAGACTAGGGGACTCTGTAGGGAAGCATGTGATAGGGATCTTCTGCTGTCAGTGTGCAAAGAGCAAGCCAGAGAGAGTTGTGCCTCTCTGCCTTAGAGAGTGCCCTATTTATCACTCTTTGGTTTTGGTTCTTGTGTATTAGGGTTCTGGTTTTTAAGAAATAAAGTAGTGTTACACGGTAACCTTCTGGCAAGAGTATTTAATCTTTTTATCTAACTTGTTTGCATGTATTCTATGAATATAACAGAAGGGTCTAGATATTCACTGCCTTGTGCAAAGAGAAAGAAAGCACTAAATTGTTTTTTCTCCACAAGATCATCAATATTCTGATTCTCTCTGATCAACAGAATCACACTTGGGTTCCATGTGCCCTAGGAATATAATCAACTAAATATTACAGAAGAGCTAATTATATTGGTGTACTGATGATGTAAAACTGGGTAATTCCTTTGCAATGCTACAATAATTTTATCAAAAACCTCATTCCCAACAGAATGTAAGTCTCTATAAGAGGATTGTGTGTTCTTTTATGGCATTGGCCTCACTTTTACATTTGATACCATAGTTTCTCAAAAGATCAGTGAAATCCTTGATACTCTTTGAATATTTATTGTAGACAGCTTTCCACAGACAGATAGGGAAATATTTCTAATCTTCTTCATTAACTCAACATTCAGAGGAATATAAACATTTAAAGTATTTCCTGTTTTGAATATTTTCCATATGAGTTCAAAATGTTGCTAAACCTACTGCAAACCTCTGTGTGATGTTTTGGGATGAGATGGAATGTAAAGACTAATACAGCTCATGCTTGCATAGGAGAAGATTGACATTCATCTTTGCTTTTAGCAAGTGAACTTTGGTTTGACCACATGGGTGGTTTCATTTGTTGCCCATTGGTAGGAATGGGGTGATATAAAACTATGTTTTTGAAATTTAAAATATTTATACAGTAATCAGTGTCACAATGGAGACATCTACACACAAACAGGAGTTGTGATATCCAGACTGGGCAAATGTAGGTGCACTAGCTTTGATTGAGCTAGTGAAAAGAGAAGTGCAGCAGTGGCAGTGTGGATGGCAGAATGGGCTAACTGTGCCAATTACAAGCCCACCTGGAACCGTAGGAACTAGTGTGGCTAGCCTGTACTACTGTGGCTATACTTCTATTTTTAAAGCACTCACTGGATCAAATCTGGAGTGTGTTTGTCCACCCGGGCTGGACAAGATACCTCCAGTGTATGTATAAACATACCCTATTTCATATTAAAATAAATACAATGCTCCATGTCCATACACATTACCGCTGAGCCAACAAATCTAAGTCACCTGTTTCTAGATACACTCACCACTCTAGTGTCACCTTGCCAAACAGAAACATTAAAAGAAATACTACAAGCAAAGGCCAAACAAGGTAAGCAGGAGATTCCAGTGCCTGGGTTATGGAGGGCAACTTGGGGCTGCTGTTGCCAAGTGTGATTGAGGCTTGAATAAACAACGTATTTCTATAGGTTCATGAATGGTTCATGCACCTTGCTGATATTTGCAAAGACAACAGACCCAAGTCCTACCTCCATGTTTAGTATGCTCTATGCCAGATGTTTCCTCAACCCATATTGACCCTCTACAATGTTGCAGGTTCATCCATTACCAACGAGAAGGAGGAATCCTTGCATTGTACACAGTTATGGGCAGGAAGGTCTCTGTCTGTACTTTGGCCAACATTAGGGGCTCCCAT
This sequence comes from Eretmochelys imbricata, assembly GCF_965152235.1. NCBI lineage: Eukaryota > Metazoa > Chordata > Testudines > Cheloniidae > Eretmochelys > Eretmochelys imbricata. The sequence goes on from NC_135580.1 coordinate 94,790,583, forward strand.
CCTTAATGGGGTCTTTAGACACCACCATAATACGAATAACAATAACTCTGTAAGGGAGAAAAAAACTAGGCCTCTTTAACAAATGGGGAAATGGGGACACAAAGAGGTGAAGCCACTTGGCCACTGACTCACTCTGTGAACTTAGAGGAATCAAGAACAGAACTAGAGGCTCCAGCCGGTGAAGGGAGAAGCAGCCAAAGCATGGACTACTGCTTCATCGTGGGGAGGGGTAAAATTGAGCCCAGCCAAGGACACCCCTCCTCCCAGCCACAGCCCTGAACCCTAGCCTGTGCAGGAGAGATTCCTCCAGTCAGAGACTCCAGCCAATAGGGGCAGAAGCAGCCAAAGCAGGGACTTCTGGTCCTTTGGACATTCAGAGAACTTAATAGTTTTGACTGGACTTTGTCTGTGCTGATTGGCTGTTTAGTTCAACCCTCCCCCTTTCTCACAGGTTCTTCACCTCAGCTTCACACCGTATCTGCCCCTCTTACCATCTTCTCCCTTGTCCTGTCCCTCTCATTCTCCTTCCCTTTCCCCCCTAAATTTAGCTGACCCACCAGCCAGCCCTCCCCCCCAAAATGCTGCCTTTAAAGTGCTCACTTTGCTTGGGTGCCCTTCCCCCACCCTGTGTCTGTCTGTCTATTTAGCTCTGAAAGCAGGGACCACGTACCACACACTGTGTTTGTACAGCAGCTAGCACAATAGGGCCCCACTCTTGGCTGGCCTTAGGCACAAGCATCATAAACATGACTATTATTAATACAAACCCAGGAGTCCTCACTCTAGGGCCTCCTCTCGAGCCACTAGATTAGTTATTTGAATATTCAGCGCCTTTGTTCAGCCTTTGTAGATTTTCAGCAGCTAGACAATGCGTTTGCTTTTGTACAGTGCAATTTGTACTCCAGGGCCCAAATTCCAAGACGACTTACATTGATTTCAGTGCAGTTTTATGGGGTGTAAGTCAGTAGTAATGCTAAGCATCAGTGGTGTAGTGTCTGTGTGCATAAAGGAAGCTGATGTTACGTGCTAAGCAATTAATAGCTTACCTATATCCTTGACTGTTAGAATGTCTCTGTTTTTATTCAGGGAGGGAAAATGTGGACCAGGAGACTGGGTTATCTTCATGTTTTATTTAAGAAATGTACAAGGAATCTGATAATTGTTGGAATCTGGCTCAGTCGCTGTAAATATAATAGAATTGTAGTCCTCTTTTGCCTTCTATGGAATTTAAACTGACAATAAAAGACTACAGAAAAAATAATGAGAGTTTACATCATTAAAGGTATGAGTTAAAATAATAAGCAAGAGACTATCAATATAAATGTCCCTTTGGGATTTTATCCAGCTGGACTTGCTTGATTACACTGAATCATAGAATATCAGGCTTGGAAGGGACCTCAGGAGGTCATCTAGTCCAACCCCCTGCTCAAAGCAGGAGCAATTCCCAATTTTTGCCCCAAATCCCTAAATGGCCCCCTCAAGGATTGAACTCACAACCCTGGGTTTAGCAGGCCAGTGCTCAAACCACTGAGCTATCCCTCCCCCCCTTCTGCAATTATTTTACAAATTACACTAACCACCTTATTCTAAAAAGTTTTCTCGTTGAATTTAATGGGAAAAAAACCCAAAACACCCACACATTTCCTAACTTCAGATTCTGATCCAAATTTCACAGAGGGTCTCACATTATAATCAGCCAAACAAAGGCCCTGATTCAGGAAAGAATTAAAGAAACTGCTAAATCCATTCCTATTCAATAAAGTTTTTCAATACATGCTTAACTTTAATATTTCAATTTATGTTAATACTTTATAAAAATGATTTTAACTTCAATGGGACTTTGCACGTATTTAAGTGCTCTTCCTGAATACGAATGTGTTCCTGAATACAGGCCCAAAACTTCAGTTCCCAACAACCTGGGAGTTTGGGGACGGGGGATCCAAACCCAGATCCAGATGTCTATGTCAAGAATCCAAATCAAACCTCTGCCTCTGAACACCAACAAACTTTTTGGAGTGGCGGGGGGGGGGTGGGGGGGTGTCCAAAATCTGGATCTGAATTTTATGTATAGGGTCCATCTCTGCTTTAAACCAAAACATTCTCAGCTTCTTCAAGAAGGAAGGTCTTGCTGGTTCTATCAATGTACAAAAGGCTATTGTAGTTTCAAGTATTTTAGATACCATTAGCATATCTTTCTTCAGCTGCCCATTCACAATCTCCTTTAAAATTACTTTGTCCTGCTTTAACTAACATGACTAATCTAATTACTAAAGCTTTAGACCAAAAGGAGCAGTTGAAAAGCATCATAAACCATTGACTGGAGAAAATTAAAAATCTATATAGCAGCCCAGAGTGTAGCAGTTTCCCTGGTGCACGAATGGTATTTTAAATGAACAGCTATGATGGATGAAGAATAAGTCAGTTAATTAAAAAAAAGAAGAAGATGTACCACTCATATATGCCTCTCTGCTTCCTAAAAACCTTGGTGCTCTGTGAAGGCTCACAAGATGGCTGGGGGAGTAAGCACATTCCATGAGCAGTGGTGGCTGAGAGCCTCATATGTAATACTTCAAGACACGCTCGGGGGCTTATGAAATATTTACAAAGGAGCTGGGAGGAGTGGTACTTGCTACACATAGATAAAAAGCTTAGCACACACACTTCCGACCACAGCCCTGCTGTTGCCAGCTAGTGTGGGAGGGAAAGAGATTTTGACTATCAGCACACTCCCACCAGACAGACACCATCTGAGGTCATTAGTACTAACTGAAGCTCACCAGAGCACTTGTGGAAACGTCAGAGATGCTTGCTGAACAGAAGAACTGGAAGTAGAGTCCCCATGCCTTTGTTATCGTCTCTAACGTGCATTAAAAGGTGGAGACATGATTTAGTCCCGAATCATAGAATCATAGAATATCAGGGTTGGAAGGGACCCCTGAAGGTCATCTAGTCCAACCCCCTGCTCGAAGCAGGACCAATTCCCAGTTAAATCATCCCAGCCAGGGCTTTGTCAAGCCTGACCTTAAAAACCTCTAAGGAAGGAGATTCTACCACCTCCCTAGGTAACGCATTCCAGTGTTTCACCACCCTCTTAGTGAAAAAGTTTTTTCCTAATATCCAATCTAAACCTCCCCCACTGCAACTTGAGACCATTACTCCTCGTTCTGTCATCTGCTACCATTGAGAACAGTCTAGAGCCATCCTCTTTGGAACCCCCTTTCAGGTAGTTGAAAGCAGCTATCAAATCCCCCCTCATTCTTCTCTTCTGCAGGCTAAACAATCCCAGCTCCCTCAGCCTCTCCTCATAAGTCAAATGTATAGAGGGAACCTGAATATCAACATCGAGGGCCAGTGCCTAAATCAGATTCCATTGCCTCCACTCCACCAAAGCTCCTAACCATATCCGCCCATTTGTCAGCTTCATATACTACTGCTTCTGTGCTCTCTTCCATGCAGTCCTTTATGCATGGCACAACCTCCCTCAGCTCATACACAAGGCCTCTATCCTGCCCACTTGTAAGGCCCTGTTCAAGACCCACCTCTGCTGTGCTGTCCGCATTTAAGCAAGTTGACACAGAATGATAGAATCATATAATATTAGGATTAGAAGAGACCTCAGGAGGTCATCTAGTCCAACCCCCTGCTCAAAGCAGGACCAACTCCAGCTAAATCATGCCAGCCAGGGCTTTATAAACCTCTAAGGATGGAGATTTAACCACCTCCTTAGGTAACGCATTCCAGTGCTTCACCACCCTCCTAGTGAAATAGTTTTTCCTAATATCCAACTTAGACCTCTCCCCCACTGCAATTTGAGACCACTGCTCCTTCTTCCGTCATCTGCCACCACTGAGAACAGCCTAGCTCCATCCTCTTTGGAAACCCCCACTTCAGGTAGTTGAAGGCTGCTATCAAATCTCCCCTCACTCTTCTCTTCTGCAGACATATATATATATATACACACACACACACTCCCATTGTTGTTCCCATTTCCCTTGCTTATTTCCCTGACCATCCATAGACTGTGCACTCATAAGGGTGTAGATCATCATTCTTCAGTGTTTGAAAAGCCATGAGTACATAGTGGGGGTGTGACATGTTTTCGGATACAATCCAGACCACTAAAGGGTTGTGTCACCGCTTGCCCTGTAACGCGAGGTTCCCCACAATGCTTTGCTACTGTAGTGCCCAACCTGGGACACTCACAACTAACCTACCAGCATGCAGGTCACACCTTGAATGTCTGTGGTGCTAGACAACCCTGGTTCAGCAACTCTGACCCCAGCAGCCTGTCTACAGCCCCACTCTAGCTTCCACCAGCCTTGGTTAGTACTTCTAGAGTGGCTCCAACAGATTCCCAGTCCTGAATTTTCCTAAAACTGTGTGTCCTGTAATGTCTAGCCCTCTCCTGGACAGTTCAGAGAAATAATAAGGTACACTTGTTCCTCTAAAGACACAAAAGCATGTCAGCTTATTAAATTAACTAGGTGTAAATACACCCTTCTCCTTAAATGCAGCACTGAGTTGTTTTATATAAAATAAAACAAATGTATTACCAATAGCACATAGGTTAAGTGATGCCAAGTAAAAGGAATAAAGTCAGAAACGGTTACCAGTGAAAAGGCGTATCTAAAAAAGTCTAAAATCTAGGAAGGTGTAGGCTTTGTTCAAGATGGTTTCTCTAACTAGTCATTTTCTTCCCAGCCATGGATGATTTTTTCCTCAGTCAGGACTTTCCTCAGAAGTACAAGACACTGGTTCCCCTTGTATTTCTATGTGAAAGAGCTTTGCCTAACCAGGTTACTCAACTCTTTTCAATTTCCAGAGACTTCAACCCTTCCCCGCTTAGTTGAAGGAAAGATTGACCTCATGCTGTTCTTCCCTTCCTGTGGGCTTCCCATCCCTCTGTATGTAAATGGAGCTTCCATTGTTTTGATTTCACCATTCTTAATTTACATAGGAGACAAGTAAATAACTGCCTTCCCTTCTGTCAGGAGGGAGCTTGTTTCTCTCCGTTTGGCCACGGACTTTAAAACACCATATCATTAAGTATCCATATTTCCTCATATAGTGTTTATACATAAATTTCACATATTATTCACTAAGGTGTCATTAGCTTTTAGACAGGACCTCGCTCTAAACACTCTTATAATACAGTAATATTGTATACAATCAGTTGATTCAGTTGCTTATCAATTGAGGTTCAGCCCCTCTGTCTTTATAGACCAGTTAACCATTGAAAAGAATTTCTCAGAGGGTACCCCTCAAAGTAAAGTTTATTCAAGCTGTTCAGAAGACAACATGGAGTCTGATGGTGAAGGAAACTCCATGTTCTTGCTTCTCCCACTTTTGTTTGCTGAAATGCAAATTGTTCTGTTTCCTGCCATCTTCTCTCCCTGACATGTCTGGTTTAAACACACCTTAGTCAAAAGTCTAGCATGTATCCATAACTCTTAATACCCACCACATACATACATCATACAAGAATATTAATGATCAGTGATTTATTAGTTTTCAAATGATACTACATCAGGCATACTTTGTACTAGGATTAATACAATAGTGTGGAGGGTGTGAATATGGGGTGCTTAGTGTCACAGTGATTGCTACTGTAAGTAAACAGTAATAATCCAATAATGATGATGCCACAGCTGTCACACTGCAGTCATCTCGATGATTTCTCCAGCTGCACATCCACTATAGAGTGAACTTTTCACTCCATTTCTATTTTCAATATGAAAAGATCAGATGAACGTCAAGAACTCCTGTAGATACACATAAATGTTTGTTGAACCCAAGGAAGACAGACCTGCATATGACCAAACAGTCTCACACAAATCGTTCTCTCTCTCTCTTATCCTTCTGCCATTTCTGCTTAAGATGTATCATTTCAAAGCATGGAGGAGTGACAGGCTTTTGTCACTCCTACTCTTCTCAGCATGAAGTGCTTTTAGATCTCCCATGTGTGTAGCAGAGGTGAACAGGGACCCGTGGAGATGTTAAAGGAACATTAAGTTTCAGACAAGAGAGAATGTTAAAGGGCAACAGTGCCGTATAAATTATGGGTTGAATTAACTCCAAAAAATAACAATCTGGCCTATAATATGTATCTCAAGGGTAGGATACAGAGTTAATCACACTTAATAATTAAAACTCAGCTGGTTAAAAAATCTTGAGATTTACAGTTCAATTGTAAAAGGTGCCAGGTGTGGCCCAAAACACAAACAGAGCCAATGACCTTCCCAGCAAGCCCTCTCGGGGTACATGTACACAGCCCACGGCAGCAAGCCTCCGAGCCCACGATGACTGACTTGGGCCTGCGGGGTTCATGTGACCATGCTAGAAATAGCTATATACACATTGTGGCTTGGGATCATAAGCCGAGAGAGGACGCAAGCTTCAGAGCCTGAACTCCAATCCAAGCCACAACTTAAAATACTGTCTTCACAGCTCATTTTAGCACAGTAGTGCAAGCCTGAGTCTGTTGACCAGGGCTTGGATGCTCACTGCCATGGGCTGCTGCTGGCTGTGCAGATGGACACTGGCGTCCAATGGATTCTACACTGAAGCACACAGATCAGTACTAAGGTCAGATGTCTCTCCTACCCAAAAGGAATATGGAATGCATTGCTTGTCTATCCTTGTAAATTCATGCGCTCAAGGTTTGGACAATCACTTTGTGTCTTGAGCTATTCTTCTCCTCCTTAGCATCGCTATAGAAGCAAAGCTGTAAACCATGTGAAAATGACATGATTAGGGTGCCTGAATGCTCCAGTGGTGCATTAGAATTCCCTAAGGTGAAGCTCATCCTTCCCAAATTAGTCAGGATTGAGAGAGGTTATATGATGACTTTTGATGACATTCACGCAATAAAGAGCTGGCCTCAATCTATTTCAGAGTAGATGCAAAAAATATAATTTGATTAGATAGAAAGTAGCAGCACCCTTGCTATCCTCCAGCAGAAAGGCTGGTCAAAGGTTTTCAAAGAAAAAATTGCCCCTCCCCCACCAACCCCCCCCAAACAAAAACAATTTTTCACTGAAAATTATTGAGATTTAAAAACCAGGAATATTGACACACACAAAAAGAATCGTGCCTTTCCCCTTCTCTGAATTTGAAATTGAAAGCATTATCACAGGCTATTGACATTTTTTCACGTACTGAAAGAAGTTTTCTTGAAATGAAACATTTCAGTAACCATTTTGATAAAGCTTTTCATTTAAAAAAAAGGGGGTGGAAATGTTCAAAACATTTTGAAAGGAACAAAAATGGGTCCATTTCAAGAACTTCCAAATTAAAAAAAACTTTCACAGGTTATTGTTTGTCCTGGCTCTAAAGATTGAATGTGGATGGAGATTGAACCACTTCTTGACTTTAAAGTTGACAAAGTACCTTCAGATAGAACATTTGGTTTCCTGGCAATGCCAGAATAGTTTTTAAAGAAAATGTTCCCAGTCGATTCAAAAGGGTAATACAAATATTATTTTGGGGTCAGATTAACTGTTTGGTTCAACCCAAAACAAAACATTTCATTTTGATTTCAAGCTTGGCTTTTTGTTTTATATTTTTTGCATTTTTTAAAAAAAAACACAATCAAAGGGAACATTGAAAGAAAAGGTCATTTCCAACTGAAAAATCAAAATGTTTCATTTTCAAAATGTTAAAATGAAACAACTCCACTTTTTCAGAAGTGTTGTGTTTTCAAGGGGAACGCTTTGGCAAAACCAAAAAGAATTCACAAAATATTTCAGTATTGCTGAATCTGCATCTTTCGCTGAAAGAGAGTTTTGGCTGAAAACTTTCACCCCATTCTACCTCCATATCAAGGTTGAGGCACCCTGGAAGGATCATAAAGCTGCTTATGTTGTGTTTGTTCCCTGAATAAACAGAGGACTTCATTCACTAGGCTTGTCAATCTGGACCTTTTCATGTGCACTAAATTTACTTTCAAGGAAAAGACACGATAATTCTCTCCTGGAACCCATACTGCAGGCAACTATCGATGTCAATCTAACTTTATGTCTTTCTGCTTCAGTGATCCCTAATGAAGAAATATAATGGGAAGGAATATTGTATGTACCTTGCTGTGTCTGAGTGGATCGTGAGGTAATATGAATGAATGTTTATCTCTGTACAGGGCTAAACCCTGTTTGTGTGTTTTGCTGGTGGTAGTCTGTGTGAACAGTGCTACACGTAAATGTTGTCAGAGATTGCTATTCTTTTAGCTTTTCATAAAGAGGTAAAAGACAGTTGTAGATAGGAGTAAGCAAACCAGTTCAATTAAAATAAAATAAATAAATAAACTAATCTGGTCTTTTAGCTATGCCCTCAAACTCTATCTATTCACACACCTTTTGTCTTTCTGGCTCTGGTTGGGACCAGAATTAGAAGTGCCAAAATATCCTGAGACAAGCTCCATTGACAATATTCCTTGCACATATGGGAAAAACGAGGCACCAGAAATTACACAAGAAATCCCTTCTTCCTAGTCTTTCCATGATAATTGTGCAGGCTAGAGTTTAAAATAGGCCAGGATAGTGCAGATCATTGTCTGAACCTACGCATTTTAAATTAAACAACACTGACCCATCAACATTTGCAATAGTCTCCCATTACCAATCATAGCCAGAGATGCTCAAATGCTTTGTTGCGGATAACATCTGCTGCAAATGTATCTTAATTTTGTTTATGAATAATTCCTGAGACATTCCTAAATTCTACAAAGGCATTTGCTTTCAATAAGTGTTTGCCAGATACATTTGGACAAATAATTTCCAGGCTATGGTTCCTTCACTCATTCCCACTGCTATTTGACTCCTTAATTGTTCATGATTAAGGCTGTGAATTTGTCACAGAGGTCACGGATTCAGTGATTTTCCATGACCTCCGTGACTTCTGCAGCGGCTGGTGCACCTTGCCCAAGGGCAGCTCAGGCAGCCCCTGTGCCAGTCGCACTGGTAACTGCTGGGGCAATCTCAGGCCCCTGTGCTGCCACCCCCCGCAGCAGCAGCAGAGTTTGGGTGTTGGAGGGGGCAAGGGGTTGAGGCATGGGATGGGGTGAGGCGGGCTTTGGGTGGTGCTTACCTGGGAGGCTCCCCAGAAGTGGCAACATCCCCCTTGCTCAGCTCCTAGGCAGAGGCATGCCAGGCAGCTCTGCGCACTGCCTCTGCCTACAGGCACCACCCTGGCAGCTCCCACAAGGCCAATGGCAATATTGGCCCCATAATAAATATAATAATTCATTACTTAAGTGCTGAGATACATTCTGAATGTCAGGCTCTGTGTAAAACTAGAATCTGCTTTTTGAGTCAGCCCAATGCTTACTGTACACACTGACGTTAAATAGGGTTGCTCTGAATACACATACCTCTCTTTTCCACAGTTGCTTGCTTTTGAAACATTTCCCTAAAGCCCTGGGGAAGACTGTATCCTCACAGTCTGTGTGAGAAAGGTCCCTACCCTTCTTTGCTGCACAGAAGAGGCGGCCAGCTGCCTCTGTAACATTATCCCCCTCCACCAGCCCATGGAGGTTGCCCGGAGATTCATGTGGGAGGAGTGGGCAAGGAATGCTGGGACTTTCCCTGGGAAAGTTGTTCCCAGCTGTTAAGAGGTGCTTAATTAGGAAGTTATTTGCAATGCATAGCAACAACTTTATTGACCTTGCTAATTTAAGAAGAATGCTACACATTCTTGTGTGTCATTAGATGATGCTCTTTCCAGTACATATATATACAGCTACATTTCTTTTATACAGCACCCCTATAACTTCAGGCTTTCCTACCTTTTTTTTTTTTTAGCAGAGACCCATTTAAGAAAGTTTCCAGGGGGAGTCTCTGGAGGAGTGACCAACTGAAGTGAGCCTGCAAGGGACGGTGGAGACAGCAGTTAGGATGAATGGGCCACTCGAGGAGATCCCCTAGGTCATCCTGAATGAATTAGATGCATACTCCATGCTCCTCAATAGAGCAATGCAGGAGAAACTCCACAAAGATTTGTCACTTAGCGTATGTCTACACCGCAGTAAAAGACCCACGGCACCTAGTCTCAGAGCCCGGCTCAACTAACTCCATTTTTATGGGACTCGGGCTGCGGGGCTAATAATAGCAGTGTAGATGTTGAGGCTTGGGTTGGAGCCCAGGCTCTGAAACCCAGCAAGTGTGCTTTCCAGTTTTACCAAGGGATGTGTTCATTCAGCTCCATAATGAGAAACCATTGATAGATGCAAAATACAGCTTCTCCTATGGGGCTGTTTCATCCTTTTGTATTAATTCGGTCTGGATACAATACAAACAGAAAAACAACCCCCCTAAATCTTTCTCTCTGTCTAGAGGTCTGATCTTAGGAGGTGCTGAGCACCCTCAACTTCCACCAAAGACAATCGGAGTTGAAGGTTTAAATGATCAGATGGAGCTGCTCAGCCCCTATCAGATCCAAGTAAGGAAACTCTCTTAATAATAATCTAGCAACTGCTTATTTTAAAGCAGAAACATTTAGGGGTCGGTGTTTCTAAATTCCCACTAGGATCAGAGATCAAAGATTTGCAAGTCAGCATTAAGTTCTTTTGAAATCTCATTTCAGTGTAGTGCAGTTCAGAACAATGGCACTCCATTTTATCAGCAGGTTTGACAATAAGACCCTTATTAGATCGTAATTGATTCTCAGCAATCTGTTCATTCTTAGTCAAATTAAAACAACCTTTTGTGCAGTGGCCCAATTCAGGCAGATATCCTCACTGCTGTGTGTGAGTGTTTCCATTTTCCGCCCCCACCCTGACATAAAAACTTCCATAGTGCTGAAACTTGTCCTACGAAACCTCAGCCCATTAAACTGTGAAATAAATAACTAAAACTAGTCAAAGGAGTTGCCCATTTTCCTTTATGCAGTAGTGCAGAGAGGAGCGAGGCATTAAAGGCTCTGGATGCTTTTTCCTTCCTTTAACTCAAAAGGACATTTTAAAAAGAGTAAACCAGATTCTTGGCCCTACATCACTCCCTTTGTGTTGCTCAGAAACCACCTGCAATGCTCCCACTGGGGGATCCCCACAACAGAGAAGTCCACAGAAAGCATGCAGTCTGCTCCTACACCTCTCCTTCCACAGCCCCAGCTGTAACAGGGGCTAAAAGAGACATGTCAGGTGGACTGAGGGGCGGGGAAGAACAGGGAGGGGGAGTGGCCAAAGTGAAATGTGCTCCACCTATCCCCAGATGGTGTGTGATCCCAGGGAGTGGAAAACCGTAGTATGCTGACAAAGATTAGAGGAGTTCGCGGGCTGCTCTAACCTGTGTATAGGGCTGGGTTCGAGCCAAGAATCAAACCCCTCCCCACTCTTTTGCACCTAGAATCTAGTACTAAATGTTGTGGCTGCCATCTGTAAAGAGGATCATTAGTGCCTTTAAATAATGCATGGGCCAGATCACAGCCGTACACAGACTTTCCATGCAGGGGTCAGGAACTTCTACGAAGTTCTCTTTGTGGGATTTCCTCTGAATTCTTCCATCAGAGGAGTAGGGCCTCATGAAAGAAGAAACCAGGAATCCTGCCTCCAAATCCCATGGATCCCACAAAATGTGCATGAATCTTATGGCTCCCCCAGGGCAGAATGTTATCTGAATGGAGAGTCTGGGATTTTCATCAGCTCCAGATCCCTGCAGCATGATAAATTCCATACACCAGCAGCTGCTTGTAAGCCTTCTCTATCAGTGGATTTCCAAGTAAACAGGAAATCTGGCTGTATTAACTTTCCTTTTGAGTTTGCACTGGGTGCTGGCAGGATGATGCTCATTTCCTGTTGTGCTGGCCTATCCACTCCCTGTGCCTCCCAAAAGAGCCCTTGTAGGGTTTGACTGAAGGAGAGAACAATGCCCTGGAGGTAACTGACCCTCTGTCTGCACGTGGGGAGGGGGAGCTCTGCCCATCTGTCCTTGTGTTACAACTTTAAATGAATCTCTTCTGAGTGCACACAACAGTAATGCCTCCTCACCAGTAACACATTTATGGGGCAGGGGTTAAGTATGCAGACATATGGGACTGCCAAGGAGTATTTATATCAGCCATTTATATACTTTCTGCTTTCAGTCAACAATCTGCATTCTGAAATGTCCTGAAATACTTATCTGGATGATGGATCATAACTCACATAACAGTGTTTAAATCTCCCTAAATATAAATTTACATAATGGACCATAATAGCTTGGAAGGACTGTTGTGATCTATTGGGTTGTTAATATGCATTTTCCAAACTCCCTAAATTCCTATTTTGAGAATAGTTCATAAAGAAGGAGATGATTATTCTAGTAGTATTAGGGTGGTGTTTAGCTGTCCTGATTCAGATTGGGGCCACATCCCTCTAGGTGTTAAGAAAACTCCTGTAACACTCAGCACTGTGCACATACATCAGACAGTCCCTGCCCCAAAGAGCTTACAGTCGAAGTAGACAAGACAGACGAAGGAGTGGATAAAGGAAGTGTTCTGATCCTCATTTGATTGATGGCAAACTGAGGCACGGCAAGATTAAGTGACTTGCCCAAAGTCAACAGAGGAGTCTATGGTACAACTGGGGATAGAACCCAGGTCTTCTAAGCCTCAGTCCAGTGCTTTGAACATCAGACAAGGCTTGGAAGCAGATTTTTATTGGTAAATGTTGATTTCACCCCACACGCACAAACTGACAAAAAATATTTCCATTGGTAATAACTGAAATTGGCAAGAAGGCAAAGTGGGGAAAATGCTGCTTGAGAACTTAGCGTTTGATTTGCAGATCTTTCCTTTATATATTTTGAGATGTGATGTTGACAATTTGTGTTTTAATGGTTACAAAGCTTGAACTTTTTGAATCTCAACATCTACTGTCATTAAATAACTATCGTCTGGCCTTCCCCTCCACCCCCACCTAATTTCCCACAACTTTGAAAATTAAAGTCTATAACAATAGGAAAAATGCTTTAAATAATCATCAATGTTATCGGTTAAAATTATAAAACAAATAAAAATGCATTCTTCCAAACCTACACAAGATCATCCTTCCTGTAGCTAGAACAGAAGGTGCAACCCTAGATGGTGTATAGGGAGCTGGGGCACGACCCTCACTTTCTCCCCTTTCCCTGTTAGTTGGCTTGGATTTAAAGGGGCACACCTGGAGAGCAATCTGCATTATGGAGAAAGGCATGGACTGTAGCTATGCACCGCTGTTGCACAGGGGTGCAAAAGGGATGGAACCCTATGCCCAGAGCAGAAGGGCAGATCTGGCCCAGAGGAAACATATACGGAGAAGTGAGAAAGACAATGAGGATATGTCTACACTGCAGTTGACTTATGAGGAGAGGCTGAGGGAGCTGGGATTGTTTAGCCTGCAGAAGAGAAGAATGAGGGGGGATTTGATAGCTGCTTTCAACTACCTGAAAGGGGGTTCCAAAGAGGATGGCTCTAGACTGTTCTCAATGGTAGCAGATGACAGAACGAGGAGTAATGGCCTCAAGTTGCAGTGGGGGAGGTTTAGATTGGATATTAGGAAAAACTTTTTCACTAAGAGGGTGGTGAAACACTGGAATGCGTTGCCTAGGGAGGTGGTGGAATCTCCTTCCTTGGAAGTTTTTAAGGTCAGGCTTGACAAAGCCCTGGCTGGGATGATTTAACTGGGAATTGGTCCTGCTTCGAGCAGGGGGTTGGACTAGATGACCTTCAGGGGTCCCTTCCAACCCTGATATTCTATGATTCTATGATTCAGTTAAACACCAGGGCTGGCCCATGTCATCTAACTCAAGCTTTGGCTCCAGGGCTGTAAAATTGTGGGGTCGATTTTTGGTTCATGCTGGAGCCTAGACTCTGGGACACTGAAAGGGGGCTCAGGTCCAAATGTCTACATTGCAACTTTATGGCCCCATAGCCCAAACCTGAGTCAGCAGAAAGGGACTAGCATCAGATGTTTAATTGCAATGGAAACATACCCTAGGTGTCCAGATGAAGGATAGACTAAAGCATACCGTTTATTTCCCACAGCTAGTATTTATCCTGGATTCATGTTTTGGGCTATATTTTTAGCTCAGTGTTAATGGGAGTTACACGAGGCTCAGTGCTTTGTGCTGAGAGTGCACTCCTAAATCTCGTTGTAGGTTTAGCAATGCACAAACCTGTAGCTCCCCCAGAATACATGCATATTATTGATTTACAAATGCACAAGCCATTGTCAGTCCAACATTGAAATGGAATTATCCATCACACTGGAGTTAGGCTTCCTGCAACTATGCTATGTTGGCTGTATTTCTAATCACATATTTTAACCACATACAACATAAACCATCACCCTATTTAAATATGCATTCAATGAGGAAGATTGAAGCATTGCCTAGTGTTCAAAAACCATAAGTCAAGTCCCCCCAGAACTGTGCAAAATGTCAATCGGAACATACAGAAGATGGGTTTGATTCTCTCCGCTGGTTCCCTAGATCTGTTCCAGCCCTGATAAGAATTAGAGCTGCTCTCTCTTGTGCCACTCTCCCAGGATCCTTAGTGGCTCTATGCCAATGAAGCATAGGCACAGCAGAGTGGAGTTCCACCACACCTGCTCCGCATGCCTGTCTGCCCCGATGAGTCCGCAGTACTGACAGAAAGGGGGATTCACATAGGATCCAGCTGCACACACTTGCACCAGCAACGTTCTCCTTCAACAGGGGCATTCTCTGCTGTCTTGCTGTGGTCAGTTGCTGCCCTCCTTTCACCACTTAATTGCCACAAAGGACCTGGATCTAATTTTAGAACCTGGTCCAGTTATTTTTACCCACTCAACAGCTGAATGATTTTGTTTAAACCAAACAATTCTAGTTTTAGGGTAGGCTCCAAACCATAACATATAATCCCCAAAGGTATTTGCATGAAAAAATTAAGAGCCATTTAAAAAGGGGAAGAGAATGGAAACAGAACCTCAACCTTTACCAGCAACAAACACCACAGGTGCACATTACAATATTACATTAGTCTCAGTCCTTAGGTCTTTTTGCGTTACAAATTGCTCCCATAGCTGCTTTTTTTCCTGTGAATTTTTCTACATGCACAACCCTCTGCATCGTTAAATTGAAATGTCCACATTTATGTCGGTACCATGCCCTATTTCCAGGATTGACAGCGAAGAAAGTTATCACTGAAACTTACAAGTGATAGTGCGAATGATCTTACCTAATCACTGCAATGAAAACAAAACCCCTCCTTTATTCTTCTGCTCTCCTACTTTTCTCACCACAAAAATCAGTTTAAACAAAAGCCTATCTGCACCAGAACACATAGAATCATAGAATCATAGAATATCAGGGTTGGAAGGGACCCCTGAAGGTCATCTAGTCCAACCCCCTGCTCGAAGCAGGACCAATTCCCAGTTAAATCATCCCAGCCAGGGCTTTGTCAAGCCTGACCTTAAAAACCTCTAAGGAAGGAGATTCTACCACCTCCCTAGGTAACGCATTCCAGTGTTTCACCACCCTCTTAGTGAAAAAGTTTTTCCTAATATCCAATCTAAACCTCCCCCACTGCAACTTGAGACCATTACTCCTCGTTCTGTCCTCTGCTACCATTGAGAACAGTCTAGAGCCATCCTCTTTGGAACCCCCTTTCAGGTAGTTGAAAGCAGCTATCAAATCCCCCCTCATTCTTCTCTTCTGCAGGCTAAACAATCCCAGCTCCCTCAGCCTCTCCTCATAAGTCATGTGTTCTAGACCCCTAATCATCTTTGCTGCCCTTCGCTGGACTCTCTCCAATTTATCCACATCCTTCTTGTAGTGTGGGGCCCAAAACTGGACACAGTACTCCAGATGAGGCCTCACCAATGTCGAATAGAGGGGAACGATCACGTCCCTCGATCTGCTCACTATGCCCCTACTTATACATCCCAAAATGCCATTGGCCTTCTTGGCAACAAGGGCACACTGCTGACTCATATCCAGCTTCTCGTCCACTGTCACCCCTAGGTCCTTTTCCGCAGAACTGCTGCCTAGCCATTCGGTCCCTAGTCTGTAGCGGTGCATTGGATTCTTCCATCCTAAGTGCAGGACCCTGCACTTATCCTTATTGAACCTCATCAGATTTCTTTTGGCCCAATCCTCCAATTTGTCTAGGTCCTTCTGTATCCTATCCCTCCCCTCCAGCATATCTACCACTCCTCCCAGTTTAGTATCATCCGCAAATTTGCTGAGAGTGCAATCCACACCATCCTCCAGATCATTTATGAAGATATTGAACAAAACCGGCCCCAGGACCAACCCTTGGGGCACTCCACTTGATACCGGCTGCCAACTAGACATGGAGCCATTGATCACTACCCGTTGAGCGACAATCTAGCCAGCTTTCTACCCACCTTATAGTGCATTCATCCAGCCCATACTTCCTTAACTTGCTGACAAGAATACTGTGGGAGACCGTGTCAAAAGCTTTGCTAAAGTCAAGAAACAATACATCCACTGCTTTCCCTTCATCCACAGAACCAGTAATCTCATCATAAAAGGCAATTAGATTAGTCAGGCATGACCTTCCCTTGGTGAATCCATGCTGGCTGTTCCTGATCACTTTCCTCTCATGCAAGTGCATTAGGATTGATTCTTTGAGGACCTGCTCCATGATTTTTCCAGGGACTGAGGTGAGGCTGACTGGCCTGTAGTTCCCAGGATCCTCCTTCTTCCCTTTTTTAAAGATTGGCACTACATTAGCCTTTTTCCAGTCATCCGGGACTTCCCCGGTTCGCCACGAGTTTTCAAAGATAATGGCCAATGGCTCTGCAATCACAGCCGCCAATTCCTTCAGCGCTCTCGGATGCAACTCATCCGGCCCCATGGACTTGTGCACGTCCAGCTTTTCTAAATAGTCCCTAACCACCTCTATCTCCACAGAGGGCTGGCCATCTCTTCCCCATTTTGTGATGCCCAGCGCAGCAGTCTGGGAGCTGACCTTGTTAGTGAAAACAGAGGCAAAAAAAGCATTGAGTACATTAGCTTTTTCCACATCCTCTGTCACTAGGTTGCCTCCCTCATTCAGTAAGGGGCCCACACTTTCCTTGGCTTTCTTCTTGTTGCCAACATACCTGAAAAAACCCTTCTTGTTACTCTTGACATCTCTCGCTAGCTGCAGCTCCAGGTGCGATTTGGCCCTCCTGATTTCATTCCTACATGCCCGAGCAATATTTTTATACTCTTCCCTGGTCATATGTCCAACCTTCCACTTCTTGTAAGCTTCTTTTTTATGTTTAAGATCCGCTAGGATTTCACCATTAAGCCAAGCTGGTCGCCTGCCATATTTACTATTCTTTTGACTCATTGGGATGGTTTGTCCCTGTAACCTCAACAGGGATTCCTTGAAATACAGCCAGCTCTCCTGGACTCCTTTCCCCTTCAAGTTAGTCCCCCAGGGGATCCTGGCCATCGGTTCCCTGAGGGAGTCGAAGTCTGCTTTCCTGAAGTCCAGGGTCCGTATCCTGCTGCTTACCTTTCTTCCCTGCGTCAGGATCCTGAACTCAACCAACTCATGGTCACTGCCTCCCAGATTCCCATCCACTTTTGCTTCCCCCACTAATTCTACCCGGTTTGTGAGCAGCAGGTCAAGAAAAGCGCCCCCCCTAGTTGGCTCCTCTAGCACTTGCGCCAGGAAATTGTCCCCTATGCTTTCCAAAAACTTCCTGGATTGTCTATGCACCGCAGTATTGCTCTCCCAGCAGATATGAGGAAAATTAAAGTCACCCATGAGAATCAGGGCATGCGATCTAGTAGCTTCCGTGAGCTGCCGGAAGAAAGCCTCATCTACCTCATCCCCCTGGTCCGGTGGTCTATAGCAGACTCCCACCACTACATCACTCTTGTTGCACACACTTCTAAACTTAATCCAGAGACACTCAGGTTTAGCACCAATTTAACTCTCTCTTAAAATCAGAAGAGTTAAAGGAAAGAATGAGAACTTAGTATCACAACGTCTTTTCATGTTATATAATTGAATGTAAACAGGATTAGATAATGGGTTCAGAATATAATGCACATTAGCTTGGTGCTTTCGTCAACCAAATAATTGAAGAAAAATATTCCCTAGGTATATTATCTGTTTTCTTTTCACTCACAAGGAGCTCATCATCATCATCATGTTCCCATTTCACCTCTGGTGTTTAGGGCGGTGACAAAGCTCCTCCACCCCTGTTTCTAGCAAGTCTTTCAATGGTTCCCCAGCTGTGCCCCAGGTTTTTCAGCTCTGTTTCTAGAGCTCGTCGCCATGTTGTTTTCGGGCAGCCTCGTTTTCGCTTGCCTTCGTGTGTCCATCTTATTGCTGCTCTGGTGATGGAATCAGTTTCCATCCGAAGCACATGGCCAATCCATCTCCAATGCTTCCTGGCAATGATGGTGCTCATATCCTCTTGGCTGCATTGCGTGAATAGATCTTGGTTTGAGATTGTTCTGGGCCAAAAAGATATGGAGGATTTTTCTGAGGCAGATTGGATTGAAAAGTTTACTTTGCACACAAGAGGCAAAACTGCAAGAAAAATGTCCCAAGCAGCCACATAGCTGCTAGTCAAGTATGTCCTTTTCTGAGGAGAACTGTTATATTTGTATAGTCTTAAGTATACATGTGGATACATTAGGACAGGGGTGGCCAACCTGTGGCTCCGGGGCCACATGCGGCTCTTCAGAAGTTAACATGCGGCTCCTTGTTTAGGCACCGACTCCGGGGCTGGAGCTATAGGCACCAACTTTCCAATGTGCCGGGGAGTGCTCACAGCTCAACCCCTGGCTCTGCCCCAGGCCCTGCCCCCACTCCACCCCTTCCTGCCCCCTCCCCTCAGCCTGCCGTGCCCTCGGTCCTCCCCCCATCCCCTCAGAGTCTCCTGCATGCCATGAAACAGATGACTGGGAGGTGTGGGGAGGGAGGGGGAGGCGCTGATCGGCGGGACTGCTGGTGGGTGGGAGGTGCTGGGAGCGGGGTTTGGGGAGCAGATGGGGGGCTGCTGACATATTACTGTTGCTCTTTGGCAATGTACATTGGTAAATTCTGGCTCCTTCTCAGGCTCAGGTTGGCCACCCCTGCAATAGGAGATACACTAGGTTCTGTTCCAAGATCCATTAATCTCAATGGAAAGATTGCCATTGACTTTAATGGGAATTGGATTGTGCCCATAGGACCTGATCTTATACCACTGAAGCCAAGGGCAACTCTTCCATTGACTTTAATCAGTGGAGGAATAAGCCCTGTGTCCTGCTTATCAGGATATGCTTTGAGCATAAGGTCCTGATGCTAGACTCCCATTGACTTCAGCATGCCTTGGATCAGGCCCTGTAGCCACACAGTTCCACGCCTACACTGTGCAGCATCCAATTCTGAAGACTCCATTAACAGAAGATGCATTAAAATATTTAAAAAAAAATCTTTGCTCAACAATATCAACAACTTAGATCTCCCAAAACAGTGCAAACTGCACCCACTGTTCAATCTTTAAAGAAAACACACACAATGGAATATTAGGGGCCTTTAGTGTTTCCATATTACCCTGTATCAATTTGATTTTATCACATTCTGATGTTTATTGGGTCAATTTTAACATCTCAGCCAACTTACTGAAAGAGGATAGTGTTTTACTTTCCCCCATTATCTTATTTCTCATAAATGTGGAGCAATTGCCAGTAAAGTGAATCAATTCTTCTGCTGTTATACAGAATTCATTAACTGCTGTAGAAAGAATATGGTTCAGTTTCCATTATTGAAATAAAATCTGGTGACTTTTTTCCCTAATACATTTATTCATCTGTGACTGTTGATGACAAATATCCCATGGATATAATACTGATCACTGAAAATTCCTCTGTTTACTAGTAAAATACAGTACAGCTCTTATATAGCACATAGAAACTTACTTAGACAGCCTTAAAAGGTTTCCAATTACGTATAGACATGTATATTGTAATCTTTTGACACCAGATTTTTCATAAAAGGTTACTGATGCATATCATTTCATAATCAGAATCATATTTTCTAGGGCATGCATTCATCAATGTATACATATCTCAGACTGTTGAAGCTTTTGAGATCTCATCAAATATCGGTATATATTCATATGGTAAGATCATGCATTGCCATATGATTTGGTAAAGTATTGTTGCCCTGGCTTCCAGTACCTGTGTCCCAGTCCGACACCAGCAATGTTTCTCTGCCAAGTGGGGACAGATGTCCAGAGCTTTGCACGTTGACTTCCCACTAGAGGAGAAATCAGTGAGGTGGAATCTAGGTGTACTAGTGTGACTTGCTTCATTTACACCATCCTGACATGAGAGTCATACAGCATGCAGGGAAGATCTCATCCAGATCTTCTCCAGGGATCTCAGCCCAACACCAAAGCCCAGTTCCCAGAGAGCAACTCCCCTCAATAATTTTACTCCAATCAGAACCCAAGACGGAAAGCAAACTCTCCTGCTTATCATATCACTCCTTTCCCAAGGACTATTGCTTTGCACAACAAAAACTACCACCACCAAAGCATGTCTTCCCAAGACTGAACATTTGCTCACACACTAAGAAAAAGAACGTGGAAGACTGTAACTGCACCATAACAGGCCAGCTCTGGGTTTTTAATTGCAGTGTAGACATACCTTTTGTGTCTCCTTTTCCACATCTGTGAAAAAAGAGGATACTAGTTCTCACTTAGCTCACAGGGCGGGTTGTGAGAACTAAGTAGTTATTGTTTTTATAGCACAGAGAACTTACATAGCAGTTCAGATGCGCAAAGTATTATTTGATCTACCTAAGAGCATTTTATGCCACTGATCTTTTGTTAACATTCTGCATGCAATGTAGCCCTTTTGTAACATCTTTCTTTATTCAAATTTCACTATTCATACACATACGTTTTTCTCTTTGGAGCCTCCCTCATCGGCTTCTTCAATTCAAATCTGAGGACATGACAAGACAGCAGGTGGAAGGACTGATTCCTGGCTCAGATAGACAGACACACTAGCTCTGCTTGAGCTATCGCCTACAAATAGCAGTGTGGTCACAGCAGCATGGGTGACGGCTCGGGCTATCTGCCCTCGTACCTACCCAGAGGACTGGGTAGAATTGTACTTGGGCAGCTAGCCTGAGTTACTTACCATGCTGCTGTGACCTCATTGCTATCTCGAGGATGCTAGCTCGAGCACGTGTATGTTCACCTGAGCTGGGAATTACCCTACATGCAAGTAATATATAATCATAAAATACAACTATTAATGTTCATGACTCAAAATGTACTTACCTTTTGTAACCTTGTAACAACATTCTTAAGGGGTTAAAACATATTTAAAAGGGAGTTATAAATGCCCAGCTTGCCGCATAGTTAACAAATTAAAGCACATTTGTAAAGTAGTTTGTTTTGGTAGGATTTTTTTTAAAAAGTGCTGGCAGGCTTTATAAAGCATTATAGTTAAAGCTGGACTGCCAGCATAATGCTCCAGGCAGAATTTTTAACCCCAGGCAGGACCAATGTCCATCGGTGAAACCCAGGTCTGAATCAAGCTTGATGAAGTTCCCCCAAATTTCGTAATATGTACAAACACAAAGAACTAAGTCATTCACATGAGCAGTGGAATCAGTGCCAGGGCACATATTTCAAGACTGTAGTTAAAAGGAAACATAGATTCCATAGGACTCCAAGACTTCCACACTAAGGCATTGATTTGGATATATTGAGTTAATCTATCTAGCTTCTTCCACTAATGGAAGAGTAGAATAGAAACTTTGGCTGTATATTTTACACATGACACTGTTAGAACTGGTCACATTTTTTTTTTTTGAATGAAATATTTTCCTGATGAAATATGGAGTTTTGTCAAAACTGATTTTTTTCATGTAAAAAATTTCAGTTTCAATTAAATTGTTCAATCGAAAAATGTGAAATGTTTTGATTTCAATTGACCTGTCAACATTTGTTTCACTTTAATTGAAAAAATTGAAATGTTTCATTTCAACATTTCTGAATAAACATGTTCTGTGCTTCTTTTTGCAAAATATTTTGATATTTTGATTTTTGTCCCATTTCAGGATGAAAATATTCGAATATCGGAATTTCTCCTGGGGTGGAAAATTCATTTTCCATAGCTAGTCTTCATGCATAGCACTTCTGTGAAGGATTCACCCCCTCTTAAATACAAATCAAATGGGTTTTTCTACTATGTAGGGAGTTGACTTTTCTTATTTTTTTCTCCTTAGTTCTCCTCTCTTCCTTTCTTTCAATGGCCAAGAGCAATTGTGTTCCCTACACAAGGTGAAAGGCAAAATACAAACAGTATCAAAAGACATGGTGTATACTAGATGTAATACCAAACAATGTTAAACCAAAACAATGACTTTGAATGATTCTTGAGAAGGTAGTTCTGTTGAGAAATATTACCAAAGAGTCAAACAAACAACAGTAAAAGTCCTCTGAGCTGAAGAAGTAAGTCAGGTAAGGCTAAATTTAAGTCTTAGACAGGAGTTTTATTGTTGCTTGAAACATTTTAATTTAGGTTGCAGCTTAAGACAGACAGAGATTTTTCATCTCTCTTGTCCAATTTATGACCCCAGTCCTGCAGCCTTTACTCCCATGAATAATCCTCACCCATTAGATTACACCTACTGAAATGTGTTGTTCTCTTGAACATAGGTTCAAGGATTGGGCCCTTTGTTACAATGTCTGAGGAACTGCAATATGAATGAGTATTATTTCACTCATTTGTAGTCTTATTGGTCCCCGGATATGAGTAACAAGGTGGGTGAGGTAATATCTTTTATTGGACCAACTTCTGTGGTGGAAGATACAAGCTTTCAAGCTACACAGAGCTCCTCCTCACATCTGGGGGAGGACGCAGTGTGTCACAGTTACATACAAAGGTGTAATGCGTGTGTGTACACTGGTAAGCCAAGTCCCAACTCTAGCCAAGGTCTAGGCCTCAGCTGAGACCTGACAACCTTACAGCTGGAAGCTAAGCCAATCCACCTGTGTATTAGTACAGCTCAAAGTTAAATGTATAAGAATATATTGGGAGCTTAAGCTTCACGAAAACAAATGGGATGCTGCATGAATTGTTTTCACTTAATTGCATCTGTTAGACTGTAATAGCAAACATTTACATTGCCTACACCCTGTAACCTAATAACCTATCCAAAGAGAATTATGTAATGCAAATGATGAACTTTAAAACAGGAAAGTGCTAATTCTTGTGCATTTGAAGCCAAGTGGTCTTTGTGATGATCAGAGATCAAAAACTCTAAAATACGCTCCTGTCTCTTTGCCATAAAAGAAGAGCCCACATGGGAAGTGACCCTGTCAGTTTGTTTTCTGTAAGAAGCTATAAATATGGACACAAGGAAAAAAAAATCATCCCTGGCTTGTTTGGATTCTAACAGGGCAGAATAACTTAACAAGAAGACGGAGGTCCCCAGAGTTACTCTGGTTAGCCCTGAGAGGCTTTTGGGAAACTGCCAGATTATTATAACTCTGCTACCTTTCGAAAGATAGACTGTGATTCAGCTATACATGTATTTTACCTGCTTTAACCTCTCAATAACTCTCATTCTTTTTTCTTCGCTAATTAACCTTTAATTAGTTTACTTTCAAACTGGCTATCAGCATCGTCTTTGCGAGGATGAAAATTGACCTGGATGAGTGACTGGTATCTTGGGACTGGGTGTAACCTAATATTTTGTGATTTTTGGAGTAAGTGACCATTTATCACACAGTCCAGCTTACCTGGGTGGCAAGACAGACTGGAGTGTCTAAGGGGGACTGTCTGTGACTCTTTTATAAGTCTATTGCAGTATTTTGGGAGTTCACATTTGGTACTGGGTTGGTGAAATATAATTATAGGCCATGCCACCAGTTTGGGGTGTCTGCCCTGCTTTTGACAGTCTGCCCAGAGGTAGGCATTCATGGTCATGAGCCACTCTGCACAGTGTGACAGCATGCTGGAAGCAGTCACTTTAAATAAAGAGGGCAACTGTGGGTTCGATTGTTTTTCAAAAAGGGCTAGAAGCGGGTAAGTAAGAGTAGCAGGCAGTGTGGTGTGTTCCAAGTTGTTGTAATGAGCTATAAAACCAGTGTCACTGTTAAGTTCATGGTTTTTGGTGTCTAGCAGAGTTATAAATTCAATTCAGTTCGCAGGCTTGCCTTCTGTTGTGCTTGTTTCCCTTACTTCACTTAGCATAACTTGGCTTGTTACGTGTGTTATGAGGACTCATTCATGAAAGCAAAAAATATACCCAGTTGGGACAGAGACACAAACAAACAAAACCACCCCACCTCCTGTTACTGAAGATTTCCAATTATGTGATTATTCTAATTTGATGTGTGTATTTGCTTAAAGATGCGTTACTATTAAATCATCAAATCTAGTTATGAAATTAATTAAACCATCAAGTAAACCAAGAATTCTTTATAAATGCAATGTAATTTGAGAAAGCACCCTGTTTAGCTATTGGCCCCAAAAGTAACAGGGTATTTTTAATCTCAATGACAACTGATACTGAAGTTTCAGCCAAGTAGTTGCTATAGGAAATCACTCCCAGGTTGAAGCTAATGTTGAGACTGTATCTCTGATGCCAGTTTAAGAAGCCCACCTCCAAATTATGGATGGTTAGGTAATAGCCAATCTTCCCCATGCTACAGATAGGTTATATGAAAAGTTGTGATGCTGAAAGTTGTTGCATTTAAAATTCAAACAAGAATTTAGGTGACAATAGCATGACTTCTCAGGATTAAACACGCAGCTCTTAACTCATTAGATATATGCATGAGTGATTTTTTTAAGACAACAAAGTTATTGAATCAAAGGCTGTGATGGGTGTTTAAGAAATTTTTCTACAAGCAATAGTTTTAGATAAATTCTGTGAGTCTCTCTCTCTCTCTCGCTCTCTCTCTCTCTCTCTCAGAATCCAGGTGATTATGTTCTGTTAACTTGCTGACCCTTGGTTTCGAGGGGCTGGTTCCCTTCCCGTGAGGTTCCAGACAGGATTTGAGTGACAATCCGCAGAAACTCGGCTGGAAATGTGGGTACATATTGCAGAATCAGACCGAGAGTGATGTAGAACCTAATTCTGCCCCAATACATACCTTGTTGAATCACCCTGAAGTCAGCATGTTGCATAGTGGTGTCATTTAGGGCAGAATGCAAAATTCTACAGATTTAAAGTGGTCCATTATGAATATTTCAAAACTGTAATGACTAAGTTGTGGTTGTTTCCTTCTAGAATAAGGATGTTCCCTGACACTTGATTTGTCCTCTGGAGGGAGATGCCAAGCTACAGCCAGATGGCTGTGGGGCTACTGCAAGGCCTGAAGCATACCGGCCAATTTACGGAGGACTGGGAAACCTTAGCCTGACACATTTCACAACCTGCGGGGTATGTGTTTGTGTGTGTGTGTGTGGGGGGGGATCATAATATATTTGATATCAATAATGCATCTGTATCCTTAATGGCTAGTTACAGTGCTTTTTCATGTAGGACTACACAATCCAGTAAAGATATGTGAATTCCATTGGCATGGCAACCCATCACATTTAATTACTGTAAAGCTAAGTGACAGGTTTCAGAGTAGCAGTAGCCTCTTACAGTTTGTATGGCAACTTCCACCTTCTCTGTATGTATATATATATATATATATATATATATATCTTCTTACAATATGTTCCATTGTATGCATCTGATGAAGTGGGCTGTAGCCCATGAAAGCTTAAGCTCTAATATATTTGTTAGTCTCTAAGGTGCCACAAGTACTCCTGTTCTTTTTGTAAAGCTAAAGGCATTACTATTAGTATGTTTCATATACCAATGCAGGCAATTTGGAGTGGATGGGGAGAAATTAATAAGTTAGGAATCTAAGTTAAGTGCAATTCCTAAGCTGCTCAGGAAGGAAGGTGATCGTTTTCTTACAGCTGCTTATGAGTAATGTGCACGTTCATTTTACTGAGAATGACGGGAAAATGGAGACTAAGCAGAAATTGCAGTTCTGGAAATTGTGCCCTATAAATTATGCTGATAAAGAAAGCAAATACTGCCCCGTCTTTTTTTTTGTTTTTTTTTTAAATATTCATAGTGCTTGAGTTTCAAACTGAATTGATATAAATAAATGTACTTTCAATGTAGGGTAGAGCAGTTGGCTTCCTATCAGAGGGTCGTTGCCTTCCTTTCAGGAGACCCTATCAGTTAATGAAATGGATATTTGTGCATCTTATTTACAAGATGCATTTTATGCAGAAGATCTTGCACTAAGCAAGAGCAAGACATTTGTGATTAAGAGGACTGTATTGGTCAGACAACTATCTGCACACAGATCTGTAAAAACTAAAATTAATGAAAACTTCTAGATTTTATCTTCTTTAAAATGTTCCTTTGCTTTTAAAACTTCTAGTGGTTCCAATTTTTTTAGAAATCAGAAAAGCTCATAAAAAGGGCTGCTCCAAACTATTATCACATACTCCTTGGGTCATTGTTACTGGATACAAATAAGATAGTCTAAGGAAGAGCTGGGAGGCTTGGACTCATGTCAAGGAACCTACTTTACTGATGACCATAAACTAACTGGTGGTACCACACTTTTCAGCTGAAATCAGAATTGTCTCTGTATTTGTATCACAGAGGTAGTATGTAGGCTAGGAACACTTGTTGTGCTGTAATGACTGTGATAGCATCACCTTAAATGTAATCAGAACATTAGAAGTATTTTATCATTAAACAATAAAGGTTCCTGAATGGTGGACCTCACCCCCACAAGCCAGGTGGATCTTATTTAGAATCCTTCTTGCCCACTACTCTGATCCGGATGTTGGAATTCTGTTTTCTCTAGATTGTATCCACTCTCCAAATGGTCATTATTTATCCAACAACTTGAGATCAAATTGATGCGTAGATCTTTGGTCCGCCTGATTATTCTGGCGAGCAAATACAATATGTGGTTGTTTTCCTAAATGGCTGCAGAATGTCAGCTTAATCTTCATCCCTCTGCCCACTATTTTCACAGGAGAGAGGACTACAACACATCAGTGATTCCAAAAATGGAGGAAGCATCTCTTTCACCTGATATTAACTTTATTTCTCCACAGTTGGAGATATCATCTGCATTTATCATGCAGTATGCTAAAATGCTACTCAGACCAGGGCTCTTTTTTGCAAATCCTCTGGAGACCATACAGGCTTCAGAAAGCCTTTGTTGTAGCATGAGAACATCTGGAGTAGGCACAGCTCCCTGCTGCAGTGGTGGTAAATCACCATTTCTGCCTTTTATCCAGCATCCTCTGGGGGATAGGAGAGATGGATTTTTTTGTACTACTTTAATAACAAGGGCCCAGACTTTAAAAGATAAGTAGGCATTGTAACGCTGAGTGAAGGAACCCCTAACTGATTTAGGTGACTAGCTCCTAAAGGCTAACTGATTTAAGAGCTTAAATCTCATTTTAAAAGGGATTTAGGCACTTAGTCAATGGGATTTTATGTCTAAGTGCCTAAATCTTTGTTTGAAAATGAGATTTAGGCTCCTAAATCAGCTAGGCTTTGCCACACTAAGTGCAGCAACCCTTAAGTAAAAATCTGGGCCAAAGATTCAGGCAGGTGGTTTTGAAAATCCTACTAGGTGCCTATCTGCATTTTTAGGCACCTAAACACCTTTAAACATCTGGCCCAAAGTCTCCAAAAGATCCAGCAACAGAGCTGATAATGAGTAGTCTTAGCCTGAGAGGATCTAAAGTGGTCAAGACTTGCAAATGTATAACTACAAAGAATTAAAATACAAGCACAGAAGAGTACAGCGATAACTCACAATATTATTTCCATTTGAATTCCATGAAACTTGCCCTTGATTTCAGATCTCCCACAATTGTTTTTGCTTTCAATGTTGTTGATGCTTCCTTTTCAAAGGCAGGAACTGAAATTCTTTTGATGGATGTTTTTATGTTGCAGACTTTCAGTGCTTTTATCGCTCCTGGGGAAACAAATTAATGGAGCCTGGAAAACCTCAGGGCTCTTCTGACAAAATTAAATCTTCATTTTGATGTGTTGGTGCATTAGTTAGCCAACACATACTGCTCATGTCCAATGGCCATCCTGACCTGGCAGATGACATTGCCTCAGAGAGAAGTTTCCTAAAGGGGAATTGGTTCAACCACTGACAGATATTTCCACAAAGCAAATGATTAAAATCTACCAAAAAGCTTCATGTTTAAATGACAGATATCAACCTCAGATTTATAATGGTGAGATCTAAAGCAGTTTAGGGATTTTTTGGCTTTGTTTTGAATATGTATTACGTATACTGCAATTTTAGACCCCTCCTCCCGCCCATTTAGGAAAGCACTTAAACATATGCAGCAACTCTTCTCCTCCAACAAATAAATTAGCAGTTAAAATGGGCCTAGACTTTGTCTACACTTGAAAGTTATGTTGGCATTGCTACATCTGTCAGGGGTACGCAAAGCCACGCCAGTATTACCACCATATCTCTGATTGATGCAGCTATGTGACCATGAGCCCCAGCATCAACATAGCTACGTCAATAGAAGAATGCTTCCATCAGCGTAGCTAGTGCTGTTTGGGGAGGTGGTGTTCTTATGCAGACTGAAAAACTCCTGTCCGTGTAGGCTGCATCTAGACTGCAGGGCCACACCGGCATAGCTATGCTGACTCAGCGATGCTCGGACAGTCTCTGTAGTGTAGACCTAGTCTTGCTGGACAGATCACACTGCTGCACTGCAGTCTCCCTGCTTGAGCTGCCAGACTTTACAGCTGAATTAGAACTGCAGAAACTGAGCGCCAGGAGTTAAGCAGGGCAGAAAACGGTTTTCCTGTCCCATGAAAATTTGAGATTTAAAATATTTGTTCCTGTTCCACATCAAGATGAAACGGAGACCTTTCAAAGTGTTATCAATGAAAATTAATTTGAGTGGGAAAGGACTGTCACCTTTATTCACTTTTGCTCACTTTGGACTCTATCCTCCATAAGGATGGGTGCCCTCCACTCCCACAGGAGTTAATAATAATGATTCCATTGAGGGCACATAGCACCTTGCAGAGTCAGGCCAGGTAAACCACAGGCCCACCATCTTAAGGCCAAGACTTGAACTGGAAACATCCACATTTCTCCTTAAATAGCGGTAGGGGTTACTGCCGAGAGATACAAGGCTCTGCTACTGCCAGAGCCTAAAAGTGTGTCTATGCTGTGTTTTAAAACCCATGGCTGCGAGTCGCAGAGCCTGGGTCTACAGACGTGTGCTAATGTAACCAACACACCTTCTGGGTGTGGTGTTCTGTCCTATCTACTGGCACCAAAACCACTTAGAGAGAGAGATAAAATGAGTCTGCTCTACAGCCTTAGCTAACAGGCAGTTGGCTTGTAGCTCATGCAGTAGCTGCTCATGCACTAAGCTCCAGAGGTCCCCAGTTTCATTCTGCCCACTGACAGATCAGGGTCTGTTGGTGTTACACGCACAGATGTTTGAGCTCAGGCTGGAGATCTGGTTCTGGAGCTTGGGGATGGGGATGGGGAGTGGATGTCAGGAACTGAGCCACAATGCCTGTTATTTTATCTTCAAGTGATCCACTAGTCTGAATAATAATTCATTGCTAGTAACAACAACAGTCTTTGTTAGAAGAAAAGGAGGACTTGTGGCACCTTAGAGACTAACCAATTTATTTGAGCATGAGCTTTCGTGAGCTACAGCTCACTTCACGAAAGCTCATGCTCAAATAAATTGGTTAGTCTCTAAGGTGCCACAAGTCCTCCTTTTCTTTTTGCGAATACAGACTAACACGGCTGTTACTCTGAAACCAGTCTTTGTTAGGTACATAGTTATAGAGGCAGAGCATCTGAACTCAGGTCAATCTACCAATCTAACCTTTTCTGTCAGCGTCACACCTAGGAGAGTCTATTCATTCTCTTAAAGCCACAGCAACACGACCTCTACTTCCTTTTAAGCAAAGATTCATTCATATATATCTATCAAAATTATCTTAATAGTCATTGTGTCCAGAACTCCTTGGACACAATGACTAACTTTTATATTTGCTGTACTCTTGAAGTTGTTCTTATCATATGATGTCATTTTCTTGCTGCTTTTGTTGCTGCGCTCTACCATTTATTCTTTCAGAAGAGTCTGGTCTTGCAGGTAATTATTGCAAATGTCTCAGATTTCATCTATGCAGTTGACCATTATTAGTCATGACATCATAAGACTGAAGTAGCACTTCATTCTCTTAAAGCCACAGTAACATCATCATCTACACAGCTGCTTTTAGCACCAGGGCATGAGCCTGAGTCTGTAGACCTCGGCTCTGTGACTTGGTGCCATGGGTTTTAAAACACAATGTGGACATACCATCAGAGTATTGTCTGCATAGAATGAAATCCTGCTATCTAGGATGCCCCGGGAAGCATTGTAATATCATAACACTGAAGTATGTACTTGACATGGAGCCCCCATTTAACTTGTACAGAGAAAGGCATAAAATTCAATGGCTGCAAGTTGAAACGTCAGACTGGAAATAAAGCAGTTACTCTCACTGTTTAAAAGTAACCATTGGAACAACTTACCAAGGGTAATGGTGGATTCTCCATCACTGACAATTTTAAAATCAAGATTGATATTTTACTAAAAGATTCGCTGTAGGAATTATTTTGGGGAAGTTCTATGGCCTGTGTTCTACAGGTCAGACTAAATGACTGCATTGGTCCCTTCTGGCCTTGGAATATATGAAGTGTTTTGCCGAATCAGGGCCTAAGCAACTGTCCCTCCTTAAGGGCCTGATCCAAAGCCCAACAAACGTAATGGAAGGACTCCTTTTGACTTCAAAGGGCTTTGAATCTGGTCCAAAGGCCCGTGCCTTAAGAACAATGGAACTGTTCATAGTCTTAAATTAACACGTGTTTGCAGGATTGGGGCCTAAAAGAAAACTTCTTTTTTAAAAAGTCTGAGGAGTTGAAATGAAATACTGACTAAAATTACGGGCACAAAATATATATGAGGAAGTCAGTGCGGTTGTAGAGATGTAAATATGTGCAGAAGTTGACCGATCCTTTATTAGATTCTAAAAAAGAAAAAATTGTATTCACTGGAATAGGCTCATGAGACAAGTCTCATTTTCATTAAGGTTTATCTGTCACCATTAAATTAAAGACTCAACTTGATTAATTCAATTCTATTTCTAATTCTCAAACTTTATTATTTTAACTTAATTTAACAAAAAAAAAAAAAAACTACATAAAAACCCTACATGTTGTGATCAAATCAGACTCTTCCCTTTAATTATATGGTATTTTGCCAATTTTCCAGTCATTTCAAATTACAGTGTAATTATAACAAGGACGACACAAACGCTGAAGAGAAATGCTTTTGAAATGGTAAGTGTTGTCCATGTGGACAATACCTCAGTGGAGAGGCTAGAATTTGTCTTCTTGAGAGAGAGAGAGAGAGAGGCTGGCTTTGTGGATTAATTCTCTGGAGGGGAATATAAACTAAAGCCAATGTGCAAAAAGAAAAGGAGTACTAGTGGCACCTTAGAGACTAACCAATTTATTTGAGCATAAGCTTTCGTGAGCTACAGCTCACTTCATCGGATGTGTGGATGCATCAGATGAAGTGAGCTGTAGCTCACGAAAGCTTATGCTCGAATAAATTGGTTAGTCTCTAAGGTGCCACTAGTCCTCCTTTTCTTTTTGCGAATACAGATTAACATGGCTGCTACTCTGAAATAAATCCAATGTGTCACCCTTAACGCTGTAGCAAGGCGTTGCCGGTTATGTCAGTAAATCACGTCTCTGGGGTAGGTTCTTTGCTAAGGGGACTTAGATCAGCTGGGACAGGCAAAGGAGTGGAGGAGTATTGGCTTGAGGACATGCTCCAATCTTATTTCCCACCCATCAGAGGCCATATGTAGTAATCTGACCGTGCAGGCTGGGGGAAGAGGCGGGTCAGGGGCAACAGCTCTCAATCTCTATACTGCTTTACAGTAGGATTTTTTTTCTATAGTCATTTGATGAGTTGCTTTCATATAGATTGACCAAGCATTCCCTTCATCAAACTGTTACCCACTTGGACTTTAGAGAGCACGGCCCCTTTAAACCTTTGTCCTGAGGCAGAGGACATGTTGGTGGGTCCAGGGGCATGGAGAGAGAGAGAGAGAGCGCACATGACAGGGCTACAGCGAGCAGGCCCTCACATGGTGAAGTGGCTGAGAACCAGCCTGAAGCCCGAGGGGGACAGAGCGAAGGCGGCTATCAAATAAAGTTATATTTGTAGTATACTCAGAATTTGCTTCCTTTAATAGTTTGATATAGTTTGTGTCAATGCCCTGCTCTGCAAGAGATTTCAACACTGCATTGATCTCTATGCTATCAAATGCTTTTTCATAGTTGATGAAGGCAATGCATAAAGGGAATTTGTATTCCCTTGAGCATTTCAATAGCTGTTTTATAGTGAAAATATGGTCAATTGTGCTGAAATTCCTTCGAAAGCATGCCTGTTCTCTCGGCTGCCGCTCGTCCAGACTCTGTGAGAGTTGGTTTGTTATTATTTTGGTGAACAGCTTGTAGAAAATGTGAGAGCAGGCATATTGGACGATAGTACGGTAGATCTTCATGATTGCCCTTCTTGTACAGCAGAATGGTGTTGGACTCTTTCCCGATAGATGGTATCTTCTACATTTCCAAGTAACAGCTAAACTTCAGAGCAAGAATTTTCCAGAAGTCTTGGCCTCCAGCTCTTATCATTCCGCTTGTCAGTCCATCTTTACCTGGGGCTTTTCCTTCTTTTATCTGGTGAATTGCATGTCGAACTTCACTGACAAGGACTGGGAGTACATGCTTGTTGGTCTGTTGAAGCTTTGGTACAGAGACATTTATCTGAGATGTGAACTGTTTGGTGTAGAAATCTTTGCAGACCACTTCCGTCCCTGTTCTGTCAATTATTGGCTTTCCATCCCTGTTTTTCAGCAGCATTATTGTTGACCTGTACAGTGTCAATTCCCTTTTGTATTTTTTGAGGCTTCTGTGATCTTCAGCCATCTTTAAGAGCCTTTCATTTCGGTACGTCTCAAAGTCCTCCTTTAGTCGTCTTCTTATCAACTTGCAGAGGAGGGAGTACTCAAGTTTGTCACCATCATTTCACTTCACATTCCTCTGCTTCTCTAGCAAGTTCCACGTTTCCGCCAAGATTCTTCGCTTCGCTCTTTCTTTCCTAGCTAATTTCACGCATTGCCTCAATTTATCAATGAAGTTTTTTATAATCCTCATCGCAGTTACCTATAAGACCCAGTCTTTCTTGAAAATGTTTGCTTTGTCAAATATTTTTGGCAGCTGTCTCTAATTTGCCATCTGTAGCACTTTCTTCTCCACCTTTTCGTTGAAGTTGAGCTGTTCTCTGAGCCAATGGATGGTGACTACCAGTGTTAAATGATAGTACTACTGAGATGTCTTGTACAATGCGCCACTTATTGACCAGAATGTAGTCAATTTCATTCTTGTTCTTCGCACTGGGTGCAATCCATGTCCACCTCCTCTTGGCCTTCTTAAACCAGGTGCTACCAATTAACATTTCTTTCATCTCTGCCAGAGTTGCCAATTGCTCTCTTCAAGGACTCCATTCGCCGATGCCATATCTTCCAATGAACTTTTCGCCTTCTTTCCATCATCCAACTTTGGTGCTGAAATCTCTCATCATAATCATGTGTGTGGATTTTTAAGCAAGGGTTTCCTTGAGCTCCTGATAGAATTCTTCCACACTGTCATCTTCGCTTGTGCTCATGGGAGCATAGATCTGAACAATCTTGAGGGTGCTGTTCTTGTTAAGTTAGAGGCATAGCACTCCGATGCATGAAGACTTGAACTTGCAGGAGATGATTTTTGAAGACCATTCCTTGCTGATGATGAAGCCATTTCCTCCAACAGTTCTCACGACTTTTCCTTTTCCCAACATGATGGTACTTTCATCTCTCCACTTCACTTCCATCTCCTTTCTTCGTCGTGTTTTGCAGAGACCAAGGATGTCTTAGGCTGTCCTTACCTTCTTCTCCATTAGATGGTTGATCGAATCATCTCTCATCAATGTCCTGCAGTTATAGGTAATCCTCTTTTTGGCCCTTGAGATTTTTAACAGCCTCTCATCGACTGAACTCCCTGCCGCCGTCGTAGAACAGATCGAGGAGCAGTTGGGGCCCATTTATTCATGCAGTTTTAGCCATTTCTTCATCCACCCACTGGCTAAGCTGTCAGTGGCACGTTTACCTCCTCAACTTAGCTAGCACTCAACCTCAAGAAGGAGAACAGCTGTCCTCTCCCTGGGTTGGCAGTCTGACACCTTAAGAGTATGGTTGAACCTACGAAAGTGTACACTCCGGTATCCTTGTTGTCAGACAAGCCAGGGTCACTGCTGCATCACTTTGAGGCACTGAGGTAGGATTTTGCAGCAGCTCCATTCATCCCTTTGTAAATAAATATTTCCCTTTCCTATATTCATTGTACTATTCCAGTGTGTGTGTTTACTCCAAGGGATATGGAATAGGTGCCCTGGGATAGAAGGGAGTTTCCCCTGCTACATTTCTGTGCACGTCTTTCCTTGGCCGAAGCTGCCTGCAGAACAGACTCTATCTTGGCCATGAGGGTGCTACAGTTACAAAACATGTCACAAACAGCCAATTTTATAACAGATGAATGGATAGGGAGAGAGCGAGAGATGGAATAGGGTACTTTGTGGTAAAAAGGGTTTTATCTGCATGAGTTTGAGATGATCATATTACTAATGAGTGGCACAGCTATGAAGGAGCTATGCAGATTATCCCAGTTGAGTACAGATAAAGCCTTTATATTACTCCATACCATTGTGAATTTTGCATTAACCACATATGCTATAGATGCCTGTTTTAGTAACAGAGGGTACATCTACCCTGCAAATGAAAAACAAAACAAAAACAAAACAAAAAACAGCAGTAAGCCTCAGTGCCTGGGTCAGCTAACTCAGGCTTGTACTACAGGGCTTAAAACAGCAGGGTAGATGCTCCCATTTGGGTTGGAGCCCAGGCTCTGAGACCCCACCTGCTTGCTGGGTTTTGGAACCCAAGCTCTAACCTGAGATGGAACACCTACACCGCTGTTTTTAGCTCTGCAGTACAAGGTCCATGAGCCCAAGACCGTTGATTTGAGACTCACTGTGGTGGTGGTTGTGGGGGAGTGGGGAAGAGCACAGTGTAGAAAGTACCTTAAGGCACATGACTTCACAGTCAGTGGGATGGAAGAAATAGTCCTGGTAGATATTTTGTTTTGTCTGTAAATCTCTCTGTAAAACATTGCTAGCATGCTCATGTGAAAGTCACAGCTAAAATGTAAATGAGTACCAATGGCATCTGGTATGATCCAGTGTCTTAAATTAAATTAAGACAAGCCAGAGTGGAGTAATTAATGCTTCTTTATAATTGTGGAGGCACAAATTTTGAAACTGAAAACCTGGAACAGTCTGTCCTGGACCAGCATCATCAGAGAAGGGTGTTCTGGTACAAATGGTGTGGTTCCCATGTGATTGGAGGCCAGAATCTGGCTGATTATGTTTATGTCTTTTGAGATTACAGCTCAAAAGAAATCAAAGCCTTATATATAAAGAAATAGTTTAACTTAAACTTGATGCATTTTAAAGAGGCCTGAACCATTAACCATCATATACATTGTTCCTTTTATAGATCTCGCTCAGTGGAACATGGTTTAAACTGCGATGCTTAGGGATTTTCATTAGCCACAAAACCCCCTCTGAGCTGAAATATGAGCATCCCCTAGAAAGTAGGAGAACTGAAAAAAGGAAGAGGGAACATGTAATGAACTGATCTGAACAAAATGAAGGTCAGAGTCAACATTCATGCAGAAAAGAGATAGCCTGAGAAAGATGTATTATTAAATAGGAACTGGAATACATGCACCTGGAACAAGTAGCAGGAGGAAATAGCTGCTTAGCTCAGGTAGCAATCAAATAGTAAATAATCAAGAGGAGCCCCAGGCTAGGAGGAAGAACATCTGAAAAGTTGCAATGCATCTTAGAAGCAGTATCACACTGACTTGGGAAATAGTTTATGACTTACTCGTCAGCTCCTCAACTGGTATAAACTGGCATAGTTCCATTCAGCATAATGGAGCTATGCTAATTTACACCAGGCAAGGATATGGCCATATGTTTGTTTGTTTTTTAAATGCAGATGTATGAATGATTTTTTTACTTCCCAATAAAACAGAGTTGAGGTTTATCATCAAAGAATTATAGAAGGAGGAGTGACAGCTTTATGTTGCAACAGAAGCAAGACACAAACAGAAGTGAAATTAAAAGTAAAGTAAAATACATCACTGAGATGATCAAATGAATGACAAGTGGAAAAAACCTCCCTCCAGACAGATATCATCATGTGGATAAAGACTAGCTATGGATGATGAAGACGGATCAGCACCACATTCATTACTCCGGAGGGAGACAAAATACAGGAGTAAACTCGGGGCAGCATGGGTGCAGACTGCTGTGAATAGAAGTGAGCAGGTAAATTATCAAAGAGAAATGACTGACAGAGCACCTGATGATATACTTGTGTGTAGCATCTATCAACGGCATGCCTTGTGCTGTTCAGCTACAAGCTGAGTGAGATAATAAAAGTTTAATGATTGTCAGTGACTCTCGCAAAGCAGCAGAAAAGCCAAATATATGTGAGAGCACAGTGTGATGTTTGACGTTGCAAAGTTATTCCATTTCCAGTTCATCCAGGAAGTCCATGAAAGAAGGATCGCTACTAAAATTCACCTAGAATGATGGTCATTGGTGCTCTCTCTGATTTTTGCTTTCTCTCTCTAGCAGTTTGTCTTAAACAATCTCCTCCTACCTAGCCTGCTGCCCTGTAAGAACTTTAATTTTCACAATCAGTAAGCTCCATAACCTGATGCACAGAACTGCAGCCTTTCAGTCAGTTTTTAATATGGCTATTCCTCCCTTTCTGTTTTGAATGCTATTTACATAAATTTAACACTTACACCTAGTGATCAGAAAGATTTATTAGTTGTCAGCACACAGTAAAGATTACAGTTACTACTTTGCAGTGTAGCAAGAAATACAAGCATTAGCCTAACAGATTAATTCTGACACTATCGATGACCTTTGAAGGTATTCATAGAGCATGTGTATATGAGAGAAGGTGGAAAGCTGCCCTGTGATTTGTGTGATGGTTTGCAATCTCACATGACCGTAACAATTAGATTTAAAATTGTTGATCACAATTCAGTCCCTAGTTAAAAAGGTGCAAGTCTAGAGTAACTCCAGTGAAACCAAAGGAGTTCCTTGGACTTCAGATTGGTAAAACAGAGCAGAACTGGGTTGACCACTCTCATGATGCTCACGGTAGCCTAGAAATGTATGTATGTGAGAAAGTCATAGCTCAAATGTCAATGTGTGTCTACAGACTAGCATATGATCAAGTGACAAACTGATGACAGACGGCACTGGAGCAACAAACACTCCTTTATAATTGTTGATGCAAAGATTAGTATATAAAACTTTTAGGGATGGGCAAACTCAATTTGCCCAATGTCAAGCCCACTCAAACACTGACAGTTTGCCACACTGGGTTTTTCTACACTGCAGCTGGTAGCAAGTCTCCCATCCCTGGTAGAAAGATTCATACTAGACAGATTCACACTGGAAAGGCTTGAGCCAGTGTGCTAAAAATAGCAATGTGGATATTCTTGCTCAAGCAGAAGCTCAGACTCTCAAGTCCACCCAACCCCCGAGGCTCCACAGCTCAAGCTTCAACCTCAGCTGGAATATCCATACTGATATATTTAGTGGGCTAGTGGGAGTCTGCCTAGCAGGCTGGAAGGCATGCTTTTAGCTGCAGTGTAGATATACCAACTGTGGTCATGTCTCCACTAGAAGAATAAAATGTGTTTTCTCATATGGCTTTAAACACAATTTAACTACCATGATTTTGGACAATAAAGGCCAGCTCCTCAAAAGGTATTTAGGTGCCTAACTCCCACTGAATCAGGAAGAGCCGGGACTTGAACCAGGGTTTCCCACATTCCAGGTGAGTACCTTAAGAATTCTGAAAGGTTTCAGTTTCATCCCCCTGTGGAATGGGATTTTTAATTTTTTTTTTAAATATCAAAAATTTTAGCAGGGTAGGAAAACCATTTTCCATCCAGCCCATTTATGAAGAAAATGAAGCAGCAAACACATTTCCAAATGAGGTAAGCTGACGTGCCCAAGCCTCCTATCTCCACTGGCCTCCATTTAGCTTTAATGTGGTTCCTAATACGTAGCAAAGGCTTTGCAGCATTTGTTTAGTAAATTACTCTTGGGAGTAAGGGTTGGGAAACAAGCCAAGAAAATGGGTTTGCAAACTGGTGTTAGACAAATCTCCAAATAGTCTGAGATGTTCGCCAAACGTCAAACTTTGTGAGATTCATTCACTTCACTAAATCGCGGTCAATAAATCTTTACTTCCTCTGACAGCTGACATCCATTAGTCACCTAGTGACCTAACGAAGTACTGAAAATGATCAGCCTTTAATAATCCTTGTTGTTCAATACAAAGCAAGTAGTCTCTCTTTCACATAGTGCATGAACTACTTTACCTCGCAGTGCAGAGAAGTGTAACCTAGATACGCATGGCAATGTACAGGTATACAAAGAAGCAAGGTCCCTGATATGTAGTGAACCTCCTTGTGCAGAAGAAGATTGTAACTGGCTTTTAACACTAAACATGTATGTTTGCGCCTAAAAAAACTGCCTTCACTTCAGTAGACTATCCGATTCAGATTTCCTCCCACTTTGCATTTACTAAATACAGCTGTTAATTTTAACAAGACTTTAGTCCACCAATGGAAACACCTACAAAGATGGGGAAAAAAAGCTAGCTTCCATGAGTGAATTGTGGAAGGTACATCTACTAGCCTAGGCCTGCCCTTATATTGAGTAGCATCTTGTGCTATGAAAGGTCCCATTGATTTAACTGAGGCCACTTGTGGAATGAGAATATCCAATATGAATACAGGTGTTCTAATCTGGCCAGTTGCACAGTAATTTACCCCATGAGTAGCCCCACTGAATGGTTCTGATCCCCCTGAAGGATATCAGAATCTGGCCCATTGTATTTTTCTATTATCTGTTTTTATTCAAGGCTTATAGGGTGTTGTCAGGTTAATATGTAACTTTTGAGTAGGCTAGAGTTTACTTTATCACCCCTCTCCTCTTGCTTCAAAACATAATTCATATAAACCAGGGGTGGGCAAACTTTTTGGCCTGAGGGCCACATCGACATTGTGAAACTGTATGGAGGGTTGGGTAGGGAAGGCTGTGCCTCCCCAAACAGCTTGGCCCCTGCCCACTATCTGCCCCCTCCCACTTCCAGCCTCCTGACTGCCCCCCTCAGAACTCCCAACCCATCCAACCCCCCCTGATCCTTGTCCCCTGACTGCCCCCTCCTGGGACCCCTAACCGCCTCCTGAGATCCAACCCCCCCTGCTCCCTGTCCCCTGACCCCTATCCACACCCCCGCCCCCAGACAGGCCCCCCAGGACTCCCATGCCTATCCAACCCACCCCCCCGAACCTCCACCCCATCCAACTTCCCCCTGTCCCGACTGCCACGACCCCATCCACACCCTCGCCCCGAACCACCCCCCGGGGACCGCCTGCCCCTTATCCAACCCCCCGCCACTCTCTGCCCTTTTACCATGCTGCTCAGAGCAGCAGGAGCTCGCAGCCATGCCGCCTGCGCTACCCAGCAGGAGCAGCGGGCCAGAGGGCTGGTGGCATGGCGCACTGAGGCTGCAGGGGCGGGGCAAGCCTCCCCGGCCGGGAGCTCAGGGGCCGGGCAGGATGGGCCTGTGGGCTAGATATGGCCCACGGGCCGTAGTTTGCCCACCTCTGCTATAAACACACACAGGCAATTCAGTCACTGAACATTTTCAGCCAAGATTGCAGAGTCAACTTCCTCACAGTCCAAAAAAAGAACAGAAGGAAGTAACTTAATTCTTAAGCACCGACTTTATAAAATTGTATACTGATAAAGAAATATAATACTAATAAATTATTTCTACCTCATAATAAAACTATTTCATAATCCACATATATTACCTTCATAGTTATAAATATAAAAAAGGAAAATTAAATCTAAACAGATCAGTCCCCACAGACACATAGGGAGAAGTAACTCAGAATTCCCAAAGCTTAGGCTGAATTCACCCGAGTCTCAGAATCTTTGTTCCACCAATTCTACACAGTCTGCTGAATGTAAAACACTGCAATAATATCTTCCCTCCTTGTGCTTACCAAAATCTCCAGTCACAAACCAGACAGACTCTTTTGCCTCCTCTGCTGTACTGTGCAATCACTCCACTGGGGAGAGGGATAGCTCAGTGGTTTGAGCATTGGCCTGCTAAACCCAGGGTTTTGAGTTCAATCCTTGTAGGGGGCCATTTAGGGATCTGGGGCAAAAATTGGGGATTGGTCCTGCTTTGAGCAGGGGGTTGGACTAGATGACCTCCCGAGGTCCCTTCCAACCCTGATATTCTATGATTCCACTAGCTAGTCAGCTAACTAATTAACCAACCAATCAGTATTACATTTATAAATGAATAACCCTGTGGCAAAACGCTTCAGAGTTAAGGGGAAAACAGCTTGCTTCTTTGCTTCTCCCAACCCATGCCAGTCAGTTGCTTTGTAAAGCAACTGACCCAACTACTAGCCCTCAATGGACTAGTCTAGATACAGGGAGCCTATTGAGCATGTCCCAACTACCCACTTCCAGAAATTTCTGGGAATGGAAAACTAATTGTGAGTCTGCCTAACCACAATGACCCAGCCAACTCATTCCTCCCCTGCCCCGGCTTCTCTCGAGATCTCTTAAAAAGAGCTCCCCATCATTTATGCTAATTTTACCTACTTTTTCCCCATTGGCAATGGACACAGATTAGTTAGTTTATACACTTCTGGCGAGTTCCACATTTTGGCCACCAGGCCTGAGCACCGCGTTCCATTGCCTGCGTTACAAACATGGCTGGGGAGTGTTTCAAATCCTAAAAATAAACTGCTTTCTTTGGAATTTTAAAACGTCACAGAGAGAGGGTTGTATATTAGTCTTAGAATTAGTAAAAGCTTGTTTCTACCTTTGAGGCCTAAATCAATGAATCAGTCTGATAGTGTCCCCTTTTAAGATTATCTTTAGAGATATGGGGGGTATTTAAATAACAAATCTTACAGATCACTGAGGCAAGGTGCACCCCCCCCCCCAATCATATACGTATATTTGATGAACCTCAAAGAGCCTTGAAAAGAAATCCAG
Source organism: Eretmochelys imbricata (assembly GCF_965152235.1). Lineage (NCBI taxonomy): Eukaryota > Metazoa > Chordata > Testudines > Cheloniidae > Eretmochelys > Eretmochelys imbricata. The sequence continues at coordinate 94,831,883 of NC_135580.1, forward strand.
ATTGGGGGCATTATTTGATCAGAGTAAATGGACAAAAGTGTGACTATAAACATACAAAATGTTTTTATCATAACCAAAGCTTGTTAAGTAGAGGCTATAGTAGATAGAAATAAAATCGGATCATGTATTCATCTATTCATCATGTATTCCCTACCTGAAAAAAGTTATTGAATCCTACTAGGGAGAGTAGAAAAAGACAGCAAAATATCAGGATTACATGGTGCGCCAGAGGGAAGGAAGAATAGGATATAATTTTCTATTGAAATATTAATCTGGGCATCTCTAGAAAATTCTATCTGCATAAAATTTTACTGTGCTCTGCTGTTGAATCTAGGACTGGAAAACATGGCTGAAAAGTGTAGTGGAGATGTTTGGTAAATGAAAATATATCTTAAAAAGCATGAAAAGTACGAAATGGTGTAGGTCAGCATAACTCCACTGAAGTCAATTGAACCATGCTGATTTACGGCAGCTGGAGATATAGCCCCAGATGTCCTGTATCTGATTAGGATCATGTTTTGATTTCTAGCCTTTATTTTTAAAATCACACCAGGACAGGTGCAAGTATTATACAGCTCTAACCTGAAGGCTGCTTTACCATGAAGATATCAAGATAGCCCATCTTCATTCAGAGATTCTTCAAATTAGTCACCAAAAGGGCCTCTCAAGGCTTTCACCTCAGCGTGCAAAGCACTGAATCACCCGAAACTGTCTGTTGCTGATCAGATTAGACACAAATTAATTTCTAACAAAATTGCCTGATGACATATCACAAGTTATCACATGTGACACAGTGTGATGCCTCTATTATGTACAATGACATTACTAGGTGATGTGTTGTGTTCAGAGAGCACCAGACATTTAATTGCCCGTCACCTCAAAAATAATTTAAAAACCTCTTTCCAAAGTTGAAATTACACTGTATTCTAAATAAAGAGTCTTCTTGGGGGGTGGGGAGGGGGAGGAGATGCTGTTGGCCTCCTAAAAAGGAGATATCAGAGTATTATTTTATTTACTTAGATTTATAGCTACACAAGTGACACGTGTCTCACACTCTCGGTACCCCTTACAATTAAAAATGCAGTCAGTCTAAACAGAAGGGAACCAGATGTGATACCACAACCAAAATCCAAAGATATATCTCTGTCCTTCCTAAGCATCATCCCTCAAGCTGTATTTGAAATTGTTGTATTATGTCTTGATAATAACTTACCAAAGGAATTTAGCCTTTTTTAAAAATTGACTCTTTTGCAAACAGAACTTGATTTCCATGATGTGCAACTATTTACAAACAGTTTGTGTAAACTAATGTCAACCTATTAGGTGTTTCCAAACTGCTCACTTTGACTGTTTGCCGTTCGGTATTAATGGTTTATTATTACTGATCTAAGCCACATTTTCCCCCTGTTCCCTGAACAGATGACTGACATGTTCTAAACAACAGAACAAAGAACAAACAGAGAATAAGGAATATTCTTGTTTGTGCATGAATATCTTTGTTCAAACCTAAATTCACATGTTCATATGAAATACCGACATGCCCCAAACAAATAACCAGTTGCCCAGACATTCTCAAATAGCAAACAAGAGGTTTAAACAGGGACAAACCCAACAGCTTTTGGGGATCCAAACTAACATTTTCTATTACTGTTTTCTGGTATTTATCTGGTTACAATAAAAAATAATACATATTTCTTTAAAGTGCTGTATTGTTATTACTGGGTATCTAAATCTCTTCTTCCAGTAATATCTAGGGATATAACCAGATAGCTAGCAAAACACTCACAGTAGTTATTTTCTATATGACATTCTTTTTTAATGTATACCTATCACAGAATACATGTGCTTAAGCAATTCTCTGTATGTTCTGAAAATCTACCACTCCAAATAACATTTTTGCCTTCGAGGCAGAGAATCGATGCAATTTTTTTATATTGTAAAAAGCTCTTCCCCGCAAATAGATTCACAAGAACATACTTCTATTGCCATTTCCTTCATTCTTAGCCAAGGATTAGTCAAAACTAGCATTTTATATGGAATATACCATAGTTGTAATCTGTTGGGCAATACAGATGGCAAAAACGCTGCTACGTAAGGTTCACAATGTATTAACTGTACCAGTGTTTCATTTTTCACCAGTTTGTTTTGTGAAAGACCACGATATAGTATCTTCATCCTATAACATTTTAACAGGCAGTAGATATTAAATGGGATTTTCACAAGTTATGGGGCAGATTTACAGAGGTCTTTAGGCATGTAAAGAGAGGTACAAAAGTGTGCAAGGAGGTTAGGCACCTAACTCATAACTTTCAGTGACTTTCCTAAATACCGTCATAACTCTAGCCCTACATGATATAGGAGCACATCACCCATTGAGTTTCATGTATTCCAGAGTAGAAATGGTAGAAATTTTAGCAAAGGGAACTGTTTTCCTCTTAGAAAATGCTGATTTGACAAAACTGAAACATTTCATGGGAAAGTATTGATTTTATAAAAGCATTCTGGGAAATTTTCAAAGCACTTCACTAAGGTCAAAACATTTTGTTTTGCCTTTATCATTCTGCCTTTTGTTACATTATAGTTTACAATACAAGAGACAATATAGTTTTCCCTTATTAAAACAAAATATCTTTTCCATGTAAAATTCTGAGGTTTCCACTTTGCATCCTAATACTAGGCCAAAACTAAATTTCAAACATTCTGAATTTCAGCAATGTCTACTCCTAGGCCACCTAAGAAAATTTGAAAATCCCACCTTTTATGACTAAACTGATTTGAGAATATTTCAAAAGCGAATGACTTCCGTTCATTCATTTAGGCCCCAAAACACTTAAGCATGCACTGAATTTTAAGCACATGCTCAACTCCCGTTGAAGTCAATGAGCTTTTCTGTGGAGCTAGTAAATGTGGCTGAGGCAGCTGGTATTTGTACAAGAAGTCTTCCTTGGAGCTATATATTTCACAGTCACACATTCATGTTTTAGATGAGTTAATACCACTGTAGCAAGGCAAACAAAGACATCTATTTTGTTGTTATAAATTGATTATCTGGTGGAATTTTGATAAATCATCCCCTTCTCTCAATATCAGGGAATTACTGAATATGTTTAAGCTACTAAACAGTGCACTGAACCATCTCTTATATGTTAATGCTGATGTGTAGTTTGTACCAGCTTTGACCAAAGAATAATTATTTGCTCTTTTTCATCTTTTACAAGCTGTCTAAATATAATACTTTGTCAATGCAAACCATTTAAATTTAAGGTTCTGGCAGTTTGCCTGGTTGCCTTTGCCCAAATTACTGAAAATATCTTAAGAATTTAATTTATTAATTTAACATAGCTAATAATTCAGAGCTAATCAAGTTCATGGCAATAAATTAAGTGCCGTTTTTAAACAAAGGCATGGCTGAATATGTGTCTATTAAGCACTGTCTTAGCTTGAGAAGATGTAAAGGAGTTCCTGAGCTAACAAGTTAGCACTTTCAATTGCCATTATTTCCCATTAAAGTTTAATTTTCCAGTGAAGTTAATTAATCCAAGCTGAAAACTGCCATGTCAGAAGAAAGCTAGACAAGCCACCATACAGGACAGGTCATTGAAAAATCATGATGGGTGAAGGGTAGGATTTTTAAAAGCACTGAAGCACCTTAGGAGCACAACTCTCTGTGACCCAAGGACCACTTGATGCCAACTGGCAGAGGGTACAGGGAGGCATAAGGGTTACAGGCATCCCCTGGGTATGTTATATACATTCTAGTTCACAAAAGTGGGTCATGTAGGATTTCTACTGAAAGCCTGTGTCACACTTGTCATCACAATCTTTGTGAAATGCAAGTATGGATAATATGTAAGGAGATAGTATGTTCCTAAGGCCTTACAGTTAAAGGTAAATCACCCAGCGGTAGCTCACCTTGAGGAAGAACTTCTCCAGAGAGGTGGAATACATTTCCCTAGATGACCAGTGCATATTCTGCATCTGACACTAGAAGTCTATTAAAATACTGAGTCAAACGCTAATGAAATCTTGGGGACGGAGCAGGGGCAGGGAGAAACAGGAAGAGGTGAAATGGGGGTGGAGAGACCCCATTTTAGAGGTAAAGAACAAAAGGAATGGTCTGGTACATCTTGGGGGAAAGAAAGATGCCCTGGCACCCTTCATCAGGGGGAGGCAATTGGGCTTCGGCTCATGAGAGAAGGGTCTCGGCCATCCTGGTTGAAAAAAGCTCTGAGAAGGACTTTAGGGGAAGCATTACCTTATTAGACAAGAGGACACCTTGTGCAGTGTTTTTAGGCTTGAGAATGCAGGTTATGGGTTATTTTTATAGGTTAGTTTCCATTAATCCTACTTGCTGTGTGTTATTTGAATGTCTGTTTGTTAAAAAAACCTCCTTGTTTTCACTATAAACATAGGCACATGCTGTGTGTTAAGCAGACCTGAGGTCTACAGTGTAAACAGCAAGCTGCAGGGGACAGTTTCTTTGGGAACAGCCGCAGGTCTGAGAATATCGTTCTTTGTGCCTCTGAATTGTTCCCCCTACATTCTTTAATAAAGAGAATCTGGAGACTTAAGGGGGTGGGGAATGTTGGACAAATTGTTTGTGTAGTATTATAAATTGCTCTGCCGTAAATATATAACAGTTTAGATATTCCTATTACTTTACTGGGGGGAAAATTGTGTTGTTTCTCATTAAATAACTAAGTTCTGGTAATGCTTATGGGAAGGGGATCAACTGAGACGTTCATTAAGATAAAACTACCCATAATGGCCACCCCTGCAATGCAATTAAGATTTTTCTGAGATTAGGGCATAAACCAATACAATAATCCTCATCGGGAAAGCCGCTAGGAGATCCATCCTGCACAGTTCGGAGTAGTTAGGCTCTATACAGATGCTTAACTTTAAGCATGAATAGTCGCACTGAGTTCAATTAGACCAACCTCACACTTAAAATTAAGGATATGTGTAAGTGTTTTGCAGGATAGAGGCTAGTGTGCTTAAAACCTTGCAGGAAGGAGGTCAAAATGATGTTCACATAAGAATGTCCTCTCTGTCTAGGTTTTCATCCTGATAGTCAAGTGCCTAAAACACAATGGGCCATTACTTAACAGTATCAATTACGAGCTGAAATATTTCTTTGCTGCAATTATATGAGAAACAAAAATGAGAATTTAAACTAGTAAATCTTTATTTTTGGGTCATGGGAAAGATTACTTGCCTGGATGCACAGAAAGATACGTGAACCTTTAACTAAGCTGCTACCTGGCTTGAACATGGAAACAAGTGTCATATGAACTTTTTTAGCATGTGCAAATCTCTTACTGACATGGGAGATGGCTGAACAGGCAGATGGCTGTAGGAGCCGAGTTTTGCAGTTTCATTGGAAGAATTCAGGCCAAAGATCATATGGAGTAAATCACATAGATATCCCCTCAGTCAATGCTGGTCAAGAGCCTGACTGCGTATTGTGGATCATGAGTCTATATATATAGACACAGGAGGGGAGATGTAGAACCTGGGAGAGTTTAGCTGAGCTCTGTAATTCCACTCTAAAAAAAAAAAAAGTTTAGTTTTTATTTTATTTGCTAAAGGTAAGAAGTAATGAACTTACGTTTGTAAAGTAATTTGAGATCCTTGAATAAAAGTAACTGCATAAAAGTGCACAGGAAGAGATTATGCATAAAGCCTCCATCAGAAGCAGGCCCCAGGACAGCACCTAATCATACACAACATTAAGTCAAAGGGCGCACACTAGAGAGAAGACCAGCATTCCCTCAAAATAAAAAAGGGTACAGTATGTAAATAGAGAAAATATTGAAGCCAATGCATTGAAGCCAAAGTTGCATCCATTTACACTAGCGGAGAATGGATATACTTGTACAGCAGTGAGTGACACCTAATAAAGCTCAGTGCTACTCACTCTAGGCACTGGTGCTTTTAATGATCGTTTTTTACTATTAATAAAAGTGTCAGCAGGAACACCAGTGGTGGCCTCTCACCCACCCCATCCAAAGTACAGTGTGCTCCTCGAAGAAGCCACCTCATTTTCAAGTGGCTAAAGCTGAACTTGTAGCTTTCTATTTCACCATAGCTTACCACCCAACCAGGAAAATTCTATTCCTCACCCCGCTCCAAAGTGTTAGTGAGATGCTGCAGCCAAGTCAACCAGAATCAGGAACAATAAATAAATAAATACAGACAATTCCCAACCCACAGTGAAACAACATGAATCAAAATGATAAGCAAAACAATTATCTAATGTCCTGCTAACCCAAACTCCCCAGTCTCGTCCTGTTCCAGGTATATGGTCCTATTGCCACAGAAGTCAATGTTAAAACTCTCATTGACCCCACTGGTGTGGGATCAGGCCCTAAATGCATGCCAAGAGCCACAGGAATAGGAGTGAGAATTGAATGAGTGTTTTGTCATTCAAAAATATCAGGTGGATTAGCCGCTTTCACGGTCTACCCAGGCTTATAATAAAACCCAGATGCAAACAAAGCTCTGGTCTACACTGCATACTTACTTTGGTATAACCATGTTGCTCCGGGGTGTGAAAAATCCACAGCCCTGAGCTACGTAGACATACCAACCTTAACCACCCATGTAGACAGCACTATATCAATAAAAAAGCTTCTCCCATCAACATAGCTACCACCACTCTCAGAGGTGGCATTATTAAGCCCACAGGTGAGCTCTCTTCCATCGGCTCAGAGCACCTGCCCCAGACGTGCTATAGCAGCACCAGTGTAAATTTGTCATGTAGACCTGCCCAAAATAATCAACTGGATTAGAGTCATGCTCTGGAACGTATTGTAATTCATTCGTCACTGATTTGGAGTCACTACATTACAGCTGTAGGGCTGGAGTCTCCTCTCACTTACGCCAGCAAAAGCCAGGAGTAATTCCACTGAAGAACTGGAAAAATGATAATGTGTAAAATTGGTGCAGATGAATCGGCTACTGTTAGCTCAGATGCTTCACACTTCTGCTGTTCTTCAATTCAAAGGAATTTAGCCAAACTGCACAAGCAAAAATTGTTCTTTATTTGTACCTTTGACCCAGGTGAACAGACATTTTATTAACCTTATTCTCAATCCCGTAACAGTAGATCACACTTGATCTCAAGACTCTGCAGCATGTGTGTCAAGTCCTTCTGTGGCATGACTCTATTCAGGATTCTTCTACATACCCAGGGAAATTGCTGTCAGTGCTTTGAGATTTTCTTTTTGTAAATACGGCAACTTAAAAAAACCCAAACAAATGTTTTCTGAAGCAGGGTTTCCGTCCAAGCTGTGCCACCAAACAGCAATTAAACAAAACCAGGCTCATCATAAGCCTAATAATAATTCACCTATTGATCTACAGTCACGGACTCGAAGCTCTGTGCAACCAAGTAACTGAGCCATGAACCGGGAGAAAAGCTTATAGAATTCTTTGCTTGGGATGGATGAGAATGCATTAGCCAGTAGTAGCACTGAAGCTGACAAAGCAGAAATCATTAACACAACGAAGGAATGGTTGAGCGGATTCTCATTTGCAGTCTAAAATAACTTGAAGTCCATTTTACAATGACAGCATTACTTAAAGCAGCAGTAGTGTAAATGAGAATCAGGCCTGGTATATTTTAATCCTGATTTTGTAAGGTTTATCCTGATCATACATGCCAATTTTTAAAGTGATTTAAAAACGTACCAACTTGACAGTCTGGTTTTCAAAGTTGTCTTAACTTTTCACATTACTTCTCCTGCTATTAGTGTTTCTCTTCCATCTGTTGCCCACATATTATCCTTTCTATGCACTTGCTAGTGAAGCCTGACACAGATCACCCAAGGAACTGACAAAGATCACTTCTATTCAGCAATTGATTTCCCATTCTAATATAGGTGGAGCAGAGCTGTACTCAGTACAGTTGATACTACTATGGTGTGATATCTTAAGGCAGGAGGCTACCCAACTAGAGTATCAGATTTTAAAAGAAGGCTAGGAAGTGGGGAATAGAGATCACTGCTCCTGATGGGAAAAGAATAATACACATCTGTTAAGGAAAAGTTAGCACATGTGACTCCATTTTGGTTTGGGGCCCACCATTGTTTAAATGCCAGCACATCATACACCAGAAGGAGTAATCCTTAGATATTGAATCCCTGTGAAAATCCTCCTCCTTGTCTCCAGCCTGCCTGGACTCCCAGTATCTGGTTTTTGTCAGTCTCTAACTCCGTGTCTCTTGGCCTTGATGTGAGGCCTCCCATCCTGATAATAAAAGTTACTGATGCATGGCTTTAGGACCATGCTGTGTAATTAACATACTGGTATAGCACGAGGAATGCACCAAGCAGGGATAGGTGGTAGATAAGACAAAAGTTTGTTTATTGGCTAAGGTTTCCGATGCACGAGGGCAACATGCTTTGCTAAAAGGTATATAACCTTTGTATAATCTGCATTCAGGGTCCCCTCCTGGCTAGCAGGGGGGCACCACGCTCGAGCGTAATAAACTTAGTGTCTTTTGGGAACTCTGCAGTTGTGGACTTTATTTCTGTGCCTCAGCCTAGATTCGAACTGTGCGTGACCTATCAGGTGTAATTCGTAGCATTTTGGTGTGTGTGTCCTACAAGATGTAATTCGTAGCACTTGTGTGCGTGTCCTACCAGGTATAATTAACAGCACTTGTGTGCGTGTCCTACCAGGTGTAATTCGCAGCAGTTGTATGCGTGTCCTACCAGGTGTAATTCGTAGCACTTGTGTGCGTGTCCTATCAGATGTAATTCGTAACACATCCTATCATTTTGTTAGATCATTCCCCCTCCTCTCACCAGCCTGCTTGTGTATTCTTTCACTTGTTATGTCTTGTCTTTTAGAGTATAGGCCCTTGGAACTAGGAAATGTCATACACCGTAAGTTTGTTCAACGGCTAGCACCATGAAGACCCAGTTTAGTTGGCCTCCAGCCAAAATTAGGAGGGAAGAATTCCCATTCCAAATAGGGACATAGTCAAAATCTCAAAACTTTGTGTGAATTAAGAATCTGGGGGGGTGGGGAAACCCCAAAGATTAAGATCAATCAAAATGTTGTCTCAATAACTTGATTTTTTTTTATTTCAACCATTAACTTTTTAGTCTAAATTTTCAAAACAAGAAGTTTCAACTCATACAAATTAAAACAACAACAACAAAAAAGATTTCTAGATAAAAAATGGCCAAATGGGACATTGACAATTTCTATTCTCCCCATATTTTTCTTGAGTCCGGGTTGTCTCAAGACTGACGCAGAAACCATTCACAAAACAAAGTCAGCATTTTTTTTGTGAAAAAACAGTTTGTCAGAAAATTCCTGACCACCTCTACCAGCTTCTATCGCAACAAATATGAAACAACATATTAAATATCAGGGCAAAAATAAATGTGCTGTATAAGGAGAGAGAGAGACACTTGGGCAGAGATCATGTAGAATTTGGAGCTTTTTATAAGTTGCTTCACCCTTCATTTGTTTGGGATATTTAATACTCAACATCTCCTTTACTAGTTGAATTAAATAATGAATATTTTTTCAATGACATTTAAGTGTGTTAATTGATATCCAATTTGCTGTTTTGATAATGCCAATGAAATATTTAAACATTTCTAACAATTTTAATGAACTAAAAGAATATAATTATTCATTTATGGCTTCTGTAATTTTCAGTTAATTAGATGACAACTAGATTTCTCTTTTGGATAATAATTATATTTCAGATTGTCCCCTCTTGACAATAATTCCTTACATTTCAGCCTGTATAAGGTTTAGACCCTTTTGCATTCCATCCATATGGAACTTTCTCCTTGTTCCTCCACGGATATTAGCTGATACTGAATTAAGTAAGAATGAGTTTTTCAAAAGTGCTTAGCATTGGCCTAATTCAGCTCTTACTGAAATCAACTGTAAAACTATTGACTTCAATGGGACAGAGCTAGAAAGACCTCACCCTCTCCACAAAAATCAGCTATTAGGTGCAGGCAATGGTTAAATTCTCAGAGATTATTTCCTGGAGTCCCGACCCCACTGGGGTCTCAGGGCTTTCAGCCCCACAGGAGGACCTGGGGCTCCACAGATTTCAAAATATTTACGGGAGCTCTGCTCCAAATGGCTCCAGCTGAATATAAGCCCTGGGGGAAGGGATAGCTCAGTGGTTTGAGCATTGGCCTACTAAACCCAGGGCTGTGAGTTCAATCCATGAGGGGGCCACTTAGGGATCTGGGCCAAAAATTGGGGATTGGTCCTGCTTTGAGCAGAGGGTTGAACTAGATGACCACCCTGATATTCTGTGTCTCCATTCAGTAACCAAAATGGGTCAGAAACAGACCTTGTGAAAACTGGTACAGTTTCATTGACTTCAAAGCAGCAATACTGATTTACAGCAGCTCAGGATCTGGCCCATAATTTTAAGTTTATTCTTTTCCTGGTGAAGTGAATCTTACTCTTCATTTATAGGCAATGGGCCCAATCCTGCTCTCACTCACATCAAAGCAATTCAAGGACATCAGTGGAGTCACTCCTTGCCTACACTGGTGTGAGTGAGATGAGGGTCAGGCCCAACCAGTTATTTTTTATGTCAGCCTTTCTGGGCCTGAACATGCTGAATGGCAACACTCACAGTGACCTCAGCGGGAGAACAATCAGGTGCACAGAACAGTCTCAGGAATGCTGTGACCAGCTGCTTTGCTGCCCAACAGAATCAGAACTCCACCCCTTCCACTCTCCCTCCTTATTAAAGTCAGGAGTAACTCAGTCATAACATTACCACATTAATATCCATCAGACCTTTAAGTTCAGAGGTGGGCAAACAGTAGAAGTCTAGAGAGATTTTTATGCCACTCCAGGACACAATAACTAGGAAGCAGAATGGAATTAGGGTTGCCAAGACAGACAACCTGTGTCCAGCATAAAGCTGATGAGTGACCATGTCCCCAGTGCAAGAAAGAGCAAGTTAGATGAGTCTTTTCATGAAAAAATTAAATACATTTAACCACCATGTATTAATAATTATGTACCAGCGACAGAAAGAGTAAAACAGAATTCAGATTATTGAAGAAGTACTTTGGACAAATACTTACAGTTAAACTGATAGACCCTTCACACCAGGCTGTGGCCTCCTGGTCTAGAATACAGATTTTTAGTAATAACTTCAGGTACATTTCAACTTCTCCTTGCGTACATTTATGTAGCTTATCTCTAATGTCACAGGTTCATTTCTATATCCTTCCACACCTCAACTAGAAACTGAAGGACAAGGGTCTGCCTTTTTCATACACCTCAATTTACTAGAAAAAGAATACATTTTTAGGGCACTATAAAGAGATGAACGAAAATGATCCAGAGACCATAACATTTGGAGGAGTCTATAAAATGCTAATGCAATCTTGTGTGAGCACAGTATATTGATAAAATTACACAACCAACTTTCAACCACATTATGAACTGGTGTAAATTGGCATAGTTCTATTGGAGACAATTGGGCTATACCCATTATATCAGCCAAATATAATTTGCTCTCATTTTGAAAAGTAGTAATTCCTAACAGGATTAGCCGGAGAAATGAAATCACTCATGACTTCTGGGTGAAATATTTTCAAGGATAATATTAAAAACATGATGTCCTAGTTTTCTGCAGGTAATGTAGGTAGGCTATAAATGAAATAGACAGAAGTAGTATTTCATACCACTGCATCTCTAATAAGAACCATTTTTGAAGTTCTACATGACACATAAAATACCTACTTAGGACCTGACGCAAAAGTCACAGAAGTCAACAGAAAGACCCTCATTGACTCCACTGGGATTTGGATTAGGCCCAGAGGCCCAAATGTTCCCCTTCATTTCCATGAGCAGAATGGATCAAAAACCATGTTTCTGGAAGGATGTGTACCCTCCTCTTGGTCAGAGTGTTGCACGGGATCTTTGTCTCTGGCACCGCCTACTGGGCTCTCCCTTGGCCCTGCAATGGCCTTTCCTAGCTTCTATCTTTCTCCTGACTGACCCTCCAGCCAAGTCACTTGAAAGTCTAAACCCCTTCCAGCGTAAAACACAAACAAGTCCAAATGACAGTCCGAACAAGTCTTGAAACCAACACCCCTTTCAGGATCCTCTGAAGTTCCTTTGTTGGCCCTCCCTCACAGCTACCCCTGTAGAAGCCTAACTTGCACCTGTAGCATTCTTCCTTCACATTTCCTGTCTGTTAAAACCTATCACAGGGCTTCTCTCTGCCAGACAGATCTGTCTCCTCTGGAGTCTGTCACCAATTGAGCTCTCAGTCTACTTAGAAAGCCTAGCTCCATGCCCTCCGTACAGGAGGCAATTAATTAATCATCCCTCCCCCGTAGAGCATGACTAATTAGACTTGTTTCCCTTGACTTGCTGGTGTGACGGTTAAGCCCCATCTCAGTTGGTTATGGGGGCCAAGAAGCAGGGATTGCCAGCTCTGTAGCTTGGTTTCTTCTTCTGCCTGATCCCATGCATATCACTCCTCAAAGTGGGGAGAAGTGGGTTAAAACCAGGGAACAGCTATTGTGCTATACACATTCTAGTAAGCTGGGTGGAACTGGAGATGCCAGTTTCAGGATTTCAGGAGGTACCTGCTTTGAGGGACACTAGGAGCTTAGGAGTGCAAATGCGGGGTTGCGGGGGAGGGAAGCTGCCAGAAAAACGCAACTCTCACAGCTTGTAACACTGGCCTCTAAGAATTCTCAACAAATCTATCTATTCTAGAACTCTGCCTACTGCATCACTTATTGCACTCTCCCTTTGTAATCTTGCTGGAATGCAAGGGGTAGATTAGTAGTCTTTGCTGCTGAATGGAACATGCACTCCAGGAGGGAAGGCAGACACTAGCAAGTGATAGTAGCATGGTTCCAGCCCATGCTATCAGAGATTATGTAGGCCAAGCTTCTGGTGGATCCTCATAAATCAGTAGATCCAAGGCCCACTGTATTGGTTCTGTGTGATGGAAGGAAAAAAAAAAGTTCCACTGACCACAATGGATTGCTGTATCAGAAACTGCTCTGGGTCAAAGCTTATAGTATTGTCCATTCCCCTACATGGGAAAAATTCAAGCAAGGAAAGCTTTGGACCAAGGTTTTCTAACAGTGACTCGTGTTTCTGAGTGCCCAATCTGACACCTACCTAAAAAGGGCCTGATTTTCAGAACATACTGACCACCCACTCCCTGAAAAACCAGAGCTCTAGAAGGTGAATCACAAGGAGACACCCTGACTCACTAGTCACTTCACAAAAGAGTGTTGGTCTTTATTTACCACATATATAAAACCAAAATCCAGTGTTATTGCTAAGTTATTAGATGGACAAATAAAAACTGTCCTCCAACATATGCATAAATGCAGCCGAATAGAGAACCAAATAGTAACATTATGATTAAAGGGAAAGAATGCTACTTCCAAGAGAATATAATACACACATTTACAAGTATTTTCCATTGTGTTTTAAGGTGTCCCCAACGATCAAGGTCGTAGTGAGAAAAATATGGAGAAAACATACTCTGCCATGTTATTCAAGTTAATCTGAAAGCCTTTTACTAAGAAAAAACCCTGGCAAAACATTTACAACACCAGGGCACACATTATAATGTCTTTAAGACAATACCAGTGATCTAGAAACTAAGCTCTACCTAGGACAATGAGCTATACCATGTTGCCATTTGACCACAACTATTAGTTTTCTAACTATTTTGCTAGTGAATCCTTTGTAAGGTTTTTTTCCACTGTCTAATTAATTGTCAGGTCTTATTACATAAGTTGTTGTATGCCACCCTCATCGTTTCACACCAAGTGAAAATTCACTGTACAAGGTGATTAGCAGAGTTGCAAGAATCATAACTGTGTGCTTCAAGGCAATCAAGATCTATTGAGCCATACTTTGTTATAAATCCAAACACCAAAACAGTGCTATTTCATCCTAATAATGAAAAGATGGATTTATGTACATTTAAGTTAGCCAAACAGATCGTTTCAAGTGGACGTTGCCTTTTCTTCATTATACAGCATCATAATTAAGATATGCGCTAAATTAAAAGTTCATTAGCAATACTGATTATATATTTATATTCATCAAAAGGAAATCTGGAACACCAAGATGCTAATCCGTCTTTTTTTATTTCTTAGTGTGAATCTCTATGACCGCATAAATTTCCATAGAAGTTAATGGGACTACGTGAGTGTACACCACTTGAGCATATGACCCTATGTGGTTAGGTACTGCATGGGCACTAGTCGCTTGCTGCTAGCCCTGGATTTTACAACACACACACACACAAGCAGAAAAGCAACTGCTTAAATTGAAAGGCTCCACATTTTCCACTATGAATCCCCTGAGCCATCCAGTATTCTGTCCTAACAATACATTATTTAGGCCTGCAACCACTTATGGACATGCCTAACCTGAAGCACATGAGTAATTGCATGGATTTTAATGGTGTGTAATAAAACTGCTGCTTACTGAGCACTCCTTTCTAGCCAGGGGTGTCTCTATAGGCCCCACACTTCTCTTTTCCTCTCTTCGGGGCTCTTTAAGAACTCAGAGAGACTCCCTCTGGTTAACAATTCCCCCTACTTGGAGCTAGTTTAATACTAAAACCCGTTTACAACAACCCAGAGTCCCAACCTAAAGTCCATTCTAACAGCACAAAGAAAAAGGACCTATATTTAGTTCTCATGTTCTCTTTCACCCCCCAGAGCTCTTCCTCCATCCAGCTTGATTTCCCAGCCAGTCTTCCCTGCTCCCCCACACTGGAGTTCTGACATTCACTCCAAACCCGCTCAGGGTTTCCCACCGCCCTAGAAAACTTTTGCTTACTGGGCTCTATGGCATTGGTATCTGCAGGAGCTATCAACTCAGCTCCCCCAGTTTCTCTCTTTTGCGGCAGCCACCTTCTGCTTTTTATGGGAAATTGCCTGATTCCCCTCAGATGGGGCTCATTCCATAATCAGGGCTGGCTTAGCCCCAGCTCATGGGGCAAGCCATTCTCTTATAGGGTTTCTATATTGAAAGCTAAGCACATGCTTACATACATTGCACCAAACCTTTAAGACGACATTTTCCTAACAACATAATGTTGAAAAAGGCTGTAGAGCAAAAGTACCATAAAGAGATGACCAACCTTTGTCCAAATTCTGCTTATCTATAGACTCATTAATAGTCTTGTTGACTACTGGTGGGTGTATGGTAAGCAGGATTTGATCTCTCTATACGTCCATGTGAGACCTAGATATAATAAAATGAGTTTCCACCAAAGAAGGAGAAACCCACATAACAAAAAGGAAAGACAAATTTTAAACAGGGACCCTGCTTTCAAATGGTTACCTAGAGGTAAATCATTCATACCACTTGCCTGAGAGTGCTTAAACACTGACATATTATGGCCCCAATCCAACGAAATACTTAAGCACGTGCTAAATAGTAAGCCAGTGAGTAGTCCCATTGAAGTCACAAGCACATCAAATCAACTTGAAATCAACAGCGCTTGTGATTTCAGTGGTACCACTCAACTGATTAAAATTAAGCAGATGGTTCAGTGCTTTGGATCAGAGCTCATGATACTAAGGCAAAAATCATACACAATTATGGCAATTTAAGTGATTTAGCTACTTTAAAATATCTATGATTTACTCATTATAATAAAAAAAGACTTTAACACACTTATTTGGCTGAATAGCCAGTAAAAGGCTCTTCTGTCTTCATATTTCAATTGTGTTAAAAATATATTCCACCTTATATTTTCTGTTTTTTTTTCCTTTTCCAGGCCAGGATTTTCAAGCGCTCCATTACTGCTGAAGCAGAGAGGACAAAACCTGACCCATTTTGTAGATACTCTAAAAACAGGAAATTTGATTTCCTGACTATATGGTGTGTTTGAAAAATGAATAAAGTCAAACCATTTTTCCTTCACCACTTATCTGCCAATCTTTACCAATTTATTACCTTGCACACTGCAGGTACATCTGTGGCCTAAAATGGTCGAAATCCAAAGCACTAGATATCTAGCAGTTAAGTGCAGTTGTACAGTACTTGCAATTTAACAATATATTACACAGTAGAATGGGTTCTTTAACACATGGACAGCACTTATCCTGGTTACTGAAATACCACTGGGCATATAAAGCTAAAAAAAAGCTTGAATGCCGAGTCCAGAAATTGAAATTGCTACATTTGATGTATTTTGGGTGTTTAAAGCTTTATAAAGGGAACTGTGAGGCAAGTTAGCAGTGCAAAGTCCAAGTGCTGCTGTAAGTTTCCTCTCATGCAAAAGGTTTAAGAGTTAATTCTAGACCTCAGGAGCTGGGATGGTCATCCTATGTAATGTAGGTGAATCACGGGCCCAAGCCCATACCTGGCACACCCTCCATCCAGACACTGCCTGCTAGAAATGTCCAGTAGCTCCTCTGTTTTGTGTGAGCTGAGCTCATCTCATAGAGGTTTTCTCATTGACTTCAATTGAAGCAAGACTGAGCCATTACCAAGCAGTCAGTATCTCCAAGGTACTGATTACCCTGCATTCCCATTGGTTTCAGTGGACGCTGAGGAAGCCTAGGAGTGTTCACCAGCTTTCAGGATCCAGCTCTTAATAGATTTTAATTCCAAAGAATATATTTATATTGATTTCTCAGGTAATTCTGCAAGCCATTGTCTACTGCAGCTGTGGGTTGGCGAGTCCATAGCCGTACCTGCACCCCAAAAACGTCCCAGGTTCCTGGTAACAACTAATCAGGATGCACAGGTTTGAGGGTCCAGTTGCATATTGTTCCTTGTGCCTCTGTTTCACATTTGGCACCACCCTTTCCTTGAACTACACCTGGCCAGTCCCAGGGGCTGAGGTTTTATGTTTTTATCATTTTATTTGTTCCCTTCTTTCCTGGGAGAGGAACTTATGGGCCAGAAATGTTGTCTGCAATCCACAAACTCCTCATTGCTGAAAACCCTAAAACGTCGGAGTCTATGAATTGATGTTCCTTCATTCCCGGCTGCAGGCATAACTGTTAATGAAGTTGCCAGGTCTGTTGAGATTCTAAAGATTTATTTGTTATACTGAACATAATATCAAGACAGAGAGTTATTGGTTACTTTTCTTGGACAGTTTTATTCATGAAGCAGAATACTGGAACTTGTGGAAGCTCAGTTCATTCAATATATGGCTTCTGAAACTTTGTTAAGAGCTTAATGCAAACTTTGTTTAAAAGGGAACAATTGAATGCAAATATTATTGTAATGAAATTGCCTCTCAAGCTAAATGAATTACTCTGCCATATAATTACACAGTGAAAAATAAAGGGATTGCTTGCTTGTGGTTGACCACTCCTCAGCCCAGACAGCTGAATTCAATGTTAGAAAAGCTAGTGGTGTTCTTCATTTACATCTGTTTGTTTTCAAACACACTGAGCCAGCTTCAGGACTCAACTTCAGATTAGGAGATGGCTTCACATTTGAGGCAGCAGCAAGCTCCCCAGCTCTGGAGAGTAAATGGGAATTAAATGTCAGCAACTATCATTACTTATTCGTGCTAAGAGGCTCTGACAAATATAGAAGCCCCATTGTGCTGAGTGCTGAATGGACACCTAGTAAGAGACAACCCCTGTCCTGAAGAGTTTACTATCTAACTAGACATGACAAAGGGAGGATTTTTAGTCCCGCTTTACAGATGGGGAACTGAGGCACAAAGATATTAAGTGATTTATCCAACACCACACTGGAAGTCTACAGCAGATCCAGGAGTTAAACCTGAGGTCAAGTCCTGGAACAACAGGAAGACCTCCCTTTCCTTCCAGGCCAGCCTTCTTTATAGCTGACAATCTTTGAACAGTTGAATACCAGATCCCGGGTCCCAGAGAACAGGAGAATGATGGACTGAGAGCCAGCACAGAGGAGGGTCTCCTATTCTGAATCTCTATAGACTACTTCCAACTACAGACCAGAAGAACAAGGCACTGACAGCTGACTTATCAGTTAGCCATGATGACACATTGGTGTGTCATGGTACCCCATTATATTATGGGCCACAGTTTTCACAGCTCCTCCTAGCCGAGCAGGCAAGATCCTTACTGGACCTTCCCAGGGTTTCTCACAAGGAAGCTCAGTGCTCTAATTACTGGGCCACCATGCTTTTGATATATTGTTAGAACAAACTGTTAGCACAGGTGAATGGAAACATTATTGTAATATGGCAGGGAAGCTTACACTGGCCTCATCTTTGCTGCAGTGTTAGCTTGAGTGAATGCCTCTCGAGTTAGCCTAGCTGCACTGCAAAACAGACTGATAGTATTTGCAACACAGAGGGTTTGAATTAGCAGCACAGAGCAGCTGCATCCCTGCTGCTTTACTAGCTTAAGCATGAGCAGCACTCAAGTTTCAACCCACTCCACCTACCCTGATGGGCCAGCTGGCTTGTTTAAAGCACCACTTAACTCAAGCTAGATATTTTTTGCTGTGTGAACAGGAGTCCTGTGTATAGGATAGCACTCAAGTTATAGCTCGAGCTAACACTGCAGTAAAGGTGAAGCCCACTGTTACCCTCTGCAGACAGGTGGAAGGAGTACTGAGAGACGTTTGTGGCTTCATGGGAGAGAATTTCTTTATCAGCGATGATATAAGAGTGAGACTTACAGCATTAACTCTACAAGTGCCTTCCAGCATTGCCCATGCTGCCCCAGTTCTTTGGATAAGGGTCTTCCACACACACACTGCTTCTAATCTTTCATTTTTTTCACAAGAACTACGCCAAGATTATCAAGAGTGATTACTGATTTTGGGTGCCTCCATTTTTCAATGACTAAATTGATATGCTTTGAAGGGGCCTGGTTTTCAGAGTGGGGGTGATGAAAACTTCCTGAAAAACAAGGCCTCTTTAAAGTGTCTGAAGTTGGTCACCCATAAACCTGGGGCCCTCAATATCACTAATGATTCCTGAAAATCTTGGTTGGAATTCTTCCAAGATAAAAAAGAAGAGGAACCCCAAGAACACAACAACTGAGTTTGATGGTACACATTGGCCAGTATATAAATGTACAGAAGTCAGCATTTATAGTCCTACATACAGGAGATACATGATGCAGTGGTGAAGCTGGAAAGTTTTTAATAGTTTGGGATGGCTGCATACTCAGTAGTGGAGAACCAAGTTCCAATAAAACCTTTCTACTGCTCCACATCACTGTAATATAGGCCACATATGACAGAAAAAAATATTTGAGAAAAAATGTATTTTTGTAGCCATCAGCCTGCAAGGCCAGAAACCTTAGTTACCAACCATCCTGCTCCTCATGACCCAGCAGTAGAAGAACATGATGATAAACATTTTAAAACTATTGAAAAGTAACCAAAATAACTTTTCTATCAATAAATAGCTCACACTTTTAAAGTCTGGCGTGATATCTAGGGACCTACCAGGGCTACAAGCAAGTACAGTGTTTTCATTGGTGGCTGGTGCCCAAAATAGGCGAGGGGACTTGGATCAGCAATGAGATATCTCCTCCATACCCAGCCCCACGCAAAAAATAAAAATAAAAAATTTCTCATCGAACACTCCAAACGGTTTCTGCTCTTCCTAATAAAATCAGCTCACTGGTTTTTGCCTCCCCTAACAAATAAATTCTGCCACACCCCTCCCAAATTAACTTCCCTGTTGTAGTCCGCAAGACTGTTCACATGCTGCTCCTGAAAATGAACAGGCAATGGCTTCAGTTCTGATGCCTGCCTCTTCCGCTGCTCAGTGGGTCACAGTGGGTCACTGAGGGGGGAACGATGTTCCTGTTCTGCAAAGACTTTGAAGTCTCAAAGATTTTCTTGTACCACATCAGGATGAAACCGAGGCTCTGATAATTTTTGCGAAAAAATGAGAGACTCCAAAAGAGCCGTTAGCCTGGTAGTTAAAGTGCTCTGTCCCATTCAGAACAGGGACTTGAACCTTGATCTCCCATCTCCCAGTGAGTGCCACCAGGGAATGGTATTCTCTCCCCATCCATCGACCCGTAGCTGAGAAATGTTCCGGATGCGATTTTGGTCAAAACAGATATGTTTCTGCAAAAAAATTGTTTCGACAAATTGACATTTTCTGACAAAACCCAATTTGGCAAACAGTTCTCAACCAGCCTTCATCACAGGCCCTCTAGCTTTCCCTTTCAATCTCCCCCCATGATCTTCGCCAGGTCACAAGCCCTTCTGGTCCGACTGTCAATGTCCCTCACCGTATCACAGGCTTCTTCTATTCCACCTTTTACCCTCTCATCATGTCACAGGTGCCCCCTTTTATCTACCTCTACCAGGTCACAGGGACCCTTTCCTCCTCAGGCACTGGCCCCTAGCTACTGAAGGCTAGTGCTGGATTACTCTTAGGGCTTGTCTACACTACCAGCCCCGGCTTGCCGGGCAGCGATCGATCCAGCGGGGGTCGATTTATCGTGTCTAGTATAGACACGTTAAATCGAGTGCCGATCGCTCTAGCATCTACTCCACCTCAACGAGAAGCGCAAGGGGAATCGATGGGAGAGCATCTCCCGTCGATACACCGCAGTGAAGACAGCGTGGTAAGTAGACCTGAGTACGTTGACTTCAGCTACGTTATTTACGTAGCTGAAGTTGCGTAACATCGATCGATCCCCCTTCTCCCCCTCCTCGCCCCCCACCCAGTGTAGACCAGCCCTTATACTTCTGAGATAATTGAGTCTTTGGTGCTGGCTGGAATGGGACCATTGACAGATGATGGGAAAATTACTTCTACAAAACCTTGGTAGAGTTCCCACATCTCTTAGACCTCAGTGGAAAAGAGATAAGTTTCCTGTAAGCTCCTTTTGGGTTGTATGCCAAAGTTTGGCAGAGTGTATAAAAGTAAACAGCTCCCAGCTCAGCAGTCACTCAAGCCTGGATCTGGGGTCTGCCAAGGAATGCCTAATATGAGGCAAAACTATGAGGCAAAACTGTTTTGCTTTGATCAAGTGAATCAGGTGGCACAGTATTTCTTGCAAGAGGTAATTTAAAAAGACAAAAACCTAGGTATTTTCCCAATTAGAATGGTGCATGAGTGAGACAGCTTCAGGAGCAAATCCAGAGCCATCAATGTAACTACATGCATAGACATCACAATTTGCCAACTATTCTGTGTGATGATTATAAGAACATAAGAACAGTCATACTGGGTCAAATCAAAGGTCCATCTAGCTCAGTATCCTGTCTTCCGACAGTGGCCAATGCCAGGTGCCCCAGAGGGAATGAACAGAACAGGTAATCACCAAGTGATCCATCCCCTGTCGCCTGTTCCCAGCTTCTGTAAATATATATATCCTCATGTGTAATTTTTCAAATGCACATGACAGATTAGTCATAAATAATAATCCAGTGCACAATTGTAGGCTACACTTGGGGGGAATAATGCCACATTATTTTCACCTGTGGACTGTGAACCCTCATGTTAAATTCTTGGCATCAAGTGCTTCCAAGTTCTTCATGCCAAAGAAACCTGCACTCCCCACCTTCATAAATAGAGCTGGCCTCTTGTGACTAGTTGATTGATATTTTTTTTTTAGCAGCTGACAGTTGACTGCTACATCAGTCTGGAGGAGTCGTTCCTCTTCTTAACTGTCATTTGAGAAGCACTGAAAAGGTTGCTTTCTTCTACCACTGTACAAGAAGCTTTATAAGAACAGTGTTACTCTTAAAGCTACTGTGTCTCTGTCAGCTTCATAGTGACTTTCCTCCTATCAATAACAGCCTCTTGTACATCCTTCAGTGGTTCCACTCACAGTGCTGACAACAGTGAAGAAAAGGGTCAGCATGGCTATTTCATTGACCAGGAACCCCTTTCCAGTGTGGCATGGAATGCGCTAAAGTCTCTTGAAAAGCAACTTCCCTCTGTGCATGACACTGTACTGGGATCTTGTTGGGGCACAAGGAGACATCTCAGATTGGATATGGGGCAGTGCAGAATTGGGCAGCAACTTTCCTTCCACTGGATCTTGCTAGGTCCTAGGATTTTGCTGTTTTACCCCCTCGCCACCAATTGTGTTGCACCTTATTGATGACCAATCTGCTGGTCACACCCAACCAATGGAAATATCCTTCCAAAGACCATGATCAGAGGCTTGATAAGCCTAGGGACATTGAATTTCTATAGGATCCCTGAATTACTCCCTTCCCTTCCTTCCTGGGAAGCCTACTCATCTGTCTGATTGTCTGGCTGTAACATTTCTACCTATTGTCATGGTACCTAAGTGCTTCTAACTTATGATGGGCCCCGTATTCTACAGGACACAAAATGGTGTATATAGCTTTTTTCACTTGTAGGTTTATCAAGTGTCACTTAAATTCTTGGCATCAAACTCCAAGTAAGCAGCCCACACCCCTTCTGAGATGTGTCATTCCAGACATGTCCTCCCATACCTCCCATGGTATGCAGCCAGAGCTCCTCTATACACATGCTGGAATAACAGTTGATATTTGTATATACTCAATTTGCTTCTACCTTATCATGGTCAAGAAGAGAAGTATGGTCCTGCAGAGTTTGCTCTTGTTAAATCTATTTAAGTTTACAGTGACACTGTAACAACTCCACTCCAGTTTAGGAGATTAAAGGTCTATATATGCTTTACATGCGCTTTAGTTTTCCACACTTTAATTCATTAGTCAAAAGCCACAGGAGGTAAGTTTCATTCACACTAGGAAGGGAGTGCAAGCTCTCTGGCATGAGGTGGTCTTGGAGCCCTCATCTGATGCCTGATTTTAAGATAACAAGTGATAACACACAAGTGAAAATAACGTGTAATTATTCTCCCCAGATAAGCATAATTGCCTTTTATAAAATCAAAGGTAATTTTTTTCCAGCTGACAGTGGGAACTAAAATACAGCACAAGCAAGGTCATCAATAATGTGCTGGATTGCCCCAATGGTGTAGTTTCCACAGCTTCCTGTAGGATGCTTGCAGAACTGCAGAGAGAAAGAGAAATTACAGAGCTCATGGTGCAATCTGCCTTTTGCACGTCACTCGCGTTGGAAAAGTTTTCAGCTAACATCAGTGAACGTTTCATTATCTCATCCTCAGCCCAGGAAAAGGATAACAGGGAAATGAATCAGATTCCAAACACTGCAGATGATGTTCATTGAACGATCGGCACAGACTGTACTGTATTCTCTGCTGGCCGGATATAAACATACATGATGAACATATTTTTGGACATTCAGTTCATATAAATATGACTGATGCAATCTGCATAATTCATAGCAGAAAAAAGAAAAACAAAAATTTTCCTAGATTTTTTCCAATTCAGGAAAGCTAATTCCTACTTTGAATATTTTGAATTTCCAATCTCTATTCATAGAGTCCTAGAAATGTAGGACTGGAAAGGATCTCAAGTTCAGTCCCCTGCATTCAGACATGACCAAGTAAACCTAGACCACCCTAACCTCTTCCTAAAAGATCTGCAATCCTGGAGATAGCACAACCTGCCTTGGAAGCCTATTCCAGAGCTTTACTATCCTTATAGTTGGAAACTTTCCCCTAATATCTAACCTAAATCCCCCTTGCTGCAGCTTAAGCCCATCACTTCTTGTCCCACATTTGGACATGGAGAACAATTGATCACCATCCCCTTTATAACAGCCTTTAAATATTTGAAGACTCTAATGTCCCACCTCCTCAGTCTGCTTCCCTCATGACTAAACCGGCCCAGTTTTTTGTAACCTTTCTTCACAGATCAGGTTTTCTAAACCTTTTATAATTTTTTTGTTGCTCTCCTCTGGACTCTTTCCAATCAGTACACTTCTTTTTTAAAGTGTGGCTCCCAGAGCTGGACACAGTACTTCAGCTGAGGCATCACGAGTGACAATTCAAACCGGACAGTCTCTATGCAAAAGAATAAATGGACACAAATCTGACATCAGGAATAATAACATTCAAAAAACAGTAGGAGAACACTTCAATCTCTCTGGTCACTCAATAACAGACCTCAAAGTGGCAATTCTTCAACAATAAAACTTCAAAACCAGACTCAAACGTGAAGCTGCAGAACTGCAATTAATTTGCAAACTAGATACCATCAGATTAAGCCTGAATAAAGACTGGGAGTGGTTAGGTCATTACAAAACCTAAACTTAATTTCCCCAATACTAATTTCTCCATTCTGTTACTCACACCTTCTTGTCAACTGTCTGAAATGGGCTATTCTCTTACCACTTCACAAGTTATTTCTCCTCCCTTGGTATCCTGCTGTTAATTGATTTATCTCGTTAGACTGACCTAACACTTGGTAAGGTAACCCACATCCTTTCATGTATTTATATCTGCTCCTGTATCTTTTACTTCATACATCTGATGAAATGGGTTCTAGCCCATGAAAGCTTATGCCCAAATAAATTTGTTAGTCTCTAAGGTGCCACAAGGACTCCTCGTTTTGGGGGGTTTTTTTTGTTTTTGTTTTTTTGTTTTGCTGATATAGATTAACACGCCTACCACTAAAACCTATCACATTGAATGTTAGTCAACAATTTGTAATCCACTATAACCCCCAGATCCTTCTCAACAGGATTACTAGCCAGCCAGCTATTCCCCATTTTGTATCTGTGCATTTAATTTCTTCTTCCTCAGTGCAGTACTTTGTACTTGTCTTTACACAATTTCATCTTGTTAATTTCAGACCAAATCTTTAATTTGTCAAGATTGTTTTGAATTCTAATCCCGTCCTCCAAAGAACTTGTAAATCCCCCTGCCCCCAACACCACCTCCAGATTGGTGTCAGTTGCCAATTTGATAAGCATATTCATGCCTCTGCATTTGTTTTCTTTAAATACTGTAGTAAACAAGCTTTTTTAGCATAAAGAATTGCAAAAAAACAGTACTGTATACTTGAATATTCTTGAATTGCAATTCAGAAGGTTACACCCAAATATGCAATTCTTACTGTTGTTGGTTAATTATAAGTCATTCAAACAGAGAACAGAAAATTTACCATGTGAGGTGGTTAAGTGACCAACAAAGTGTGAAGTTCATTCCTTAACAGTCATAATGAGCTGTTTGTGAATGGCTAGCAATTACTGGCGGTGGAGAAAAAAACCCTGCAAATAATTCTGAATAATGAATAAATAAGATAATGTTGAATTGATCAGGACACCCAAGAGAATGAAACAGAGAAAGGGATGGATTTTAAAGGAGAAGGCACAACTTTTAACTTTAATGAGGGGGTTAAATCCTGCCACCCTCAAAATATCAGGCCTTTATCTGGGTCCAGCATGGTGTTAAGTGGTCTCCAAGCCAAATATTGAGGGCTGGCCATCTTCACTCTAACCCCTGGGATTCAGCCCACCTTCACCTTCCCCCAGAAAGTGACAAGAAAGGTACCTCAGTCTGTAATAGGACCCACCAGTTATCTCCTGGGTCTCCTTTACCTCAAACCCTGTCCTTTTTCCTTATTAACCTAAAACTGGGCCTTCAGGATGTTGTGGGGAAGGCAAAAGAATTCACCAGACACTTTGCCAATCTTGCCCTGAGAGACAAATTCTTTCCTGATCACCAAAACCTATGAGCCGTCTGATTCACAGGATTTGAACAGGGAGAGACCAGGTAATCTCTCCTCCTTCCCTTTCTGCTCTGAACCCAGATATGATTTCCACATGCACATGAGGGTGGGGGACCTCAAAAACAACCAAATCTGTCCCTTCCTTCTCCATCTCCTCTCAGGAATCCACAAGTTACATTTTCCCTACCAATCTCATCAGACATCCCAGGCACTGAGAGGCAGGCAATTTGATCCAGGCCAAATTCATGGCGTGAAAAAGATGCAAAATAAATGAAGAATATTATTCATAGCACACTGTTTTCCCAGCTCTTATATGAAGCACTGAAAATGTACTTGAGGCAGCTTTGCGATTTTGTAGTCGATGTTATAATTACCTATTTATTTCATCTTAAAATCATACCAAATTATGGATTTCACACTGAAATGATTCCTGAATGTCATGATGCTATATACAACCTGGGAGGGGGGAGGAGAATGTTAAATTTACTGCTTGCCTCATTGCACAAAGAACATTTTGATTATGAATTTATTGAGTTCTAAAGATCTTATATATATAATACAGTCAGGCCATGGACTTAAGTGGCCTGTAACATGCCCGTTCTTTTCTGACCAATAATTTTGGAGATTCATGTTGCTTTCTATGTTCCTGTGGGTCAAATTCTGAAGCCCTTATCAGGGCAACACCTCCAGTGAAATCTGTGGGAGTAACATATTTGTAACTGAATGTTCTGACCCCAGATGAATGACAGAGACAGTAAAGTGAACTGAGACTTGACATTTAAGACATGTGAGAGACAGCCAGAAGTTTTCCCTGTTGGGGAAAGTTTCTTTTCACCAAACACTTGAGGTTTAATGGGGTCTATAACCTTGGTTTGATCTACATTAGGGAATGTGTCCATTGGAGCAGAGTTGTGCTTGGTGTATGAGAATCCTTTCTTAGTGGAAACCTAGGAGATTGCATTGATTTTCTAGTGAGAGATTACAGTGTTCCCTCGAGTTAAAGTTAATTCTGTTTGATGCTGTTTATCTGTTTAAGTAACATTGACATAGACCATTTTTCAATATGAGAAGATTTAGATACCTATTCGTGACCACTGTCAGAAAGGATTCTTGCCTCATTGGTCTGAGAACAAGCTGGGAAAGCATGCACCCTGTGAGAATTGCCTGCCATTAGTAAAGCAGTATATTTTTCAGTTGTCACTGTGTGTCACTCTTCGAAAGATTCCCCAGAGAACCCTCCCTATTTAACTGACGAAGCACAGGTGAGCTTTGTGATAATGCATCCAGGAGTCTTATAGAAGGTTTTTCCAATCCAGTTTTTGCCAGTCCTTCCCAATGCTGCATCTATTTCCACTGAGACAAAAGTCTTCTGATTGTCCTCAAGAGCGTCACACAAAATGGCTTGTATCTGTCATTCTTTCCCAGAGTAGGCTTAGCTTCCCCCCACGCCACTCCGAGAGTCCCCCTAGGACTCAAATTCCTCTTAAAGGATCTGTGTGGCAGATATCAGATAGCAAAAGGCTTAAATAATACTAAGGGGACCTACATGCTAGCAGTAAGTCAAGAGTGTAGCCCAAACATTTTTCTAGGGCTTAAATTCAGGGGTTATAGTAAGACAGGGGTGGCCAACCTGAGCCTGAGAAGGAGCCAGAATTTACCAATGTACATTGCCAAAGAGCCACAGTAATACGTCAGCAGCCTCCCCATCAGTTCCCCCCCCGCCCCTGCTCCCAGTGCCTCCCGCCCACTGGCAGATCCACCAATCAGCGCCTCCCCCTCCCTCCCTGCACCTCCCAATCGGCTGTTTCGTGGCGTGCAGGAGACTCTGAGGGGATGGGGGGAGGAGCGAGGGCACAGTAGGCTCAGGGGAGAGGGCGGGAAGGGGTGGAGGGGGGGCAGGGCCTGGGGCAGAGCCAGGGGTTGAGCAGTGAGCACCCCCCGGCACATTGGAAATTTGGGGCCTGTAGCTCCAGCCCCGGAGTCGGTGCCTAAACAAGGAGCCGCATGTTAACTTCTGAAGAGCCGCATGTGGCCCCGGAGCCACAGGTTGGCCGCCCCTCCAGTAAGAGGTGCAGGGATGGGAGAGGGAAATTCACATCCCCCTCCCCCCCACCAAGTTCTCTCCCTGTCAGAAAAGCTTTTCACTCCTGCCTCTTTCCCTTTTCCTTGTCTTGGGGGAGCTCCCCCTCATCACAGCCTGGTGAAGTGGGCCTTGAACGAATCTGTAAACTCAGGGGTTGTACCATATGATTGGAGAATTGCTAACATAGTTCCTATATTTAAGAACGGGACAAAAAGTGATCCGGGTAACTACAGGCCGGTTAGTTTGACATCTGTAGTATGCAAGGTCTTGGAAAAAATTTTGAAGGAGAAAGTAGTTAAGGACATTGAAGTCAATGGTAAATGGGACAAAATGCAACATGGTTTTACAAAAGGTAGATCGTGCCAAACCAACCTGATCTCCTTTGAGAAAGTAACAGATTTTTTAGACAAAGGAAACGCAGTGGATCTAATTTACCTAGATTTCAGTAAGGTGTTTGATACCGTGCCACCTAGGGAATTATTAGTTAAATTGGAAAAGATGGGGATTAATATGAAAATTGAATGGTGGATAAGGAAGTGGTTAAAGGGGAGACTACAACGGCTCCTACTGAAAGGTGAACTGTCAGGCTGGAAGGAGGTTACCAGTGGCATTCCTCAAGGATCAGTTTTGGGACCAATCTTATTTAATCTTTTTATTACTGACCTCAGCACAAATAGTGGGAGTGTGCTAATAAAGTTTGCAGATGACACAAAGCTGGGAGGTATTGCCAATTTAGAGAGAGACTGGGATATCATACAGGAAGATCTGGATGACCTTGTAAACTGGAGTAATAGTAATAGGATGAAATTTAATAGTGAGAAGTGCAAGGTCATGCATTTAGGGATTAATAACAAGAATTTTAGATATAAGGTGGGGACGCATCAATTAGAAGTAACGGAAGAGGAGAAGGACCTTGGAGTATTGGTTGATCACAAGATGACTATGAGCCACCAATGTGATATGGCTGTGAAAAAAGCTAATGCGGTCTTGGGATGCATCAGGAGAGGTATTTCCAGTAGGGATAAGGAGGTTTTAGTACTGTTATACAAGGCACTGGTGAGACCTCACCTGGAATACTGTGTGCAGTTCTGGTCTCCCATGTTTAAGAAGGATGAATTCAAACTGGAACAGGTACAGAGAAGGGCTACTAGGGTGATCCGAGGAATGGAAAACTTGTCTTATGAAAGGGGACGCAAGGAGCTTGGCTTGTTTAGCCTAACTAAAAGAAGGTTGAGGGGAGATATGATTGCTCTCTATAAATATATCAGAGGGATAAATACCAGAGAGGAAGAGGAATTATTTAAGCTCAGTACCAATGTGGACACAAGAACAAATGGATATAAACTGGCCACCAGGAAGTTTAGACTTGAAATTAGACAAAGGTTTCTAACCATCAGAGGAGTGAAGTTTTGGAATAGCCTTCCAAAGGAAGCAGTGGGGGCAAAAGATCTATCCGGCTTTAAGATTAAACTCGATAAGTTTATGGAGGAGATGGTATGATGGGATAACATGATTTTGGTAATTAAATATTAATGGTAAATAGGCCTAATGGCCAGTGATGGGATGTTAGATGGGGTGGGATCTGAGTTACCCAGGAAAGAATTTTCTGTAGTATCTGGCTGGTGAATCTTGCCCATATGCTCAGGGTTAGCTGATTGCCATATTTGGGGTCGGGAAGGAATTTTCCTCCAGGGCAGATTGGAAGAGGCCCTGGGGGTTTTTCGCCTTCCTCTGTAGCATGGGGCACGGGTCACTTGCTGGAGGATTCTCTCCTCCTTGAAGTCTTTAAACCACGATTTGAGGACTTCAATAGCTCAGATATAGGTGAGAGGTTTTTCGCAAGAGTGGGTGGGTGAAATTCTGTGGCCCGCGTTGTGCAGGTCAGACTAGATGATCATAATGGTCCCTTCTGACCTTAGTATCTATGAATCTATGAATTGACAGTCTGGGGAAGCTAAAATTGGGAGCGGGATGAAGAGCTAACGCCCAACTTGGGAGTTCACAGACTTTCAGTCTTTTCCCTCCGTGGTGGAACAGCAACCACAGTTGATGGAAAAAGCGTCAGCTCCTGAACTCCTCTTCTCTGAGTGAAGGTCTGTCACTTGGACAGCTCCCCGGGCCCTATATAGGGAGACAAGAACAGGGACAATCTCTGCTGCCTGTCCTCCTTTATGGAAGCAGAGGGGAAGGAGGATGTGGTAACTCCCCCAAGCCCTCTCTGGGGAAAAGGCAGGTAAACATAGATGTGGCATGAAGATTCTCTTTTTAAAGCTCCCTATCTATCTCTGGGTTTATCCAGATGCCCATCCATGTAGGATCTAGGTAGCTTCCATGTAAATACAATAGCAATAGGGAAGTGCCTAATGGAATTCATGGAGACTCTGGCATGACTCCCTTTTGAGGGAAAAAAAACCCAAACCCTTTCGAAGTGGGGGAGTTTTTTGAGGTTTACTAGGCAGAAGGGGACGTCAATCTTTTTAAACAAGTGAAGATTCTCAATCCTGGTCATATTCTCTTTCTGGGTAGCACCAGGGATGTGCCTCACCCAGGCCTAAAATTTACACACACACGCACCCACCCTCATACCTTTGTTTGGCTGGCTTTGGGCCAGTGAACTCCTCTAGATTCACTTCTTCTCTCTCCTGCATTCTCGTCCGCTTGTTGCATACCATCACTACAGGAAAATGCTTCATTATTAAAGTGGGATGATCAAAACTGGGTCCTCACCCATTGCCTATTGACATCAATGTAAAGGCTCCCATTGACCTCAAAAGATTTTGTGTAATTCTCTGCCACATGTCAATCACAGTGACCCCTGTGTTCAGTGCGCCAGGGGTCTGTTATAAAATAAAACAATGGCACAAGCCGCATTTGTATTTCTGACGCTGAGAAATTAAATAAAACCTCCCTGGGCACCTTTGCAGACATTAACTCACAAACACTTAGAAGTCTTCTGGGAACATGGAAGATCTTTTGATTCAGGGGGAAAGGGAAAAGCAGACAAACCCAGTATGTATATTTGCATATAATAAATTGTGCAAACAAAACAGAAGTTTTGGACAACCACTCCCTATCTCAAATAATAAATGTCTGATTGATAGAGGTGTAGAATCTTCTTTCACCACAAACCCAACCCCTGGGTCAAGTCAGCCTCAGGGGTAGCCAAGGGACACTCAGATCTGGCCTGCTCCAGTCCTGATAAAACTGCTTTACCAGGTCCCACTCTAATAAACACCTACCCCTTTCATGAGTACAATACTGATAATAAACAATCATCACATTTACACACCAACATGTAAACAAATTCCAACCAAATAAAAAAACTCAGTAGATGGAATTATGGATAAACAACATCATAGCGTATCTAAATTAAGCTTCCCAGAACAGGCATTTCTACTTCAACAGAGGGAGCAGAGAGCTCTATCCCTCTAGGTCTTCAAGACAGTGGGTTAACAGCTGGATCTGGGCCTTGGTGCACTCCCACTGATCTTGATCTACTTTAATTGCTGGCCAAACTATGAATCTGTAACCATCAAGTGAATATAAAATATTTCACAATGCATTTATCCATCCTGTTATAGAGAGTAATAGGAATGGAAATTTTACAGAATATGTTAGTAGCATAAGTGCACTTGATTTTTAAATGCAAAGTGCGAAATGTAAATCTGTCCTTTGCTTCCCTCATTGATATTGCAATTGAAAGAGTCTGCTGCCTGAGTGGCTATGGACAAGTGGGTGATGTTATAAATAAATGAGTTACAATACTACCTGCAAACACAACAGGACACGTTCAGAATGGAGATCACTAACTTGAAGCCCCTTTGGCTTAGTGCCATTTTCACCTTAACTTTGAGCCCATTTGTTTATGTAAACTGGAACTTTAACATGATCTTAAAGTTTTTCAAATGTAGTTCCTTTTCACAAAGGAGTGTAACTTGGCCACTACACACAGTATGCTTCCATCAACAATGCAGCAGCTTCGACAGATCACTTTCAACGTCAGCAGATGACAGTCAAACAGCTTCAACAACCTACAGCCTCTTTGGGAAAAGGGAGGCAAATTGCGCAACAGAAATCGCTAGTTAATCTCTATAAAACTCAATGGATTTTCTCTCGAGAAAATCACTAAATCATTAAGCAGAGAACGAAACCTATTACACGGAAACAGGGCACAAAACTGACTTTTCAGACAACTGTATTTTTCACATTAAAGACAGTACAAATATTTTGCATCATGCGTTGATCTCCCCCATTGTTTTGGGCTTAATTGAAATTAGACCCTTTTATTACTAAGAAAAGGACTGCAGACACTATTGGATTATTGTCTTCTAATTAGCTGCAATGCCACAAGAGTGTAAACGCTGGTAGCTATTATAGACGTAGTTCAGAGTGAATTCAAACCCAGTTTGGGTGCTTTAATAATTAATCATCTTAATTGTACCGTTACTTGCAAGTTACAGTTACAACATGTAAAGTACCTGAGAGCTGTAAGTGATACAAAATAAGTAAGGTGTAATGAATTTTTTAAACTTTAAAAGGTTTTTCAAAGTGTAATGAATCTTTGGTGTCAGCCAAGATTATAGTTTGGAGAAATAAGAGGAACACTGACCTTCACTTGCTGAACCTTTTACACAGGGGAAACTCAGAAGTTACATTTTCAGCGATGGGCAATTCACGTTTTGTGGCAGTTCTTTAATTTAGGGGGTTTCATATGTATTTTATATTCAGGATGATGAACCTTTACCCTTCTCTACAGCTAGTTTTAATGTACAACAAGAGATGTCACTTTTTAAAAACTGCTTTTGTGACCTTTGTATCATTATTTTGAAAAATAATTTAAAGGGACATTTTCCTCATCGTTCACAAGCTGTCATTGCTGGAGAGAAGAGCAAACTTTTCAGTAACTACTTTGTAGAACAGCAGAACTAGGCAAATAGTGCAAAAGAGAATTTGAAAAAAAAATAAACTGAACTACTTTGTCTCAGCTGTGGTTGCACCAATTCCATGTTTGATTTTCACAAACATTCTAGTGAACAAGTTTTCTGCCATAGAAAGACCTGATCATGGGTGGATGGACAGACAAGTAGAAAGAGAGACAGCTCATCAAAACAGTAACATTTAAGTGAATATTGTGCAATGTACAGAGAAAATTATTTCTTTTCATAAATGTAATGCAATTCACAGGTGAAAACATGTTCACATTAAATCTTCACTGAAGAGTGTACAACACTAAACATCTTCATGAAGATTTTGATCTACACATGGACAATTCAGACCAGAAAAAGTACTATGTTTAACCAACATAGGCCCTGTGCAAATAATTCACCTACCTCCATATTTATTGCTATTTGTGATGCTGTTTCAATCAAATAAGATGATAAAAATGGCACATCCTCTGCCAAGGAGTTCCACAGGTTGACTGTGCGTTGTGTGAAAAAAATACTTCCTTTTGTTTGTTTTAAACTTGCTGCCTGTTGTAGGTGATGCATATTTATATTAAATTTGGATCCAGATATATTCATACAGGGTATATTGACAATTGAAAAAGAACTATAAACATTATTTCTCTCACATGAATTACATTTTGATTGAAGATATGCCAAGGTTGGTGGATGATTGTTAAAGAATTTGATGAAATGTAAACCACTCTATGTCCTATAGAAAAAAATCTCTATATACTGCATTATAATAGCTGCTACATCAATGGGGAAATGGGATAGTGGCTAGTCTCACCCAGCAACTGATGCAACTCTTTCTAAATTATCCTTACAACTAACAAAGTACTTGCAATCTGGGGATTCGGGGTGGAGAAGGGTGAAGGAGGAGAGACTTAAAAGTGAACCTGAAAATATTTTTTAAGTGAACTGTTTTGTAAGATTATGAGATGAATGCTTCAAATAGCTAAAGTTAGATGGACATTGAGCACATGCAGAATTTTAAATATACCTTTCGTTTTATTTTCAGGTTCCTCAAAGAAAATTTGGGAAAAGATGTTTAATGCAAAAAATGGTGGTGGTGGGGTGTGTGTTGGGGGAGGGGGGCAACTATGAGTGAATATAAACAGAATATTAAAAAGACTACACTAAAAAACAAGCCTAAGAGTCAGTGAGTTCAAACATTATTAGCAACAATTGCTTCTTCTCCTTCAAATTTGATGAAAGCTAAACTTTTTGGCTTTGATCTGTGCTGGAATTGCACATTAACACCAGTAATAGGAATCTGCCATGTGGGTTCTGGAACAGCCCAGTAATTAACAGGTACAATTCTTCTGACACAAAGGTGTGGATCTTCTCTATAATGTTACTATGTAAATATATTGCTTTCTCACACCTTTGCTTTTACATATACAGATTGAAAGCCAAAGTCGTTAATGATTTTAAAAAATGTTTTTGCTGTTGCCATTTTTCTTGTGAGTAACATTGGCCATAAAAATGGAAACGCTTTCTGGTGAAAAAATTCATGATTTTTAAAAGTTGTGGGGTTTTTGTTTGTTTGTTTTAAATTCATCCTAAATCAGGCCAAAAGCTAAGCACATGGCATTTTTCACAGGGATTTCCAGGAGAACGGAAATGAAATGTTTTGCTTTTTGGCTGCCTGCCTAGAAGGCTCTTGTCAGTTACACTTGTTTTTTGAGGGGTGGGGTGTGAAAGTGAAATTGGCAAGATCCCACCTGGTGGGCAGCCATCATTTCGATTTTCCCAATGGAAAATAATTTTTTTGGCCTTTTCAGGAAACCATTCAGTCAGAAAATTCCCAAACAGTTCTATTTGTTAGCACTGCAGAATCAATGTAATATATGGGAGAACAAGCTGGATTCTATTCCTTCTTGTTCCACTTTTTTTTTTAAACTACCTTCCAGTCCTTCAGATCTGTCCAAACCCACTGAAGGCAAAGGAACTTCACCAAGGACACCAGATGAAGAAGATGGGAATGCACAGATTTGTCAAGCAGAATGATTATTACTGATGATATGTGAGAAAGAAAGAAAAGAACAAATGAATGAACTCAGGTTGACCTTCAGAAATCAAGCATCATTACTGAGACTGGTGATAAGAAAAAAAAATATCCTCTGTTAACTGACCATATTTGATATCAGAATCACTGAGGAGCAATAAGCTTCTCCACAATGCCCCACAATATGCAGGAACTCTATACAATATAGACAACCTTTAAAATGTCACCTCTGCATGACTCACATGAGTTAGAGCTTTTCAGCCCAGATGAGTGGAGACTGGTATTGTTACCATCTACAGAGGCCTATACTTTTGGAAATGAATTGCCTGATCCAAATCCAGTTTAGCAGACATTCATCCATGTCACGATAGACTCCACTGAACTTAGGATACCACTTGATACTCTCAACTGGGAGATCAACAACTGTATGAGCACAAAGACTGACTGAATTAGCCTCTGACCTCTACAGCTGGTCCTTCCATTTCAGGGTGAAGACGAGAGATGTGCAAACAGATAAGGTATGTGCTGTAACCTGCTCCAAATCAGGTTAGGGTTGAGTTTAACGGGTTTATAACCCTAAGGCCAAGTCTCTAGGCTGTTTGCAGAGTCTAAGCTGGTGTTTGCAGAAGAGCTCAGTGAAAGTGCCCCAGCAGCTAACTCTTTGCCTCCAACAGACACTAAGTCTTCTGGACAAGATGGGGGATGTGACACTCTTGACAAGCTGAGCAAGTACACCCCCTTTACCTCCTTCCCCACACTGAGGCCAGCCCCTATGGCCTGTGTGGAGAGATGATACTGTTGCCTTTTATGGCTCAGATGGTTCTCCAGTATTAGGGGTCTTGCTGTG
This sequence comes from Eretmochelys imbricata, assembly GCF_965152235.1. Lineage (NCBI taxonomy): Eukaryota > Metazoa > Chordata > Testudines > Cheloniidae > Eretmochelys > Eretmochelys imbricata. Next base: position 94,867,303 of record NC_135580.1, read on the forward strand.
TTGTTTCGACTCGGAGGAGAAATTGATTACATGAGCCAGGTATTTCTTGGGTGCTATCCTGTTTATTTACAAAGAATGTACACAAAGTCCTGTTTCCCTGACCACGGCAGAAACAAACAACAGCAGGCCATTTCCTTGCTCAGAAGTCCAAGCCTGCCTTTCTAATAAGTACCATGCCCCAAAAGAAGCTCTGTCTTCTGGCTTCCTCCACACGCATCCCTGCTTCTCTTGTCTTCTGTTCACTTCTAAGCTCTAACACACAGACACACAGCTGTGACCAATCAGTCCTCTTGGTCCATCATTTACAATTAATCCCAAGGAAAACCCCTCAGCTCACACAGTTTCGCTTGTGATTGGCCTGGCCATGTGACCCATTGCCTTGGTTGATGGCTTCCCGTTGTTTCCAGCTATTACTACATATAGGGGGCATTTAATTGCTCCTTCCATTGATCCTGCATGAAGAGTGATTAACACATTGGTCAACGTTAACGATGTCTGAACCTTCATCATGACAATATCAAGGAACAGTGGCACCACCCGCTCCCTCCTACTACCTGCCCGCTTTGGGGAATCTGTTGCTGCTTCTGGTGCTAGAGATTCATGTGTACCTTGCGTTCCCTGAGTACAAGTAATAAGATGGAGTCTTGCCCTGAAAAGTGGCTGGGTAGGGGGGGAGGCTCTTTGGACATCCATGTAAGACCAGTCACAATATAGTGCTTAATGAGTTTCAATACATGTTTCTAAAATTCCATCATAAAATATTATGGGCCCATAGAATAACAGATTCATAGAATCATAGAAGATTAGGGTTGGAAGAGACCTTAGGAGGTCATCTAGTTAATTCCCCTGCTCAAAGCAGGACCAAGCCCAACTAAATCATCCCAGCCAGGGCTTTGTCAGGCCGGGCCTTAAAACCCTCTAAGGATGAAGATTCCATCACCTCCCTAGGTAACCCATTCCAGTGCTTCACCACCCTCCTATCCCCCTCGTATTAGCCTCCCAGGGGATCCTGCCCATGAGTTCCCTGAGGGAGTCAAAGTCTACTTTTCTGAAATCCAGGGTCCGTATTCTGCTGCTCTCCTTTCTTCCTTTTGTCAGGATCCTCAACTCCACCATCTCATGGTCACTGCTGCCCGTTTGCCACCCACTTCTACTTCCCCTACCAGTTCTTCTGTTTGTGAGCAGCGGGTCAGGAGAAGCATGGCCCCTAGTTGGGTCCTCCACCACTTGCACCAGGAAGTTGTCCCCAGCACTCTCCAAAAACTTCCTGGATTGTCTGTGCACTGCTGTATTGCTCTCCCAGCAGATCCCACATCAATTAATCTTGAATGCAGTCCCATTTAGTCAGATTTCCATCCGGTGTAAATTGACATAGAAAGACATTGTATGTTGGTTTATACCATCAGGCTGTCCAGCCCATTGTCTCTAGTGGGAGTACTCACAGAAGTAAGGGCTGCAGGAACAGACTTTGGAGTATATTTTTCTTCTCTTTCTTACTCCATGATTGTTCATTTGATCTGAGATTGTGGATTTGGATTCTGTCATTTAAATGTCCTTAGAAACAGCTTAAACTAAGGGATTCTCTCTCAGAAACCTGTGCACCTTTGCAGTATAACTTGACTCTTGCTACTTTTTTGAATATTGTTGATCCATACCACTTACCTTTTGTAATGCTATGCAGGAGGGACCCTATACTGCCAAATCACTTGATCTGCAACATGCCTGAAATTTCAGCCCCAAGCCTCTATTGAAAAGAGACCACCATGTCTGATGAATTTTCCTGAGTGCCTAGGGTGAGCAGATGTCCTGATTTTATAGGGACCGTCCTGATTTTTGGGTCTTTTTCTTGTATAGGCTCCTATTACCCCCACGCCCATCCCGATTTTTCACATTTGCTGTCTGGTCACCCTATGAGTGCCTGAGTTTTTGTAATGTGGACAAATACCCATTCACACCAGGGAGAATCTTCAAACTCATGTTCATTTGTAAATAAAGATGAACCCAGTTCTCTGGAGTTTACAGAATTGGACCAAAACAAAAAGCTTCTTAATGAGCCAATTAGCAATACAAATTTGACCTGGTGCTTATCTCTAGCTGCACTTTGGAAGCATTAAGCTCATTATGACACCCTCTTACCATAGCATATAGGTGTCTGTTACATACACCAAGGGTCCTTCAAAAGAAAAGGAAACTGGTTTTCCTTTTCTCCTGTGTGGTTTCAAGCTGCTTATTTACAGGCAGATGGATCTAGTTTGTTTACTCCAGGAGCATTTTTATCAGATTTATTCTCCCACAATATGGTTAGGGGAATAGTGTGATATAGATGAGTCTCACACCTTGATCTGCATTCTTCAAGATGTAACCTCAGCATGATCTCTGCTGCATGTGGATTACATAGCTGAAGGCTCTCCATAAAAAAAATCCCACTGCATTAATTTCAAACTCACACCTTAAACATGCTCAGAAAGGGCCTAGAATGCGGTAAGAAGAAAATGTTGATGGAGTTGGGTAGTAGCATTGAAAGGTTGTGGCTACCCAAGGAGGGGAGACCAGAGACAGAACAGCAGTGGATGAGGTTGTTGACATGAAATGACATTGTTCTGAGCATGGCTGGATCATCGCACATTTTAGGCTAACTAGGAACATGCCTTTTTTGAGCGAAACATTGTTCATCTCAGTCACTAATGATTTATGTATTCTGCATTGGCTTTCATAAGTCACAAGGCACATTGGTCTGATCCTTCCCTCTCATCTCTGTGACACTCACCCTGGGACAGGCAGTTCCATTCTTCCCACTCCTCAGCGCCCTGGAATAAATGCCAGGAACAGGCCCTACGTCATTAAGCCCATGCCGTGGAGCAATCACCTCAAATATGATTTATTTCAATGAATTTATTATTTTCATATCCTTACCACTTACGGTACAAGGAGATGATCTCCTCTGGAAGTATTCATTTCTTCAAGTCTTGCCATATGTGCCTACCAAATGCTTCTCTGTATTGCTAATGAAGCTAAACAACACCTTGAAGCAAAGCTGGGTAAGTGTGTAAATTATGAAGCACTGTGGGTGACAGCTTACTCCCAAACACCAACAATAAAATGTAATCAGATGAAGACATCAGGTTGAATTACAAAGATGGGCAACTTGGAGATTCCTGTGAAACAAACTAATCTCTGTATCTCTCCCTCCCTCCAGTTCTCCATTCGTTAGCACAAATCCTGAGCAATCCAGTTCCTGTAAAAATTTCAGTCAAGTGATAAATTCTCTAGCACCTATATAAAAATCTGTTTGTTATTTGGGTTCCCCCTCCTGTCCCTTATTAATATATATGTGTGTGCATGTGCCTGCAAGTGAAATGCTTCTGAAAGGTACTGGATGGGAAGTCCTGAAGAGAAAGGATGGCCCAGTGAATCGGGGCCCTAGCCTATGAGTTAGGACATGTGGGTTCAAGCCCCTGCTCTGCAGCTGAATCCCTGTGTGACCTTGGTCAAATCACTTACCCTTTTGTGTCTCAGTTCCCCAACTGAGATAAGTTAATGTTCCTGCAGTAAAACAGTGATAATAGCACTTCCTTACCCTCATAGTTTACCAGGATAAAATTATAGACTATGAAGTGCTCAAATACTATGGTAAGGAGGGGAAGGAGGAGATAGAAGTACCTACATAGATTGTAAGGTCTCTGTTTAGCTATAAAATGAGTATCACAATGGGCAGCAGCAGGACCAGCTTCTTCACCAGCTCTGCCAGAAGCTCCAACCCTGACCTAGAGGGGTTACTGGGTACCTGAGTCCTAAGTCCCTGACATCTCTGCTCAGCTTGCCAAGAAAGCGGTTGATTATTAATTATTAATAGAGGTATAAATTAGATTTTTTTGCTGAGCTGAGGGACTGTGGGGGAGAAAAACCTATGAGAAACTTTCAGTATTTGATTGGTCCCCCACCCTCATCTCCGTCGGGTTTGACCAACAACGATTGAAGTCAATGGGCATCTTTCCACTGACTTCTGTGGGGTTTGGATTAGGCCCTCTACCTGAAGCCCTATACCTCAGGCCAGATTCTCACATATGATCCATTTTTTGCACTATCGAGAGCCAGGTTCTGGTTGGAACTGGCCAGCTGAAAGTCCCACTGGTGGAGAGGGACTACTCAGCTGGCATACAGCTGATGCCAGCTGCCCCCTGCCCCTTTAAGCCCCACTCTGCCAGGCCAACCCTCTGCCAGTGTATGAGTCCCTTACATGCTCCTTAGCAACCATACACCAGTGGCATAAGTTATAGCAGCCCTAATGTTGCTCTAACTCACGGGGGAGGGGGGGTGAGCATGACCATGTACCAGCTTTTGGAATCAGAAAGTCATGGCTATCAGCCTGCAGGGTCACCCCAATATGCATACTCTCTCTCTCTCCCCTGAGAGGAGCACAACTTGATCACAGACAGGAATCCAGACTCTCATTGTTTCTCGGGTTAAACATGACTTGTTTTTCCTTTCGTGTCGATTACAATTTCTTTTTGAACCGCTGTGGAGCCAAGGCTCATTCGGAGAACATTCTGCCATGTGTATTTCCGTGATAAAGCACGGCTCCTGTAAAGCCACATTCACAGCTCAGTGAGGCATGCTCACTTCTTACTGTAGCTGGGTGATTTAGGCAGATAGAACATCGATCAAAATCATCAACCTTCGCTGAATGATTTTGCGGTGGATATTAGTTTTCTTATTTTCTCTTTTAAAAAAGGATGAATTCTCAACATATAAAGCCAAAATCTTTCCCGTTTATCCTTACTGAAAGTACTTTAATCTGCAAGTAGCCCCATTCATTTCACTTATAGCTCGTGATAGACAATGTCTATACTTGGAAGTTGGCATGTGATTCCCACCTTACACAGATATAATTGCATTAGCTCTCATGGAGCTAGGGTGCTAAAAATAGTAGCACTGTCATGGAAGCAGAGGCCGTGGTGGTACAAGTGAGCTGCTCCAAGAACAAACCTGGGTACCTCCTGGGTATATACTTAGGGTGGTTAGCCCAAGCTGTTAATTACAACTCCCTCTGCTTCTGTGGCTATTTTCAGTGTGCTAATTCAATGACAGCTAACATGAGTATGTACACAGGAGCTGGGAATCATACCACTAGCTCCAAGTGTAGACCTAGCCGTGGGAATTAATCAACGTAAGTCACTGTGGTAGAATCTAGCCATGTTTTATAACATGGCTGATTTTAAATGCTTTGGAATCATTATCTGCAGCTCTTACCATTGGATCATTTTTCTTCCATTGATCCCTGTCCATAGATTAGGTAAACGTCAATACAAAAAAGCACTGCATCAACTTTTTCAGTGACATATGACATAACAGCTCACTGGATCTTGGAAACCACTTTCAGTGAAATTCTGACAACGAAAGTGTACTCTCTGACAGTGTCCAGTTCAATCAATGGCAGACAGTCATTTATTTTTGTAGCAGCGATTTATTCTGCACAGGGAAAGTGAAATAAAGGCAACAGCATTTTGTTTACATAAACCTCACTTATTTTTAAAAATAACTTAAAAATTAGGTAAAAAGAAAAATCTACGACTGACAGCATGCCTACACTTGAGGTGGAGGTGTAATTTCCAGCTCAGACTTGAAAAAGAGCTCTATATAGCTGAAAAGCTTGACTCTTTCACCAACAGAAGTTGGTCCAATAAAAGACATTATCTCACCCACACTGTCTCTCTAATATCCTGGGATCAACATGGCTACAACTGTGCAAACAGCTCAGGTAGACATACCTGCACTAGCTCTGATTGAACTAGTGTGCTAAAAATAGCAGTGCCAGAACAGACTAGCTGCCCTGAGTATGTATCTAAGTTTTCAGATGGGATCATACTTGGGCACTGGCCCCTCCCACCTTCGTTCACAACCATGGGTAAAATTCTATTTTTAGTGCACTAACTTGACCGGGGTTAGCAAAGATATGTCTACCCAAACTGGAAGTTATATCTCTGCCTCCAATGTAGATATAACCAAAGTTCATTACAGAATAGAATACAGTCATTCCCTTCATCCAAATATTTAATTTGCTCTTAAAACATCCAGGCTCTATTAATTCAAGTGGCTACTTTTTAAATAAGAACTTGATTTTATAAACCCCATATTTATTAATATCCTTTTAATCCAAATGGCCTGTCAATGGGAATTAATCAACTCTCATACTCCTCCTCAGCTTTAGAAAAAGGTTATTGAACTTTCCCATCAATTCACTGTCCCTCAGATAAATGATAACAGTTTCTGGGGTTACACCTGAGATCTTCAGAAAACTAGGATTCTTCTCTTTTATTTGTGTAGTGTATTTGTGTATTATTTATAGTCCAAAAGAGCAGTTTACATTCAGATGGGAGTATTGCATATAAAACAAAATAGTGTGCCTGACTTGTTAAAATATACAACCATCGGGTCTGAAAACACATTGGAAGGCGCTACCATATTGATGATCTTCCCCCGGGAAGGCTACATTAGACACAGGGCAATGTCTGGTTAAGTCATTAGCTCCAAGAGAGATGATTTCTTGAGGGTTGGATGGACCATTGTGTCCTTCAGGATAGCAAGCAGGTTGAGTCCCCAAGGGAAGCGTCGATAGACTCTGAAAGTAGTGAACCTGGGCTTTCCTCACGTGCATTAGCCAAGTAAGGAATTGGATAAGACTTGCATTGTTTAAGAGGGAAGTTTATGGATCGATGATTCCTAAAACCAACAATTAACATTTCCCAAAGGAAATGAGAAGATCCATAAGATCAATTCCCCTGTACTCTCATAAGTGTACTATATACTTACTGTAAATTCTAATTGATTCTTAACTACAGTTGTCAACACCTAATCTTTCTAACAAAGATGCTACAGTTCACAGTTGATTTATGAAAGCTCACTGAACACAAAAGTAAATAATTTGCTATGGCTTTAACTTCACTGGGAAACATAAAGAAGTGATTATGCATTCCACTGAATAGGTAGAAGTATAACTGATGATGGTATTGCTTATATTAGCATTGGGAATGAGACGCCATAAAAATACGGACAACTGCACCATCAAGTTACTGAATATATATATTTACTTTTAACAACTGTAACTTTTTCTCTTTGCATGTAGCTATTTTGTAACACACATTTTATGTGAACATAAAATTTATCTCCTGTGCCATATGTTTTCATTTAACTTCATTAATATATTACTTAAGGGAAGGAAATATCAGCAGGGAAAATTAAAATCTTGAAATTAGTGTTAAAACTATTAAGTGTTGGCAGCACTAATATGTAAATTGATATCACCAGTGTTCTGGAATATATGATTGAAAGAAATCTCTCCCACTTGTGTCCTCATAGCCCTACACGGTGGGATTAACACAGCCTGGTATTTCTTGAACACCGTATGTTTATAAATCCTAAAGGAGCCGTCTCTCTAGTCTCTACTGTATGTCTGTATAGGAAGGAAACAAGTCAGACCTGTACGAATTACGTGTGAAATGAACCGTGATCCATCTAGTTGGTTGGAGGAGGCAGAAAGGGTCACACACCACAGGCTGATTTATACAATTTGAGTCTGGTTGGACTTGAAGGAAAAATAGAGGGCAGTGATAACAGAGGAACCAGCAAGCAATGAAGGTGGGAGACGGGAAAGAAATGAGGTCAAGGAGCATTTGGGCACTGGCCAAGAACAAGAAGAGAGGAAAGACAGCACAAGGAGCAGTGGGAGATCAGGTTTAATGATATCTCACTCCCCAACAAAAGAGCTGTTAAGAGAGGTGAATGCAGAAAGGCTGGCCCTAATATCCGCAACAGAATTCTCTGTATCATAGAAAGATGGTAGCACAAAGCAGGGATGGATGGCTCAAACTGTTCAAGATGTTTAAAAGAGTAGTAGTATATTAATTATATTTAGCTAGGACAAGGATACCATATGGAGATCCAACAAGGGTCTTTCAGGGAGGCATTGACAATAAGAAGGCATGCTGTATTTGTCTCAGTCATCTACTTTGGGTGTCATTGGCAATACTAGGCAACTATTTAAACAGATTTCAGAGTAGCAGCCATGTTAGTCTGTATCCGCAAAAATAAAAGGAGTCCTTGTGGCACCTTAGAGACTAACAAATTTATTTGAGCATAAGTAATGAAGGTGGGACAAATCATCCCGATGTGTCGAAAGAATAGTAAATATGGCAGGCGACCAGCTTGGCTTAACAGTGACATCCTTGCGGATCTTAAACATAAAAAAGAAGCTTACAAGAAGTGGAAGATGGGACAAATGACTAGGGAAGAGTATAAAAATGTTGCTCGGGCATGTAGGAATGAAATCAGGAGGGCCAAATCGCACCGGGAGCTGCAGCTAGCAAGAGATGTTAAAAGTAACAAGAAGGGTTTCTTCAGGTATGTTGGTAACAAGAAGAAAGCCAAGGAAAGTGTGGGCCCCTTACTGAATGAGGGAGGCAACCTAGTGACAGAGGATGTGGAAAAAACTAATGTACTCAATGCTTTTTTTGCCTCTGTCTTCACGAACAAGGTCAGCTCCCAGACTGCTGCACTGGGCAACACAGCATGGGGAGTAGGTGGCTAGCCCTCTGTGGAGAAAGAAGTGGTTAGGGACTATTTAGAAAAGCTGGACGTGCACAAGTCCATGGGGCCAGATGCGTTGCATCCGAGAGTGCTAAGGGAGTTGGCGGCTGTGATTGAAGAGCCATTGGCCATTATCTTTGAAAACTCATGGCGATCGGGGGAAGTCCCGGACGACTGGAAAAAGGATAATGTAGTGCCCATCTTTAAAAAAGGGAAGAAGGAGGATCCTGTGAACTACAAGCCAGTCAGCCTCACCTCAGTCCCTGGAAAAATCATGGAGCAGGTCCTCAAGGAATCAATCCTGAAGCACTTACACGAGAGGAAAGTGATCAGGAACTGTCAGCATGGATTCACCAAGGGAAAGTCATGCCTGACTAATCTTATCGCCTTCTATGATTAGATTACTGGTTCTGTGGATGAAGGGAAAGCAGAGGATGTATTGTTTCTTGACTTTAGCAAAGCTTTTGACACGGTCTCTCACAGTATTCTTGTCAGCAAGTTAAAGAAGTATGGGATGGATGAATGCACTATAAGGTGGGTAGAAAGTTGGCTAGATTGTCGGGCTCAACGGGTAGTGATCAATGGCTCCATGTCTAGATGGCAGCCGGTATCAAGTGGAGTGCCCCAAGGGTCGGTCCTGGGGCCGGTTTTGTTCAATATCTTCATATATGATCTGGAGGATGGTGTGGATTGCACTCTCAGCAAATTTGCGGATGATACTAAACTAGGAGGAGTGGTAGATACTGTGGCAGGTAGGGATAGGATACAGAGGGACCTAGGCAAATTGGAGGATTGGGCCAAGAGAAATCTGATGAGGTTCAACAAGGATAAGTGCAGGGTCCTGCACTTAGGACGGAAGAATCCAACGCACGCTACAGACTGGGGAGAATATCCAACCCTGATATTCTATGATTCTTTTGTGAGCTACAGCTCACTTCATAGGATGCATAAGATGCATAGCTCACGAAAGCTTATGCTCAAATAAATTTGTTAGTCTCTAAGGTGCCACAAGGACTCCTTTTATTTAAACAGAGACAGTGAAATCCTGGCCCTGTTGACATCAAGGGGAGTTTTGCCATTGACTTCAATAGGGCCTGGACTTTACCCAGGCTAGTAACAAATACATATCAGACCCTAAGGGAGTGCTTTGCCACATAAAAAAAATTATCCTTCACATGTCCTATACTGAGAGTCAGAGTTAATTAGAGAATAGAGAGGCTAACTAGGCATAATCCTGTGAGTTTATGAGCTTTCAAGGGCCTGAAGTAAAGTGTTTTTTGCATGAGAACAGTTTTTTATTTAAGGAAATTTCCGGGAATTGCATTGAATCAATTCTGCAATCCCAACCCATCGGGGTAGTTTAATCATGTAAGTAGTTATTAGGATTGGAGGACCAACCATACAGTATAAAGTATGTTGCAAGATTACAACTTTAGTATATATCTGAATAAAGGATTATTTTCCCATTGGTTCGATTTGCCAGAAAACATACCCATGACTTTGGTTTGAAAGACTGCTGTAGCCTAAAACAAAATCCATTGAGTTCAATGGAATGATTACTACCAACCTCAACAGGCTATGGATTGGGCCTCTGGTGAGGGGATAACATTGCCTATAGCATGGTTTCCTGCTGAGTGTGGAGTGTAGAATTAGCCACTGGTACAGGACTCCTAGAGATTTCATCTGGTTTGAAGTACTCATGTTGTGAGCATAAGAAAAGGCATGGAAACATATGTATTACAGACAGCATTGCCGTCAACCCTTGTGATTTGGGAATATTATCCCTGTAGGAATTTAAAGGTCTCTTTTCACCTTCAAGGTCAATACAATCTGTGTTTAACAGGATCTGTAATTATAAGATGTAAGAGATTCTGGAAAATTGTATTGTAAACAGATTTAAAATGTATTGTAACATGAAGCTGCAGTATTTGTTTAGAAAAAGATAGCATCATCTGAGGTTTTTAATTGAGGGGGAAAGGAAAATTGTGGCTGCTTGCCAGCATTAAATTGCATGTTGCCACTGAAGATATCGGAGAAATATCTTTAGCACGTTGCATTTGGGTTGCATCTGAAAGGTCTTGAAGTTCTTTTAGTTGCTTAAGAAATATACACCCACAGTTAGCACACAGTATCCATAAACTGGCTTTTCAAGTGAGATATACAGTAGTGCAATAGTATTGTATTATAGAAGCTTAGAGAATATATTGCAAAACTGTGGTTGCATTTAAAACATACAGACTTCTCTTTAAAATATTTATAAAATATCTACTTTACTTGAAAAGCATGAAGAATACATACATCCTTGTTCAAGATCTGTTGAAATTAATAATAATTATTCTTCTATTACCACCAGCATCGCCAGCAGGCTAATATTGTCCTTGTTATTTCACTTAGCTTTATTGCAACAGATCAGTTCAGAGTTGGGGGCCTCCATTTTGGGACAGGCCATTGTACAGAAGCCCATTGAATTTCTCTCACTCCTGGGCATACATTCTTTGTTCTATCCCTTTAGTACACATCTGACTATATTAGAGACTGAGATAGAATTTCAAAGTGATTTAATACTAATTCTTTACATTCAATAACATACACCCTTGTCATAAAAACCCTACCATCTATGGGCTAGGTTGCATTTGGACTACACCTGCTGTCCAAGGGACTAAAACCCTTCTCCCTTTCACATGCTACATGACCCAAAATCATGGGAATAAAGCTGAGCAAATAATTTTTTAGTTTAATGGCAATTCTGAAAGAATGGGAAAACATTGTTTTGTGCTGAATTTTGTCAACTTTTTAGCAAATCAAAAAATCTGAGAATTTCATTTCAGGGAAATGAAACATTTCATTCAACCCAAATTAAAATGTTTCATTTCTATTTCTAGTATTTAGTGCTTTTGAAATGTTTTCAAGAATAGAATGGAAGGAAGTCTTGAAACAGTCATTTTGAACTGAAAGGTTTAAATATTTTTGTTTCAAAAATGCCTGTTTTGATTTTCGTAATTTTGGTTTCCCCTTCCTCAATCCCCCTCAGTTTAGTGAAACCAACACACGAATGTTTCAGCGTCACCATATCTGCATTTTTCAGCAGAAAAAATATTTCAGCCCAAACATTTTGCCCAGCTCTACATAGGAATAAGTGTTTCCGGTTATTTCCGGTTTACTCTCTCTGTAGAGAAGGTGGGTGGGGCGCCACCGGAGGCAGGACAGGAAATGAGTGGAGACTTGACTCTACCCCTGCATGCTGGAGTAACAGAGCAGTTAGGGGCATAGGTAGTAAGTATAGACCATCTGTAAATACTGTCATATATAGACAGCACTGGTAGAACTCCTCGTCTTGGCTGGACATTCCCCGCGTGCTTTAAGCCTCCAGAGTTTGAACGGCGTCCAAGTGCTACCCCAGCACTTGGGTTCTCTAGACACAGTCTTGGGTTGTGGATCATCTGCCTGGAACCCTTTGAAAGCTGAGATCCCCCACAGTCTAACTGCCTATCCGCTGGAAGCAATGCTGACCCCTCGGACTTCCCTGTCATAAACATACCCTCTATCAGAATTTCAGCCACGTGAGTGCTCTGGTTTAACAGTTTCGCTCTTCAGGGGTATGCAACTGTGAATGTCAACAGACTCAGAGAGACTTTGCCCAGGATTCTAAAGAAATTTCCTTTTACTCAGCAGAAGAGATACACAGTTCTAGGTAAGATAATAAACATACTTATAGGCAGTTTCCTTATATCTCTGTAGAGTTTTTTGGGCATAGATCAGAGTCCTCTAAGAAGCCCAGGATCCTCCCCAACTGTGGGCCTCCTGCTCATGGCTTCTCATACAGAAAAAGAAATCACTGGCCTTTTCTCCTTTTCACTAAACTGGCTGCTGAGACACTCTTTTATAATCTCCAGCCCTCCCCACCCCTGTCAGATGACTGCCTGATCAGCCTCAACGAATGATTACTGACCTGTACTAGGTGCCTTAGTTGCCAGATGACCTCTGCCCTGGTAAAACAGTTCTGCTGCATAGGAACCAGCTATTGTCTAAGGTGCTTCTATCTGAATAGAGAACCAACGAGGTCTAGCAACCCTCTATTGGTAGCCCTCTTCTATTAGCCCTTGAAATTCCAGTCTTACACAGCGGTAAAAGGACAACTAGGCAAACAAGTTGTGCATTCCAAATGGAGTTTGCAGCTTGATAATTATGCATACAGAAAGTTCATGATTTAACACAGAACTCATAGCTGTACCCAGACAAATTTCCCAATGGTCACAACTACCCATTGGGATCAAGGAGGAATTGTGACTCAGAAATGCACTAGCCTTGCGGGGCTATTCCTGAGGTGGTGCAGTTTACACAAAACCCCTTGTTTATGGCTTTGAGAAAACTTTATTGGATTTCTACAGAATGCAAACACAGAAACACATACAGAAGCACATATGCATAATTTTCATCTAAGTGGGTTAGATGCTCCAGTGAGTTCTGGTTTCTATGATGGTGGAAAGGAACAGAAAGTCACTGGATCTCCCCTGCAGGGGGTTCCTTAGTGTGCGGGACTCCTTCGCTAGTATAGAGCCAGTATAGCATTTCACCAATCCCCAGCTGGCAGATAGCTCCCTGGGGAGCCGTGGGAGAATGAGGGGTTGGCATGGATTAGAGCAGCACAGGGGTGCTGGAACGATTTGCATAGTGGGGCTGCTGAGAGCCACTGAACCAAACAGTAAACCCTGGATATAATGGAAACCACTTCAAACCAGGGGGTGCTGCAGCACCCCCTACACTGCTTGTTCCAGCACCTATGCTCCGATATGTTCCAAAACTGGCGTTACACAGAATCAGACAGTCACAACTGGCACACCTGAGACTTCACTATCAGCTGTGTCCAGTGGGTACTGGGTAAATAACTATAAATTACAGCACACACTTATTCAGTGTAGTTCCCAGTCTGAATACAATTCAGTGCATTTCCCTTTACACAGAACACAACAGTTGTTAATAGTCCAGTGGGAAAGAAAGGCTGAGTGAGAATGCAATTTATTTATCATTCTCTGTCCTCATATCCAGACTGTAAAGTCACACACACACACACACACACACACACACACAAAAGGAAAATGTGGATGTGTCTATCCCTGTAGTTTGTGATGGGGTCTTTGAGTCACCTTCGTCAGCCAGCAAAGAGTCAGCACACTTATCAAAACTGTTCACTAATAAAACCAATGTATGTTACAAGGCTTCTATATTTATGTTCCAACTGGGGGAATAACGGATTTTTTGGTGGTAGTTTATATATAATGTCATTTTGAATTGAAAAATAAAAACATTTTGTTTAGAAAATGTCAAACCTGAACGTTTAAATTTCATCTGAAATTTTGATTAAAAGTCAGTGAATTTGACAAGAATTTGTGAAATGTTTCAGGTAACCTGAATCTGCATTTTCACTGACAAAAAATTTCATTTGAAAATGTTCATCCAGAATTGCTTTCATATATTTGTTTCTGAGTTAAAGCCAAGTTGAAAAATTTAGATCCAGCTCCAAATGTCAAAGTTTTAAGGCATTTAATCCAATGGTTAAAATTCCACCATGTTAAGGGTAGGAACTACTCAGGACATTCACACTAGGATATGACGTACCGTGAATTTAGAGCTTGTGGTTTGGTTTAGACCCATCGCTTCTTTTAGTTGGGAAGAAAACTCCTTCTCAGATAACTCAATTAAATCAATACGGAGCCGGGGGGGAGGGGGTGGAAATAGTCATGGACTTTGACCCAAATTCACAAATAGTTTCAGTGCCCTAAAAAAAAAAAAATGTATGTTTTGTGTGAATTTTCTATTTGACAAAAACATTTCAAACAGTTCTACTTCAGACCTGATGGGGAAGGAGATGCTGTCAACACAATCAGTGGAGGGTTATCACTGAAGTGGATAGTGGAGGTTTGGTAACACTCACACTCACTCTGCATGGAGGAGTGTAGATTCACCCAACTTTGTAGTTGGGATGCTCTGGACCTTTTTACGGCACCAGAAGGGCTTTAAAGAAAACATCATTAGCTAAGTAGCTTGAAGTGACACTAATAGAAACTTCCCTTCAGCATTACCAGATAAAGGCTGCCACTTGAGCATGTATTTGTGTTTTGTTGGGACCGATTGTCTGCTACCTTGCACCTCATGCTGTCATTATGGATGGAAGGGGATAAATGATGCCATGACAATGTGGCATAACAGGAGGGGAAATGATCAAGTAGATGAATGTGTTTTTATTTTAATAAAAAACAGGATTAATGTCCACTTTATAAAATACACTATACACTTAAATGCGGTTTTCATAACACCCAGATGGAGGGTGAATGTACTTAAAAAAACTCCACATCAATGACTGTTTGGCTTCCTTTAGGTTTTCATACCCAACAGCTGACAGAATGATTGTACACACCCTTGACATTTTACCAATGTTGGTCATATTTGTCAAGGATGTGTTAATGTGTTACAGAAGAGCAGCAACAGAAATATCAATGTTTTGACAAAAATTGACTTGGTCATCATGGTGCCATGAAAGCTTTCCAGAGTAATGTCATAAAAATAAACACTGAAGTAGAGACATGGCAGTACAGTAACATCTGGTAGAGCTTATCCTAGGAAATGCCTCACCTAATGAACCATCAACTTCCTTTAAGCTTACACCAGACTGGAGATGCTGTATTGTGCTTGTTCATTTTTCCTCTAAACTTATGGAATAGTTTGTTTTTTTTCATTACAAGGTAACTACTTTGAGGAAATCGACTATAGGAACTTAGAGTTTATGGTAATGAGGATCACATAGGTAGACAGATATTTTGTCTACATTGCAGTTTGGAGTATGCTTCCCAGTGCAGGTAGACTAACATACTCTAGGCAGACTAACATACCCAGCTGCGGCGTAGACATACACTAAGAGACAAGCGTTACTTTGAAGCCCACAAAATATTCAACTCAAGCCTCAAATACACTCAAAATCAGCCTTGGTTGGAGTTCAGCTTGCAGTCACAGTGCTCTTCATAAATTTTGTTCTCATGTGAACTTTCAGTCAAAGCCAGATATGAATTTTTTAGCTATTAGCAGATATCCGCAAACATTTTATAGATCCACTGGTGCATTTTGAGCCCAGATTACGTCTACTAGGAAAGAGCACATAATATGTAGGTTCATAATTTTTAAACCCAGAAAGAACCATTATGAGTAGCAAATCCAACCTCCTGTGTAATAAGTGATCGGATTTTACTCAATAATTCATGCAGTGGAGGGAATTACTCTTCCTGACTGTAAGAGAACACAATCAGGCCCAATAACTTATGATGGAACTAGAACATACCTTTTAGAAAGGCATCTATGTGACACTGCACCCCATAATGTTTTATAGAAATATGCTTATGAGTGTAAATATGACATAACTGGAATATGTTTTACGCTAGATATGCCAAGTAATATATCTCAGAAAAGGTTATGATCTATTGGATATATTCATCCTATTTGTATGCATGTATCATTTTTGTATGCAAAGTTACAAACATTGGCTGTGTACTTTTTTGATTTTAAGTAGCCTCAGTGAAGCAGTTGGTCAGCTTCTTGAGAAAAGACTATTCTCAGTAAGTGCCCAGTCAAGAAACACTTAAGCTGATAATGAACTTTGAGAGACGCCAATCCACATCTGAGCTTTCCTAGGAATGTGACATTGGCCTGTAAAGAACTGAATCATTCATGGACATGTGACTTGCCCATGTGACTCCAAAACTCCATCTGGTAGCTAGATTCTGCATAGGAGAGGAGAAGGGGTTTCCATCCAGAAGAGAGAGACTATATAAGCCCCTGGGGAAACCCCTCCATTTTGTCTTCAGCTGGCACAAAAGATAGCCTCTCCACCCCAAGGAGATGCCTGCAAGAAACTGGAACAAAAGGACAGTAACAGTAGGGTTGTGAATGATTGCCCGACTCAGACTAGGAGGAAGTCTGGTCGGTAAAAGAGGCTTATTGGAACATCTGAGGGTGAGATTTACCTGCATTTAGTTTTTTACTGTATTAGGCTTAGACTTGCATGTTTTATATTATTTTGCTTGGTAATTTACTTTGTTCTGCCTGTTATTACTTGGAACCACTTAAAACCTACTTTTTATATTTAATAAAATCACTTTTTACTTATTAATTACCCCAGACTAAGTATTAATAGCGGGGGGGGGGGGAAGGAGGAGGGGAACTGCTGTGCATCTCTCTCTATCAGTGTTATAGATGGCAAACAATTTAGGAATTTACCCTGTATATGCTTTCACAGTGTAAAATGGATTTATTTGGGGTTTGGACCCCATTGGGAGCCAGGTATCTGAGTGCTGGAGACAGGAGCACTTCTTAAGCTGTTTTCAGTTAAGCCTGCAGCTTGTGGGGGACATGGTTCAGACTTGGATCTGTGTTTGCAGCAGGCAAGCGTGTCTGGCTCAAACAAGGCAAGGTACTGAAGTCCCAAGCTGGCAGGGAAAACGGGCTTAGAGATAGTCCCAGAACATCAGGTGGCAGTCCCAAAGGAGTTTCTGTGATCCAACCAGTCACAATCTAATCTTAAAATTTATGATAAATCTATCACATCCTTTGGTAAGATGATCCAATGGCTAATTACCCTCACAATGTGTCTCGTTTCCAATTTGACATGTTCTAACTCAACTTTCAACCACTGGATTTTGTTATGCCTTTGTTATTTTAAAGGGTTCCCAAATGTCCAACATCATCACAGATTCTTCGGCGATACCAAGGCCAGAAGCGACCATTGTGATCACCTGACTGAATTGCTGCTGCCGACAAAAATATGCAACCTTGCTTTAAACAGAAATTGGAAGCATTGTGCCAGTTCTAGTGTGACAAGTTTTGCACAATTAAATTTGGATTTCACTTGACTTTAACATCTCCGTAGCCGAATGTTTCATTTTCTTTCACTGCCTAACAAGAAACAGGTTTGCATGTCAGCTGGTAGTCTGATACTTTATGTAGTTGAGTAGACTTGGACAGTCTGGATTCTCAGAGGAACTGGCTACAGAACCCCACAAATGAATCTCAGACCTGGAACTTCATAAGCCACTGACGACAGGTCTAACTATGAAGTACTTATGAGCTAAAAAACTTTTTGCACCTGAAAATTTCTCTCATTCATTAAACATAAGAGGCATATGGCTTTTAAACCCAGTTCAGAATCTGTCCCGATAGGCTGTTGTCAGGGTGTATAATTTTCTAGAGTTCTGAGATATCCGAAGCATCTGAAGGAACAGCACCAAAATGAAAAGCTGATCAAAACTGAAATTTGGTAAATGCCAGCTAGTCCTTCCATCAGTCCATATGCAATTCTCATTCCCTTCCACTGAACTTTCCACAGAATGATGGCAAGATGGAGTTTATTTTTATACCTTTAGTAAAGATGTGTGAACTTTAAAATATCTATGAATCTCCAGCAGAGACTGGAAAATACTGAAATAAATGACACATTTCTCTGCCCACAAACACATCCCTTGGGCAAGGATATTAGATAGTGTTGTGCTGCCAAGTTTTTGTGCCTCTGTTTTCTACGTATGGCACCTTTAAATTTCTAAGACCACTGTCTGTCTGCAGAGACAGTTGCCATTTGGTCCTTGTTATGCTGCCAGCGGGGAAGTCTTCTCTTCCAGATGGATCATAACAAGATCACATTCCAAGGCAATTTTAGCACTGACAGTGGGAGTTAGTTTGACATCTTTTTACTGTGCTAACTCAGAAGCCTGTGTTTAAATGGTAAAGGAGTCATTACCAAGTCTCCCGCAGCAAAGGAAATATCCATCACAATAATTCTGGTGATCCTCTGATGGAAAGCATCACAGAAGGATAAGTCTTCTTTCCATCTGATTATTTACCTGGTAGTAAAGCAGGTCAGACATTAATGTGTCCAGCATCGGCCTTCTACATTATTAATGTCACAACTGATGGTCATTTTCCAGCCAGATGGCTATCATCAAAAGAGAAGGAATCTGAAAAGTTCTAACTGTATTTAAAAGGCTTGCTGGGGTGAGAAGGCACAAGTCCAAAGTTCTACCCACTTATACAAGCCGTGAATATGGCTTGGAAGCTTTATTAGCACATGCAGTTCAGTGTATTAGTGGTGAGGACAAGTGCTCCTCAATCTGACACTGTAAAAGTTCTTACATTATTATGTATTATTTGTTTTACTGCAGTGCTTAGGAGTCCATGGATCAGGACCCCACTGTGTTAGGCACTGTACAAACACAGAACCAAAAGACAGACCCTGCCTTAAAGAGTTTACAATCTAAGCAGAAGACACGACTCAACAGATGGACGCAAGTGGGAGTATAAGGAAACAATTAGACAACGTTGGTCACCCTGATATATACAACAGAGTGCATCCCACCAGGAGTACACAGTGAAACAGAGGACTAGATTTTCAGCCAAACCACGACTGATGTAAGTGGGAGCTACTCATTAGGGCTCTGATCCTGCAAAACACTTATGCACTTGCTTAACTTCACTGCCATGAGCAGCTCCATGGATTAAGCAAGTGTGTGTATTTCCAAAAATGGGACTTCAGGTTGTAACCATTTACAGGCAGTGACTTCCACACAAACAGTTTATTTGAAAAAAGAAAAGGAGTACTTGTGGCACCTTAGAGACTAACAAATTTATTTGAGCATAAGCTTTCATGAGCTACAGCTCACTTCATCGGATGCATGCAGTGGAAAGTACAGTGGGGAGATTTTATATACACAGAGAACATGAAACAATGGGTGTTACCATACACACTGTAGCGAGAGTGACCAGGTAAGGTGAGCTATTATTAACAGGAGAGAAAAAAACCTTTTGTAGTGATAAACAAGGTGGGCCATTTCCAGCAGTTGACAAAACGTGTAAGGAACGGTGTGGGGGAGGGGGGAAAATAAACAAGGGGAAATAGTTTCACTTTGTGTAATGACACATCCATTCCCAGTATCTATTCAAGCCTAATTTAATTTTCCACTGCATGCATCCGATGAAGTGAGCTGTAGCTCACGAAAGCTTATGCTCAGATAAATCTGTTAATCTCTAAGGTGCCACAAGTCCTCCTTTTCTTTTTGCGGATACAGACTAACACGGCTGCTCCTCTGAAACCTAACTTTATTTGAAATATATTTCACAGTGTATTAATGGCAAGAAAAGTTTCTGGCACTTTGGACTTGAAGAATGCATGACACTAAGTAAAAATAACCCTGTTAGGGTGCCCTTAATAGAACTTAAACATTAAATGAATGTGCTTAATATTGGATGTTTGTTTCTACCATCTGCACTATTGAGGGCACTTGGGATAAGGAATATGAAGCGGTATTGTCTAAATTAGTAATGTCCACTCCCTATGGCATTACATGACAGACACAGCAAGAGATTCTTTGGACGCACTGACTGTGAATGATTCAGTTAAACCACTACTCAACCCAAAAATAAATAGCAAACCCATTACTAGCTAGCACACCACAATCCCAGCACTTACATAACTGAAACCAAAGGGAATTCAGTGCAATGCTTTTTTAGTGAATGGACATTAAGTCATGATAGACTCCAGCCTTCAGACAGGCAATGAGACAAATGTGGCCATCTGATTTCTAATGCACCCTACATAGATACTGTAGAAGACACAGGGCTAAATAGTCTGTGTAACGTTCCCCAGAACGGGAACACTAGTCATAAAATTACACAGGACGGGCCAACATATGGAAACTAAATCATGTTCTACCCAGGGGAAAGTGATGCAGCACCATGGAAAGAGGAGGGAGATTGGAGACTATGTAGGTACTAACAAATTATGGAAAATATCCTTAAGACTTTGGGACAATTTCATGGAGTTCTTGGCTCTCCATGTACGGTCTATCCCCTCCTCAAGCAGTGCAGCTACTTTAGTGGTCATGTTGTCACATAGCCACTGTTCTGCATGCATCTCACATGAAGGAGGCAGAAGCCAGGGAGTTAGGACTTCATGCTACAAGCAAAGCTTCAATATGTATGGCACCTTTCCTCTCAGTGCACCCCTCCAGTACACGTACAGCACATTTACATATCTAGTCACCTGTGCGTGGAATAGCTTTCAGCCCAGCGCAGGCTTGCCTAAGGTCTTATATGCCAGGGAAGTCTTTACTATGGGGCACAGAGCCTCTGCACCACAGGGTGAATTTCTCACAAAGAGTTAATAAAGGGGCTGACACACTCATGCCATGCAGATGCTATTCCATGCTGCTTGAATTCTTTGCTAGTCCTTGGGTGCCTTTGCTCCTCCCCCGGCCTCTGAACAGAAGTGAATTGCTGTCCATTGTATCCACGTTTATACCTCACTCTTATTTAAGATTCTACAGTAACCCCACCACAGTGAGTAAAGCAGATAGAAAGCCTAAAAATGTGTATGTTTTCCCCCACCTTCCCATCTTACTATTTGAACACAGGTTGCTGTTCTCCCTCCTCCCCTCAATATCCTTTATTGTTTGCCA
The DNA here is from genome assembly GCF_965152235.1 of Eretmochelys imbricata. Classification (NCBI taxonomy): domain Eukaryota; kingdom Metazoa; phylum Chordata; order Testudines; family Cheloniidae; genus Eretmochelys; species Eretmochelys imbricata. The sequence continues at coordinate 94,888,377 of NC_135580.1, forward strand.
CAAACATTTGGAAAATGTCCAACTGCTTCCTTCTCATATGGTCTGTTGAGCCTTCAAGCACCTGTTGATCTGGGTGTTGCCATATTGAGGATATTATATATGATTCAATCCATGCTAATGAGCTCTCTATCTTTAACGTATGACAACATGGACCTTTGAAATCCCATATGTTGTCACTGCTAAATAAATATTATGCCAGATCCTTGATTGGTGTAAATGTGCATAGCTCCAGTTAAGTCAATGGGACTATGCCGACTTACGAGCTCAGGAGCTGGCCCATGGCTAGTAATCGACAGCTCTTGGATATTCTATAACATATTAATGAAAATTAAAGAACTATTTACAAGTGGCTCTTCCACAAGACATGCCATATGTTATTTATTGACTGAGATTTGTTTGAATTACATAAAGAGAGCTTGTCCTAGGCTATGGGTACCCTAGTCAAAGCCTTACAAATACATTGTGTTCAATTCAGAGGCTAGCAATTGATGCACCATGGAAGCACCTCTCAGAAGTAACTTTGCTGCATTATATGCATACAACTAGTAAGCCTCTTCCCTTTCTGAGTGAACCATGAACTCCCAGCCTTCATAATTATATCATACACAATCCCATAGAAGTGTATGAGTTTAAGAGTTTCCAAAATTGCCTGATAGTGATTGGCCTTTGCAGGTGATCACAGGAGGGTAGGGGATGGACAAGGTGGGTGGGAGAAGGTATAAGGATCCTTCCTGTTGCACATTCCATGTGCTGTATAACAATATAAAAGAGAACTCCATGTTTATAAAGCTAAACTGGCTCTGTATTAAGAATGGTTTACAGTGGTGCTACAACTGCAGCTAGCATTCTAGTCATGTGCACACAGACTGACTTTCTGATGTTTCCTCCAACCTCTGCCCTCCTGCAACCTGTACTCCTCCTCCTCAGTTCCATGCAGGTTGCTTCACTCTCCTCAACCCCTTTTACTGCCTGTTTGGCCTGAAAGATTCTACTGAATTCTGAGAATTGTCTTGGCACGGTGGTGTTGGGCTGGCTAGTAGAAATTTAATGGATTTCACTATTGTACACATTTTGATCACTTCCTCGAATCCCAAAATTCTCAAAACATGTCAAATCCCAAACTCAAACCAGCTTTGTATGGAATCAAAGTTCAGTATCAAGAGTTAGCCCCTACAGTTCTAGTTACTAGCAAGTGGATTTAGTTCTCTATAACGCAAATATGATTTACCAAAGAACAGAAAACCACTACCCCTCTGTTGCAATTTAAGAAAGTTTAGCTTTCTTCCATTCTAAAGCGCAACATCTTACCATAAGAGAACAGTTTTATTGGATTTGTGTTGGAAGTTGTGACAGGAACTTTTGAGCTATATTTCATGATGCATAGCATAGTATGGGTTGTAGTTCCCAGCACACCAAGTCTGGCATTATTGATTGAATTTCCGGTACTGGCTGGAAGAGTGGTTGGAAGGTAAGATTAGAGGACACCAGTTGTACCTAGAGTTAGTGGTGAGTGGTGCTACCTAGCAGCCACTGCGGCTAGCTGTACCAGCTTTTTGGCGTATGCTTTGTGGGGTAAGGGCATGCTTGACCCCCAGAGTTTGGAAGCTGGAAGATATTCTCCCTCCTACAAAAAAAAGGCATTAACTCAGACATTGCCTAGGATTTGGAGTAAGATAAGATGATGTCACTGCCCTTGGCAGCAGAGTCAGAACTGGAACCTTGGATTTAGGCACTGATGTGTCTACAGCCCTTGAACTGCAAGATGGCTGGGAAGAGCATACCAACAGAGGTATCCCTGTAGGAAATGGGGAGTAGACAGTGGGGTCAAACCAATCATTTCCTTCCAGCTGTCAGGGCTTCCCATGTTAGAGTTCTTGATACCCAATCAAGAGTCTGTGTGGGCAGACTGCTTCCTTTCAACAATGCTGTACTATTATTCCTAAGCTAGCATCCTTAGGGCCAGATGCTTGACACAACTGCAGAGAGCCGGGGAGAAAGGTAGCTCTAAGCAGTCTTTCCACTCTCCTGGTTTGGTGCTGGCTCTGCAGCTGAAATGCTTCCCTCCACTTCACCCCACCGCAACTATATGTTTGTCATCATTTGCTTCCAACTGAACACGCCCATGTCCGTGTAAAGATTTTACTTGGCTTCTCCCTGCTCTGACAACCTCGCCTGCTCCCTGCCCCTCGTGTGGGGGCTGGGATGGCTCTATGCCATCCAAGGATGTTCCTCTGTTCTAGAAATCCTCAGTTTCCCCTTTAAGGTCAGCTACCTGCTTTGCTGTGCTGTGCAGAGTCAGGGCTGAGAATCTGGCCCCAACAATCTATTAATTCAGTTAGAGAACAGCAACCTTAACGAAAAATTATTCCCAATTGTTAATGTTCGCTATAGTGAAGTTATATTAGCTCATTGAAATTTAATTGCTGAAGGGTTATAAGAGCTTAGATATAGGCCTAGCATCTGTCTCTTTTTAATGTCTCAATTATCACCACAATAATTTAATGGCACCATGTTAGAGACTCACCACTGACATGCTAATGAATGGCACCTTGTTCATTTACATTAACTCTATTTTCAGAAGGTTATAGGTTGAAGGCAGGCATCTTATGCTTCAGATATCACTGAGTCACATTTATCTCATTTTACTTTTATAACTGAAATTACGCATCTTAAAAATGTTCACTCAACACTGAACTGCAAATGGGTTAAACTGTGGTCAATTAAAATTATGTACTCATTTCCCAAGATCAAGCTAAGTAACATGAATCCTTTCAACCCACTTATTACTTAATTTGTCTGTCAGCATTTACTATTGAAATTCAGTTAATCAGTTTGTTTTGTGAGTTGCCATTAAATAGACATGTCCGTCATCCTGTGCTTTTTAAATGAACATCTCTGTTTTCTTGTAAAAATATTTTACTGTATTCTTTTCTTTCCACTATACCAGATTTACTTATATAAATATTTTTCTTCTATTTATTCTGGATAAACTATCCTACTAACTTGAATAAACTGTCAGATCTATTGCATCTAAATTATGATAATGTTAATTTCAGCCATAGAGGATGCAATTATATATATAATTATAAACAGTGCTATTTATTTAAGCCTTTCAATAAATCACACATGGGATACGCTAGACAAAACATGATTTCCTTCATAGGCAGTGGAATAGTCTTCTGAGATCAGTCAAATGTTGGTGTAGTCATAAAATGAATTGTGCATGGAATTCTTCATTGTGACACTAATTCTAGGAGATTTCTCATTTTAGCAAAATTAGTAAAACAGTGGGGAATATAAACAAAAACAAATCACATCTAATATTAATGTACATTTAAAAATCTTTTACAAGTCATTTTATTCTAACATAATGCAACCATTCAATAATTCTCTGACACAGCCCTGTTGTGCTAAGCACAATTATAGGGTGCAACCTATGTCTGTTTTATGGACTAGAATGGATCAGGATATCTAAAATGTCCTCGCTTGTTGGTACCACTCATGCTACAAATATTGAAATTGAATATGTCAGATGATCCAATATAAAGTATTACGTCTTATTATTATTGTAGTGGGGACAAAACTCATTCACATACGATTTTGTGAGTTACATACATTTATCATGTAAGTTTTATAGTAAATGTATATATTCATCTCTCCTTTGTAGAGCACTGAATTAAGGTATAATGCATTTGGGGCCATACTTCCTCTGTTGCATGCTGAGGAATCTCTCAGTTTACTGCAAAATCTTCATTCTCCACCCGGCTTATACCCTTTCCTGGGTTATGTAGCATGGATGGCATTAAAGGAGTAAGGAATAGAACTCTCTCATGGTGGGCATCATGTGGCTCCTGCAGATCACTGGGGATCCAAGAGGATCCCTGGAGAGCTGCCAAATTTGTGGAAAGTCCCATTTCCTATTTGATATGATGGAATCAGGGAAGAATTCCATGAGGAAATCCTCAGGGATATTTCCTACCTCAGAAGCCTCTCCTACAAGTTCTTGCATAGGCTGTCCTGAGGAAAAACCTTTTATGTGGGCTACACTCTTATTCAGTCCTTTGCAATCAACTGCCCTGCTCACACATTTCGAATATAAAGGGAAGCATGTGGCCCTTTAAACGTAAATGATGGAGTTACAGCACATGAGGAATCTAGTCCACCTGGGAACATCTATAACTGGGAACTTTCAGAACTATGAAGAGCTGAAATACCAAAGGAAACCCACTGCTTCACTACCAGGCACAAAATATGGCTCATGATACGGTTATAAAATTGAATGGTTATCAATATAATTTAATTTAATCACTTAGTGGTCATCTCTAGTGAAATTAATATTCTTAAATATTCATGACACGACATAGCTCTTCTTAACCTGCAGAAGGACCTCGTTAAAAGTGTTAGCCCAGGAAAATAGACAGTTATGGGGCAGCTGTAATTGGATCTGGAACCTTTCACCTCAGGGTTACCGGTTTGAATCTAATCCTGCTCGATAGTGATAGAAAACTATACTAGCACTTCTAATTTGAATCAAAAATCTTTTGAACCAGAAGAATGAATTCGTTACCGTCGGATGATTGAACTCCATCTTATTAAACTGAACAGAGAGAAATAGTTAGTTAAATATTATTTACAAAACATAATGATTAATACTGTAACTCTGTATGTATGTAAAATCCCAGGTGTTTAACATTAAGAATGCCAGATGAGAAGATCAAGAAAATGTTATGGAAAATGTCAAAGCACTATCAGACATTTTAAAGGTCATTCCTAACACAAAGGTGACTTCACATGGAAGGGTAAAGGGGGAGATCCAGGATTGTATCACCTTTCCAAAGGGATGGGAAAATGGTGAAAGTCATGTCAGGAATAAAGAATATGAAATTTCCAAGTAGATAATATCAACCTTTGTGTGATAATAGAAAGTAACATTACCGGAAGAAAACCATGCTGGAACTATAAAATGGATTAATGTAATAACGTTTATAAAATCATGAGATTTCTGAACATTTAGCCATGAATTACAAAGGCATCCATTCTATAGTGAAGATCTAAATTTCAGCTTCAATTCAACAACAAAGACTGATATGTACATACAATTCTATCAGTTGAGCAGTCTGTAGCATAGGGTAAGATTTCTAGGGAGCTCTGGGATCTGATTTTCAGAGGTGCTGAGCACCCAGAGTTCCTATTCACTTAGCTGGAGGTGATGGAGCTCAGCTATCCTGAAAATTGGGCCCATGCAGGATAAACTAGAGCACTCTCAGTAGTCTTATGCCTCCATATGCAATGTTACACACATACAAGTTACTTCCCTCTGACACTTGATATTAGCAAAGTCTGTCATAAATTACTTCTTTCTTACATAGAGCACACTACATCACACATAATCAACTACTCTAAAGAACAGTAGTAGGTGTGACATGGGTAGGCCAGATGCTAGCTCTTGCCTATGCTGTAGGCCTTAGCTAAGAACTGACAAACTCATAGCTGGAGACCAGACCAGATCACATGTATGTTAGTTTTGCTCAAAATAGGTATTCGTCTTATAAGAATGTATTTCATGTTTAGATGCTATGAAATGCTTGTAAATTGTTGCCTGCATTGATCTCACTTGTAATGTCGGTAGTCTATGCTATAAGAAAAGATGTAAGGTTTTCTTTATAACTTTGAAAATGTTTGCTGTGAACACAGGCACAGGAATTGTCGCCCCCTCCCCAGCAAGAAGGACTATCAAAATCAGATGGACCATCAAGGAACATTGCAATAGAAAGGATTGGTGAACAGCCTTATCGCATCTTGGAAATCTTTTGTGCAAGGCAGCTCATCCTGTAGACTTGGAAGCTGAATGAAGGAAACAATACAAGGCCACAGGGAAATTGTCCATCTCTTTGCCACTCGAACTCTGATGGAGCTAGAGGTACCAAACTGCCTCCTTAGCCCATCCTGAAAGACACTTGAACTGACAGATCACTACAACTCTGTCACTCTTAGGATCTAGACGGTGACTCATGTGTGTGTATATGTTTGCTTGCTTTAACCTGTAAATAACTCATTTTTTTCCTAGTTAATAAACCTTTAGAGAGTTTATTACAGGATTGGCTATAGGCATTGTCTTTGGTGTAAGATCTAGAGTACTAATTAATCTGGTCTCTTGGGACTAGAAACAACCTGAACATTGTGTGACCATTTCTCACCAAGTCCAGTTTGCCCGAGGGGTAAGATGGACTGGAGAGACAAAAGGGATGGTCTGTGACTCCATGGTAAGACTGTTTAGAGTGACCTAGGAGTTCACATTTGTTATTGGCTCAGTAAAATATAATTAATTAGAGAACATACCACCAGTTTGAGATATCTGCCTTGTTTCTGATAGTCTGACCTGAAGTAGGCACTCTCAGTCATGAGCCTCTCCCGACAGTGTCTCATCCTTTGAGTTCTATTCTATACAAGTTCTTATACCACACATCACCTTAGTATCTAAGCACTTTCTGCCAGTACATTAAGCAATGCTACTCCTCATCTGTCATGTATTGCTCGTGCAGCGGATTATCTTGTTTTTGTCGGAGTTTAGGGTTCTTTATTAGTTTTGTTGTTTTATATAGCTATATAGATAGAGATCTCTCTCTTTTTCTCCCTCTCGCTATATATCTATGCAAAGACTGATGAACATGGACTCTGAACTCTAATTGGCTTGAGCAGGAATTCAGGGTACTCAGCACCCATGCAGGAGACCCTGAGCATCTCACCAGAGCAGGCCCCCAGAGTCCAGAATATTGCATCAGTGAAATGTGTGAAGGGAATGAATAACACAATTATCCTTCTCATGTTGTTTCCTATCTCCCTTTGGAGGGAGCATCTAGTAATTTTTATGATTACACACATTAGGTGTACCTATTCTGCAACTTTAATTATTAAGGATTCAGTATAAAAATATATTATATATCTGCCACACTTCAGCAATCTTTAAATTCCTAATCTATTGTCCTTTGGGCCTCAATAATGCAGAAGGCTGATGTACGTGTTACTGAGCTAAGCCCCAGAATTATTGCCTTTGAAGAAAATCCTCCTACAAACTGGTTGCACACATTCAGCAGCATTTCCAGCTGTCTTGTCCGAACTGAAGCCACCACCAACCGTCTCCACCTCCCACCCCTCCCCACTGACCTCTTAGCTATGATGCTGGCTCTTGGGACGCTCCCAGTATTGTCTTCCTTTTGTCAGAAGTGGAAGGTTAGAGCAGCTTTACTTTTACAGTATCTTTGATGGCAGTCTAGTCCCGATGGCGGACTCTACCCAAACTGACGTCCTTTTGACTTTCCTGCCAACATAATCAAACCATGTGCCACATGGTGTTTTAAAGCATTAAAAACTATTAAAACCTGTGTCCCTCTCCGCCCCATAAACACTGCAAGCAGGGCTAGTTGGCATGGGTGGTGGGTGAACCGGCCCTTGGGGCAGGCTAGCCCCTGGCCCCTCCCCATTTGCCTGAGGCCCTCCCCCTCCCTTCAACCCTTCTCTTTCCTGGAGCCCAGACCACCCCCACCATGGCCACCAGCCCCCTGGCCTGAGCGCCCCCAACCCTGGAGCACCAGGCAGGGGACACAGCCCCAGTGTCCCCAACCCCGGAGCACCTGGCGGGAAATGTGGCCCCGGCCCCAGTGCTCCCAGCCCCATGCCTTGTGAGCACCGGCCCTAGCTGCCCCCAATCCCGGCGGCAGGCCGGCCTGCACCAGCCCCAGCCTGGACCATGGAAGGGTGGGAACTGGAAGCAGGCAGGAGGGGACCTGGGGGCAGAGCGTGGGCAGGGCCACCCATGCTAGTAGGTACACAGGGGGTTGAAGTCCAATGTGCTCTTTGAAATTCTGCACTAGCCAGCACCTGGTTATACTCAGGAAGTACAAGCACTAGTATTCTGAATGCTTCAGGTGAAGTACTGTAGGGGTGCTGACGTTAATGGGGAGCTCTCCATTGAATTACTCTTGGACCAGATGTTGAGAGGACCTCTTGATCCTCTTGTGCCATCCAAGCAGTGACAACCAGATTCTAGCCCTGCACACACTGAAAAACATTAAGGCCCTGATCCTGCATTCTTTCTGAACCCCAAACTTTCACTGACTTTGCTGGCAGGAATATGGAATTAGGTCCAGATGTTGCAGAACTAGCCAAATTATTTCCTATTGTTATTTTCTTGCCTTGCTGAAGTATTTTATTGAAGATGACTGGGTGAAGCAGAATACAACAAACAGAGTCAATGGCCAGCCTCACAAAAGAGAAACAGTTACGCATGATAAACACACTCATGTTTTGAGGCGTTGCTATGAAAGTTGCTAAACCAGATTAAATCCAACTCTTTTAATCCAGGAGTATTAGAGACTAACAAATTTATTTAAGCATAAGCTTTCGTGGGCTAAAACCCACTTCATCGGATGCAAGTACCGCAAGTACTCCTGTTCTTTTTGTGGATACAGACTAACACGGCTGCTACTCTGAAATCTTTTAATCTGGTAACACTTATGCAAAGTCAATTTTTAATTATAAGAAAGACAGTCTCTGCACAGAACAATTGTAGCTTTTAGAGATTAGTGGGTTGCAGATCTAAACACTTCAATTAAAACTTTTTTGTATAGTGCCATCTAAAATAAGGCATAGCACCAGGGATTATGGGTGATCTATGCTCTGGGCTATTGGCCAGAGATTTGAACTCTCACAAAGAAAGCTCTCCAGGTTACCTTGAAAAAGGCTACAATCAATCTCCCCTGTTTGTCCATTGGGCTTTGGATGAGAGAGAAGCCTGAAGGCTGCCAATATTTATGTATTTATGTTTGGGAAATTCAATTTTTTCTGACAGTGACATTCATCAAAAAAACAAAACACAAAATAAAGCAACATATTACAGTGGTTAATTTTTCTTTTCTCTTCCATTGCAACTGCACTATTACATTTCATGAAGTTCTCTCCAAGCTCTTTAAAGCAGTCAGTTTAAAATATCAAGAAGGGTAGTGGGGGAAAAGTTTTCCTAACTATACCAATGGATTTTTTTTTTTTAAAACCCAGTATAGACAATGTTATATTCATACATAAATGCCTCTGTTGAGTTTCTCCTTCAGCTCATCTGGTAGAGCATTAAAGTTTGGCTACTTGGGTATCCCAACACATGGACTTTGATTCATATATTATTGATTTGTTATTAGTTTATAAATTAGTATAGAAGGTATTTATTATCCTTGAGGGATGCAGTGTCCTCAGTGGTGGACTTCTGAATGTCACAGTTCTATTGGTTGAGTGAATATTTTCATACAAGATAAGACAATATGTTAACAGGAAAAAAAGACAGGAAAGTTCAAGATACACGTGACATGTATGTATGTATGTATGTATGGAACAAACATGAGATGATTCCCCCCTCCCTGAACATATCAGGATGAGAGACTCTTCCGTCTCCTTTGGCTTTCAGTTAAATGAGAACATCTGAAAAACAAGTTACTTCTTTTTACTCATCTAATTTTGCATTAGAGATATGTCTCTCTCACTTAGCAAGTCTGATCTACCCCCTGTCCACAAGTGCATTCATTTCAGAATGGAGTATGAACACCAAGAGAAACAAAAACAACAACATTTAAGCTCTTGCATGATTAGATATTTCAAGATTGTCTAGAAACCTAAAAGAAAAGGAATACTTGTGGCACCTTAGAGACTAACCAATTTATTTGAGCATAAGCTTTTGTGAGCTAGAAATCACTTCATCGGATGCATACTGTGAAAAGTGTAGAAGATATTATATACACACAAAGCATGAAAAAATACCTCCTCCCACCCCACTCTCCTGCTGGTAATAGCTTATCTAAAGTGACCACTCTCCTTACAATGTGTATGATAATCAAGGTGGGCCATTTCCAGCACAAATCTAGGGTTTAACAAGAACATCTGGCAGGGGGGATAGGAAAAAACAAGGGGAAATAGGCTTGAATAGAGACTGGGAGTGGCTTAGTCATTATGCAAGGTAGCCTAAGTTAATTGTACCCAATTTGCAAATGAATTCCAATTCAGCAGTTTCTTGCTGGCGTCTGGATTTGAAGTTTTTTTGTTGTAAAATAGCGACTTTCATGTCTGTAATCGCGTGACCAGAGAGACTGAAGTGTTCTCCGACTGGTTTATGAATGTTATAATTCTTGACATCTGATTTGTGTCCATTTACTCTTTTACGTTGAGACTGTCCAGTTTGACCAATGTACACGGCAGAGGGGCATTGCTGGCACATGATGGCATAAATCACATTGGTGGATGTGCAGGTGAACGAGCCTCTGATAGTGTGGCTGATGTTATTAGGCCCTGTGATGGTGTCCCCTGAATAGATATGTGGGCACAGTTGGCAACGGGCTTTGTTGCAAGGATAGGTTCCTGGGTTAGTGGTTCTATTGTGTTGTGTGTGGTTGCTGGTGAGTATTTGCTTCAGGTTGGGGGGCTGTCTGTAGGCAAGGACTGGCCTGTCTCCCAAGATTTGTGAGAGTGTTGGGTCATCCTTCAGGATAGGTCGTAGATCCTTAATAACGCTTTGGAGGGGTTTTAGTTGGGGGCTGAAGGTGACGGCTGGTGGCGTTGTTATTTTCTTTGTTAGGCCTGTCCTGTAGTAGGTGACTTCTGGGAACTCTTCTGGCTCTATCAATCTGTTTCTTCACTTCCGCAGGTGGGTATTGTAGTTGTAAGAATGCTTGATAGAGATCTTGTAGGTGTCTGTCTCTGTCTGAGGGGTTGGAGCAAATGCGGTTGTATCGCAGAGCTTGGCTGTAGATGATGGATCGTGTGGTGTGGTCAGGGTGAAAGCTGGAGGCATGCAGGTAGGAATAGGGGTCAGTAGGTTTCCGGTATAGGGTGGTGTTTATGTGATCATCGTTTATTAGCACTGTAGTGTCCAGGAAGTAGATCTCTTGTGTGGACTGGACCAGGCTGAGGTTGATGGTGGGATGGAAATTGTTGAAATCATGGTGGAATTCCTCAAGGGCTTCTTTTCCATGGGTCCAGATGATGAAGATGTCATTAATATAGCACAAGTAGAGTAGGGGCATTACGGGACGAGAGCTGAGGAAGCGTTGTTCTAAAATCAGCCATAAAAATGTTGGCATACTGTGGGGCCATGCGGGTACCCATAGCAGTGCCGCTGATCTGAAAGTATACATTGTCCCCAAATGTAAAAGTTATGGGTAAGGACAAAGTCACAAAGTTCAGCCACCAAGTTAGCCGTGACATTATCGGGGATAGTGTTCTTGATGGCTTGTAGTCCATCTTTGTGTGGAATGTTGGTGTAGAGGGCATCTACATCCATAGTGGCCAGGATGGTGTTATCAGGAAGATCACCGATGGATTGTAGTTTCCTCAGGAAGTCAGTGGTGTCTCGAAGGTAGCTGGGAGTGCTGGTAGCGTAGGGCCTGAGGAGGGAGTCCACATAGCCAGACAATCCTGCTGTCAGGGTGCCAATGCCTGAGATGATGGGGCACCCAGAATTTCCAGGTTTATGGATCTTGGGTAGTAGATAGAATATCCCAGGTCGGGGTTCCAGGGGTGTGTCTGTGCGGATTTGATCTTGTGCTTTTTCAGGGAGTTTCTTGAGCAAATGCTGTAGTTTCTTTTGGTAACTCTCAGTGGGATCAGAGGGTAATGGCTTGTAGAAAGTGGTGCTGGAGAGCTGCCGAGCAGCCTCTTGTTCATATTCCAACCTATTCATGATGACAACAGCACCTCCTTTGTCAGCCTTTTTGATTATGATGTCAGAGTTGTTTCTGAGATGGCATTGTGTTCCACACGGCTGAGGTTATGGGGCAAGTGATGCTGCTTTTCCACAATTTCAGCCCTAGTGTCACTATAGTTCCAATTTATATAGGACATATTGTACTGCATCAATTCTGTTTTACTATAAGCATTTCAGCCTTTTAAATATGACTTAGATAACTCCCCTCTCTTGTAAGAAAAAAGATAACTAAATGACATTCAGTTCAATGATTCATGCTTATAACTGGAATTGGTGAGCATTCTAAATAGGTCATTCATTTATTTTTAAATTATTTTCTTTTAATTGTCTATGTAGTTTTTGCTGCCAGTGTGGCTATCAGATATAATGCTTTTTTTCATCCTTACCCTCAGTCTTATAGATCACAATGAGATCAAGCCAAAGAGGATAGGTTAACATCATGATATTTTTCCTTCAAATATTCTACTTACAGAGAATAAGTGAAAGCAGGAGAGATTATTGAAAAGAGGTCAGCTCCTTATTTAAGTGGACAGCTACAGCATCTCTGTCTGATGAGTGGTCTGATTTTAGATATTGGAAAAAAGCATCCTTGTTGTAATTCCAAAGTCTGTGGTATTATAGGGTATTTAGTAGGGATGCATTTCAGCCAAAAGAGCTTGACATTGAGCATCTGATTCAGTGTGCATCTATAATTCAGCATTATGTACATTTCATAGAGTCTGACCACCTCCTGCCAATCATTCACTTATTTATTTAATAAGGAGGGCATGGGACTGGAACATCTTTCCACACAAGGAACACCATGAATAAGACAGAAAATAGATCATATTGCCTCTATATAAATCAATGTTACACCCACATCTTGAATACTGTGTTCAGATGTGGTTCCCCCATCTTACAAAAGTTACATTGGAATTGAAAAAGGTACAGGAAAGGGTAACAAAAATTATTAGGGGTATGGAACGGCTTCCGTATGAGAAGAGATTAATAAGACTGGGACTTTTCATCTTGGAAAAGAGGCAACTAAGGGGGGCGGGGATGTGGTCTATAAAATCATGACTGTGTGGAGAAAGAAAACAAGGAAGTGTTATTTACTCCTTCTCATAACACCAAATGAAATTTAATAGGCAGCAGATTTAAAAACAAACCAAAGGAAGTATTTCTTCACATAACGCACTGTCAACCTGTGGAACTCTTTGCCAGAGGAAGTTGTGAAGGTGAAGATCATCACATGGTTCAAAAAAGAACTAGATAAGTTAATGGAGGATAGGTCCATCAATGGCTATTAGCCAGGATGGGCAGGGATGCAAAACCATTCTCTGAAGTGTCCCTACCCTTTGTTTGCCAGAAGCTGGAAATAGGCAACACGGAATGGATCACTTGATAATTGCCTGTTCTGTTCATTCCCTCTGAAGCTCCTGGCATTGGCCATTGTCAGAAGACAGGATACTGGGCTGGATGGACCTTTGATCTGATCCCATATAGCCATTCTTATGAATAGATCATTCACAAACCTAAAAACACAGTCCATTCAAAGGCTATCAGTTCTGTCTCAAAAGTAAATGCATTCATGGCAAAGGCAAACCTTGAAAGGTATAGACACAATGAGCCAAACTGAGCCCTGTTGAAAATGTCATGGAAATCAATGAAGTTACAAAAGGGATGAATTTATCCCAATGAGACATACTAGATTGGTGACACTGATAAGGAGGTGCCTCATTGGGCTTGTCTACACTGGACAATTATAGCAGCTAAACACATTAGTGCCGGCCTATATGCAGCTAGCACATTGCACAGCCATTTGCATTATGACTTTCATTTCATTTGCATTTATCCTTCCATCCAGATACAGCAATATGCTTGCCTACATTAGCCCGTCAATGTTACACATTGACACAGGCGAACAACACAGGGCTAACATAAAAAGGTACAATGCACACCCACCGGAGCTCCTTATGAATACACGGACTTACAAATTCTTAATTTGTTTCCCGGGACTATTCACAAAATGTTTGCTATGTCTGGGAACTGACACAGCCCCAACGCCATATCTGCTATTTCCACAGACATTCCTGCCAGCAAACTCAGTGACTAGAATCCTGGGCTTGGAAAGTGACTGTAAAAAGAAGACTGAGTAGAGTCCAAAGCAAAATGAGTTTTTATTTGAGTAAATATCAGCTGGGATTTTTTGAACTACTCTGCCAACTCCATAATTGCCTCTTACCTATAGATCAGAATAGGGAATATTTTAGCATTGGCAGGGCCATATTGGGAGACTTCTACTACTTGTGCCAAGCTTATTTTAAATTATACACATATTCAGCTCCCAGGATTCTCAACCTTGCATTTTTTTCTCGAGAAGTAAAATTCATTATAAAATAAAATATGTATGACATCTGAAAATTATCATGAAAGACCAATACTCATTACGACTGTATTTTATATGAGTAAGTCAGACATTTCTTCAGTTGTCAATCAGCCTTATTCACTTCAAAGGATTTTGGATGTTATTTTCAGCGCAAACTTTGTTTTCTCCCCAGAAATAAATATAATTACTTCATGGAGATTTCAACAGTTGTTCTTATTCATCATTTATTCTGGCTTTGTTTGTAAAACATAGGGACCCGATCCTGAAGTCTATATTCACTAGCTTTTAGTTCTTACTCAAGAAGAATTCCCATTGCCTTTACTATTACCTATGGGTAGTTCAGTAGAGCTTTGGGCAATGGGAAAAGAAGATTATTGAAGCATGCTGAATATATGATATTGGGGAGAGAAGTGAGACAATGCATATAGTTAACTATATAGCTAGCATGAGCATTACAGGCCCTAGATGGGTTCACTTTGAAAAGAAATAGGAGATCACTGTATAGGGTTTCAAACACTTGATGGGCTGAACCCAGATTGCTTGATGCATGTACACAGCTTGCATCCAGATTGTGCAGAATCTAAGACTTCATTAAAAAGAAAAATAATGTTGCTGTCCTTCCTGTTTTGGGGAAAAAAAAGCAACAACACCACACCTTCCAAATGTGAACCAAAAACAGAACTGGTTCTGTCTTTCTGAATCTGCTGGTTGCCAGAAACAATGATTCAGAAACAATGATTCCGAGGTGTGAACTTAAAACAGCGGTGAACCCCACCAGCACTCTCACGCTCACTTTTGCCCTGTGCTGAATTAATCCTCCCCAAACCCATCACCATTTAGAAGAGTTTCTTAGGCAACTGCTAGTTGGAAGTGCAGCTCCTGCAGGAGCAGTGACCCTATGGAGGGTGGGAAACCGAGATATGGCACCAGATCTTGAAGAATCAGTAGGTTCTGGGGTTGAAACTCTGCCAGCTCAATGAGCAGGAACTCACAGATTTCTCAGGCTTTCCACCATCTGTTGTGGACTTGCACTGATGTAGCTTCTTGCATGTATTTCAAAATGTTTCATAATCCATTCGAACCTGCACCTAGCATTTTAAACAGCTACCTTTAAAGATGTGATCTTTACTGTTGTCATGTTAAATGATCATTAATTTTTTTATCATAACCCCTTCAGTTTACTTATGAAAACTGTACTTTTACTTCTTTTGGAATAAACATGGTTTGTATACAATCACACTCATAAAATGGAGAGCTCAAATTGTGTATGAGCTGTTTGCCAGTTCATATAGGTATCTGTAAATGTAACACATTTCTCCTCAACTTGGCAGGCAACTGAAAAAATTACATCCAAATCTAAGGTGCTTTATTAAAATATGTAGCTAACCCAGTATCTAAAAGAAAGAGAACAATATGGCTTGGTAGCCTTTGAATTTAATGATTCCATGTTGGCAGTGGGATAGCCTGAGAACGGCACATGGGACTATTTCATCCATTGATTTGCCTAAACCAGTTTGGGCTAAATTCACAAAGAATCGCCGGCACGGTGACACTGAGTATTACGATACCTTACTTTTAGGCACCTAGAAAAATCACTGGGATTCATGAAGCAAAGTAGGTACCTAGGTTCCCTATATAACCAATAGGGAGAGAGGCACCCCAGAATGAGATTCACAAAAGCCAGCACAGTAGGGGGCTCCTCACCTAAGCTGGCATCTCCCACTGGTTAAGCCAAGGGATGTGTGATAAGCCCGGCCACTCTCTCAGATGGGCACCTAAGTTCAGGCTGGAGGGGCGTGCTTTCCTTTGCTTGTGATTCTCTGTTTAAACCTCTTGGGTTAGGCACCTATGGTGTTTTACTTGGAGGGTGGATGCAAGTCTCTCTCCACCTTAGGAGTAGAAGGGATCTGCCACCTCTCAGGTGCATGCCTTAACCTGTGCACTAAGGGATAGTCTGATGTGGGCCTCTCCCCCCTGTGGAAGCTGTTCCACTGCATATAAACAATGCAAGACTCACTGGGCCAGAGAGGGAGAGTAGAAGCATGAGAATGATTCTGTAGCCGGGTGGTAAGAGCATTCATGTGGGAGAGCCAGGATCCAGTCTCTCAGCTCCTATGCCTTTTTAAAAAAATTATTTATCCACAATGGAACAGCTTCAATAGAAGAGACAGAGTCGAGTCACAAATCGGCACATCCCATAGACCGGTGGCTAGGGTGCTCTCCTAGGGTGACCAGACATCCCGATATTAGGGGCTTTGTCTTATATAGGCAACTATCCCCACCTAAGTTCCCTCTAAGCTGCATGGCCATGCAGCAGCCTATTAAGTGTCATGCAGGCGCTCAGGGCTGCATCGGGAGAGATGCCTCTCCCTCAGCCCTGGACCTGTCGCGGCCAGGGGGAGTGGTGCCCCTCCCCTGGCCCCAAACCAGTCTCGGCCCAGACCTGCCACGTCTGGGGGAGAAGCGCCTATCCCACGCCCCAGCAGGGAGAGGTGCCTCTCTCCTCCAGCCTAGGTGCTGGTGGAGGAACGTCTATCCTGCCCGATTCATGAAGCACCCTGGGACTCAAACATCCGGACACCTGGTGAGCTGCTGCAGTGCACATGCTCAGAGGAAGAAACATAGGCATTATGGAATGTTTACTTCCAAAAGTTAGGCCCTGAGCAATTGTAGGTGCCTACAGGGTTCAGGGCAGCTGAGCAGGGGGTGGGTCTGTGAATCCCAGTGGGGCCCGATTCGGGGATTTAGGCACCTAAAGTTGCAGTTAGGCACTTAAGTCCTTTGTGAATCTAGCCCTTTGTAAATGAAACATGGGTGGTTCTGCAAGTGGTTATGGGCTAGATTTTAATCATACAACAGCCCTTTCCCTGGCACAGCTCACTGCATCCTCCATGCCTGCTCAGCCAAGGTTCTGCTCCTACCTCCACCTTGCTCCCCTGGATGGATGCGCACCAGTAATTGCCATCTGGACTCATGAGCCCTAACAGATGTGCTTTCCCCCAAAAAACATCTGTTTATATGGTAGCATCTGTGGTGCTGTTATTTAATAATATTCCCACCAATGCTCATGCTGCACAAAGATTTTTTGCATTGATGGAAACTGACAGGACCATCCAACTCTGACTACATCAGCAAATCTTTTGCTGCTCCTGGGTTCAGCAGTGGACTAGCATAAATCTGGACTCTTTGGTACAGGTCTCTCAGAGCTATCTGTCTGGTCTGTACCTGTAATTTCAATTTATGGAGACAGTTGAGCACATGTTGTGAAGACAAGAGTATTAGCTTGGCCCCATCACCCAGTGCATGTTCACAAATTAATTCCACTTTTGAATCGTATGGTTCATAATTCTGAAGCTAGCACAAAAGAGCTGGTTATATGTCCGCTCTTCACTTGATGACTTTGTGAAGGCTTAGTCGTCTGTTTGGCATGAGTTTTATTACTTTATATGGCTGTACATCAAAATTGAAAGCAAACTGCTCTGGCTTGTGTGGCTGTCACTTAGAATTTGTAGAGGACAAAATGACTGCCTGGGAAAAAAGCCCACCACAGTTATTGACAGAGCTGTTAGATTAGGCTTAAAAACTTAACAGAAACATCTTCAAAACACCACAAGCAACCAGTGTTCACCGTAACTTTGGGTATCAATTTGCAACAAACAATTTATTCAGCTAATTTAGAGCTTTTCAGTTCACAAACTGTTTTAGAACAGATTAAGTTTGACTCGTATATTCACTATTGAAAATTGTTAAGTAGAGCCAAGCTCTGATCCCTTTATTCACTAGAGGTAGCAGCTTGTCCCACTAATGATTCCCCAAGTGATTTACATGGGACCACTTGTTGAATAGGGTATTATCATCCCCATGTGAAGAAGGGGTAGAGCTCTATGAATAATGGATTTTCCAGTTTGGTAGCAATTCTAAAAAATAAAAAAATCTCTATTTTGGGAAAAAGTCAGATGATATATTATTATGATGACACTCTTTCTATTCCAATAGTAACTCAAGAGGATATTACATAGCTGAAACTGAAGTTGAGCATTTTAAAATCAACAGGTCTGGATAACTTGCATCCAAGAGTTTTAAAAGAGCTAGCCGGGGAGCTTGCTGGACCATTAATGTTATTTTCAATAAACCTTGGAACACTGGGGATGTTCCAGGAGACCGGAAGACAGCTGATGTTGTGCCAATATTTAAAAGGGTAAATCAAATGACCTGGGAAATTATAGGCCTGTCAGTCTGACATTAATCCCTGGCAAGATAATGGAATGGCTGATATAACAGTTTAAGAAGGGTAATATAATTAATGCCAATCAACATAGGGTTATGGAAAATAGATCCTGTCGAATTAACTTGATATCTTTTTAAAAAAAAAGATTACAAGTTTGGTTGATAGAGGTAACATTGCTGATGCAACATATGCAGACTTCTGTAAGGCATTTGACTTGGTACCACACAACATTTTGATTAATCAACTAGAACAATACAAAATTAACATGGCACTTATTAAATGGATTAAAAACTGGCTAACTGATCAATCAAACTGATTGCTGCAGAGGAGCACGTGGATTGGACAGAGACTTCTCTTAGAGGAGAGTCGATTGATAGAGATTCTCTAGGTTTTAGTCAGGAGGAGAGGATGGAAGAGGATAAAGTATGGGCCAGAACAGATGAGAAACATTCACATAACAAATAATCTGACACATCAGAAAAGGGCAGACAAACAAACAGTGACAAGTTTTTAAAGTGCTTGTACACAAATGATAGAAGTCTAAATAAGATGGGTGAACTAGAGTGCCTTGTATTAAAGGAGGATATTGATATAATAGGCACCACAGAAACCTGGTGGAGTGAGGTCAATCAATGGGACACAATCATTTTGGGGTACTAAATATATTGGAAGGACAGAGCAGGTTGTGTGTGTGTGGGAGGGGAGTGGCATTATATGTGAAAGAAACTGTAGAATCAAATGAAGTAAAATCTTAAATGAATCCACATGTTCCATAGAATCTCTATGGATAGTAATTCCATGCTCTAATAAGACTATAACAGTAGGGATCTATTATCGACCACCTGACCAGGACAGTGATAGTGA
The DNA here is from genome assembly GCF_965152235.1 of Eretmochelys imbricata. NCBI lineage: Eukaryota > Metazoa > Chordata > Testudines > Cheloniidae > Eretmochelys > Eretmochelys imbricata. Next base: position 94,907,580 of record NC_135580.1, read on the forward strand.
CGATGAAATGCTAAAGGAGATTAGAGGGGCTATCAAAATAGAGAACTCAATAGTAGTGGGGGGTTTCAATTATCTCCATATTGACTGGGTACATGTCACCTCAGGATGAAATGCAGAGACAAAATTTCTCGATACTTTAAATGACTGCTTCTTGGAGTAGCTGGTACAGGAACCCACAAGGGGAGAGACAACTCTCGATTTAGTCCTGAGTGGAGCGCGGGATCTGGTCCAAGAGGTAACTATAACAGAATGGCTTGGAAATAGTGACCATAATATAACAACATTTAACATTCCTGTGGTGGGGAGAACACCTCAGCAGCCCAACACTGTGGCATTTAATTTCAGAAAGGGGAACTATGCAAAAATGAGGAGGTTAGTTAAACAGAAATTAAAAGGTACAGTGACTAGAGTGAAATCCCTGCAAGCTACATGAACACTTTTCAAAGACACCATAATAGAGGCCCAACTTAAATGTATACCCCAAATTACAAAACACAGTAAAAGATCTAAAAAAGAGCCATCATGGCTGAATCACCATATAAAAGAAGCAGTGAGAGAAAAAGGCATCTTTAAAAAAGTGGAAGTCAAATCCTAGTGAGGTAAATAGAAAGGAGCATAAACTTTGCCAAATTAAGTGTAAAAATGTAATATGAAAAGCCAAAAAGGAGTTTGAAGAACAGCTAGCCAAAAACTCAAAAAAGGTAAAACATTTTTTTAAGTACATCAGAAGCAGGAAGCCTGCTAAACAACCAGTGGGGCCCCTGGACGATCAAGATACAAAAGGAACACTTAACAATAATAAAGTCATTGCAGAGAAACTATATGAATTCTTACTTCAGTCTTCCAGGCTGAGGATGTTAGGGAGATTCCCAAACCTGAGACATCCTTTGTAGGTGACAAATCTGAGGAATTGTCACAGATTGAAGTAAAAAGAAAAGGAGTACTTGTGGCACCTTAGAGACGAACAAATTTGAGCATAAGCTTTCGTGAGCTACAGCTCGCTTCATCGGATGGCTCACGAAAGCTTATGCTCAAATAAATTTGTTTGTCTCTAAGGTGCCACAAGTACTCCTTTTCTTTTTGTGAATACAGACTAACACGGCTGCTACTCTGAAACAGATTGAAGTGTCATTAGAGGAGGTTTTGGAATTAATTGATAAACTGAACAGTAACAAGTCACCGGAACCAGCTGGCATTCGCCCAAGAGTTCTGAAAGAACTCAAATGTGAAATTGCGGAACTATTAACTATGGTTTGTAACCTTCTGTACCCAATGACTGGAAGATAGCTAATGTAACACCAATATTTAAAAAGGGCTCTAGAGGTGATCCTGGCAATTCAGACCGGTAAGTCTAACATCAGTATCAGACAAATTAGCTGAAACAATAGTAAAGAATAAAATTGTCAGACACATAGAAGAACATAAAGTGTTGGGAAAAAGTCAACATAGTTTCTGTAAAGGGAAATCATGTCTGACTAATCTATTAGAGTTCTCTGAAGGGGTCAACAAATGTGGACAAGGGGGATCCAGTGGACAAAGTGTACTTAGATTTACAGAAAGCCTTTGACAAGGTCCCTCACCAAAGGCTCTTACGTAAATTAAGTTGTCATGGGATAAGAGGGAAGATCCTTTCATGGATTGAGAACTGATTAAAAAAAAAAGACAGGGAACAAAGGGTAGGAATAAATGGTAAATTTTCAGAATGGAGAGGGGTAACTAGTGGTGTTCCCCAAGGTTCAGTCCTAGGACCAATCCTATTCAACTTATTCATAAATGATCTGGAGAAAGGGGTAAACAGTGAGGTGGCAAAGTTTGTAGAAGATACTAAATAGCTCAAGATAGTTAAGACCAAAGTAGGCTGTGAAGAACTTCAAAAAAACCTCACAAAACTAAGTGATTGGGCAACAAAATGGCAAATGAAATTTAATGTGGATAAATGTAAAGTAATGCACATTGGAAAAAATAACCCCAACTATACATATAATATGATGGGGGGTAATTTAGCTACAACTAATCAGGAAAGAGATCTTGGCGTCATCATGGATAGTTCTCTGAAGATGCCCACGCAGTGTGCAGTGGCAGTCAAAAAAGCAAACGGGATGTTAGGAATAATTTAAAAAAGGGATAGAGAATAAGAGGGAGAATATCTTATTGCCCTTATATCAATCCATGGTACACCCACATCTTGAATACTGTGTACAGATGTGGTCTCCTCATCTCAAAAAAGATATACTGGCATTAGAAAAGGTTCAGAGAAGGGCAACTAAAATGATTGGGGGTTGGAACAGGTTTGAGGATAGATTAAAGAGGCTTGGACTTTTCAGCTAGGAAAAGAGGAGACTAACGGGGGATATGATAGACGTCTATAAAATCATGAGTGGTGTGGAGAAAGTAAATAAGGAAAAGTTATTTACTTGTTCCCATAATATAAGAACTAGGGGCCACCAAATGAAATTAATGGGCAGCAGGTTTAAAACAAATAAAAGGAAGTTCTTCTTCACACAGCACACTGTCAACCTGTGGAACTCCTTTCCTGAGGAGGTTGTGAAGGCTAGGACTATAACAGGGTTTAAAAGAGAACTAGATAAATTCATGGAGGTTAAGTCCATTAATGGCTATTAGCCAGGATGGGTAAGGAATGGTGTCCCTAGCTTTTATTTATCAGAGGGTGGAGATGGATGGCAGGAGAGAGATCACTAGATCATTACCTGTTAGGTTTACTCCCTCTGGGGCACCTGGCATTGGCTACTGTCAGAAGACAGGATACTGGGCTGGATGGATCTTTGGTCTGACCCACTATGGCCATTCTTATGTTCTTAAAATGTAACTGTAAATGGGGAAATCATTATCAAGTGTGTGTGTTTACAGTGGGGTCCCTCAGGGATCAGTTTTTGCCCCTACACAATGTAATGTTTTTATCGGTGACCTGGAAGAGAACATAAAATCACATCTGATAAAGTTTGCTAAGATTGGGAGAATGGTCAATAAGGAAGAGGCCAGGTCACTGACACAGAGCTATCTGGATTGCTTGTTAAAATGGGTGCAAGCAAACAATATGTATTTTAATATGGCTAAAATGTAAATGTGCACATATAGGAACAAAGAATTTAGACCATACTTTCAGGATGGGGGACTCTTTCCTGGGAAGCAGTGACTCTCAAAAAGATTTGGGGGTCATGGTGGATAATCAGCTGTAAATAAGTTCCCAGTGCAACACAGAGACAAAAAGGGCTAATGCCATCTTTAAATGCATATATAGGGAAAGCTCAAGCAGGAGTAGAGAGGTTATATTACCTCTATTTGGCATTAATGGAGCCGCTGATGAAATATTGTGTCCAGTTCTGATGTCCACAATTCAAGAAGGCTGTCAATATATTTGAGAGGGTTCAGAGAAGAGCCATGAGAATGATTAGAATCAGAAAACATCCCTTACAGCAATAGAATGAAGAAATTCAATCTATTTGGCTTAACAAAGAGAAGATTAAGGGATGACTTGCTCACAGTGTCTAAGTACCTACAAGGGGAACAAATATTTAATAATGGGCTCTTCAATCTAGCAGAGAACAGTATAACAAAGTTGAAGCTAGACAACTTGAGCCTGGAAATAAGGTGTACATTTTTAATAGTGAGAGTAAATAACCAGTGGAACAATTTACCAAGGTTCATGTCAAATTCTCCATCACTGGCAATTTTTAAAATCAAGAGTTTTTTGTATATATAAAAAACCAATCACTCTATTTCAGAACAAATTATTTTGGGGGAGTTCTATGGCCTGTTATACAGGGGATCAAATTAGATTATCACAATAGTCATTTCAGGCCTTGTAAACTGTAAATCTATGAAAAAAGAATTAATTTCAGCTTGAACAGAAAACACATTTTTTGAAAATTTTGGGAAATGGAAAGGTTAAATAAAAGTTTTAGTCAATTCAAAATGGACCATTTTGTATTGATTTTGAGCATTTAATTTTTTTAAAAAGATTTTAAAATAAATTTAAAGGAAATTTGGAAACGTAAAGTTGTTAGATTTCTTTTGACTGAAGTAATTTGGTGAAATTATCAAAAATTCACAAAATGCTGCAGTGTTACTGAACCTGGATTATCCACCAAAAATAGTTTTGGTCAAAAAATTCACATGACTGCAGTCAGGAGATCAGAATTAAGCCTTAATGTGTTGTGTGAGCAAATTAACTGCCTACAATTTGTCGGCTAGAAACATTGCTTTGAATTATCCTTATTTGTGAGTCAGTACCTCAGATGAACCAAATGACCTAGCCCTCCTAAACTACTCCCATTCACAATTCATTTCATTTACTATTCAAAAATATTTTGTTTTGTAATTCCTAAACAAATCTTGACTAAAATTCAGCTCCTAAAATTCACTTGGTTTCTAATTAACTTTCAAGCACTTTTGGTCCCAAATGGAAATATAGGATGACCAGTCTGTCATGTGTTACGTTTTCATTTCCACTTTTTGTTGTTCATCCTTCAAATTTGAAAATGACCATGACATCACTGATTGGTTTGGTTTCTGTGAACACGTGAGTAGTTGATCAGGCCAATTTGAGCTTTGAACTGTCCGTGGCACACGGAACAAGAGATGCTGCTATGGGTTACTCGATTAACAGCGGACATGCTGCTGTTGTCGGATTTACACTGCTGGTGCTTCTGTTCTGCCTCAGTAGTTCTCCTCTGTTCATAGAGTGGAGCTCCAGTATGGATGAGACTTAGCCAGGTAGACCAATCATGAACGAGATCTTCCCAGAACTCGAGGTCAATGTTGAAACATCTCAAGGATAACTTGGGGGAGTCTTTGAAACATTTCTCTCTTCTGCTTTCTCTCTTTTAGTTCACCATAAAAGAACTTCTTTGGTAGTCGCTCATTTGACATTCTGGCAACATGGCCTGTCCTTTTTTGTGATTTCATCAACAGAGTATGGATGCTTGCAATATTGATATTCTTATACGGGCAGGTATCTGGAACCTTGTCTTGTCATTTTGTCCTTGTTTCGTGTTCTCTATGTGTATAAATCTCCCCACTGTATTTTCCCCTGAATGCTTCCAGTGAAGTGAGCTGTAGCTCACGAAAGCTTATGCTCAAATAAATTTGTTAGTCTCTAAGGTGCCACAAGTACTCCTTTTCTTTTTGCTTCATAACAACATGGTGTCTGTATAGCATCCAGGTTTCGCATGCATACATCAAAGTTGGCAACACGATGGCTTTGTAGGCCATCAGTTTTGTTTGTTGACTAATGCCTCTGCACTCCCACACATTTGCGCATAGTCTGCCAAAGGCCACCCTTGCTTTTGCAATTCTGGCATTGGTTTCATCATCATGAACTCAGTGTGACCGCATACTGCCAAGGTTGGTGAATTTGTCCACTGCCTGGAGAGTCTGGCCATTAACTGTGATAGACTGTATGTAAGGCTTTACTGGGGCAGGCTGGTACATCACTTCTGTCTTCTTGATGTTGATTGTAAGACCAAAATTGTCACAAGCTGAAGAGAACTAGTCCATGCTCCGCTGCATGTCAGACTCAGATCTGGCATTCAGGGAACAGTCATCAGCGAACAGAAGATCACAAACAGTCACTTCCAATACCTTCCTTTGCCTTTAGTCTCCTCAGATTGAAAAGCCTGCCATAAGTCCAGTATCTGATGCCAATCAGATGTTATGAATGGCATCTGTAAGCACAGCAGAAAACATCACACTGAAGAAGGTTGGGGCCAACATACAGCCCCGCTTGACTCCATTGGTGACTGGGAATGTTTCAGATGACTCACTGTTGTCCATAATGTGAGTGGGCATGCCATCATGGTATTGCCAAACCATTGTGATGCATTTCTCCAGGCAACCAAATTTTGCTGTGACCTTTCAAAGGCCCTCCTGACTGACTGTCTCAAATGCTTTTGTTAGGGCCAAGAAAGTCATGTACAGGCTGGAGTTCTGCTCCTAGCATTTCTCCTGAAGTTGACTAGTGGCAAATACCATGCCTATGGTCCCGCATCCTTTCCAGAAAGCGCACTGACTCCCAGGCATTTCCACTACTGGTACTGGAAATCCAGAGGTGAGGAATCGGGAACAAAATAAGTTCACTATATAGACGTGCACGTCTATAATGGCTCTGTTATAACATGGAAGACAGTGGCATAGGGCCACAAACCTTAGTTATAATAATCTACTTGAACTGCTCAAGTGCCTAGTCCCTACATAAGCCTATTGTTAGAGGGTGGCTGGCCCTTGTAAATAAAACAGGTCCAGTTTCTCTGTGCCAGAACAGGCGCTCCCACTTCGGCCAACGCAAACAGCTCTGCAGCACCTGGGACGTTAAAGCATGAAGGAGAATTTGAGAGGAAGAGATTTAGGATTGTTTGAAAACAAAAACACTCCACACCAGTGCAAATATTCTGGGTAATTAATTATTGAACACAGATGTTGTTTTGGTAAATAGCCCATGTTTACTTCCTTCCGGGAATCCTCGGTACCTGCTAGCGGTCGTTCCTCTCACACATTACTGAATCAACCTGGGAGGCTGCCTGTGGGAATCTGTACAGCAGCAGCATGTGCTATTACTTGGTCTGTGGAAAAGCAGAGGACCTCAGTCTACAGGGCTGTCACTCTGGTGCCTTTCATAAACTCGGCATTCATGCTAAACTAATACAAGCTGCAGTGTTGGCTCACTTCTAAAATTATAAAAAAAATAATGAATAATCCAGCACCTTATTCTTTTGTAAAATGTCATGAACTTTTCACTCTGATTTGCAAATTGCCCCAAAGCACCCTATGACAGTTACAACTAAATGCTAAGTTAAATTTATTCATACATCAAAATGGTTGGTCAGCAGTTCATTCCCTCCCAGATTGTATAATCATTATATAGAAGTGTACTGAAGTCTAAAATGATGTCTTCATTGTGTTTAGGAAAAGAGCAATAATGCAAGAAATGACTTCTCATTTATTTATGCACAGCTGCACGTGGAAATATCCACTTTGTTCCTGCTACAGAGCAACTCCGAGTTTTGAGGTTATAGATCTGGCAAACTAATATTCTAAACCTGAAGGTATTTTTTCCCTAAGATTTCCAGAGATGTAGCTATCTGAAAATTACCTTTTGTATTCCGCCCCTCAGCATGATAGTTTGGATTGCAGCAAAGGACAAATGGAGGACATCACAGTAAAAAATTCCTCTATAATGCCAGCTGCTAAAACAAATGGATGTACTGATTTACAGTATCCAGTGCTAAAAGGGACCATTTTACCAGTATGATCTTGTCTAATAAAATGTTGTGAATGTCAAACCTTTAGCTGCAAGGACATTTGAGACATAAAGGAATTAAACAGATATTATGCAAGCAGAGCAGCAAACTGTAGTATACTTATCTGCTTTTTAAATTAAATAGCTCCCCCAAATTCCTTAAAATGCAAGAGTTTTATGAGGAGAAATTGCATGGCACATGGCCTAAGTGTCATACACAGCACACCAGTTCAAGAAATGTAAACAGTTAAAGCCTTTACCATTCATATTTTATATCTTGCATGAAATCTGGAATAAAATTCATACCATAGGTCCCCCACTTCCTTACCCTTTCCTGTACCAGTTTTCTATTTTAATCTCAACACAGTGTTAGTGCATTAATTATCTTAGAAGCCTGCGAGTTCTCTGAACACCACATGCTGCTCCAAATAAGCAATTGGTGTGATCCGTGGAATTATAGCCAGGAAGAATATGGTCCCATAACTAATTGGCCAACTCCCATTTTCTTTTTTCCTCCTCCTCCCAAACACCCAATAGCATTAAGCATATGGTGTAGTAGGACAGCAGCTCCCCTAGCTGCCAGTTCCATCACTGCCTATAGTTATAGCACTGTTGGCTGGGAGAGTCAGTAACAGTTAGTGACTGATAACAGTACATAGGAAGGAATGGGCTGAATAAGGAACCAAGTGGCTTTCAGTCTCACTTGTCAGATTTCTTCCAGGGTGAGTGGCCCACAGCAGGAAACCTGGGTTTAGGCAAAAGCCCTGGCAAAACTGAGACTGTCCTCATTACTTTGCCTTGGTAGGGCAGGCTAGCTCTGTTAGCTCTACCAAAAGCACATGAGCTCCCAGCAGGTGATACAGAAAGCCCTAAATGTTCCCCACCAAACCTTCTTAGTGCTGTAGCAGGACACCAAATAATATAGCAACCCATGTGAGAGAACCGAGGCCCTTTCCCCCTCCTTCCACCACAAGACACGTAAATGAATGTATCCATGTTTAGGGTAGGAGTGAGGTCTGGGTGGCTAAGAAAGTCAGGACTCCTGGATTCTGTTCCTAGCTCTGGGTCTTTGGGAGTCTGGTCTACTGATTAGTGTACAGTAGAGCTGGGAAGTAGGGTTGTATCATATTAATGTGAAACCAGCACAGCACCTAGGAGTCCCGATTCCCAGTGTTCTCTCCACCAGGTCATACTAGGTGTGTGTCTTTACGAGGCTTGGAGGGTTGTCTCTTATCAAGCATTTGGGGAACCTTGCAATAAGCCTTTGCTACTTCCTTGCTTATCCCCCAGACACAGATCTGCCTCTCCAGTCCTTGCCTGCGTCGCTTCTTGACAAGGAAAGGTGCACCGTGGCTGTTGTAGAAGCGAACAAAGTGCTTTGTCCTGCATTTGCCTCACTTCCCGGGGGGGCAGATAATGGGGTGCACTGAAAGCTTTGTCCATCCCGCTCAGCGTGCACTCCAACAACTCAGTTCAAAGGGAGGACTTCATAGCCTTTATTTTTTCCTCAGCACCGGGGGTAAGCTTGTGGGGGAAATGAGGATACCAACAGTATAGCTAGATCGAAGCAGAGGTATAGAATCCAGCATCCACTGGCATTAGAAAGGAGCAGGTAGCTCTGAAGTATTCCACCTTCCCCAGGAGCATGGGCATGTTTGTAAGGTGAAGTGGGGTAGAATAACTACGGGGCTATGCTCCGATGCACCTCAGAACAGAAATCCCAAATCACGAGGAAATTGAAGCAAGACAACCAGGTAGATGCTCAATCGGAACAGGTAATAACCAGGCCTCAGTTAAGTCAGCAACAGTCTGGACAAAAACAGTCCAAATGGCAGGTTATGTAGCAGCTGGCCTTGAGTAACTGCACACACCCAGCACTAGGCGTACGCTCACACCCACACCCGCACACAGAAACAGTAACTGGAACCCTGAGTTCAGGGAGCAAGAACCAGGAAACAAACGGGAACAAGGATCAGAAAGCAATAGGCAGGAAGGCAACACACAGTGGTCATCACATAAGGACATGTCTACACTGCAGACGGGAGTGTCCTTCCCAGCACAGGTAGGCAGACATGCTAGCTCTGCTTGAGCGATCACATTAAAAATAGCAATATAGATGGGGTAGCAGTGGCTTGTGGCATAACAATGGACCCAGAGAGTCCGGGCAGGTTTGTGCTCAGGCAGCTAGCCTGAGCTGATGCCCATGCTACCCCAGCTGCACTGCTGTTTCTAGTACACTCGCTCGAGTAAGTTACCATGTCTGTCTTCTCACACAGGGAAGCATGTGCCCAGCTGCAATGTAGATGCACCCTTAAGACACCTTTGCTAACGGTCCTCCGGTGTGATGATGCCACTGCAGCAGGAACAAAGGCTTGTATCCAAGGGCACATCCCTATTTGAATTTACTGCACTTTGAACCTGATTCCCCAGAGTGGGTGTAAGGTGATTCACCATCAGAATCTTAATGCAAATAACTAGGCAAAGTTCAAGGCTGAGGAGAATCACCTAACTCACTGCTGCTATACTGCCAGTGTCTATGGATGTAAGACTCACACTGTGATTGAATTGCAGCAGCATACAAGTTACACCTTGTAGTCAGCGGGCGCTCCCACCCCTTGTCTAATGACACTGGTATTAGACATTCACACCATTTCTTATGCCACAATATGTATGACCCTGGAAGACTGGAGAAAAGCAATCCAGACAAATTTAGTTAAACTATCATTAGAATGTCTTTGGGTCTTCCGAAATACAGAGCAGTCAACAATGTGCAAAAGCATCTTCTTTGCTTAAAGATGAGGCACTTCAGCCATAATGTGGCACAAAACAGATCTCGGTGTATCAAAGCCGTTTAAAAAAAATTAACACGCAAGATTTCCATTTTCACATCTAAAATATATATCCTGTAAAGTTTACCAAACCATGGGTCATTTTAACCATGTCTGTAACCAAACAAATGTGGCAAAATGTCAGTGGATGCCAACTGGAGTTACCCTGGAGTAAATTCAAAGTGATGCATAGTCCCTAGTTACTGACAAACTGAGCTATTATATGCAGGTGTTTCAGAACCCCTTTGGTTTTCATAGCAGGATGGTGGACCATAATATTTTCTGTGCCTTCCACTGGTTGTGCAAAGGTAATGGAAGGATTCCAGCTCAGGATAGGGTTAGTAATGACATGGAATTAAGAAGTTGCATGTAAAAGCCAAAACATAGATACCTGGCATTACAGATGAAACAATCTAACAAAAGAGACATCTTACCTTTTGTTATACACATTTAGCTATGCTATGCTCATGGTAACATTAGGAGTTCCTCATCACATTGCAATTTAATTTTCATCGACTTCTAAGGCACACAATATACTTAATCTCCTTCAAATCATATTATACCTCATGCTGACCTCCAAGGTGCATCATAATAAACCTAGTCTCCTTCACATTGTAAAATAATTCTTAGCAACTTAGTTCTATTGCACATAGTAAAATAACCAACGGTCTTCAAATGCTACAGTAATTACCACTGATTTCAAATGAATATCTCAATATAATTTTGACATTATAATGTTATGCTCATTGCCTTGTGTGGCCTATCAAAACACAAGTCCCATTTTCCCACATGAAACATGATGTTACAGTGAATTTATTTCTGTTCTAAAAGAGAAGACAGATTGTCACCATCAGGTCCATAACACAGAAGACCCTTCATGAGGAAGCTTGAGATGAAGAGCAACAATGGGAAGTTCAGAGGGCAAAGGTGGGTGTGTCTGGCAACCAAGATCATTACACTAGTTTGTGTCTCACAAGTGGCTTGTTTGTTTTCCAAGAGCCAACAATTTAGTTCAACTACAGAAGTGGAGCAGTAATAATAATATAGTGCCTTGGCCACTTGCAAAGCCTTAAGAGAAAAGCCGGTAGAAGAGCGCCACCTGGCAGCCAATCACAGGTCCTTTGATAAGTTGATGGCCCTTTCCACAAGTGAATGCACCTTCCTCAGTTATCAGACAGCTGGAGTGCATGGCACCAGTGCACTGAGAGGTTAGCTCTTCTTATGGCTGTTTTCATATAGGTACGAATGGACGTGCAGTAAAAGGATGGTCATCAACTCTGTAACTGCACTGTCCACCTCTGGCTATGGGCTGGGCTGGAGAAAGTTTGGCTAGATCCCAGTAACCAATTCAGCATTTGTGACTGACTGGCTGTGCATCAGGTGCATGGTGAGCTGACAACTCATCGGTAGGAAAAGCCTACCTAAATCCTTCCTTACGAGTCACCAACTATATATAGCCTCTCATCTGCAGTGCAGAACATGGGGTAGTCCCAACACCTGTCATAGCATACATATGAGTCTTCTGTTGGCTAGACTACTGAATTAGACCCGTATTCTAATAGGCCAGTGTTTCTAATGGTAACATTTTTCCTTATAAAATGGATGTGACTTTCTATATGCTACCATGTGAAAAGACATAATTAAAAAAAATGTTTAATCTAATTAATACCATTGGGTTAAATGTAACAATTGAAATAATTAGCATATTATTTACCATGACTGATTATAAACTTATTTTCCACAATTCATATCAGTGTTTCAGTTGCTCAGGAGACTTAGTTAGGTAGTCTAATTTGACAACCAACATCCTTGTTGTTTTGCTTCACTCATACTAATTAATCTCTTAACATCTGCCATTAGTTCCTCTCATGGGCTTAACTCACAGCTAAGGTGTCCAATATAGACCATCTTCCCAAAGCCCTGTGTTTCTTTCACTTGGCTGCCGGCTCATTTTTTCATACTGGCCTTTCCCTTCGTAGTTCTGTTCCGTATTGCTAGAAAACCGATTTTACTGCTGAAATGTATTCCTCTGATGGGGGGGAAGGGGGAAGAGGGGATTGACACTGAATGGTTCCTAAGACTATGAGTAAAGCTGCAAAAAATCCATGTAAGATGGTGAAGCCTCCAAGGAAAATCTGGACTTTGCAAGACATAGCTAAGCAAACAACTGTGCAAACTCCATAACTTTTGAGGTTCACAGAGGAGTAGCTATCATGTCATTAGTTTGATCTTAAATACTGTACTGAGATAATAGCAGTCAAGCCAACAGACTGCTGAACTTTAATTGTCAGAAAGAGCCTGACCTGCTCATTGAAGCCACTGGGAGTCTTTTCAATGTATGGGAGAAAGAAAAGGAGTTCTTGTGGCACCTTAGAGACTAACCAATTTATTTGAGCATGAGCTTTCGTGAGCTACAGCTCACTTCATCAGATGCATACCGTGGAAACTGCAGCAGACTTTATATATACACAGAGAATATGAAACAATACCTCCTCCCACCCCACTGTCCTGCTGGTAATAGCTTATCTAAAGTAATCGTCAGGTTAGGCCATTTCCAGCACAAATCCAGGTTTTCTCACCCTCCACCCCCCCACACAAATTCACTCTCCTGCTGGTGATAGCCAGAAGGCTGCAGCTATAAAATTCAATAAGTATTTAGATTTGTACAAACTATGATGAGAGGCATCCATCCAGTGCCTTGAGCACCTTGACAGTCTTTCAGGAATACACAAAAGAACGCAGGCATATCATTTACCCCGATCAAATCAAAACCCCAGTGATAAGTAAAATAAATCAGCCTCCCCACACAATCACTACACTTCTGCTACCAAGCTGTACCCAACATCCATCTCTCACAGATACAGGAGTTACAATGGGGTTTGAAGAACCCCCTGAAGGCTAATGGGCTTGGAGAGAAAAACTTGACAATAGGAATGATAATTGCTGCATTCCCATGTCATAATGGAATAAACACTGCTTTAACATTCTACACTCTGGGGAGCAGAAGAAGCTGCAGGTTAGACTTTTGAAATCATTATCTAGAAAAATGGCTTTAACAACTTATAAATATAATGAAGTTTAGTATAGTTTTAATGGTGTTTCTCTGCATAATGTGGCTGAATGAATGACTGGATACATTGCAATCATTGGAGATACTGAAATGAAACCAATAAAAAGAACATTCACAAATGGCTTTATTCAGTATAAGCTCCACACATGGATCACCCATGGTTGCCACATCCAGACCACTTACACGATTCATTCCCGAACGATAAACAGAACCCTTTATAGGGTTAAATCACAAAAGGTCCAAGACTGGACTGTGATCAGTACAGTTACTGCACCAATGTGATCCTACGAAAGTTTAACACAAGTGATCAAGTGGCAGATCTGTCGTTTTCATCGCTGGCCCTGCAGTAAGTGACGGGGTTTACTCTGGATCTGTCAGTTGAGTTGGTTCATGAGGTACAGGAAAGAAACCCCCAGAGTAAAGAAGTTGCTTGAGGTTGGCTCTAGGATGTCTTAGTGGAGAGTTGCAAAAGTTTGGGAGTTTGCTGCAGTTCCTTTTTTTCCTCTTTTCTCTGCCCAAACTCCTCAAGGGAGTCACTTCTGGGTGAAACAAGTGCTCTGAATATTCTGCAACAACTATAGAGATGTATATATTTTCATTTGCATGTGAATTTAAGGCCACAAAGGACCACTGTACTAATCTAGTCTGACCCCTGCTTAACACACACAGACCATTTAACTTCACCCAGTGATTCCTGCCCTGGGGGAAATTCATCTTACCTACAACATAAGGTTGAATGCTAACAAGGCTAATAAGAAATGTGAATGCAGAGGTAATACTCAGGCTTTTGCTCCAAGACTTTTGAAATTTGAAGCCATGGTTGAACATTTCTGGAGTGGGAAAATGAATAAACTATCAGTGACCACAAAACTTTTAAATCTCAGGTGAAAATCTGTAAACGTACCCCTAGAGCTATAATTAAAGAAAAAAACCTTATGCTATAGAGGAAAGACCATGCCAGAGAGAAATCAGAATTTCATCCCAGAGCATGTACAGGGAGATGGTATTCTAGGACTCTTGGAAGTTGCGATAAATCTAGCTCGTTAATTGTTTTGAGCTTTCAGGATTCCATGCCCAGTTATGAAACAAAAACTCCTCTTTACTGGTAACATTGGTGTGACAGAAATAGTATGGCATGAAATTGCCCTTAGGAGACCTTTTGAATTAAGTTTTAGTATCTTTTGGGTCCGTTGTGTTAAATGAATGGTTTATGTATTATTGTTGGCCAAGACTATATGTTACCTCTCGAATGGAATACGTAAGAGATGCGAGACCTGGTGGTTCAAAGGACTGCATTGATCCATGTGCTAGACAAGTATGGGCTTTTGGAACAAAAGTAGTTTTGCCGGGGAATACCGAGGGGGAGGTGAATGCAAATTATCCACCTCTAGTTATACAAAAAAACCAAACAACCCTCCCCCCAAACCGAACCTTTAGAAGCTACACCCTGAAGAGAGAGCCATTGCATTCCACTGCATGCATCTGATGAAGTGAGCTGTAGCTCGCGAAAGCTTATGCTCAAATAAATTTGTTCGTCTCTAAGGTGCCACAAGTCCTCCTTTTCTTTTTGCGGATACAGACTAACACGGCTGCTCCTCTGAAACCATTGTCTACTGGTCACCTGTTACATGAAGCCAAGATCAACAACCTAGTTGTACCTAGGAAAGACTGAACTATTGCTGGTTTCACTGGTTGTTCTAGTTCTGAATCTGAGACAGTTATAAATTGTAACCATGGGGAAAACCCAGTTGTGTGACACCTACCAGAGCTCAAGATTGGAGATGGGGTGACTTCTGGTAAGCTTTTTTAGCATGTGTGTAAGTTTTTATTGTTTTGAATATATTTCCTCTGTAGCGCTTTCATTTTAAGACTACACGTGTGTGCTCAGAACGAGCTGTGTGGTAACTGGTAACTGCAGGCAATACACTGGGCATAGTCTCAGGAGAAGGAAAAAAAGTGACAGTACTGGCCTCTTTAGGCAGTCTGTCTTGCTGGGAATATCATGGGGTAAAGCAGGGAACTGTTCAGCCTGGAAAAAACCCGGTCAGGAGGGAGTGAGATGTGGGTCTCTGCCCAACCAAGATGATGGCTGGGAGCTGGAAATTTTTAAGTGGGCGCTCTTGGTGGACCACGGAGGCGAGGGGGATTATGGGCACAGTTGCCTCAAACTGTATGAGTAAGCTACCCCAGACTGCTTCTGCCAACTCATTCTCTTTTCTCTCCCTCAAAAGAGGAGTTTAGCTGTTGTTCAAAAAGAAAATAAAAGATCCCCCTCCCACCCCATCATTACCTGAGGGAGATACAGCCATATGTTCATTGATGTGCGTTGTGTAACTCAGCACAGGAGGTAGCAATTTGAATTGGTGAAGCCTGAGTTCTTGGGCTCTGAGAGAATGCCCTGAACAGATATATTTTTTCCTTGATATTGATGAAGCCAGGAGGATTTAGACTTGAAACCCTTATCCTCTCTGGGAGAGAAGGTAGAAGATGACCTTTTGCGTTCAGTTGACCTTTCCGAAGACATGATAAAAAACTCTTATCTGCTGGCATTCTAATTGGCTTTCCCTCACAAGATCATTTATTGGATGATAGCTATTTGTAGACGCTGAAATATACGATTTGTTGTTTTTACATATCAATCTGCAGCTCAGTGGAAACCTTTCATCTCCAACCCACTTCCTTTAGAATGGCAGAAAAAAAATATCTGATGTAGACTGGCTTTTTGTGTCAATTTGTTCCACTAGCAATAATGGTAACAAAAACATACCTGCCAAAAGAAACATCTGCGAGCAGACCCATCTCTTTATGCAAAAAAGACAACATGAAAGATAGGTAAAAATATAGGGGCCAATCCTGCAGTCTTTCCTCAAGAAAATTCCCAATTGCAGTGAATGGGAGAGATCCTCACCTGCTATAAAATCAATGCTGATTACAATGGAGCTATGACAATTGACATCAGCAGAAGATCTAGTGCTCAGGTGTTTTGCATTAATATTATGAGCCTACTCTCCTCTCACTTAGGCCCTACTTGATAAAACCAGGAGACTGGATGAAATAAGAATAGAGAAACACAACATAGAACCTCCGGATGGTAAAAAAATGAAGTGATTAGGAGAAAACAACTAAGTTCAAACTGAACCTAGAGGAAAGTACAGAGTAACAAGATTGTAAGCTTTTTGGAGCAGGCAGCATCTCTAAGGTATGTGTTCGTATAGCAGCAGACACAATGGAGTTGGAGCCCGTAGTCCCCTACTGGAATATAAATAATAGATATACATGTATATGGAAGTGTTAGTGAAGAATAACTGAAAGTGAATATCTGAATTCAATAACTGAGAATGAAAAGGTCTGGACAGTGATTTCCAAAGGTCAAGTTAAGAGAAAATAAAATAAAGCACAGTTAAAAAAAGATGTACTTTTTAATTCTACAATTTTCAAGTAATTAAAACCTATTCTCTGGTTGTCATCTCCTCCCTCTCACCCTCATACTAAATTATGACAGGTTTCAGAGTAACAGCCGTGTTAGTCTGTATTCGCAAAAAGAAAAGGAGTAATTGTGGCACCTTAGAGACTAACGAAAGTTCATGCTCAAATAAATTGGTTAGTCTCTAAGGTGCCACAAGTACTCCTTTTCTTTATACTAAATTATGATATTCTGAGTAATTTCCGAGGGAAAAAATACTTTAAAAAAAATTGAAATGATCTCTTTGTAGTAAAACTCTGGGTTAATCTTAGCACCATCTGTGGGACCATTTGGTTTCCGGTCCTGCTCCCAGTGAAGTCAGAGATATGTACATATTTTCCTAAACACCAAAGACACAAGCACCCTTCAGTGCAGGCATGGGAAATTTGACAGCATCCTGCTGAGCTCACTGACCCACAACAACCTATTTCTTTCTCATGCAGCACTATAACAAGAAAATACAGCCCTTTATGCAGGTTTTACATTGTCTTACTCTAGTACAAAAATCCCTCCTGCTAGGAAGATCCCTCCTGCTAGGAAGAGGAGGTGTGCTTTTTGCATTGTTTTAATTGGTGTCAGAGGATTATATTGTTTATCAATCTTATCTTGCAGAGGCTTACACTTGTGCTTAACTTTTGGCATGAGAAGTTCCCATTGATTGCAGTGAGAATACTTGTGCTTAAAGTTGAGTATGTGCATAAGTGCTCACAGCATCAGAGATTGCAAACTCTGCACAAATATATAGAACTTTGTTAATCAGACAAGTCAGATTTTGTTCACTGTTATGTCAGCTTCCAGGGCATTAACTTGTCTTTTCTAAGCCAGTGCCTCGTAGGAACAAAGGAGCTGGCTAGTTGGCTCAGACCAGTGGTCCACCTTGACCACTGTGCTACCACCAATCATGGCCAGTAACAACTGCTTCAGAGAAAAGACCCCTGGGCCCTGAAACTTGAGAATTTATAAAGTTCCTGGAATGTGCAGTACCTAGAAGGCAACATCTTTCTTAGGATCCTCAATTTAAGTTCAGTTTATATATACATTGGGCCATTCAGCTGAAATTGTTTAAATGCAAATATTATCCCATTTAAAATGGATCTCAGAGGCTTAAACTGGCCAAATCTCATGAAAAGCAGGTATTCTCTCTAATCCCAGCACTAGTATGCCACCCATTCCCTCTTAGAGTCCCATCCAAAGACCACTGAAGTCACGGGGAGCTGCTGAATTCTGTGTCAACATCCTACCCTCCATTCCAGAGACCCACCCTTCCCACTCCAGCTGCCTGGCTCCCTCCTCCAATTCAAAGAACGAATTCAAACTTAGTACCCACTGGAAACTGCTTGCCACCATCTGTTATCTGACACATCTTCACTGAACCCATGACATTCCCTAACATAAAACACGTGTCATGCGGTGTTGAAAATAATACTCGCTATTTGAAATACTACTCCCACCACTTACAACACTATTCTATTTATGGTTAAATAATCAGTTTCTTTGGTTGTTTTAACTTGTCCCCTTCACTAGTGGAGGCAAGACTGGCTTGTTTTACAGATTACTCTGAGAGAAATATCTGAAGATTGTACATTTTATGTATCTGTATCGATCGACAAATAATTTATTATGATTTAGGCTCCGATTCAGCAAAGTGCTTAAGCACATGTTTAATTTTAAGTATGTGCGTAACTCGCTTTCACTTCACTTGGACTTCGGCACATGCTTAAGTGCTTTGCTGAAATGAGGGCCAAAAGACTGTATTGTAACACACGGGTGAAGAGGAGCATAGCTTTCAACTTTAAGTTGGCATTTCCTGACTGTGTACTTGACTTCTCAGCTTTAACATTGTTTTCAAGCAGAGTACACACAGTAGTCGAAAATCACTTAATTTCACTGACCACTGAAATGCAACCATCTCTGTGAGCAGAGTCTGACACATAATTTACTAGTCCTAGGAACACTATACAACAGTCTAGGAAGGATGTGTAGAATAATTTATCCAGCTGAAACTACAAGGGAAATGTAGGTTAGCAAAAATGTAATTACCTTAGTAAAAATGTACAGTACAAAAGTAAATTAATATCTAGATTTAACATTAATGTAAATTATGCATCTGCTCTGGGAAAAGAATGTATCCCCTTAAATTTAATTACATTTTATCAAATGTGATTTATATATAAACATGTATGCCTATACTCAAATTAGTATAAAGTAGATATTTTACTTGAAGGCAAAATTAGTAGGAGTATTACACTGCATTAAGCACACATCTATAAACAAAGATTGTGGGACAACTCCTCAGTCCTGCTAAATCCCCTTTGCTCAATTCTGGCAGCACAAAGACTTATTCAATTCCACAGAGCACTGAAACTTGTGCTTAACTTCAAACTTCTGACTAGCCTCCTGAAGCCAAGAGTGTTTTGCTGTATCACAGAAATGTAGGACTGGAAGGGATCTTGAGAGGTCATCTAGTTGAGCCCCCTACACTGAGGCAGGACTAAGTATTATCTAGAGCATCCCTCACAGGTGTTTATCTAGCCTGCTCTTAAAAACCACCAGTGATGGAGATTCCACAATTTGTTCCAATGCCTAACTACTCTTCTAGTTAGGAAGTTTTCCATAATGTCTAACCTAAATCACTTTGTGTCCTGTTCTCAGAGGGTAAAGAGAACAATTTATCACCCTCCTCCTAACAGCCACCTTTTATGTACTTGAAGACTGTTATGTCTCCCCTTAGTCTTCTCTCCTGCAGTCTAAACAAACCAATTTTTTCCAGTCTTTCCTCATAGACTCATGGATCATGTTTGTTGGAGTCCTCTGGACTTTCCCAAAGTGTGGTGCCCAGAACTGTACACAGATGAGGCCTTATCGGTGCTGAGCAGAGTGGAAGCATTCCTTCTTGTATCTTGCTTACAACACTCCTGCTAACACATCCCAGAATGATCACTTTTTTTTGCGACAGTATTACAGGCCTTTTATGGAATTTGCAGATTCCCCGGAGGTGACAAGTGGCGTAAAGCTGCCATTTTGATAAACACTCAGAAAATGTGTGAGAAATGTCAGGGAATGGATCTTTGGGGCCAGATCCTGCATTTCCTGAGCTGCCTAAACCAAATGGAATGTTGAGGTGTACAAGAAATGAAAAAACAGAGCCTTTGTTATTTGCTTCATGTTTGTTCCAGGTAGGAACTATAGAGAGTGGTGCTGGATGATGACAAAAGGGAGAAAATTGTAGCCTCTAATGACAGAATAGATTAAAATGATTTGAGCCGGGGAAAGAGATACATATTGGAGGGTGTACATTATCTTTTTATTCAGACGCAAACACGCAAAGAGACACTTGTAAATGGTATTAATTAGAGGTAGAGTGACTTTTAAAACCACATGGTAATTACAAGAAAGGACACTTTAAATTTTACCTTGTTTTCAAGAACATGATAGGTATGATCTGCAGTTCTAATGTACATATCAGGGGATTATTTTATTAGGTGCACTGCCATGCCACTACATGTGTTTCATTTGCAGAGGCCTTAATCCTAGTTTACATTTGGGAATAACTCTAATTCACCAATCAGCAGCTAGCAATGGATGCAGCTGCACTGGAGCAGACCCCTAAGCACAGATGAAACAAGCCAAAATTTGCACTGATTGAACTATTCAAGGTTAACTTGTGCTCCTAGGCTCCATATGGGCAAATTTTGTCTTTCCTTTGTCTTCACTCAGAGGTCAGCATCAAAACAACTACACCAATTGCTGGCCATCAACTTGGCATGCAGTGCTTGATTGATTCTAATGGATGCTATTTTTAGAAGGTTCCTGAAGTCCCTCAAGTTCCAGGACGCAGACCCCAGAAGCAGAAATATACTGAGGCCACCTTAAACAATGAAACCTATGGATCAGATCCTGATATGTGAGCAGCTCCACCGGTGTATGTGTGAATAGATCCACTGAAGTCAATGGAATTTCACTGATTTACACCAGCAGAGGATCTGGGCCTTTGTTTATTTGAACTGAGAGGTAAAATATGTTCCCTAAACGGTTCCCAGGAATGCTCATCCACCTGCACATGGCTGAACCTCATACACTGGCAGGTGGTTCCATTTTAGTACACAACTTAATATGATATTTGAAGAATTAAACATCCCTTCATTTGAGGAAAAATGAAAATACAATCTTCAAATCAGGGTGATGATCAGTTATCTGCCATGTAGTTTGGACAGAATAGCATTCTTGCATCTGGGCACTGTACGGTCCTCTTATGTGAAATTGTTCATTGTCAGAAATTTTTCTACCAAAGATTAGATGGTCTTCAAACCATGCTTTCACTAATTCCATATAAAGGCTTCGAACTGATATGCATACTCATCAAGATAGAATAGGATACTTGTGAAACATAATATTCTGCCATAAAATTAAATATTGGTACAGCAGTAGGACAAACAGACTGAGAAGATACAGCCCCGGGAGCATCAGACGGACAGTATGGTAAGAAAGACAGAGCAACTTGCAGGTGGATAACTTTTCATTGAATGTTGACACTGTGGACTGAAAATAACCTGAGGATGTTCAGTTAATCAGTATGCTTCTCTCTATCCTGTGCGTGGAATCATGCAAAAAAAGACCTAGCAAGTCTCAGGGTAGAACTTCATACTACCTTTCGCCACTCCTGCCCTTTTCCTTTGGTAAAACCCATGAGACTGTTGCTAAAACAATAACTGAAAGAGTGGGCCAAATACTCAGCTGATGTAAATCAGCAGAGCTCCACTGAAGTCAATGCAGCTATGCTTATGTTGACACTAAAGAGAAGCTGAGAAAGATTTTAAGGTTTGCCCAGGAACAACACTCCCACAATGCTTCGCAGTTAAGATGAAGCTAACTGTAAAGAGGGGAATTTTACCGAGCAGTAGCCCTTAGCATTTCTTGAAAACTGTTGTAGGAGATATCTTCGCAATGTACTAACCTGAAAATATGAAATGAATAAATATGTCTTTAAAAAGGGCATAAATAAGGACTACCCAACAGGTGTCGAGACAACTGGAAAGTTGCAACAAAACAGATAATCTAGGAATTAGCCGAAGATAAGAAGTGTGTTCCCAAAAGAGGAAATAGGTAAGGACCAGAATGATACACAATAAAGGTAACAAGCGTATATTTGCCCCTAAATCATAGGGGAGTAAGACCATCAGCAGACTGATCACAGGCTGTGTGAGAACTATGGGGAAGCTTGGTAACTGTATGCCTGTCTGCATATGTGCGGTCTTCACTAACTGTTACATCAATAACCCTCATCACAGCTGATATATCCAAGGTTTGTTATTATTAAACTAACCCAGACTTGTGAGAACCCCTCACATATAATCAGTTACATTTTTAATCTATTAATTGGCTAGTGATTATCAGCAAATTATTTATCATTAATTTTTGAGTATCAGCTGAAGCTCAATGCTACCACCCACTGAGCAAAGCAGACATTGGCAAAGATAAAACCAATCATTCCAAGTCTCAGTTGCTTCTGAATATATGTTCCCTGACCTCTGAAAATAGCCTAAGAAAAAAATCTCTTTTATTCAAGCTGATGTCTGCCTTTAGCCTGAGCAGTCTCTGCAGTCAAACATTAGAAAGCAATGCATCTTGAGCCAGTAGCATTTCAATAAGGCTGCTGACAGAGTGCAAACAGTATTGTCAATGCATGCAGCAATGTAATCTTTACTACCATATTAGTGAATTTATGCAGGGCACTAATCATTTTAAAGTGAAGGCAAAAATGGCAGATTACTCTGCATCCTTGCTTCCCGGGATTTAGTTGAGGCTGTACAATCATAGAGTAAGATTGGAGGTAAAAAAGGTGCTTTAGTGCCTCCTATAATGTTCTGAGTGCCTCCAAGTGATATCTGTGGGTGCTGAGCATCTCTCAGCATGTACTCGAAAACCTGCAGGATCTGATCCTTAGATTGTAAACCTTCTACGGCACGGACTTTGACCTATTTTATTTCTGTAGAGTGCCATACATAGTTATGATGCATCACAAATACTGATTTAGGCTCAAATTTTTCTTTCCATTCTTTAGTAGATTAGCACCTTCTCAGTCACAAGCAGCCAATGATGCTGTGCTCTGATGTGTAAGTGTGACTCTACTGGTATCTTGCCAAATTAGCAACTGCCATTGTATACATGTAACAATGGCCATCTTGACTGTCACTTGGGATTGAATCCAGGGCCTCCTGTGTTAAGAGCATAAGCATCTACAGCATCATCTAAAGCGGGGGAAGAGGGGGCAAACTTTTTGGCCCGAGGGCCACATCTGGGTGGGGAAATTGCATGCAGGGCCATGAATGTAGGGCTGGGGCAGGGGGTCGGGGTGCGGGAGGGAGTGCAAGGTGTGGGAGGGGGTGCATTGTGGAGGAAGAGGCTCAGGAGGGGTACGGGGTCTACAAGGGGACTCAGGGCAGGGGGTTGGGGTGCAGGAGGGGTGCGGCAGGGGGCTCAGGGCAGGGGGTTGAGGTGCAGGAGGGGTGCGGCAGGGGGCTCAGGGCAGGGGGTTGAGGTGCAGGAGGGGTGCGGCAGGGGGCTCAGGGCAGGGGGTTAGGAGGGTGCAAGGGGGGTTCAGGGTGCGGGATCCGGCCTGGCACCACTTACCTGGAGCGGCTCCGGGGTGGCAGCAGTGCGCAACGGGGCTAAGACAGGCTCCCTGCCTGCCCTGGCCCCATGCTGCGCCATTCCCGGAAGCAGCCAGCACCAAGTCCCTGCAGCCCCAGGGGGAGGTGGGGCAGAGGGCTCCACATGCTGCCCTCGCCTGTGGGTACTTCCCCCGAAGCTCCCATTGGCCGCGGTTCCCCGTTCCTAGCCAATGGGAGCTGCAGGGGGCGGTGCCTAGAGGTGAGGGGGGTGCACAGAGCCCTCTGCTCGCCCTCCCCCAGGGATGTGGTGCCGGCTGCTTCCAGCAACGTTGCGGGGCCTGCGGGGACATGGGGGTGGCAATCCTGTGGGCCAGATCCAAAGCCGTGATGGGCCGGATCCAGCCGACGGGCTGCAGTTTGCCCACTCCTGAGCTAAAGGATTAAGGCCTAGAGTTTCACAACTATTGAGGCACTTAATGCCGATGGATCTCAAGGTATCTAAGATGCTATCTTTGGCTACCCAGAAACTTCCCTGTTGCCGGTATGCTGCACATCACAGCCAATAAGAATTCACAATGACAGTGAGGGGAAACCACAGACCCCGACCTTTTCAAGCTAAAAGCCATTCTCCATTATCTGTTAACGTATGGTCCATTCTATGACACACAGTTGAGTAGTACTAAGACTATCCAGTAGAGGACAGTGGTTCACATACCTACTAGCCAGCTGATTACAATAAAAAACAGCATCCACGTACAGAAATCTGCTGGGATGGTGGCTCGAGAACATTAACAGGTTTTTAGGACCCTCATTTTGTACTGGTGGTTTTTATTAAGTAGGCCCATTGTTTCTGATGCAGAAACATAGTTGGATACTTTACCCTCAGGAGTCCGCATATGAACAAATGCGGCTTTGGCATTTGATATTAAGCAGCATCGGGGAACATTCAGTTGTTCATGTTGCTCATTTGGCTCAATGTTCCCTACACTCCTTTCTCACAAAAAGAGATATTTGTGTGCAATGGGGCAGGGCACTATTGCACTTTGGAGGGAAAGGGGTGAATGAAAGTAACCAGATAGCTTAGGGAGCCATCTGTCTTCATTGAAGCCTAGTGCACAGGTTCTGCTCAGGGAATGTATGATTCATCTCTTCAGGTGCACAAACCTCCTCTGAACAAATATTATAAAGTGTCACCGTTTTCAATATGGGAAAGCCTTGAACATCTCTCACTTTAGCCTTTGGTATCTATTCTCCCCCAAACAGCTCAAAAGAGCACCTTTGAAAGTCACAGACAGGCAGGGAGCCCTTATGATACAGAATTTAATACATAAACTTGTCTGGTCAGAAAAATCTACACAATCCTGCCATTGCCTTCCAAACTGAATATTCGTTTCAGATTTCCCATAATGCTTAAGTCTGCATTGCAGGCTATAACCTGGGGGCCAGATTCTACTCTGAAGATGTCAATGTAGTTGCCCATGTGTAACAAAGAGCATAAAAAAATTGACTCTGTAAATGATCGGTGTGGAAGAGCGGTGGGACAGAGGAGGAAGAAGATACTGGCAGAGTCACTCAGTTTTCAAACCATCACCATCTACTTCCTTCTTTATTCACCATCTAATCAACCACACTGAGCTACGCTGTACTGTCTCAGAAAATAATTGCATTGGATGTTGTGCCTATGAGGGCTGTTGCTTTCTGAAAACCAGGAGTTAAGTGTATTCTGTCTGGCAGCAAGTATTTGAGTTTATTATTCTGTCACAAGCAGACAGGCGGTTGATAGTCAAAGAATTAGACACAATAGGTAGAGCATCTACAGAGGATTAAGTCCATTCTTCAGGTATTCTGTCCCTCATGAGACTGAAGGTCAAGTACTTTCAGCCTCTGGAAAAGTGAAATAAGCCCCCAGATATGCATTGCCTGTTGAGATTTATTACTATTCTGAAAGAGACATTAGTAGGAAAAAAATAAGGAAAAATGTCCAAAGCCCTATATTTATGGGAGATTATTTCCATGAGGAGGACATCATTACAGCCAATCGGAAAGGAAAATTTATTTCAAGCTTTCTATTTGTTGACTTCAGTTGTTCTCCAGAGCATGAATGCTTTTATACACAGTACAGTAGCATTACTGATATACATGATTGTTTGAACCTATGTTGTTGGTTTTTTGGCAGTTCTAAAAGACCATAAAAGTCCGCATGCGTTCATCAGCTAGGTAAAAAAATTCTAAGTTGCTAAGGTGCAATGCATTTGTTTAAATAGACTTATGTCTATAGGGAAACTGAAGATACTGTGCCATGATTAGTCTTATACATCCAAGCGGAGTATTTTGCAGAGCAGAGGTGATTCAAACAAAGAAATCTAATGAAGATTGTGTGTGGGAGAGTCATGTATTTGCTGATCCCTCCAGCATCCACAGGATATTTTAGTGAGGAATTCTACTTAACTGAACTGCTGTGGCTCTGGATCTGCATTCACAATGGGGTTGTCCTTAAGGGCAAATCATGATCATCAGTAGTCGAAACTGCGATGCTGGGGACAGCCTCAGCAAAGCAATGATTTAGCTTCTAATCATGCAACACCAAGACCTGAATCCACAGCACAGACATCCATTAAACCAAAGAGGATACATTTCTCAATGTCTGATTGAAAACAAAGAGCTTCTGTCAGCTATTCTGTAGTAATTTTTTCAATTACATCACTGCCCTACTGCAAAAAAAGATAAAAGTCTGTTAAAATTATAAAGGATCTGATACTCATCAGGCAGACAGGAAACACACACAGCCAGGCTCAGCCCCTTAGGCAGGGCAGAGCAATAGGCCATCTTTAGCCCAGCTCTCTGACTGGGGCAGACAGCAAATGCAGTCAGGCTCAGCAACAGTCTAGAGCTCAACTGCCTGGCTGGGCAGACAAACACTGACCATTCAGCCTAAGGTTAGTATATTGCCACCCTGGGGTGGGGTTGGCAGAATGGGGTAGGGGGACCCAGACCCACCCTACTCCACCGGGTCCCAGCCCAGGACCCTAATAGTGGCAGAGAGGTTAGCCACTGAACCACGGGGGATCCCACTGAAACGCTCTGACTTGTGCTCTGGCTGCAACACCGGACTAAAGTCTGGTTTCCCTGGGCTACTTCCTACCACAGTCCAGGGACAGGGCTCCACAGTTCAAGGGTCCTTTGTCTCCTTGAGATAGACTGCAGCTGGCAGTCCCAGCAGCTTCTTGGGGTACTCATTGAACAGCGGTCCTGGCAGCTCCTAGGAGTCCTCCTCCACCAGCAGGGGCTGGCGCAGCTTGGTCCCTCGTTGGAGCAGTTTGGTCCCTCGTCCAGGAGCCAACGGCAAAGCAGAGGTATCCGACTCCTTCCCTGGCTCTGCCCCAACTGACCTGAAGGCCCTGCCTCTGATAGTTCTTGTTCTGCCTCTCAGTTTCCGGCGTGAGGGGCGGTCCTGGCCTGGTTCTGTCTCCCCAGGGGGCAGAGAGTGGTCCCTCCCCCTGAGGCTTGGAGGGAGGCCATTCTGTCTCACTACACGGTGATAGACTAACTTAAGAAAATGAACTGCAAGAAATCACTAGCATCAATACATTACTGATCTTCCTTCTCCTAATGCACTACTTCTTATCCCATCCCCCCTTCCAAACCAACCAGTAATTTCCTGGATCTTGTTCTGCTAGGAATGTCACAAGGAGAATAGGGTGCCCTCCATCATGTGTAGGAAGTAGTGCAGATAGCAAGGAGACTTCCACCTATAGGAAGTGGGGCTGGAAAGAGCATGGCTCTTTGGGAAGCCACCGCTGTATCATCTCACTATTGTTAAGTATGGTATCCGTCACCTTTCGGTAATTCTTAAACCGAAAAATATTGCTTAGGACATTTGTTTGCTCTTCTCGTCTCAAACTCAGTCAGTTTCTGCAGCAGATTCTGACATTCTCCTGTTTGCTTGCTGAACTCATTCTGTCACGAAAGGTCAGAAAGTAAACTCCTTTAGAATGTCAATAGGTGTTTCCTATTCCACCTCTACAAGGATTTCTTTTGCTTTAAAATACCAAATGTTGATTTAGAGAGCATTATCTTTCCACTATGCAATGTGAACCCACAAATATGAAATTTCATTTTGCTCATCCACTCTGCTGTATGTAAGTGGTCCAGGGGGTCACTTTGAGCATTAACAGTTCACAAGGAAAGACGATGCAGATTGCATTCATGTACTAGTACAACAGTAGTTCCACGATATGTAGATTTTGGTGCCATTGCTGCCTTTATTCACGTTTTAACATGTATGTTTGTTGAACAAAGCTATTGGGCCCTAGTCTCATTTACTTTATGGTCCCTTTACACTGCCAGAGTGGTGTAGATGGTCATGGAATTAATAAGACTCAGACACATTGGTTAATTTTCCACAGAAAAAAAGGGAGTCTTGTTTTCTTGGATGTGATTATCTCCATGCCACAAGTAAGGGGAAGGCGTCAAGGAGGAAGTGGAGTGGACTCATCAGTGCAAGAACAAAATGAGGAGGACTCAGAGACTGTGGCCTTTTAATGATAACATGGCAGGACACTGGAACACACAAAATTGCCTAAAAATCTCAAAGGAATTACTTCTACTTTAATGGTGTGGAGCAGAATTTAGCCCTGTACATCCATTGAATGTAATTTTGAATATGAATTTACAGGTTCTATTTACTGCATTGACTATTATTTAATAAATAGTATAAAAAGGGTTCCAACAGAAAGTATTGTGACATATGCCTGTTCAATTGAAGTTGAGCATCTAAAGTTATTATTTATTAAACTTAACTCTGCATTTCCTGACTTTGGAATGCTTGGTTGATTCCTCACCCAGATTTCTTAAAAACTGAGAAAGGAAGAAAGGAAATCCTTATAACAATATCTCCGCCCCCACACACACAATTTTAGTGTTTTCATTCTCATCATTTACATTGCTTTAGCGCTTGAAGTTTTTGCATGAAATTGACATTTAAAGTACAACCTTATCTATATTCCACTAGACACTGACCCACTCAGTTCATCACATCAACGAAATAAAACAAGCATAAATCATGAACTATGTCACAGCTAAAACTCAAACGTTCTAAGGTCTAGAATGAGCAAAGACACCTATCAGAAACTTCCACTGAGCGTGTCTGGAAAAGAAGCTGAAGGTGCATCCTGAGCCTATTTTCTTCAGACATAACTTGTTCTTGAGATCCTAATGAGACTGACAAAACAAGACAACTCTGAACAAAATGAGTGCATGAGATCAAATAGGTTCTTTGTTTGTTTAATTGTTTAGTGCATTTGTTTAAGAACATAGGAACATAAGAATGGCCAGACTGGGTCAGACCAATGGTCCACCAACCCCACTATCCTGTCTTCCAACTTTGGCCAGTGCCTGATGCTTCAAAAGGAATGAAGAGAACACAGCGATTATTGAGTGATCCACCCCGTCATCTAGTCCTAGCTTCTGGCAGTCAGAGACTTGGGGACACAGATCATACAGCTGCATCCCTGAGCATCTTGGCTAAAATAACCATTGATGGAACTATCTTCCATGAACTTATCTAATTCTTTTTTAGCCAAGTTATACTTTTGGCCTTCACAACGTCTCCTGGCAATGAGTTCCACAGGTTGTCTGTCTGTTATGTGAAGAAGTACTTCCTTATGTCTGTTTCAAGCCTCCTGCATATTGTGTGTTCTTTAAAAAAAGAACACAGGATTAAAAAATACTGATCTAGAGCTGATTTTGCTGGGAAAAAAAGAAAAGCAAAAAAATGTGGGATCAAGCATGGAAAAGTTCATCCCAAGAGAAATTTGTTTGTGCGGTTAGGAGCAACTCAAAAGGAAGTTTCTGATGGAAGCTGCATTTCCAACTTCACTTTCTATTTAATAAAAAAGGGGAGAGAAAGATATTTCAATATACACTGTAGTAATTTAAATGAAAATAAACAAATAAGCCAGCCTTTTTTTAAAAAAAACCCAAGCAACTGATTTAATAAAGGACTAGTTTTTGAACACTGTTTCAGTTCACTGCATCAGGGGCTGTTGCTTTTATCCAAAAGCATTTAAATTAAAACATTTTTGCTTATTTCCAGTCTTTCCCCCCTGCAATAACAGACAGCGAGAACAGCTTATTAGCCTCCCTATCTATTAGTATGCCATATGTATGCTGCGCTCCAGCTGTCATGTTAAAAATGCATAAGGATACATTGAAAACGGCATAGACTTTTGGGTGATAATCAGATAATCATCTCAGGAAAATATTATTTTAAATGATCATGTTGTCCACACATTTCATATCTGTAATGTAGCTGAAGTAAAGGACAGAATCCTTCCCTAGTGACTGCACTGTGATGCGGTGAGAAGGCTTCTGTGCTTCTATGACCATGAGAGCCACGCTGCAGGAGTTCTAACTCTGGATAGGGCCACCCGAGCCTGTTAGATCAAAGGGTAGGGACAAGATGTAAAGCAGTCGACTGGCCCTCCAAGCTGGGGATTGAGACAGAGGCCAACAAGCTATCCTTGTTAAATAATTAAGTTATAGCTACACCCCAAGGGAGCCACTCTGGCAAACAGCAAGATAGACAGAGATGGGAGAGCCTTGTTTGTACCTTAAGCCATGTCTGATAGCATGGGAAGGATTCAGATTCAGCCAGGGCAGCGTACTACATTTTGCTAGATACACTTGACAGATTCTTTATCTCATTATAATGAACAATATTTCTCAATAGAAATTGATGCAAAAGACCAGGCCAGAGCCTCAATATGTATAAACTCAATTGATTTACACCAGCTGAGGAAGGCCCAGTGAAGAGGCTTCCTCCACCCCCTACTCCCAAGGTTGGCGGAGTCGAATGAACTGCAGAGTAGACTGCGTTTGCAGGAGGTGAGGTTGCCACAGATCCAAGTGCCCATAACAGCAGATACAGCCAGGAGCACTGAAAATCCTGAGTCAAAAAGAGAGTGGGGTTTGAAGGTGAAAATGGTACTGAAATCAGCCAAGCAACACAATGGAAGGTTAGCAACCCCATAAAGGCCTCCCACGACACGTAAGGCTAGCTCCCAAAGAAAGGCAGAGTCAGAAGCCAATGGGGAATGTAGCTAGATCGCTCCACCAACCCAATCCACCACACTATGTACATGCTATGTGTGTTCTGGACACTGTAGTTTACAATTGCGTCTGATTGGCTTACTAACCTTTCATGCTATGCGCCTGTGTCTTCTATGGACACAACTCTGTCCCGCTCATTGGGCTCCTGTAGCTATGCCTACCTTTTCTGTGTCTTGACACACAATTTTTAATTTTTTTTCCTCCACATGTGTGCACCATTGCTACACTCTTCAGCAATGGGTCTGACCTGGTCTGAGAGCAGCATTCCAGCACTGGCCTTTGGAGCACTTTTGCTCCAAAGTTAGTTTAATTTTTTTGGCTGCTGCATGCCATAAAAGAGACAGGATGATAGGCCCCAAGAAATCACAAGGAATGAAGTAAGGTGGGATGATCAGGCTTATTGTCTGTAGGTCAGGTAACAGCTGAATCTTTCTCTCTCAAGCTTGCAGACCAGCTCGTGTGATCACTGAGAGGCAGCCTGGTGCTGTAGATAGAACAGCAGAATGGTTGCCAGGAGACTTGGGACTTATCTATACTGCACTGAGGTGCAGCCTACAGGGGTGTGAACTGCAGAGCGCACAAAAGGGTTGCTGTCCAATGGTCCCATGTGGACGCTGCTGGCACAGACAAAAAGGTTCCTAGTTTGTGTTAACGTAGTCATCTTTCAATCAGGAGTATGCTATCATGAAGTAGGAACCCCACAGTCCACGCTACAGCACAATGTAGACATAGCCTTGGATTCTGTAATAAAAACTAGCTCTTATATAGAGATTGAGATCTTTAGATCTCAAAGGCCCAGCTCCTCAAAGCTACATAGGCATCTAACTCCCATTAGCCAAAGCACTTTATGAAAGAGGTCAGTACTATTATCCCCATTTACAGATGGGGAAACTGAGGCACAAAGAGCAGAAACGATTTGCCCAAGGTCACCCAGCAGGCCAGTGGCAGACCCCAGGTCTCCTAAGTCCCAGTCCAGTGCTCTAGCCACTAGGCTATACTCAACTGCTCTACGAAATGCAGTCAGGAGCAAGTCACTTGAATGTTCTGTGCAGCTGCATCTCCTTCTATAAAAGGACCTTCATACAGCATTCAGCAATCAATGGATTCAGAGTGATAGGTATAATTGCTGTTGGATCTCCAGTGTCCAAGAGCTCTTTTGGCACAATAGTCCTTACTGAACTAGCCCATCTGGGATTTTCAGAGTCCTCTCTTTGCAAATAGGAAACTGTAGCCCAATCCATTTTGGATCTTTCCCTAGTTCTTTCCCCGGCTTCATTCTTACAAAAGGGGAAACAAACCTACCAAAATTGTCAGTTATCAGATTTTTTTTTTTAGAAGTACAATATTATTATTCTGGACCATCTGTATATTTGCACAGAAGTTAATTACTAAGTTGCAGAATGACAGACACATTTAGTTCATAATTTTAATTAGATTTTTCCTTGGACTTCTGGGTATTCTCGCCTAACAGTTACATTTGTCTTTCCAGAGTTTATGAGGTAAATTTCTAAACATCTGATTATTCAATTTAATGCAAAACGAGATAAGCATTTGTGACTTAGCTGCTGGGGAAAGATTAAAATTAAGAGAATTTCTGATTGTAGATAAACATTATGTCATTTTTACAGGATTTATATTAAAGAAATTTCATGTTGCATAAAAGAGTAACTTCATCATCCCATTATTAATAAGAAAATAAATATTTTGGACATGAGTTGAGGCTATTATTGTATCTTGTCCCAATGTACAAAATGAAGTGTTTCATAGTATTTTTATATTCATGCATGGATGATGATCTATTTATTGCAAAAAAAAACTTTAACACAAATGAATGAGAGGAGGATTTGTAAATAAGAGCTTGTGCTAAAGGAATATTGGAACATCATCATCTACTTCTGGTGAGTAGGGACTGTCTAGATCAGGGTGACCAACCTGAGCCTGAGAAGAAGCCAGAATTTAACAATGTACATCGCCAAAGAGCCACAGTAATACGTCAGCAGCCTCCTCATCAGCTCCCCCACCCACCGGCAGCCCCGCCGATCAGCACCTCCCCATCCCTCCCCGCACCTCCCAATTAGCTGTTTCGTGGTGTGCAGGAGGCTCAGAGGGGGACGAGGGAGGGCATGGCAGGCTCAAGGGAGGGGATGGGAAGGGGTGGAGCGGGGACAGGGCCTGGGGCGGAGCCAGGGGTTGAGCAGCGAGCACCCCCCGGCCAGAGGTGAAAGTAAGCCGGTACTCCCCTGTACAGTGTACCAGCAAGGGCTGGTGCGCCGTACCGGGGTGGATCGGCTTCCCCAGGTGGAATTTAAAGGGCCTGCGGCTCCCAGCAGCAGCTGGAGCCCCCAGCGTTTTAAATTGCTGCCAGAGCCCTGCTGCCGGAGTCCTGGGGGTAGTGGCGACGGGGCTGGGGCAGCGATTTAAAGGGCCCGGGGCAGGCTCCGGGGACGATTTAAAGGGCCCGGGGCGGTAATGGAGGCCAGAGCCCCATCCCCAGAGCCCTGCTGCTGGAGGCCTGGGGAAGCGGTGGGGCTCCGTGGACAATTTAAAGAGCCCAGGGCTCCGGCTGCTGCTACCGCCCAGGGCCCTTAAAACCGCTGCCAGAGGCCCCGGCTGCTGCTGTTACCCCGGGGAAGGGGAAGGAGGCACTTGCCAGTACAGGGTGGGCCAGGGCTGGCTCTGACCTCCCCCAGCCCCGCCCCCTCTGCCTGAGGCCCCGCCCCTTCCAGGAGGCGGAGCTGGCCCCAGCCCAGCCCCGTACCAGTAAGTCCCAAGACTTACTTTCACCCCTGCCCCTGGCACATTGGAAGGTTGGCACCTGTCGCTCCAGCCCCAGAGTCGGTGCCTCTACAAGGAGCCGCATGTTAACTTCTGAAGAGCCGCATGGGGCTCCAGAGCCCCAGGTTGGCCACCCTGGTCTAGATTAATGAAACTATTCACACCACTGAAGACCCTTTATGTAGTCACACCGGGCTGGTGCAAAATGGGGCTTCATGCAGGGTCACTTACTCTGGCAACTTAACTGGAATAAGTTTTAGCAGTGCAGCGCGCATCTTACATTGGTATAGCATGTCTACACTAGGGGTTTGCTCTGGTGCACCTACTTTGTTTTAGTCACACCAGTGCAAGAAAAGTATCAAATGGGTCTGAAATTGCCAGCAAGATTATACATGGGTAGTCCCCATATCACACACCACCACGGTGATCCTGTGCTGCTCTGGGGCAGTCCTTGAGAGGCTGCCATAAATTAGAGCTGCTGGCCATTTTAAGCCAGAGACCACATTGGCTCTCGCTACAGTCCCAAATCCCAGGGGAGCAAAAATGATCTGAAGTCACCTTACTGCCACTCCCCTCCGGGCTACTGCTTTGTGTACTGCACCTTTTAGAGGTGCAAAACAGAATTACAGCCCTTGTACTTAAAGTGACAGCTTGCTAGATTGTAATAGAAGAGAACATCCAAGTTTTATATGAAACACAGAATGTTTAAATTCAGTCTTAAAATCAAAATATTAGTACATTAGGTACTCAGCAATAACCTGAATCCAAGCAACTCATCTGAAGAGATATTGCAGTTACAGTCAAACCTTATGGAAAATTCAAATAGGTCAGGCAGCCTTTTGTTTCCTCCAGTTGTTAAACTTAACATTGCTAAATGTTCAGAGTAATCATTATGTGCCCATTGTCTCGGGCAATCTCATTCCTAAATTATATTAAAAAGAAGTGTGTAATTTCCGTGACATGATCAACAGTGGCAGCTCTTCTCAGTGTAAGGGCCGACAGAGGAGTCTCCTGAGGAAAGAAACACTGATGGTTTTTGGAACAGGAGCCGAATGGAATTAGAACATGGCAAGAGTCCTGGAAACAAGACTGTCCTTTAATCAACAATGACCTGGGTATGCCAATTTGTGAGTCTCAGGGGCCTCATCACTTGCTCCCTTACAACAGTACTTTTGTGAATTTCCTTTCACCCATTTTTGTGTCCCTGCTTCTCTCTTTTTTCCAATATTTACCCTCTTATGCTTTTTCTGCGGCATATCCAGGGCCTTGGCATTACTTTGATATTATTCTACTAGTTTCCATTTGCACATCTGCGTATGGCAGCACCACATTATATAACTTAGTTACACCCCTCCCCTCACTTTTTCCATAGAAACCTTCCACAGAATAAATGCCCAGCTGTTTACAGCTCCTGCCTCCATTGCCTTGTCAAAGAAACAAGCTGAGGGCACTAGGAGACAGCTCTTCTAGGGAACCTCCATTTGAGAAGACGGATGAAAAGAGCCAGACACTGCTGGCAGCTTCTGGATTGGCCAGCATGTGTGTGCTGCCAGAGAGGGAAATGGGGAGCTATAAATAGAGTTAGTCAAGAAAGTGGGAGGAAGGGAGGCTTCAAGCAGACGAAGAAAGTACTTACAGCACACAGAGAGAAGGGATGAGCCTCTCAACTTCTGAGCAGAGCCCTTCTTGTCCTCCATTTTCATTTTTTCATCACCACAGGCTGCTGGCTTTTTGTCAGCTACTTGTTTTTGCCCTTTGTAATTCCAGAAGGTCCCTCTTCTGGTATTGCCTACCTAAGTCCTTTGAATGTAGTCAGAGATGATAGGAGATGGGGACATAACCCCACTTACTGGTGGAGAAGCTGCACGGTCCAGTGGCTAGCCTGCAGGGCAGGGACTTGTGAGAGTCCTGGCTCTGACTTGTTTGATCTTGAACCACTCACTTCTGGTAACCACCTTTCTGTATACAGAACTATAAAATCCCTCCTGGCCAGAGGAAAAACCTTTTCACCTGTAAAGGGTTAAGAAGCTAAGATAACCTCGCTGGCACCTGACCAAAATGACCAATCAGGAGACAAGTTACTTTCAAAGCTGGAGGGGGGCCTGAACAAAGGGTCTGTCTGTGTGATGCTTTTGCTGGGAACAGAACAGGAATGGAGTATTAGAACTTGTTAGTAAGTAACCTAGCTAGAAATGCGTTAGATTTCCTTTTGTTTAAATGGCTGGTAAATAAGCTGTGCTGAATGGAATGTATATTTCTGTTTTTGTGTCTTTTTGTAACTTAAGGTTTTGCCTAGAGGGATTCTCTATGTTTTGAATCTGATTACCCTGTAAGGTATTTACTATTCTGATTTTACAGAGGTGATTCTTTTACTTTTTCTTCAATTAAAATTCTTCTTTTAAGAACCTGATTGCTTTTTCATTGTTCTTAAGATCCAAGGGTTTGGGTCTTTTTTCACCTATGCAAATTGATGAGGATTTTTACCAAGCCTTCCCCAGGAAAGCGGGTGTAGGGCTTGGGGGGATATTTTTTTTTGGTGGGGGGGAGACGACGTCTCCAAGTGGGCTCTTTCCCTGTTCTTTGTTTAACACGCTTGGTGATGGCAACATAGGGTTCAAGGACAAGGCAAAGTTTGTAGCTTGAGGAATTTTTTAACCTAAGCTGGTAAAAATAAGCTTAGGGGGTCTTTCATGTAGGTGCCCACATCTGTACCCTAGAGTTCACCCTTGACAGTCCTCTAGGCAGTAGTATGGTACAAATAGGGGGGAGGGAGAGGAACCAGAGGGAGAATCAGGCCTTTGGCAATGGTACCAGCTTGGGATGATGAAGAGCATGGAAGAACCTTCCCACCAGTCCCTGTATAGCTCTTAGGGCCTGATCCAAAGCCCATTGATGTCAATCGGAGTCTTTTCTTTGACTTCAATGGACTTCCATGCAGCTCCTATAGAAGTCACCGAACACCTGACTTGGCAGTGGTCTCCCTTCTGCAGCCTGGACTCACACATCTGCAGTTGAGAGCAAACACCCTCAACCTGCCTGTCCAAACAAGAGGCAGGGGTAGCAAACGTCACTGGCTTCCAGTTTGGAGAAGCTCTTTGGCTGGCTCTGTCCCAGGCATTGTCAGAACAGCACTCTCCTCTCTTGGAGGCAGGGGGTGGAGACAGGACAGGAAAAAATAAACGGCTATTTTCCATTTTCAGAAGCAGCTGGGGACTCACGTTATGGGAGCTTTAAAAAAATAGCTAGGAAGAAAATGATTTCACTAGGATCTGATCCGCACTGGTGCCTGCAGCAGCTAGGCATGCCTCTACCACAGGCCAGTTACTTTGCAGCACAGTTGCTTTCGTTTTCTCCCATTTTTGTCTATTCAGCTCAACTTCGGTCCAGCAGAAATGGAGAGGTTGCCTAATGGCCAGGACACATTCTCTCGGTTTTACCCCCTACCAACATCTTTATTATAGACAAAGAACTGCCTGTTATTCCCCTGACCTGTGCCCACACGTGTCAGCAATCCATTTAGATTGCGAGTCCCTCAGTGCAGGGACTGTCCTAATGTGGGTTTCAAAACCACCTAGCTGCTGCTACTGCAAATCAATAACAATAATAAATGTTCTCCTAATACACAGAAACAACTGAGCACCTCATTCTGTTTCGTAACATGTTATATTTGGCTGAGCCAGAGAACAGCTGATTGACATAGACTTCTCTCTGTGCGAAGTACTAGGAAAGAAATACATCTGTTACCACCAGGCCGATATTTGACTGGCTTGGCAGTTTGTTTTTTTATGGATTTGGCAGTTGCCAGAAAAATAATTTAATCTGCTGGGTTCTTTTTTACGTGGGTCTAAAGATTTGCATTGTCATCACAATACACTGGGATATCTAATGTTAAAAGTTTGTGTCCAGCTAAAGATGCTGCAGTATTCCTACTTCTGCAGTTTATGCGAGAACAGATCAAAACGGTTGAAAATACAGCAGCTGCCTGCCCACCAACAGTGCAAGTGCACTGAGTGCATGTGAGAGAGGGTTTGAGTCACACAAGAGTGAGGAGATGTGCGAGGCATATTAAATCATGGAAGATCAGGGCAATGCTGCAAGTGATCCTACTGCATCCCCCAGAAAAAAAAAGCTCACAGCAGAAACTGCACAGTCAATGACAACTGGCTAAGCAAATAGACTGCAAAGATTGGCTGCCAAAATGTGCTGATAAAACAAACTCCATTTGTTATCAATGATGTTATCAACCTTCTCTATATGTGTTCTCTCTCTGGGTACTATAAATGGCTGTTAAAGGGGTTGCAGGGTTGCCTTGTGGTTGGGGGTTGGTGTTCCAGCGGGCTAGCCTTGGAGGGATGTTTGCATTTTAAAGGTTGTAACCCTAAGTAGGGTTTTTTCGATTTTCATTGGAGTCTTAATTTGTAGTAGCGGCAGAGTCCTGTAGCACTTTATAGACTAACAGACGTATTGGAGCAGAAGCTTTCGTGGGTGAATATGCATCCAGCGAAGTAGGTATTCTACCACAAAAGCTTACGCGCCAATATGTCTGTTAGTCTATGCCACAGGACTCTGCTGCTTTTACAGAGCCAGACTAACACGGCTGCCCTTCTGATACTTAATTTGTAGTGTAATGCTTCTGTTGGCAGCAACAAGGGCCGAGTTCAGATAGCTAGGGGTATCTCTTAAAGCCCACAAACATCACTGGCTTGACCCCCCCCCCAGAAATTCTAGGTCACCAAATACCTTCCCTGGATGCCTTTAATAGGCAATATTTCCCCACCTGCAAGAACTGAGTCTGTATGAAACAAAGGAAACCTTTCCAGAGGAAAAGAGAATACAGCATCAACTTGGGAAAACACAGCATTTACAGATGAACAATAAGTAAAAGATTCCCCCACTGTAACTTTGGCAGTAGTCCATTAACTTGGCTGCCCAGCTGACGCTGTGACCATCCAATAGACAAATGCTCCTTTACCACATCACTTCCCCGCTTTCCTGTCTGCTACACCCCACGCACAGTTTGAAGAAACCAGTACACACATACAGTACCTTTGAGCAGAATCCTTGTCCCTGGGCATACCCTCCTTAACACAAAGTATGGGTCCCTTTTCCTCTTTCTTGTCTCATGTCAGATCCACTACCCAACCAATTCTGAGTCTATGTACAGTTATAGTGATTCCCAAACTGCCACTGGATGAATTCTGGGTAGAAAATGATGCAAATAAAGTTCTCTCTGTAGTTGTAATTCCCACTGTTCATCAATAGATGGGGCAGAGAGCTCCTTCCCACATGGAGCTTATGTCCATCTGGAGTTCTGGGTAAATATCCACCTTGTTTCTCTAATATCCTGTGACCCACACAGCTACCCCTACACTGCAAATAGATTTTATACATATAAGGCACTTCTAGGGATGTTCTTCCCCCTGTTCGCCAACAACAGATGGGAGCAAATTGCTCCTTACCCTCTAGAACTTCAGGTCACGGCTTACAGTAGGTTACATAGATGCATCAGCCTCTTCTCCTGCTCCTCTGCACTCTTACAACCTTGCCTTGTGCTTTTCTGCCCCTTCAGATATTCTAGCCCAGATTCTAATCTCCCTTGACTTCAGTGGAGCTATACTGATTTACATTTAAGCTGTAGATCTGGTCTTCTGTTTTGTTGGTACATTCTACTCCACTTTCTATGCTTCATTCCTGCTGTTCACCTCACTCCAGAACAATCATCACAACCTTTTTACTGACTCTGCGTTCTCTTCCTCTGTTGTTCTAGCATTCCCCTGTTCAGATCTCTTCTGAAACTGCTGGCCATTTTGGGCTTTCAATTATTCTGACACATGGCGACAGCAACTTCTATTCCTTTCTGTGAAGCCGGATTGCAGACTATTATGCTCCTGATTTATCTTTTTAATTAAAAATAAAATGCCTGGTTAATCAGTAGTAGTGCTGTAGTTGCACAGTACTGACAAATTCAGACCATTTGCTATGTCATGCTTCTCCCTGTACTTTTCTTCAGTTTCTCAAGCATCAAGTCATTTTACTATATATGTGCCTGCCCTCTGGTTTCCATGCCCTTGTATAAATGGGAGTAACAACCAAACAGTTGAATTATTTAATCACTGGGGGGAAAAAAAACATTGAGGAATAATATGTGGAAGAAGACTGATTGTAATAGTACAGGGATATACTTTGTTGCCTTCGCTATACATGGAGATGAAATTAGACTTGTGAGAAGGAAATTCAGAAATGTCCTTACTCATCTTCCTAGCTATGTACGTGTGTGTATTCATGCACAAGCGTTCAGATACGCTGAATCACCTTTTCACTCTTACACACCATGTTATATACTCGTTGCCTTTTTACCTCTATTTTCTTTTTTTACCCTGTTTTGTTTCTTTGTTTAATAGATGTCAGCCTTTGCATTTTGCTCCCCTCCCTCCCTGCCCCTCATTTTCCCCCCAGTTTTGTTTGTTTTTTCGACAGCATGTCACAAGATAGACAAAAGATCAAAAGGCCCAGAACGTCCTGGGGAATTTTAGAAAAGCCATCAAAATAATAGCTTCTGAAGTCACCTTGTGGCTCCTGAGCCTAAAGAGGGAAATTTCCTTTTCTGTGTCAGCCAATAAAGACCTGCACACGGTTCATATGGAAAGATGAAAGTTTGTTTTATGAATGAGATTTTTGTCGCATTGATATTAATGGTAAACTTCCCAGTCGTTGTAATGGGACCAGGATTTGGTCTTAGTTGATTATAATGAACGCTTTGAGTTTGTATCTGTTTTCTGGTCATCAATGCATTCGTCTCACACACGTCTCCGAACTCAAGCACCTCCTATGATTTAATGGAGACCTTCAGCCTGTTCGAGCCACAAAAATTTGCTCTGAGGCAAACAAATGAACTGGATTTTGCCTACTCTCCAGGGTCACCCAGATCATTTTGTAGGTTGCTCAGAGGAAAAGAAATCTGTGCTTATTTTAGGGGATACAGAGTTTGTTTGTTTTTCAGCTCTGGACCAAACTGTCTTTTTGTTCTGTGTTTGTACAGCACCTAGCACAATGGGGTTCTGGGCCATCATGACTGGAGAACGTCGGAAGTACCGCAGTACTAAGAAATCAATAGTATCCCCCTCGAATCTCCTTTCGTACAGAGTCCCAGCCTAATCCAAGGTACGAAGACACAAATAGAAGGAGTCCTTAACAGGACTCCCCAAGAAACTAGGGGAAGATTGGGGCAGGAGTTAGAGTAGTCAAAGAGGCAAGGAGACAGCGGATTTGCCAATTTTGGGAGTGAGCTACAGATACTATTCTGTGGGAGGCAAACCCAGGCCCCCTGAAGGAAAAAAAACAAGGAAAAAACTCTGTGAAAGGAACCTTGCAGATTTTTCCTCCCTCATCATCCCTTTCTGAAGATTTCTGCCCACTTCAACAGAGGTATTAGGTAGAGTTTCTAAGGGTATGTCCGCACTGCAAAAAAAGAAAAACCATGGCACCAAATCTCAGAGCCTGGGGCAGCTGACTCAGGCTCGGGGGCTTGTCCTGTGCGCTATAAAATTGCAAGGCAGATGTCGGGCTGGAGTCTGGGCTCTGAGAACCGATGCCACAGGTTTTTCATCGCAATGTCGACATACCCTAAGGGTAAAGCAATGACTAATGGATTTCATGCAATAGAGCATTATTTACTTAGTTATCCATCTTTAGCTGAGTTCACATGGAGGAGGAAGTATGACCTATAGCATGCCCATCACCATAGACCAATTGAGGAATAATCTTTCTAATCCTGTTCTTGTTGTTCTTGTTGTTAATTCCCCTCCACAATATTCAGTAATAATAATCTTTGGAATTTATTCAGTCGGCAAGGCAGCAAGATTTACACAGAGTTCTACATTTCTTGAGTTTGAAGATAAAATAATAGCGGATCTATCCTTATTTTTAAGAGTAATACATTTTCTTAATGTACCATCTGGTATTATGCACATTTAGAAATTGAATAAATAAGTTGGGAACAAGATAGGATTTGTTTTTCTTTTCTTGTAAAGGTCTGTTAAGTTTTTGCTGAGTACAGAGAGTTGTTTGCCTCACCCACTTCTGAGGTCTTTAAAACTTCCATCAGGGTCTCTTCTTTCTTACGTGGGTAACAAAATAAAATCATGAGGAAACAGACACGAAGAGAACTAATTTCTAGAAGTGGTTGGAAATTTTTTGACAAAACTTTTTTTGTTTGAAATACAACAATTCATTGAAACCAAAACTATTTAATGCTGAAAAGGTTGGTTTTGATTACTTTTTTTTTAACTTGTTCTTTTTAAACAACTTTTGAAATGATAAATTATAGGATACCAGACAAGCTGTTCAACATAATAAGGAGTTTATATGATGGAAATAGATGTGCAGTATTATCACCTACAGGCGTGGGGGGGTGGTTCTGTATTGTGACTAGAGTTAGGCAAGGGAGTGTGTTATTACCAATCCTCTGTGCATTGGCAATAGATTGGGTGATGAAAGGGGCAACAAAAGGCATAATGAACAATGTGAAATGGGTTAGCAGAAACCACTTACAGAACCTTGAGTTTGCAGACAACATTGCTTTAATAAGTATGATGTGGAATGAAGGGATCACCCTTACTTCAGAGATAGAACAAGAAACAGCAAAAATGGATTGAAAGTAAAATCAAAGAAAGCCAAGATTATGAAGGCAGAAAACTACTACAAATGCATATGTTTGTGGATGGAAAGGAAATCAAACAGGTAGAAGATGTTCTGCTATCTGGAATATGTGATGACATTTGAAGGTGGCTAGAATAAAGATATTTGTATGAGATTTAGAAAAGTCTCCTGACTTTCCTGACCAACTCTCACCTGGTCTCTCTTTTCCTAACCCCTTTCAGTGGTTTCCTTAATCCTTTATAGTCCCAAGTGCTGCTCCGGCCAAACTGGGGACATCTGTTCTGGCTCAGGGAAGCCAGACCTGCTGTATTCACAGGAGCCAGCCATCCTCTGACAAGCCACTAAAGTTTGCTTGTATCTCCCTCTTTATGCTCTTGCTATGTGTCCTCCCCCCTACCCCCCGGTTTACTTTATTTAAAGTATTGTATATTATTTTAACTTGAGATGAGTGACCTATAAGAAATGGTTTCCCCAAACTAACTCTTCATTGAGTGGGGGACTGGAATGCAGTGAGGAGAGGAAAACTCCATGGGTCCTATGCAGAGTCACCTATGAATGCTTCCATCAGAGATGTTAGTGGAGAAGTTGCCTCAGCCCATAGAAGCAATAAAGGGTATGGCTCCAAATCCAGGAAGATCTCAATGGATCCTCTGGGATATTCATGAAAATGCCCTTTTCTTTTGCACTGACTCAGAGGCCCCCAGCTGCCCTACTGCACCTCTTGAAATGGAGCTGCGCTACCAGGGACTCTTCAGCTCATGGATACCCTTGGATCTTCCTTTCAAGGGTGAGGCTGCATTAGCTTTTCCGTGGATTCCCCACGGGGATGGTGGGAGGATGATGTACTGGTCATTTCAGTTCCAAACCTGGACTGGCCCTTCCCCATCTATGGAGCCTCAGGTTTGCAGAGGATCCTCATGGAGCCTGGAGCTAGGGGAGAACACTGCCATCAAGAGGACAACCCCTGCGCCTTCCACAGTGGCACAGGAAGACCTGCAGAAGGGGGATCATATCTGCATGCAGACCCGTTAGACATGTTCTGACTTGGCCCTATTTAATCTCCAGATCTTCAATTTTCTTTATTCCCAATTCCACCGGCATTTGATGCTACTCCTTGTCCTATCTACCATGCCTCTTATACATGACATACAGCCAGATTCCTGCCCACCTATAAAATGCTGTCCAATTTTAATTAATTCTAAATATTCATAAATTCTAGAGGCTCACAACACTGACACCCATTTCACCTCCACCAAAAACAAACAAACAAAATCAAACCCCTACTCTACTGAGTAGATGCGATCCCTCAGAAAAGAAGCGACAGAGACTCTTGAACTGTACTATGGCCCTCATTGGTGCCAATCCAAACCCAATAACGTTTTTTGTTTTAAATTTAAGAAATACTGGAATCTGTCAAGAATATTGCCAAGAATATAATTCCACTAAACCCCACAGTACCTAAACCCAGACGCTCATCTTCAGGATGATAGAATATTTTCCATACACAGCTACTATTGTACTGCATAGTTCCAATTAATATTATTTCCTTCTTGAACAACACATTCAATAGTTACATTGGGATACTCAGGTAATTTGCTTGTAAATCCATGTAATTTGCCTCTCACCAATTATGTGCATAGCAACTCTATCAATCAACAGGGTTTACTTGCTATGCAATGGATGGTACAACCTGAACTCACAGTGATCAGTATTAAACATTAGCATTCAAATAGATCCGGTGACAATGAGTTCTTTTGCACAGGCAGACAAATGAAGAGCAATTTAGCAAACGCACTAAAATTGCATTACATTAGGGTAGGAGGCGGAAATCAGCCCAGCAGGAGTTTATGTCATCTGGGACATAACTTTTTTACAAAAGGACAATTGACACTATTTATTTATATTTCAGCTTCACTACACGCCCCATTTTTTTACTCCTACTCAGGAAAACTCCCATCAGTCTGAATGGGAATTTTATAAGGACTAAAGAATGTGGCCTTATGACCCAAAATTAGTAAAACACTTAAGTGGTGTGCAGCGTTGTTGCAGCCGTGCTGTTCCCAGGATATTAGCAAGACAAGACGGGTGAGGTAATATCTTTTAGTAGAGTGACTTCTGTTCGTGAAAGAGACAATGCAAAGCTGAAGAAGAGATCTGAAGAGGAGATCTGTGAGAGCTTGTCAGAACCAACAGAAGTTGGTCCAATAAAACATATTACCCACCCATCTTGTCTCTCCAAATCACTTCAGCACATAGTTAAGTGCTTTACTAAATCAGGGCCTACATGACGAGGCATATGTGCAGATTGAAACAACGAATCAAAGATTCAAATGTAATAGAAGCTGGACAAAACGGGGTTTTTCAGTAGGCAAAATGGAATAGAAACATACTCCCAGGTCACACTCCCAGTAAGAGTCTGAAAAAACAGTCTCAGTATGTGGCTGGAATGACAAAAAAATCAGGGTTATGACAAACCAA
Source organism: Eretmochelys imbricata (assembly GCF_965152235.1). Classification (NCBI taxonomy): domain Eukaryota; kingdom Metazoa; phylum Chordata; order Testudines; family Cheloniidae; genus Eretmochelys; species Eretmochelys imbricata. Next base: position 94,951,828 of record NC_135580.1, read on the forward strand.
CAGGGAAAGCATTTTCCAGTACTGAAGACCCACTTCTAAAAATAACCTCTCCCTTGAGTTCAGCAAAGTTTCACTGATTTACACCAGCTGAAGATCTAGGTCACATTGTTATGTGACAAATGCTCTAGATTTATACCTGACAAGATACAGAACAAGAAAGAAGAAAAGAAATCATTGCTCTAAACAAACTAAAATATATTCCAAGAGTAATTTACAATGGAAACATTTATTACAATGACAGTAAATCACACTGTTCTATTTCACTGAACTCCACAGTTCTGTAGCGTATAAATCAAACATCGCTCCATTTGATTATTTAAGAAAAGCAATAATTTTATAGAAAAGAGTAGATGGCAATAAGATAAAGTCTTAAAATCTAAAACAAAGACATGAATCCTAAGGGCCATTTATGAATTATTTGTTGCAATCTCAAATATTTTCCAATAAACTGCTCTAGTTTACCCTTACATTTCAACCCAGTGTGCTGCTGTGTCAACAGCAGCATGGCATACATCTGACTGTCTCAGTCAGATGGATTCCTCACAGAAAGCCAATTCTAGAAAAAAATACACCAACTGACTTAGAGAGTCGTTCTGGACTCACACTGATATAAGCCCTCGATCCAGCATACTGCTTCACCACAGGCTTAACTTTAAGCACATTAGTAGTCCCATTAACTTCACATGCTCCAATGCCTCATTGGAACCAGACCTAATGCCTAGGTTGAGAATTTAATCTTGCCCATAGCAATGAGCAACACATAACAATGCTGCCTGGGGTCACAACTGTGAAGTCACAATTCGATCCCTTGCTCCTGTCTTGCTCTCGGGACAGCTGGGAGGAATAGGCTACTGTCTGGCACAGATTCCTCCCCTCAAACTCTCTGGCTGTCACTTTGGAGCTTTACCCTCAAGTCTGTACCCATTCCCTGCCTGAGTCCAGTCACTCTGCTCAGCTGCTTGGGAAGGGGGGTGGCAGCCCAATGATGGCTGGTTCCCCCTACTGCCATGCTACCTGCAATGCAGGTAGCTCATGTAGGGCAGTAAGGGGATGCCTTGCCTCATTACTTGCTAAATAGGCGGAGAGCAAGCCAAGATTTTGCCCAAAATTAGGAATAGCTCATTGAAATCAGTGGAGTTACTCTGTTGTTACAAAAGATCAAAATCAAGCGTACGGTGCTCTGTGGAGTTTGTAATGTGAAGAAGAGATATAGTAATTTCTTAATGATTTCACTACTCCAATAGATTGCACCGACGGCCAACATTTCTGAGTCCAGAATTCCAGTAAAAGTTTTCAGCAAAATTTGAAATTTTGAAGAGACAAAAAGAAAAAAAAAAGATGCATATAAGTTTTGAAATTCTGACCAAATTTTCATGGACATTTGAATGGCAAGACAGAATAGGAAACCGCATTTCTTAATTTTTCACACATTTCCCACTCTGTTTTGACCAGCTCTACTAGGCAGGTAAAGAAAATCAGATTTTGCAGCTTGTAACCAGTCACTTTTAATATTTAATTTATATGATATGTATATTTTGCATTATACAGGAATCACACACATTTAACCATATCTTCACATCCTATGCCATAGAGGTTGTTTCCCTTCTTTACTGTAAAACACAAACCATCTCTGTATTCTACAGAGTCCATCAAGTTCTAGAAAGAAGAAATAACCTAATGACTGAACAGTTACTGAGTCTGTGTTTTTTCCCCCCGTTAAGAAATTACAGTGTGACCTTGCAAGACTAAGTTATTCAGGTTCCAATCTACTTTTTGGGAGGAAACCTCAAAGCTTTAATGAACTGGCTTGTACTTACTTTTCATTAAGTGATTGTTATTTTAGGCAAATAAATTGGTAGTGAGAATGTGCCAATCACAGAACATCTATTTCTGGTAGTGGTTTGTGGCAAATTATTAGGTTTTTAAGGAAAATTGCCCAGTTCACGCTGATGATTATAATGTTTTAAAATGTGCAATTTGTTTACATTTTTAAGTCAGATGATATGTACAACCACAAGATGTCTGGTTTTCTGAGGCTATGTCTCCACTGTCCTGCAGTTCGGACTATGTGAGGATGCATAGTGGTGCACTGTAACCCCCCAGTGTGGACGCTGTGGGTGTGAACGAAAAGATTCCTACTTTGCATTAATGCAGTCCTGAAAAGACAACGATGTCAACTCAAACTCGGAATCTTTTAGCTCACACCCACAACAGCCACATAGTGGAGTCACAGTGCCGCGCTTTGGTGCAAAATGCGATATTCACCCTCAACATTTGAACTGCAGGGAAGTGTAGACAAGCCCTCAGTTACCATCTCCGAATGAAGCCAAAGCAGGGCAACGCATACATCTTTGGCATGATGAGTAGAGATGATGGGCCAGATACCCTGCTGGTGAAAATCAACATAGTTACACTGAAGCCAATGAAGTGCCCCCAGTTTACACTAGCCAGGTGACCCATTATTATTTAATATGTAAATTACAGTTGAGCCCAAAGGCTCCAAACACAATCTGAGGTTCATTGTGCTAAGTATAGTACCACAGACATAAAAACATGGTTCCTGCCATGTAAAAGCTTGTAGTGTAAGAAGCCACTTGATATTCTGAGGGTAGCGGGAGTGATATGCACTCAAATATATGCCGCTTTTATACAAGGGCATGCATTTTCCATTATTTTATTATTATAAATATAAGTATCAGTATCCACACTTGTTCCTCCATCTCGCTATTATTAGTTGGCTGATTTCTTATGGATAATGTGGCAGAAGCGGTTCTTCAGAAGATTATTTGAAGGAAAGCAGGAAAGGGGCCTAGAGATCAATTGTAAGAGGGACATGGATAATGTTGAAATCAGCATGTTTGCTCTCCATTTATATTCCCCAAACAGCTGCATAGTCTCATATACTAGCTAACTGGACATGCCATACATGAGTAGACTTATATCAGGAAGAGGTACTTCTGACAATAGTGTCACAGAGCAAGCAAACTAACAAGCCAGACATGGCAGCCAAAAGCATTCCTGAAGGTCACTACTTTAGAGGATGGTATTCCTAGGAATAGCATCAATCCTTCCCAGGTAGCAGACAGCAAAATACTCACGGCCTACCCAAACCTTTTAGAACCTTAGAAAGAATGGGTCAGACTGTGCTCACTGATACACATGGACAATAGCTGCTGATTGCTATGGTAGCTCTGTGGGAGGGCGAGGAAAGAATGTATCTATTTCTGGAAAGAATTTGGTCCAATATGTTTTTATATTAATAAACAGAGGCAAAATACAAATGCCAGTCAAGATCACTGTCAGTGAATTAAATTACATATATTGAAACAATAGTTTTTTACCCAGAGAATATGGCTTTCAATGGTGTAACTCAAATAAATAAATTTACTCACATGCATAAGTGTTTACAGGAGCAGATTCTAAATGACAAGAGACAAAACAAACTACAGGATAGATACTTAGCTGCTGTAAATCGGCATAACTCTATCGACATCAATGGAGCTGGGTGGATTTATGCCATCTGAGAATCTGGCTTAACTTGCTTGAAATTGGGAGTCCTAGATTTCCAATTCTTCAAAAAAAGAAAGACCTGTCCCTTTTTAAAATGGCTCTGAAACATATAGAAACGACTTATCAACTCTGGTGAAAAGATACTAAAATAGATCCTTGAAAGCTAGAGTATAAGGAGCTGAATGGCCTTGTGAGAGCTATTGCCAAGAAATATCTGATTTAGAAGAGGCAAATATGCGCTCAGAATTCAGAAGCTTCTTGTTGATCCATGACTTGGATAAAAAATATTTTATCAAGCTCAAGAATTTGGCAGTTCTGACATAAAGGTCACTCAAGCACAATATAGGCAGCAAATCAAATAACAAAAATGTATAAATTACAAAAAAAAGAACAATTTTATCCATCATTTCCCAGCATCTTTGAATTACAGCGGCAATGCTCATTCTGTGATGTTTAAACATTTTCACCCACTTGTGACACCAAAATGAACTGTCACTGACAGTAAATTGCACAGATCTCCATAGTAGGGTAGGGTCCTTTCTCACTAGCTTTGATCAAAAGTAAAATAGTTAATGTTGACATTTAAAATATTATCACATGGCACAGGACACCTCACTAAACTGAATGGGGCAGTTCACAGCTCCCAGAACTATCGTCATTACAAAACACCACTTATCTACTTATTTCTGTTTGGAGTCCCTTAAAGATTTTGTACCCACATAAGGGACATTTTATAAATCCTTGCAGACAGATGACACTGTACCATTGCCAACAGAGTGAAGTATTATTGAAAGTTTCCTCATCATCATCATGTTCTCATTTCACCTCTGGCGTTTAGGGCAGGGACGAAGCTCCTCCACTCCTGTTTGTTTCTGGCAAGTCTTTCAATGGTTCCCCAGCTGTGCCCCAAGTTTTTCAGCTCAACTTCCACAGCTCTTCACTATGTTGTTTTCAGGCAGCCTCATTTTCCCTTGCCTTCAGGTCTCCATCTGATTGCTACTCTGGTGATGGAAATAGTTTCCATATAAAGCACATGGCCAATCCATCTATAACGCCTCCTAGCAAAGATGGTGCTCATATCCTCTTGGTTGCAATGTGTCAATAAATCTTGGTTTGAGATTGTTCTGGGCCAGAAGATACAGAGGATTTTTCTGAGGCAGGTTGTATGGAATGAAGAGAGTTTGGACATGTCATACTTTCTCAGTCCCCAGCATTCTGCATGATAAAGTAATGTTGAAAGTACACAGCTCTGATAAATCTTGATTTTGGTTTTGGTGTATTTTGATGATTTCCAGACTGTATTTAAGCTCCTGAACATGTTCCTGGCTTTACTGATTTTGTTTCAGATGTCCTGGCTTGTTCCACCATCCTGGCTGATGGTGCTGCCCAAGTATGTGAATGTTTCTACATTGGTGAGAACATAATCCTTTATCGTACTGGTGATGGTGAGGCAATATTAAAGGTCACGATATTGGTCTTATTGCGACTGATCTTCAGTCCAATTTCCTGGCTGAATGTGTTGAGTCAAGTTGTTTTTTCTTGTATATGGTGTTGAGTATATGATAGAAGACTGAGATCATCTGCAAAGTCCAGGTCTTCAAGGGATGAGAAGGGTGTCCATTTAATGCCTCTTGGCATTTCTTCTGTTGTACGCTGCATTACCCAGTTGATGGCAACACTGAAGGGATTGCAGACATGACATACCGCTGACGTACTCCTGTTTTGACTTCAAAACTGAGCTCACTGTGATCAACATTGCATGTAAAGCTGAAATAAAACAACTATAAATCTGCTCAATGGGTCATCAATAGTTTAGGGACAGCTCAATAATTCTAATAGGGTTTTTTTATTATTATTAAGCAGCTGTTCCTCTCCCTGCTGCTAGCTAGATCACTCATCTTCATTTTCAGTCTGCAGAGTTATCAAAAAGATTTTAAAAAATAAAGTAAGGAACATACTGACGTGATGGAAAGAGATAAGATAATAGTTCTAAATATATACATGTGATAAAATAAAAACAAGTGCATGGTTATTTCTGATATGGTGTATTTTGATTTTAAATAACAAGAAAATATGTGACAGTTTATTGCATTGTGACCTCCAAAACCTCAATTCAGCATAGAGGGGAGGTGGATGGGTTTTGACACTGCTTTTCACACCACTTTGGGGGACTGGGCCTGAGGTTCCTCAAGGTGCTGTGTGCTGTGTATCAGTGTGTGTCACCTCAGAGCAGTCCCACTCAGACAAACAACCGGGAGCAAAGTTTTGTTCTATAAGGCAGTGTTTCCCAAACTTGGGACGTCGCTTGTTCAGGGAAAGCCCCTGGCGGGCCGGGCCAGTTTGTTTACCTGCTGCATCTGCAGGTTCAGCCGATCGCGGCTCCTACTGGCCGCAGTTCGCTGTGCCCAGCCAATGGGGGCTGTGGGAAGCGGCGCGGGCCGAGGGACATACTGGCCGCCGCTTCCCGCAGCCCCCGTTGGCCAGGCACAGTGAACTGCAGCCAGCGGGAGCCGCGATCGGCCGAACCTGTGGATGCGGCAGGTAAAGAAACCAGCCCGTCCCGCCAGGGGCTTTCCCTGAACAAGCGACGTCCCAAGTTTGGGAAACACTGCTGTAAGGAATCATAGAACAGGATGACAGTCCAGCAGCCTCCTCTTTGCTTGCCTCATGCTCCCAGCTTCAGTGCTAAAATGTCCTGCTGCAAGGGTAGAGGGAACTTCTTGGCAGGAAGAGGGCCGGCTCCAGCCACCAGTGTTCTAAGCAGGTGCTTGGGGCAGCAGTCAGAAGAAAGGGGCGGCAGTGTTTCCACGGCCACGGCAATTCGGCGGCAGCTTCTCCGTTTCACCGGCCATGGCAGAAATTCAATGGCAGCGTCTCTCTTCTGCCGTCCGCGGTGGCAATTTGGCGGTGGCAGTTTTTTTTCACTGCTTGCGGGCGGCAAAAACGGTAGAGCCGGCCCTGGGCAGGAACCAGGATGTTGTTCTCCCCACTTGCAGCAGATTGTACCCCACAACTTGTTGTTCCCACTGCTGCTGCTGAAGCACAACAGACCACTTTGGGCTACACAGAAAGCTGAAAAATAGTGCAATGATGGGTTCTAATTGACCTTATGTGAACCCTGGGATGTTAGAAACACCAGTTTCTATTGGCTAATTCAAAGCTGAGTCTGTGTAATCATAGAATATCAGGATTGGAAGGGACCTCAGGAAGTCATCTAGTCCAACCCCCTGCTCAAACCAGGACTAATCCCCAATTTTTGCCCCAGATCCCTAAATGGCCCCCTCAAGGATTGAACTCACAACCCTGGGTTTAGCAGGCCAATGCTCAAACCACTGAGCTATCCCTGTAGTAGGTTTTAACCCAAAAGTATGCAGTCCGTGGGTGAGGAGAAGGCTCTCCGAGAGAGCAATTAAAGCCTAAAGCTGACACTGATGTGGAGGCAATTTCTGAATACCAAATAAACGACTAACTGGATTTAGGCTGTCTTGGCACTAGCAGGAATTCTCCTCAGATCAAGACCGAACATAATGAAAAACTAGCCACCAGTAAATCCAGGCCCCTTGGAATCTCCAGCTCTCTGGCTTTCTACGAACCCATATCAGCCCTATCTACTAATGGCAGCAGAATTAGATCCCTTTGGCCATTCCCCCTCACCCACAACCTTTCATGACTACATCTGTGCTCTACTGAACATCAGAGAATGTCTCTCTCCTTCACCAGGGGCCCAATCCAAAGTCCAATGAAGTCCATGTAAGACCTCTGGTTGACTTCAACGGGCTTTGGATCAGGCCCATCTCCTGCAGATCTGCTTATTTCTGTAATCCAGTTTCTGAAAGAGAATGCCGTAAGACTCACTGTGATTTCCCCTTGTTTTGCCCCAGAGTACAGATGTCCCCCCTTTTGCATCCTAGGCCCTGAAGAAAAATCAAGTTGAACAGCCTTTTATTCCACTTCCAATTTGGAAGATGAAGGGGTAAAAAATAAAACACCAACTGGTTTCCATCCCTGGCCCCAGCTGCAGCAATGACAGTAGCTGCTGAGGGATCTTTTCTCTTGCAGAGGTTACACTGCTACTTTAGGGCACAGTGCATAATGTTTTGTTTTGGTTAATACTTATTATTAATGTATGTAACATGTGGCAGGCTGTTATAAATTCAGTTAAATGTTAATGTACACATCTGCTCAACTTTGCTTGCATCCTGATACATCAGGCTGAGAGGTAAACATGTTACCCTTCAAGTCTTTTTTTTTTCCCCTCCCCAAGGAGAAAGAGAGCGAGAGAAAGGAGCCTGGTATACTGGACACTGGATGGCTACAAAGATCTCTAAATTATTGACACTTGAAAAGAGTTAGATCAAAACAAATGGCATGAAAGACAACAGTTAAAACATTCCCTGCTAGGCGCAGAATATGTATCGCTATTTAAAGCATAAGTGACAATCATCAAAAGAATGTGATGGGCCGCACATTTGTTACAGTAGCATGTGGGAACAGCAGAGTGAAGCAGACCTGTGGACATGAATAGCAATACCTGCTTTCTGCTGGGACCTGAGGTCATGCCCAAATTGTCTAGCTGTGACATCATTCTCAGACATGCCCACAGGTGCAGGTCATTCATGGAAGAGTTGCTAAGGGAGTAACTGCTGGAGACGGCACGAAAAGGATAGTATCACCAACAGCGGTAGCAAAACCACCAGCATAAATCCTGGGCTTTTAATCATGGGTATCTATTTAAAAATATCCCAAAGCTGCTCAAATAAATCACCAGTTTGTGCAAACATTCAAAACAATTTAAGAAACGAACGTTGCATATATTTAAAATTGTGGCGAGATTTCCTACATGTTGAACCTCCTTTTGGGGATACTTTGGGCTAACTATTAGACACAAGATAGTCCTGTGAACCTGAGAACTGTAAAGACCCTGGACAGAATGGATGGGAGTGGTTACCCCTCTGTGGCTTTGCCTGTCTATCAGTGGTTCTCAAACTGTGGGTCGAGACACCAAAGTGGGTCATGACCCGGTTTTAATGGGGTTGCCAGGGCTGGTGTTAGACTTGCTGGGGTCAGGGTCAAAGCCGGAGCTCTACCTCCCGAGCAGCGGGGCTCAGGCTTTGACTTCAGCCCTGGGTGACAGGGCTTAGACTACAGGCCCCGCCCGGGACTGAAGCCCTTAGGCTTCAGCTTTGGCCCCCATGCCTGGGAGGGTGGAGCTCGGGTTATGGCTTTGACCCCGCTGCCCAGGGTGGGTGGGCTCAGGCGTTGGTCCTCCTTCCTGTGGTTGTATAGTATTTTTTGTCAGAAAGGGGTCGTGGTGCAAGGAAATTTGAGAACCCTGTGTTTGAGTCTCTGGAGAAAATGGGTTTTGTTCTACCACCTAACAAAACCAGACACCCTCCTCTTAGTAGAGATAATGGGTCAGGGAGGGCTTCCACACCTCATTATTTGGTACTCTTTGGCAATAATAACGTACAAGTTGGATTAGTAGTTGCTACTGAATGATGTGTATACGCTATGTGGCAGGGCACCAATTTACACCAGTTCAAGACATAGCTTCATGGTATGCATGAAAGCATACTAACCATGTATATATGAGCTCTATGGGAAATAGTGCTGTCCTGTTCAGGGAACAGTTGTAGGAGCGGGAAGGAAGTGACTGAACTGGTGGTTTCAGAAAGAACAGTGACGTACAATAATGTGCACCAGAAAAAAAAGGTACAGGGATGATTGGAAGTCTGTGAGCATGGCTTGTGGTGCCGAAGAGGAAGGGCCTCAGATTCATGGGTTTGACAGAGGATGATGTTGGAAACAGCATCTCAGCTATTCCACTGCCTGATTCCTGGGAGGCAGGAATGGATAGGGTCAGTGATGTCATGCTGATGTTGAGGCGTGGAGTTTGGTGCAGAAGTTGGAATGTCTTGGGGACTGTGTAATAAATAGGATTAAAAACCATGCAATTACTAGGATTACACCCTTTGTTTCATGTTCTCTGTGTATATAAAATCTCCCCAATACATTTTCCACTGCATGCATCCGATGAAGTGAGCTGTAGCTCACGAAAGCTTATGCTCTAATAAATTTGTTAGTCTCTAAGGTGCCACAAGTACTCCTTTTCTTTTTAGGATTACTCAGCCTCTGCAGTTTAATAGGATTTTTTCTTATCAAGCCTGAACTTACACCATATGAGGCCCTGCATGTGTCTGTGTTTTTAATTTGTAATATCTTTACACTGATGCCTCATGTGCCCTCACTCCAGGCAGCACCCAATCTCATATGTACAAGGTGGCTTCTTTGAAATCCTAGCTCTTCATAATTTTAATCAGATATTTCCTAGCTCCTCTGAATAAAAAAGAATACATCAGTGTGGTGTATTTTCATTTCAATGTCCTAAATGTACATGGAACTCTTGGTTGATTGGAATTCTCCAGGTATTTATATACACATGAAATATGTTTACTGAAACAGGTTCTATTGAGCCCATAATACCATGTTCCTTCCAACATTAAAGGTTGCATTATGATTACTCCGTTTCTTGCCCTTTAGCCAATTTCCAATCCATTAAGCTGCAGTACTTTTCTCTTTTCTATAACTATTTAACTTGAGTATTAACCTTGGTGACTGGTCAGAATCTGTTAAACATATATTTCTTTGTAATATATTTACCCATGTTGTCAGATACATTTTTTCTTAGAGCTAGAAAGGAAACCAATAAAACTGACTTTGGCATATTTGCTGCCATTTCCACCTCTTGACCTCTCCCAAGCTACGGAAGAAGGTCGTGTTCTTAGTCACAGAGATGAAACTCTAAAGTCAGTAGAGTTAAGTTCATGTGTGCAAGAGCAGACTTTGGCCCCTTATTTACTATCTCCTATGCCAACCCTTTTAGAGACATTCCTTTTGTTTTCAATTACCATAATAATAAGCTACTTCTCGTGGGCCATAATTAGGGCTGTTTTAAAGAATAAAATCTTAATGTTAAAAAACATTTTTTAGAAATGTAAATCTTTTTTATATAAAATGATCTTTTTAAATTTAATTCAGATGATTTACTTACATTTTACGAAGTCTTTATTTTTTTTCCCATTTTATAGTCCGCAATAACTAAACTGTATGTTTTGTACTCCTTTCTCTAAATTAGGGTCCTAATTGTTACTAGAATTTCAGATTGTACATGGGGGATATTTTTCTACTAATAAGTTTCATGCTTAAAATGCTCATCTGTGCTGAAAGGGCCACATCATCATCTTTGGAGTCAGAACAACACAAACTCAAACACAACATGGATAAGCAAATAGTCGTTGCTGGATTTGCAAACAGTACCACTTTCTGGTATATTGAACTTGACCAAGTCAAGAAAGCAGAAATGCCTCTAGCAAGTCTAAAGAAAAGGAGTACTTGTGGCACCTTAGAGACTAACCAATTTATTTGAGCATGAGCTTTCGTGAGCTACAGCTCACTTCATCAGATGCATACCGTGGAAACTGCAGCAGACATTATATACACACAGAGATCATGAAACAATACCTCCTCCCAACCCACTGTCCTGCTGGTAATAGCTTATCTAAAGTGATCATCAAGTTGGGCCATTTCCAGCACAAATCCAGGTTTTCTCACCCTCTCCCCGCCCCCACCCCAACTCACTCTCCTGCTGGTAATAGCCCATCCAAAGTGACAACTCTCTTCACAATGTGTATGATAATCAAGGTGGGCCATTTCCTGCACAAATCCAGGTTCTCTCACCCCCTCACCCCCCTCCAAAAACCACACACACAAACTCACTCTCCTGCTGGTAATAGCTTATCCAAAGTGACCATTCTCCCTACAATGTGCATGATAATCTAGCAAGTCTATCCTCCTCCATCAAGGCTTGCAGTTGGAAGTCAATGGAACTTGTGATCTGAGTCATGCAGGTGCTTTTGAAAATTCCACCCTGAGGTGTCTAAACAAAGACCTGAGAGCTTAATTTTAGGCTCCTGTTTTCAAAAATTTTGGCTTATGAATATAATTACAATAACATTGCTATGGTATTGAAAGTCTAGATAACTTTTCGTTGTTTGAAGAAAATTTGTTGTGAACACATGGAATTAAGTTCCATGCAGGTTTCAACTTTTATTAATCTTTAACAAAGGGGAGGAATACAACTTTCCATCACCCATGCTCTCCTATACCTGGCATTTAATTGGTCCCAGTGTGGGGGGTTACGGGACTCCTTAGCATATAACCCATAATGTGGGGTAGGTTCTCCTCAGCCTACTCCCAAGGACTTAGCTCTCTCTGAGTCCTAGCAGCTGTGAGGAAGGCAAAAATCTCCCTGGCCTCCTTCTGCCAATTAGCCCATGAAATAAAAAATTCCTTTCTGACCCCCTAAACAGGCGATTGGCTAGACCCACAGAATATGTCAGGCTGGATTCTCATTCCTAGTTTGAGTGAGTAGGGTGGGCTGCTGGAACAGAGCCAACAGAGGCTCCACATGGCATCTGGGCTGGGCTAAATCCTGGAAGCTGGGGAATGCTGGCCAATCGGCATTCTCTCCCCCTCTCCCACAACTGGCCAATGGATGCCAGAGACTTCCAGGGGGAGGAGCTATCCTATTGTCACTTGTTCTCCTTTCTTGGCTACTGGGACTGACCCCTCTTCACCACTGGCACCATCCAATTCCCCCACCTGTTGATGCTAGTGAGTGGCATTTGGTTTGAAGTAGCAAAGATTTTATGCCACTAAGAGATACATTTTTAATAAAAATACAATTTTAGCCGCCAATGCCGCAAACACAAGCCTTATGTATTTGCTTAACTTTAAGTGCATGAATAATTCCTCTGAAGTCAATGAGACTATTTGCAAGAATTAAGTTAGGTACCCAATTAAGTGTTTGCAGGACCAGGGCTTTAGTCTGCAATATTTTGTGTTTTGCTTATAGCAGTTTTGTAAAATTCAAATGAGGAAACCCACCAAGAATGGCATTTAAGATTATTTATACAATTCAGTTTGTTATACATTTCCAATACAAAATTACAGGAGCACAAATTTGAAATTAGTTTTTACAAATCTCAACCTGATTTAAAATGATGATTTTATTTTTTAAAAAGTGATTTAAATCAGCTTCATTTAAATCACTCTATCCTGTTTGGAAGGCTTTGCTAGAATCTTGAAAACCACCTGAGACATCAGCTTTATCAAGTAAGCCCCTTGTACACATCATGCTAGGTTCCCAGGGATTCCTCAGGGTGTTAGGTGAATTGTGAGGGAATCTAACCATCTGCTGTTAATCCTTACAGAACATTTTCTACCCAAGTGATTAGTGTAGCAGTGATCAGTGCTGAAGGTCTGCCTGTCCTTCCCTGCTGAGTTTGTGGGGGATGCATCATAAATTCTGCCAACTTTTCCCATAGTATTTATGCCATGTAGTCATAGGAACATACAACACAGAGCAGCTGTTCCTTGGTTCTGCATCCCTGCACAAACATACTCTCCCAAAACCTCTCTAGCTAGGTTCTTAAGTCCTTTTCCTACCCCTATAATAGTTGAATGCCTTAAACCATGGAGAGCCAACCATACAGTGTTTACAGGGAGCACCTCCTGTGGCCTCATGGAACCATTACTTCACCCACTTCAATTGTGCATTGGTTCCTTCCAAATCATATCTCCTCTCCTTTCCTCCTCTCCATGTGCTGTGTAACAGAGGGGAGCACCTGAGTCTTGGATTTCAACTGGTTATTTTTACTCTTTGATAAAGGGTGCATTCTTTCATAGACAATTATTTTCCACTTAAAAGAATGCCACTGGTTTGGGGCGAGGCAGGAGGCAGAAGAGCGGGGAAAGCACCAGCATCTCCTTAAAAACCTATTTGACCTCAGCAATAACAACAAAACAATACTGGAAATCAAAGTTAGCTCATTGGCAAGGCTGAATGGCACAGAATCAAGCTTTTGCTCTGGCTTTAACAGAACGGGGAAGGGATCCATATTATATATAAACACCTATTAAAACAAAGTTTGTTTGGTATTTTCTTCTTTGACACATTCAGGCTCTGAACTGAAGTGGATTATGTAGGCTATAGTTAAAAACCACAGTGTTAGGCTCTGAACATTTCTAATGATATTAACGAATCAATGGGCAGTCCTTACCCTGAGCTCTCAGCCCAGCACCCTTGCTAAATACTAACAAAGCATAAATCTCAACCTAAAATTCACTTGTTCCTTGGGTTTCTCTATAGGATAATTTAAGATTTGAGTCAGCAGTACCTGGATAGTTTTAGATGGGCTGAACATTCCTACTCAGAATTTAGCAGAGGCTCAGCAAGAACCCAGATTATGCCCAGCAGCAGGTGTAGCTGCCCAGGACTGTTCCAAGGGTTTTTTGCCTTCAGCAAAAATAGTCTGGAGGAGTCATACATGGTCAAATGGGCAGAGGTGGACTGGGCCTAGGAGTGCAGCAGCTGTCTTGCTGTGTACAAAAGCTACTTCAATGCTTCTCACTCTCACAACTTGATCCTGATTCTCGTGATATTTAGGGTTTTTCTTAACATCTCAGCCCGTGGAGTCATGTGATTACTTGAGAATCTTTGCTTTTATTTAAAATTAAACACAAACAAAATACGCCCCAAGTTTCTAGCCCTTATGATCGTGGGGAAAAAAGCCTGACATCACAAACTCTAAAGGCTCAAAACCAGAAAGTAATAAGAACCTGACATTTATTATTATTATTTAATCTTATGGGTTTTGGAGAGATCGTATCATTTGGTGGGGGGGTGAGATTATGATTTTTGAGCACTTGGGGGTTGGCAGTACAGTATTTTTAAGTTTTACTCTGTAGTAACTCCATGGTCACTCCATGGATCTGTGTGCTCACTGGCAGGACTTAAGCATTCTGGAAAGCACAGCACAAAACCCAGCTTGGAGAGCAAGTAAGTCTATCCATAGTCTGAGACCTGACAGAAAAAAAAACCCTCCTGCAATGTCTTTCAAAATGTATCCACACACAGTATTCTGACTGTCCTTCACCATCCCTTAAGGTACAGCTTGTTTTCCTTTACAAGTACCTTAGTAACCACAGAAGGAACGCATGAGTCCGTGCAATGCAGAGCAAAAGGTGTCTCCTGGAGGAAAACTGTACCTCGAGGATCAGCACTTCTGACTGAGCAGATCCTTGCCCTAGTGTGCAAGAAGCCCGCAGAGAGAGAGAATAAACTAATAAAGGAACCCCTGAGTTGGGCTTTCAGCTGCTTTAAAACTTCTGTCATAAACTTCAAATCAGCAAAATGGCTGAGGAAGCTGGATTACCTTGACTCAGTTGGTATGACTGGGAGCAGCTAAGCGTTATGTTCAGCATACTTGTCAGGGACTTACAGGTAACTTCTGCTAGCCATAGGCACTGTCACACCTCTTCAGGATCAAGTCCTTCCTCCTTGCCTTCCTCTGCCTTAGTAAGTGAAAATACAAACAGGTTTGCGTGGTAGACCAGATTGTGAGTATGAGGTAGGAAAGGCTGACAGGATCTTGGGTAAGATATCCTGCCCTCACAGTCAACTCATTTCCCCAAATCATTTCCTATTTTCCTGATAAAACAGGAACTCTGTCAAGGAAAAAAAAATAATCTCAGCCAACACTATAAAAAATGAAGCATTGTGTTCAAGTGGTGCTGCACACGAGGGTAGCATGAAGAACACAGTCAGCCTCGTTTACAAGAGAAGGAGGTAGGCAAAGAAATATCACCTTGTTAGAGCTCCACAATGTTTCTCTGTATTTGCCCCTGAAAGTTGTTTCCGCAATGCGCATTTCAGTCTGCTCCTAAAATACAACTGTGGCAATAGATAAATCCATCCTGCAGATGTGTGCTTACTTGGGGGGGGGAGTCTTACGTACTATTGGCACTTTAAAGTTTTCCCTTTTGATGTATATTAGATTAGATTATATCACTATAAATAATGGCATCCTAAAATTCAGTTATTGTTCTTCTCATGTGTATCTGATTGAAAAACCTAACTTGAAAATTGAGTTTTCCGGGTTATTTGTAAGTAGATCCAAAGCATATCAGCTCTGCTCCATGCTTTTTGCCGACCGATAAATTGAATCGACTTGAGCAGAAACACATTAAAATGTAACATGAGAAGAATATAGGAAAAGAGTGGCATGATAATTACCACAGACACATTATATTGACCCTGCTATTAGTTTTTCATGTCACAGGCAAAACTGAGAGGGAAGTTCATTAGAGAAAATGCAGACTTATTTTTAGATATTACAATAATGTAGTACTTATCTAGAGCATTATAAAGTTACATAAATTGTATGCATTCGAGACTTACTGTTTAGATGGTTAAAGCCCAGGGAAGGGCAATAGAAATAGACTGGTTCCTAGTAGTTATGAGAATAAAAATTTCACTTTAGCACTTGAGCTTCATACCTTGAAAGTTTCCAACGTTGCACTAATTAGATGTTTTCATCTCACTTCGGAGCTGATCCAAAGCTCACTGAAGTCAATGGAAAGGTTCAATGGTCTTTGGTTCAGAGCTTATCTGCTAGTATGTCGTATATGTCTAGAAATGTATATAGAATACTGCAAAGACAAAAGTAACAATATTTACTAGAGCTGGTAGAATAGCAGAAAAAAGTTTGTAACTCTATCATTCGAAAATTTAATCAAATAATAGATTTGATGAGTAGCAGAAAAATATCAGTGAAATTAATCAAATAGCTTATTCACAATATAGGATTTAATAGCAGTATGTAAAGTTATCTAAGGCAACTGAAAAATATATTTTTAATGTAAACTCTGTAGCTAGCTTGCCCAGAACTCACAATATAGGATTTAACAGCAGTATGTAAAGTTATCTAAGGCAACTGAAAAATATATTTTTAATGTAAACTCTGTAGCTAGCTTGCCCAGAACATCAGAAATTAGTAGTCAGGAATATTTTTTCCTCAATGAAACATCTAGTAAATGCTATTGTTTGGATTAAAACTTTTGGAAAATGTGAAGATCTCCATCTATAAAAGATTTGGAAATCCATTATATTGGGAAATTACTGTTCTGAAAATGATAGCAGTGAAAATATCATAGCACCATCTAATACTGATTAATTGACAAACAGATGCATCTTTCCACAGGTAGCCACTTATTTTTAGGCACGTGGAAAGCATATGAAAACTGGAGGTGCAGAAAGCTGTCTGCCAGAAATTCAGTCTTGTGTAGTCTTTGGGAAAATGTGCACACCCACGGCTATTCACCTGCTAGGCTCAAGATGAAAAACATTTTTTTATGCTTTGATTTATTTTAGAGCATGCATTGCAAGACAGAATGTGTAACTTTACAACACAAGAGCAAGATTACAAGTCCACCTTCCAGGAACTCTTCCTCTCCTCAGGTCATGTCCCAAAACATCGCTGCCAACACTGAACTCTGGCAGTTGAATAGACTAGTATGAGCGATACCACTTGCCTCTACCAAGTACTCTGCTGGCAGCCACTTTAAGATGTTTTGTGGCTGCAGACTTCAAGGAGCTGGAAAAATCAGCAGGAATGTGGAAGCAAATTCAGCTTATCCCTAAACTGGCCCGCAAACCAACCAATAAATTGTATGCTAGAATTTTGGGTGGTACTGGCCAATGATAAGCCAAATACAGAAAAATTACAGTTATTGACCAGAAAGAGATAAACAGGCTACTCTGCCACACCCCCAACAAGCTTTCTATAGAAAGCCACTTTGAATTTAGTAAGGATGAAACCAACAGGGTTTGACAGCCATTTAATAGCCGTTACTCTAAAAAAGTATACTATTTACTTGAGAATCACCTTCTTTCCACAGGTTTTTGAGCCCTCCTATGAAATTCTGTAGTAGAGATTTCCAGGGAGATGTTCAGAAGTGCAGAGAGTTGGCCTAATTCTGCCTCCATCGAAGTCAACTGGAAAACTCCAGTTGACGTCAGTGAAAGCAAACTTAGGTTAACACTGAGCATTTTCCCATATCCAACACACAGTTTTATACTATAGTCATTAGGATGGTACAAAAAGGCCTTCAGAAAGATTATTAGGATCTTCACTAAATTATACAAGATCAAAGGTGAGTGCATTGGCTGATGTAAATCTAACCTGTCTCTATTTAGGTATTTATATGCCCCGCCCCCAGTACAGGTTATCTGAATACAACAGAAATTGGTGTTTAAGAATGAGTTGATTTTTGTCTTGACAGGCATGTTGTAATTGATACTGGGTCTATATAAAATTTGGTAGACAATGTACACAATTCACATAAATTTAGTTGATCCTAGACTGATATATTTTGATAGATAGATAGATAGATAGATAGATAGATAGATAGATAGATAGATAGATAGATAGATAGGAGAATCAATAGGTAGTGACTGTTATTTAACATCTTTACATTTAATTCAGAAGGTGAGACTCCTGACTCAGCAGCTGACAGATCTGGTTCAGTGGCTGATGTATGGAATTTATTAGGTTGATATAGCTGTTTCAATAGGTAATTTTTTTCCACTCAATGATTAATTTATTTTTCAACGTCTAATTTATGTGTTTGGATCTGTACATATCAAAGCCATCAGTCACAGCATATATATTTCGGTGTTCGATGCTGTGTAAACCTCTGCATTAATACACATTACACAAAATTAATATAATCATATATATCGTTCACACTTGTTTTTACTTTTGAACTGAATGGTTCATCATTCCTTTCAACTCTAAACACTACTCATGCTAATTGCATTAATGAATGAAAATCTCAGTGTATTGGGCCGGATCCAATACTCACTGAAGTCAATGTACACACCACCGATAATGTAAACAGCAAAGTTTTGTAACATGAAGGCTAGATTTTTTCAAGTTAGACACAGAATGGTGTACATCCATGCATTGTGTCCAAATACCCAGTGTGCCTTAACAAATCTAGCTAAGCACACACACAGGATGAATTAGGCACTTTACTGACCTTGTCCATGCATAAATACTTTATTTGCACATTGGGTCCATATGTAAGAAATCACATCTGCCTAACCTTCGAAATAAGCCCAAGGTTTCTCAGGCAGAGATGCCAATACTATATGTCTAGCAGTCTGTCTTGTTTATCTCCTTCCCGTAACTCTGTACAATCGATCCATATATGGTCTAAGTGTACTGGTTTAAGTGTACTTGGTTTTGCCTCAGCACAGATGAACGGACTAGACAACTTCTAGAGGTTCCCTCTAGCCCTACACTTCTATGATTCTATTAGGTGAGTTTAATTTTTATCGACAAATAATTCATATTAGCTCTAGTAGCACCATTTTAAAATTAGAATGATTAAGAAATCCAGACATTTATAGGATGTTACATTGGTCCAAAGAAACAATGATTAAAAATAGAAAAGTCCTCTTCAAAAAATAGATTTTCCCACTTAACAAAAATAAATAAAATAACTTAAAATTAAGAATACCAGTCTAATTTTTAGTCCTGAGATTTTACATATCATTATTTCTCAATGTGAGGCATAATTTAAAGTCAAATACATGGTGCATAGTGTTTAACGGTATTATCAAAAAAGCACAAATGAACACACTTCAGGTCTTTGTCATATACAGGAGTAAAAATGGATCTCGGTTAAAAGCAATGCAAGGACGTTCTCTGAGCTGTAAATATTAATAGATACAACAATCTTGTCATTATGCAGACAAATCTTTTTACATATAGCAGAGAGGACAGATGTCAGAAAAATGCCTTGAGACCAAGTAATAGATCTTAATCGTATTTTGTCCAGTTTTTGACAGTAGCCACTGTTAGACATTTACATCCATCCATTTTAAGGCAAAGCATTGTGTATCAGGTGACAATTTGATGCCATGTCATAGAAGAGAAAATTGTAGTAATAAAAATCGAATTAACCTTCTTTTATTCTTGTAATTATTGATTTGTCTCGCTAGCCTCCAGTATCAAGTAATACTCTCAAAGTTAAGATTATTGTCGAACATGCAGACTCAAGATTCACTTTGTTAAATTCAATAGCATTTTTATTCACTGCTCAGCATACAACAATGTCTTTATTTTTGTAATCCCCCCTCCCCGTTATATTGCGTCATCTTCTAGAAAGTCATTTGCTGTATAATAAAGCACAATGTCAAATGTAATGCATTCTTGGTAGCTAGGTACCTTTTTATTAGCTCTCTTAACCTTTCCTTCCCTAATTAAAATGCCTTTTCAAATAATAGTTTGCTATATTTTAACTGTACTTTAGAAAACAAGATGTTGCATAATATGTATTTTATGCTGTAGATGATCAGCACTCCTAATTACCATATCCTTCCCAAGCATCCACAAATTCAAAAGGCAGGACATCATCTTTGTCCAATTCTGCACATAGAGTGTGGGGATAATTTCCGGGTCATATTCCACTCCATCAAATAGTTCTGCCAGAATACTTTATACAGGCTCATTGCTGGAAGGAGGGGATGGCTTAGTAAATATACAGAATTCAAGTTATGGGAGTACATATGGGTTTCCGGCAGATACTGTGGCATGCAACATTTTTCGGTCTCTCCCTTTCTCTCTCTCAGAACAATGTGGTAGGATTCGCCATTAGAGCAAATACCTACATCCATATGCTTAGGCATAATACCGAACCTGACTTCACTGATTATACACACACACACACACACACACAGAGGCACCAGCCCTGGTTGTGGATCCCAATGTGCAAATTTTTCCTTGTTTTCATTTGCGTACTTCTTACCAGTCTGGCGGGCAGTTCAGATTTCAGACACTATAGATACTGAATGGTTGTATCTGAAGTTGGACACCAGCCACATTCTCTTTCCAAGTCCCAAGGCTTTAACACATGGTGTTTATCACCACTGACCCCAATTCTTATGTGGACAAACCTGGGTTTCATCCCTTACAGTAGCTCCCTTAGCGTGTAACTGATGTGGTAGGGTGTAAAGCAGGGGTGTTCACTGGTAGTCAGGTCCTGGTGCAGTAACAGCTTTAAAGATAAAGTTGGAATGGGCCCAACTTGCAGGGTACACAGGGCAGGGTCAAGAACAACGGTGTGATATGTGATCTACCTGTTGATTCTGTGTCAGCTGTAGTTGCTAAGTAGTCTTCAGGTCAGTCCTCGGTAGACCACGTAGCAACCATGTAACCTGACAAAGACCAATGCATGGATCAACAGCGGTTATATCTCCATCTAATATAAATGAGTTCAGTCTCTTGACTTGTTGGAGATAATAAAAGGCTGTCTATTTCTGCATCGAAAGCACCCGCAAGAAGTGATTAATTCAGTAAATCCTTGTCTTTCCAAATTTGTGTGCATCTGTCACGCCACTGCTTATCATAACTGCAAGTTTCATTTTGAGTAGCACACTAGTCACTAGGAAATCCAAACCTGTTCTACATAAAAGATGTTTCCACTGTGATGTTTTATGAAATCTAGTTTGAACCCTACTGTTGAACATTTTTAATTCCGGGATCAAGATTTTTTTTACCCCCATTTGATCATCTGTCTAGGTTTCACACCTCACTCATCCCTATAGTATCTGAACACCTGAGTTCTGGTGTACAGAACAGAAAGATAAAGTTCAAAATGTATTTACCTTACACCCAACATAATAGTGCCAAGGCTATTTAAATGACTTGATCAGAAAGCAGAGAGGTCGTAAAATCAGTACATTGCATTGCATCATATACTTCTGTTTTTAAAACACTGCTGGCCACTATATCATGGGTCACAAGCTCCCAAAAGGCAGACCCGCAGGTGACTGATTCCCGTCAGACTGCTGGATAATGATGGTTAATAAACAGGATACTGTAGTGCAAGTCCCAGTTTGAGAAGTTCAACCCCAAGACAGGTAAGGGCATGAGACCCAATGCCTGAAGGGATGCCATCAGAGACCAGAAAGGAACAGCGAAGCAGCTAACCTTGTAACTGTGACAAGATCCTAAAAACTTTGTATGATGTTGACATGCAAAGATCTACATACATTCCAATTGCCATTACAACAGTCTCTGCACTCTCCATGAAACACCTATTAATATTAATGAAAACTACAAGCATTCTTCAAAGAGACTATAATACTTATTTTCTGTACATATATGTAGTTCCTCATGGTTCTAATAAACTAATTTAGATAATTAGTACAGTAATTCTCTTCAGCAGTTGAATTTTTAATGTGGATTTCAGTTCATACTGCCAAATGAAAACCCAAAATAACATTAAAATATTCTGCACTTTCTAATACACATCCAGTCTATGAATTAACTATAGTCCAACAAAGTGTGACTATCTGGCAGATCAAGAGTTCGGGAGGGGACATGCTCATCTTCCACAACGGGATGTGGTGTAACAACTTATTGGCTTCTCTCTTGTGAGAAGAGATATAGATTTACTAAGAGATAGAGTCAAGCATAGAGCTGAGAAGAGTAAGGATTCTGTTTCATTAAGGATTTAGATATTTTTCAGTTTGGTTTCCTTCCAATGTGATACAAAAGCCAACAAACTTTGAGATTCTCAGTGAAAAGGAATGGAGTCCCAGCTCGAGGGTAATCTGCCTGGTAGGCTGCCTTGGGACCACAGATCCTGGAAGCTCTATGGGGCAGTGTGCCTAAGGGATTGCCCCAGGTCTGTGGAGTGCAAGCTGTCAAGGAACTTGGAGCATGGGAGCCAGGACTCACAGGCTCCTATCTCCCTATCAGCCACCAGGTGGTCTGCTGAGGATATGGCAGCTTGGAAGCTGGGGGCACTGTTGAGGAGGCTAGCTGGCAGGTTTCCATCAAAACTTTTCTGATCTCACACCATCTCCATGAAACATTTAGATTACAACAAAGCACCAAATCTGATGAAAAAACATTTTGTTAGAGTTTTTCCAACCAGCTCTGGTTGGGAGTCTTGCTCTAACTGGCAAAAGTACAGCAAATCATTTATTTTCATGCCTAACCAAAACAAGTCTTGATCCTGCCTCCCACTATGTAGAGTGCATATCCTAGAGAAATTCAGTTACTGTGCTTGCCTACAAAATACATTTCCCAGGATTTGAGTGGTGGGCACCATAAATCTTGGGAAAAAAGCCCACAATGTTTACTTGCAGATTTTACTTTATTAGTGCATACTGTACTGGTGGGTAACATCAGACTTGGTGTTGGAACTATAGATTTGAAATGTAGGCCACAAGCAGGGCCTGGAGTTTTTATCCTTTTTATCCTTTGGTTCTGATTTTACAGTCCTTGCTCAGGCAAAACAGCCATTGCCTTCAATAGATCGAATCTGTTTCCGACTTTTATTAACTGAAATACAAGATTATATGAGGGCTGTAAAATAAATTCAGCGTTTACTAGGATACCTTCATTAACTCTTCAAACAGAATTTAGTGCTGCTCAGCCCTGGAGAATGAAGTCCTGTTTCGCCACAGAAAATTGATAGTATGTTCAGCAGTGCAAGCTTCATCACTCTGAGTAGCTGATGTGTCTCATCTCTAACCTTGGAAAATATTTGATAGTTCTGTGACTGTTTTTTGTGACATGAACATGTGGGCTCAGATTCCCTGATTCACCCAAACACCATTAGATATCGACTAGAGAGGATGGCACAAACGGGTTTTTTTTCCAGTGCCCCCAAATCCTGGGGCTAGCAAAATGTGTGTTTAGCTCCTGGTTCAAATTAGAGCAGACACAGGGTTGCTCTAGTGTAGGTTGAACTCAGTTGCCCCACAAGGGATCATGCCAGCAACTGAGAATTGCTGGAGTACAGCAGTGGCCTCACTACCCCTTTCCTACCCACACCCCGCGATGTGGCATAGCACCACTAACAAAATGGCACTGCATCCCTGATTGATTTCTCTCTTGCAAAGTCTTCGGGCTGATTTGCACTGTTGGGGAGGCACAAAGCAGCTGTTTCATGGGGCTGAGTTGCGGGCCTTGTTCTCTAAGAACTGGCCAAAGAATCACAAACTGAATTCATAGAGGTCACACAAATGTCATCACATGGCAAATTTGTTGGCATGATTGATTGCCTTTTGACAATGGAACAGAAATCCTAGAAATTATCACTTTTGTATTAGTTCCTGGCTATCGGTTTTAATAAAACAATTTATTAGGAAATACCCCACCACCCCAAACTAAACAGATCATAAGTGTTTTTTTTTTCCCCTCATTGCAGCTTTAAATTAACCAGTAGTAGTCATTTGAATTCACTCTTAAACACGTTTATTAAGGGAGTATGGCTGGGTTTCCTTGAATTGACACATTTTCAAACAGATCAATGATAATTTAAAATTCTTTGGATGCTTGACAGATACAATCTACATACTTCACAGCAATCCTAGTTGTTAGGGGAAAATAAAATTCCTGTATAGGGACTTTTCCCTTCCTCACTGGTATGTGGGTAGATTGCATTGCCAAGCTGGTGCTGATTCTGGGAACTGATTAGGAAATCCTTACCTAAACTCCCATAAACTAACTATGCTTCTCACTTGTGGACTGGAGCCGCCGTTACTGAAGTCCATGAGAGTCTTATCATGGAAGCATGCTTTGCATAGTAACTTTCTAATCAGGACATTGAAGTGTGTCACAAAGGTGGGAAAGATTTGTTGCACACATTTTGCTCATGAGTAAATATTTGCCCAGGTAATGCTACGAGTTAGCAACAGATCTGAGAACAGAAAACTGAATATTTCTCACCTCTCAGAAAACTGTTTTATCCCAGCATTTGAAATTTTGTGATGTTGGGTGATTTTCTTAATCACATGACTCCAAGAACTGAGGCTTTATATGAGAATCTCAACTTTCCTTTAAAAAGCTTAATGTTTGTAGCCCTCATGGTAGTCGAGAAAAGCTTGAAACCAAAAATCTTAAAGGTTCAAACACCAGAAGGCAAATTAAAAGAACCCAAATATATTGGATTTTTTAAAAAAATCTCATTATTTTCAAACCAATATGATTTGGGAGGCTTGACTCAATGATTCTTGAACTCTTTGGGATACAATACTGCTAGCCAATAGATAATTCTGGCTCCCTAGGTCTGGGAATTTTGCCAAAGTAATGATTGCATATCTTGGTCCCTAGTGTTCATTTTCCTGCCATTCCTTAGAGTCAGTTTTAAACCTCCCCAAAGGAATAAAGCAAAAGGGTTACGGAAAGAAAGCAAAAAGATCTAAACATTGTGACTACATTTGTGAATATTTATATTACTGCTACTGAACTGAGTCAAGTTGTATTTATTTCTAAGGCACAGTAATTTACTCACTAATCTGAAAATGATCCAGTTCTAGAATGGACCATTTATCTTTATGTAGGATAAAGGCATGGTCATTCATAAGTATTCACTGGTATTTGATTTTGCAGCAAGATACAACATATTTCATTATCTTGCTTTACAATTCGATGGCATTACCATAGTCTCCACTTAAAACTGTCCATGCAATACAAACACTTTGTTCAGTGAACTTTCTATAGATGAACTGTGGGAATTACCAATCCTGTGTGTTCTGAAAACAGGGCCAAATTCTTCTTTTAGTTACAGTTGTATAAACCTGGGCAATTTCACTGGTATCAATGGCGTTTCTTTGGATTTACACTTCCGTAACTGAATGCAAGAGTTGGCCCATAATCATTTTCTTGCCTCCAGGTACATGCACCACTTAATCTTCACCGAAAACAGTAAAATAGATTTTCTGCCCCATTAAAGTTGATTTGTGCTGCTCCAGTGGCAAAATGAAATGTAAAGTCTGCTTAACTGGCCAGTGCGGGATTCCCTTTGCACTGGTTAATCCGCCATTGGCATACCATTGACTCCTGGAAACAGGGAGTGAAATCCTGGCTCCGTTGAAATCATGACAAATGGCACAGACTACCATGGAACCGGGGACCAGCCTAATGTATGCCATGTATATTCCAAGCACAAGTTTTCTGTTCCCGAATGTTCATTCCACTCCTTGTCTACATTCACCACTATTCTCACAGCATCCAACTGCAATGTTTCCATAGTTCATGTCAGATACTTTTAATGTGTTTAAATTCATGGCACTAAACTATCTGGCCACTACACAATTGAAAAGGTATTACCTGAGACAAGATCATATAGCGGGCTCTATATAGCATATAAGCTTTGCAACTACTGTTAATATTGGGAGTTATACTTCACAATACAGCTGTCAGACCTGAACACTTTCCTCACAGACTTAGGAATCTGATTTCAGAAATGAGGAAAGTCTTCATTTTCTCCTACATATTTTTGGCAGGAGAACATTTGACTTTCCTGTTTTCCTAGATTACAAAGAAAATAGCATTTGACATCTTTTGGTGTGTTTCTTTAATTGAAGGTTAAAGTACCTCACCCTTTATAATACTCCAGCTCTTTGCCATAATGCACACATCACACTGTTTGTCTTTCTTTAGGAAGAGGATTCTAGCTACAA
Organism: Eretmochelys imbricata; assembly: GCF_965152235.1. Lineage (NCBI taxonomy): Eukaryota > Metazoa > Chordata > Testudines > Cheloniidae > Eretmochelys > Eretmochelys imbricata. The sequence goes on from NC_135580.1 coordinate 94,977,728, forward strand.
AATTATTTTCATTTCTTCAAATGTGAGGTATGTCAACACTATAAAGGATGACAATGAATGCAAAATAGGCTCGTTAATGCTTTCTACAAGGACATTCAGCAGTTTAGCTAGCTCAAATTCCACTCTAAGCAAAAGAGTAAATTGCATTCTAAATAACAGGAGTTGAGAGCAATGGAGATAAATTGCAAGTGAATATCCCTACTGTGTTTTGATATTCTTGTCTCTTCACCAACATGTCTCATACAATTTGCCCATTCTGAATATGAATCAGAAGCATTCTGGTTGAGTATTATTTTAGCATATTAATACTCATAACACTGTACATCCTTTAGTTTGCTACTCAGGTTATTGCAGTACCTATTCTTGCATTTCCAAAATATTTTGTTTTCACCATATGTCTTTCTATGATCATGACATTAGCTCCCTTCTCTGGAAGGATGTGTACTAACCTCAGAGTTTCACTGTGAAATCAAATTAAAAAATAGAGACAGCATTGTCCAGTTTTTAGAACACTGACCTGAGAGACAAGAGAGCTAGGTTTAATTCCTGGCTTTGCTACTGATGTGTTATCTAGCTTTGAACAAATCACTCCCCCGTCCTTGTGCCTCTGTTGTATTAATTTAGATGGGAAATATGGACCCAGAGTCAAAGGTATTAACAAGACCCACATGACCCTGTCACTGTCCAGCCTTAAACAAGGTTTGGGATTGGTATACAGAAATCTCAGTTTGCTTAGCACTGTTGCTTAGCAAACACACCATTAAACATCCTTTTTAATCTTTTATTAAATATACAGAAAAGCAGGCAAAACAGTTAAAGTATTTGACATGTAAAGTGTTAAGGGAGGCTTGGTCTACACTACAAAGTCAGGTTGATACAAGGCAGCTTATGGTGACCTAACTATGTCAGTGTCCAAACTACAGCCTGGCTCCCACCAATATAAGTGCCCTCCACAAGAGGCATCGGGCTTATGCTGGTGCACTTAGGGTGACACAGAGTCTGTGTAGACACTGCCTTCCTTACATCGGCTGTTGGCTGTCTTGTCAATTTAATTTGACAAGAAAGCTGGCTCCTAGCTCCCAAGCCAGGCTGCTGCCAGGTCTCTACTCCAAGCCAGGCTGCCCCCCCAGGCTCCTGGCTTGGAATGCCACCCAGGCAACCCACTCCTCACCAAAAGCACAACAGCTGACCGGCTTCCAGGTGTGGATCTCTCTGCCAGAGGTGAGAAACCTGGGAGACTGCCCCCACCCACACTCCCAGCTGGGAGGTGAGGAGCTCTATCCCTTGCCTGATAGTCTCTTAGATGGAATCAAAGACACCATAACTGTCCTACTTGGGGAAAAGAGAAAAAGTTAGTCAACATGGTCTGAAGCTGATGTTGCTGCTGTTAAAATCTGTTTCCTAGAAGTCAAAATAACACAAACACATGAAAAAGGGGAGAAAAAGAACAGGAAAGACAAAAAATCCAGGGTCTGTCTCTGGTGTTGACTTTGACTTGTAACCTCACTGCTGGAAAAACAGACCCACCACATAGGCTTATCAGCCACTCTGAGACCTGAGACTCTTGTACAGCATCAGGTTGGCTATGGCATTACTTTTAGCTGTTTCTTTCTGTCACAGGCTCCGGCAATGTTTCAAAATATACAGTCTTGTCTGGCTAAGCCAGACTTTTATTAGACAGAAGGAAAAAGGAGAGAGATAAGAAAGAGAAGAAATGATGTACTGAAAGAAAAGGATACACTTAGAGGGGGGAAAGAAGAACTCTCACATCCCAGGTGGTGGTCGAAATTCATCCAGAGCTGGTAGAGGTGATAATGTCATCTGCGTCCCTTTCTCCAGTCCAGTCTGATCAGGACACCTCTCAGGATCAGGACTACAAAGGCTTGGGGTCCCAGGAGATGGTGGGGTGGCACCCATGACTATGTAGCTCACTCCAGTAGACAATTTTTCTCCCAAAATCACTCTCTCTCTTTTCTTTTTTTTTAAGTACCACATTTTTCTAGTTTGCCAGGCATGATCTTAACATACTCCTTGAGTTGTGTCAGGAGGCTTTTTTGCCTAGACTAATTCAGTCTGTGTCTTTTTTTGCGCCTTTCCCAATCAATATTGGTTATTCGGACAGTTTATGAAGTTACACTGACTTTTTAACAGTTGGGCTCACAGTTGTGGTAACTGGGCCTACAAATTTACTCTAGCACTTCTCTTCCCCTCCAACCCTATCCTGATGCCTATCCTGCAGCAGACTTTCCTTCAAAGTTCAGTGAAAGGTTTATTGGCCCAAAAAGTTCGACAAACCTTGACAGGTCCCAACCTGGAAATAAAACCAAACAGAGGTTTTTTCCTGTCTTCAGGTTTTGTTGGGAAGAGTTTGCACAGCTCTTCAATTATTTAAAGTACTTTTTTGCTCACTGTTCCCCAGAAGTCCTTAATAAAACAGAATATGTATGCTGAACAACCCAAACATTTGCCCAGAGCAATAAAGTGTATGTCCTCTTATATATTTGAGTACACTACACACTGCAACAATCCATGGTGGTGGTGTAGAATATCTATCAACTTGTGTTGAAATATGCTATCTAGGTAGCAAATCCCTTCTCACACAGGCTTATTGTAGACAAATAGGGCTTGTATGTGATACTGTGGACATAAATTGAGATATATGTTATGTTTAGAGAGTTGCATGTTAATAATTTTACAGTAATGTCCTTCAATCATCTGAAAGCTTCTGTGATCTGCATTCTTTATTTTCAATAATATTAACATAACCCAGGAAAGAATTTTCTGTAGTATCTGGCTGGTGAATCTTGCCCATATGCTCAGGGTTTAGCTGATCGCCATATTTGGGGTCGGGAAGGAATTTTCCTCCAGAGCAGATTAGAAGAGGCCCTGGAGGTTTTTCGCCTTCCTCTGTAGCATGGGGCATGAGTCACTTGCTGGAGGATTTTCTGCTCCTTGAAGTCTTGAAACCATGTTTTGAGGACTTCAATAGCTCAGACATAGGTGAGAGGTTTTTCGCAGGAGTGGGTGGGTGAGATTCTGTGGCCTGCGTTGTGCAGGAGGTCAGACTAGATGATCATAATGGCCCCTTCTGACCTTAATATCTATGAATCTATGAACCTATGATATGTGATAGGCAGTAAAATTTAAAAAAGGGTTTGCATTTAAAGGAGCAAGTTCAGTAGATTACCATTCCCAACCATGCATAGTCCACTAAAACTTGACCCATCAATACCCAGGACTGTGCTAAAACATAAGAACATAAAAGTATTTCGGACCCAAACTCACAAGTTTATGGTCCAGATCCTCAAAGATAGGCATATAATACCCATTGATTTAATTGCAAGTAGATGCCTGTCTTTGAGAATCTGGGTCAGAGAGCCTGAACTAAAAGGCCTATTGCAGACAGTTGAAAGACACCCATGGGTTTCATTGAGCTTTGGATCAGGACCATAATGGAAAATGTTTTAAACATTTTCTGCTGGTATGGCAGTCAGTTTCTCTTAATGCCACATGCTCTAGACATGAGGCCTATGGTACAGTCCTTTATACCTGGGCCACTCAGCTGGGCAGCTCTCTGTGGCAGACAATCATCTGGAAGTGCTAAGGGAAAAATCAATTATTTTCAGAACGTTCAGATAAAGACATTCATTTTAACATTGCAGAAGCCTGTGGCCTCACGCCTCACAACACAGCTAAGACACTCACACAGTGCTACGTACAGTCGTAAAACCAGAAGTGTTTCCGCAAAATCAAGTAGGTAAATTATGTACTGCTTCTTGGTTCCTGTGGAAGTGCTTCTTTCTCCAACAGATGGCAGTATATAACTCACTACAACTGCATGTCACAGATTATCATTCAAATAGTAATAGATTCTGTACAGTGGTGACAGTATTTTTTTCCAACAAGATATACTGTGTTCGCATGCTAGCCCAAAGCAACCAGAAATAATCATTTCCATATAAGTTCCACATTATTTCACTACTTTGCTGAGAGTTGGGCTTTGTAATCTTTTTACCTTGGATGAGGGAGTAAGACAAGGTGTACTTAGAGGCCTGTATTTCTTCTCACCCACAATATCCTTCAGCACCAACACCCTGTGTCTTTGAATTAAGATGCAATGATGTTTCCATGGGGGGCAGTAAAAGAGATTGTTGCAAGTCATTGTCTTTTGCTGAAGCCCCTTTCGAAACAGCAGTATTACAAAGAAAACCCCAGTATTTAATCACCTTTCACACCACGGGCATCCCTTTGTTTTGTAATAGAAACAGAAGTTTCACATCATACTAGATAAAGAACAAACAAACAAAAAAAGCAAACAAATTTTCAACCAACAGTGAGCTCTGACCATGACAGTAGGGGATGGGAAGGTAAATGTTCTTAGCTCATCACATGTATCAGAAACATCAGAATGAATTCCCTTCGGTGAGACATCTCCAGTACTCTGCTATTAAATAAATCTATCCTAGAAAAAGGCAGAGTCATGGAGCTTTCTTCTGTCAGTGAATAAGTTGCAAAAACATGTTGTCTAAAACCTGGACTTGCATTAATGATCAAGCAGTGTAGCTAGACAGAGCTGTTTTGTGGCAGTACTGGACACGGGACTCATGAAGTACAAATGTATGTTCGATTTTTGCTCCTTTTTATGAGAATATAAAGAATGATCAGCCAGTATGGAACTCTTTCATAGAAATGCAGACACCTTAACAACGGCACAAAGGTCACGCTAGTCTAAGCTCTAGAGTCTAGACTCTTTACACCAAGCTCACTTGGCCAAAAGGAAGTAGATTCCTACCCCCATCTTTCAAACTGCAGTAGGGCATGCAGTTAGATACACCAGCAGGCCGAACAACGGTGTGCAGCTAATGAGCCATCCTGCCAGAAGCACAAAATCATGAAGTGAAAATTCAGAAATGCCCCAATACAATTGACATGCCACTTTGTGGCAAATTTGCAAGTCATAATATAACCCCTATGGAAACCAATTGCTAATATTTTCCTTACTAATTACATCTACATTAATTACCAGGATTATAATCAACGAATGCCATGAAATTTGAGAACATATTACTTACTACAGTGATCAATTGCTCACTATGTAGTCTGCAATACCATATTATGCCACTTCATAATTAAAGCCAACTTCCCATTATAAACCTTCACCTATATTTTCCCCTTCCTCTCCACCCTCAAAATATCTGATCACCTGAAAATTTTGCATACCACATCCCATCCCTAATATACACTAGGGTATTTTCAGCAGGCTGAGTAAATGACTGAGGAGCTAGCCCTTACACCTACAGATGTTTCTTTGTGTGACAGGGCGGGACTCCATAGCACCCCCTTGTAGCCCAACTACTCCCCTGTTGTGGGATCCCAACGGTCGGTTGCCACTTTACACAGGGTCCGGTGCAATGGTGCATAACCATGTGGCTAAGGTATACCTGAATCCCATCCCTTCCAGGATACTAGTGTCAAAAAATAAAGGAATGCTACAAACTCAAAAGCAGCATTGTTGGAGAAGTCTTCAGCATGGCCCCACCCTTCCACTCAAGGCTTATCTTTGGGTATCCAGTTCTTTTGGTTGGTCTCCCTGGGCCCAGTGGTCCCATCCACCACGAGGCTAATCTAGGCAGCAAGATGTCTCCCAACTGTAGGCTGAAAGCAGGCTTCCCTCACTGAGAGGGAAACAGAGCTCTGCTGTCCTTCCTGGTCATCTCCAAACACAACTGGGCCTTCTCCTTCTAAGTCCCCTCTCCACCCTTGGCATATGCTGCACATGTACTGGGGTGGGACAAATTGGGTCCACAGTCCCTCACTATCCCCTCCTGGGCAATAGGGGGCCTGCATGCCTCATCACATATTGGAATCCAGCTTATACTCTCCTACACAAGCCACTTGACTTGCACTGCCCTCTCCCCTCCACTGAAATGTTGAGATTGTCAAAGCCATTTTTCAATTCAAGGATTTAATATTCAATGCAGTAACATATATTACGATACCACTCACTCCAGAAAATACCTCTGTATGTTGCCACAAACAATAAAGTTAATGTGCACACACATAATATAGTTAAATACAAACCTGAACACTCTACACTACACGTTTGTAACCATATAGCAGCATGTCATAAATATAAAGGGAAGGGTAAACACCTTTAAATCCCTCCTGGCCAGAGGAAAAACCCTTTCACCTGTTAAGGGTTAAGAAGCTAAGATAACCTCGCTGGCACCTGACCAAAATGACCAATCAGGAGACAAGATACTTTCAAAGCTGGAGGGGGGAAAAAAAAGAAGGGTTCTCTCTGTCCGTGTGATGCTTTTTCTGGAACCAGAGCAAGAATGCAGATCAGAACTCCTGTAAAAAGTCAGTAAGCAATCTAGTTAGATATGCGTTAGATTCTGTTTTGTTTAAATGGCTGATAAAATAAGTTGTGCTGAATGGAATGGATATTCCTGTTCTTGTGTCTTTTTGTAACTTAAGGTTTTGCCTAGAGGGATTCTCTATGTTTTGAATCTGATTACCCTGTAAGGTATTTACCATCCTGATTTTACAGAGGTGATTCTTTTACCTTTTCTTTAATTAAAATTTTTCTTTTAAGAACCTGATTGCTTTTCATTGTTCTTAAGATCCAAGGGTTTGGGTCTGTGTTCACCTATGCAAATTGGTGAGGATTTTTATCAAGTCTTCCCCAGGAAAGGGGGTCTAGTGCTTGCGGGGATACTTGGGGGGAGACATTTCCAAGTGGGCATTTCCCCTGTTCTTTGTGTAACACTTTGGTGGTGGCCGTGTTTAACCTAAGTTGGTAAGAATAAGCTTAGGGGGTCTTTTATGCAAGGTTCCTTCCTAGAGTTCAGAGTGGGGAAGGAACCTTGACACAGCAACACACATGGATCATTTCATTTCTATTTATAAAAAGATCCTTCTGCTTCACAAACATCACACTGTGAGAAAACACACAGAATTTTGACACAACTGAATGAGCTCTGGAAGTTCATTCTTTTTGCACTCATCGTTGGACACTTAGTCATATGCAAGTCAGTACATTTCCATTATACAGTAGGACAGAAGGATAAAGTTAAAGTTGGGTGGGCAGTATAAATCACCTGGTCAGATAGTGAATGATGAAGAATTAGATGGCAGAGGAAAACTGAGTCTCTTCATGGATGGGATTTGCAAAAGGGCTCCATAGTGGCCTAATTGTACTCATTGAAGTCAATGGGGCAGATCCTTAGCTGGTGTAAATGGTCTTCAATGACCTGCCCTGATGGGAACAGAAGTAAGCAAAAGCTGTGTGCTTTTGAAAATATTGCCCTGTATGTTTGTTTTGATATTTTGTACATTTTTAGAGTGGCATAGATTCCCTTTAATTTATTTTTAATTAAGAAATGTAATTTAGGGTGAGGGTGGGTGTTGGGTGCACCCCAAATGAAACAAATTTTCATCCTTAATTCAGGGGCCTTTTGGTGAACACAGAACACTAATTCCTACAAGTTCTTTTTGGTTTTGCCCTTGCTACATGCAGTCAATGAATTGCTTCATTCGGCATCATAAATATTTCTTGCTTTCATTTAAAAATCACTCAGATGCTGGTAAGAGGCCCTGTATTTATGATTTCTTTCTATTTAATGACATTTGGTCAATGCACTCATCTCACAGGGAGACTGCACAGTGGAGAAGAAACACCTAAGCTATTGAAATACCATAGTGACAAGCATTATGTGGTTTCCTGGCAAAATGTAATTATTAATTTGTATGCTACAGACCTGCTTATGAGGAACAGAAATTGTCATTTCAAAGAAGATAAAAGCAACCAGAATTGACATCTTTCTGCAAGTTCACTTTAATCCTTAGCTACTATCAGATGAAAATGCAAAAGAGGAAACATGTCACCAATGAACAGTATTGAAATTGGATGCCTTTTTAACTCCAGAAAAGGTTGACTTCTATTCTATACCAATACAATTATCAATGATTTCAGGATTTTCACTTTTTTAAGGACAGATTGTCACTTTTAAATTTTTCCTGAGTAATGGAGAGTACATAATTCTGGAATGTGGTTGCCCCTGCGTGGGTTATTGGCAGTGGAGATTGCACCTGGGACCCATAGATCTTAAAACATGAACCTCTAATGCCTGCATTCTGTTAGCAAAGGCTGTAGAAGATCATCCACCTCTATATTTGGCACAGCCACCAGAGGAATTTTCCTCCAGGGCAGCTTGGAAAATTTTTTGCCTTTCTCTGTAGCATGGGGCACAGGTCACTTGCTGGAGGATTCTCTGCTCCTTGAAGTCTTGAAACCACGATTTGAGGACTTCAACAGCTCAGACATAGGCAAGAGGTTTTTTGTAGTAGTGGGTGGGTGAGATTCTGTGTCCTGCGTTGTGCAGGAGGTCAGACGAGATGATCATAATGGTCCCTTCTGACCTTAATATCTATGGGGGGAAAAAAAAGGAAGCAGAGAGCCACAGTGACCAGACACCAGAACAGACCATGGACTGGATTGTGACTCTGAAAGCTGCAGTCTGGTTCCTGGTCCTGCCCCTTGCTCCAGGTAGGAAATGATCAGCTATTGGTCTACACCAAGAACACACAAAAAATCTGCTTTGCTAGCCAAAGCTTTCCCCAGGCCCACACAGCTTGCCCACTCCCCACCCACATGCACTGGAGTAGTAGCCCACAGCGGTTGCTCGCGTCTTCCCATTGACCTCTACAGCCAGGTCATCAGCCAGGAGAATATAGTGCATTTGATAAAGAAACTTAATGGGTGTTGCTGGGAGATGATGCCTATAGATAGGTATGTTAATTCCATAGGGCATCCTAAGTGGATGTGAATTAGATGCCAAGAGGGCAGAAGAGTGGGGTTGTAGAAGGAAAAACAACTATGAGGCCCTTGTTAAAAGATACTCCTGCTTTATCTTACCTCTTCTTACACACTGGTCTTGCTTGCTTTCCTGTTACAAGCCAACCCTTCTCCGCTCTTGGTGTGTCACTGACACAATTACTTACAGTATCTATGAATATGACCCAGGTGAAGTTGCCCCCTTTACACCAGGGCTTAATTCTACCCTATGTCAGCAAACTAGCCATGAACACATAAAGGCTGCTTAAATGAATTTGCCTTGCTGGATTCCTCACGTCACAGCCAACAATCTGTAATGGAGATTTCAGCCCCCTGTGTCATGGTAATTGCATACAGGAAGTCTTTTAAGAGCTCCAGAGATACACATTAGTAACTTTGCCATCCAGAATAAGACAAGGGAAATAAATTATGTTAACTTTTTATTGGGTTATCATGAATAGCCTGTTAAATAATAAAATCCAGGTGCACTTTGAAGGAACAAAAGAAAAGGAGCGTGAAAAAGCATATCTCTGTTTGCAGCTTCACCATAGGGAAATCTAATTCATGTTTGCTTAGATTTACTGTAAGAAAGGACCTTGAAAATGAGACACTCTTTGTGCCAACAGTCCTATTTAATCCATACATGACTGGATTGTGATAAGTATTGTACCTAGCTGATTCGTCACTTCTAAAGGCGAAGGGTTTATAGTGGGAGTATGCAGACAAATAAGTACAAATTTGAAAAGTCACACCAAACTCGGGGAGGGCAGGGCAGTCGCATTTCACATGAGAAAACCTCACGGGAAGGTTTTGATTTTCCTTCAGAGACTTTGTCCAGCTCTGGGTGGGTGTGCAAAAATTGGGGGAGAGGATGCATAGAGCTACTTCTGCCTCTGCCCTGGGCCTGACACAATCACAACCCTTTTGTACAGGAGGCACAAGTGTAACCCGCTGTTCAGGGTCAGAGCATGTTATGCATTTGCTACTCTGTGCCTAATCCACAGAGGATACTGGTCTGTTATGGCTCGCAGCTTGAGAGCCTGAATCTTTAGCCAAAGCTAGAGAGAGACTTGCTTCTAGGTGAAGAGATCCCCAGTTTAATCCCTGGTGCTGGCCAAAATAATAGTTATTACATAAGGACTGTATGAGACCAGCACTACCATATAGAAAGGGGCATGGCTGACTCCATGCTCCTCTTCCACCTGGAACAAGAGAACCACTGCTGAGTGGTTGGGATAAAGGAGAGTGCTGCACCATTTAACATGTAGTGAGCAGAGCAAGTGAGCAACTGACCTTCACGTTTTCTAACAAAGACATTTCCTGCTTGTTATGCCTACTATGCAGAGCAAAGTTAAAGCCATGCTGCTTAGGTAGGGGTGGAAGCATAATTAGTAGACACTATTACGTTTATGACACAAACAGCAAATACCATCTCTTCTATATAAAGAAGCGGCATGACTTTTCACCTCACGTTGCATTTTGATTTTGAAATTGGAATATCCTCTGTGCAACTCTTTGTATCGCAGACTTTTCAAGTGAGAGTCATTTGGAATAGAAGAACGTATGGGAAATTTACCAAGTGGTAGTCATACAATAATGCATAAAACATCTCTGACCCCAAATTTCCATGTGCTGGGAGAAAGACAGGAACGTTGGAAGGAAAATAAAATTCATCCCAGCATAACTGGGAGGCAGGGAAACAGTGGATGAATCAAAAGGAAAGAACAGTTTCTTTATAAAGTTTATAGCAGATATTTTAGCCCTTTAATTATTGTTAATTTTCCATCCAAATTAATACTCTCAAATGAATAGGTGTGGTATAGATGGCATCCACAAAACAACGACATCATGAAAATACTCAATTCATAAGCACTTTTAAACTCTCACTGTGAGAAGTAGAATACAAAGTAGATACTTGAGCTGAAATACTTTTTTCAGATGGGGAGCCAATAGCTAATGGACACCTACTGAACTGTAATATAATTTCCTTTCATTTGCTCTAGGCAGCAAAATTAGAAAACCAGAAGAAATATCCAAAGAGAGTTACCTTGAGTTCTCTGCTCCTTTGAACAAGTGCCTTTCAAGTCACTGATTCCCCTGACGGTCAGGAAAAGGAAATGTTTTCAAACCTCTGGACACAATTTTAAACAAATAATATTTTAACATCACTTAAACCCTGGGTTCTCTACCTAGAAGACTATTTTCTTCCTGAGGTAGCATGGGGTCATGGCATGGAAAATTTTGAGAGCAACTGACAAATAACATTTCTGCCATATAGAAAAATCTTATTTTCTACACATGTACTGTACCACATATAAAATATGCATTGTATACTCCATCCCAACCTCTCCTTTTCAGTAACAGCCCTTTGCAGCAGATGTTGGAGAAACTGATACTCCTGTTTTAACATATCAGAGCAGCTGACGTTATTCAAGAAACTCAACGGCAACAGAAAATGGTCTTTCACCCACTACTATTGAGGATGGAGGAGGATAGGAACAGGATCTGTGTGACAGAGGCTCTAGGATTACCTGCAATACACCCTGATATGTACCTTCCACAGGCTGGTAACGTGAGAGATGAGGCTGCCACCTAAATAGTCTGTGGTTGCTAGGCAGACTATACAATCACATGATTCCAACCACGCCATGCCTTTTCCCACTTTAATTTGAAAAAGGCAGGGGAGGGGTAGGAAGCTGTCCGAGAAGAAGGGTGCCCAAGATGGAGTCCTACTTGTTTTTACAAAACAAGATGGAGACTAGAGGAGAACTATACCAATTAAGGATTTTCCCTCAACAGGGCAGGGGGGACGGGAACGGGGAGGGAGGTGAACATGATCCAGCGAGGGAATGGGGGAGAGGAATGAATTATGGGAGCAGAGCCTTGGGGGGGGAAGAGGTGGAACAGGGGTGGGGCCTTGAGGGTCCAGTTACCAGCAGTTAGAAAGGTGGCAACCCTACAGAGAATTCTGATTTGCGATGAGGTACAAGAGTCTGGTATGTACTACAAGAGAAGCACTCAGGCTGCAAAATGCAGATCTAGATTTTGAAACCTGCTCCCTGCCTCAAACCCACTCCCTTCCAAGAAAGATATTTAGATTGTAGTTATTGGTTAAGCCTACCATAAAGACAGAAGCCAGCTACAAAATTCCAAACTGGACTTTAGTTTGGATTCTGATCCAAATCAGACACACACACAGTCCAGGGTTGTTCAAATCTTATGTTTAGTGCAGGCCCATCTCTATCTAGCAACTTGAAATTACACAGTAAGTGCTATAGGCTGGGTACAATATTACCAGTTTGCCTACAGATTATAAACTAGTTTAAGGAGGGTTTTTTTTACCCTATTCAAAGAAAACCAAGTTTTCAGAACTCTCCACAAATATGCCCACTCCAAAATCTTAGGGAATCCTCACTATCTTTTTCTTGACTTCAGTGGGAATTTAACTGAGTAAGGGGAGCAGATTGTTCAACCAAAAGATGAAATCTGCTCTAGCACTTCATCTATTTGCTCATGAGGATAGTTGAAAGTCACATCTCTGAGATCAGGGCTGATCTTCCCAGGGCGAGACACCGAACAATTTTATGATCCTGCTGAAGTGGAAAGTTGTCCAATGAGAGTTATTTAAAAGTTGATAAAGCCTAGGGCCTAGATTAATTTAATTACAGAATTCATCAGTGAAATATCAAGGCAAAAATTAAAGCCTTGGACAAAGTTATTTTTGACAGATTGCAGAGGATGTGGGAGAGATTAGAGGACTTTCAAGTGACCCTCTTATTTGCTCTTACCAAGTAGTTCAGGGAAATCAGGGAGCATTGGCTAATGCCTAACTTTAATTGTGAGTACTTGGAAACACTGATCTGGGACAAGATGACACTACACTTAGAAACTGTGATTGTTAGTATAATGAATTCAAAAGGGAGATATCATGCATGACATATTAATAGAGTTATTTACATGGATTACTGAATTAGTAAACGAACTATACCACTGCTCCATCCTTATCTTGATTTCATGACAGTTAGTATAATCTTCTATAGCACCCAGAGTGCTCTAGGTAAATTACAGACAAATAAAAGACAGTCAATGACCCAAAGAACTTACAAACTAAGACCTGATACTGCAAGCAGAGCTGTGTGGGCAAACCCCACCTAGAGTTCCCCTGCAGAAAACAGGGCTCCATATGCACATAGTGGCTCATCCACTCAGATCCAATTGCAGAACTGGGCCTAAATTTAGCCATAATACAATGAGTTACTGCAATGAGTAACGGAGGGAAGGAAGAGCCACAACACTGGTCACCTCATCTTCTTTGCTGTTTATCAAGGCAATTTCTTTATTAAAGATTTGTCATTTGTAACTCTGTAGCTAAGTTATGGTGTGTGTATCTCAACAGTATGCATGCGTGTACAAATTATTTTTACACAGATTTTGGTTGTTGTCTGAGTTAATTGAAAAAAGTGTGATACTATCATCTGGGCCTCCTTCCACACCAATACCTGATGTTTATACATGGATGGTCCAAGAATGCTTGAGTACATCAGGAGGGAAAGCTTCCTAAAACCTACCTTTTTATAGATTGTCTAAGGACTTGTCTACACAGTAGGGTAATGCACTCCTCGAAGGTGTGAGTCATAAAGCACACTAACATATTACGCATTAATTGGTCTGTGTAGATGCTGATGGGGGACCTACACGTTTCCTAGTGCACTTTAAGCTAGTACTGTTTCAACGAGCATGACATTAATGTTCACTAGGGAACCTTTAGTGAGCACCAGCAGGATCTACATGAACTAATTAATGCGTGGCACATTAGTGCACTTTAGAAATCAATCCCCCATAGAGCGCATTACCTAACTATGTAGACAAGCCCTAAGAGGCAAGGATGGTCCAACTGTGCTGTGAAGTGGATTTTAGACCAGGGTATCATAAATTATCAGCATGGTTAGAGATATGCTAGGGTAATTGATTGGATGAGGCTAGGAAGCTCAGTTTGATCTAAGCGTGTGGCAAAACACTTGTGGCTATGATACTGGCAAATGGTATTTTGTTTGTGAATGTTAAATTTGAGAATGTTTCATTTCTAGCAGAATCATCACAAAAGCTGCCTAAATGGAACAAAGCATCACAGAGCAAAAGAAAACAGCCTACAACGATCTGTCTTCCCTAAAGTCATACTATCCTCTAATGGCAACCTAGGTGGGCCTAACTTCTTCAGACATCCCCACAGGTTCTAGTGTCTGAGTCTTGTTTCAGCCTGGCCTCTTCCCATTCCCCTGAGAAATGGTCTTTTAAAACCACTTCAGGCATTCCTTGTCCTTATGTGATGGTCTGCTTAGGCTCTTATGGTCAAAGCAGTCCACTAAGGGGAGCAGGAAATCAAGCCCCAGTCATCACAGCCAATGGTTCTGGCATTGTCCCTTTACGTTTCCTAAGTGACAGCTGATACTTGAATACCTTGAACAACCTCCCAATTCCTGCCTGTATTGCAGACAGACCCCCCTAGCCATTTAAACTCAGATATTTCACACAGAGAACCTTGCCAATATACGGTATGAATCATAGGCACCAACTTTTCCCGGCACCGGTGGGTGCTCGCCCCTGGCCCCACCCTGACTCCACCCCTGCCCCGCCCCCATTCCAACCCCTTCCCCAAAATCCCCGCCCCCTCCCTGCCCCTTTTGAACTCCTTCCCCAAATCCCCGCCCTGGCCCCGCCTCTTTCTGGAGTGCACCGCGTTCCTCCTCTTCCCCCCTAGCACTTGCCGCTGCGAAACAGCTGTTTCACGGTGGGAAGCGCTGGGAGCTAGGGGGAGAAGCGGGGACATGGTGTGCTCAGGGGAGGAGGTGGAGCAGAGGTGAGCTGGAGTCAGGGGGCAGGGTGGGGAGCTGCCGGTGGGTGCAGAGCAATTTTTCCCCGTGGGTGCTCCAGCCCCAGAGCACCCATGGAGTCAGCACTTAATGGTATTAATAAATTATTACAGGGCTCCTCAGTATTCAGGATAGGTCTGCTTATGGATACAGACCTGATGGAGCTAATGTTTAGAAGCCCAGGTGGCTGCAAAAGGGAAAAAAAGGTTTAATGGGGTAGTATGGACTCATTAGTTGCACAATTCTGGAGACCTTGAAGGGGAAAAAATAGACAATTTTCCCACTGCAGAGTTAATTCAGGTGATCAGCACCCAGGTTGGTCTAGCCCAGGTGTGAACAGCCACAGTGTGCATTGCTAGGACTTCTGGGAGCATAATTCCATGGTTCTTTGTTCTGCACTAAACTCAGCCACTCTATTAGTCTTTCCCAGTGGTCGTGGGAGAACTTGTCTGTCCTTCAGAGCACAAAGAGAGAACTGTGGGAAGGCACTGGAGGACTATAGGTCGGTGAGTGGTTTAGCATGCATCCTCACTGCGAAGTGGTTGCGTTAGCAGCTAGAGTGAAAGTCTCTCCCAAGCTTTAGTTTATAACCCCAGATGAGCCAGCTAGTCCAGGTTGAAAGCATCACCAAAACTTGCTTGTGTGTGTGGAGAGGACAGGACATAGAAGCAACGGCCAATTAACAGCTTGGGTTAACTCTGCAGTAAAGACTTACCCTAAAATATTTTTGAAGCTGGAGCAGTCCTCCAAGAAGTGTGATTTCGAGGCTTGACAATGCTTGGTAGAATGTTGGAAGACTAAGGGTGATCCTCTGTTTAATGAATCAGCAAGGGAAACAGAAGCCCACTCTGCTAACTGGTGATGGCCAGGATCAACCCAATAAATTCTGGGATGGCAGAACTGCAAGCCAAAGGTGTTGGGTCTAGGGCTAAGATTAATTGCACAGTTAAACAATAATAGAATATCATTTACTTAAATATTTTTGATGTTTTCTATATTTTCAAATATATTGATTTCAATTACAACACAGAATATAAAGTGTACAGTGCTCACTTATATTTATTTTTATTACAAGCATCTGCACTGTAAAAAAGCAAAATAAATAGTATTTTCAGTTCACCTAATACAAGTACTGTAGTGAAATCTCTTTTTCATGAAAGTTGAACTTACAAATGTAGAATTATGTACAAAAAAACCTGCTTTCAAAAATAAAACAATGTAAAATTTCAGAGGCTGCAAGTCCACTCAATCCTACTCTTGTTCAGCCAATCGTCAAGTTTGTTTACATCCGCAGGAGATAATGGTGCCCGCTTCTTGTTTACAAGATCACCTGAAAGTGAGAACAGGTGTTCGCATGACACTGTTGTAGCCAATATTGCAAGATATTTACGTGCTAGATGCACTAAAGATTCCTATGTTCTTTCATGCCCAGGCGTGAACAGCCACAGTGTGTATTGCTAAGACTTCTGGGAGCATAATACCATGGTTCTTTGTGCTTCACTAAACTCAGCCACTCTATTAGTCTCTCCCGGTGGTTGTGGTAGAGACTAATAGAGTGGCTGAGTTTAGTGCAAAGGACATGCATCCATGATGATGATGGGTTCTGCTCGATAACAAACCAAAGCAGTGTAGACTGACGCATCTTCATTTTCATTATCTGAGTCAGATGCCATCAGCAGAAGGTTGATTTTCTTTTTTGGTGTGTCAGGTTCTGTAGTTTCCACATTGGAGTGTTGCTTTTTAAGACTTCTAAAAGCATGCTCCATACTTCCATCCCTCTCAGATTTTGGAAGGCACTTCAGATTCTTAAACCTTGGGTTAAGTACTGGAGCTATCTTTAGAAATCTCACATTGGTACCTTCTTTGCGTTTTGTGAAATCTGCAGTGAAAGTGCTCTTAAAATGAACAACGTGTGCTAGGTCATCACCCAAGACTGTTATAACACGAAATATATAGCAGAATGCAGATAAAACAGAGCAGTGGACATACAATTCTCCCCCTTGGAGTTCCATCACAAATTTAATTAATGTATTATTATTTTAATGAGCATCATCAGCAGAGAAGCACGTCCTTTGGAATGATGGCCAAAGCATACGAATACAAAGGGGCATATGAATATTTAACATATCTGGCACATAAATACCTTGCAATGCCAGCTACAAAAGTGCCATGAAAAATGCCTGTTCTCACTTTCAGGTGACATTGTAAATAAGAAGCAGGCAGCATTATCTCCTGTAAATGTAAACAAACTTGTTTGTCTGAGCAATTGGCTGAACAAGAAGTAGGACTAAGTGGACTTGTAGGCACCGATGTTTTACATTGTTTTGTTTTTGAGTGCAGTTATGTAACAAAAAAATCCTACATTTGTAAGTTGCACTTCCACGACAAAGAGATTGCACTACAGTACTTCTATGAGGTGAAATAAAAAATACTATTGCTTTTGTTTATTATTTTTACAGTGAAAATATTTGTAATCAAAAATAATATACACTTTGATTTCAATTACAACACAGAATACAATATATATGAAAATGTATAAAAACATCAAAATTTATTAAATATTTTGAATTGGTCTTCTGTTGTTTAACAGTGAGATTAAAACAACTATTAATTTTTTTGAGTTGATCGCGTGAGTTAACTGCGATTAATCGACAGCCCTAGTTGGGTCACAACCTCAGTTGGCTTCCATTATGCCAGCAGAGGGCACGAGTGGAAAGGATTAGCCGTAAAAAAATAAAATGAAAAAAACAACCAGAAAACTATTCTGACAAAAGCCAATGTATTTCCATTGGGCCCAATTTTTATTTACCCACTAAGATCACTTTATACCATTTTGGTCAAAAATATGTGTTGGAGGAATGCACCATTACAAGGGTGGATGGCAACACCTTGCTATCGATATTCGATGATGCAGCAGATAGATGGCTGAACAAATCGAGATATCGACTTGTGACACATATGAAAGAAGACCTCTTTGGTAGTGTGAAGGGGCCATAAATGTAATTTGCACACTTTCTAAGACCAGAGAAGTGTAAACAATGAAAAGTGATATAACCCAGTGGGTTTTAAAAACTGACACTATATATGTAAAATTAAATCTTGCTTTTTTCATGTGCTTTCTCGTCTCATATTAGTCAAGAGACGAGACCGTTGGCATTCTGTGTTAAACAATGATGGAATACAGCAAGAAAAGTTTCTTGTGCAATTAAAAAGTACTTAATACTTTCAAGAGTAGCAAAAGTGTTAAATTGCAGGCATGCTCAGAGAAAGATAAAAGGCTACCAATGCAGTCGCTTAGCTATGAACGTTATTATCCAAGTCATTGTAAATAAAATGGCAGCATTCATCACCTAAATTAAATTCCAATAATGATAGTTGGGTCTCAGTTAGAAAAACCCCTCTACTACTTTATTTTTCTTTCCTGCGTTATTCCATTCTGACTTTGTTAGCCAGGCATTCAAGGTAGGTGGATATAATTGAAATTAATAAAGTTCATGTTATTCTTTTTCAATTTGTATGCACACTATATCATTTTTATATATTATAAGATTGAGAAAATAAAACCATAGTGTGGTGGTTTCCTGTTATGAAAGTATTGAAGAGTGCACTATAGCTAATGGAGTATCGCACTGAAATATAATACAGATTATCATGCAGTGGATTGATTTGACTGCAATTTCCTACTAATTGCTACGTGGTATTTCAAGGTGACAGGCAACCCAGAGCTCACACTTGCCCTCTGAGAACACAGTTCATCAGTTCATGAGAACAAGCAGGAAACACTTCCTCCCTCCACAGCCCAGAGGGAGGAAAGCATGTGCTTAAACCAGAGGGACATAGGAATGGAAGGGATCTCCTAGATCATAAAGTCCAGTCCCCTGCTGCTGCAGGCAACCCCATCATATCATCCCACTCATACAAGCTCCGCCGTAAAAAATAATTAGGTTGTTTGCCCCCACGACTCCAAGGGAAGACGGATGCAGAACCTACAAGTCATGTGGGGGCCTAGTGACATTTGAACTCACCCCCTGGATTTAGAAGGCCAGTGCTCTAACCACTGAGCTATGGAGTCACACCTCATAGGGAATGTCTGACTTAAGCATGTGATGAAGTGTTTTCTTGACCTAAGGCCCCATAGGTGCTGGAATTAGGGGTGCTGCCACATCCCCTGGCTTGAAGTGGTTTCCATCATGTACAGGGTTTACAGTTTGGTTCAATGGCTCTCAGCACCCCCACTATATAAATTGTTCCAGCCCGCCTGTGAGGCCCACAAGAATAAATGCAGATAATATAGTAATATAGCTGGTTTGCAAAGCACTCACTGACGCATGCACCAACTAAAGGACGGAAACTTGAGTGAGAACACTTAACAGGATTAACCAGAAGACTGTCCCTTGATATACTGTTTGGGTCAGATCTATTACTACAGCAATATACCAATATAATATAAATAAGGCAGCCGTTGTTTTCAACCCATGTAGCAATGGTTTGCTATGTGAAATAAAATTCCCATTTCATACTTCCAAAGAAGGGGAAAAGAGATCATTCCCCCACAAAGCATCTCCTTTCTCCCTGTCTCAGTGCTCACCCATTGATGAAAAATGCTATACCTCTTGATTGATTTACAGAGCTCTCAGCTGACGGTGGCCCTGGGAGGCCTTCAGTGACTGAGAACCCCCCATCCTATAACATTCCCCAAGTCTGACACACTCATTGCCCCAACACTGTTGTTATATGTATCTCACGGGTGTCAGGTGTAAACTGGCGACACACTGGTCCCAAATATCATAGTGTGATGTATGTGTGGGTTGTGAACGCAGCATTATAGATGTGTGCTGGAGACATGTTCTTCAGCTGGATTCGATGACCTATTAAGATCCCTTCCAGTCCTACACTTCTACGATTCTATGTCCATGACAGGAATGTTGGGCCCCAGGCTTGCATTTTAGCAACTAATGTATTTTAAAAAATCCAGAACAATCAATTCCAGACTAAATTATCTGCATATCCTCTAGCTGGAACGCACCAGATTTTGTTCTGAGAAAGCAAGTCCCTCTAGAGATGGCACCATCAGGTTGTCTTGACACACATGCAGTCTCAACAACCAGTTTCAGGGAAGAATTAGTTTTTATTTCTCTGCAACCAAAGCAGGACCCCACACAACTGTGTTTCAGTTCCTAGCTTCTAACACGCTTCTTGAGTTGCCTTTACAGCTCTAACAGCATCCATTTATTAGACTAGAATCTCCAGTTTCACCATCAGCCCCAAACCTTGGCTTGTTTTATAATCTCTGGCTGCAAATGAGGAAATCTTAATTGAAAATTCTGATTAATTGTTCTACTGACCCCACAATTTCTCTTTTTAGGTGTCTTGCTGAGCTTCCACTAGGTTTCTTCCACCTTTGAAATGCTTTTTTAAAAATTCTCTAATATTTAAACAAACTTTGAAACAAATAAAGGTGAACCTAAAAGGTTTTGGGGTCTTCCTCACCATAGACTGTATCACAAATAAAACAACAGAAATTATTAAAGGCTACATTTTCACTAAGCCAAAGCAAAAGTGCTCTACATTGCCATTCAGTGACGCTAAGAGACACAACATTGAGAGACAAAGTTCCAGAGCTTTCCTGGGTCATTACAAAAACTAATTTCCCCCTACAGTTACTCATACCTTCTTGTCAAATGTTTGAAATGGGCCACCCACATTACCAATACAAAAGTATTCCTCCCTTGGTATTCTACCGTTAATTGAATTGTCTCGTTAGCACTGACCCCTCCACTTGGTAAGGCAACTCCCATCTTTTCATGTACCGTGTATATATACTTGCTTCTGTGTTTTCCACTCCATTCATCTGATGAAGTGGGTTTTAGCCCACAAAAGCTTATGCCCAAATAAATTTGTTAGTCTCTAAGGTGCCACAAGGACTCCTCCTTGTTTTCGCTGATACAGACTAACATGGCTTCCACTCTGAAATCTGAGAGCCTTCCTAGTAAATCTGCTACCTAAACACAGATCATTTAGTGAGAAGCCTACTTTGGAGGAACAAAGGGGATTAAAATTGCGGCAGCTGCATCTAAATCGTCAAAGAGAACAGCAAATAACTCTACCACTGGGATCCCCTGTGAAACATGGCTAATGTAATATATTCCAGCACATTTCTACCAGCCCACTGGTGCAAAGAAATTTATGATTGGTCAAGTGATAAATAATGGGAAACAGTTTTTATTTTCTAATTTTGTATCAGTCCGTTGGACTGTGTTTGCCCAATGGAGGCTGTAAATATTATAATATTTATTGTATCCTTGTAGCTCCTAGGAGTCTCAGTGATGGACCAAATCCAAACGGCCTGCCAGAAGGCATCTACCAAATGCCAAACTTTTCTTCTGGAGTAAACATTTTTGTATGTGCTTAGGGAAGCAAAGAGAGCAGAGTCTGTTAGATCTATCGGGTATCTTACCCTTTGCTAAACAATATGAATGAACAAAATCAACTGCATCTCTATCAGGTGGCAGTGGTTGTTGGCAATTAATTACTGGTGTTTAGACACACACATGTCATTCACAATGTAAAAGAACCACTTCTGCTTCAGAGTGGGGGCTTTAATGGGGGAAAAGATAACAAAGGGGATACACTTACTCTACCCTACCTTCCATACAAGAGGCATACATAATACTGCAGCCAAACTCCTCAAACGCAAGAGGCAGCTTGCACCACCGGCTGCATTAGAAAGAGATGGCTCCCCAGTGACCAACTCTCCCCTCCCCTGCATAAATGACTGCTTCTGCATTGTGCAGTCTTCATGCTATCAAACTGGCCACTCCCTCCCTCCTGTCAATACAGCACTGGCTCCAGTAGAAACCTTAATTGAGTAAGTCCATCCAATCATTGGCAGATTCTGACCTACAATATTCTGAATGTTTGACATCTGCAGAGCTATACATCAGTGCTTTAAAGATTAGTGTGAGCACTTTCATACTTCCAGAGTAAACACATCATTCATATTGTCTGCAAGTTATCTAAAAAAAGATTTAAAATATTAATGGCATAATATCAACCTTATCAATCAGCTGGCTGACCCTTTGATGTCCTATTTAGATCATGCTTATATGTCCTAACAAAAACCCTAATCCTTTACAGTACCGACTGACTGCAGATCCCATGGAAGACAGTCGGAGTTGAGAAAACTCACCCTCTCCCAGACAGCATTCAGCACCTGGCAGCATCGGGTCCAAGCATGGATTTCAGAGACAGCAGAAAGTTGGGATATGGAAAAAGTTTTCTGCGGCCAGCACATATCACTGTGGTTTCATTGCACACCTAACAAAACTTCACACTGCAGGCAAATATTGATGATTTTGCACCAGATCTGATACAATAGTGGTTTCCTCAGAATTTATTCTGGCATCTTCAGGATGTTTGCACTTGGCAGTCCTAAACCAAACCCACTTGAGAAATTCACTTGTGGGAACTGAAACCAACAGATTTCATACAGCCTTGCCACCGACAGAGCACAGATTGTGCTATACGTAGGGATGACTAATACGTCTGCAGTGCCTCGTGTTTTCCAAATGAAGATATTTCCTAGCTGAGAGTTGATTAATTGAAGATGATTAAGCAGTTGGTTGATCTAATAGAAGGAAAGTCGATATTCTTTAAGGTTCAAAACTTGGAACAAAACATTTACTGACATGAAATATCAATATATTTGAAATTGTTCACATCTATTAATAGATTTTAAGGCCAGAAGGCACCTTTGTGATCATCTAGTCTGCCTCCTGTCTAACACAAGCCACAGAACTTCCCCCAATAATTCCCAGAGTAGATCTTTCAGAAAAGTCATCCAGTCTCGATTTTAAAATTGCCAGTGATGGAGGATCTACCATAACGCATAGTAAACTATTCCCATGATTAATTACGCTCACTGTTAAAAAAATTATACCGATTGCCTCATCCAATAATGCAGATGCAAAATGAGATTAATATATAGATCCCTAATAAAATATTGTTTTTCTAAGCACTCGTTTTTGTTGTTTCAGACAAACCTATTTTGGGGAGCTAGACAACCTCTAAGTGACTTACCCAAGGTTACACTGGAAGTCCATGGTAAAGCAGGGAATTGAACTAGGGTCTCCCAAGGCCTAATCTAGTCCCCTAAGCATTGAACTATCCCTTCTCTCAAAGAGACTATCACAAATTTCTTAATCATGACATAGAAAGGATAGGCAGGTATGATGTGCTACACTTCTTATACGTCTTCAGAAAACTTGCTTATTAACACACGCACACAGACACAAATCCACATTTATATGTGAACAGCAAGGAGATATAGTAGAAGGAATTAATTCAATTCAATAACCAAATGTGGAGAGGTAATTGTGAGTGTCAGAGAAACTCAGAAGAACTTCCATCCTGTCCATATTAAATGCAAGAAAGGTTCTTTTTTATCCAAAATGAAATGTCAGCCAAGCATATATAAATATGAAGGCAAATGTCATCTGAGAGAGAGATGGCAAAAACAGTAGAAATATGGAGATCATCCTTGAAGAGTTGGTAATTTTGCCCAAATGAACTAATCAGAGACATCAGAAGAGAGATACAGAGACAATATTATAGGACCTTAACCAAAGCCTTAATGCATACCCACCAAGAGGGCACAAAATGAATCCCTGGCTCATTTCTTTCATCATCATCATGACCATCGTCATTGTCACACCCATGCTCATACAAAGTTTTGTATTATATCTTAGAGAAGTATTAGGCGTAACTTTTCAAGTTGGGTACCGTAGCTCTCCAAGGACCTGAAGGTTCCTAAGAGTGGAGAGTGAGGCATGTGAACTTTTTTGGTTGAGCCTGCTCTGAGTTTCAGGTGGGATTTCTGCTTCGAAGCCAAGCTTTGACCTGAAACAAGGCAAACCTTGTTGGTGGTTTGGACTGTTTGACTTTGAATTTGGTCTAAACCTGAAAAACTCAAAGCCTAACCCAAAGAGTGAGAATCTACGGGATCCAAAAGGAACAAAGAGGTTTTACAGCCACCCTGTGAACCAAAACCTCTGACTGAAGCACATCTCCAGCTGCCATTCTGTAGTGGTCACATACTGTCTCCTTACAAGAACCCCTATATTATCATGTAGCTCCCGCAGTGAGATGAAAGCAGGAAGTTTGAGGAGGCAGCAGATCGAGGCTAATGTTGGCAATCAGGCTGAGAAAACCCCTGCATAGAGCTCCTGTATAAAATGAGGCTTATTTACCATATACAGAAACAAAGAACATTAATAGCAATAACCAATTCTATTGGGTACAGGTTTCATATGATTATTTTTATCCTTCCCACAAGGCAGTTCATATTTTCCATACAAGTCTATGCTCACTTTCTTTAATGGGAGTTCTTTGTATGACAATCACATCCTTGTAATGGATCCAAATTTTCTGCATATTCCGCTTGCCAGTGGTCTAAGTGGTGGATTTAGTCATGTTGCTTGTTTGGTTAGTTTCTCTTAATAAAGCAAGAAGGAAATCATTCAAAAGGGATTTTGTAATCAACTGCTGGCTGTTCATTTACTAAAAGCAAACCAGTTTCATTTCACTATGAAAAACTGCTTATAATAAAAATCTATTTTACTGTCCCTTCGATATATTTTTTTAAAGGGGGATGTTTAAAAGGAATGACCCAAGGCTTTGACAGTGCTCCACAAGCCCGTCTTTGGAGTGATGAAGATGATGATGCTCTCTGTTCTAGCTTAGCCATATTGCAGCTAAGGTGCATGCAAGTCAACTACTGTGCTCTGTTAATGCTATATATTACTTTGGAGGGAATATCTCACCTGATTCATCATAGAAAACCCACCAGTAAATTACAGTATGTCTTTGAACATAGTAATAAGCCAAATTGTGTCAGACCAGTCCTCCTCTAGAGCAGTGTCTGATCTCGGACAAGAAACCCTTTAGTGGACAATTATGGATTAATTACCTCATGGGTTTCTTCCTTACCTCCGACAGTTAGTGGCTGATTTATGCGCTAGGGTTTACATGTCATATGCATTAATGTATCTACTGTAACTTTACCTTCTTTCAAAAGCAGCAGAGCTCAGCACCACACCGCTTACGTGTTTAAGTAAATTTATTTCTCATTAATCATAAGAAATTTTAGCCATGACGTTTAAAGTCTTCTTTAGGCCTGCAGAGAAGGTATAAAACAGGGGGCAGCCGTGCAAGCTTCTTTACCAGGGCATACCAATATGCCAATCTTCAGTCCTAGAGAGACCATCACCAGCCCAGAGAAGGTAGTTCAGGGTTTGTGTACACATAGATGCTGGACTAGAAATGCTAAGGGTGCTGCCACACGCCCTGGCCTGAAGCAGTAATAACAACCAAACACATGGTTTCCGCCTTCAGCACCCTCACTTTAAAAATTGTTTCAGAACCACTGTGTTTATATGGGGAAATTGACCAGAATAACTGTTGTACAATAGCTATCCATGTGGACTCTTAACTCTGAAATCAAAGTGACTTCTCATTCTGAAATAATTTCTCCACTTTGTGAGCAGAGTAATTATTCTGGAATCAAGCCACTTTTATTCTGGAATAAACTGGCCACACAGGGGAGTTATTCTGATATAGATAAATTATACTGGAATAGATCTATCAGAATAAGAAAAGGAGTACTTGTGGCACCGTAGAGACTAACCAATTTATTTGAGCATGAGCTTTCGTGAGCTACAGCTCACTTCAGCGAAAGCTCATGCTCAAATAAATTGGTTAGTCTCTAAGGTGCCACAAGTACTCCTTTTCTTTTTGCGAATACAGACTAACACGGCTGTTACTCTGAAACCTATCAGAATAGTTATTCCACAATAGCTATGCCCATCAATTACCCCTGTGTAGACAAGCCCTCAGTCTGACACCAATTGAATTCTTGAACTCTTTGCTTAGGCTTCCAAAAAGAATCCCAGTTAAGGATACATTTTGCGATGTGGACACTTCCAACTCACATTGCACATGGCTCCAAAGAGCCATCAGCGTGCCATAATTTTTGTTCTGTTACTGCAATCCTGTATTTTCCCCTCCAGAAACCTTTTCCATGTCAGTAAAGTTTTCTGGTTAAAGAAATATTTTATTTGTTGAATGTTTCCTTGTTGATGACTGACATCAAACACCTGTTCATTTTATTGTCTACTCTGTCTGAAATCAGTCTGGATTTCCCTTGCCTGTCTGCGACTGTTCGCACTTGCATTGTATCTCTAGGATAAACACCTTTCCTATCCATGACACAACTGCACTCCCCAGTTGTTGCAATCATTTAATAGTCCCTTGTGGGTATATCCTGTAAGCCTCTCAACCGGTGCCAGATGTATCCGGTATGGCAAGTGGATTGCACCTGCTGTGCTGGGGAACATTGAATCCCAGTGCTTTTTTTCAGTGGAATCTCTGCAGCATAAGAATAACCACAGAGGATGAGAAGCAAATGGGGAGGGAGGGGGAGGAGGAGAGATCCTTTTAATTGCAAAATTTCCAAGCAGTTGGTCCTTTTTAGAAACAATATTTTGTTTTTAATAATGAAACAGAAATATAATGCAAAATTGTACTGAAATAAAACAAACAGAGATTCTATTTTGCCTAATGAAATTCATCTATGAATTAGCCTGGGGCAAAGTACCCAGAAATCTGGCTTAGTCTGAGTTTGAAAAGCACCTGTATGCTAGCTGGTTTATTTTGGACTCTCAGACTTTAAGGCCAGAAGGGACGCCCGTAATCATCTCGTCTGACCTCCTGCACATCACAAGCCATAAAACCTCACCCCACCACTCCTATAATAGGCCCATAACCTCTGGCTGAGTTACTGAAGTCTTCAGATCTTGATTTAAAGACTTGACAATCCACCATTTATTCTAGTTCAAAAACCAGCAAGTGAGCCAGGCCCTAGGAAGGTGAGAAAACCCACCGGGTCTCTGCCAGTCTGACCGGGGGAGGGAGAAATTCCTTCCTAGCCCCAAATAGGATGATCATGACCCTGAGCACACGGGTCAGATCCAGCAGCCAGACAGCTGGGAAAGAATTTTCTGAGGTAACTGAGAGTCCTTTCCCTCTAGAACCTCAATAGAAGCGGCATGGGTGGACCCCAAGCAAGCAAAGCAGTCACTGTTGGTCTGGGGCCTTAAAATGAGAGATGCCAGGACATTCTTCTCCAAAATTCAAATATCATGGTTTAGCTCTTCCATAAAATCATATCCCTTCACTCGCCCTCCAAGAGATGCACTCCATCAGACTAAGACCATTGTTCTGAGAGATGACATCACAGGTTTGCATAGCTCAACATCATACACTACAGATCATTTATCATTTGCTTTAGACTAGTGCCTAAAGGCTCCACTGCACTAGACACTGTTTGGACACACAGGAAGGGATAATTGCTGCCCCGAAGAGCTTACAATCAAAACAAATTAGACAGGCAAAAGATGGGAGCGGAAACAGAGGCAGAGAGAGAAGTGACTTGCCAGGGTTGCATGGTAGATCAGTGGCAGAATTAGAATCAGAATCCCAGCACAGTGCCCTCTCCACTGAAAGTCAACATTGCCTTTCTAAATGCATAATACAAGGGTACCAAATAGCCCAGTTCATGCTACAAAGCTCAGGTAACAGGAAGAAAGCAAGAACAAGGTAAACAATCATGTCTTAAATTCACTCTACATATTCAGCAAGATACAAACTCTGTCACACTCCCTCCCCGCCTCTCCCTTTGTTCCCCCTATTCAAAGTGGTATTGTGCTATAAAGCAAAGTCTCTCAGACAAAACTGAAACTAAACAAAATTGATTGGGGGGGGGGCAGAAAGAACAAAACACAGCAACCTTGTGATAATTCTGAAACATACAATTCACAGCTCGTCCATCACTTCCCCAGGAGCACAGCCACGTAGCAACATGGGCGATCAGCAGAGCAGCTGCCAAGAGCTGTCAAAATGATCTCCCATTGCTTTTAGCCACTGACAGATCTGACAGGTACGATTTCTCGTAACTCCTTTCATTATTGCAGAATAGAGTTGGGCTGGAATGCAACACCCCCCACCTGCCTGGCACCCTCCAAAAATATCTCCCCTTGCCCTGGGTATGTTGGGGAAAATAGGGCAGGTCAAAGCCGTCACCCCTCCCACAAATAATTGTCTTGAAATAGTCACTGTGCAGTGATCACTCAACAAAATTGCCAGTTTCCCCTTGGATAACCAAGTAAGGCTGAAGCAGGATCTGTAGCACTGTAGTGAATGCGTAAGGAATGCTGAACATATGGGGAAAAGCTTACTGTGTAACCTAAATTATTATCAGCTATGGGAAATTTTTAAGTGGGATCACTGCATGATAAACTTCCAGGTTTTACTACAGATAGATCCTGGTGGTCTTTTAAATGCTAGTTTCCAATTCCCATGCTACTGTAACATTATTTAGGATGTCACTGATTTCAAGACCCTTTCATTTGGATACCAAAAGCCCCCTGTCTCCCTGCAGGCTTCTGCATCCTCTGCCTGTATTTCGGGGTGAAGCCACACTAGTCTGGCCCTTGTAGCTGTCATGTTTACTGCTAGATGCTAGGGAAGAGGGATACTTGCCACAAGTAGCAAATATCCCTTAGACACATGCACTCAGGATCTGCATTAGGAGATGGTGATCAAAGCACTACACATGGGATTTAGGTCGATGGATAGACAGATTTTAATAAATAAACAAACCAGAAAACAAGTAATCATTCTTGCACTTATAAGTATTTCAAAGGCACTAGGTACCTTAGAATCCGGGACTGGATACTATTATGTTCGTCTAAAATTATTTTTCTGACCTGTTGGCAAAGAAATCAAACTCTCCTCCCAACTCCTCAGACTAAAAACCACTTACTTACAATCAATCCGGGGGTGTTGCTTAGAAGAGCAGCAGTCTCAGGACCCTTTGTAGCTCAGTTATTTATTAGAAGGGCTGCTGAAAGATCAGTCTTCTTATGCACCCTCAAGGGTACAAGTAGGGGGGCCAGGTGTCCGGTTTTTGACCGGAAAGTCCAGTCAGAAACAGGACCTGACAGTGTCCAGTCAGATCTACTGACCGGACACCCAAAGTCTGGTTACTACGGGTGGGAGAGGCACCAGGTCATCACCCATACCAGCCCTTACTCAACTGGGGCCGGCTTCTACCTGCGTCGGGCAGCTGCAGCTCCCTCCCAACCCCGGCAGAGGGGAGTGGGGATCAGAGGGGTAAAGAGGAGCGAATGCCGGGCAGGGCCTTCGAGGAAGAGGTTGGGAATTTCTGGCACTCCCGATGGAGTGTCAGATGGATTTTGACTATTACAAAGTTGACAACCCTAGTTACAAGACTTGGACTCAGCTTTGTATCAGGCTGGAGCGAACTCCGCAACTAAAACCCTCTGCTGAAAACGTCCTGTCCCTGACCCTGCAAGTTCAGGCCTGGGCTTTGTCATCCACAGCATCCCTGCTGAGCAAAGTTGCCACAAAGCACCGTAGAGCAAGAGATGGTTTCTGGCGTAGGCAGGTCCTTGTTTATTTAATGAGGCTTTACAGACAAGGCCAGGATCTTGGAGAGGAGATTGGTCTGATGTGTTTTCACCCCGCTGCTCATCCTATTACTTGTTGAAGCAGAAATATTAAATTATATTAAAGTTTGGTTTGCTCGACTAGAGTAATAAAACAGTGGGAATCAGCTACATGCTTCTTAGTGTGATGACTCATGCCACACTTGGGTTCACTTAGACTTCCAGGAGCTGCCCATCTGGCCCTGCAGCTTCCATTGCTTAATGTTGGATCTTTCAAGCTGACATTTTTTGTAGTTAATACAAAAGCCTGAAGGAGTGTCTTTCACCCCCCCCACCCCCACCCCCAGGAGCTTCATTATGGAGGCCGTGATGGCACAAAAAACAGATTGCTGCAATGGTAAGGCAGAGACCATAGGCTGAAAGAGAGCACTGGCTAGCTCTGTGCTACAGTGCATTCAAATCCAGGGTGCATTTTCCAGAGTAAGACGAATGTCCCTCCCTATTCATCTGTACAGGAATCACACTAAGATAGCAGAAATGCAGGGAACTAATTTACTCCCCAAACAAATATTAAGGAGGGTTTAGGAGGAATCCTCCTAATGAATATGGAGGAAAGATGTATTAAGTAGTGTATTTTGGAAGCAAGTTTTATTCTTTCTAAATAAATCAACATTATATTATAGGTTTCAGAGTAACAGCCGTGTTAGTCTGTATCCACAAAAAGAAAAGGAGGACTTGTGGCACCTTAGAGACTAACCAATTTATTTGAGCATGATCTTTCGTGAGCTACAGCTCACTTCATCGGATATTATATTATATTATAGGATTCCTGTCAAGTTAAAAGTATTCTGATCCAGCAAAGTTTTACCCACGCACCCTTTATTTGGCAAAATTTGCAAAGGTGCTTACTTGGACATTTTGAATGTTCTATGCAAGAATTAAGCAGAGAGCTCCAGATATTCAGACCTGCTCAGGCTCCCAACTTCAATTGATTTCAGTGGAAATCAGGAGCCTAAATACATTTGAGGATCCATCTAAACCAGATGTAATATAGCACTAGCAAGCCACATTAGTTTCCGGCATATCGGTTTATAAGAGTGACCTGCAGACAGTGTAAACCCTGTTAGAATGCTTTGCTGTACATTGACAAATCAAAAGCACTTACTTGGACTTCCTTAATAATGTGCATTGCTTGCTTCCTACATAAAAGAGAGGATTCCAGGGTGAGAGAGATCAAACAATCAGTCTAACCAGCTGGCAGACAGCTCCAGCAGCAGCTTTACATTGAACAGACAGTGTATTAATTAAGCAGGTGCAAATTAAGTAAACAACAGTCACCTTTTGATCCCAGCCATTTCCTGCTAACAGAAATATAGCAGGTACCTCTTGATCCAATGAAAGAGACACCGACTTAAGAATCCCATTACCAGTTGCAATGTGTCAACCCTGTATTCTTACAAATAATCCCGATCATTACTAGAAAAGTAAGTTTAGAGAAATTACACACACTATTTTTGCAGTTTGCTTATTTTGGTGCATTTGACAGCACTTCATGTATAGTTGGTTTCACTTGCAACACTCTCCTGCTCTGTTCTCCAGGGAACTCCCGGACATGATCTTCCCCCACTCTGCAAGAGGGTGTTGACCTGGAATAGCAGCAGCAATGCTGAAAATGAAAGCAAAACTAGAACAGCAATACATAGATTTGTGAATGGAACAAGGGGAGGGGGAGGAGTTATAGGTAGAAATACATTTGCTTTAGAAGCTTCCCAAAAGACCTGTTTTTAAAGAGATATAAATAAATCAAAATCCAGGCCTTAATAGTAAAAAGGGTACTCCATAAGAAAATAGAAGCTTTTTATTTTTATTAATATTCAGGTAACTGTGTCAATTTTACCCAACTTCAGAACTCATTTAAACCTTTAGTTGCTGGATGAACTCAGTGCAAGAGATGCAGCTAATACCATTTTTGAAGTGCTACACAAATCATCAGAGTTTTAGTTCAAACATGCAAATGTGGAGGGAGACTTCTGATGAGTAGCAGGGCTCATAATTTGCAAAGACTGCCTCTAGTCTAAACTACCCATACCTTCAATTTTGCCTCTCTTTTCCATTTAATTTGGCAAACCTTTTCAGATGCAAGCAGAATCAGGTGGTTACAATTCTGTGCTCTATTATTTCCAAATGCAAGTGATTGTGGGGACAAAACGGTGATGTAAATACTAGCAGGTGCAAATTTAGAGACCAGGTGGAGGCCTTATTCCAAATATGTTACAACGAGATGTAGATATTTATATTCCATTTTCTGCCAAAGTCTGCTTAGGTCTCTTATATCAGGATCCCTGGAGTACAATGTATCCTCTGTGTTTTAGAAGATAGAAAAGGTATGGAGAGAGAAGCTCCTCCAATCTCCTATCCATTTTGCTGGGGAATAAAAGTGATTTCAGTTTTGCTGGAGAAAGATAATTGAGACTATGACAAATGTGACACCCATTAAAGAGTCAATATGTAAAAACTATAACAGAATATTTTTCTATGCCCTGTTCACAGGTTGACTGATCTAACACTGAGAGTTTGTTCTGATGATATTGTCACAGTTTGGGGCAACTGCCCCTGTATTCTCCTCCATGGTTTCTTGAGAGCACCCACTCCAGGCTCCTAGCTCCTCAGACATCACATCGCTTGGGCAGACATACATCTCTTTCCTTCCTGGCCAGAGAGTTCTTCCAGGCTGTACAGTTTCCTGCCTCCTCTGTAATATCACCACCAAGCCAGACTACCTTAAATGCCAGCATCTGTGCTTTCCTTTCTTTCCATAGATTATGAATGGTGTAATTGCCTGCAGTTGCAAATTACCACGCTGCTCTTTATAGACAAGCACATTTATTCTCAAGGGGAGAGCATTACAGAGAAAAACATTAAAACAACCAACACACATGCTACAAAACTTACCAGAGGTCACCCCAACTCCAACTTCAGGCACTGGTAAGTTTTAGTCCCTCAAAATCCACAACCGGGTTTTCCCCATGTTTACAAGTTAATAAATCTCTCAGTCAGAACCAAAACAACCAGGAATAATTCAGTCTTTCTTTACAAAACTTGGGCCTTCGATCTTGGCCTCAGGTAATAGGTGATCAGCTGACAATGGCCCACTCCCCAGAGCATAACTTTAAAAGGCGGTGGGGGGCAGGGTATTGTTTTGTTTTTGCATAACCTCCCCCCCATTATTCTTCAGGAAAAACCACCCGTTCCAAAAATCCATTCTTGTCTGGGACATTGTTCAATATCGTCCTTTGAAGCCCCAGGTCTCACATCTCCCCCCTCAGAGGTTACACACAATCCCAGCGCACCCTAATACATAAGCAATGTATTTAATACAATAGACCTGAAAGATACTGAAACTTAATTCAATAAAACCTCCCAAGGATATTGCAAGAAATTCCCCAATCTGTCACAGATGTCTTGCTTGTTATTTAGAATCTTTGCAAGCAGGTTTGGTAGACAGGGCTCTGTGAAAAATGATCTGATTTTAGCTAGTTCAGAAGAGATCCCAGCCATTGAATTAACCCTTCTTCATAACCCCATTTATAGATTTTCTAACTTCTCTTTAGGCTCTTCTGTATTACTTCAAACAGATAGAAATAGGGGAGAAGGAGAAAAAACAATAGCAGGGAATAAAAGAAGCAGGCCTTTAATCTCTTTTCTTCATTAGTTTTTGTTTTACAGCTGTTCATAGATTGGGGGCCTTGCTGTGGAAGGCCCTGTACAAACACAGTGAGAGACAGTCCCTGCTCTGACAGCTTACAAGCTAAATAGAGAAATGGTGGGTGGAAACACATGAAGTGACTTGCCAGTGGTCACTCAGCAGCTGACCCAGGAATAGAACCCAGGTTTCCTGATTCCCACTTCAATACCTTAGATGATACTGCCTCATAGTAGGCTAATTCCTGTTTGGACGTTTTCAATGACTTTTTTAATATTCCCTTACTGTATCATAAGAATCTTCAATTTCTGTGTATCAAAGCACTTTACATCAAAGAACATTTTGAAAGCACTTTAACGAGACGATTTCTTCTCATAGCAGCCGACAGGTAGGCTGATCTGATACCAAAGCATATTATTTTAATACCTGGGGTACAATAAGCAAATCAGACTCAGTCTCACTTTATTGCTGCCTAAAGGCGTTTGGGTTCTTAATACACAGCAGATGTTGAGGTTTTTCACATAGTTGCCACATAACCGACTGGAATCTTTCAAAACATTCTTCACATGAACAATAGGGAATCTTCATATTAGCTATGATAGTCCGTGGTACAACCCACATGCTCAAAATAAAGTGCATACTAAGGTATTTTGCTGTATTGAAGCTATAACTTCCTATAAATTGTACCTCTTTTAAGAGAGTCCATACAATTGTACAAGAAAGCTCCTAACACCCTTCCTGACCCAGCTGAATGCCGCTGCTCAGTACATAGACTGCCCTTTACATTAGATGAGAGCATGAATAGAAAATTCATGTGTCAGTAGAAGACCATGCAGACAGCTGAGCTGAAAATAAGGTATTTTAGGGAGATTCGGTTAATTGAGAGAAGCAAGTAAACAGACTACCAAGGGACTGGTGTGGCCATCAAGATTGGCAAACAAGAACCAGTCAGCATTGGCCAAATATCCAACAAGCTATCCATTCAAAATAAAAATCTATCCAATGAATTCTCCCTGAAGGTTATTTGGGAAGTACAACTCGCAGAGAGAATAGCAACAATTTCAGGCAAGAAATGGAAGTTGATGTCACATTTATTACCCATCAGAACTGGGGAGGTTAGACAGCCTACCAAACTCAGACAAAATGTACTATTAACAAGAGGACAATATGGTTGCTGGCAGCGTGATGATGGCCGCAAAGCCATAATGGACTCGACCCAAGATCCACCTGTCTGTCATGTTTTCAAGGTTTTCCTTTGGAGAAATGAAAGCTTTCAAACACATCTTTACCTAAATGGCTATGAGGGGCAAATATTAGCCAGGTTCATCAGGCAACCCTCCCCTGAGTGAAAGTAGTGAGCGTTTTAACAGGCATACAGTGTGTAGGACATGAACTGGAGCTTGTAAAATCTTAGCAGTTTTCTCTCTTAAAATTCAGTGCATTGAAATGATCAGAAGCATGTGATTTTTTTTTTAAATTAGGTTGAACTGGCTGTCCCGTCAGAGAGACCTGACAGCACACAGGTTGCAAAGACCCATCTCTTCAAAAGGGACTGGAAAGAGGGATAGCTCAGTGGTTTGAGCATTTGCTTACTAAACCCAGGGTTGTGAGCTCAATCCTTGAGGGGGTCATTTAGGGATTGGGGAGGGGGGAATTTGGATGATTTAGTTGGGGATCCCTCCTGCTTTGAGCAGGGGGTTGGACTAGATAACCTCCTGAAATCCGATCCAACCCTGATATTCTATTTAGGCACCTCACTCCTATTGCTTCCAAGGGGAGTTAGGCCTTTGAGGATCTGGGCCAAAGTGTCAGCAGGTAGATATAAACTCCTCTCTTAATGGCACTGATGTACTACCAATATTTTAACAAGAAGTTGCCATGAAATGTCCTCCCCCTTCATCTGTTTCAAACCCTAAGGATGCATATGTCAAAAAAGGGGGTTGGGGGTAAAAGGAATCCATACATTGCAACTAGTAAATTTTCATGGCCCAACTTTCATTGACCTCTGAGCCATTCTGAAATCAGGAGAGTGTCTTTTTAGACATGCTTATTTTATATTTATTTTTAATTAACATAAGGTGCCCAGGTGCTGAGGGAGTGGACTCCAGTTATTAGTCAGTAAATAAATAACCCTGTCTATGTGCACAAAAGAGCAATGTCCGATTGTTCTTTTTGATTTACGTAGGATTCCATTTGCTCTCTTTGGAATCAGATAATGCAAATGAATCCCAAAATAGGAAGGATTTTTTAATGTTGCCTATGTTTCTACAGTCTAGAAGATTATTTGTCTTGTTATTCTGTTCAAGAGATTTTGGTCATGCAGAGAAAATGAGCAGTAAGAAAGACTCATTAGTAAAATATTGACCACCTGTAAGTCCTGTAGGGTTTTGTTTTTAATAGAGTCACAGGTTAGCTGTAACTGTTTGCTGAAAATTGCTTTTACTGTAATGGATTTCTGTATACCTTCTATTTATAAGATCCTACAAATTAATATCCTGAAGTGTAATACATTTACAGTATAGTATTTAATCTCTTCACAAAGTAAGAAGAAATGTATATTCTAGGCTAAGGAAAAAAACCCTGCTGCTTTAACTTTCTCATTTCTGATTTTTTTTTTTTCAGAGGGAATCTGAATGAGTCTTGGAATACGATCTGAAATCAAAACCCATCAGTTTTATGCCATCACAAGTACGGAAATGTTAATACGTTCTTACTCTGCATGCTGTATAGACAAAGACAAAAAAAAAAAAGCCAATAAAAGATCTTCTATAAGCTTGGTCAATCCAAAGTTTTAACACAGTTTTCAGTCTGTCATGAAGCAAAATCTTTCCAAATTCCCGAATTTGTCATGAATTGACAGCAGGTAATGAAACAAAAGTAAGCCCAGGAAAAAATATCATAAGCTTGTTAGCATAAATATTAATATATTAAAATGGGGATTTTTTTTAAAAAACTGCCACTGATATTGCATATGCACAGAATATTTTAGAGATGGTTATTTTATAGAATCAGCTAATGACCTTGCCTAATTTATATGGCGTGTTCATTCCCCTTAAATTAATTTACAGGTAAAAAAATAAAAGAGCAGGTACGATGTTACATCAAAGTACGTCTCATTTAATCACAGCTGAATCTTTGCTTTTCCCCTATTCTGGCCATGAAAGAAGCACTAAGGCACATATTACCCTGTTGAGTTTTAACCCTGTGAAACGGGAAATCATCCTGTTCCATTCCTTTCGTTGTGCTTTTACTTCATTGTGTGGGTGGCTTTGGTAACTTCAAACTGATTAAATTGAATAGGACTTTTAGAACTGTCTAGATTCAGGCTTTCAGCCAAATTCTTTTCTTCTTGTGAATTTCATATGGAACTGTCATTTCAGTGGAAGTGTGTGTGGCTTAAAGACAGCCTAATATACCGAATATGCGGCTATTCCTTTTCTTTAGGCCTCTGCTGATGCATCTATCATAGGAGGTTCGGCTTCTTCATGCAGTTGGCAGTATAGATCAGATAGGGTCCTTTCCAATTATACTTTTGACATTTTACAATCCTTTCCTTCGGCTTCTATTACTACAAGTTTCCTTGTTTTGGATTATTAAAAGAGAACTGAGTTACTCTTTTCTTTATCAACTCTAGCACATCTAACATCTGTACAATCGACGGTAGACATTCTAGTGACTTATGGATGGAGTTTATTTTGTGGGTGGAGCCGGAAAGAGTATCCTATCCCCCCACACCCCCCAATTTGAGTCCTGATTAGCAACAAGAGCCAGACTTTCAGCCGGGCTGCAAACTCTTCCCCGCTCGTGCTGTCATCCACATGCAGTTCAGAGACTAAGGCTTTTAGTCACATGCAAGTCCCATTGGGTCAAATGGGTTTCAGCATTGGCTGCAGAGTCCTAGGCAATGCGACCCATCCCCACCCTTCCGAGTTACACTGTATGGAGTCGAAGAGAGAGAGTGGGGGGAACCTGGCAGCGAAATGAAAACAAGGCACTGATGCATCTATGGCTCTTTGCTCTTGTTCCTCTGTGTCCATATAGGTCTCGGGCATGCACAGGTTTTTGTAGACCAAGCGCCTCCCCCTTGCTTGTGGAGGAAGAATACAGAGGGCGCTCCATTGCATAAATATCAGTGTGTTTCTAGCCCCACATGCAAGCTTATTTTTCAACCCCATGGAACTCAGTAGGAACTGAGGGGGCTCAATATCTCTCAGGAGACACTGCCCGTCTGGTTGAACCATTACAGTGGGTATTTAAAAAGCTTGTCCTAAAGCATTACATTTTCTTTTCTGTGGATTCATCTAGCTACTTGACTGAACAAGGACATTTCAGCCACGCCCTATCTAGGATAATTTCTTATTTATGATAAGAAAGCCTAAGATTTGTCAGAAGTGGGTGCCCTAGAATTAGATGCCTAAATTTGTACTTAGATGCCTAAATGAGTGGCTGGATTTTCAGTGGTGCTTACACTAACTTCAGTTAAAGCTGTTGGATGCTCAGCACTGTTGAAAGTGAAAACACTTCTTTGGGTGTGTAAAGAATAATTTAGGGTCCTTCCCTTAAACCGCTCCCCCCCCCCCGGTTTGAAAATCTTGGACCAAAGTTTGCATGTGTATATATTGTAACTTTGCATGCGTCCTGAAGGGAAGAGGTGGGCGGGTGGGGGGAGGGAGAAGAGTAGAAGTAATTGTCCTTGACACCTTTGACAATAAACTGTCTTGTGAGTTTAGTCCAGTGAACAATGCTTTGTTCAATTTAAACAGAGTTTGGTTGGAGTGCCCTGCGTTTTCAAAATGACCTATTATGAAACAAGCATGTTGCAACAAATGTCAACCATCATAACATTCCTGCAACGGAATTGTTCTTGAGACCATTGTCGGCTGCAAAGCTTTTCTCACTCAGGTACAAGAAGGTCAAAGTCTGGTTAACAACTGAATTTGGGAAGGAAAAATACCTTTTGGGTACATGGTGACCTTGCCAACCCTTTCGCACTAATCATCTACCATTCCCCAAGTTCAATATTTCTTAGGTGTTGGCATTAACTTGGACTTTACATCACTGCCTATATTAATGCTTCCAGTTTGTTCTGCTTATGTGCAGGCAGTTATGCCGCTAATAAATGATCTCTAAAGTCAGAGCATCTGATTTCTGGTTGGTATCCCACACAAAGGATGCCAAGGAGCTTCCAAATATTTGTATAAAGATACAATGCCTATTATCTAAATAGCTCGGCTATTTGAGCTGCCCTCACTAAGCTTTTTTCTTTAGTTCTGAGCTGAAATGTCGAGCAAAATTTTGCACAATTTGACAGACTTCTATAACACAGAGACAACTACTATGTTTATAAGAGATTGCATCGCATCATGTGAAATATAACCTGTCATTAGGCCCACTATCATTTGTATCTGACTAGCATAAATCAAAAAGAACACATTCTACTTTTTAAGATAAGCTATTGTTTCGGCAAAGAGCATGATCACAAAAGATCCATCTGTAGAAAAAAGGAGAAACATATCATCCAGCTTATCCTGTGCTTTGTTTCATCATTCTTTACGGGATTTTTAAAGAGTTCAGAACAAATTTACAGCTGATGTTAAATTAATATTTTGACATGAACTGAGTGTACAGGGTTGACACATATTTACCTCACTAACTTGAGGTGACTAAGGAGTACAAAATACAGTCCTCATGTTGAAATGTCCCCTTTTCCAAGTTTTTCAAAGGGCAAAATACAGTGAGTGTTTCAGCCCTCCGCCTTATCTTCAAAACATGACACTTCTGGCAAGTGGCATTCCGATCACAGTTCCAACTAAGAAAGGGTAGCCATTCATTGGAAAATGCATGGTCAATACTCAGTTCTACAGGGCCTTTACTTCACTTGATCCAGACAGGGTTTCCACTGAAATGAATGGGACTTGCATGCACAGAGTATGTCTCCACTGCAGCTGGGAGCAAGCCTACCAGCACGGGTAGACAAATGCGGACTAGCAGGACTTGAGTTAGTGCATTAAAAACAGCACAGCTGTCCAGCCAGGCTGGTTCCCAGCTGCACCCCCCTAGAGAATGCAATTCACCCCTGCACAGCTGGTCTCCACAAGGCCTATGTGGCACTTAAGTCCCAGCTAGTCATTGTTCTGACAGCTTAAGAGGAACAGAGAATGTTCCACTTAAGCTGAACAGAGGCCTTCTTCACGGGAGGGGTGTTTCCCGTAAACGAGGGCAGCGTGCACATCTATCTCAGGAGTGACTCGTCAGCCCAGGCAAGCGAGCCACAACCTAACCAAGAATTCCCCAAAGCTCCAAAATACAGTTTGCACATTCTGTTTTTACTTAATTGATAAAGAAGTCCAGATTTGAGGACCAATTCTGATTCGATTTTAAATATCACAACTCCAGCAGCAAAATGCAGCACCAGAAAGTTCAAAGCGCATAGTGCTGCATGAGACTCAAATCTTAGCATACCTAATAGTGCCTCAAGAAGCTGCCTCGTTACTAGGGCAATTTACCATGCCCAGGAGTCACTTCATAAGGGAGGTGCAGTCGTAACCACTGATGAGTGAGGCCACGGCAGGACTGCAGCAGTTCAGCCTGAGCTGCAGGGAGTTTACATGGCGATGGGCTCGAGCCTGCACCTCTCTGGCTCCCTCCCCTACCGGGCAGGCCCCATGCGTGTGCCTGAGGAGAAACCACCACATCCCACGAGCACCTCACGCTCCGCCCCCTGCATTGGCCCCGGGGGTAGCTGCAGCTGTGGGAGCTCCAGCCCATGGAGCTGCCTGCTTCTTCTTCGCTATAAACAAGGTAAGCGTGTAACGGCCATTCAAATATGCATAGGACGGGGGTGGAAATAACCTTATGATTTTTGCCTTGCCTGTCAAAAAAGTCACAAGTTGCTGCTGAAATCGATGATGGATATAATCTAGTCCAGAATGAGCTGTCTGCAGTTTGATTCTGTTGTATGTCATGTGGAACCAGCTAATAGTCCTCATCCTTAACTCAAATTTTCACCTGTGGCCAGCATTTTAATATCATCTGACTGCATAGCTCAGTACAGCTCGCTGATGATGATGTAGGTATCATGGTACGCTGCACCTGGTTGCTACTGATATTCAGGTGGGGGAAGGCGGCATCGGGATGCCATATTTGGTCAGACAGAGAATGGAAATGGGAAATGAAAAAAAAAATCAACTATTATTTTTAGCAATACCACATTATGTGGAATTTGTCTCCATCACAACTCTGAATGCACTTTTATTTATTTACATAGACTCAAAACCATTTTGGAGCACCTTCGTCTATTTGAGAAATGGTTTTGCACACAAAAAGGCACAGGGGAATAATTTTCCCTTCTACTGCATTGGTTAGTTAGCCATAACCATTATGAAACTATACTCAAAAGGTTCCTTTTACAAATGAGTATGTTTTCAGAAGAGGGCTGGAATGGAGATTGCAATAGGACATTTTCTGACAATATAAATAATACATCTGATATTTGCATGTTTATTAATAAAAATTTGAACTGAAAACATGAAAGCACTAACAACAAACTTATCACCATGATGAATTTATTCATATGGAAATCAAAATCAAGTGAAAGTTATTAAAATGTAAATAATACAATCTGGAAACATTTGTGGAAAGAACTTTACAAAAGGGAAAACATGAACTGAGATTGTGTTTTCCTAATAACACTAAGAGAACCGAGAAGCACTTTAAAGAAAAAATGTCCGTCATAGCTTGTACAGCAAGCAAAGTATCTACATTGCCAAACAAAAATAAGTCAGTCAGTAAAGACCACCTTTCTACCAACAAAGTAGTAAATGGTACCTAGAAGATGCTCAGTCATGAAAGGATTTTTAAAAAGCACATATACAGTGATAAATAACAGCACAAACTTCCCGGGGGACCTGATTCAGGAAAGCATACCTATTCAGGAAGGACATTTAAATATATCCTTATGTTCTCTGGGTACATCTACAGCTGAGGGTACAATTTACAGCTTGGATAGGGGTATGCATAGTGGTGGCACTAGATAAAAGCAGATTAAGCAACTCTTTGGAGCTCCAAGCAGATCAAAGGGGCCCCAATTTAGTACTGCCCACAAATACCATTCATGTTATTTAATGTGGGCTTTGACAGCTATATTAGTATGTGTTGTGTCATTATATTTTTAGGTTTGTGGAAAAAAATGTAGTTTGTGTTTTTAGGGAGTGGCTGAGGGAAGGGTGATGAGGGGAGGGGTGGGTGCAAAAATATTCCTGCATGTATGTAACACTCCGCTGTGGATACCCAGAGCTGAGAGCCACCCTGTTACCTCCCTGCCTCAGCAAGAGTGAGTTTTGCTGGAGATTAGACTGGGTCAGCTCACTTTTCTTTAAAAAGGTTTTAGTTTCGTTAACTGTCCTTAAAATATTCTCTGCCTTAATTTGTTTTGCTTCGAAAATTATAAATATAGTTAGAACATAATGAAATGCAGCTTTAGTATTCACATTTTTAAAAATCAATATATGTAAATGGCACAGGTATTCCAGCGCAAGATGTTTAAAAAGAAAAAAAATCACACATTAAATCTGTCCTTACCCAGATGAATTAAGTCATTAGCTTTGCATAAAGTAGCTAATAGTTCAGTCTTGCTCACCGATCCATGAAGCTTACCTGAATACTCTTTCAAATGAATATTCTACTGTACAAAATTAAAAATATAATTTCTCTTTATGGGCCTGATCCTACTCCCGTTGAAGACAATGGAAAACTCCCTCTGGAACTCAGTGAAGGCAGGTTGGTATTTTGTCTTTTAAGCACATCACACTTGTATTGTACAGTAGATAATGCAGTGCAAATGCTTGACATGTCTCAATGATAACTGCCATCTCCTAGCTGGAAATGCTCTCCTTTTAAATATTCAACAGATAAGTCTCTCCTTTGTGTTTCGTAGAACAGTGACAACTACTGGGCACTAAGGCAAAACACAACTGTCTCCTCCTATCTACTCTATGATGAATCCTTCAATATGCTGGTACTACTCAGGCTGAGGGAATTGGGCTTTTTTAGTCTGCAGAAGAGAAGAGTGAGGGGGGATTTTATAGCAGCTTTCAACTACCTGAAGGGGGTTCTAAAAAGGATGGAGGTAGGTTGTTCTCAGTGGTGGCAGATGACAGAACAAGGAGCAATGGTCTCAAGTTACAATGGGGGAGGTCTCGGTTGGATATGAGGAAACACTATTTCACTAGGAGGATGGTGAAGCACTGGAAAGGGTTACCTAAGGAGGTGGTAGAATCTCCATCCTTAGAGGTTTTTAAGGTCAGGCTTGACAAAGCCCTGGCTGGGATGATTTAGTTGGGGCTGGTCCTGCTTTGAGCATGGGGTTGGACTAGATGACCTCATGAGGTCTCTTCCAACCCTAATATTCTATGATTCTATAATGATTCTACTGGGAATATGATGGTGGATTATGTTCCTGAACACACATTACGTTCTTCTCTCGATCATGAGCAAACTAGCTTCTCACTCACATGGTGCTGATCTCAAGAGACTACACTTACTTGTTTTTCAAATATAGAATTTATTCTTTGTGATGATCTACCCAGCACTCCATTGGTGAACGCCATTCTACAGCAGGACCCAGAGTCAACAATTTAATTAAATAAACATATCACTTTTTTAAGGCCAAAGAAAAATTCCTCTGTCATAAACTAATCAACTGCACCATAAAATAAACTACTTGGCATTGGTCAGACAATATGTTTATTATAAACATATATTCTTTCTCCTTTGATCTTCAGAGATACATGTTAAATAATCATAATGAAGTTATGTGACAGTAGTATTCCAGACACTCTGGTCAGGATCAGGGCCCCATTGTGAAAGATACAGGAACCAAGAGGTATCAAGAAACAATGCATGCATTGAAGAGTTTACACTTTAGGATGTTCTAAAATGTAGCATGTGTCACCTGGGTTCTTCCGCTGTCTAAACAGAAATGGAGTGAAGACTGCAGCATCTCTCAGT
The DNA here is from genome assembly GCF_965152235.1 of Eretmochelys imbricata. NCBI lineage: Eukaryota > Metazoa > Chordata > Testudines > Cheloniidae > Eretmochelys > Eretmochelys imbricata. The sequence goes on from NC_135580.1 coordinate 95,020,673, forward strand.
CCAGAACCAAATGCTTCTATCTTGTCCACCAAAATAACCATCTGGTCTGTATGTTCTCCCAGCAGTAGTCCTATTAATGGCTAACTTACTGTGTCTAACTCTCTTATCCAATAAGAAATCTACCCTGTAGCCAAAGCGTTATAGGTATGAATCCCAGCTATGTTGTCTTCCATCTGCCTTCAGGCTTCTGGCTGTGCCTAAAAAGAATACCCACCAGTAATCTTTCCCCAATGGCCGCCGATTAGCTAGTTTGAGGTCAGAGGAGGTCTGAGGCATGCAGAATTGCTTTTGCTTAATGGTGGATTCCATGCTGGTTTAAGAATTGTGCTGGTCTAATTGTTCACCAAGAACAGTGTATCCAGTGAATTTAGTCCTTCCTTCTGTTCAGAAATCATTCACGAATAGCTCCTGATCTCAACAGATGCATTTGGTACCTGCAGATACTCACCAGGAGGTTTGAATGAACAATTTGAGACTATGGATTGGTCATCAAAGGGCTGCAATTAGTCACTTTTCAGTACTAGCTGTTTAGGTGGCATGTTTTAGCACCTAAGTCACATGATACTCTTTCTGTAACCTGATTACTTGATCAAAGCTTTATCAACGGGAGGAATACCTGAAAAAGCCTTTTTGGGTGGGAACGTTGATTTTCCAGGTAAGAAAACCAAATGGGCTGGTATAGAGCTAACTGAATACAAAAAAATATATACTTGTGGGAAATACTTTCGTTTTTGGTTTTCAAAAACTTTTAGATTAAAAAATATTTGTGGTACAAGTTTCTGGTTTTCAAAAACCACATTTTTTTCAGCAAAAATGTGTGGGGTGATACTCTGTTCCCATTCACATCAATAAGAAAATTCCATTGGACTATACTGGAAACAGGACTTCACCCTCAGTCTCCAGTTTTTCATTGTAAAACCAGAAAACTTCACTGAAAACAAAAATTTGCAACAAATCCATTATTCCAAGGAGCTTTCCCTCCAAAATATTTTTTACCAGGTTGAGCTGGGGAAATAAGCCATTTGGGAATAGAATGTCCTAACAGTGTTTTCTATTTGAGAAATATTAGGGTCTCCTCTTCACATTTCCCTTTACTTTTCATTCCCTCTCTCTTTTTATGTGCTATCTACTAACCTACCCCTCCTCCCCACCCACAAAAATCATATTACTTGCCTTTTATAAACACCATGATCTTAAGAGTCTCCTTCACTCTAGCCAAATACATTGTACATCTCTCTGTGGGGATGAATGAAAACCTGTGATGTGGTATATACAAGAACTGAGCTTCAGTATCTCTCTCATGGTGTGCATTTGCAATGAAACAGTACCAGATAGCCCTTGTTACTACTGCAATTTGTTCTGCATATCCGAGAGGATGGTCAGGTCCTTCAAGTCAGCGAGTGAAGTCCCCCGCCACTCCATATAAAAGTGGAGTAAGAGTAATCAGTGGCACAATATGAGTGCTGAGGAGTGTTCATTCGTAAAATTGGTGAGCTCTTCAGCAGCATTACATACAACGTAACAGTATAGCAGCCTGTGTGAAAGATACCAAGATTCTGTAGGACAGCTTCTCCGTTCCTGTACATTTTGTACAGTTGAATACATTAGTGCAGGGTGGGAGTGGGATGAATGATGAATGATTCACACACCCACTTTGCACTGGCATATGTGACTACACAGGATGTACAGCCACAGAGAACTGGGTCCTGTTAAAATGTTACATTTTTAGGGGAAGACTGTTGGGATTCTGGACCAGAAATAACTATAAAATAGTTTGCAGAAACAGACTCCATTTCGGGGTGCTCAATAGATTGATTCTCTGATTACCCCAGGGTATTTGCAGGTATAATCTAGTTGAATATTCCAGTAGCCTACATCAGGTCTGAATACATACACTTATTGAAATTAAAACCATTCATCACATTAATGTACCTCTGTCTTTTATAGCAAAGGAAGAAAAATCTTTACATCGTCCTAAAAAAGGCAATAAGGTAAAAATAGAAGCCACTGTAACAAGAGAAAACATTGACCAATGTAATTTGTAGAAGGCTAATACATTTGACTTTTCTACTTTAGTATTCCATTGCATTTAAGTGAAATTTTACAGCTTGCATATATTCCAGTAACAATTCTCAACAAATGGCTGTCATCATGCTTCCTATAGGAAGCAATATTTAATATTTGTATGCAAATACCTTGTAAAGCAAAACAAAGGTCTATTTTAGCAAACATTTCCCATATTTGGTACAGATAACTACTGGCAAAGCAGTCAAGGAAACGCCAGTTTGAAATATACCAGTCAGTGGCCAATGATGACTTACTTAAGGAAAAAAATCTAGCACCTCGTCTGACTGACAGGAATCTCCACATCCTTAGCTGGTTTTGTTTATCCTGTTAAACACATGCTGACAAACTTCTTTACGAACATGTTTAGCATGAACCTCCCTAGTGGTGTTTTCCACCTCTTCAGAAAGATCAGACAGGCCACAGAACATCCTATCCAGCTGGTAACAGTCAATAAATGTTGTTTATCCATCATGTTCGGATGATCTGACATTGAGAACCTCCCTGTAAGTGATCTGTTCACCCTCTTCTTAGACAGCATAACATACAGCAGCAATCAATAGTGACCTGCACAATTCAGATCCATTGCAACAAAGGAAAAAATATTGATGGAGTGTCTATTCCATATATTTCTTTATGCTGAGTTCTGAGATTTTCAGTTCCTGTTAATGAGAACTGGGTGTCAGTGGATTTGAAACCTCAGCCCTAATGTGTTATGTACGTGCCTATAATATATAAAATAGAGACTCTGGCCAAGATTTGTTCAAACCTAATCAGTGGTTTTGAGTGCCCCATTTGCAGGGGACTGATTTTCATAGGGCAAATGCTAAAGTCTTTCTGAAAATCAAGCTCTTTGAAGGGGTCTCAAGATGATCATCCAAAATTGAGACACCCAAAATTAGTCATCTGGGCCTAATGCTATAGTCATCTGGGCCTCCATTTATACAATATGATGCATATGTCCATGAGGTATGTAGTTTTATATACAGGATCAAAATCAACAGGTTAGCTGAAAGCAGATTTGGGCCCAAAGTCTGCAGTGTACATATATACTCTATTTCACCTTCCTACAAAGTTCTCCATCAACTCCATTTAACTAAAAGGATGGCAATCATGGAGTACATCGTTTGATATGTAAAAACTATGCAAAACCGTTATTTCCTTTGCCCACCGACACATTGCAACCACCACAGGAGAGTTTGCTAATGAACTCTGACGATAAACCTGAGCTTTGCATCTAAGTTCTTCGTCGGCAAAGGTATATCCTTTTATTGCTGTGGATGAAATCTCATTAAGAATTCACCGTCTGTTTACAGTCCGGAATTTTAAAGTTTATAATCCCTATTACAATGGGATACTCAGGTGAATGGCACACAGCTCCAAAGAATCTACACCAAAGGATTTCAAGTGCACGGAGGTATTTTAAAAAAGGTTTCAGTGAGCTGTAGCTCACGAAAGCTTATGCCCAAATAAATTGGTTACTTTCTAAGGTGCCACAAGTCCTCCTTTTTTAAAAAAAGGTTGTGGATTTAGTGGGACACTATGAGGAACTTTTCAGAGGCACAAATAGCAGCTGGGCACGGAACTCCAAAATGACCTTTGGTGTGAGTTAGGCACATGACTGACATTTGTACCCATTAAATCTACCTCCAAAGCATTTTTCCTCTTATACAAAAGAGCTTCTTCAATATGATGCATGACAGCGTGTCTTTGCATGTGTTGCATTGATTTTTAAGGGCTTGAGTTAAAAAAAAATAAAATAAAAAAAATAAAGAGTTAGGCACACAGCTCCATGCCTAATTTGAACACAATTTTTTTGGACTTCTGAAAGTATCAGGTAAACTTGCCCATGGAACTGGCCAGTTATGTATTTAATCTGTGTGCTCAATTACGTAGGAGTACAATCCCACTAACTTATTTACAGGCCGAGTATGAAATTCTACTCCTAGCTTTTTAACCCACCCAAATCAGGCCTAATATTTATAATTCTTTTATAATTTTGATTTAGATTTGTCTATGCAGCCAGTATCAAAATGTATTTTCCATTTGGGCTGTTGCTTCCCTGCGCAGCACTGAATTCCAGCAGGCACACGAGGCCCCATGAATTAAAAGGGTGACAGTTGTAGACCTGGAGGAAGCCTTGCACAATACCTTTACCATGTTAAACTGAGAGCATTATTTATATGACAAGAAAAATGGTGAGGTCTTTTTCAGTTTTCTAGTAACTTATTAGTCGTAGGGAAAAAAAGCATGAATATGATTTAGCAAATGATGCTGACAAAAAACCCAAACGTAAAGCTGTTGCAACGTTTCATCTTTGCTCCCTGTCATAAGTGTAACATATTGGTTTCAAAATTGTCTATAAAACTGACAGGTTATTTAGAATCTCATTTTAACAGTGATGTACGTTTTGATTGTCCCAATAAATATATAAGATACAAGTCTTAATGATTGCCCTTGGTCTCCAGAACATAATGTGATCTGTAGTTGGATAGCAAGGAAAGAATTTAAAAAGGTGGTTTGGGAAATTCTGTCCTTTTATTTATCAAATCAAGGGCATTGACTGACTGACCCAGCCAGTAAGCCACTGGGCAGGAGTCAACTGATGACAATAAAAGGGGAAAAGAAACTGAATTATTCCAGGACTTGCAGCTTTAATGGGGTGTCTGGCATCTCTTAGAATACAGCAACATGTCTCAGCTTGGAGTGCATTGACCTTTTACCTGTTTCACTACGTGAAGCAAATATACCAGACTATGTGCTTCATCTTGCAGGCATTTAGGCATGTAATGAGTTTGATGAACTTGAGTAGCTTCATCAACTTACATCAATGGGGATATGCACAAGTATTCCATGGGGTGGGGCACATCAACTCATCTAGATATTTGCCTAGTTTTACAACAAGCTACATAAAAAGCACTAGCCAATCAGTACAAACTAAAATTTCATACTGACAAAATGAGAAAATGAGCAATTTTTCAGTAATAGCGGGCTGTGATACTTCTGTATTTTTATGTCTGATTTTGTAAGCACGTAGTTTTTAAGTGAGGTGAAACTTGGGGTACACACAACACAAATCAGATTCCTGAAAGAGGTACAGTAGTCTGGAAAGGTTGAGAACCATTGATCTAGTCTGACCTCCTGTATAGCCCCGGCCAGAGTACTGCCCCAAAATTATTCTTAGAACATCTCTTTTAGAAAAATCACAGTGCTGATATAAAATTTATCAGTGATGGACACTCCACCTCGACCCATGGTAAATAGTTGCAATGGTTAATTACTTCCCCATTTACACCTTATTTCTAGTCTGAATTTGTCAAGCATCAGTTTCCAACCTTTGGATCATGTTCTGCCTTTTTCTGCTGTATTGAAGAGTCCCTTATTATATATTTGTTCCCCCTATAGGTACTTACAGACTGTAATCAAACCATCCCTTAGCCTTCTCTTTGTTCAGCTAAATAGATTGAGCTACTGGAGTCTATCACTATAAGGCAGGTTTTCTAATCCTTTCATCATTCTCCCGGCTCTTCTCTGAATCCTTTCTAGGTTATCAGCATCCTTCTTGAATTGTTGAGCCAGAACTTTACACAGTATTCCAGCAGCGGTAGCATTGGGGCTAGATACAGAGGTAAAGTAACTCTACTCCTAATCCCCCTGTTTATGGCCACAGCGTTACACTGGAAACTCATGTTCAGCTAATTATCCCCTATGACCTCCCCGCAACCTTTTTCAGAGTCACTGCTCCTCAAGATAGTGTGGGGGACTAAGTATGGCCTATATTCTTTGATCCTATATGCATATGAAACCCTTCTGCCAGTCAGAGCTGGTAGCAACAAGGGCCAGGTTCCATATCTAGGGGTTCCTTTTCAACAGTATAACACAAAACCGGCTCGAATCCCCAACCAGTGACCTGGGACAATTACACACCTCTAGGCACCTCTAAGAGGCAATACTTCGCCTCTCAAAAGCACAAAGTCTGAGTGTAGAAAAAAACTTTTAATAAAAGGAGAGAAATAACTCTGTATTAATTTGGGGAAACACTGCAAACAGGACTCATAAACATAAACCATGTGCAAAAGACCCACCCCCAAGTAAATTGGGCAGTCTCCTTTTCCCCTCATGTTCTTAACTCCAGCAACCCAAATGTCCCTTTAACGTGCCCATCCCTTCTCTGCACCCCACTCACAGTTGATATCCTTGGACTGTGCAGACGCATAGTTCAGAGGTGCATCTGCAGAGTTCGCCTCCCACCCTGGGTGGAGGTAAGGAGGCAACGTACTTACCGCGCCTCTCCACTAGTCACCCTGCCAGCTGCTCACTGCGCCTCTCTGCCAGCCACCCTGCTGGCCATCCCAAAATATCTTCAGGGCCCCCCACTTAACACAGCTCTCAGTGATTTCAACTGTTAGTGGGGGAGCCTTACTGCTGGTACACATTGGGCAGTCTCTTGCATCAGAGACACTGTCCTAAAACAGGTCTAATGCTTAGACCTAGGTATCAGTGATTTCAGCTCTGCAGCATGTAACAGGATTCTCAATTGAGTCTAAATTAGCTCTGTTATTACACAGTGCAGAGAGAGGAAGGGTCAAATGGTGTCTGGGGTCCATAGGCCAGGCCCACACCATAAGGTACAAGTACCTGTCCACACCTTCTCTCAACTCACTGGGCTTTGGTACCCATAGCTCCTGCCCAGTGAGTGCTGTTTAGTTGAGGGTGAGTCCCTCAATTGGGAAATGCCAAGTACAGTTCTGCTGCCCTTGCTTCACACAAGGATAACAAACCTATATTACTCCTGCCCCAATAACAAGGAGACTGGGGATCCCACACCAGCCAAAAGTGACCATTTGGGCCAGCAATCCCATCATACTGAGTACCAAGGCAGGGTGGGTGTACCCATGCAAACAAGATCAGCTCCTGAAGTCCTTTTCCACATCTCACCACTAGATGTCAGGGGAGAGCTCATTCAGACTCTGCTTACATATACATTTATATTTAGCCATATTAAAGCACACATTGTTGGTTGAACCCAGATTACCAACTGGTTCAGATGGCTCTGAATCTGTGACCTGTCCTCTTCATTATTTACCACTTACCCAATTTTTGGGTCATCTGCAAATTTAATCAGTGATGATTTTATGTTTACTCCCAGATAGCTGATAAAAAGCATTAAATAGTGTATGGCCAAGAACCAAACCTGTGGCACCCTACTAGAAACACACCAGTTCGATGATGATTCCCTGTTTACAATTACATTTTGAGACTTCTCAGTTAGCCAGCATTTAATCTATTCAATGTGTGCCATGTTAATTTTATATTGTTCTAGTAATCTCATCAAAATGTCATGCAGTACCAAATCAAATGCCTTACAGAAGTCTAAGAATATTACCTTAACATTGTTACCTGTATCAACCAAATTTGTAATGTAACAAAAAAGATAAAGTTACTTTGAGAGGATCTATTTTCCATAAACCCATATTGTACATTAATTATATTACCCTCCTTTAATTCTTTGTTAATCAAGTCCTGTATCAGCCACTTCATTATCTTGCTGGGATCAATGTCAGACTGACTGGCCTATAAGTTACCCAGTCATCTCATTTGCTCTTTTTAAACACTGGCACTACATTAGCTTTCTTCCAGTCTTCCTGGTGTTCCAAGACTTACTGAAAAAAAATCAGCATTAATGGTCCAGTGATCTCCTTAGACAGCTCTTTTAAAACTCTTGGATACAAGTTATCAGTACCTGCTGATTTAAAAATATGTAGCTTTAGTAGCTGCTGTTTTATATCCCCTTAAGATACAAGTGGAATGTAAAGAGTGTTATCGTATGATATGACTATACCATCTCCCTCCCCAAATACAAAACAAATATTTATTAAACACTTCTACCTCTTCTGCATCATTATTGAAAATTATACCATTTCCATTCAGTAATGGATCAATACCGTTGTCAAGATTCTTTCTGCTCCTAATATACTTAAAAACTCCTTTGGAGAGGTAAGTGCCGGAGGCAGCATTAGCCTTGCTCAGTCTTTGTATAACATAATTCTGTGCCCCATCTAGAGATTAACAGCCTACTTCTGCTACTTGTTTAGTGAAGGTGTCCTGAGATGCTGGAAGTCTAGGGTTCAAATCCTGTGGATGAATCCATGTAGGGAGTTATTAGACTCTGATGCCTTGAGTTTAAGCATTCTGGCTACACCCTAGTACAGAATCATAGGGTGAGACACAACAATTTTAAAATAGAGGACTGGGTTATGCTTGTCCTTTTCCAGAAGAGACTGGGTTAAAGTTACGAAGTTGGCTTTTATTGTTCTCCTTTCACAAACCTCTCAAAAGCAAATGCTCAAACGGGAGTGACCTTTAACTCTCCTCAGAGCAGCACAAAGAGACCTTCCCCAAAGTCTTTAACCCAGTGGCATCTATTTAGTATTAGCCCTTGTCCACGTCAAGCTTCTTTAACACGTCTGGAGGGTCCTTAAACAACATTTCTGACACTACTGATGGAACCTTTCTGACAGCTCATTAGGCAAATGGCAGACAATTCATGAGCTTTTCCAAACATGCCGAGAGACTCTTATTCAGCAGAGTTTAGCACGGCTCTAGCTAACAGATTGCTGCAGCTCTAATTAAAATGTAAACTAATTCTAAGAGCACAATCTTTGGTAAATCAAGTGCACCAACTGATTAAAAAAGAGTTTCAATTGTAGCAATAGTTTACAAAGAGAGAACATTATGTCTGCACTTAATGAAAATGAGCAACGGTTTTATATTACATAGTATCTGAAAACCCCATGGTAAAAAGGCCATTTTAAACAAGTGACAGTGTATGAAAGAGGCTCCTTGTTGTGATTAAGAGATTATTGAGACGTATTTCAACACAAACTGCCATACTGTCTGTTGGCTAGACAAATGGAATTCATAATGAGGTACACATTATATCCATCAGATGATATTATTGTGATTAATGGTTTTTCAATGAATACTAGAAGAATGGTAATGATTTGGTTACTTCATTTGTAAGTGATTCCGAATCCTGGATATACAAATTGAGGCCATCAAAGGCCAACAGCTCTCTCATTAATAGCAAAAAAGTTCCTGAAATGATTTTAATGATATCCCCCACCAGCGTATATTTTGTATCTGATGGAGGTAGACTGCAATTTTAATAAATGTTAACATGTCTGGAGATAGCTGCTTTGCAAACATTCAGTGCCCTGCAGAGGTTGGACAAAAAGCAAAGAGAATGCTAAGGTCCATGAAAGGGGAATTCTGAATTATGCAGAGTAGCGTTGGGACATGATTCACATCAGTGACAAGCCCATACCTTGATTACTGTGTTTGCTTTTGGTCATTAAAAATCAGAGACAGAGAGAACTAAAGGGTCTAAGAAGGGCAATGCAAATAGCTGGATGGGACTTAAATACTACACAGTGAAATATTATGAATAATGGGAGTATTTGCCTGGAAAAAAAAAAGATATGCACAATTACAGGGACATACAGATTCAAAAATCTGAGAGGATTCTCCCCAAGTTTTGAGTATAAGCACCTAGCTTGCATGCTTAACATTAACTCAGCATAGACCTGAATCTGTCTCATATACAGACAGCATCAGTGAGGAAATACAAGCACAAGTAAAGCCTCAGGAGAGTGGGTTTGTGTGTGTGTGTGTGTGGTGGGGGGGGGGAAATCTGGATTTGTGCTGGAAATGGCCCAACTTGACTATCATACACATTGTAAGGAGAGTGATCACTTTAGATAAGCTATTACCAGCAGGAGAGTGGGGTGGAAGGAGGTATTTTTTCATGCTTTGTGTGTGTATAAAAAGATCTTCTACACTTTCCACAGTATGCATCTGATGAAGTGAGCTGTAGCTCACGAAAGCTTATGCTCAAATAAATTGGTTAGTCTCTAAGGTGCCACAAGTCCTCCTTTTCTTTTCTTGAAAAATGTGACTAACATTAAAGCAAAAACCTATCTACTTTCACTGCTGTCTCCATCCACGCATGATAGTGTAAAAAAACCAAACCACTTATTTTGGAACTTCCCTGAATTTGCTTATAGCATGTGATAAAAAACACAAGTATCTTTCTATCTTCGTGTGGGGGAAAAATAAAGCCAGAATCCCCTGACAAGGCTCTGGTGCTGTCAAGCAAGTGATAGAATTTAGTCACTTTCTGCACTGGTGATTCTCTCTTGAGCATTCAATCAATTAGGGCCTCATCAGCTTACAAACACGAGGATGCAGAGGGTGACCACTGATGCATCATCTTAGTGCCAATAGAAGCATTGATTAGCAGATAATATGGGGAACGTTTTGCCTTATCACCCTCATAATGGAATCAGTGGGATTAGACCGTTAGCCCAGGTCTCCTTTGCAATGTTACCTAGACAAACATATCCTGTCTAACATGTAGATGGTAATGACCACCACATAAAGCACATTTTCTTTCCAAGGGCATGTGATACAGTAGCCTCCAGATAAGGGACTGCTCTTAGAGTGCTGATGCCCAGTGGAAGAGCCAGTTGCTCAGTGGTACATGGCAGAGCCAATTGTTAGATTCCCCTGGCTGTAGCCTTGCATCCAGGGATCAGGCTGGTAACCATTTAAGTATGATGCAAGGGCCAACTGTGAAGTTTAGTCCCTTTGGAGACAAAGAAGGGCTGGACACCTTCCCTCTACTAGGGAGTGGTAGCTTGACACACACCGGCTCCAGTTCCAGAGAGAATTTAAGCACATGCTTTAGTCCATCCCTATTTTGCAAAGCATTTAAGCATATACTTAACTTTCATGTGGCTGGCTTCCCTGGGCTTTCCATACTTCCATGGGCCTTAAGCACATCTGAAATGCTTTCCTGAATAGGGGTGCCTCCTTGATTCAGGGCCTCTGGTCGCGCAATGTAGGGAAGCTTGTCCTGCTGTAATCCTTATTCTGTGGACATGCAGAGGGAATCTGTCTCTGAGGAGGTCAATCCATACTTTCCTCGACACTAAATCCACATGACACAATGTTTGCAGAGGGACTCTGTAGTGGCATGGCTAAAGCAGTGCCCCCTTCTGGACCTTCCAGGCACCCCAACATGACAACAGGTCACCCCGGGGGGAAGAAGTCTCGGTCTCCAGTGTTCACTGAGGTGGAGTCCAACCAATCAGTAATTGTCCCTTCAGTCATATCCCTTGAGTGTGTGTGTGTGGGGCGGGGGGCTTAGCCACAACGTATTCTAAAATAATAATAATAATAATAATAATTAAAAAAACCACAACTAAAACCAATTCAATACTGGGGCTGTAGAGTGTCCCTTCCTGTAGGGTGTCCCTGCCTTTTCCTTCCAGCTTGGTTCCCAAACAGTGTCTTGCTCACTCCTTCCTTGCTCCTGAGGGTCCTTCCAGTGGCCCAGCTCTCCTTAACTCTGCAGGAGAAACTCCCTTAAGGCATTGCTCCAGCCCCCTTAGCTGAACCAGACTCTCTCCTTGTATTCCTCCTCCAGGCTTGGCCCTGGTTGCAGATCTAGCAGGTGGGGCTAGTTGGGCTCATAGGCCCTTAACCCTTCTCTATTGGTGCAAAGCCTCTCTGCCCCACCAAAGAGATACTAAATTTCAGTGAATTCTAGAAATGAGGTAGGGTGTATGAGGACAGCTGGCAGGGGATGGTTGAAAGAGGAGTACTTTCAAAGGGATTCGTGGCCTTTGAGGGATACTGAGGTTAGGAATGGGCAAGAGTAGGAATACACAAGTCTCAGAAAACAGGCAATTCTATTCACTATGCAGAACGGAAGCAAAGTTATAGGTGGAATCTGGTCAGCTTCCAAGTCAGTGGCAAAGCTCCCATTGATCTCAATGCAGCCACAGAATCAAGGGAGACATTTCTACAGCAAGCTATCCTGGATGGTGGGGATAAAAGAAAGGCTCTTGATCTTGTAATCGCACAACATGACTAAAAAGCAGAGAAATGAACCTTAGAACTAGAAATGAACTTTAGAACTTTCCATGGAGCCAAAGATACTCCAACACTATGGTAATATCAGCTAGACAAGATCCTGGAAAGAGAGAGATTCATACATTTCAAGATGAGAAGGCAGCAATGTGATCATCTAGTTTGACATCCCGCATAACACAGGCTGTAAAATTACACCCAGTGATTGCACTGAGCTCCAGTAGCTTCTTCTTGAACTAGCGCATCCCTTTTCAAAAGAAATCCAATCTTTATTTAAAGACTCCAAGGAATGGAGGATCCACCACATTCCCTCGTGTTCTGTTCCAGTGATTAACTGCCCTTACCGTTATAAATTTGCACCATATGTCCAACTTAAATTAAACCAGCATGACAGAGACTGGCCCATGATGTATATTTCCTAGTCTTTTAGCAGTAAACAAAATACAAGCTGGGGATGTTTTTCCCTCTTATTTGTGGCAAATCCATATACAGTTTTGATGCTTGTATGCGACTTCCCTTCTCTTATAAATTCTCTCTTCTGTGACAATGAAACCTGCTGATCAAATACTCTAGGCAGATTGAATCCACAGACACAGCATGCTTCATTTACCTATTGATGTTTCGATTCCTTTCTCCTCTCTGATGCATTTTTCCCTGAGCAAAAAGCAGTTCTTACTGACATCCTCACGCCAGTACTCCAGTGTCCTCCGACAAGAGCCCATGTGCAAAAGTAAAGTTTCAAATGCCACTTCTGAAAACACTTGCCACTGGGTATTTAATCATTCCTTCTTTTGCAACCTTGGAAGCGAGTGACTCATCAGTATCTCTTTTCAGTGCTGGATTCAAGAGTGTTCTTGAGATCAAGGAGTTTCCCCTCTTTTTAAAACACCAGTTCCAGAAATAACAAAATCCAGGGTGCGTGACAAGAGAAGGCTTAAAAGACTCCTTCAGTATAGGTGTTTGGGGAAGGGAACCAAACGGGACATCTCTGCATGTACAATGCACAAAGTTGAGACTCCATGTACCTCCATGAATTAACTTTAATTCATATTTATTTAATTCATAAATACTACTTTATTTAAAGCTCACCTTAAGTTTTCTGAAGCTTGCTTTGGCAAGGGCTCAACTTTTCTGCAGGTTGCAATCTCCTCCCATCTAATTTTTTGCACATGCTGGGAAAACCATAATGTGAATTTTGCGGAAGTGATTTCTGTGACCCCTGCACTATTTTTTCAGAGCACAATTAGGAGCAAAATAAACTAGAATCCATGGAGTTAGGTTGAGGAGACAGGATTGGTGAGGAAAGGAAAGACGACTTGCACAATAAGTTTCATTACCATTACAGTTTAGACATTTCTCTCCCCTCTGTAGGCACTGCTACAGAGCTTTGTTTTACATTGCTCAGGGTGACAGGGACAAAGGAATGATGGAAGAGTCCACTGGTGATCCAGTGGATATAGTGTACTTGGATTTTCAGAAAGCCTTTGACATGGTCCCTACCATAGGCTCTTAAGCAAAGTAGGCAGTCATGGAGTAAGAGGGATGGTCCTCTCATGGATCAGGAACTGGTTAAAAGATACTAAACACAGAATAGGGACAAATGGTCAACTTCCACAATGGAGAAACGTAAATAGTGGGATCTGTACTGGGACCAGTGCTGTTCAACATATTCATAAATGGTCTCGAAAAAGGGGTAAATAGTGAGGTGGCAAAGTTTGCAGAGGGTACAAAATTACTCAAGATATTTGAGTCCAAAGCAGCATTAAGAGTTCCAAAGGGATCTCACAAAACTGGGTGACTGGGCAACAAAAGGATGGATGAAATTCAGTGTTGCTAAGTAATGCACATTGGAAAACAATCCCATCTATACATACAAAATAATGGAGTCTGTATTAACTGTTACCATTCAAGAAAGATCTTGGAGTCATTGTGGATGGTTCTCCGAAAACATCTGCTCAGTGTGCTGTGGGAGTCTAAGAGCTAACAGAATGTTAAGAACCACAAGAAAAGGGATAGATAAAACAGAAAATATCCTAATGCCACTATATAAATGCATGGTACGCACACACCTTGAATACTGCGTGCAGATCTGGTTGCCCCATCTCAAAAAAAAAGATGTATTTGAAATGGAAAAAGTACAGAGAAGGACAATAAAAATGATTAGGATATGAAACAGCTTCCATTTGAGGAGAGAGAAAAAACGGGGACTATTCAGCTTACAAAAGAGAGGGGGATGCGATAGAAGTCTATAAAATCATGAACAATGTGGAGAAAGTGAATAGGGAAGCATTATTCACCTCTTCACATAACACAAGAACCAGTGGTCACCTGATGAAATTAATAGGAAGGTTAAAAACCAAATGCAAGGAAGTACTTCTTCACACAAACACACAGTCAGTCTGTGGAACTCATTGGAAGATGTTGTGAAGGACAAAAGTAAAACTTGGTTCAAAAAAGAACTAGATAAATTCATGGAGGATAGGTCATCAATGGCTATTGCAAAGATAGTCAAGGATGCAACCCCATGCTCTGGGTGTCCCTAAGCCTCTGACTGCCAGAAGCTGGGACTGAACAACTGGGGATGGATCACTCGATAATTGCCCTGTTCTGTTCATTCCCTCTGGAACGTCTGGCACTGGCCACTGTCGGAAAGATGCTAGGCTAGGTGGACCACTGGTCTAACCCAGCATAGCCATTCTTATGTTCTTACGAGTCAGGAGACCCCTTCAGAAAGGCAGCATGGTCAAGCGGATAGGGCACTTGACTCAGACTCTGGAGACCTGGGTATTAGTCCTGTCTCTGCCACTGATCTGCTGGGTGACCTTGAGCAAGTTATTTTAATGTTCTATGCCTTCTTTTACCCCTCTGACATCTTGCCCATTTAGCCTGTAAATTCTTTCAAGCCGGGTCTGTCTCTATGCTTTTGTACAGAGCTTTGCCCGGTGGACCCCCATGAGATATTCCTGTGCACAAAGAGCACATACTTGCATGTTCCTAGGATGCACTAGTGGGGATTACTGGCTAGATCTTGAAGGGGAAAAAAATAACCCGATCCTTTTTACTCAATCCACATTCAGGCAAAACACCCCATGACTGTGATTGACTTTGGTAGCAGCTGTGCCTGTGTAAGGAGAGAGTAATACCTTGGGGGTTCAGGATTTGGTTCACAGCACTGAAAGAAATGACTCAGCTGTGACGAGAGGCAGTGAACGCTTTCCACAGCTCCTCACCATCACACAAGGGGTGGGGGATGGAGATGGGGGAATGTCCAGCCACAGAGAGGAGCCAGACCCAGACCCAGACCCAGAAGGTGGCTGCCAGGAAGCATGCTGAGGCGCTGCAGATACCAGTCTGTCCCTGCCCCCCTGCTGGTTTTGGCCATTACACTTTGTGAAATTGCTCCACATGTAAACCAGGGCCAATGCAGAGGAGAGACAGCGTCTCAAGGACCAAGGGCGTTTCTTCTTTTTCTGTGCCTTTAAGGCACAAAAGGGAAGGTGTGTCCCTTAATTAGCAGCTGTAAAAGTGACAGGCTTGTGAAGATTTAAATGCTAATTAGAGATTAATTCTGATTAATAAAATATTTGACTTGAAGCTGTTAAATACATTGATGTGTTTTAAGCATTTAGGACTCAGTTCTAGGCCCCACTCTGCTCTCTTTGCTCTGCTCATGTCGCACCAAGAAACCTCTCTGCAAGGGACAGTAAGGATACCCCCTGCCAGTTTCTATGCTTCCCTCCTCTCAGCAGGTAGGTGAGGAAGGGGGTATGGCCGGAACATGATGCATGCCTGTAATCCCCAGATGGCATAGAGTCAGAGCCTGGAGGTAGGGCAGAAAAGCCAGTATGCTGGACACAGCAGAGAACCTAGTCCTTTGTGTGGCAATTGCATAACAGCAGACCCTCATTCCTGTTATGCCTCTTTTATACATACATACATCCCTCTATACATAATCATCAAGTTTCATAAAGAACAAGATCCCCACAAGGCCTCATCAACGTTATTCGAGTTGTTATAGCTCTACTTCAAAGGGCCAAAAAAGCCATTTTACAATAACCTTGTTGTCATGGAGTGCTTACAGCCAGGGCATTCTGTGGGGATAATCCATAATAAAAAAAGGACCCTATGGAATTATCTGTCCAATACATGCAGAAAAACAAAGCAGAAAATAAAGTGCTGGATGTTTATCTGCAGACTGAGCTATTGACATCCACGGTGTAAAACTAAAGGCAGAAAGCGGAAGACAGAAAAAAGGCAGCATAATTAGACTGCAATATCGAAAGTGTCTTTGTTCCAGAGCTTTTACTTGTATCATTACTTGTCTTTTAGCTGTATCTCACACTAGCACTGCCTGGCATGCATACAACACAAGGTTGCTGCAAACAGATCTTTTGAATTTGATTGTAGCTTATAATTGTGTGTGCAATTCTGGTACTTTAAAAAAAAAAAGTGTATAAAGTGATAGGGCCCAAATAAAAACCTAGTGTTTAAACGCTCCCAAATCTTCTGAATGTTATACCCCACATGTGACAGAAAAAGGGCATGGGATTCATTTTATTTAGATTTGGGGATTTATTGCCAACTCTATACCTCAAGGGCACCTGTCCAAATCCTGGGGCACGCGAGATATACATTTAAAAACCCAAGCCCATAAGAGAAACAAAGTCAAAATCAGCAAAAGAAGTGGCCCTTCTTCCTCGCATCATTTGACCCCTTGCCACTTGACCAATTCAGGCCAACCTCAGCCCCATCACATTGCACTCCTAGAAGAAATTGGTTCTGGGGAGTTAGGAAATTGGCACAATCTCAAGTCATTTGTATATGCTACTTTCTTGGGGGTGTATTACACTGCCAATATCACTAATTGCCCCTACTGCTTTATGCTGAATAAATTCAATCAGCCACAATCTGGCTGCTCCCTGAAAAGGTGACCTGTGGAGTAGCATCTCTCTTCACACTCTTTATCCTCCTTGCATGTTCATATAGGATTCACCTGTAATTACATTAACTATAGTAGAATCAGGCTAATTCTGCTCATGTACACACCTCATATTTTTCTTCTGGCTTTGGAGGCATGGTCTGTGAATAGCCAGAAGACTGTGTTCCAGCAATTCCCAGTCCTTAAAAGACCACTCTGGCTGGCATAATTTAGAATCCAGAGCCAAATTCACCCCTTCCTCTCCACCCAGCTCAGCCAAACTAGCACAGGCTATGCAATTTAGTACCGATAACATCACATGACTACTTCTGGAATGATCTAGAATGAAGAAAGTAAAGTTCGTGAGACAGGGAGAACTATAACCCTAATGGAGTCTTGCAAAGACCTGACATATACGCGGACTTTGACTCCAAATGGGCTTGCACTTCGTTTGTTGGCTTTACATATCCCTGCATTTTACCTTGAAAACTGCAGCTCATGGAGAGAACATTTATTAAACGAAGGAATGAGATTGTTTTCTATTTTTGAAGATTTAAAACACAATTGCACAACTGAGCATGTTGCTGCTCTCCATTAGTTTGGTATTCATTCAAAATTAATTCATGTTTTATTGTAGGAGCAATTAACTTTCTGCTAAATTCAAAGTAAAGAACCATTTTTGATTGAATTTTCAACTTCCTTCTAATTTAATAATAAATAATCAATACTTTTCACTTACCACCATTCATTCAAGACCTTACAGTGCTTGTATAAAAGAGAGTGAAGACATCTCCAGGATAGTTCTCACCCACCACCCCTCCTCTCTTTTTGGGCAGTCTGGTGTATGACTGACATTTTTTTTCCTAATGCCCCTTTCATTCTGGTTCCTCTTCCCTAGATTTTTTATGAAGCTATACTAAAAAAAAAAAAAGTCATATTTGTTGTCTGATCCAAAGCTGATTGAAATCAGTTGGGAGTCTTTCCCTGGACTTCAGTGGTCTTTGGATAGCCATATCTAGAAGCAGAAATATCACTTCTCATTGTTTAAGCATAAAATTAGAAGACTTTTAAAGTTACAGTATATGACCTTTGCTTTTAATTTCCTTTACCTTGTGTTAAGACAACGTATAATATAGAGTTTGGACTTCCATTTATTGAAGAGCATCTCAGAGAGTTTTTAGCTTCCACTTTTTCCAAAGACCTTTTGCTGTTTGTATTATATATTATATTCTGATTCCACCTAAGCCAAAATCCAACTTTCAGCTATTTAGACAAGTTTAGATGCTTGATTCTGATCTTACATATGCCTGTTTCACACCAGTATAAGTGCACTGATTCCACTACAGTTATATGGGTGTAAATAAGGAAGAACTGGACTGGCTCCAGTAGACTCAGACACCAATGTAACTGCTTTCGAGGAGTTGTTCCCCATTCACACTAACACAAAAGGAGGAAGCCTTTTCTAGGAAAATCCTATTATCCCTCATCTCATTTAATGGAAGAAAAGAGTCCATTGTGTTAACCCAATGTGGTGGATTTGGGCACCAGCGTTAGCATTTTCCAATGTCACAGTTATGATATCAACCTCTGTAAGTGTCATAAATACTCAAGAAAAAACTAGAGTTGCTACATTCTGTAGTTAATCATCCTTTTAGTTGTTCTAACTGTATCCACCGGAGTTTGAGAATAACTGGGAAATTCTCATATTAATACAAGTCAAGTTGGAATGGCATTTCAGATACTGGGAAGTTTTGCCTTGATACTAGTTATCTCAGGTCAGATAAGGAAATCCACTGATCTTTTATACTTCTCATTTGTATTTTTCCAGGGCTGTGATTTTCAAAGGGGCCTGAGGGAGTTAAGAACCCAAATTCAATATAAGCAGGATGCTGAACTCCTTTGAAAATCCCATCTTGAATCCACATCACAACAAATACTGCTTAACAACTGACAGGGGCCCCCCTCATCCAATGACCACTGGAGCCAGGGGAAAGACTCCCATTGCCCTAAGTCCTAGTTGAATCAGCCTCACATTGTGCAATTCAGAATGGAGCAAGAATTCAATGACTGTGTAAGTTAAATCTGATACGAAATCAAAAGGGATACATCACAGCTGGGTATAATTGAGGGAGAGCCCCCTACAGTCAAGAGTATAGTCGACAATCAACCAGTGACAAAAATAAAATAGAAAAACAAAAGGTACACAGTAATGAAATTACAGACTAGATTGAATAATTCAAAGGGCTTTTTCAACATAATTTTCGAAAATTTTCAAGATGCCTTCATTGAAAAAAGAAACATCTGTTCATCTGTTTGAAATCTAAAGGGCTTTTTCATAAGTAAGGATAATGAAGGCTTCATAAATTCACCAGGCAACTTGCTGAGTAATGGCAAATATGTTGATGAAAGAGTCACTGTCTGAGGATCTCTCTCTCTCTCTCGCAACCCCCCCCACCCCCCCTCCCAGTTAGTGATAGTGACACTTTCATCAACATATTTGCCATTGCTCAGCAAGTTGCCTGGTGAATTTATGAAGCCTTCATTATCGTTACCTATTTAGGTGTATACACACACGCCACATGTCAAACTGCTTTAACGTTATTTATTCATTCATTTATTTGTTTAAATGATTATTACGTCAAATAAAAGGGTGCCCATCCCAAGCCACTGATACTGGTACATGTCTCATCAGTTAGCCCAAGTCACAATCACTCAGCAACAGCACAAAGATAAACATTGATTTATCAAACCTCACAAAACAGAGTCCCACTCCCACCCCACCCCACCCCAGCCTCAGCACCCATTTCCTTATAGATCACGGGAGAAAAGATTCAACTTGTATCATGCCCTGATAACAGACTCGGGTTATTACACACCTGCAAGAAGTGATTGCCAAAAAGTATGGGCCCTAATGGAGGACACCTTGCCAACAGCCCCCTCTCGGATATACCAGTGGGCTCCACTGACTGTAGCCACAACTCTGGCAATTACATGTCACTTCATCAGCTGATCATCACTTCATCAGCTGGATGGATATAAGCTGTTCAGGAAGGACAGGCAGGGCAGAAAAGGTGGGGGAGTTGCATTGTATGTAAGAGAGCAGTATGACTGGTCAGAGCTCAAGTATGAAATTGCAGAAAAACCTGAGAGTCTCTGGATTAAGTTTAGAAGTGTGAGCAATGAAAGCGAGTAGTGGTGGGAGTCTACAATAGACCACCGGACCAGGGGGATGAGGTGGACGAGGCTTTCTTCCGGCAACTCGCAGAAGTTACTAGATCGCACGCCCTGGTTCTCATGGGAGACTTCAATCACTCTGATGTCTGCTGGGAGAGCAATACAGCGGTGCACAGACAATCCAGGAAGTTTTTGGAAAGTGTAGGGGACAATTTCCTGGTGCAAGTACTGGAGGAACCAACTAGGGGCAGAGCTCTATTTGACCTGCTGCTCACAAACCGGGAAGAATTAGTAGGGGAAGCAAAAGTGGATGGGAACCTGGGAGACAGTGACCATGAGATGGTCAAGATCAGGATCCTGACACAAGGAAGAAAGGAAAGCAGCAGAATACGGACCCTGGACTTCAGAAAAGCAGACTTTGACTCCCTCAGGGAGCTGATGGGCAAGATCCCCTGCGAGAATAACATGAGGGGGAAAGGAGTCCAGGAGAGCTGGCTGTATTTTAAAGAATCCTTATTGAGGTTACAGGGACAAACCATCCCGATGTGTAGAAAGAATAGTAATTATGGCAGGCGACCGGCTTGGCTTAACAGTGAAATCCTTGCTGATATTAAATACAAAAAAGAAGCTTACAAGAAGTGGAAGATTGGACAAATGACCAGGGATGAGTATAAAAATATTGCTCGGGCATGCAGGAGTGAAATCAGGAAGGCCAAATCACACCTGGAGTTGCAGCTAGCAAGCGATGTTAAGAGTAACAAGAAGGGTTTCTTCAAGTATGTTAGCAACAAGAAGAAAGTCAAGGAAAGTGCGGGCCCCTTACTGAATGAGGGAGGCAAGCTAGTGACAGAGGATGTGGAAAAAGCTAATGTACTCAATGCTTTTTTTGCCTCTGTCTTCACGAACAAGGTCAGCTCCCAGACCACTGCACTGGACAGCACAGCATGGGGAGGAGGTGACCAGCCCTCTGTGGAAAAAGAAGTGGTTCGGGACTATTTAGAAAAGCTGGATGTGCACAAGTCCATGGGGCCAGATGCATTGCATACGAGAGTGCTAAAGGAGTTGGCGGATGTCATTGCGGAGCCATTGGCCATTATCTTTGAAAACTTATGGCGATCTGGACGACTGGAAAAAGGCTAATGTAGTGCCCATCTTTAAAAAAGGGAAGAAGAAGGATCCTGGGAACTACAGGCCAGTCAGCCTCACCTCAGTCCCCGGAAAAATCATGGAGCAGGTCCTCAAGGAATCAATTCTGAAGCACTTAGAGGAGAGGAAAGTGATCAGGAACAGTCAGCATGGATTCACCAAGGGCAAGTCATGCCTGACTAATCTAATTGCCTTCTATGATGAGATAACTGGCTCTGTGGATGAAGGGAAAGCAGTGGACGTGTTGTTCCTTGACTTTAGCAAAGCTTTTGACACAGTCTCCCACAGTATTCTTGCCAGCAAGTTAAAGAAGTATGGGCTGGATGAATGGACGATAAGGTGGATAGAAAGCTGGCTAGATTGTCAGGCTCAACGGGTAGTGATCAATGGTTCCATGTCTAGTTGACAGCCGGTATCAAGTGGAGTGCCCCAAGGGTCAGTCCTGGGGCCGGTTTTGTTCAATATCTTCATTAATGATCTGGAGGATGGTGTGGATTGCAACCTCAGCAAGTTTGCAGATGACACTAAACTGGGAGGAAAGGTAAATATGCTGGAGGGTAGGGATAGGATACAGAGGGCCCTAGACAAATTGGAGGATTGGACCAAAAGAAATCTGATGAAGTTCAACAAGGACAAGTGCAGAGTCCTGCACTTAGGATGGAAGAATCCAATGCACTGCTACAGACTAGGGACTGAATGGCTCGGCAGCAGTTCTGCAGAAAAGGACCTAGGGGTTACAGTGGACGAGAAGCTGGATATGAGTCAACACTGTGCCCCTGTTGCCAAGAAGGCCAATGGCATTTTGGGATGTATATGTTGCGGCATTGCCAGCAGATTGAGGGACGTGATCGTTCCCCTCTATTCGACACTGGTGAGGCCTCATCTGGAGTACTCTGTCCAGTTTTGGGCCCCACACTACAAGAAGGATGTGGAAAAATTGGAAAGAGTCCAGCAGAGGGCAACAAAAATGATTAGGGGACTGGAACACATGAGTTATGAGGAGAGGCTGAGGGAACCGGGGATGTTTAGTCTACGGAAGAGAAGAATGAGGGGGGATTTGATAGCTGCTTTCAACTACCTGAAAGGGGGTTCCAAAGAGGATGGCTCTAGACTGTTCTCAGTGGTAGCAGATGACAGAACAAGGAGTAATGGTCTCAAGTTGCAGTGGGGGAGATTTAGGTTGAATATTAGGAAAAACTTTTTCACTAGGAGGGTGGTGAAACACTGGAATGCGTTACTTAGGGAGGTGGTGGAATCTCCTTCCTTAGAAGTTTTTAAGGTCAGGCTTGACAAAGCCCTGGCTGGGATGATTTAATTGAGGATCAATCCTGCTTTGAGCAGGGGGTTGGACTAGATGACCTCCTGAGGTCCCTTCCAACCCTGATATTCTATGATTCTATTCTATGATCTGACAACATCTGAACTGGCAGCAGCTACATTGACCGTGCTTTATTTCTAGGTCATTATAGGTCAACCATCTTCACTACCTCAAGCGTCTGTGACACTCATCCTCCTACAGTCAAACAAACCTGAATCCTATATCTGATTCGGCTGTATCTCTTTAGTCATCAACAATCTGGAACGGGAAGTGGGCTATCTGATTCACGAAAACGTCCCCATTCAAGAAGAGAGAACATACTTTAAACCAGGGGTCTTATGGACCACATCTCATAACAGGTTTTCCTCAAGGAACCACCTCCCTTCCCATTCCCAAATTCACTGGGCCATTCACCAAGATTTAAAGACCCTGTGACAACTACAATAATTGCTTATATGGTAGCTTTGGTCTTTAAGAGCCCTTCCTCCTCATATTTAGCACAGCTACTAGTGGGGACAACTAGAGGATGTAATCCTTTTTTCACAAATGACCCTAGGCTCTTCTTTGCAATGAAGAGCCTGGACACCAGCAGAAGCAGCTGAAAGCAAGTAGGTGGAATAAACATCCCAAATATCCCAGCTTTCTGTAGTCCCCCTGCTAATTTGGGAACCAGTGCTGTACATTTTGTCCATGTTCATTTTCCTTCATATTCTTGATGGTTTTAGATTCCAAGTTTGCGTAACACAAATTAGAGAGCGCACAGGCATATGTTAGACAATGAACATGACACATCATGTTTTACTAGTTGCTCAGAAACTGGTGATTATGTTTAGATATATTTTCAGTAAAATAGAAACATAACATTATACATTGTTAAACTGTCTCTTGCTTTCTGTAAGAGTTGCTTAAATGGCAAAAGGATTATAGACAAAGCTCATCTTCAGTATTTTCTAGATTTTTCTCTTGACAAAATAAGCAACTCATGTCTTTTTGGACTAGAATGTAACCTCACTACAACCAAAAAAGAATATTAATGTAAATAGAGATATAGATGGCCTGGTTTTAATCTTTCTTCAGTTTTACTCACTTCTATTTCAATACACACAATGCTTCTTCCTGACTTACTTCGATCACTGTAATATACTTGGTTGATCAAAAGAGATTTTTTTGTTAAAAAGTTGCTGAGTTACATATTTTTGTTTTATACCAGATCTGTAGAAGGCTTGACATGTAAATTTATCAACAGCTTTTGGTTACATAAATTTTGCAACACCAGCTTCAACAGATATTTTTCTGGATCAATACAAATTAACTCATGAAGCAGATAACACTTTCTGTCACAAGGTGCTTATCAATTAATTACATTTAGCAAGATTCAAGCTCTTCCACCCTTCATGCAACAGATTAAACAGTGCTGTGTGCTAAAGGTGCAGTGTTCTTAAAATGAGCTTGGTCTTGGAATCTGGCTGCATCACATACAGGTGAACTGCAGATTTAGAGCTTTTCCACCTTTGAGGTATAGCTCTGTCTTGGGGGCAGGGAAAAGGTGCAGCACCTGGAATTGTTGATCTTGAAACAAGTACAGCAACCCCTGGGCTTTAGGGTGTACAAAGGGAGTGCAGCTGCTGTGCTATCCTTGAAGAAGTTCCTCTCTGCCCCCCTCCTAACATCTGGGCATCCTCACCCTGCTCTATGCCCTTCCCCAGCCCCTTCCAGCCCTTTTGAAGATGCTCTTAACCACGATAGCAGTAGCTTCACACAACCCTTAAGTGTCTTGAATCCAAGTGCAGCCATTGTGCCTGGTCAATATGTGGAGAAAATAATGCCTGGGTGGAGGACTCACTGTTTCCTCATCGCAGGTAGGGTCCGGGTATAAAGTTCCCCCAAAAACAAAAGCTGAATACGCACAGATTCAGAGTCTGTGTGTCCCCACAAACCAGGCTGTGGGAGCAGCCAGCATATGAGTAAATTTTAACTAGGCCCTCTCCCCACGCCCACTCCCCTGTGAGATAGTCTTGGTGCTCCCTGTCTATTGGGGATATCCCCAATGCATCCTGGGCCACAGTCTCAGCTGCAGTCCATCAGGATTGCTCTACTGACTTCAATGGAGTGATGCCAGTTTACACCAGCTGAGGATTTGGCCCCTGAAGTCTTAAACCAGCATCTTTCAAACTGTGGTAGGCAAAAAGGGCTAGCTGGAGTGAGGGGGCAAGACAGATGTATACAGGAAGTTGGGAGGCTCTGGTTAAAGGGGGGAAGTGGGTGCAAAGGGGCCATTGGGTTCATTTTCCTGAAGTGGGACTCAGCTTTCCAAAGTTTGAGAAATGCTGTCTTAAGCAACGCATCCGATGGTAATTGTAATGTCACAGAACAATGCATTCTGGGGTGTGTTCAGGGAGCCAGGGACTACTAAGATGCTTCTACAAACCAAAGACATTAATATTAAAAGAGGTTGGTTAAAATGCTGGCTAGAGGGGACATTCAACAGGTTAATCTGCACTTAGAATATTTCTATAGATTGAAAACTGGCTTTCTAGAAAATACACATCTCTCTAATATACACAGGATATTGAGAAATGGAAAAGGTCCAGAAAAGGCAACAAAAATGATGAATAGGGTAGACAGGTTATTTTATACACAGCCTGGAAAAAGTGATATTGTACCTGCAAAAAATTAAGGATGGTTGTGATGCCGGATTTCAATATGATGAAGGGGAAGCTGAAGGCAGATATAACGTAGAGACGATAAGCTCTTTCATCCACCACTAAAATTCACTGCCTTTGGGAGTTCTGTACCAATGACAGCTGCTAGGTTCTTTTGTTTGCTTCTTTCTGTTTTCCAGGAGAGAAAACCATAGTATCCAGGTGGAGGGATAACTTCAGGTAGATAGAATGCCATTGTCAAAATTGGATAATGGCCAGAAGGCTGAAGTTAATGTTTTCTTCTTTCAAAAACAATACTGGACTAGTAATGAGTGGGACCTCAGGTTTATGCCTCATTAAAGAGATGCAAAAAGAAAAGGAGTACTTGTGGCACCTTAGAGACTAACCAATTTATTTGAGCATGAGCTTTTGTGAGCTACAGCTCACTTCATCGGATGCATACCGTGGAAACTGCAGAAGACATTATATACACACAGAGACCATGAAACAATACCTCGTCCCACCCCACTGTCCTGCTGGTAATAGCTTATCTAAAGTGATCATCAAGTTCATGCTCAAATAAGTTGGTTAGTCTCTAAGGTGCCACAAGTACTCCTTTTCTTTTTGCGAATACAGACTAATACGGCTGTTACTCTGAAACCTATTAAAGAGATGCTGTCTTATGTGGAAGAGTGCCCATAAATATGTGCAAGGACATTGGTTCAAGACTAAGACAGCTCCTCCCAAATTAACTGCACCATCTACTGCCCCTCGTGAGTTTCCCTAGAGTTCTCCCATTCAGACAGTGGGCAGCCCTGCTTAGCTAACAGGATCTTACAAGACTACAGCCTAGTAAACGATATTCTGAGTGGAAAAGAAAACAAAACACAAGTGTGATCTTTGGTATACCTTGAAGACAAAAACAAAATAATTTAGGAAGGGAAAATCAACATTGAGAAAACCTGAGTTCAAGACAAGAAGACTGTTCATGTAAAACAAAAAGAAATAAATATGGTTCATAAGCTTTTTTATGTCACTGCCGGAATGAGATAGAATAGCACATCTAATGGGCCAGTGTTATTGTGCCTCACAGTAGGTCTGAAGGAGTGATTTAGACGGTCCACTATTGAAAAGATCAATAAACATCCAGATTTGGATTTCCAATTAGCTGCTGTAAAAAGTACAACATTTCATTGGGATATTAAAATGGCAAGGCAGGGCCAATCTTGCACATCAGCCACCTAATTTATTTTAGAGTCTTTGGACCCAATCTTTCTCTCATTTTCACCAACGCAACTCTCTTGATTTACACCAGAGGAAAAATCAGGTCCCTTAATTTCTCTTTCTGTCTTTGGAGTGAGGTACCAACCTATTTCGTGAGCTGAGGTTTCACCATTCTTTATGGGATAGCAATACACAGAATGAGTGTCTCAAATTCTAACTGCTATCAGTGATTCTCCTTTAACTCGGTGATGAGGGCCTGTGTTTTTTGAGCAGAAGGACTATCCCTCTCTCTAGTGCCACAATGGAATTCCACATGGTCATAATATGTTACATAAAGACAATTATGAGGTCCTAGTTAAGGGCCAGAGTCAGGAAGACATCCCTATTCTCTGCTTAAGTGCTTTTCTAATGTCCGTGGGAATTCAACACATGCTTAAAGTTCAGCATATGATTAAGTCCATCCCAATTCAGAAAAACACATAAGCATGTAAAGTGTTTCCCTGAATCAAGGCCTAACAATTTATGTTACAACATTAATAAACGGATAGGCATAGGCTATGTGGCTCAAGGCAAAATAAAGCTAACCATTTCTTTTACTCCAACTTTTCACAACTCAAAAAAGTATTGTTCTGTCTATTTTTATGGAAGCTTTGGAATTCTCATCAAACAAAGCTTGATCATGCTATATAACCAGCATAGAGTGACCTGGAGATGTTCAGGTAAGTATCCAAGCTTTTCGGATAATAGTACAATCGAAGAGATTTTCAAGCCTTTAGAAATTTATCACATCAGGATGAGATAGAATTGTCTGACTCTTGTCTGACTCTTGTGCAGATGCTTGACGAGAGGGACCACAAGTAACGTTCTCTCTATGTGTGTACCACCAATACAGAGGTCATAACTACTGTCCTTGTGTTTACTTGGGCTCTCCCTGTCTCCAGAGCTCTGACAAACTGTTAACAACGCTATACTTCCTGAGCTTTCCCATGGCAGTGGTTTGGAGTAGTATGCATCATTCCCAGTTCAGATCCGTGCTACAATGGTCAAGCCCAATACAAAAACAGCTGCCCTATAAATTGATTTACATTACACTTACCGTTGATTGACATTACATTTAATGAGATCTAGTGAAAACTGGAAATGTTGACCCGTAACACAGACTCAATTACAGAAGGTGCTACTTTTGTAGCATGATATAATTAAAAATACAGATTGTATTAAATTAAAAGAAAAAATCATCAATAACTATTGGCTAGATATTAACAGAATTTGAAAGAAAATTCACACATCCAAATTATTAAATCGGGATTCTCAAACTGGGGGTTGGCATCCCGCAGGGGGCCACAAGGCTATTACATGGGGGGTCACAAGCTGTCAGCCTCCATCCCAAACCCCGCTTTGCCTCCAACATTTATAAAGGTGTTAAATATATCTAAAAGTGTATTTAATTTATAAGGGGGGGGCGTCACCCTCAGAGGCTTGCTATGTGAAAGACGTCACCTCACCAGTACAAAAAGTTTGAGAACCACTGTGTTAAATGAAAGCCTCAACCAATGTATATCCATCTACTTTAAGACTAAAGAAATGATGTTACCCAACAGAAATTTACTACAACTTGATTAAAGAGTACACAATGAATACAGCTGGGTCAGATGGCAGAAATGTGTACTGCATCAATACAATACTGTATTCTGGGAATGTCAAATTATTGGTCAATATGGACCATTTCAGACAAATAGAGGAGGATAGCAACAAAAACCACCCTTTGACTTGTATCTTTGCATAACATTGATTTTAAAGAAACAGACTATGGCTCAATGCAGCAAAGTCTTATATACACATGAGTAATTTTACTCACAAGAATTCCTGCTGAGTTCAAACTAGTCACATCAGTTAAGCTATGTATGCATGTCCCCTGCTCCCCCACCAAGATTGGAGCGTACGTTTTTAAACTGGTATCGATAATTGGACATTTGGCTGCAGTTCAGCAGTCCACTCCCATTCAGCTGAGCACTCAAGTACTTTTCTAAGTGTCTTAAACTTTAATAGCACCTAGGCAGACGATTAATGTTAAGCAAATGCATAAGTGCTTTGCAGCGTTGGGGTCTGTGATTTCTGTTATGGATAATCTGTCTGAATTCTTATATGGTATGCATTACCACAGTATTTAAGCCCTTTTAGGATGGCTGCCACCCTTTTTCTCTTCCTAGTTTCTCCTGAATCTTTTTTAATATTACTTTTATTGCACAAATATGTAACCAAAAAAATCTCCTTTAATATCTATTTATGGTATAAAGTGTATTTTTATCCCTCTCACTCTAAGCGTGAAATTGACATTTTTAAGTTGTCTCCTGTCACATTATTATATATTAGAACGAAATGAAAAATAACTGCCAGAGCCCATGTTATCCAATACACCTATTTCCCAAACACAGTGTAATTTAATTTCCACAAATAATACACTCTTTATTTCTAAAGTTAAAAATAGAAAATGATTGCTACAGAAAGTATGATCCATATCTCCCTGTTCAGTTTTATATATTTATATATAACATCAATCAAAACTGCTTTTTATTCTTTTTTTTAAATGATCATATTATGAGCATAGAAAATGTTCCAGCATTTGAATTATGATGTTATAATTCAGGAGTGGTACAATCAATGGCACTTGGCCTTTGGCCTCATTCCTCATACCACACTAGGTATAAGTAACTACATTATAATTCACATCCTGTCATGTTTTATGGGTTATTGTTTAATAGTTGCAGGTTTTTGAAAGGTGACATCGCATGTGTATGAAAAGTTGGATACTAGAACCACCGCTGTTGATGAGTATGTCTATGCTTTTGAGCCAGAGGTATAAACTTCCAGCTTGAGGAGACGTACTTGACTTGCACAGATCGAGCCAGCCTGCTAAAAGCAGAGTGTAGCTGTGGTGGCGGGAGAAATGGAAGAGGTTAGCTACCGCGAGTTAGCTCCCGTCTAAGATGCTGGGTACATACTCTGAGAGGCTAACCATTCCTGCCACTCATATGACTACTCTATTTTTAGCTCACTAGTTCAATCAGAACTAGAGCAGGTATATCTCCTCAAGCTGGAATTTACACCTCCAGCTTGGAGCATAGAGGTACCCTTTGTAAGAGATAAGGGGTAGAATGGAGAGAAATAAAATGTAGAGACAAGATCCAGTCAGAGAGTGCTACCCAGACAGAAACACTCCATCACTGCATGAAGAGAGATGTTGCTGAACATGTGACTAAACAATAAATCAAGCAAAGTAAGCTGGTTTGGGAAAAGGAAATTTATTTATTTTATAGAGAGGAACTGGGGACTGGCATGGAAAAAAATAACTTTGTATTGTGTATGAGTACCATCCTGGGCAAAAATGGAATAAAACATTCAAAAGAAACATTTGAGAAAGTGCAGACTAAAGCTTCAAATACTAAACCTTACCATTTCAGGGAACTATTCCAAGTTATTACCCAGGATGCTACAAAGCCATTGGGTAGTCGCTGAACATGCATTCATTCAACAAGCCATAGGTAAAGCGTACATTAGACATTTGGGAAAAATGCTGGATGGCATGAGGTGTTTTGGAAGTGATGTTTCAGGGACAAGTGAAGCATATGGGTGGCATACATAGATGTGAGAAGTCAATAGGTTACATATGGAATATGGAGAGAAGTCTTAGGAGACAGAACTGAGGAACAGTCATTACAAAGTCTAGAGAAAATACTGAAGATTCCAGAGGTCAACCTAATGATTTTCTGTTGATGGGGACAACAAGTACTGCTATCAGGGCCTCATCCAATGCCCATTGTAGTCAGAAGATGTCTTTCCAGTGATTCCAATAGACATTGGATCAAGGCCTCTGTGAGCATTTTGGAGAAAGGAAAGAGCTGCATGTGTGACGGGTTCGGTCACAGAGATCCCCTTAGGACTGTCACCTGATGTGCTGAAACTATCTCTGAGCCCGTTTTTCCTGTCAGCTTGGGACTCCAGAACCCTGCCTTGTTGAGACAGACACACAAGCCTGCTGCAAACCCAGACCCAGGGTCTGAACCATGTCTCCAAAGCTGCAGACTTTAACCAAAAATGCTCAGCACCCAGACACCCAGCTCCCAATGGGATCCAAACTCCAAATAAATCCGTTTTACTCTGTATAAAGCTTATACAGGGTAAACTCATAAATTGTCCACCCTCTATAACACAGTTAGAGAGATATGCACAGCTGTTTGCTCCACCAGGTATTAATCACTTACTCTGGGTTAATTAATAAACAAAAGTGATTTTATTAAGTATAAAAAGTAGGATTTAAGTGGTTTCTAGAAATAACAGATAGAACAAAGTAAGTTACCAAGCAAAATAAAACAAAACATGCAAGTCTAAGCCTAATACATTTAAAAAACGGGATACAGGTAAATTTCACCTTAAGATGTTCCAATAAGCTTTTTTCACAGACTAAACTCCTTCTCAGTCTGGGCCCAATCCTTTCCCTGGTACAACTCTTGTTAGTTCCAGCTCAGGTGGTAACTAGGGGATTTCTCATGACTGAAGCCCCCTTTGTTCTGTTCCACTCCCCTTTTATGGCTTTGGCACAAGGCGGGGAATCTTTCATCTCTCTCTGGGTTCCCACCCCTCCTTCTAAATGGAAAAGCACCATGTTTAAGATGGATTCCAGTACCAGGTGACATGGTCACATGTCACTGTATGACCTCATTACCCACAGGCTGGCCCCCACGTCCACAAGAAGGCTTGCAGGTGAAAAAACCATCAGCAGCCAATTGTCCTAGTCAATGGGTGCCATCAAGATTCTAAACCACCATTAATGGTCCTATTGTAATTATGCAAAATGTGGGCCTCAGAGTTAACGTCATATTTCTAATTTTAGATACAAGAATGATACATACAAATAGGATGAACACATTCAGTAGATTAGAAGCTTTGTAATGATACCTTACAGGAGACCTTTTGCATAAAGCATATTCCAGTTACATTATATTTCACACTCATAAGCATATTTCCATAAACATATGGAGTGCAATGTCACAGGATGCTTGGCCTCAGAGGCCAGGGCAGATATTATGGTCTCAATTATTTATTTTGTGCACCTTATTCACAAATCGCAGATCTGTAATTGTTGTCTGAACAGCTCTATTAGAAGAGAGTTAACAGAAGAGAAATAATAAGAAAAAAAATCTCTTTACATTTTAATTCTAAATTCCTACAACATTTTGAGATTAGTCTGAAAGGAAACCGTTAATTTAAAATGCACACTTCTCTCTGAAATTACTTTCTCTATTTAATTAAATGTAGGCAACTGCAAATAGTTTATTTATTGTAAAATACTTTGACGTTTTATGTAGCGGCTTGATGACTAAGATATTTATATTGTCAGGCAACCTTTTATCATTACAAGGATCAGTCTGATGCTGAAAAGGGTTCTGGACCTGTTGACTAAATTGCGCCCTTTATGGGTAGGATACCAAAAGAGTCCTGAGCTGAAATTTGGCATTGCATAAACTATAGGTCAGGATATCTGGGAGCTTGCTCTCTCTGTTAAACGCCACTCTTTCATCACCTTTGCTTTGTGTGTGCTGCCAGCCACTTCTGCTGAGACACCTACATGAGGGTGCCAAAAGGGGGTTGGAGGAAAGGAGAAAAAGAAGGGCCACATTCTCATCCCTGCACCTTTTGCACTGGTCAGTGGAGCTGGTAGGCAATGGAGGTGGTAGCAAACTGCAGCCAGAGAAGGAGGCAGCAGTGTAAACACAGCGTCTGGGAACCCGGGAACCCAAGCAAACCGAATGCCTTCTGGTTTGTTGCAGCTCTGCACCATCTCTTACTACCGACTGTGGTGCCTACAAGGTATAGCTGAGCCCATGACGATCTTGGATTGGATACGAAATAACTACTAGATCTGTTCTTTCACTTTGGTGCCTTAATCTGAGTCATTGCCTCTCTCCCTGCTTCCCCACAACAGACATGAGATATCCTCCGGCCCTTTTGCTCTATTTCCATTGCTTGAACAAATGAATTTCTGCTCACAGACTGAATTTCAAAGATGATGCTCTAATACAATGCCTTATTTTATTTACAATCTAAGTTATTTGCCAGTTAACATGCTGGATTTGTTGTCAGATGCTCTTTTTTGTCAATACATAGTAATTGGAAACACCAACAAAGATGGTCAATTTCTACTGTACCTAGAAGAGCATGTCAATTCCTTTAAACTTCCTGCAGAGGTAATTAATTACTTTTTGATTTCCATTCATGGCTGCTGTATTCTGTTTACCAAATCACAGACACTGCCTGACCCCTAATAGTTTAAATTTCATTTCTGTACACTGTATTGTAATTTTGACACCAAGAGACAACAAAGAGGTTTGTTCAGCTAGCTACAAAATTAATTCTTGGGTTTAAGACCCCCAATTAAAATAGAACTGCTGAATTCTCTTTTCTTTTTTACTGCCTTTATAGAATTAAAGAATCCCTTTTCCCTCTTTTTTAGAACCATTATCCCCTGCAATCTGTCTATTCCTTTCTCCATACATGCCCGAAACCCCTGTAATATCAATGGAATTTGGTTTCTCTCAGGAGAAATGAATGAATTCATTCTTCCCTAGTTACTTTAGCTACTTTTCTGTACTGTCAACAATTCCTCAGCATTTCTTGGTTTCTCTATTATCAGTCATTTCTTAATTTCTTTTTTTTTTTAAGCTGAATACTTCACCCATGTCATAAGCAAAAGCAGGCCCATTTTCAAGGAAAAGTAGTTCAATGTTTGTGTAAAAACATCAATCTGTTTCTTCTTTTGCCTTCAAAGCCAGTGAAACTTCATGATTTTGATTAGCGTAGCTATTTACCACATCATACCTCAAAAATATCTCCCACTGAGTCTAGCTACATCATCTCTCCACTTACCTACCCTCCTCTATCTTTCCTTCTTTTTCATTCTCTCAGTCCCATCTCCTTCTTTTTCTCTGCTACTACTTCTACTTAACTGTTGTGTACCCACTTACATAACCCAGCAAAGGATGATGAATTCAGTGGACAGTGGGGCCATAAACACCTTTGACTATTGTGTTAGTGTCTGTTAACATCATGGGCAGATGAAAATTGTCATGTATTCAAGTAAAAGGTAAGTCTGGCTTTCTATTGCTTGTAATCAACTCTCGTGGCTGCATCTGGATTCCCTAAATTTCTGAAAGCTTCTGGATTCACAAAATGTCTTGAAGCTTAAGATATCAAAACAAAACCTCTTTCAATAGAAATTACCAATTACACACAGTGTTCATGCAAAGCAAAGGACTCTGGTTCTCTGATCCATATTGCTGTGGCATTTGGGGAACACCCTGCAGTTTCCACCGTGAGTCCCTTGCTCTAGCTCTCCACTAAGTTTCCCCATTCAAAGCCCACTGAATTCAGAGGGAGTCTTGCAAATGATTTTAATGGGCTTTGGATCAGGCCCATATTTCCTGCGTGGAGTTGTGGTCCCTTGTTTTAAAGGGATGTGATTCCAAGGTGAAGGCAGCACAGCGTGGATCTCAGAGGACAACAGTCCCCAAGAATCACAAGTTACACTGTCCACTATCCCCTTATCCTTAGCCAGAGCCATCCAAGCACAAATCACCTCTGCTTGGCTGACTATTAAAATACGCTTTGTCTTAATGGTGAATTAAAAAAAAAATAGAATCCAGCTGACTCTCCCTTATCTACAGTGCCTCTGCAGTGCTAGTGGGTAAAAAGGAGCCAAAACTTAGTTTTGACAAAAAATAAGCAGCTATGTATAGGTCTACACTACAAGCTAGGGTTGCCAACCTTCCGAGATTGGCCTGGAGTCTCCCGGAATCGACATCCATCTCCTGGTGACTACTAGGAGCAATCCAGGAGATGTTAATAGGATGTTTTAAGAAAGTGACTTATGTCATGTTGGGGGGGGGGAAAGTTCCCAGAATAGCTTCAGTCAGAGTTGGCAACCCTACTACGAGCTAGGGGTGTAATTGCCAGATTGTACTCCTACTAGCTAGATGAGCTAGCGCACTTAACATAGCATCATAGCCCGGAGCGGCACAAAGGTGAGTAGAAGCATGGACTAGCCACCCTGAGTACAAACACACCTGGATCCAGCTGGGGCAGCCACTCCCACTGCTACTGCGTCTGCACTGTTATTTTTAGCATGCTAGCTCAATGAGAGCTAGCACGAGTCTGTCTCTGGCAGCGAGGGTGTGATTCCCAGCTCAAAGTGCGGGCGCAGCCGAACTGCAGATCTGGGGCAGATCCTGTCACTATCAAGATGCCATTTTTATGTAGTAACTAATCACAGTAAAATCACAGGTTAAGAACCTCAGGTGTAGGATTCCGTGCTGAATGCGCCAAATATGAAAGTTAAGGAGCCAGTCTGTATTTTAAAAATAAATGGAAGAGAAGTCCCCAGGCCCTGTTCTGGGAGGCGGGGGAACCCTTGTGCAATTCAGCTGAGTGTTTTGCTTCAGCAAGTTGGTGAAACTGGTGAAATGTGACTTTCTCAGAACAAGAAGGAAAAAAAAAATCACTCCTAACATCAATACTCTGCAGGCTGGATTACTCACCAGGAAGAGGGGCAGTCACCAAATGTGCAATGGCAGAGGAAGGATGACAGAAGAGTGAGAGAAAGCAGTAAAAAAAACACATGGCAATTTGATGGTACAAGGAAATGATTGAACATATGGTTCAACAATGATTGAAGTACTTCTCCCACCTTTTCTTGGTTAGTACCTTACTCTGCAAATAATCTCAGTGGGCCATATTCTGATTCCCTTCCATTCAGTAGCACCCTCCTGTCTGAGTAGTTCCCTAGACTTTAATAGGACTATTCATGGAGCAAAATACTTCTCAACATGAGTAAGGGTATCAGAATGTGGCACATTAAAAGTCAGTGGAAATACTTAGAGTAAGTGTGGTGGAACCATGCATCTTATTAGAGATTATGCCTCTGTTATGAATCTGGGGTGAAATCCTGGCCTCATCAAAGTCAAAGGCAAAACTCCCATTGGCTTTAAAGGGAGTTTTGTTCACAGTTCCAGGGTGTCTGACCAGAGGGAGAGGGACAGCTGATGAGCATAGAGCAGGGTGGGGACGTAAAGCAGGGGGAAGCAGTACAGGGTTTGGAGCTGAATTTTCTGAACTCTCATTTCAGTTTAGAAATCAGAATCTTTACACACTTGTCTTTAGCATTCTCTGGATTAATATTCCAGGAATGGACTCATAAAGGTGCTTTATTTATTTCTTTCATACCAGCTGATGTTTCAGCTGTTGTCAGAGTAGAAGGACAGTTACCCGTATATAACACCTCTACTGCTTTCTGACTGGCTTAGAGAACATGTTTCTTTGTATGCAAGGCAATCAGAGGCCAGTTTATCCACAAAAGGATAACTGAACTCTGTATATGGAGCAAAGGAGTGGTTAGGGATGTGAAATTACCCATAACTCTGAACTTTTAGAAAAAAAATTCTCTCCGATTGGATTGTGAAAGGTTATTGCCAGTTTAGTTTGGAAGTTCTTAAGGAATAGCTTTCATCGGTACATAACAGCTCTGAATTTTTGAAAACATCTGTCCTGGATATTAAGTAGAAATTTTAGTCTGTTTTCTGTGGGGTTGCGGTGGCTAATGTCATGGAATGTTCCTAATCCATTCTCTAAAAGCCATAGTTTGCACTCCAGTTTGAAGCTATCAGAAAGATTTCCTTTATATTTGACTAATTATCCAGAAAGCCTGTCAGAAGACAGACAATTCTGATAATTACACTGGAAAGCTTAAACACAGCATGAAGTGAGCTGTAGCTCACGAAAGCTTATGCTCAAATAAATTGGTTAGTCCCTAAGGTGCCACAAGTCCTCCTTTTCTTTTTACAGCATGAAGAGTATATGAGGGATAAATACAAGAGACACCTCATGCTTTCACTTAAAAATTGCGCTTCACTTGCACATTTATTTGGGTTGCATGAATGTTTGATGCATAGCATAAAAGCTAATAAAAATGCATTACACCTGCTTCATGGAACAGTTGTTTGGCATTTCTGGTTGGTTCTGATCTAAGAAAACAAGCCAATTGACCAGCTGTTGTGTTTCTGTCATTCAACTGAAAGAGTAGGCAACAATGCAACATATTTTTAAAGTAATCTTTCCATTTGCATTTCAGCTAAAAGATCCAAGATGCACTTGGAAAAAAGCCTGTGTTGTTAAACTTTACATTTTTCTTCAAAGCAATCAAATGGTCTTCACTGTTTTCCATTACCCTTTGGGTACCCTCCATGCACCCACCCAGGGCACTGGCATTGGTTAGAGGATATATGTGTTGGGGAATGTTTTCTCTAAATGGCTGTAAATGAGCTAACATATATTATGTCCAAACTACCTCTCGAGTATGTCAAGTTACACCAGTGTCTTCATTTATACTGAGCACATATTGGACGCAACATATTTTATAAGTTCCTGTTATGCAGATTTTACCATTAATTGCTAGTCTGCAGCATGATATGGCTTCATTAAATCATACTGAAGTGGAACAATTCTTTTTTTAAACATTTCCTATGCAGTACAGTTGCGCTCACTTACTAGATCTTGATATTTTTCCCTTTTCTTACTTTTAAAATATTTTTTCCATCTCCCTACCCACAGCCATGAGTTCACAATCACAAGATCTAATCATTTCCCAGTTACAGCTGCCGCACTGAGTCATCCTTCATGTCAGACTGCATTGAGTTTATTTTCAAATAATTGTATCATATCGCATTTCCAGTTATACTGTACCAGTGATCTCATTGGAATTACATGTTGTTATAATTCTGTTGATATCATGCTATTTGGAATTTCTCCACACACACACACCCCTCCATTTCACAGTATTGAATTCCCACTTCACATCACTTTGTACTGACAACACAATACCACATTGTGCTAACCTTACAATGGAACCTACCAATCCTACCTCATATACAAACAGTGCCATATTGAATCCCCCTTCAGATTGGACTACTGCATTTCTTTCTACACAACATATCATCATGCACTACTAGTGATTAACACACAACATGCCATGCTGGGAATATTCTTGAAAACGACAAATGTCAGCTAGACCCTGGGAAATGACTCACATACGAGGAAAGATCACTTATCCTTACATGCTACATAAAAAGCTGCACCACTGATTTTCCTACACAAATCTTTGTTCTATTCTTGGCAATTCACATAATACTGAGATCAGAGTTGAGTCACAGACAGATTTCTGGAAAACTGGAAGTCTGAATATAACAGCACCTCCAGATCAAAAGGAATAATTTAACTCTGGGATGTTGTGTTAATAGTATGAAAGAAGAGATTTACAATGGCAGGGGTTTTGGAGTATGAACTAGCAATAGAGGCAATGGGCCAGCCAGGGTCTGTGTTGTGTTGCACAAGACTTTCAGAAACTCCCAGAGACATACTTCACAAAGTAGGTTGATGCACACAGGCAGGAGAGCAGCAGCTGTGACAAGTTTGGAGCTAGACTGATTTGGACGATAAACCTACTCAAACCTCCCTTACACCTCCACATGGTCTATCTGGATCTCAGATCCAGGTGCACAGAAGCATACAAGACGACATTCTCTCCCAGGGCAAAAGCATGGGGCATAGGCAGGAAAGGGCGGGGCCAGAGTAGGTGAACCAGTGTGGGGTGTTTGGAGTACGAATAGGACAACACCTATAAGCCAGTAGTAAATTAATACCCTCCTCTCTTTGGGAGCAAAGAGGAAGCTGGAGAGGTGCTGTATCTCTCAGTTATATTTCCTCTCCGGGGGTGCAACATACATAACACCCCTTGCTCAGGGCTACATTTAAAGTCACAG
The DNA here is from genome assembly GCF_965152235.1 of Eretmochelys imbricata. Taxonomy (NCBI): domain Eukaryota; kingdom Metazoa; phylum Chordata; order Testudines; family Cheloniidae; genus Eretmochelys; species Eretmochelys imbricata. Next base: position 95,058,962 of record NC_135580.1, read on the forward strand.
TCTAGCCCTCTGAAAGGATGCAGTATGAACTCCTGCTCTAGGAAAGCCACTCTAGTGGCTAGTGCAGAGGGACAGTCCTGCCCGTTTGGGGAGTCTAGCACTTCCCGTGATATTACACTTACGTGGTCCTTGAACACAAGGCTGGTACTATGCCTGCCCTCTGAGCAGAGGTGCAAGGGTGGGTGTCAGGGAGTCACGAATGTGTTTGAGGCACATACGCACGCCGGGCGATAATCTGCTCTTGTCTGCACACCTCTGATTGAAGCAACACTTGATTTTGTGGGTTTAAAAATTTCTCGATAAAATGGAAATCAAGAAGGCTCAAGACATTATTTTTAAAAGGCTTGTGCAAAGACCCTTTTGAATGATTGTTCATTCTTCTCCACTACCTTCTTCACCACCCGCCAATCGCATTACAATAAATTCTAATAGATCGGGCAAGGGAATAGCATGGGCCACGTAGCATTGGCATCCATACTTTCACAGTATCCACATTGTGCTAAAGAGCCTTAGATCTTAGTGCTGGGGAATGTTCGGAGCAGTGTGCATGAGAGGCAAATTAATTCAGGAAAAGAAAGGGCTAAGTGATACTGTAAGCTGAGTGAGTTCCCACTCAGCTCCAAATAAGTCTACACGTTCCCCCTAGAGTCAAAGTCTTTGGCAGGGGGAAGGGGGTGCTAGAGTGGGATGGCAAAACATACAAACATCCAGGGTTTTCCTATTTGCTCAAAGTTCCATGGGCCGCAGAGCCTGGGAGGAGCACTCCCTGACCACATTCATGCAGGAGTCCCATGCTAAATCGGTGCAGCTGCTGCCAGAGTGGTCCAGAGCATTGCTCTGGCTGTGTAGTTGTAACACCAATGAAACCGGACACCCCTCAACCCTTCTCGCACAGACCATCTCGCCATACAAAATGGTGTTGCAACCTGATGCACGGGGACTCTGTTCCTGTACAGGGGAGGCTGCCGAGAATGCAAAGCCTGAACTCGTGCCCTGTGTGGCTAAGAGATGGGGAACTCATTGGCCAAGGGAGACCCCAAGCCCTTGCAAGAGAGTGGGGGAGTGGTACAGAACAAATAGAGAGGACCAGAACAGGATCCCTGGTGGTAGAAACCGGAATTTGTCCCCCACCCTCCAAAAAAATATCTGAAATTCCTGCAGGGGTCTGGGTTTATTAACAAGAGTTAATTCCAATATAACACTTAGACACTCAGCCTAAACCTTTGCTGGAGGCTTCAATAAGCTTTGGATCAGGCCTCTGGATTGCATCTATTTTAAAGTAATCTTAGGGTCACCCTCACTACACCCTCTGAGCGCCACACAGTATTTGTCCTCATAATCCCTGTGAAACAGGGCAGGGCTGTTAACCCCATTTTTACAGATGGCAAACTGAGGCATGGAGTGACTAAGTGACTTGCTCAAGGTCAACCTGGAAGTCTGCAGGAGAATAGGGATGTGACTCCAACTCTTCCAAGTGCAAGGCTAGCTTCTGAACTGCTACACCATCCTTCTATGTATAGTTCTGGTATCTGGGCTGTGGTTTAACATTTTATTTCACACACTTGGTGTATCCACCATAGAGTAAGTGACGTCTATCTGCATAGCCTCAAACCAACTCTGTTTCTTCTGTGACTGAAGTGCATTGAGAAACCAAATGACTGAATTTAAAAGTTACATTTATGGGAAAAGCAAGGCAACCAAGGGAAGAGGAGCAACAGAAGAGTAGGGGACAAGGGCAAATATTTATTTACATTTATGTTCCCGAGGGTATGTCCAGACATGGATGTTACAAAAGTGAAGAAGGTTGCAACTATATTGAATACATGAAACCAGTACCTTGATTGCTCTCAACAAAATAGGGTTGCCCCCAGGTTTTCCCTAGATCTGGTGCTATGGTGTCCTCATTGCATTTAAGAAGGACACCGCATTGTCCTGACACTACACAGAGGCCAGATGGTCTGGAGCTCACAGGAGAAGTCCGTCCCCAGCAAGAACCTACTATGTGCACTGAGACTAGTCCCTCCAGAAGGCAGAGTGTCTGTCTGTATTTAGGGAGAAGAACAACACACTAACAGTCTGGTCTAGTGGGTAGGTACTAGGCTTGGACTCAGAAACGTAAGTTTATTCCTGACTTCGTCATTCGTCTTCCTCTCCCACTTTGTCAACGTAGACAGTAAGCTTTTGGGATCAGATACAATCTATGGGTAAGGGTTTGTAAGCAACAAGCACAACGGAGTCTAAATCTCTGGTGGACGACACAGATACAACAATAACAAAGGTAAACTATAACAATCTGCTATAAAATGGCTTAGGTCAATCTATTGTTTTGAATGACTGATGTATACTATCCTCTACTCACCAAATTGTTATCAAAATAGTGTAGGTGGAATCTATTATAGTACTTGCCCAACTAAACTTCTCTCATTTTACTATAGAATGTTAACTCTCTTTAATTAAATCTGTCTCCTCCTATATAACCTGATTAATTATACTCCTGTTCCCCATCAGTGACATGTGTTTGAACATTGAACTGTATTGTGGCTTTGTCTAATGAGGCATAAATACTGTCTTTTATAATATATCAGCTTTTGCCTTTTGGCTTCTGTTACTCAACACAAACATGTCTCGCTGGTCTGTGTGTGATTAATATAGGATTGGGGCTAGGAAAGGACCACTGTATAATTTAGATTCTTCTGTCAATTGTTTTTTTTAAATAATGAAACCCTGGTTCTGGTAGTTTTTAATCACTGTTTAATCTGGTAGTTCTAAGTTAAGTGGAATCTTGGCAAAAAATTGTCAAATTAGATTTTTAAACCAAAAAAAGTCCCCAAAAGCTACTATAGTTTTTAAAAAATAAGGGTTTCTGTGTTTTCTGCATGTGTTTTCTGTCAAACTTTGTTATTTAAAAAGAAAAAGATTTTTTTAGGTATAATCGCAAAATTAGTTCATTGGCAGAAATGTTATTTGTGTTGTACATCTCTCTCTTTTGGTTCTTTGAAAGAACAAAACATTTAAAAAGCAAAAACCATATTTTCAAAACCACCTAGGTGACTTGGGCCTGTAAGCCCCATGTTCAGAATTGACTAGGTACCTTTAAAAATCTGGCCCTAGGTGCCTAATGCCCATGGACATCAACATCTTTAAAAATGGGCCATAGGTATTGTTGAAAATTTTGCCCAGGTTATTTAACTTTCACACAAATATCAATAGCTTCTCATTTATTTATTTTTTTGAAGGAATTTTCATACAAGCAGTTGTAGTTGTCCGTTTGATGTTTCCTTCATAAGTGTAGTACTTTTCACTTGTCTTTATTGAATTTCATCTTGTTGATTTCAGCTCAATTCTTTAATTTGTCAAGATCGATTTGAATTCTAATCACGTCCTCTGAAGTGCTTGCAATCCCTCCCATCTTGGTATCAGCTGCCAATTTTATAAGCCCGCTCTCCGCTCCATTATCCAAGTCATTAATGAAGAGTATTGAATAATACTGGACCCAGGACTGACCCCAGAAGGACCCCACTAGATTCACCCTCTCAGTCTGGCTCCATTTGGACTGCATCTATCATACAGGGTGTTGGGTGAGCAGGAAAGGAAGGAGGCAGGGCTGAATGTATTGCCACTATGTTGCTCCTTTGGTCCTTCCCCCATACAAGGGGTGGGGGGAAGGTACTGAGAGCATGTCAATTATTCTACAAAACCATCTCAAGATTCAATAGAACCCTTTGCTTCATCACTATTCAGTTCTATAGGGCTTACCCATATGGGGAAAAGTCAATGGTTCATCTCAGTAAAAGCTTGTCTTGAGAGAAGTAAATAGAAGCAACACTTTTATTTTAACTTCTCAAAATAACATTTGTTACAGGAATATGTATAGTCTTTTGAGGGTATATTGAACTAACTGAGGACCCAGAATGTGATACAGAAACACAGGATCTGTCAGGCTCAGAACTCAGTTTGGAATCAGTACCATATATTCAGATAATATTTAAGTCTACAAAAAACACAGGCTTCCTGACTGTCACTTGATCAAAGATAAATGGCTGTGACAGAATTTACTTGATTTAAATGCAATGCGGTGTACCTTTTAGTTATAAATATTGATAGATATATACAGCTGGGTGAAGGGTGTACATTATTCAAAGATACGCTACACAACTGTTTCACATAGAATCATAGAATCATAGAATATCAGGGCTGGAAGGGACCTCAGGAGGTCATCTAATCCAACCCCCTGCTCAAAGCAGGACCAATTCCCAATTAAATCATCCCAGCCAGGGCTTTGTCAAGCCTGACCTTAAAAACTTCTAAGGAAGGAGATTCCACCACCTCCCTAGGTAACGCATTCCAATGTTTCACCACCCTCCTAGTGAAAAAGTTTTTCCTAATATCCAACCTAAATCTCCCCCACTGCAACTTGAGACCATTACTCCTTGTTCTGTCATCTGCTACCACTGAGAACATCTGCAGTTCTGCTCTCCAGAATGTTACGTCTGAATTCAGAGAGAAATATAATAGGTTTCCCAGTACTTTTCTCCTGTCCTCTCTCAGAACAGACTGGAACCACTAAAAGGAAAGCAAAAGGAGCCAATATTCAGTGGTGTAACACCATCATGATGTATTCTACTTAAAAATGCCTGGGGGTAACTGTCCCACTAAAGCGCAACATTGTAGTCTCAATTTAAAATCAATATTGAAATAAAAGTACGGATAATATTATTGCTAGTTTAAACTTTATTATTTTACTGACCTGTGAATCTAAGGAACTATATGTTCCCACACATGCACAAAAGCTTACCTCAAACACATTTATGAATACCATTATACCTTATTATATCTGGTTATCCCAAAGCATGGTAGGTTCCTCACAGAAACAACTAAAGACAGTCCTTGGCTACAAGAGCTTGCAATCTAAATGCAGGTACAACACAACGAGCAAGGGTCATTCTTGTGGAGAGCTGTACCTTTAAGGGGCTCTGGCAAGAGCTAGTTGGAACCAGTTATGGAAAGGCACACATTACTCAAAGCTGGTCAGTCAGAACTTGCACATTGAATGAAGCAGACCTCTCACATACTCATTGGTTTGGAGGGATGACTGAACAGCACAACTGACCTCAGTGGAGCTCCACACAGGTGCAGAGGTCTGTCTACACAGTGCTCATCACAGGGTTAGGTGCTATGCATAACTGGAAAGTGTTAGAGTCACAGGGTTTAAGCCAGAAGGGATCACTAGATTACCTGGTCTGACCTCCTGTATGTCAGAGGCCACCACAAACCATCCAGCCACCCTCACACCAACCCAACAATCAGAATTAGACCAAAATATTACAACCCTCGGGAGACTAGACTATTGTGTGCCAGGCAGAGAACAGGAGAGATCCAGGTGGTGCTGTAAATCAAAATAGGTACTTACAGTACTTTGCACACCAGAGAAATGATCCAGTCAAGGTAGTCACAGTTACTTAAGCTTGATGGTTCTATTAGTTATTTTGGACTAGACTGTTGCTGACCTCAGTGCAGCCATATAGGAGCATTTGGGTCAGGGAGACTTTCCCCCATCACACAGTCTCAGCAGAGTTACCCTGATCCAGAACCTGGGACCTGTACAATTGTGCAGCTGGTGACGCTGTTGCTACCCCTACAGAGCAAGTGGATGGAGACATGACTCATTTCTGCCCTCACCCCCAACTTCCAATGGAGCTGGCTGGACCTTTACAGGATTGCGGTCAATTACTTCCCCTTGTTCCAGGAGGGAGCAATTGTGTCCCTAAGTTCCTCTTCCAGCTACTCCTGGGGTGACGGAGTTGATAGCAGAGTCTCCTTACACAGAGAGGTGCCTAAAAGTGCACTCTACCTTTAACAGAGTTTTCACAAATACAGCAGGAACAAGTTTGTACCTGGTCATAACTCCAAACCCCAAACAATATACTTGGCTTAAAGCTTCAGGTAAAGTCATAAAAATAAATTTAAAAAAATTACCCAGATCTTAGGGCAGGATGAATGGTCTTTGTGCATATCTGGAGAACACTCAAACCAGAAGCTGATTCCATAGACTTTTTAAAAGACACCTTGAACCCTGCGGAGTCAGTATTCGCGGCAAACAAATTGTCCTTGAGGATTTTGATTGTTCCATAAAGTGTTGCTGGGACTGTTTGGAACACCGTGGACTCTCTCCACTACTATTAAATAAAATGATGCATCACATATTGTATGGGAAATGACAAGAAATTGACAATGGAGGGGGAGGGCGGGTGGTGGGTGCAAGTATGGAAAATTGAGCAATCATGAAAATCCATGGTAACAAATGGGAAGTCTAAATTGAGAGCTACAGAATGAATCCTAAAATAAAAATCCACTCAAAGAGATAAGTATCCTTTCTGCATATAAAGCACAAATAAAACCACACCTCGTGATCTTTCTTGCGTCAAAAAAAAAAAAAAGTGCACCTAAAATTTTAAAGTGGCTAAAGATCTTTCTCAAGGGAAAAAACAACAAACACAGCCATGGTTCAACTCACTCCTGAGTCAGAGGCCAAAATCTTTGCAAGGTTCAAAGAGAGAGAGGATTTTTATATAGATAACAGGAATATCCAGTTAACAGAGTTAGTACTTTAAAAAAACAACAACGGAGGGATGTAAAACTTCATCCTTTCAGGTTTAAACCAATCTGTAACTCTTAGGGATTAGGATGAGAGCTTCATAGTGGGTAGATTTCATACCTGCCTACTGCAGATTTTTTTATCCCTTCCTCTGAAACATTTGGAGCTGGCTACTGTCAGAGGCCGGACACTGGACTAGATAAACCATGGGTCTGATCCAGTAATGCAATTCCTACAGTTCAGTGCGGTGCCGCATATTCTGTGCATCATCGAGTCTCACTTGAGCCTTATTTTGAGAGTTTAAGTAGGATTTACAGTAAGTGGTGCACATGCTTTGTTGGCTCTGTGCACGGGAATGGATTTGATCCCTTGTGCACAAAGTTATACACACCATGAACGTTGTGGACAAAGATGAAAGCAGAAAGGTGATAAATAGGCAAAGATGCAACTCTGTGCCAACCGACATACAGGCAATTCAGATATTAGGTGGGCACCAAGCCATATGATGGGATTGTATCCATCTTGCTGTTAGCTAATTAAAAATGTGCCTTTTAATACAGCAGTATTCTCTACATTACGCACCCAACCCATACAGGGTCTGACCTGAAGTCTGTTGAAGTCAATGGGGAGTCTATGAACTTCAATGGGTTTTTAGATAACCCCAGGTTTACCACAGTAGTCAAGATACAGTCAAGCCGATATGCATGGAATTGCCCACTTTTTGCTCATTAAATGCTCTCATTACATTAATTTTCTTTGCTCAATATTTATTAATGTTTGTACTGCCCTAAAATAGTAGCTGTAAGGAATGGACTAAACAGCTATTTATTTTAGTGCCACGTAGTGCATCAAAAGTGCCCATTTCCTCATTTACCAACTTCTTGAAGCAACATCCTGAAGTGAATCCCATGTGCTTTGTGAATTCCCAACTTTATAAAGAAAATAGTGCTTCCCTACTTTCCTCAGCAGGTGTTCTGGGAGGGTTCATTAATATCTGTACAGTGCTTTGGACATATAAAGCTATCTGAAATTCCTAAATATAACCAAAAACAGGTAAGAAAAGATATGTAACAATATCTTTCTATCTTACCAAACTGTTATGCTTTTCATAAAAGAAAGAAAGCAGCCAGAAATTAGGTGGAATAGAGGAATGGACTGGCTGAACAAGTTCTAAGAAAAGGAAACCAGGAAGAGACTAACGAAAAACATCAATCCACTGAACTGACAGCTTGTCAAGACAGAGGAAAAAGAAATAGGCATGACCCAGTCAGCAAGACAACCACACCTCTGGAAACCTATCAAAACCTTTGCTAAATGATAGAAGCGATCTCAGGAACAGTCAGTTATTTGTTTAAATGGGGAATCCCTAAACCCACAATATTGAGCTAGTTGTAGCAGGTGAAAATCTTGATAAAAGTTTGGAGCAATTAGCACTGCAGAGACTTCTGCGCAATAGAAAACAAGAAAGCTGCTCCACAAAGTAGTCCCCCTCGCCCTCACACACTCTCTTTATTACTGTTGATACCATCATTCTTTATCACTAATGACAGATCACCTATCTTTGTTATTCACTACCTTTCCATTGTGCAGAGAAGAATAAAAATAAAGAAACCAGGGGTGAATTAAACAAATACAAATAATAAATCCTATGGGCTAGATGGTAACTTTACAATCCACCTTGACTAAGGAGTGGCCCATGACTGCACTGTTCCAGGAGCAGAGTCACAATCCCACCCCTGCTTTCTCTTTGCTCTGGGGAGGGAGAAATGGCCTTATTAGCAACTATATTTAGGTGCCTAAAGAAGCAGATTCACACCTAGTGGGATCTTCATATATTACCTAAGCAGGTTATGTGTTTAACTCTCAACTGGTAACTAAATACCTTTGAAACTCTAGCCCGCAGTTACTTCACTCCTTTCTGTGGTGCATTTTATTTCTGCCCTGCCCTCCCCACTGTCTATCCCCCCCATGATTGAAGCCAGCTAGTCTGATGAGGAGGTGGGGCTGAGCAAAGTGTCTGCCTTCCATCCACTTCCTCACAGTTGGAAATATCCAGCAAGCAGCTCTTGCTTTCCTGCCTTATGTTCTGAGCTACAATCTGAGCAGCCTTTAGTCAGATGCTCCTGTGGCAGAAGGAGGTCACTAGGGAGGCGGTATCCCTCACCCCTCCCTACAGAGAGGGGCCTGATTCAAATACTTCAGTTTAAAAGTCACAGGGCTTGGTTCAAAGAGTCCATCATCAACTCAATCGAATACACATTTTTTTCTTTACAGTCACCTTAAAAGGCCACAAGTTAGAGCAGCAAAGGCCACAGGCTGGACACCACCGGGCTACGCTGGACCTCTAAGTGCAGCCCTGAACTAGAGGAGGCCTGTGAGCTGCAACCCTAGAGGAGAAGCTGCAGGGGACACAGTACCTGAGAAACATGCTGTGAGGCATAATTCCCTCTCTGCTTCTACCTTTCCCCCAGGAAGGATGTAGCAGTTGCTTCTGGCCTCTACCAGCCTCAAAGGATGACATTTCTGACGTGGCTATGGAGCCCTCAACTTTGACATCCCTGCATGTACCCTAGAATTTGACAGTACTATAGTCAGCCATCTTGTGTGGTCAGCCACTGCCAGCTGAAAAGCAAACATCACATAGCTAGGAATAATCTTAGCCCCCCCCCCCCCCCAAGAGGCAGGGCAGCTGCTAATCAGAATTGGGAGACTGGGGCAGGGAATTAAAGTTCAATGAATATGGAAGGAATGTTTGGACAGCTGACCTTGGTTTTAGGTGCCTAGGGAAGCTGTATCCCCATTGATTCTCTACAGGCAGTGGCAGGAATAAATCAGTTAAGCTGCCATTGCTTTGGTTCTGAAAACTCTGGGTAACAGCTACTCTGTGCTGACCAGCACACCTGGGGGTGCTGTCTAAACTCTCCCCCTCTCTGTTCACTTGCTCTGGGGAGGGATTAAGAAAATGGACATGCAGCCTCCACTGGCCCTGCACAATCTCATAAGCCCTTTAGTTTGCAGAGAATCTAGTTTCAATTCCATCAAATACCACTGTGGCCCTCAGTCTTGGCAGGCAAAGCAGTCTGAGCACCTGCTCTTGCAGTAAATGATGCCATTAGTACTGGGTGAAATGAAACTTCTCCCAACCTCTTTCTCCTGGAGAGCATATGAGCACAGACTTTGTCATAAGACTTCCAGTACTTTCAGCTGATCCCAGGGAGGAAGCATGTCAGTTGACAAAGGAACAGGATTGGAAGTCAAGAAATCCAGTTCTGTTCTTGGCTCTGACACAGTTTCTTCTGTGCATTGTTAAAGTGACTTGGAGGAGTTCAATAGAAATAAGCACAATGCCAAAAAGAAAAACTATGAAGGTCTAGTGTGAGATGCTTAAAAGTACAAAAAGAATGTTTGGCAGTGAAAGAGGACCTTGCTGTAAGAGGCACTATGGAATGCAATACAGGAAAGACAGGTTTGGTGGAATAGCATTATATGTAAGAGATTCTATATACAATCTACTGAAACCAATGTTCTGAGTGGAGAGGACTAAGCAATAGAATCTGTGTGGATATAAATTTCTCATCACATTGATACATATACTAGCAGTGTTATACTACTGGTCTCCTTGCTCGGAAAATCTTTCCTGCACAATGTTGAGGAAGATCAAAAAGGCAACTAAGTTTAATAAAACATTAACTATCTGTATATAAACTGGTGAAATGCCACAATAGAACAAGGTTGACAGAAGCAGTTTTTTGGATATTAAATGATTGCTTCATGGGACAGCTGGCTTTAATGCACATAAAAGGAGAGGCTATTCTTGACATAGAAATTGTTTCAAGGACTAAATATAGTTGAGCTAATAAGTAAGCGTGTTGACAATACTCTGCCCTGTATTGACGTGAGGAAAAGAAATTCGGAAGAAAAAAATCACTTTGATCTTGGACCACAAACATCAGAATGTTTCCTACAAAACAAAATTTCAAAAACGTATAATTTATATTATATTTAATAAAACAAAAATCATTTGGAACTGTTTCATGGGATACTTCAGAATTTTAGTTTTTTTTTCTGATTCTGAAGAAAAAAAATATCAAAATGTGCATTTCCCACAGAATGAAAATTCTGGTTCAGCCATCTCGAATAGCTAACAACAAAACTATTTCTCATTGACAAGAATTTGATCACCAGCTAGCAAAATGGCATTATCATGCAGGTAGCTTGGATTTGTAAGTGATATCATGGCTCCCTGTTCTTTGGTTAGCATATACACATCATATTAGGACAGTGGTGAGCAACCTGAGGCCCATCAGGGTAATCCACTGGCAGGCGACCAGACAGTTTATATTTGCATGGCTGCCCGCAGCTCCCAGTGGCCACAGTTCGCCATTCGCGGTCAATGGGAGCTGCAAGAAGCAGCGCAAGCTGGAAACGGTGAACCACGGCCACTGGGAGCTGCAGGCGGCCGTGCAAATGTAAAAAACCTGTCTGGTGGCCCACCAGCGGATTACCCTGATGGGCCACGTGCAGTCTGTGGGCCGCAGGTTGCCCACCACTGCATTGGGACAATGATACAAGCGATCTTTTAAGGAAGAGCACTAGCTATTCATAATTCTATTAATACCTTTATTGGCTGATCAACTGAAAAGCACTGGCATTCTGGAGGGAGACAATATCTTTATTAAATACATTTAAATATTTTAAAATTTAAAATTAGCATAAAAGTGAAAAGTTAATTGAAACATTATCTTATTGAAATGAAACAAGTCAAAAAGATTCATTTTGACTTCTTTTTAATGGAACGTTGAAAATTTTGACTTAATCAGCTGTGTTAGAACAGGCTACTCAATAGATCTGCCTATCAGTGAAGTATAAACCTATACAGTATAAATGATAAAAGTATTTTAGATAAGATACCTTATGTTTAAGATAATGGCAACAATATATTAAGTTCCAATAGCGGTTTGCTTGTTTTCTAATAAAACTGAAGTTATGTCATTTTCTTGAAGTAATTACACAGCACATTCCAGAGATACTGAAATTTGAAACAGAAAACCCCTGACAGTTTCACTTGTGATTTCCACTTTTGCCTAAAAATGTCTGTACTTGGAAACATAATTGCACTTGGCTCAACCTTTGAGTAATAGTTCAGTCAGGTTAGAATAAGGGAATTGATCGGTAGCAATTCAAACATAGTGATTTATCTGCAGCTAAATCTTTTAACCTTAAAACAATACAATCATTTCCTCCTCAAATTTACTCTGTAAAGTGGAAGGTTGAGGGAGTGATACATACCTAACTGCATTGGGCACTCTTCGCCAGTAATGGCAGATAAATGCATTTGCACAGTCCAGTTTACGGATGCAGGCCCTGATCCAGTGCCCACTGAAATCAATGGGCAGACCCCATTATTACATCAGTGGACTTTGGATCGGGCAAGTGCTTAGCATATATTTTGCGAGGAGTTTGGAAGACAAAAAACGATGGGAAAGGTTTCTGAATATCAGGGGTTATTCCTGATTCACACTGACTCCAAGAACTGCACAGATATCTATTACACAAAAACTGTATGCTGAAGATTTGGATGTCTTGTGTGTATTGTTTTGAGCATTGGTGGTAGAAACAGATGCTTGAATTTGGGCTTTACCCAAGTGTGTGTCTGGAGGATCTCAAGTTTCCATTAAACAGGAATGTGACAATTCGGTAGGTTGAAATAAATCTGTGTGTAAGTCACTGTTATTCTAGGTCATCATTTTCTATTACTGTGTTCCATGAACCTGCCCACCCACCTCACCTTTACAGACTAATATAATTACTGAGGGAAAATTAAATATTCAAGATGCTATTGCCTTGCTTTACGATGTTATTGGGGTACTTGTGAACATGGCAGCACAAAGCCTTCCTCTGGAGCCTGTAGTATGTGAAAGCCTCAGGGTAGGGCCATGGAGCAGCAGGATGTGCTCCCTGTCACGCCACAGAGCTAGTAACTGTTGCAGATTCCTTAGTGCAGCATAGAATTCATGCCACTAATCTCACAGCAAGAATAACTGGAGCAGACAATGAAGAACATACGAGATCAGTCCAGAATAACGACCAAGTGGCTTTCAACAGGCCCTCCAAAAAGCTGCAAAAATCAGGCCATTATATGTAATTCTTTTTTCCCCCCTCTTTTGTAAATGTTTATTTTCAGAGCGGAGTTTTGTTTATTTGCCTGGGGGTGGGAGGTGGTGTGGTTCATTACGAGACGGAAGTTGTGAGAGGAAGTTTTTTCCCCCCTTGGATTAAAGTAAGAAGAAAAGAATTCTGTCCCACAGGAAAAGGAGTTCAGCTATATAAAAAGAAAAACATACTTATCAGGCAAGTTTCCTGCCCTTCACCGCAAATCAACCACTTTGGTTTAAGGGAAGTTTATACGTACACCCCAGGGCTTCATTTATACAAATAAATCATTAAACAAAGGTTGACTGGCTTTTTTTGGAGGGGCAGGGGGGAAGACGAGGAGGAGATGAAAAGAGCTTCTTATTGGGCTTTTCTACACCAAACATTTTATACACCTTTGTCAAGTCTCCTCTCACTCTACTTCATAGACCAAATAGTTTTAGTCTCTCCTCTTCATGCACATAAACACACATGCCTCTAGTTGTTTTTGTTGCCCTTTCTCCAGACCTGAAATCTTTTCCAGATATGAGTCTTTCAAGATAACAGAACCAAATCTAAGTTCTGTATTCACAACGAAAGGAACCATCAATTTATACAATGGTATTACATTGTTTTCTGTATTATCCTGCATCTCCTTTCAGTACAGCCCTCACTGCTGTCGTGCACTGAGCAGACATCGCCATTGACAGTATGAGCTTTCAAGTAATTCAGAATGCATCAGCGTGTACAAGGAAAAAACGGCTACTTACCTTCTCGTAAGTGTTGTTCTTCGAGATGTGTTGTTCACGTCCATTCCATTAGGTGTGTGCATGCCGCGTGCACGAGTGCCAGAAACTTTTTCCCTTAGTGGCTCCCATCGGGCTGGCGGGGCCCCCGAGTGATGCTACTGCGCCGTGCATATATACCCCTGCCGCCCGACCCCCTCCGGTTCCTTCTTGCCGGCGACTCTGACAGAGGTGTAGGAGAGTGGGTGGTGGAATGGACGTGAACAACACATCTCAAAGAACAACAGTTATGAGAAGATAAGTAACAGTTTTTTCTTCTTCAAGTGCTTGTTCACGTCCATTTCACAAAAGGTGAATCACAAGCTTACCTCTGGAGGAGGGTAGGAGTCACGGAACAACTGATTGGAGGACCGCTCTGCCAACCGCCGTGTCCTCTCTGGCCTGCTGGTTGACCGCGTAGTGGGTCGTGAAGGTGTGCACCGAGGACCAGGTGGCTGCTCTGCAGATCTCCTGGATCGGGACCTGGGCCAGGAAAGCCGTGGAAGTCGCTTGCACCCTGGTCGAGTGGGCCGTGACTGCTGGGGCCGGAACACCTGCGAGCTCATAGCACACCCAGAAGCAACTTGTTATCCAAGATGACGTCCGCTGCGCTGACACTGGGAGGCCTTTCATCCTCTTGGCTACGGCCAAGAACAGCTGCGCGGATTTGCAAAAGGGCTCCAAATAGAACGCCAGCGCTCGACGCACATCCAGGGTGCGTAGGCTGCGGTGACTTGGGTCCTTATGGGGTTTTGGAAAATACACCGGCAGACAAATGTCCTGGCCCAAATGGAATTGCGAGACCACCTTAGCAAGGAACTTGGGGTGCGGTCGGAGCTGCACCTTGTCCTTGTGAAACACTGTATACGGTGGCTGAGAGGTGAGAGCCCTTAGCTTGGACACCCTTCTGGCCAAGGTAATGGCCATCAGAAATGCCACCTTCCAGGAAAGGTGGAGGAAGGAGCAGGTAGCGAGGGGCTCGAACGGGAGACCCATGAGTTTAGAGAGGACCACGTTAAGGTTCCAAGGAGGGACTAGGGGGATGAGAGTATGGAAACATCCTCTCCAATCCTTTAAGGAACCGTCCCACCATTGGGTAGGAAAACACCGAGTGCCAAGAAAACCCCAGATGGAAGATGGAGATGGCCGCCAGGTGGACTCTAAGTGAGGACGGGGCCAGCCCCTGCTGCTTGAGATGCAGGAGGTACTCGAGAATGGCTTGCACTGGGGCCTGGCACAGCTGCACCTGTCGGGTCTCACACCAACAGGAGAACCTTTTCCACTTGGCCGTATAGGTAGCCCTGGTAGAGGGTTTCCTGCTGCCAAGCAGAATCTTCTGCACAGGAAGGGAGCACTGGCTCTCGAAGGCATTTAGCCACAGAGCTTCCATGCCGTCAGGTGTAGTGATTGCAGGTCGGGGTGGAAAAGCCGGCCACCATCCTGCGTGATAAGGTCCCGGTGTAGGGGCAGGACTACCGGGGCCTCCACCAACTGTAGGAGCATTGTGTACCAGTGCTGGCAGGGCCATGCCGGGGTGATGAGGACCACCGCCGCCCTGTCCCTGCATACCTTGAGCAGGACCTTGTGTACCAAGGGGAGTGCGGGAAACGCATACATCAAGCCCCCTCCCCACGGGATCGAGCGACTGAGCCCGGGCTGTGACCCTGGAATGAGCAGAACCACGGGCACTGGGCATTGTTCCTGGTGGCAAACAGGTCTACGTGGGGAAATCCCCACCTGCAGAAGAGCAAAAGCACAACGTCTGCTCTAAGTGTCCACTCATGCACACGATACGACCTGCTGAGGTAATCCAGCAGCTCGTTTCACACCCCCGGGAGATATGATGCCTCGAGGAGAATGGCGTGGACTATACAAAAGTTCCAGAGGAGGAGAGCCTCGTGACAGAGCGGCGAGGAATGGGCCCCACCCTTCTTGTTTATATAAAACATGGCAGTAGTGTTGTCTGTCAGAACTGTCATGCTGTGACCACTGAAAGTGGCGTGAAAGGTCTGGCAGGCTAGACGAACAGCCCTGAGCTCCTTCACATTGATATGGAGTGACCGCTCTGCCTCCGTCCACAACCCCTGCATCATGAGGTCCCGCAGGTGAGCCCCCCATCTGTGGTTTGACGCCTCCATCACCAGCATCAGGTCTGGAAGTGGGGCAAAGCGGATGCAAAGGGAGTCCAGCCCGTCCCTTGGGGCTGTCACTACCAAGTCCAGGAGGTCCCTGCCTGGGCAGTTCACCCGAGCGAGCCACGCCTGCAGAGTCCTGAGTCTCAGTCTGGCCTGCCTGACCACGTGCGTGCATGCTGCCATGTGGCCCAGCAGCCACAGGCAGCACCTGGCCATTGTCGTTGGAAACTGGCGCAGGGAGGCTGCCGCTTGCTGGATAGCTCAGAAGTAGGATACTGCACTGTGTCCAGGACCGCCCCTATGAATTCCACTCTCTGCGTGGCCCACCAGGAGCCAGTTGTTGAGGTACGGGTAAACCCGGACTCTCTGCCTTCGTAAGAAGGCCACCACCACCGCCGTGCACTTTGTGAACACCCGTGGGGCCGCGGCTAGACTGAATGGGAGAACCGCAAACTGGTAATGCTCTTGGCCCACGGTGAAGCGCAGGAACCGCGGATGAGCTGGGTGGATGGCAATATGAAGGTATGCATCCTTCATGTCGAGGGCAGCGTACCAGTCCCCTGGATCCAGGGAAGGGATGATGGTGCCCAGAGAGACCATGCGGAACCAGGCCTTGACCAGGAACTTGTTGAGCTTTCGCAGGTCTAAAATGGGATGAAGGCCCCCTTTGGCCTTGGGCATGAGGAAGTACCAGGAGTAGAAACCTCTCCCCCTTAAGCCCTGCAGCACCGCCTCTACCGCCCCTGCCTGTAGCAGCGAGCGAACATCCTTCTCTAGGAGATGCTCGTGAGAGGGGTCCCTGAAGAGGGACAGGGAAGGGGGGTGGGAGGGAGGGAGGGAGGGAAAAGAATTGCAGCGAATAACCGTGACGTACCGGGCGTAAGACCCAACGGTCCAACGTAATGCTGGACCACGCACGCGAGAAATGGGCCAGGCGGTTCAGGAAACAAGGGGACAGATCTGGTGACTGGTCTGGTACGCTGTCCTCGAGCGCACCTTCAAAAGCCTGGCTTAGTGCCCAGCTGGGATTTGTGCTGACCTTGGTTCTGGTCCAGCATATTATTATTGTTATTATTGCGCCGTTGTCTGTTATCCCTGCGTCACCTACGGTAAGGCCCATGCCTATGACGAGGCTGGTACTGACGCTGAGGGGGAGGCTGCGGCTTAAAGGACTTCCTCTGCATCACCGGGGTGTGCATACCCAGCAACTTAAGTGTAGCCCTCGAGTCCTTGAGGCTATGCAGCCTTGCGTCTGTCTGGTCCAAAAAGAGCCCGGACCCTTCAAAGGTAAGGTCCTGACATGTACGCTGTACCTCAGGCCACAGGCCTGACTCCTGCAGCCATGCCGAGTGCCTCATGACCACCCCCGACGTGATTGTTCTAGCCGCCGCGTCTGCTGAATCCAGGGAGGCCTGGAGAGAGGTCTTAGCCGCTGCCTTGCCCCCATCCACCAGGGCCGTAAACTCCTGATGGGAACCCTGTGGGAGGTTGTCCTTAAACTTCCCCACCGCTGCTCAGGAGTTAAAATTATGCCTGTTGAGGATGGCCTGCTGGTTAGCAATCCTCAACTGAAGGCCCCCCGATGAGTACACTTTTCTGCCAAAAAGGTACAGGCGTTTTGCCTCCTTGGCCTTAGGTGCCGGGGCCTGTTGACCATGGCGCTCCCTTTCGTTCACCGCCAAGACCACCAGGGAGCACGGACTTGGGTGGCAAAATAAGAATTCGTAGCCCTTTGACGCAAAGTACTTGCGCTCCACACCCTGGGCCGTTGGAGCACTAGAAGCTGGGGGTCTACCATATAGTCTTATAATTTGATTGGATGGTCTTAATGAGTGGGAGCACTATTCTAGATGGACCTTCAGGGCTCAAAATGTCCACCATGGGGTCCTTCTGCTCAACCATCTCCTCGGCCTGCAGGCTACTAACAGAATGGGAGCGAGACTGGTACCGATATCCCCAGGACCAGGAATAGGATCTGGACCAGAACCAGGACTGGGACCAGCGCCAGCGTTCTCAGGACGGGGATCGGCACCTGTGGGAGTTCTCCGGCAAGGGCCATCTCGACTCCTCCCAGCGCCGGTCTCTAATCGGTGCCAGGGAGCGTCGTGCCTCGTCCGTTACTTCCTCGCACCGATCCACTCCCGGTTCCATGACTTCCTTCTGAGCCGCAGGTAACTGGGAGTCCGCAGACGCGGAGCTCGACTGGGACCAACTCCGGGAGCGGTGCTGGGACAGTGTCCTCGAATGGCACACCATTGCCGGCTTACCCCTCGACGGCAACCGTGGCATGGGTGCCGCAGGATTCTCCCTGTATGGGAGGGGGCTCGTCGCCGACAGCTCAATGAGGTCCTTTGCCACCTCAAACGTGCCAGGCGTGGAGGGCTGATCCATTAAGTCCTCGAGCTCATCGTCTGCACTGAGCTCACTTAGGCCTGGGCTCAGTGGGATTTGTGGCACTGGAGCCGCCGGTGCCAGCACCGGTACAACGGCCTTCCCACTTTTATCGGCGCTCGGGGCCTTGGAAGGTGCCGGCCTCCTACGTGGGGAACGTCTGCACCTTCCTTTCGTCTGCGCCGTTGGCCGCACCGGGGAGGACGCGCTGTGCCGGGGCCTAGTCTGGCACTGTGGAGCCGACAGCTTTCAGTGTTTAGCCAGTGCCAGCTCTCCCGACGGCTCCAGGGCACCATGCACCGCGGAAGCCGGAGCCGACGTCGGGCACTCTGGGCCCGGTGGCTGTAATGTGGCTTCTATCAACAACTGCTTTAAACAAAAGTCTACTTCTTTCTTTGTTCTTGGCTTGAACGCCTTGCAAATCTTACACTGCTCAGTTTGATGTTCTTCCCCCAGGCAACGTAGACACGAGCCATGGGGGTCACTAACTGGCATAGGCTTGCGGCACGTGGCACAAGCCTTAAACCCGTGGGCCTGCGGCATGCCCCGTGGCCCTGGGCAGGTGCTGGAAGCCTCCAAGCAGCTAATGACTTAAGTGTCCACAACAAAGGTATGCGAACTAACTGATAACAGCTATCTATAAGAGAAAGGCTAAGGGACTGCTCTCATACAAGAGAGAGAGGTTGTTCCAACGCCGTCACGGGCGGTAAGAAGGAACCGGAGGGGGTCGGGCGGCGGGGGTATATATGCTCGGCGCAGCGGCACCACTCGGGGGCCCCCACCAGCCTGATGGGAGCCGCTAACGGAAAAAGTTTCCGACGCTCGTGCACGCAGCGCGCGCACACCTAATGTGGAATGGACGTGAACAAGCACTCGAAGAAGAATCTAAATTACTCCATCCAATATACTCTTATTTGAACTGGCCCAAGTTAAATTCCATCTAGTGATGTGTTGCCAAGCTATCTAAGGGCCTAATCCTATGAGGAGCTGTGTGCTCCCTGGAGTGTAGAAAGTGCTCTTCACTCCCAGGAGTATCACTGCTGGGGATGGGGATGCAGCCTTCAGAAGGTGGACACTGGAGAGGAGGGGCAGGAACTGTGCCAAGGAGCATTTTGCAGGGCCAATCTGGTTTTCTCAAACCCTTTTCCTCTTTCACCCAATGGTCCATGTCCTTTTGCTGCCTCCTCATCCTTTCCCAAAGCAAATCAGAGTCTTCCAGTTTCTCTAGATACATTCCCATACTCAAGCTCTGGAACCGCCCTTCCTCCCGCCCTTAGCAGGCTGGAACGCTCATGCACCTCACTTGTTGTGTCTTAACCAACAGCTACATCTCTGTGCACAGAGCTGCAATGCTGGCTCCTCCCCATCCTGGGGGGCTTACCCCCTTATGCAGCCCACCTTCCCTAGGATTCCCCTCCCCACACCCGGAAGAAGCGGGAAGAGTCAAGAACAGACAGCAAGATATTTCATATTAGGGATGAAGACTGGAGAAGGAAGTGGGGCTGGTTGATCCTTGTGTAATGAAATTAGTCCATTTCTTAAGAGTTAACCAAGCACGAGGAACAGCAAATCTTTTCTTTTCAGAAATGCCCTCCCCAAACCTTTCTGCTCTCACCTTCAATTATATTCATATAGCCGGAGAACCTCTTGAAACAAGGCAGAAGGGGCACATTTAAAAGAAAAGTGGATTAGGAAATAAAACTGCCCATGGGGTCACAAACACTATAGACGTAATACATTTTAACACTGAAAATTCACCAGGAGGGTTTCTTCTGCTGTGTCTTTGTTTCTGTACTTTGTGTAATCAAGTCCCTTCCTGTATCAGTTGATTAATCTTTCTTTTTTAATGACTCTTATTCACAGTCTGTTCACCCTGAAATGACACTTTGCAAGGATAACCCACCCACTGAAACAATTAATCCCTGTTAATTAGTGTGGATTGACTTTAAAAGTAAGAAAAAATGTAAGCCCCCTCCCCCCCTCTTCCCCGTTGTCCCTTGTTCTTTTAAGAAGTCATAGCAGGAAAAAAACCTTTTGATTCAGTCCAATTCTTTCTCAATCACTAGTGGGGTTGGGTAAATTTTGGACTCAGAATTCTGAACACACCCGCCCTCTCTGGGACCCAGCTTCTTGAAAACTGGGGAGTTGTTTAATGCTGATATTCTTGCTTTTATGACGGGAGGAGATTATAAAGTTGATTGACAGCTGCCCCACACTGCCAACATTTAACTTAATTTCTTTATATGTGCCTTGTTCACGATTTCTTTCTTTTCTTATTGTCCTAAGTGCAAAGAGCGTGAAGAAGAAGAAAATTGTTATTGTTGTTCAGCAGATGCGGAGTTCTGTTCATTTGCCAGTTGCTATGAGAAAACAAATCCCTTTGGCCCTGCCTCTGCTACTGGATGTGTTCCAGGGAGGCCAGGGGTTGGTCAAGCAGTATTACACATATTCCAAAAGGATAGCAAGAAGGATTGACTAGAGTTGCATGCAGTGCAAGATAAAAGACTGAACTCTAAAGGAATTCCAGTGTTGGGCACATGTTTCTATGTAAAGTGATCATAACTGGGTGGCAGCCCTCAAAACTATATGCACTGGATTATGCCCAGAGGAGTCTGAGCTGTGGAAGAAAGGACTAACAAAAAGAGATGCCAACACGACTGCGGTGACCGCTGGCTACTCCACAAATTCCACAAGCAGCCCATGAAGACCAGTCACAGGAAGTAAGACTAGGAAAGGGAATGACCACCACCCCCTTACCAAGAAGTTAAGATGATTATGGGCGTGGGTTTCTTGAATGGAAAGGAAAAAAGCAGGCCAAGGGATCTATGGAGGTTTCCATTATGCAAACATCCTCCCCACAGCTTCAAGGCATTTATCAAACCCATTCTCAGCTTGGAGGGAGTTCATGGTTCAGCATGAATGTTATACATTCATCCCATTAATTCTGTGTTGGCTGTTCCATATATTTGCTGCCTTTCTGTACTAGGTGTGGCCCAGTGGTTCCTTGATTATTTCATATTATTTATATAAAAAGTGATTTGGTACCATTAGGATGAAAGGCACCATATAAAAGGGACATTGATATTAATATCAAGGTTAAAACAGCACCAATTAATTATAAACTAGATATTTTCCCCTTCGTTATTTGATAGCTTTCAAAAAAACGGTATACCCATCATGTGTCTGTTAGAGCAATCCTAAAACATGGATGGTTGCTTTATTGAAATTAATGCTTTCACAGTGGAGCAGCAAAATATTTTACTTCCACAAAGGAATTGGGTCTGAAAACTTAGATGGAGAGGACAGTGGTCAACATGCCGATTTGCCCAATTGGTAGCGATTTCATGAAACACCTGTGCAATTTTAATCAATCAGTTATGGATGAGAAAGCCAAGAGGGAAGAATTTTTGCCTGTTTTGGGATCTCAGTGGAATGGAGCAAAAGGCCTTAGATCCAAAAGTTCCTCCTCTCAGCTGTTCAACGGTGAAAGCATTGAAATAAGGGCATTTTCACTTTAGTCTCTTTAAGTAAGACAGAAACAGAACCCCATCAGTTGACAGGAAACATGAAGGCTTGTGGAGGATCAGAGGGGATAGGAAGAATTGTCAAGAGGATTAAAAGTAAGTCAGGGGAGAGGAGGTGAGGACAAACAAGATCAAATGGGTTGGATAAAGATTACTTGAGAAGCTGGACCCCCTACATCTGATCTATGAATTTTGGTCAGCCCTTGATGAGGACTGTCATGGGAAAAAAACCCTGTTTGTAATTAATGTTCCACAAACACATGGAATTATTCATTCTGCTCATGCAGAAGTGCTGATTATCCTCATATTGCTTTGATTTTAGGATCTGATTCCTGTGCCTAGATATTTCATCTATATATTCATCATATTTTGTCTATTGTGAGCACAATGCACAATTTTGCAGTGTTCCCTTTGCTTAATAGAAAGCCTGAAAGTTATTTTGGAAAAAAAAATCTTCCTTTTTAAAAAACTTGTGGTAAGCGTTACGGAAAAATTAAGAGCTTGACCCACAGCCCCTTCATATCATTGGAAGGGCTCCCATTGACTCCACTTGGTCTGGCTTCCTAGACGCTTCCTCATTTTTAACTCTTGTTTCAAAGCTTCAGACAGGATGGGAAAGAGAAGGATGTTTAAAAACGATCTGCAAAGATGCAGCAATCCTGCTTCAATCAGAAAACAGAAAAGGCGAACATTTCTACAGTAGTTCTTTAGTTTTAGATACTCACGAATGTTTGTGTGACAAAATGTGAAAAAGAATGAACAATGAGTGTAGATGTTCTACTCTCTGATAAAGGATCACATTTATGTATTTTTCATGCCCTCCATTATAGGATGGGGGGAGAAAAAACAAGCACCATTAAAAGAAAAGAGGAGCATTCATTTGATGTATATCGTACAGCATATTGCATGTGTCAAGCATGAAAATTTATAGTACAGGCACTGACATTTGAGACAGGTACATCACTCTGAGGAAAAACACTGCAATCCCTTTTACCTATGTGATGAAGAATGAGGGTTTATTTCTACCACACAGAAGTGAGCCAAACAACTATGAATGCTGAGATTCTGACTGTTCTCTTAAATTACATTGCTCTACCCCATTCTGCATGTCTTACTCACACTGTCATCCGTGTATCTTGTTGCTGTTACCACACCAGAGTCATACCATGCCATTTGACTCTTCCCAAGAACATTTTGCAAAAAAAAAATATACAAATTAGTGCAATTTTACAAGTGACTTGCTAAGCACAGTTAAAAATCCTTGCTACTAAATTGCAATAATTGGATATAAAAGGTCATTACACCGGTAACCCACAGAGAATTCAGTCAGCAAGTCCCAGGAGAATTGTATGACTTATTTCGTAAGACCTCTGGGGCAGGGCCCTTCCCTTCTGATTTGTCTGTAAAGAACCTAGCACACATTTTGTTCTGTGAGGAGGCTAACAAAAGCAGTTACTGTATATTTTAATGCTTACCATTTGGAATACAAAACAATTATGAAGCACGAAGACCAGATTGTAGCCTTGCAATCCACCCCATTAAAAAAAGGTAGCATGGAATTGCCATGTCCCAGGAATAGGACATGAACCAGATTATGTCTCAGTCACAACATGGTCCCTAATTCCTCCTTACTTTATTGCAATTTATTTGCACTATTCCTTTCACTTACCTCTGCATGGTCCCAGCTGTGGGGGTAGGAGGGAGGGGAAGGTTCTCCAAGGTCTGCCTACTCTGCCTTGTCTACCCAGCTGTGTGGAAGGAGGAGCAGCAGCTGCTGCTACCTGGTGGCAACTGCTCTCCCCTCGCACGAAGGCTCTGGGAGGTGGGTAGCCTACATGGGGGAGTTAAGAGGGCTGCTTATGCCTCCTTATTCCCCTGCCTGGATGTACATCCTGAGTCACAGTTAAGCCCAAAGCTTTTAAAGAGACTATAACTGAACATCAGATTAACTCCTGATAAGGGATATCTAGGGTAGGTACAGCCTCAAGAAAGCCAATGGTCATATTAAAAAAAGCCAAGACAGGAGGTCAAACAGCTGAGCTGATGCACTTCAGTGGTTCAGGCTTCTCCTAGGGAGGCGGCAAAGCTGCCACGGGTTCAGGGACCCAGTCCTGAAAAGATGTTCCTCGCAGCTGCGGAACTACTCGCGTGAGTAAGAATTTGCAGCCCAGAACCCTCAGAGCTCTCTCTCTCGGAAAGAAAAGAAGTGCCATAACTATCACTCCTATCATGTGACTTTCCTCATGCTTGAATCTGACACTGGAGTTGGCTAATGGAATGGCTTCACGCCGACGGGTAACTGACAGATTGTCCCAGATGCCTTCATTCGCTAAGTGCATGCAATCTGGCTTGCACCCGTCACTCCCACAGATTTATCAACATCCCACTACTGAGAAGCGGTTGTTCTTACCACCATCAAATATGTTGCCACATTGTGACTTGTTTTTCCATGTGATCTGTAAATCCCAGAGACCCTAATTCTTCTTGGAGAAACTAGACTACCTGCCCACAAATCAATGGGCCAGTTGCACAGTGAGCCAGCCCCGGCTCCCTCTGCTTGGCATGGTTCTCTGTTTTACTTGCTCTTCCCCCCTATACACAACAGCACCCTGACCCCCAATAGGGGATGGCAAACACCAGGAGGACTTTGTGCTAGCTAAGGCCATCTACACAGACCTGCTATGTTAGAAGGCAGTACTGTAGAGATCCTCATAGCCCCATTCAACTCATTCAGCCTACACATAAGCCCTATTTTCTTTAACTATTTCTTTCAGCCTCTTTCATATTTCTGACCCTCACCACTGCTTTTGTGGCTTCTTCCCTGATATCCTCTCTGCATGCAATGTCCTCCTTATCCCAGTCCTTATCCCAGCCCCCAGCCTAACTTCATCCAAATCCCTGCTGTGTATTTATGCCCTGTGAGGCTCTCACACTAATCCATACCTTGTGCACCCCAACATAAAAGAATAAATGGTGATTTTAAAAAAGCCACACATTTTCCACTGGGTCTCCCGGTGCATTTTCTCTTAACTGTGTGTGGGGGTGGGTGGGAGGAGGAGGAGGAGGGTGTCTTTTAGATTGTTAGGCATGGACGGTCTTTATTTTGGTCTTCTACAACCCCTTAGTATATCACCAGCACTTTAAAAATCATGGAACGTGCTGTCTGCCTCCGCCTCTTCTCGCTCCAACATGGCTCCCCCCAGCCCATGGAGAGCCCATGAAATGGCATGACCATGGGAGGCTTTTCTAGCTCAGAGTAGGGGATAGAGGAAAAAGACATGCTATGGAACGTATGCTCTCCCACATCCATGTTCTCCGCTCAATTTCTGCTGGGTTTTGCTCTGCTCCAGCAGTATAAATGGAGGGGGGAAACGCAGCCCAGAATCTCTAGCACTGTGTTTATGCAACATCCACGTATAGGAGTTGGGCTCTTCTTACATCAGAGCATTAATATAGCTGCGTGGCAATAGAACAGCTGGATTTTCTTCTTTCAAGATATTTTCCTTCTTAGCTATTATTGATTACACTGGCATTTGAGGCCTGAGGCAATAATTAGCAATCTTTGCAACTGGGAACAGCAATTCAGGTTTCTGGAACTCCTGCCAAATTTTCTGGCAAAAATTCAGCTAATTTAAAACATGGTGTACTCAATGACTGGTGTCTGCAACACAGTAGGACACCTGGGGCACTAATTAACTGTACAAATGGAAGGAACTAGACCAATAATTTCCACAAGTAGAGGATTTTTTCCCCCTCCAATGACAATTTTTTTTTTGCTTCAAGCCATTAAAAAACCAAAACACACAATTCAAAGGGTTGTCACCCAGACTTTTCAAGTGACATCCCCTTCGTTGCCGATGAGCCTGATCCAAAGCCCATCCAATTTAATGGGAGTTCCACACACCCTGTGCTTACAAGATATTGAGCAATAGGCTAGTCTCCCGTCCTCCTACCCAGACAGAGGGAAAAGAGAACCCTAGGAAGCAGACAACAGTTTGTCATCATGGATTCTATGATGTTACACTTGACTGGCATCCTATTCTTCCTTCATTATCTCTCACTCTTTCCTACATGAAAGGGCAAGTTGTAGCTTTGGGCAGATATGAGAACTCAAAGTTGTCCTCTAAGGAAGCTATCCTTGAACCTTGAGTCATATCCTCTTATGACAAGAGCTTGGAAGTTTACGTTAACTTATTATGTATCGTTTATATTGCGGTAGTGGCCTCCCCAAATCAAGGCCCCCTTGCGCTAGGTGCTGTATAGACATACGCTAAGTGACAGACACTGCTCCAGACAGCTTTTTAAAAAAAATCTGGCAATACAATTTATTTCAGACCCAAAATTCCTCTACTCCTTTGCAGGCTGTTCTAGTTTTATATGAGAGGAATTAACCAAACAGCTCCCCTTGGAAGACTGCACAAAATTTGCTAGATTTCTATAACAGAAGAAAGAGGTATAAATCTGTCTTTCCCCCTCTCCCAATGAGATACTGACCAATTTATGGTCTGACTTTCAGCTCATTGTAACAAATTTGCAGTTGTTAGACACCTGACATTTACAATCTAGTGCAAGTAAAGTGAGTTAATTTTTAAATGAACATGCCCTGTACCCATGGCCAAGGAACTTCTAAATATACAACACATGATCCTTTTTTTCATGTTTCTGTCACAAAATGCATTAATTTTACATTGCCTACATAAAGAGTCTTTCAGGAAGCTTTCCTAATGATGTCTCTACTTTTATTTGAAATTCAATTATACCTTGGCTGGTATGACAACAGGAAATTAATACATTTAACACTGAGGCCATCTGCTCTTCAGAGCAACCATTCAAATCTAGCTCTACTAATCCTATTTTTAAATGGTACCAAGCAGCAAGAATTCAGATTTCAGCTAGTCTGGCTTCATGTAACAAAGATTTAATATCTAAGCAAGCCTTCAGCTCGTTGCAAGCCAGAAATTGGTCAGCTAATATTCAGTTTTCAGCTCTGGTTGTAGTCCTTCAGCAATTATGGCTAGTGGAATACAATACAGTATCAGATAAAAACTCATCGCATACCAATTGTGGAAGGGCTATATGACAGGAAAAAATTCCTTGTCCCAACGAACTTGCATTTAAATAGACAGATAATATTCCCTGAGTCCTCCAGCAAAAGGAGCAGGTTTTAGAATTCTAGGACCATACCCTGGACTGCACTGCACACGGCCCCACCTTCAATTACTTTAACGGGGTTCTAGGCAAGTGCAGGGGTCAGCCCATGCAGTCATTTGCAGGATCAGGGGCTTTTTTTATTTAGGTCTCCCTACTTTAATGGCTCAGCAGGTTAACATTTAGGGACATTATGGAAGAAAGGAGTCAGAGGCATTGCACTATGAGAAAATGTAATTAGTGTCTTACTGTCATTTAACATGATCCTTCTGTCTGAAGCACAGTGGAAGAGTGCCTTGAGAGGCCCCATGTTGTCAGTCTGCTGGATCGATCCTCCTTGGGCTAGCCTTAGGGAAAAGATTCTGCCAGACCATAGAATCCAGCCCTATGTTTGATTTGTCAGATTCCTTTCTGGTGCAATTTCATTGACATGAATGGAATTACACAGAGGATGAATTTGGCCCTAATGTACCTCTAATTATGCATCACATGAGATGAACTACAAATTCTAAGCAAGAAGGTAAATGATAGATTCTTTTTTGTCTCCCTTCTAAGCTCTATATTAAATGTGGTTTTGTATTAAAAACACCAAAGATCAAATATTCTGACTGGGTTGGACATTTGATTATGTCTGTCCAATCCCTCTTTCTATATCATGACACCATTTCTTCTAGTTGTCCCATGGTATTAACGGAGTCTTGAAAATATGAAGGAAAACAAAACCCCACTGCATGAGAGACTGCTGTTACTCACCCCTTACTGCCTGATACATCTAGTAGAAAATAGTTGGATCGGGTGCAGGAACTAGGCCTTGAGAAGGATAAAATCAAAACCCCTCCCAAGTAAAATCAAGCATTCCTACAGTCCCCTAAATAGGATGAGTAGATTAACAGGTAGTAAGTATTTGCAATTAAAAAAATAAAATTCCTTCAAAGGGCAGGGCAGCTCCTCCCCTACATCTCCTTTACTACACATAGGTGGACGACAAAAGGAATAGGCACATACTTAAGTCCAGTTGACTTCAATGGAGTTTAAACATACGTTTAAGTATTTTTCTGAAGCTGGGCATTATCATTTTTCCAGCACGTAAGGTGGGAATTTTCAAGTGTGCTGAGAATTGGCCAAGCTCTGCTGCCACTGTATTTAACAGTAAAGCTCCCATGAACTTCAGTGGGAGCAGAGCTATACCAGTGCTGCGATCCCTTGAAAATACCACCCTAGATCTCTCTGCATTCTGCAGAACTAACCATGAAAATAAAGATTTCCTAGAATGCTGATGCTGTCAGTATTTGACTTGTTGAGCTGTATACTTGTGTGTGTCTGCACATTAGAGAGAGAGAGAGCGGGAAATAAACAGTACTGTTTTTCCTTTTAAGATGCCACCAAATTAGCACATTTTATGGTTGATTGGAAACACTCAACTTTTATACCTCACAGCACTCTGGAGTTGTATCATCATATTGCAAATCCACTCTGAATGCACCTTATGTACATACAAATAACATCTATACATAAATCATATGAAAAGGGAAAAATACAATTCTCTTGTAATGGATATTGAATCTTACATAGTCATTTTTAACTTTTATTATAAGAATTATGACATATGAAGAGCCACCTTTAAGATAGCAAGCTAAATATAGTTTCTAAAATAAAATGTTCTAGTCATTTTCTTTACAACATTCAATCCTGAACTTCATGTGGTTTAAACAGGAGATAGGTAAACATATTGATGCAATTTCTATGTAAATCATTGAGCAGTGCTTCACCATTTTAGCACAACCGCAGTGCGAACAAAATTGCAAAATGCTAATTAGATAATCACTAGTTGTAGAAGATAATTCCATTTATTATGCGTGGATCAGGAACAACAAACAATGCGATCTGCAGAAGTATTTGAAATCAATATCCCCTCGAGGAATGGAATACATTCAATAGCAATTCCTTTGTACACCTCATGCTTGGCGCTGGGACAAGTTTTATTTTTGACCTAGTTACACTGCATGCTTCACTTGGAGGACTTATTAGTATTGTTACAATGCTTCAGATTTCTTCAAAAACACATCTCACTTTTGAGATTTATTCTCTGTGGATTTTTTCCCCGCCTCCATATTAGCTTCCATCTGCACTAAGTACAGTGTGCATTGATAAACCATTCACAGCATTAAAGGTTGGTGATGAATCATCAGATTAACAGCCAGACTTTCCATGGTTTCTACTCTAAACATCTTTGTTGTTCATCTTTTATGTTTCTTTGCCTCACTTTAGGGTTTTCTGCTTTTTAGTCAATCATTCTGACTGAGTTATTCTGTGAATTACAATTTCCAATTTTACCAGGCATCATCCATCTTCTTTCACAGTCAGATTTGTCTAGGTAGGCAATTGTTCACAGTGAAGTCATGCGGTAACTTCAGATCTTATGTCCCAATTCAATGTCTGTGGATCATGCTGGAAAGAACATAGGAAAGGCAGCAGTAATGTTATGATGAAGCTATTTAACTCTGTTACAGTAGTGATGGCCTAATCTATTCAATATGGTTGCCTGTTTGGGTCTTGTTTGGCAAGGATTTCTCTGCACATCTTTCCTGCTCTTCCAGCTGAAATTCCTCCATTTTATTTAAGAAATAATCAAGCCCCAATGTTTCAGGCCATAAGCCAACCTCTAGCTATTCAAGTGTACAAAGGAAATCCATGGGAGCAGGTTGTCCCATTATGGTCTACTGCAGGGTTGCTTGTATGCACCTTCCTCTGAAGCATCTGGTATTAACCATCTTCAGACCAAGATACTGGTCACACCCAGGATGGCAACTGCCATGTCCCTAAGAAAAGATTCCAAAACATCTTGTGTTCTTGAAATTTAAGCGGGACCAATCGAGCACCCACTGAAGACAATGGGAGTCCTTATACAAACTTCACTGGGCACTTGATTGGACCCGGAGGGTACGTCTGCACTGCAATTAAAAACATGGGCTGGAGCAAAGTCTTACGGTCCAGAGCTACCCAGCAGTGAAAACATCCCCTTAGCCTGAGTCCAGGTCAGCCGACATGGGCCCATCATGGGTGTCGTTCAGTGTAGAAGGTACCCTTAGACTGGTAGGATACACAGACACAGTCTTCCTCATTTTCCATTAATTTATGTTTTATATCTTTGCTATTCCATTAATACTCATTTCTTCAGTTATCCTACTGACACGCACTGACCCTCCTCTATGACTTCCATCCTAAAAGCATAACCCCTAGAAAGCAGTAGAAATGAGAGCATCAAGAGAGTAGCCGAACGCCTGAGTCTGTTAGTACCAGAGGTTCCATCTTCACAAGAAAGACAGCAGTATAGATGGAATGGATTATTAAAGATTCAGGTATCTTTCTAGGGTTGCTTCCATTTCTAAGAGTCATGCTACAGATCCCAGTGTAAGTGATACCTTGATCATTTAGTTTAGTTAGTGTTGATGCTTTTGCTTATGGGCTTCTACCTCTTGCCACGTATGATACATCTAAAATAAGCAACTGTCTTGTACTTCTGCCTGCAGATACAATTCAAAGACACATATGGCTGGGTTCTCTGCTGGTCTAAGTAGCCATTGTACCAATGAAGTCAATATTTACATGTGCTAATGATCCACAGATGTTTTTTTAAATAATAAAAGACATGTATGGAGATTAGAAAGAATTTCTTGTCACTTAAAACATTCTTGAATAATGCAAACTTGAGAGATTTGGAACATAAAAAGATGCAAAGTCCTGCCACAGTTTTGGCTTGCACGATGAACTGGGGCCGAAGTCATTGACCATATTAGTATTATGCTGCTGTACAGAAGATAAACATACTTGTGGGTGCACATAAGTGAATCTTTCAGCTTGTTCTCAGGGCTAATATACCTGTGGTGCTCCTGACTTTTCTGTTTGCTGAGGGTTTTCAGCATCTCTCAGAATTATTCAGGTGTTGTGAATTGACTTCATTTAAGGTCTGTTCCTTTCAGGTGCTGAGTGCTTTCTTCTCCTCTTTTAATATATCTGTGATCACATTTTTGGGTCCAATCCTGCTTCAGAAGAATGCCCACTGAGTTCACAGCAAGTTTTCCCTGATTACATTTTCCCAAGATTGGGAATCATTTTAAAAAATAGTTTGCATCTGATGTATACAAAAGAAAATCTCACCATGTGGGAGGTGGTGGAATCTCCATCCTTAGAGGTTTTTAAGGCCTGGCTTGACAAAGCCCTGGCTGGGATGATTTAGTTGGTGTTGGTCCTGCTTTGAGCAGGGGGTTGGACTAGATGACCTCCTGAGGTCCCTTCCAACCCTAATCTTCTATGATTCTATGTAATAGAGCCCTCCCAAACTTATGCTGTAAAAATTGATATACTCCAGAACACCATCATGTATTCTCTTGCTCTCATATAGTAGTTTTTTTTACCTACTAAACAGGTTAAAAACTGCCTAAAGATGTAGAAGAGTCAGAGTACAAGGTCAGAAGGGACTGCCAAGTCATCTTGTATACCACAGGCAACAAATACTATAACTTGGTTTGAGTGTTGGGTAAATGACTACATGGATTCCTTGTTCTCATTTTTCTCTGGCTCATCAAGTAACCAGTATTTTAGCAAAATGTATGAAACAGTAGAAGGTAAATGGGTCAGTCCAACTCTTAGATGCACAAGTTAATTAAGCCGTTGAATATGATAGAGAGGCACTGCATACTAATATAAGTACTTAGTAAGCAATATCTGCAATGAATCCTGAAGCATATTCTAGAACAAGTAATGTAAAATGTATTTAGGATTCTGTCAGTATCTGTAGTCTTGCCACGTTATAATGAGTTGGTTGAAGATCAGATTTCCTCTCTAGTGACCAGAATATTCAAACTGTAGGTTGCTTGGGAGAAGCATGTGTAAGTAAATTAGGGGAAGATATTAAAAAATATGATTAAGCCTTTTTTTTTCTGACTGAAGGTATACATTGGCGAGCAATATGTTTAAAACATAATTTAATCACACAGCTTAGATTTTTAAGACATGGCCCTTGTTAAAAGAAGAGTTATTCCCAATGTTAGTTTTATTTCTGTAGCTAGAAAGGCTAGTTACTGCATTCATAAATCTTGGATCAGAATATAAATTAATGTCTCCCCCACCCCACCCCCAAGTAGTAAAAAACCCTACTTTTTTAGAGAGTTGATTTGGAATATTGGTATAGAAAGTTTATTCAGCTATGTTCTGTACTAGGTTTGCAAGGATTTCCAAGTTTTACTGTAACTAGCTGTGCTTCCTATTCCAAGGATAGAATATGCTCAGCATCATAACAGTTATGTGCCAGAAGGGGTTAAAAGTAGAAACAGGCCTTTTATTCCTAGGTAATTGAATGAAATGGGAATTTTGTGCTTCTCTCAACACATCTCTAGACTTGAGGTATTTCTTGACACATGCACTTAATCTCCTAATCTAAATTGTAGTTTGCATTATATATTTATTTTACACACACACACAACACACACACCACACTTGGAATGACAGAATGCCCTCTCTTAAAAGCTACTTCTATAATCTTTGACTATTGGTTACAGAAAGCAACTGGTAGCTTCCCATTGCAAGGTGATGGTTTATTAATGTCTGTGAATGGTTAAAACTGCAGGAATTTTTCATCGGTGGGGGAAAAAAAAAAAGAGAGAGAGATGCTAAGGCTTTCCAAAGTGCCATAGTGTTTTTCTAGACATCAGAAATATCCCTGTCTGATGTATTAGCTTTTTAACATTTGTCAGCCATCTATATGGCTTCCTGGCTTTCAGTACCTCTGGAGAAAGGAGCTTGTCTTCCTATATCTTTGTATAGCACCTCGCACAATGGGGCCCTGATACTGACAGAGTTCTTTGGAAACTACTGCAATACAAATAATAAATGAATAAAAGTGAATAATAAAGAATGTTTGTCAGGGTCCCATTTCAGTATAACCAGGAATCATCATCAGTTCCATAACCTTTGATGAGCAAAACTTTTTGAGATATTGTCTATGAGCTCAAGGGCAGCAAGGAAAGGATGGATCTTAGGGCATGATGGGACAGAACTCAAGAGAAAGCCACATTAAGCTTGAACTGAACAGCAGCAACCAGGTAGAGAGGATGATCATTGCCTTCACCAAGATACTTCAACAAGACTCCCTCACCCAAAGATGACTTCCATTCAGAGTGAACCATGCAGTCTTCTCTTATCCCCCTCCAGGTTTGGTTGAACTGGAGTTGGAGGAAAGGCCCATTGTGCTGTCTCTTCCTTCCTAGAAATTCTATGACTCCTATGGTGAAATTCCAGCCCTCCCTTAACTCAATGAGTTTCATCATTGATTTCAGTGGGGACAGAATGTTATCCATAGAGTATGGAAAGGGGACTATAGGCTCAAA
Source organism: Eretmochelys imbricata (assembly GCF_965152235.1). Classification (NCBI taxonomy): domain Eukaryota; kingdom Metazoa; phylum Chordata; order Testudines; family Cheloniidae; genus Eretmochelys; species Eretmochelys imbricata. Next base: position 95,092,058 of record NC_135580.1, read on the forward strand.
AATCCAGAGCCTGAAAGCGAGAATTATGGAGAGAGTCTGGGCCCTGTCTGGGGTTTGAGAAGGGGAAGCACTCCCCCAAAGCACATCTGAGCAAAAAGGTTCTGGTTCCATCAAGAAGGTCACGATCATGATTACAAGATGTGGGTGTTAATCAGCACTCACCCTAAGAAGAACAATATTCCGATACAGGACAGAGAGTTAGATGAAGCCTTTCAAAGAGAGCAGTGCCTCTGTTTTTTTGATGCCCAACTTGGTGCACAAAAATGGACATTGACTGTTTAAAAAAAAACCAAAAAACAACCCTCCTCTCCCCCACCAACAGGCCTCTCCTAGGTGTCTCCAGCTGTGCACCCAACTTGAGTCCCTTTTGAAAGTCGTGGCCACAGATGCAAAAATAATAGGACTTCACTCCTCAAAGCACATAGATGGAAGCTCTCAACTTCTCCACTTTTGGTGCATCTTTCTGAAGCTTATGGAATGAATGTACTTGCAGGTTCACCCAAAAGGCTTTGAGTTTCTGTAACTTAAAAAAAGGAAGCCAGCTTCTTCCAATAAGGCAAAGTATGGATTTCTCATGCCCCATGCCGAGCTTCGTGCTTTAAAAAGAAAGCATTTTGAATTATCTGAGCACAAAAAGTGCCAACATTTCTAAACAGCTGAAAAATACATTTTACTCCCACATTCATGTGCCATAAAAATCCATTCAGCTGGTTCTGAGTTATCAAACTTTCCAAAGTAAATCTGTTGAGACCAAGCAAATGAAAATTAATCCCAAACAGTAACTTTGAGAGCAATATAATTACAAGTCACTGAAAACAGGAGTTCGAAGCGAAAGTATCTTAGCAACCGTAGCATTATTTTTGAGATGTAATTTTCACAGTACTAATGTCATGAGACAACAGGCACTTATATAGGGCCAGATCCTACACAGACTTAAACCATGTGCAGTCCCATTAAAATCAGAGTGATTGCACCAAGCAACATTCTGTACAAAATACAGGCCTGGAAATGTTATTTTCCTGTTCTTCTTTTGAAAGGGAGACAGGTGTGTTAAAAAAGCACCAGAGTAGTTTAAGGACTAAGGACACAATTTTCAGAGATGGTGGATTATGTGTCAATGGGAATTTTGAATGATCAGCATCTCTGAAACAGACCACAAAGGTCCAACCATGCAAGTGTTGCATGGCTGTGGAGAAGTTTGGAGGGTCGTCACATTCTTCTGCACCAGAGAACCATGTGTAAGTAAATTAGGGAGAAGCATGTGTAAGTAAATTAGGGGAAGATATTAAAAAATATGATTAAGCCTTTTTTTTTTCTGACTGAAGGTATACATTGGCGAGCAATATGTTTAAAACATAATTTAATCACACAGCTTAGATTTTTAAGACATGGCCCTTGTTAAAAGAAGAGTTATTCCCAATGTTAGTTTTATTTCTGTAGCTAGAAAGGCTAGTCACTGCATTCATAAATCTTGGATCAGAATATAAATTAATCAGGATCAAAGTAATAGTTTACAACAGTATTTTGTGCCATATAATCATTTGCTCTTATTCAATGCGGTGCAATGAATAAGCTTTACAAAGGGTTTTATCAGTGAAGGAAAATCTTCTATGTTAGGATGAGGAAGTCACATTAAGACACCAACTGCGAACAAGACAGAATCTGATTCTCTCTTGCCATATATATTGTGCAGTCATTTACCCCAGGACAAAGTGAAGGCAAAAATGAGTATAAAGAAAATGCTGGCATTTCATCATGGGGGTGGGAGCTAGAACTTGCTGAAATTTGTGCTCCCTTACACCATGCCCTGCCCCTGCCAGTGAAAAATGGAAATGGAGGAGCAGGCTCAGTCTTTAATAGCTTTTGTATAGCTCAATGTCCCTTTGAATGAAACAATATACTCTATGTTAAAGGCTAAATACTCCGAGATGCTCAGTACCTGCAATTCCCTTTACTTTCAACAGGCAATGTGATTTGCTCTGAGGATTTGGCCTTAAAAGCGGTTTATTTCTTTCATCCTTCCAGTAGTTAATGGATTCTGATGTGCAGTGCCATACTAAGGTAATTAGTGACATTATTGCTCTGGGCTACAGAGTGGGATGTTCTTAAGCATTTGTAATAGAGTATAGTTTGTGGCTCTTCCACAAAATCCCCATCTGCTGCTGTTCTTTTTCAAGTGACAGACTAGCTGTGCCGAGGAATTACTGCACAGTTTCCCTCAGTCATGAAATTCTCTTGCCAACAATGGATACCATGGCCAATCTCCATTTTCTTAGTCAACAGTGCTTCTTGGGGTGTGGTGCAATGGTGCTGGTGGACAATGCTTCTAATACCATTGTAGAGGTACACCTCAGTTAGACCCCACCCCATTCTCTGTCTGTGGCACATAGTCTAGAATTCCACAGGCTGTAGTATTTCAGTGGCGTAGTGTAGGGGTGCTGGGTGGTCTTGGAGCCCTGTGACATGCAGGGAAGTCAGACTAGATACTCGGATGGTCACTTCTGGCCCTAAACTCCATGAGAGGAACAAGTGTGTGCCTGGAGTAAGGGCATGAATAATTGCCAAGCACACACACACACACACACACACGTGTGGTCAGCTAACATTATAATTGTTGCTTCTGTCTGGATGAAAACAAAAGGTGTCTGCAACGCCGCATGAATAAAATTTGCCTCTTCCAACCTATCACTGTGATGCAAATTCTGACTGTGGAAGCTGCTGGAGTAACGATGATAAAATTACCCACAGTAGGCCTCTTTAATAGTTTCCACCATTTACCTGGTACAACAAAATATAAATTGTGCTGAATGAGGAGTTGCATTTAGCCCTGACATATGGCTGTAGTATGACCAAGTATCTAAGAAGTTTCTCAGATTCCCTAGATGGTTTAGTGCCTATTTTGCAAAGGTGTGATATGTTAACACAGAAAGAAGCAAAACTACTATTACAAAGTAGCTAATGTCTGGGATAGTGGGAGAGACAAGGTAGGTGGGGTAATATCTTTTATTGGACCACCTGCTGTTGATTGAAGGGACAAGCTTTCAAGCTTCCCGCACCTAAAGAGGAGGTCTGGAAAAGGTAACCACAATGTTTGAGCGAAACACGAGTTGGGACATATTGTTAGGCATAAGGGGTTCACACATGCTACAGGAGGCCACTTAAAATGAAGTGAGCTTATAATGAGGCTTAACCCCCCCCCAAAAAAATCATCTGCAAGGCTACTGAATGCCCCCAGATAGTAGTTTCCTGTACCTGGGGAGGTGAGTAGCTGGCTGACCTTGGCCAAATGGGGCAGAGCTAAACCCCAATTATCAGACAGAAGGAGCTCAGTTAAGGAGGAGACTGCAGAGATGAAGGTCTCACTGGCTGAGAGAACCCCAGGGTTAGGGTAACAGAGACAATGAGGGCAGCACAGGCTCTTGTAAGGGAAGCCCAGAGTTCTGATTTGTGCAAGTACAAGGAGAGGACTTTGGTAACCCAGGGGGACAGGATAATTATCCAGATTCATTTGGACTTGTCAGTGATACCCTAGAGGGGGTTTGAACTTTGTGACTTGACTGGAGGGCTGAGACACGGGAGTCAAAGGCAGGTAGACGGCAGGTAGACAGCAGGAGAAAGTGAAATGGAAGATAGTGGCAACATCCTTCACCAATGCAAGAGGGCACTACAGGGGTGCACGACCACCACCACAGGGTTATTAAGGGGTCATCAGGCAATAGTGTATTACAAATCAGTGACTCCGTTTAGTCCATGGTTCTCAGTGTCTAGCAAAGTTATGAATCTGAGTTCCCAAGCTTGTCTTTTGAAGTTGTTGTGCAGGTTTCCTTTGAGGATGAAGACTGAGGGGTCAGATATGGAGCAATCACTTTGTGAAAAGTATTGGTCCATGCGTGATAGTGTTTTTGTCTTATTTTTCTGTGAGAATACTTTTGAGAGAGTAGTGATTGTCTGGTTTCACCCACATAGCTGTTGGAACATTTGATGCATGGGATGAGGTATCACCACATGCTATGATAAGCATGTGAAAGACCCATGGATCTTGAGTGAGGTGTTGATCATCATAGCAGTGGAGATATGTCTGGAGGTTTTGCATCTGTTTTGGCAGGGACAGGAGCCATTTTGGACTTGTGTGCCCTGATCTGTGGGGGGAACTTGCTTCTAATGATGATCTTAGTGAGGTAGGAGGATTATTTGAAGGCCAGAAGAGGTGGTTTGGGGGAAAAAAGATAACTTTCAGGATGTGATCCCCATCAAGTATGGGTAGAGTGTCTTTATTTGGCCAAGCCAGAAAAGTGTGTTTAGGTAGAAACACTTTACACAAACCTTTCCAGCCAACTCCCCTTCTCTTCCCACCCAAAATACAGCCATTGTTGAGCTCTAACTTTGTTCTTCCAATTTAGCGCTTGTGGAAGATACCAGACTGACATATTTCTCTTTCTCCACAGATACATAGCTACAGAACACAGACAGCAGCATTAAATGGTTCCTCTAAATGAATACAGCACTGGAAACTCATCTCCAGGATTGAATGAATATTGCCATTTCTCTAGCCATTCAGCCTCTGGCTGCTCTACTGATATTGCCAGCAAATTATGCTGTTACAAGGTATTAGGGCACTTGGGAATGTCATGGGGTTCCTGGATTCCTGTCTGATCTGTGTGAGATAAGGAAAGGAAAGGAAAGGAAAGGAAAGGAAAGGAAAGGAAAGGAAAGGAATCTGGTGTTAAAGAGTCTACCCTAGAAAAAAGACTGTATTCACTCTCCTCCCAACTGGATAGAGCTAGGCAGGCCCTGGGTAGTTAGTACCCAGCACTTTGAGCTGAAAGGGATATGGAGAGACCTGTACCTGGAACTTTGTTTTCCTTCTTCAGCTGTTGATTCTACCCCCTGGGTTAGAGTTCCCAGTTAGCATTTTAAACCTATCACTAGTACTGACACAAATACAAAGAAATAAAATATTAAACATTTATATTGCAGCAGTACTGAGTGCTGTCAAATGGGTACTAAGTGGCAATCACTTCCCTGAAGACCTTACAGTCCAAAAAAGACAGTAACATCTACCCAATGTCAAACTCCTGGACGTATTTACATCAATTAACATTCAGCTTGAAATCTTTAAGAGCAACCCCCAAACCTCTGATATGAGTGATTGGGAGGTTTGGGGGCTGTAGTGTCCTCAGTTCGATGAAGACACTCACTTTTGCAGTGCTTTCCATCAAGCCTAGATGGTGCAGTCTCCTTGTCTTTCTGCCCCAGAGCCAGTGGAAGTTAGGGGAAAGACATGGAGAACTTGTTAGAAGAAAGAAAGAGTCAGTATGGCCCCATTTCAAGAAAGTACTTAAGCACATGCTTAAATCCCATTCAAGTCAAAAGGACTTAAGTGTGAGCTTAAGTGCTTTTCTGAATTGGGACCCCAGGGTTATATGTGATCTTTGCCAGATTCATGACACTTGTCACGCAATATTTCAAGTGAATTAGATAAAACCTTGCAAATAATGCTTATACCATTTGTCCAGAGCATTCTGGCATCATATCATGGAAAAACTGAGACACTAACTGTCGTTTTGGGGACTTGCATTTTCAGCCTTTCCATAGGCCAGGTCAGAAATTCACGAGCCAGATCTTCAGCTGGTGTAAATTGGCAATGTTCTGCTGAAGTCAGTGGATCTACTCCAGTTGGTAGCAGTTCAGGATCTGGCCTCATATCTGTAAAAGTATGGCATGGAATACTTCTGGCCAAAAAGGTTTTCAGTTTTTCTTTCATAGTTCTACTCTCATTCTTATGCTCTGCTGACAAGCTACAGCATAGTATGATGGACATGTAGCATCTTAATTGACTTGGCAGTACAGAAGCTAGGATTACATTGTCATCTAAATCATGCTGTTTAGTCAGAACCTCTATTGCTACTTTGAAACATCTGGCCCAATTAAAGCAGGACTGTGTGGTGTCTCATTTGAATGGCAGAGGAAGGTTAATTTTAACATGTCCCTAAGGCAAAAGTCTGTTCTGTGTAGTATATGGGATATCCTTGCCAATTACAGACATTTTGATGACTGATGTGGACTTTACAAATTGGGCAAAGTCATAAAAAAGTGGCCTAAGTTAGCACAAGCAAAACTGTGTGTACATGTAAGCTTTGGCTTGTGTCAACTGGATGATGAGGGCAAACCTGGGGCAAACCTGGGGCAAACCTGGTAATAATGCACATAAAAGATACATACATCACATTGGCATATCAAAATTAGATGCCAGGTATCAGGACATCTGAAAATTTAGTCCACTAAGTGCATTGCAGAGTGCCAGAGACACTGAACTCCTTGAATTTCATTGAAAACGGTTGGTTGGTATGTTGCAGGATCTCAACCACATATAGTAGACAGTATAAAGACTATTACTGCACTTCCAGTCACCTGTCATGAAGTAGGCCCTAGATGGTCTCTGCCTAAGTACACAAACCTTCTGATACAGTTTTCCAGTAATCCACATCATAGCCACAAGTTTGGAGAAAAGAGCCATTTGGTTAAGAGATGGTAGCTATTCCTATTTTACGATACCATAGTCCAAGTACTCTTGTTTCCTGAGGGTATCACTGATTCTTGTGATCACTTGTATTTCCTTCTAAGAATTGTTATTGCTGTGCAGTGGTAGCACACAAAGAAGCAACTGAACAATTTAGAATATCCTTTGGGTTTATCTCTCTCTGTGGCTGGTTGGAACTAGTCTTTTATGATAAGACATAAATATATATATATATATATATATATATATATATATATATATATATATATATATATATACACACACATACAGATAAGTTGGAAGTTACCATACAAACTGTGAGAGGCTAATTAGTGTTGAACTATTATCAACAGGAGAAAAAAACTTTTGTAGTGATAATCAAGATGGCCCATTTAGACAATTGACAAGAAGGTGTGAGGATACTTAACTTTTTTCTCCTGCTGATAATAGCTCAGCTTAACTAATTAGCCTCTCACAGTTTGTATGGTAACTTCCAACTTATATATATAAGTTCCATTCTATGCATCCGATGAAGTGAGCTGTAGCCCACGAAAGCATATAAATTTGTTAATCTCTAAGGTGCCACAAGTACACAGAAGTTACCTACTACAGGACAGGCCCAACAAAGAAAATAACAGAACGCCACTAGCCATCACCTTCAGCCCCCAACTAAAACTTCTCCAAAGCATCATCAAGGATCTACAACCTATCCTGAAGGACGACCCATCACTCTCACAGATCTTGGGAGACAGGCCAGTCCTTGCTTACAGACAGCCCCCCAACCTGAAGCAAATACTCACCAGCAACCACACACCACACAACAGAACCACTAACCCAGGAACCTATCCTTGCAATAAAGCCCGTTGCCAACTGTGTCCACATATCTATTCAGGGGATACCATCATAGGGCCTAATCACATCAGCCACACCATCAGAGGCTCGTTCACCTGCACATCACGTGCCAGCAATGCCCCTCTGCCATGTACATTGGCCAAACTGGACAGTCTCTACGTAAAAGAATTAATGTACACAAATCAGACGTCAAGAATTATAACATTCAAAAACCAGTCGGAGAACACTTCAATCTCTTTGGTCACTCGATTACAGACCTAAAAGTGGCAATTCTTCAACAAAAAAACTTCAGAAACAGACTCCAATGAGAGACTGCTGAATTGGAATTAATTTGCAAACTGGATACAATTAATTTAGGCTTGAATAAAGACTGGGAGTGGATGTGTTATTACACAAAATAAAACTATTTCCCCATGTTTATCCCCCCTCCCATCCCCCACTGTTCCTCACACATTTTTGTCAACTGTTGGAAACGGCCCACCTTGATTATCACTAGAAAAGGTCCCCGCCCCCACCACTCGCCTGCTGGTAATAGCACACCTTACCTGATCACTCTTGTTACAGTGTGTATGGTAACACCCATTGTTTCATGTTCTCTGTGTATATAAATCTCCCCGCTGTATTTTCCACTCAATTCATCCGATGAAGTGAGCTGTAGCTCACGAAAGCTTATGCTCAAATGAATTGGTTCATCTCTAAGGTGCCACAAGTCCTCCTTTTCTTTTTGCGCATACAGACTAACATGGCTGCTACTGTGAAACCTGTCTTTTGTGATGTAACTGCATCACAGTCAGTAGCTAATTTTTACATTTTCAAATCGGCTACTAAGATTCCTTATATTTTGAAGGAACTGATACTGGGCTTGATCCCCAGTATTAAAAACTCTTGGCCCTTCTCCAGCAAAACATATAAGCAAGTGTCATCCACAGCAGGTTTTGAGTCCTTTGGCTAATCTCTTCCCTCTTTGGGGGAGAAATGTGTCACAGATTTTTTGAGGGGAAAGTCCTCTGTCACTTGGGATTCGGCAGTGGTGTCTCAAACACCTAAACCTCCTAGTCCCTGTCACTGTGGAAAGAAAAACAAATCTGAATGCCTCCCTTGCTAATCCCCCTGAATCTCTCCTTCCATCAGCCACACTGGAAACATAGGGAATTCGGAAGGGCATTCTTTCATTGCTATCACATCCCCAATGACAGAAGTTGCATTGTGTCCTTGAATTAATTACAAGACCTAGCTCCTCATGCTGCTTCATAACTCATTTGGGAGCAAATGTGCACTACCTAGGGTCTGTTTATTAATGTTGTTAATTAAATTACAGTATAATTAAATACCTTAACTGGGAGAGTTTATATTTACTTTTTAAAGGGGGATTATAAGGAATCCAGTTTAGGTTCTGATCCAGCACTAATGGACATACATAACTAAATACCTGAGAAATCCCACTGGACTGCTTCCATGCTTAAAGTTATGCAGGTGCTTAAGTGTTTCACTAAGGTGCCAATCCATCAAAAGCTCTGGCAATGATTTATGCCTTCCTTATGATCACGGTAAAGTTTATATAAAATCCAGCTGCTACTATATACTTTGCAATCATGATGGGCCCAATCTTGAGATACCAAGGCCTGGATCCACAAAGGGACTTCTTATAACAGCAGCAACAAACAAAATCCATGGCACAGTGGGACTCACAAAGCCAATTCACAAAACCTAGTTGGTGCCTAATCTCCCAGTACAACAAATGGGGTGAGATAGACACCAAAGGATGGGATCCACAAAAGCCAGCACACTCGCTGGGCAGCCCCCTAAACTAGCCAATGGGAATTGCCAAGGCAAGGGGTGTATCCCAAATCCTGCCCTTCTCACAAAGATAGGCTCTATCTACAAGGAGGCACCCATCTCTGCTTGCAATACACAGCCAGGACCCCACACCCTTGGACTCAGGTGGCTTACACTCCTAAGCCATACTTGCAAGATGTCAGAAGAGGGGGAATATGATGGTGGATGCCTCCCTTATATCTTTTAGCCTCCTGGTTAGAGCAATTTGAGAGGTGGGAGACCCCTGTCCAATTAGGAAAAGGGGAACATTGAACCTGGAACATGCATCTCCTACCTCTCAAAAAAATACTTAACCACTGAGCTAAGAGAGGACCCACCACTTCCTCCTTTTCTGGCTGAATTTTGAGTGGTGCCTGATCTGACAGGTGTATTTCAGTAGGCATCTGGTAGGCATGCTCTGGGTATACCTACTGGATCAGGCCCCACAGGTCCTCCTTCCCCTATCTCCCCTGGTTTGAGGATCGCATTGGACAGTGCATGTGTCTGGACACAGCAACTTAGTTGCCTAGGGAACTGTCACAGTGACAATTAAAGCACTGAGTGAATTTAGGCAGCAACTGAGCAGGGGTTTTGTGGATTGTAGTGGAGCCAAAAACAGGGATTTAGGTAGTTAGCTACCTTTGTGGATCTGGGCTAAATTATATTCCATTGGCTTGAATAGTTTGGCTGGTGCTCAAAACATACTCAGCATTTCCCATGATCTGCGGACACTAGAACTGATATCCACAAACATACAACAGGGCATGTCCTTTAATAAGCCTCTTGAAAATCTAACTGTACTTCGGTTTGTTCAAGGATGTGCATTGTCCTTCTGGGGAAATTTAGCCACTGCAAGAAAGGCTGTAGCAATTTTTATGTTGTTGCATATAACTATTGTTTATTGCGTTGTTACGGTGACATACATCACTCCCAGTTTCCGTTAAGAGGCACATTTGAAGAGATACTGGGCAACAAGACATTGATCTCATCTGTACTGCCTGGAGCTGAAGAACTTGGGGCCTTGAAAACACTTGTTCAATTGTGTTTAATTTTAGTTCACATATTTTCTTCTAAGCAAAGCAATAGGAGGAATGTGTTTATATTCCATAAATAAAGAATAGTAACAGCACTAGAATTTTACATTCACTAGGCTGGAATACAGCGTATAACGTGAGAATCAGTAAAACTAAGCTGGTGGTTAGGGACTAAGGCACTACATAGCTTGAATAAGCCATAGAGCAAGAAACAGAGAGTCCAGGTTCCTGGGATCAAATCCTCCCATGGACCCAGGTGATCTTGGGCAAGTCAATTACACTTCCAGGGTGAAATTATGCTCAGGAGACAGTGAAGTTACTCCACATATAAACTGACATGACAGAGAACAAGCTGTGGCCCTCTGTCTCTCAATATGCCCACGAGGAAAAGAGGTCTAATAAACAGTACCTGGGTGTTGGAGGAGGTTTTCCTAAGGTCTGTAAAGTGCATGGAAAGTTCTATGGTGGGATCAGGGTCTTGCTGACAAACTTTCAGATGGCCAAGACCCAAATGTGGGACTCAAGGTGTGACAGACCCAAGATGAGAGAGGGACACAAATAAATAGTTACTCACGGAAGGACAACCTTCTGTGGGATTCATTTCTTCAATATAAATAAGTCACTTTAAGGCACAGTGAGACTGTTTCCCATCTGTAAAATAGAGACATTCTTTCTCCCATTTGTCTGCCTTTGTGTATTTAGGCTAATCTCTAGAGCAGTTGTATAGTGATCAAGGCAGCTGCGAAACTTGCATCAAAGCTGGATTTAGAACACTACTCTCCCCCCAACCGCCATCCAAAAGTTTGGGAGTTCAAATCCAAGTTTTCATTATTATCGTTATTGTATTACAACAGTGCCTAGAGGTCTCCTATGACATGTATGTATAATGTAGTGGACTTCTGATCTCAGTTGGGGTCTCTGGGCACATTTGCAATACAATAAATAAATTATATTGGGGCAAGCCCAAAAGCCTGAATTTGAACACCTAGACTTTGGGTGGGAGAAGTTCCAAATCCAGATCTCAGTACAAAATTTCACAGCTGCCCCTCTCACTGTAGAACTTCTGCCCAAAGACCTGCAATGTAGCCCTGTCTCTATGGCACCCCAGAGCTTGCTGGGTTCTATATCTGGATCCAGACACTTTTACAGCTCATGTCCATTTCTAGCAGAGATTAAACTAACAGGGTGAAGACATCTGGACTCCTCAAATTCATACAACCGAAGAGCAAAGCTCCCCTTCCCACCCCACAAAAAAATAAATTGTTCAAGTTTCTGCCAAAAGGCCCCTAAAAGTTAACAAATCTGGTGCAAGTTCTGAAAACTGAAAGTCAGGGGAGTATCACCTGATTATACTGTTCTTATGTTTTTATGAAAAGCCATACAGGGTCAGACCAAAGGTCCATCTAGCCCAGTATCCTGTCTTCTGACAGTGGCCAATGCCAGATGCCCCCTAAGGAACTAACATAACAGGTAATCAAGTGATCCATTCCCTGTCACTCATTCCCAATGTCTGGCAAACAAGGCTTGCGGCACCATCCCTGCCCATCATGGCTAATAGCCATTGACAGACCTATCCTCCATGAATGTATTGAGTTCTTTTTTGAACCTTCTTATAGTCATGACTTTCACAACATTCTCTGGCAAAGAGTTCTGCAGGTTGACTGTGCGTTGTGTGAAGAAATACTTTCTTTTGTTTGTTTTAAACATGTTGCCTATTAATTTCATTTGGTGACCCCTAGTTCTTGTGTTATGAGAAGAAGTAAATAACACTTCCTTGTTTTCTTTCTCCACACCAGTCATGATTTTATAGACCTCCATCATATGCCCCCTTAGTCGTCTCTTTTCCAAGCTGAGAAGTCCCAGTCTTATTTATCTCTCTTCATATGGAAGCCGTTCCATACCCCTAATCATTTTTGTTGCTCTATTCTGAACCTTTTCAAATTCAAATATGTCTTTTTTGAGATGAGGTGACCACATCTGCATGCAATATTCAAGATATGGGTGTACCATAGATTTATATAGAGGCAATATGATATTTTCTGTCTTATTCTCTATCCCTTTCTTCACGATTCCCAACATTCTGTTTGCTTTTTTGACGGCTGCTGCACACTGAGTGGATTTTTCAGAGAACTATCCACAATGACTCCAAGGTCTCTTTGTTGAGTGGTAACAGCTAATTTAAAGCCCCACATGTGTTGTTGGGATTATGTTTTCCAATGTGCATTAATTTGGATTTATTAAAATTGAATTTCATCTGCCATATTGTTGCCCAGTCATCTAGTTTTAAGAGATCTTTTTGCAGCTCTTTGCAGTCGGTCTGGGACTTAACTATCTTAAGTAGTTCTGTATCATCTGCAAATTTTGCCACCTCACTGTTTACCTCTTTTTCCAGATGATTTATGAATATGTTGAATAGGACTGGGCCCAGTACAGATGCCAGGGGACACCACTATTTACCTCTCTCCATTTTGAAAAATGACCATTTATTCCTATCCTTTGTTTCCTATCTTTTAACCAGTTACCAGTATAAGAGAGGACCTTCCCTCTTATCCCATGACAGCTTATTTTGCTTAGGAGCCTTTGGTGAGGGACCTTGTCAAAGGCTTTCTGAAAATTTAAAGTATACCATCCACTGGATCCCCCTTGTCCACATGCTTATTGACTCCCTGAAAGAGTTCCAGTAGATTGGTGAGGCATGATTTCCCTTTACAAAAACCATGTTGACTCTTCCCCAACAAATTATGTTCATCTATGTGTCTGACAATTTTGTTCTTTACTATCATTTCTACCAGTTTGCCTGGTACCGAAGTCAGGCTTACCAGCCTGTAGTTGCTGGGATCACCTCTGGAGCCCTTTTTTAAAAATTGGTGTCACATTAGCTATCCTCCAGTCATTTGGTACAGAAGCTGATTTAATTGATAGGTTACAGACTACAGTTAGTAGTTCTGCAATTTCACACTTGAGTTCCTTCAGAACTCTTGGGTGCATAACATCTGGTCCTGGGGTGACTTATTACTGGTTAGTTTATCAGTTTGTTCCAAAACATCCTCTAATGACACCTCAATCTGGGACAGTTCCTCAGATTTGTCACCTAAAAATAATGGCTCAGGTTTGGGACTCTCCCTCACCTGCTCTGCAGCAATGCAAAGAATTCATTTAGTTTCTCCGCAATGGCCTTATCATCCTTGAGTGCTCCTTTAGCATCTCGATCATCCAGTGGCTCTACTGCTGGTTTAGCAGGCTTCCTACTTCTGAAGTACTTAAAAAAAATTACTATTACTTTTTGAGTCTTTGGCTAGCTGTTCTTCAGATTCTTTTTTGGCCTTCCTAATTATATTTTCACACTTCATTTGCCAGACTTTATGCTCCTTTCTATTTTCCTCACTAGGATTGAACTTCCACTTTTTAAAGGATGCCTTTTTGCCTCTAACCACCTCTTTTACTTTATTGTTTAGCCACGGTTGCACTTTTGTGGTTCTCTTACAATGTTTTTTAATTTGGGGTATACATTTAAGTTGAGTCTCTGTTTGGAACACACCTACACCACCTTGTTCAAGTGCACCATTCTTCAGACTACATCTACACTACAGAGTGTGGGTGTGATTCCCCTGCTCATTTACATATATTTGTGCTAGATCTCAGTGAGCTAACAGGAGTTTAAAAAAGAGCTTGTGATCCGAACTCAAATGTTTTATGTGACAGACTACCTTATACTTCTAGGAAGCCCTTCTAATGGCAAAGAGGATCTCCATTCTTAATTTTTCTTCCATAGTAGTCTTTACTTAGTATATTATTTATAATACTTTACAGAGCACTTTTCATTTGTGGAACTCAAAGCATTTTACATAGAAAGGTCCATTTCATAATTCCTATTTTACATATGGAGAAACCGAGGCACAGGAAAGTTAAGTGGCTTGCCTAATGTCATACAGCAGGTTAGTTCCAGATGCAAGACTAGAACCCAGTCTTCTGGACCACTACCCCTATCAACTGGGTTACACACCTTGTCTATGCAGGTACCTTTGTTGTATTATTGTGTTATAAGTACCAGACCATGGATCACTGTAATATGGAGCCTTGTGTGAGTTTCGTGAACAGCAATGCATGAAGAATGGAACTGAAATATTTGCTTATTCAGGCATAGTTCTGTTTCATGTGAAGTAGAGACTTAATTCAGGATACACAAATTCAGTCAGCAACTCCAAAACATCATGGAATTCAGCCACAACACATTGTCTTGCTCTAAACTTTTCCCTCACACAATGTAAAAACAAGTTTAAATAGAATATTTTATTACTGCCAGAAATTATCACTGTTGCATATAGAATCACCTGGCTGATGCAAACACCACCTGCCACTCTCCGATAATCCAAGTACTAGGAAAGCTAAAACAGTAGGGAAATTACCCATGATTAGGTTGGCATTGCTACTGCATCTGGTGTTGGCTTTCCCGCTCCCTAAGCAAAGGTTGCATACAGATGGCATGGTAAATTCTATGTGGATAATGGGGAGAAATATGGACTTGGAAGGACAGAGAATAGGGGTATAGTGAAATATAGTTAGGGCCCATGCTTGCATCGTGTTGAACACTCTGGGCCCCATCCAGCAAAGCACTTATGCATTTGCTTAACTTTAAGCACATGTGTAATCCTACTGACTTCAGGAGTCGGTAGTGCCATGAGCCCTGTAGGTGCTTGACAATTTCTGGTTTATTGCCAGGCCTTTCATGAACCAAGGGTGGAGATTAGACTAGTCACATGCTTAAAGGTACGATACGTGTAAGTGTTCTGTTGGATCAGGTCAGTGCACTTTGCAGGATTGAGCACTTAATGCGGAAGAGTGCAAGACAAATGTGAGAATGTTTAAGGAGGTTTCAGAGTATTATATGTTTTTTGATATTAAGGCCTGGATCCAAAAGGACTTGGGTATTGCAATGCAGAGCATAACAATGCCTAGCTTTTAGGCAGCTAGGTATATCTATCTATCTATATATTACTCGAACAATAGGATTCTTGAGTCAGGTATCTAGGCTCCCTATACAATGACTGGAGAGAGATAGGCACCTAAGAACATGATCTTCAAAAACCAGTAAGCTAGGCAGGAAGATTAGCCAATGGGAGAAGCTTATGAGAGGGGTGTGCTACATCCCACCCCGTTCACGGAGTTAGGCACTTATCCGGGAATCCCCTTTCCTGGGCCAGGCAGTTGAGACACCTAAGTTGTTGAATGTGAGAATGAGTTAGGGGCCTGCCTCGCTCCACACAAATAGCAAGAGGAGGTGGTGCTGGTGTCTGGCTTAAAAAACTTAGCCCAGTGGTTAACGCCCGACTTTCTCAGTCTCTCTTGTTGAAACTGTTCCACTGCTAATAAAATATTTAAACAGTGATGGGGTGAGAGAATGACTCTATGGCCCGGTGATTAGGGCACCAACTTGTGAGGTGGGGGACCCAGGGTTCAGTACCCCTCCTCCAGTAACTCTAAACGCAGAAGAGCAGCTTCAACAGAAGACAGAGAAAGCCCTACATTGCAATATGCCATAGCCCAGCAGTTAGAGCAACATCCTAAAAAGCGGGAGACCTCTGTTCATATCCTCTCTCCTACTCAGGCAAAGGAAGAAATTGACCCTTGAGCCTTCCACATGCCGGGTGAAATGTTTTATGGTGGATCCCACCCCCATTGCCCAGATTTTGAATGGGGCCTAATCAGATGGGGCCTTGCAGGCAAGTTAGGCAGAGGAACACTGATCTTTGCCTGGTTTGTGAATCACTCTGGGGGTTCAGGTAGGAGATGGTATCTGCACATGCAGAGGCAGAAACTGAGGGCACTTAGGGAACTTGTAATTTGAAAACATAGATGTGAGGAGGTTTAGACAGCAGCCAAGTGTGGGGAAGAAGTGGCGGGGTTAGGATTACAGTGGTGCCTAAAAACAGACTTGAGCACCTAAATCTGGGCTTTAGGCACTTAGGCCCAAAGGGATGTGAGTGCCATATTGAGCCACCTCTCCATAAAGCGAGCTCCCACAGAAGACAATGGGAATGGCTTGGTCTGCCTTAGTCATATAGATCCAAATCCCGATGGCAGACCAAGCCATCCCTATTATCTAAGATATACACACAGTGCTAAACTATGTAACTGGTTTCATCTACTGTAAATGTTATGACGTTCATCCAGAGAAGAAGCCATTAGGCTAAAGCTGTACTCAATCTACAGGAATGGCTAGGGCAGATAATCAGTGTATTATCTCAGACAGAAAAACTGAGTATCCTTCTGACAAGATACGAAGCTCTGGAATACAAGTATAAGAACAATAGGACAACTTGGCCCAGTCAGCTCTGGTTAGAAAACAGATTGCCACTAAGGACTGTTTCTCGTTAAAAGTCACATTCATTATCAATACATCAGGTAGTTGACAGAACTTTCTTTAAATCCCCAATAGTTCAGAATTAGAAGACTCTTGGCTTTGGATGCTCTGCAATTCATTTAGAAAAGCTGATTTTTCACTTGAAGGCACAATGAGTTAACAGTTGAAGCATTTGTAGCTCTCCTTTTCTCCAACACAAGGGGGTCCTCCAATTTGTCCCAATGCCTTCTTGAGAGATTGGTTTGTGGCCCATATACTCTCCAAGCATCTCCATTCCTTGCCACACTATCTCTGTGCCAAAGTCACCCCTGTGCCAACAACATGACAAGTTACAGCTAGAGATACTCGGTGCATTAACACCATAGTGTATAAACCTTACAATCTGAGCTTTCTACTGTGCAGATATCTCAAAAGGCAGGGTGGCCTTTTGTTAAAGTACTATTTAGGACTCTGAGGTGCTGCAACTCAGAGAAGTGTTTGAAGAGGAAGGGCCACAAACAGACTGAAGCTGAATAGGACTGGGACAAGGTCTGTGTCTCTGCTGGCCAAGATGCCTTTCCTACAATTCTTGAGTAAATGGCCATAAACAGTGCTCTTTTATTGCTATTTAATATCCATGTCTGTTTATGGCTCAACTCAGCAAGAATTGAGCATATCGTAAATGTGTAGAAGGGTGTAGGTCGTTTATCCTGTGTCAATATTCACTTGGTTCTCTCTAAGAGGAGATAACCTACATTTAATCCATATATTTGATTGTAAAATGACATTATGCCCAACGTGTTTTAAATATTTTTATCTGCTGGCCTGTCTATATTACATTTTTAAGGCACCATGGCATCCGAGACTTCCATGGATTAGGACAATGAAGTTAGAGAAGTAATCTATAGGGCTATAAAATTGCAGTGTAGATGTTCAAACTGAGACTGGAGCCCAGGCTCTGAGGCCTTGCAGGGGGCGGAAAAGGGCCTCAGAGACCAATATCTACACTGCAATTATTAGCCCGGCAGTCCAAGCCCTTTCCCCCACCCCGTCCCCCAGCTCCAGTCAGCTGACCCAGGCTCAGAATTGGTGCTGCTTTTTTTTTAAATGCACGGTAGAGGTACCGAATGAGACTATTCATGTGTTTAAGTAACTTGCTCAACTACAGCCTTAATTATTTTCAAGCTACTTGGATGCACATTTATTAATTTTCATATATGAGAATGCTGTATAAGTTTGCATGGGTACTTCCACATTAATTAGGTAAGTGTTGATTAATTGTATATAAAATAATTCCTCTCTGCAGTTGGTTTGTCCTATTTGACCTTTGCTGCTTTTGACAGAAGAATTTAAAACCAACCAACCAAACGGAAGACTTCACTGAACAAACCAAAACTTGCAAAGGGAAAACTAAACTCCTCCACTTAAACTGCAGCTTCCAATTTAAGTAGGAGACGAGGGACAGACGGAGACAACAGACTGATGGGGGAAATACAACAAACCAATGAGATAATAGTGGTCAGCATGATAAGCAGTGGGTTCAGAACACCAGCAGCCTACATTTTTTGCTGGCATCCTGGTAAGAGTTTTAAGGAGAGCACACACTGGAGCTTATTTCAACTTAACTGAGAGTTAAGCAAGGGCTTAAGCGTTTTTTCTGAACAGAGATACTTTCCTGAATCAGGTCCTAACATGGCAAAACACAAGTAACAGTTCAAATAAGCATGTGAATTCCTGGACTCCAAACTTTCTCAGGTTCCCCTGTCATGAGAAAATATCTGCATTTGTAATGTTAGGGCCTGTTCCTACATGCTCATTCATAGATTTTATTTATTTATTTATTTATTGTCTATAGGACCATATAGAAAGCTAACCCAGAATACCAAAACATTGGTTTGGGGTTTGTGTATGGTTCTTATGTGTATTTTGACAATATGGGGAGCTGGTTTACTGTAGACTTCTACATGTATATTAGCAAACCTATGAGCTGGTTTCATGCCCTGGAATGAGTGTGCCAAATGAGAATACTTCAGGATCCTCCTTCCCTTGCACACTTACCCAGAGGGGTCATGGTCATGTTTTGAAGTGTTTGCATTGTGTACTTGCTAACACGGCTGATAAGAAAAATCTCATCCACGGTCTGTCCCACACAAACATTGACAGTTCTATTAAATGGTGGTTACAATAACTTTATGAGTCTGAGAAAAGACTGGTATGTCTCTCTCCTTCTCTACCCCCAGCCCCACAATATGTAACCCCACCCCCATTTCCAGCTCTTCCTCCACTTTCTGTCCCATTAAGCCATTAGTTAGCAGCACTGGAGAAGCCATTAATATGTAATAAGTTTCTCTTTGCCATCTCCTGTCTTATGCTGCCATGTATATGTATCACATGCTACCTTTGTTATGCAGCCCAAGCTGCACACTGAGCTGGGCCCCTCAGTCCCACTATCTAGCCCCAGATGGGAGTCCTGCCCCTGCTTCAGGCAGGCTTCCCCACCCATTTCCAGGCCCACCCAGTTCACCCGTTCTCCATACCAAGTCCTGCCCTCACACACTGTGGTCAGCCCTTGCACCCCACAGAGGATGATGTGTAGCTTAACTATCAATTTTCTGGATTTCAGATATTTAAATTTGTGTGATCATTAGTCTCCCCATGGCAGAGCCCAGGTTATGTGAAGGGAAAGGGAGAGGGGCTAGACACCCCAAGAGAAAGTCCTCCAGTTCCCAGAACACATAACAGGAATTGAAAAGGGCTCAGATCCCGGCAGCGGGGTAGGTCCCTCACTGCAGACCCAGTGAGCATTCAGATTTATTTTCTTTCTAGAAATGGCTTCAAAACCATTTGAACATTCTGCTGAACTCAGACTACTTTTCTCCAAAATAAAAATAATAAGGGAAGCTTTGACAGAGGTTGATTTTTCCCAGCCACTTACAGTTTATTCTCAGATTTCTGCCCAGAGTGGGTTTCAAACTTCAGAGAAGTATTAAGTGGCCCATTTATCTCAATGAGGTTCATCTCTGAGAAAGAACATACCTGATGGAGATGAATACAACACAAAACAATGGCTCTGAGATGGGTGACCTGCTCCATCCATGTCAATGGAAGTTTACTTCTCACAAACTCTACAGCAGTGGGAAGGAGGAGGTGTGTCAAGCACACCCATTATTAGCCCCTCACCCCATTCTCAACACTGTGTTCTTGGTGCACCCTCCAAGCAGCCTATTCTAAGTGCCTCACCCAGAAGGGCAGATCCTGGCTCACAGGGAAAGAGGGTCTGATCCCCTCCCCCTGCAGAAAAGCAAGGCCTCTGTAGAATCTGGCTCACATTAAGGGGTGCAGGAAGGGTGGGGTCAAACCACCACAGGTGTCAGAGCCTCCCCCCCCCCCGACCCAATGCACACACACAGGGTGGGCAGGGCTCAGGGACCCCAAATTTCAGCTCACATGGGGGAAGAGAGGGAGGGGGATTTGGATCCACCCTCCCCCCGCCACAAACTAGGCAAGCCCTCACCAGAACCTGGATCACTTGAAGGAGGGCAGGAAATGGTGTGTGTGTGTCGGGGGGTGTCATACCCCTGTAGATGGACTGCATGCACTGTGTCTCCAATCACTCACACCCATGTCCCCAACTCCTCTCCCCGATTCCACACCTAATCAACCTCCCCTCCCACGAAGCATTTGCTTACATAGTTCATTATTGTTACAAAAATTAGTTTCAGTACTTTCTGAATTCTGCTGTACTCAGATTACATTTCCCCAAAATAATGCCCCTCCCCCACAATTGGAGCAATAACCCTGATTTATTTTACTTCGGTTTGCCACCCTGGATTGGATTTGAACTCAGTGTCCAAATTCAACAAGAGTGATATGTCTTCAGATCCACCCACATCCTGAGAGGTGGAGCAAGGCTGACTATCTGGAAAACTCTCTCTCTCTGCACATGTTCAGCGTAATCCATTAACAGCAAGAATAAGCACAGGAGGCTTGCAAGGAACCTAACTGAAGAAGCAAAATCTGTTTGAAGTAACATTTTAATTTGACTCCTCCCTCCCCAAAGGGAGTGGTTGCCATGAACTCTGCTTGGGTAAACCTCAAACATTTGAGACACTGGTGTCAATGATCTGAGCCCTGCTTTGATCTCTATTGTGAGCAAAAAGATTTCCAGAGTCATTCAATTTTTTTTAAAAAAGCTTCTTTTTTGGGGGGTGGGGGGAGGAGTTGTATCTCAGGAATCCCTTGATCAAAGGGCTCCAAGTTTAGTTCACTAACAGAATCCCAGGAGGTATGCCAAATGTCAAGGCAATCTGAGTACCCATGTAGATTTTAGAGCACGTAGAGTCAAGCTTTAAACCAGAAAGTTGGTCTTAACCTTCATTAGAGCAAAACTGTTGCCCTGCTGTAATGAGTATGAAATAATTAGCAAGAAGTGAACAAGAAATAATCAGTCATTGAATTACTCTGTAGTGGACAGAATATTCTAACTGCAGTCAGCAAATTCCATGATTAATAAGGATGAGTGAACTTGGTTGGCTTGATCTTGAATCCACTTAGACCTCTTGCATTCAGTTCAGAGGTGGGTGTCAGTTCTGAAAGGTGAGCCCAAATGAAGTCTAAATTGGTCTCATTCATACCTTCTTATGGTCTATACACCTAGTTAGACATTACACCTAATTAGACTCTCTATATTCCTTCAGACTCCCCTCATTTACCAACATACAATTTATACATACCACCTCTGAATTTGGTCCATTATAGCTAATGGAGTGTAAGGTAATCTAAGATGATGTAACTCACATGCTGAAGGGATCAGGGGAATGAAGTGCACTAAGAGAAAGCAAGTTACCAAGGCAAGCAAACTGATTCCCACAAGGATTAAACTGGTTTGGTGTCTATATTAGGGATTTGTATCAGTTTAATTAGATTTAACTAAATGGATTAAAAAAAAAAGTCAGCCAGTACAACTTTTCCAGTACTGACTAGGGCTAACAGGACAGTGAAAGAACAGTTATAATGAAGTCCTGGTCTCTCTCTGATCTACACCACACTTTAACTTGCAACCTCTTCAGTACAGAGGTTGCACCAACATGACGCTTACAACTCAGGGAGTCTCATGCCACCCTGCACATGATTCTGGCAGAAGCTGCCATAACTCAGATGGGGAGTCAGGCAAATTTGTGGACTGGGTCAAAATACAGTCAACACAAAAGGCTTAAGGCCTCCTTCCCTCTGGTCTGAGCTCAGCAAATCAAGCCGTTTTAACATAATCAGACATATACAAACTACCCACATGTGCTAGACTCACTTTTATGGTGGCAGGGTATGGAAGGAATAGTGTTGCATCCTCAATATATGGTGCAGGCTTCCCTTTAGCTAGAAAAATACATTTAAGGCCAGATTTTCAAGGCAGCTCAGTTTCCATTTAGGCACGAAAATAAAGGTCCAGATATTCAGACCCTGGGCATATGTCGGGCACAGAGCAATTTTGAAAAGCTCTTCCCCTGGCAGGATTAAGCACTTAATGTGGAAGAGTGCAATTCGCATGAGACTATAGACTCTCCTTCTGCATGCTGGAAGAAGGGGCCAGATTATTAGACAAGAAGGGCCAGATGTTCCTGTGCTCAAAATGAATCACCCTCTTCAAAGCCGCACATGAATTCAATTCACTGCCCCTGAAATACGGTTTACAATCCTAAGCCTCCTGTACAACCCAGGAAGCTTGCCACAAAGCGAGATTCTGTGAGGTTTGCCCAATGTCTACAAGCTAGTGGCAGTACAACATGATTCAGCCAACCTTTACAAATTGAGAAGGAGCATTTACATCTCTCACCACAAAATGCAGAGCCTCAGGAAGAGCATATAGAAAAGCCCCTGGTGAGTTGCTACCTCTATTCTTTCTTGAATCACCATGACTTTGTAGGGTCAAAGCCACAGGCAGGTGGAAAGAAGAGCAAATGGAAAAACAGTTGCAAAAAGAGGCCATACAAAAAGACAATGTGCTTATTTAATGTGTACAATACAAGCCTTTTCTTCTTTATAGGAATAGGTAGCTACACTTTTTAACTTACCTTATAGATGTGGCTCTATTCATCTCATTTTAATATTTCTGGCTTCTCTGATTCTATTTCCTACATCTGCACCTCATCACAGACATCTAATTCATCATTTTAGTTTGACTCATTAATCTCTGCCTCACCTTCCAAAGATAATCCACATTTAATGACTATATTATGTAATGTGCAGCAAGGTGCTGTAGGACTGTTTTTACCAACTTTAGAAGGGCACTGTACTTACACATCAGATTTATTTAGGCATCTAAATATCATTTTTTAAAAGGCCAAAAGGTCTCCCAGTGGTGGTGAGGGCTACAAAAACATTATAAATTGCTTCTGCTGAAGCCCGGGGATGAGAAATTGGAGCTCACAAGTAGTCACCTACCCAGAAATATATGCCATTTTCTGAACAAGAAATGTTAGATGCAGGTTTAAACATTTTAACATAGATAGATATTTACTAGCCCCCAATCCATCCCGTTCGTAAAAGCAAAATCCTTGTAGAAGATTAGGCTGTCAAATGAATACATGAATTGTGGGAATACTTTGGGACAGAATCTAATCTCTGATAAGCAGCACGCTTTGCTGCATTTCTGTAAGCCTCTACCACTATACTTACATGCCATGTATCGGTAATCAACAACACAACGTGAACACTACCATACAAATGACACTAAGTCAAGCTGCCTGTTTATAAATCAAAGTACAAAGCCACATTATTTTTCACAAATAGGAACCGTCATCACCTTCTTCTTTAAACCTCAGCTAAACTTTGCTCTGAGAGGAAAATACCTGAAGTCCCCTATAAACAGGACTTACCTTGCCATCTTCACTCATGTCTCTTACTTGATATCTTCCTTGACCAGTACTCCCCAAACAAGACCTCTCTTTCCTGCTAGCCCCTCACAAGTCATAAACTCTCTCTGCATTGAGAAGAAGAGCACCAGTGGAAGACTGCTTTATTCCCTTGACTCAGAGTCCAGCTGTGATGTATCTGGCTAAGGGTGTTTGGCTGGGAAGGCTGGGGAAAGATCAGTAATGTAGACCACATCATAGCTGTTGCAACAACATACTCCATTTACTCAGCCCCAGCTCTGCTATTGCCTGCATGAAAGGTGAGAGTAAAAAGTACAGGAACACCTAAGGCGCAAATGAGAATTACCAGCCACCTCTCACAGATCAGCAATGAACCCAAAGAAATCCAGACTCCAAAATCTGAATACAAAGTTGGTATGGGTGAAAAGGTGTGGATTAAATAAGAACCAGCCAACTGACCTGAGCATAAGGTCTATGATCATATTCAAAAACTTTCAGCAAATTTCAAACAAACAAATAATTATTCTATACCTTAACATCTGGTTTTAGTTGGAACATGGACTGGAAATCTCATGAGTTCTCACTGAATTTACACCACCGTTAAGTGCAGGGGACAATACTAAATATAACAAATGAGTCATAACATTTTGTATGTTCATTATAGGATCTCAAAGTGCAAGGAATTCTCCAGGAGTCCATTTTCTTGAGCCAAAATGTGGCCTATATTTTCAAAAAGTGGCTAATGACTTTGGTGGCTCAGTTTGGGGGTGACCAACATGAAACATCTTAAAGCAGTGGTTCCCAAACTAGGGGCGCTGCTTGTTCAGGGAAAGCTCCTGGCGGGCCGGCCCGCTTTGTTTACTGGCTGCGTCTGCAGGTTCGGCTGATTGCAGCTCCCACTGGCCGTGGTTCGTGCTGCAGGCCAATGGGGGCTGCAGGAAGTGGCGTGGGCCGAGGGATGTGCTGGCCGCCCTTCCTGCAGCCCCCATTGGCCTGGAGCGGCAAACCACGGCCAGTGGGAGCCGTGATTGGCCGAACCTGCGAATGTGGCAGGTAAACAAACCGGCCCGGCCCGCCAGGGGCTTTCCCTGAACAAGCGGCACCCCTAGTTTGGGAACCACTGTCTTAAAGGGACCTGACTTTCAGAAAGAGATGAGCCCTCAACTATTATTTGTAAATCTCATGATTTTTAAGATCCTAAATTGAATGATTGGGACTGGTAATAATGAAACTGCGTCAAATAGAAAGAAAACCTAGAAATACCAAAAGGGGTGGATGTTTCTAGATCCTAGAACCTTTGTCATGGACAGTAAATTTAATAGTAGTGTTTATGGTCTGTCACAGAAAACATCTTAGCTGATACAATATCATTGCGTTGTTTTACATTTGTTTTAATAAAATATGCAATCCTTTTTAGAACTTCCTCCTCCTTGTTCATTATTTGAAATGATCTCAACATAATTGCTTCTCCACACTTAACTGATTTTGTCTAAAAGTAAAATCACAACTATTTATTCCAATATACGCAGAAAATAATCACAGTAAAGATGCTGGCGCTAATACTAACTATGAAGAATAGAAATAATGCGTTGCTTTTAACTAGCACCTTTAGGCCTAGTGCTTTACAAACATCAATTAGGCCTCAGTGATCAAGTGAGGCAGGTAACTATTAGTCTATTCTCCCCATTTGACAGATGGGTAAACTGAGGCAGAGAGGTGAAATGATTTGTTCAAGGTCACACAAAACTTTGGGGTTGTGTGTTCTGCCATCAGTCTTCCCCACTTTATTACTCCTGCTCTTTCAAAATGGTCATCCCCTCTCTCTTCCTATCTCCTACATTACTTTTAATGACATTTTGATTTGATTTTAATTTTTCCTGATTTTTTCTATCCCCCTCACTTTCAGCCTCTTAATTAAAAAACTTCCTTATTTTCATTTTTAAACTCTCATACAAGTTTAAGGAGAGTTGCCTCTTTGACTTCATTTTAGGACTGGACCTAAAATAAATTACTATAGCTGCATTAAAGTCAACGAGGATGAGACCCTGATGACAGGAATTCTTGACAGATACATGAATAGTTTTGTTTCTTAACAGTACTGCTTCTAATCACCCATAGTTCCTCACTAACACACTTGGTTCTGTAGTAAACAGTTTATAACATACTAGGGCCATTGTTCATTGCAATTCATTAAGAATGCTGGTAAACACTGATGCTGTTATAAATTTTCCATGACAGCAGTCAGTGGTATCCTACTGACAAATGATAAGGTCATTGCAACATGTCCTTTGGGCACTGCAATTACTGCTCTACTCATAAGTGCATGTAATTTGAAGTTTAACTAAATTGATGTGCAGAGCTCATGGTAATTTTCACACACATGTTGCACAGAAGGAGCACGTGTTGTCTTAATATGTAGCATAAAAATGTAATCAATTCAGCCTTAATTTACCACCAACATTTTTACTTTGTTCCCCATAGGTTGTACAATTCTTCCTGGAATGTATAAAATGGCTGTTATTCAAAATGTGGCTGAAAATTCTTTATCTTGCAAAATACCATGATGAAAAGCATCCTTTTCATGGATTGGGTGTTAAAAAACCCAGTGATTTAGCTTCTTATCAACGCCCTGCCCACTAATACTATACATTCTCTACTGACGTTTAATATCGTGCATAATATTTATTGTGGCATGCTGAAGAGCTCAGGGGGTTGGAGGATCCATACTTTGAAATGAAGCAAAACTGCATTAAACTCAGTTTTGCAAGTAATCTCCCTAGATTCTAATGAAATGATCTGTTTGGGAAGTGGAGAGTGGCGATCCAGAGCAAAATACCCCTAGGTGGTTGTATGGACAGAAGAGAAAAGCTAGAGCTAGTGCTTTGGCAATTGACAAGGTGTCGACCAAGGGCTTTTGCGTTAGGAGCAGCAACATGGCTTTGCAAATGCCCTTAAGAAACAAGCCATTCCGAAAATGCATTGCAAGCAATATACATGGAGGGAGAAACTGGGAGAGGGGGAAAGGCAACAGTGCAGACGGGCTGGGGATATACAGGCTGCTCACACGCTTATAGGGCAACCTGATAAAAAGCACTGAAAGTTGAGGGCAGTGCCAGGCCTGGGATGGCTCAATGTGAAGGTATTACACAATATTGGGGCCGTTTAGATTAGCAGGGAGATTTGAATAGGAAAGCCCTCATCAGCGTTTTCAAGATCATGGCAAGCCAATTATTTAGTGCATCAAGATAGGAAAAGGGATCACTGGCAGGAAAGCAGCTGAGATTTCCCGATCATTAAAATGAACGCCGCCGTAAAAATGTAAAGCCGAGCCGTTTAGATACCTGAATAAACACTGTGAAGTAAGTAGATGTTGCTGGCCAGATGATAGGATCGTAAGACTTGTAACATCAAAACATCGAATCAGTGAGGGTCTGCCCCTACAAGTAGCTATGTTCAGGCCCTGAGGATCTTACCTTGGAGGTTCTTAAGCTCCCTTTGAAGTCAATGGGAGGGTAGATAGGAAAGTCTTGTCCTTGTTTTACAAATGGATACGTGAAGCCACATACAGCTAAACTCTTTCTTCATTCACACTGGTACAAACCCTTAGTAATTCCATTGACTCCAGTGGACCGATACCACTGTAACAGAGAACAGAGCTTGGCCCGTAGAAGTTAAGCATCTGATCCTGCTCTCATTTAGACAGATTTAATCCAAAGTCTCTTAAGCAGCCATACTTCAGGTTTGGAGTGGTGTGACTGAGAGTTGAGTCATGATTACAACTCAACAATTTGTAGCCCAAGGCTCTGGGCTCAAAGGTGTGGTCCATAAAGAACTTGCTAGTGGTCCATGGAAAGCTAGCTGGTCGTATTGTGCTGATACCACCTCCTTGCTTCCCCGTGCTAAATCACAGTAAAAGTACATTCAAGACTTTCCTAAGCATGTGAACAAATGCTGTTTATTATACAATAATGGCTGAGCAGGGAGATGCAAACAGAAGATAAAGTGTCCACAATTTGCACTCTCAGTCTCTATTCAGATGGGGGCCAAAGAGATGTAAAAAACAGAGAGCTCCTGTACTAATCTGCTCTATCATCCCCTGGGACCTTAGCACATTCTATTCAGGTTTATGAGAGAATAATTATTTTTTCCAAATCATCCCCCAAAACAATTGCTGGAATTAAAGTTAACCTATGAAAACAGCATTCCAGTTCACTCTGACACTTCTTACCGGTAGGTAACCTGGCATTTGAAAAGCTACTCAGTTAAAAGAGAAACAACACATCCAGGATGGCAATATGCAATTGAGGGTTTCTGTATCTGGTCTCTATTAGAATTCATTCTGTATTATGCAGTGCAGCCCTCCAGCTCTTATCCGTGATGAGTAATTTCCCCAGTAATTTTAATTTCCCCATGCTGCATTGGTATGAGTGTCCAGCTTGCAAATGCTGGAAAAGACTTTATTACATGTCTTGCTGATAAAGCTTTCACTGGACTGACTATATTATAGCAACTCCTGAAGCAAACTCCACGCTGCTCTTGAAAATATCAGGTCTATTTCTCTACTAATGAAGAACATCATTTGGAAATATAGGTCCAGAGTAATTATTCCTTCTTTTAGTGTGGATTTGTTTTGTAGTTTTATTAAAGAGCCAAGAGCATCATTATTCTGAAATACATCATGCAGAAGAGATATACAAGTGTCATAAATACAAAGGGAAGGGTAAACACCTTTAAAATACCTCCTGGCCAGAGCAAAAACCCTTTCACCTGTAAAGGGTTAAGAAGCTAGGATAACCTCACTGGCACCTGACCAAAATGACCAATCAGGAGACAAGATACTTTCAAAGCTGGAGGGGGGGGAGAAACAAAGGCTCTGTGTGTGTGAGATGCATTTGCTGGGAACAGAACAGGAATGGAGTCTTAGAACTTAGTAAGTAATTTAGTTAGATATGCGTTAGATTCTATTTTGCTTAAATGGCTGATAAAATAGCTGTGCTGAATGGAATGGATATTCCTATTTTTGTGTCTTTTTGTAACTTAAGGTTTTGGCTAGAGGGATTCTTTATGTTTTGAATCTGATTACCCTGTAATATATTTACCATCCTGATTTTACAGAGGTGATTCTTTTACTTGTTCTTCTATTAAAATTCTTCTTTTAAGAACCTGATTGCTTTTTCATTGTTCTTAAGATCCAAGTGTTTGGGTCTGTCTTCACCTATGCAAATTGGTGAGGATTTTTATCAAGCCTTCCCCAGGAGAGGGGGTGTAGGGTTTGGGGAGGATTTTGGGGGGAAACATGTTTCCAAGCGGGCTCTTTCCCGGTTATATATCTGTTAGATGCTTGGTGGTGGCAGCAATAAAGTCCAAGGGAAAAAGGAAAATAGTTTGTACCTTGGGAAAGTTTTAACCTAAGCTGGTAAAAATAAGCTTAGGAGGTTTTCATGCAGGTCCCCACATCTGTACCCTAGAGTTCAGAGTGGGGAAGGAGCCTTGATAACAAGTTTCTTCCTTTTCTCAAAATATAGCATGCTAAATGCTAAAAGAAGGTTAGAAAAATGCCTGTTTTCTACACAATAATCCTAAAAAAAGCATGTGTGAAATTTTCAAAAAAATTCAGGCAACTTTCCTGATTTTTGTGGTGGTTGAAAGGGCAGAAAGAAGTTTTAAAAGACTTTACAAAACCTTATTAGGGTCAGTGTCTCATTAAAAAGAAAATCCAAGCAGATTCAAATGTTCCATCTAACAAGGTGTATTCTGTTGTATATTTCATTGTATCTATTTATCTTGTTATAATTAATTGGCAGTCAGATAACTAGGAAAAAGTGATCTATTAGGGTTATTGAGTATGTCAAGTCTGGATTTACTAAAATTTCACGAGCAGATACAGTTAAAGCATGATGAACTATGAAGACAAAACCAAAAACCAACAGGAATTTCCATTATTTCATTTTGCGGCTAGTACAACTGTTCTTTCTAACAAGGCAAATCCTGATTTCTCCCATGTGAAAAACGACAAGTCCTCAAAATGGTGCCAAACCAAACACACTAAAAGGATCATAATGGACCCTTCTTACCATAAAACTGATCTGAGACTGAATCTCAATGGCATCAGACTGAATCTATGTTCCTATACAATTAAACCTGCTTACCAACTCCACAGCTCAGGTAAATCTACCTAGACTTGTTAGCCATTGCCAATCAGATGAGGAATAGTTTACACTGGTGCAGAGGCTATGGGTTAACCAGGACTAGTTTACAGAAGGCCCCAGTCCTGCAGCATTCACCCAGGTGGAGCCCATTGACTTCAGTGAGTATAAGTTTCTGTGCATGCATATCCTGTGCAATACCCTGCAATTTAAGTCAGTGGAATGTCTCACAAGTACAGTGGTCTGCCACCCCGACCTCCGGTTTAACTGCACCCATAACAGCCTGTCAGGCCCTGCCCAACTGCAGGCTGATTTCAGATAGATTTCCTTCCTATTTTCAGTATTGCCAATCCCAAGCATTCAAAAATTGTGAGTCAGCCCTCCAAAAGATCATGAGACTGGCTTAACAATCATGAGCTTACAAATATTTTGGGGGTTCTTTTTATTTTCCTTCTGGCTGTCTGAGCCCTTAGTCACACTTGCTTCACATTTCGAAGCAACAACAAGGGCTAGAAACTTTATTTAAACGGGAAAGCTGAGATTCTTCTGCAATCTCTTGATTCCAGCAACAGGGCCTTTACAAAAAAAATCACCAAATATCCCGAGGCCCATAGAGTTGTCAACACACTGTTTTCCCTCAGAACTGTGACACATTTTATTCCGTGAGTAGCTGACTTCATCGCTTATTCTGGCACTCTTTTGGTTTTGTGTGTACTTCTCTGTGGATTTCTTGCCAGAATTCAGCCCTATATTTTGAGGGTATATTGGCATACTGTATCTAAGGAGAGCATTTATTCTTTGAGATAAATCCTGGAGAATGTATCGGTGCCTTTAAAACAAGCATGAAAAATGCTGCTCTTTTGGGAGAAAATAATAATAATACTTAGCATTTATGTAGTGCTTCATCTGTTCAAAATGATATATATTAACTAATAATCTTTATGTCCCTGTGACATGGACACTTAGTGTTGTTACCCTGTTTTATTAATGGAGAAACTAAGGCCCTGATCCAACAAAGACCTTAAGCACACGCTTAACTTTGAAAACACAAGCAATCCTATTGAAGTTAATGGGACTAGTCATGTCTTGGAAAGTTAAGCACATGCCTAAGTATTTTACTGGGTTATGATCAAGAGTGAGGGGAAAACTCCCATTGACTTTGGATCAATGGAAGTCTTTCCATTTACTTCAGTGGGATATGGATCAGGCCAAGACTACACAGTCAAGCAGGGGCAGAAAGCCATGTCTGGTGAAAAAGAGATGCAGTTCCAAGAGCTAAGGAAAATGCAAAAGTAGCCAAAGTATGTTCTGTTCTCCTCAGTCTCGCTCATATTTACTTGGAAAGAATACAGATAAATACTATGTTATGAACTTGACATTTAGAGCTGAAAAAACACTTGTTCATCACTAGAGAAGTCCTTGACCTAGAGCTTGAGAACAAGAGATCCCATCAACTCAGGTGTCACAATTCTAAAACTAGTATTTTAGATGAAATATGGCATAAAAGAAAGTGAGGAACATGCTTTCTCCATTTAATTTCATCCTGATGCCAAGAAAATATTAATGGGAATCAAAGAAATGTAGGGCTGAAGGCACCTTGAGAGGTCACAAAGCCCATTTTCTGCCTCCCGCCTCCGCCATGCTGAGGCAGAACCAAGTACATATAGACCATTCCTGCATCCATACTTTAGCTTAAACAAGTAATATTCTTTCATTTGAAAGAAAAACTTAACAAATGAATTAATGCTAATTTTAAAGGGAACATTTTTTGGATGTTGCTGCCTTTTAGACACTTCTTCTCCTTCTTAGCATATGTGCAATGTGCGTCAGGTGGCCGGTGACCAGGATTCATCACTGAATTTGGTCCACTGGTTGGATCATTAGCTTCCCTGCCTTGGGCTGGGTACTGACCTGCAGAGCAATGCAAATGGTTATCCATGCCTCACTTTTAGACACTTGCGGCATAATACTGTGAATGTATTCAAAGTCTTATAAGTGTTTTAGACACTTACAAGACTTCTTCAAATGTGTTCACAATATTAGGCTACAATGGAATTCCCCTCCCACCGGCATTGTTATAAGGCCAGCTTTTTTTCATAAAAAGAAAAGGAGTACTTGTGGCACCGTAGAGACTAACCAATTTATTTGAGCATAAGCTTTCGTGAGCTTCATCGTAGCTCATGAAAGCTTATGCTCAAAAAATTGGTTAGTCTCTAAGGTGCCACAAGTACTCCTTTTCTTTTTGTGAATACAGACTAACACGGTTGTTACTCTGAAACCTTTTTTTAATAGAGTTTAATTCCTGAAGGGACCATTCAACCATTTAGCCTGACCTTCTGTATATAACAGGTCATTACATTTCACTCAGATATCCTAATCTATTCGACATTGGTGAGGCCTCATCTGGACTACTGTGTCCAGTTTTGGGCCCCACACTACAAGAAGGATGTGGATAAATTGGAGAGAGTCCAGCGAAGGGCAACAAAAATGATTAGGGGTCTGGAACACATGACTTATGAGGAGAGGCTGAGGGAACTGGGATTGTTTAGTCTGCAGGGGGGATTTGATAGCTGCTTTCAACTACCTGAGAGGGGGTTCCAGAGAGGATGGTTCTAGACTAATCTCAGTGGTAGAAGAGGACAGGACAAGGAGTAATGGTCTCAAGTTGCAGTGGGGGAGGTTTAGGTTGGATATTAGGAAAAACTTTTTCACTAGGAGGGTGGTGAAACACTGGAATGCGTTACCTAGGGAGGTGGTAGAATCTCCTTCCTTAGAAGTTTTTAAGGTCAGGCTTGATAAAGCCCTGGCTGGGATGATTTAGTTGGGGATCGGTCCTGCTTTGAGCAGGGGGTTGGACTAGATGACCTCCTGAGGTCCCTTCCAACCCTGATATTCTATGATTCTATGAATACTGAGCCCATCTTCTTGCTGGAACCTGCTATATATGTACTGGGAAGGCCTTTTTTCTGGATCTGTCCATCCTTCTTACAATGAGGAAAGGGGTGAGGTCTTTAAGCTTGGGAGAAGGATAATAAAACACTTAGATACTATGGTGTTGGCTGTTTTAGATAACAAGATAGATAACAAGGGGAAATTTAAAATGGTGAACTGCCATTCAAAGTGGGTCTTCTGGTGTAATTCTACAGTTGGACACTGTGAAGGAAAAGGAGCTTAATTACTGTGTTGGTTATTTACTTTCAAAATAGTGGTTACGATGACTATACATCTGTAGCTGTAAAGGAAATAAAGGGAGCACACTCAGATGAAAGGCAGTGTGATTTAGGGTGCTTTTACATGGCAAAAAAACAAAAACAAAAAACCCTGAGACAGTGAGTCTCAGATGCTGAGTCTACAGACTGGGGCTGCAGGCCTTGCGCTTCAGAGCCAAAAATAGCTGGGTATCTGTCCTACCTTCCTTCCCAGGTTTCAGAGCCTGAGCTCCAGCCCGAGCTGAAATGTCTACACTGCTATTTTTAGCACCATAGCATGAGCTCAAGACTGTAGACCAAGGCTGTAGGAGGATAGCTTTTTACAGTATAGACACAACCTCAATGAGCAGAGTGCTTACCTGCAATGCAGGAGCTTTCATTCACCTGCTGTACGTCCCTGGGAAATTCTCTGTGCTTATTTCCCCTTCCACTTTTTGCTTCTCTTGTCTTTGGAGACCACAAGCTCTTTGAGCCAGGAATTGTCTCGTACTGTGTGTTTGTCCGGTACCCAATGGGATCATAATACTGATTGGGGCTGTAGGTGCTTATAAAGGAATCAAAAGGATAAAACTTGGATAAAATCAAATGTTTGGAGGCTTTTCAGGGACAACCCTGAACTCCCAGCTTTTGGAGGCTAAATTAGGGATAGGCAATTGGTTAGGGTAAAAGAACTACTCCAAAATTTCCCAAAATTCAAACCAAACCTACATCAACCCTTTTTTATTGTATTTTATTTTAGGTCTGAAGGAATTTGGATTTTTTTTTCATATACTTCTTCCATTCTTAGTTGCAGGCTCTCAACACAAGAATAATCAATATTCTCCAAAGAAATTCTGGTTTCCTGAAATTTCCAGCACAGTTCTGAAGATCCAAAAGGTTCAGATAAACAAACTTATGGCCCTTTTGAGGTTCCCCCATCCCTAATCTTGATCCTTTAGACTAATATCTTAACCCCTGTCCAGTTCAGTTTATTGGTTTCTCTAATATTCTTTGAACTGCCCATTCAAATAATTAATTAATTTCCACTTTGAAAGATTAAAACCGTTGAGGTCTTCCAGGCTAAACTGTTAATTTGTAAAAAGTTTGCTAAAGAACAAAGTGAAAAGAATTTGGCCATTGTTCAGGGTTCACTTACACTGATGGAAACGCAGATTAATGCCTTTGAAATCAATGGGCTCATACCATTGTAAAATCAGTGTAAAGAATTCAGAATCAGGCCCTCTCTCTGCTGAGTCTCACTGTAATTCTTATATTATCCATATAATTGAAGTAGGGTGGTTGTTACTGGGAATCACACACATTACTAGGAAATAATATTTCTTTACGGCAGTGTAATTAGTGCATTGATTGCTACATAAAACTGTTACTTGAGATGCATATGACTTTATAATACAATTCTGTGCTTTGCGTACAACTTGTCCTATATATACCAGTACTTTAAGTACTCTGGTGATAATAGCGCTGCCATTTCAGTGCTCAGATATTGCCGTAATAACTGTGATAGCTAGATAAACAGATGGGTAGACAGGACTATACTACAATTAATATTAACTTTGAAAAACATGTTAAGCAGTAACATTTCTAATGGAGGAAGATTAATCACTTTGGGGCAGATTTACTATGGTATTTACCTAAAGATGCAGATAGGCACCCTGTCGGATAGTCTAAAGCCACTAGCCTTTTAAGTTTGGCCCTTGTATTGTGTTGAGGTAAAAGTTACAAGTCACACATTTTGATTCAATCATTATTGTTCTACAACAAGACGCCAAAGGGAAACAAATTATTATTTGTCATTTGCATGGCAGGACCACCTGGTGGCCCCAGTCAGGGAACTGGGCCGCAGTCTGATAGGCACTGTACATACACAAAATAAAAAGACAATTCCTGCCCTGAAGATCTTACAGTCTAAGTACAAGGTTGAAACATTCAGATTTTCCCTAAAATTTGGATTGATTTAATCTGCATAGTGTTGACAGACTCCCTGTATTACATGGACCATGCTGCAGGACTGTGGCTGAAACCTGGGTTCTTGGTCCAAAATTTGGAAATTGCAAATACAAATAAATATGAACTTGATCAAGGGAATTATCCTGCCTATTGTCAAACCCACGTAATAACCTTCCCCTTTGTATGTCTATGCAAACAGCATATGAGGCCTTGTCCTTACTTAATACAGAAGTAATTCCCAGTGATTATTCGGGGAATGTAATAAAATAGCATATGATACAAGATCATATTAATAGCTGATATTGATATATATTGATCTCTCTATATATAGATATAGATCTATATAATATATAGATATCTATCTATCTATTAGATTAAATATAACTTAATCCCCAGGTTGATCAGGTGGTATTGAATGTACTGTCAGATTACATCAAGGGGAAAAAAATTAAATCATTTAACATCCTGTAAAATTGCCAGAAGCCCACTTCAGCAGCTGCTGCTTACCCTTTGTGAGCAAAGGAAGTTCTTTTTTTTAAAATCAGGATACGAATTTTTCAACCGAGTAATGATCCCTATGTTTCCTTTTGAGTCATATTACAAAATAAGTTATTTATGATCGGTGCGAGATGCTAAAAGGCATTTAGCATATCACAAAGACATCAGTCATCATCAGCTAGCTCCAGTGAAAATGACATAATGTATATGACCTTCTTTTTCACCAGGACGGCTTGAGAAATTCTACTAGAAAACCAGTGTATCGTCTAGACGATAGTCTACAGACTGTAGACTTACCCTTCTAGTAACTAACCAAATGAAAATAAATCAGTGAATAATTGAAGTTGATTGGCTTCTTTTATGTGAGTGTGTACTGTTCTAATATTTGTTTTAAAATATAAATTCCCAGTTAAAGAAAACCACTCATATCTTTCACGTCACTGTGTATGAGTGTGTGATCAAGAACAACAAAGACCTAAAAATGCCCTGTTTGTCAGTGTATCTTGTAAATATATATGCATCACCAGTGAAGATTTTGCTGTTTTGCAGCATGACAATATCTACCAATAGGGAAGGTATCTTTCTGCCCATGCCTTTGCCTACCAACAGTGGCGATATCAGCAGCATAGCGACAAGCAAATAGCCACAGAGAGAGGGGGACTATAATGGGTAATTAATCCCTGTCGCTGTCTGGTTCCTAAGCCAAACCAATATCTTTTCCTTTATATTTCTCGGTGAATTAGTCATCAGGAATTTGACAGATCTGGAAAAAGAAGTACTCCAATTACGCAGAGTACATGCATAGCCTGGGCACAGCACCCTTCCAGAAATGTGTCTCAACATGGGGAGACCAGCTCTGCAGATGATGGACTCTGCTGCATAAAGTTAGACACGTGAGTAATTTTAGTAGCATCAGGCCCAAAGTGTGCAGTTCCTTGATGATGCATCAGATCCATTTTCCTCCCTCAAAATGGTTCCTGTTCATAGCACCCTATAAAATATGTTGCTGCTTTGCCTTTTCCAGCTTTTGCATTGCATGTGGCTTTCTGCACCACTGTCACATTTCCTTTTGAAAAGAGAGAGAGCAAAGAGTAGAAAGAATGCATTTGATTATGTAGACAAAGAATCAATTATCTAAGGATGATATAGTTGGGCAGCAGGGACAGATGCAGTGTTTCCCTCCCTCCATCGGTCTGGATATGTTTTTAGAATTCTACATTTCATCAATTAGTCTAACTGGAACTTTAACATGAATCATCAGGCATAGATCCCATTTGCAATAGCAAGTGTCCTCAACTGCAATAAGTTTTACAAGAGTGCCAGAAAGAGGGAGCAGCTGTGATTGCCACCGGAGTCCATAAGAGCTGTGCAAGCAGGAGCCACTGAATCAGCATAGTAATCAGATGTGTCAACCATAGCCCTGTTCTGCCCAGCACTGCATTCGTTTAGTTTGTGGTGGGCCCTTTGTTTCCCAGCCTGACGATCAGCTGAACAGGAGATCCCAGTGTGATGCTGTGATCAAAGGGGCGAATGGGAGGTTATATTACGTAAGTATTTGCCACTGGTGCAACTGCTACTGGAAAACAGCGTCCAGTTCTGGTGTCCAAAACTCAATAAGGATGTTGACAAATTGGAGGGGGTTCAGAGAAGGCCCACAGGAATGATTAGAGGACTGGAAAACATACCTTATAGCAGGGGTAGGCAACCTATGGCACGCGTGCCAAAGACGGCACGCGAGCTGATTTTCAGTGGCACTCACTCTGCCCGGGTCCTGGCCACCAGTCCGGGGGCCTCTGCCTTTTAATTGAATTTTAAATGAAGCTTCTTAAACATTTTAAAAACCTTATTTACTTTACATACAACAATAGCTTAGTTATATATTATAGACTTATAGAAAGAGACCTTCTAAAAACATTAAAATGTATCACTGGCATGCGAAACCTTAAATTAGAATGAATAAATGAAGACTCGGCACACCACTTCTGAAAGGTTGCCGACCCTGCCTTAAAGTGATAGATTCCAGGAGTTCAATCTGTTTTGTTTAACAAAGAGAAGGTTAAGTTGACTTGATTACCTACAAAAGGAACAAAAATTGATAATAATGGGCTCTTCGATGTAGCAGAAAAAGGTATAACAAGATCCAATGGCTGAAAGTTGAAGCTAGACAAATTTACATTAGAAATAAGGTGCAACTTTTTCACAGTAAGGGTAATTAACCATTGGAACAATTTACCAAGGGTCGTGATGGATTCTCCATCACGGGCACTTTTAAAATCAAGATTGGATGTTTTCCTAAAAGAGATGCTCTAGTTCAAGCAGGGAAGTCCCATGGTCTGCATGATGCAGAATGTCAAATTAGATCATCACAGTGGTCTCTTCTGGCCTTATAATCTATGAATCTATACCCTTACTCATGTGGAGTAGCACTGTCCTCCACAAGGAGTCCCAGATAAGTCAATGGGATCATTTGTGGAGTAGGATACCATTCAGGGTGAATGAGGGTATTAGAAT
Source organism: Eretmochelys imbricata (assembly GCF_965152235.1). NCBI lineage: Eukaryota > Metazoa > Chordata > Testudines > Cheloniidae > Eretmochelys > Eretmochelys imbricata. Next base: position 95,129,799 of record NC_135580.1, read on the forward strand.
GTTTGTACATCTTTCTACACACACTACAATGCACACTTACAGAAAAAACTGAAAATTAAGTCTTGAAGTTTGATGTCTGGAAGAGTTGGCATGTTAGCTCCCAGTGGAAATACCCAAAGACTACGATCAACATTAAAGAAAAGAAAACAAAAGGAACAATGCATTATCTATTATATTAACAAAATTAAGAATTACTGGACTGTGCTTCTTAAAGGTAGTTTCCATCAGCATTGCTTTAGCTAGTAACAACTTTCAACTCTCCCAAAGGTTTGGAAAATGTGCTCATTTGTATTAATAGATATATTAACAGACACGTTCAATCTCTTTGAAACTTTCCCCTAACTTTGTGGATCTTGGTGGCTGGTCATTGATGTAAAATGTTCTCCCTAGAAGGGGAGAAACACACACATAAAATGATATTGGGGTGGAGAGTGGGCTGAACAACCATGGTGACCACATTTTCTGTAGAAATCATATTTGTTCTTGTCTAAAGATGATGTAATCCTGCAGGGTAGCTGAAACATCTCTATTTCCACCATTATTACCCATGTTAGTGAGACCTTGTATCCGATGTTTAAGAAAGATGAATTCAAACTGGAAGAGGTGCAGAGAAGGGCTACTTGTATGATCAGAGGAATGAAAACCTACCTTATGAGAAGAGACTCAAAGAACTTGGCTTGTTTAGCTAGCCAAACATAGGCTGAGGGGAGATATGATTCTGTCTATAAATACACCAGAGGGATAAATACCAGGGAGGAGTTAAGTTAAGCACCAGTGTTGACATGAGAACAAATAGATATAAAAAAGCCATCAGCAAGTTTAGGTTTGAATTTAGACAAAGGTTTCTAACCCCCAGAGCAGTAGTTCTGGAACAGTCTTCCAATGTGAACAGTGGAGGGCAAAAAATCTAACTGGCTTCAAGACTGAGCTTGCTAAGTTTATGGAGAGGATGGTGTGATGAGACTGCTTACAATGGCATGTAGCCAATCTGCAACTGGTAGAAGCAAATATTCCCAATGGCCAGTGATGGGTCACTAGATGTGCAGGGCTCTGAGTAACTACAGAAAATTATTTCCCAGGTGTCTGGATGGTGGATCTTGCCGCCACGCTCAGGGTCCAAGCGATCACCATATTTGGAGTCAGGAAGGAATTTCTCAGATTAGCAAAGACCCTGGGGTTGTTGGGTTTTTTTGTTTGTTTTTTGGCCTACCTCTTCAACATGGGGTCTGGGTCACTTGCAGGTTTAAACTAGTGTAAATGGTGGTTTCTCTGTAACCTGAAGTCTTTAAATCATGATTTGAGGATTTCATTAATTCAGGCAGAGGTTAGGGGTCTATTACAGGAGTAAGTGGGTGAGGTTCTGTGGCTGTAATGTGCAGGAGGTCAAACTAGATGATCATGATGGTCCCTTCTGGCCTTAAAGTCTATGAGTCCATGTTACCAAATGAAATAAAAAAATAAGATAATTTGTTAAAACAAGAATTCCTATGGATGTCCTCATATTTTTCAGAATCATTATTATACTATGAAAGAGAAATAATTTAAACAAATGTAGGATAAGCTAAACAAATAGGGAAACAGATTACAGTTCTCAGTTACACTGGTTTAAAATTTGGAGTATGTACATGGGATTACACTGTTTTAAGTGAGATCAGAATTTGACCAAAAATGCTGAACAATTCCTATGGTACCCGTGAAACTTAATATTAAAGGATTCTGGTTTCCCTAAGAAGGGGACAAATGGAGCCAGAAACTCACTTTCACGGCCAGAATGTTGTCAGGGGTTTGAAGGGTAAACATGATTTTCCCCTGACCTCTTAACCCATGGAAGACCCACTGTGCCCTCTTTGCACTTGGTGCTCCGGGATTTTGAAAGGAATATGGCTGGGTACAGAGGAATGAGGTCAGAGGGGAGTCACTCTTCACATTATCATCCACTATGAAGGCCTAATAGCTTGGCAAAAATCACACACAGATCTTTACACCCCTAGACTTTGCAGTGGTATAGCCAAGTCTGCTTTTTCAACTTGAGACCATCCCTAGGTTATGTAGACTAGGCCATCACCCTGCCAGTGCAATTAGTGTGTGTGTGTGTGTGATTCTCATGCATAGGGGTCCTTTTTTAAAAAAAGAAAGAACTCATTTGACTCAAGTCCACACTGAAACTCTTATTCATATTTCATGTTCTAGGAACATAAAATTAAAGCCCTGTTCACCTTGAATGATGGTTGTCTCCCACTCAGCACATACCTGGAGGAGTCCTTAGCTGGCTGGAATCCTGTCAAAACAGTTTTCCAACACAAAAGGTCATTTTGTCTAAAAAAACGTTTGTGGGCAAAATCAATTCAATTTAGACAAAATGTCTTTTTGAAAAAAGTTAGGGCAGGGCAGCATGGGGCAAAGATTGTGAAAATTTTAAAAATATCCAGTTTTGACTTTTTTTGGTTGAAAAGTTTTGAAAAACATTGAAATTTATTGGATTATTTAAAAAATTAAAAATTATGAAGAAATGCTGCAAGTTTAACTAAACAAAACAATTCAACTGGCCTGAAATGATTTTTTTTTGGGGGGGGGGGAGAAAGGTAGGGGAGGGTATTTCATTTCATGAAAAAAATAGAATTTTTGCCTTTTTGCCCTGATTCAATTTTTTTTTTTTTTTTTTTTTGCGAGACGGACAGTCCACTTTCAGACCAGCTGTAGCCATTAGGAACATAGAAACACAATTAATTTTAAAACAAACTCATGGGCTGGACTGCTGGAGCCTCTGAAAACTCCGACTCCAAGCAAACATTCCCCCTACATTCTCTTACATTTCACATACTCCATTTTGTTGACGAGGCACTCTGTACTTTACCAGCATTCAGAACTAACTCCCCACCATTCTGAGGCACTCTTATCCTGTCTACTGCTGCTCTCAGAAAAGTACCGGAGAAATATCAATGGCTAGTGAGGATATTATTTTTCCTCCCTTTACAACATCCCACTGTAATACTGCTGTTTCTTTTGATAAATAAAAAATATGTACATTGCTAGAAAATGCAAATAAGTCTGCTAAAAAAAAACCTTCAAGGCTTTGTACTACAATACTATGAATCGGGGCACAGAGCACCACTTGGAGGAAATAAAAATTTACTTTTTTACTCTTAGCTCTTTTTCTTCCTACAAAAACTTTGTTTCATGACACCTGGAAAGCCAAAAATCAAGGGCTTCTTTACACCTCTTCCCCCTTTCGCCTTCTGGCATATGAATTGTGCTAAATTAATAGAAAGCAACCCATTCAGGCAGGGACTTTTATCGATGTTTTAACTTGCCTCAAAGGAAACAGTCATTTTTCCATCAAGATGGAGAGATGGAATAAAAGAAGACAAAAAGAACGAGGGACGGTGAGAGATGCTGCCACCCTAAGGTGGTCCCTTGGCTCTTGATCTCTTTGCAGTAAATAACACATGCACATCTTTGATTTTAATTGGATGTTGCACAGCAAGATAAATGCACAGTGATATTGCACAACACTGTAGGTTTTAATAAATCACAGGCTATGAGATTTTTTAAAAAAAGAGTATTTCTTTAAAATAATAATGTCATGAGCACATTTGGTGCTCCTTTTAAACTCCTGATATGACAGATTGTTTTGTCATTTCTGATCAGGTTATTCTGTGCAATGTCATGGCCGATTATCTCTTTTGACACAACAGAAGCTGATACAACAGTTCTTTTCTTAAACTGGGTACAAGCTGCTGGAGGTAGCATAATACCCATGGCAACTGCAGCTCACCAGCAAGCTCCTGTGCATCATTGCTTTCAATTGCTCTGAAGAGCTCAAGAAAGAAAAAGAAAAAAAAACTTCAGTTAAAAATAAGAACAGTTTCTGATGACAGAACATCCAAAGTCATGGAGCTGTGGTGCCTTAGCAATGTAATAAACGTCTTCCGCAATCACTGCTTTCAGGGACGCTGGGATGGATATTCTTTCCTGCCTCTTTTTAGGGTAGCAGACATTAATCGGTAACATCTCTTTTCATAAATACATAGTTTGTTACGCAGTACTGCTTGGGGACATGAAATCTATTTGTACAGTTAGGAAGATACTGAACTCCCTCAATATGGGACTGATCTAAAGGCCACTGGCCCACTGAAGTCAAGTGAAATACTCCCATTAACTCCAGATGGCTTGGGATCAGTCTCAGACTCTGTATCCTACAAACTGATCTTTTCATCGATCAGTAAGGATCAGCTGGATTTTCACTAGACTGCTAAATCCACCCCTGTGGCTCAGATTGCAGGATTGGGGCCTACCTCATAAACTAACAAAAAGTGAAATATACAGTTCAGTTACGTTCAAACTTGTATTGGTTGTTTACAATAGTAAAGCATTATAACATATGCAAAGTGCAAGTCCATCCACAGCAATTACAGTGCCCACGCATTAGCAAGAATCTTCCTGAGTCCAAGACTTGCCTGTATTTTAAAATAAAACGGCCAGCACCACCACAGCAAATGTTGTGCCCTATTTCCCACTCCATGCTCTCTGCGAGCACCCTGATGGTCTATCACAGAACATGGTCCGTTAAAATAGTTATGAATGACGACCATGAAAAATCACTAGTGCAGCTAGATTGACTTCCTGATTTATTTTGCTGCTGAGAGTTCAGAATCAGGCCAGTAAGCTTCTTTTTTCCTATCTCCATGGGGAGAGTATGTACAGATACTTTGTTTTAAATAAAAACTATGGGCCAGATTGTCACTTGATGGAGCCAAGCCAAGTTACACCAGTTGAGAATCTGGCCCCTTGTTTGTTAATAACCATGCTATTTATTGGTCTGACAAATGAGTATTTGTTTAATCTCCATCAGTTTCCAGTGTGCCAACAGTGAGCTCCCTATTAGGTAAGCTTCAAGGGGCAGGGACAGTTTCTTCATTTCTGTCTGTACAGTACTCAACCTAAGAGAGCACACAATACAGCTGTGATACTAATCAGGATCTTTAATATAAACAGTGTGCAAATGGTCTGTAATTTGGCACAGCTGATGCAGTACTGCATGAAGTCTTCATGCATGCTCTTTTCCAAAGATATGTCTGACGTCAGTGTTTCAAACCAAAATGCAGAGCGTATTGCCCAAGACTCAGTACATTAATGTTCCATGTGTGACATCAGTATCCATGAAGCTTTTTCCTTTTTCCTATTCTGCAAATGCAACACAACAGTATTATGAGAGTAACTCTAATACTGACACTTAACACTTCCGCACTCCTTTACATTTTTAAAACCTGGTAGTAATATTAACTAACAGAGTTGGTCCTTTTTGTATTTTCATTTTTAAATTTTGCAAATAATTTAGCTGATGAGTCTGGGCATTTTTCTTAGAAGAAGTTGGTTATTCACAAATATTTTCCCCATTATTCAACCAGCCCTACTAATTAATTTAGTATTCTCTTTTTTTAAAAATATACAGATATTATTATATACTGATGATTTACAGCCTGCACCCCAAGAGAACAAGACAGTCACAAAGCAAAGTGCATCACTACATGAACAATTCTTTGGACTCAAGTAAAAATATACACTAGCACTCAGCAGGGCCAACTGAATTGCCACTGATTATCCTGTACCTGTAAAAAGAAAAAAAAAAAAAAGTTTCTTTCAACCTTCTCCCAGGATTTTACCTTCCCCTCTTCCTAACTTGGGAGAGTATCTGCAGGCAATGTCTTTGAAGTGCTGTACCTCAGGCAAGATTTCTGCTGTGGGCTGGATATATGGTTTAACTGAAGCCGGTTTTTCTTCCACTGATATTCCCACTGGACTATCTGCCTCTGGGAGGTTACAGTGTGCTATAGCCGGCAGGTTTTTTTAACTGTTTTTTTCCAGTGGGGTGAAATCTGTGCAGTGTGATGCTGGGGTGTACCCATAAAGTGGGACATGGCTCAAGAAGATTATAGCTGGTAAAAGGTTGTCTGCTTGACAGACAGGTTGCCGGCATGAAGAAACTGGGAGAGAAGCTGTGTTATTAAAGGAGAAAAAAAGAAGAGAAATCCTTATTCTGAAACTTTGACACTTTTGTGCTGAAGCACTTGAGCTTGTATCATTACAGCAGAGAAGAGAAAATTTGACACGTGGACTGTGGTAGGAGGTAGCTTTGTTTCTTTGGAACAAAGCCTTATTTTCCATGGTTTGCCTTTTTTGGTGACTTAGTATTTCTAATCTTTAGTTTCCGCTAGTCTCTTGTGTTGGTGCTTCCTTTGTGGTCAGCTGACTGACTTGGAAACAGAACAAAGTGTTGATCCATTTTGCCACCAAAGTCCCATAAGTGGTAACAATCCTAATTAATATAGTCAGGATAGTTTCATGTTCTCATGCCTAGAGGCAGGCCACCAAAGTTTGAGTTCACTGAGCAACTCCTCTTGCTCCCTTGTGTACTGTTAGGTTGCCCAATAGAAATTCTGGGAAGCTTGATTCCTCCAGAAACTGTGATACACACAATTAAATCCATGGAAATATGGTTATTACAGAAACTTAAAGCACTTCTTCCCCCAAAGTTTTGAAGAAAATTTTAATCGGAAAAGTAGGAGTAGGCTATATGATGTCAAATCTGCACTAGTATGATTCCTGTAATCTTTCATATTACGTCAGTAAATGTGCTGCAGTGCATTTAAAAACAAAACAAAATAAAACAATGGTGTCTTACTAATAAGAAACCTCACTACAAATATCTGCTATTCCCTTGTTGCTGTGAAATGGGGTGAGACAGACAGACAGAGCTTGTGCCTGAGAATTTTTGGATTAATGAACTATTCAAGTGGGAAGTAGCAAAGTTTTACTGCACTAACATTTGTACAATATACTGCATTATAAACATCTCTGGGTTGGCTAATAAAAAACCTACAGGTATTGTAGTGCTTATTTATCATAATTAAAATGAGTTTGCAGGACTGCTCCATTATAGGAGAAAAAAGCTGCTGATTATTAGTACAAAGTAAAAATTGTTTTCTCTTGGCACAGCAGGCCGTGTGGCTTACAGCAGAAAAGGTTTTAACAGATTAATTTTGGGCAGAGGAAGAATGAGGGTTTCTAATGTGGGAAAACTGAGCTGGAACTACATGGATGTGTAATATCGCCATACATTATTATTATAATATTTGTATTGCAGTAACACATCCACAAATGGAGATTGGGGCCGCATTTTTGTGCTGAGAATGTAGTGAGAAACAATCCCTGTCCTGAAGAGCTTACAAGCTAAAGAGTCAATAAAGACAAAGTGTTCACCGTTAGGTGAACACTTCAACCTCTCTGGCCACTCAGTAAAAGATTTAAAGGTGGCAATTTTGCAACAGAAAAGCTTCAGAAACAGACTCCAAGGAGAAAATGCTGAGTTTGAATTAATATGCAAACTAGATACCATTAACTTGGGTTTGAATAGAGACTGGGAGTGCCTGGGTCATTTCACAAATTGACTCTATTTCCTTAAGTTAAGTATCCTCACACCTTCTTGTCAACTGTCTAAATGGGCCATCTTGATTATCACTACAAAAGTTTTTTTCTCCTGCTGATAATAGCTCATCGTAACTAATTAGCCTTTCACAGTTTGTATGGTAACTTACGACTTATCTGTATGTATGTATGTATGTATGTATCTATCTATCTATCTTACTATATGTTCCATTCTATGCATCCGATGAAGTGGGCTGTAGCCCACAAAAGCTTATGCTCTAATAAATTTGTTAGTCTCTAAGGTGCGACAAGGACTCCTGTTCTTTTTGTGGATACAGGCTAACACGGCTGCTACTCTGAAACCTGTCAATAAAGACAAAGTTATCCTCATTGCACAGACAGGAACCTATAGCACAGAGGAGACAGATTTGCCCAGGTGTTGTTCACCCAGAGCTCCCGCTAACTTCATCTGAAGCTGTGGGCACTCGGTTTCTGAAAAATCAGGCCCGCAGCGAATTACAGGAAGACTGTGGCAAAGCTGGGAACTGAACCCCATCTCCAGAGTTCCTTAAACACAAGTTTAAATGTTTTGACCACAAAAATCAATGGTCCACTCCAAAGGGCCTGAACCAAAGCCAGTTGAAGTCAATGGAAAGACTTAATGGATCAGGCTCAGAGGTTTCCTTTGTTAGTGATATTCCCATTGCACCTTCAACTACTAGCTCTGGCTCTCCCCCGGGATATCTGAACAAGTATGTGGCAAACACTAGAGAAACAGGAAGACTCCACTAACCGTGCTGTGACGGAGGTGTCTTTCTGAGGCTCATTGGGAGTATGCCATTTGCGATACAGCAAGATCCACTTAAAGCTTCAGCAGGTCTAAATTTGTAAAGAGTAAAAAAGGCAGAACAAAGATAAAAGTACGAACAAGGACACATCACTTTCAGTCAAACAGAGATGGATGCTGGCAGGTGGCTTTCAAGTTTATTTTAAAAAATGAAAAGGCTGCCTTTGCTTTATCTAAGGCCAAGAAAGGAGGGGGTAATTTGCTCACGGCTAAAAATTGTACCTATGGTCAGCAAATGGACAGATTTTACTTTTCCTGATTTAGGATCAAATGGTTTGGAGAGATGAATAGGGAACTATTTTAGGGTTTCTCTACACATGGAGTTTTCTTGATTAACTGTCCCTGAATATTCTGGAAGAAGAGTGTCCACATATGAAGTTTATTAGGAGCAATTAATCAAGCAGGAATGTTTAATCAGTAGCAACATCACATGTAGACAAGTCCTGTATCAACTAAACTTCAGCAATATGGTTTTGGTCCTGAAAATTGTGCTGTGCACTCTGGCCTCAGTCCTGCAAAGCACTCAAGCACATGCTTAACTTTAAGTACGTGCTTAACTTTAAGCATGTGTATCGTCCCATTTAAATCAGCCAGGCTGGAAACAGATACCTTTCCCATTAACCCTGCCCCACCCAATAAATGAAAAGGCTCCAAGTCCAGGGACATAAGGTGAAAGGAACGAATCCCAGAGCATGGATCCAGCCATACCTTTAGAGGCCTTGTCATAAAGATTTGTTGGTTTCAATCGTCCTTTAGTATGGGAATGTTATAAGCCTGGAACAGCAAGTTGTCCCAAACAACCAGCAATTGCCATGAAGCTGTTCAAGGACAAGGATAATAGAGGAAAGTAACTTTTAAGGGGCTGCACTTTCCATCATTTAATATGGTTGTCAGAACTGGAGGGGAATGGGATAACTCACAGCAGTCCTTGCAAAGTAACCTGAAGTCATGGATCATGAAAGATGTGGGCTGTCCTGCAGCAAATATCTAGGGTGACATTGTTTCTTCCCTGGGAAGAAAAGGCCCAAGAAGCCCGGTCCTGCCGAAGTCTCCTGGGGCAATGCAAGCATGTAGAATGAAAATGTGCTCCAAAGGGTACTGTCACTTTGTTAATGGCAGCCCTTCCTACAGTGAGATCAATAACTCAGAAAACCAATCCGAGTTTTTATTTAAATAAGAACAGGAGACTCTGGACAGATACCGGGTATGAACTTCACAGCTTCACTGCATTACGTGTTGAGCACTATTTGGAGGGGAAGAATGGGCATGCAGCAGAAACCCAAGCCAAGAAGTCAGAAGATAGTGGTATCCCAACATGGCTCTGGCACAAACTACTTGTGGGACTTTGGTCAAGTCTTTTATCCTCCTTGTGACTCAGTTTACTGTATGCTGGGAACATTAGTGGTATTACACTAGGCACAGCCCCTCAACAGCGATTTAGGCATCTCAATCCCATTGAAATCACTGGGAGTCAGGTCTCTAAATACCTCTGAGGATTTGAGCCATAGTGATTAGAGACTACGATCAGGATCAGGTTCCCATTGTGCCAGGCACTACACAAACAGAATAAAAGATGGTCCCTGCCACATTTGCCAACTTTCACATGGTAAATAAGCACCTGACTTTCACAATAAGCCAAAAATCAAGCTAATCCCATTTCAAAACAAGGCTAAAACAAGCCAATCCCTAAGAACCCCAACACTCTATGTGACTAGATACCCCTGGCCTGCAGTCTGGGATGGTGGTGAGCCTGCTGTGCACCCCTGACTTTCTCCCTCCCTTGTCCCTGCTTTCCCCTTGCCACGATTGCCCCCCCCAACACACACTTCCCCCTGCTTGCTGGGAACCAATCAAAAAAAAAAAAAAGTAACAAACTACCCCAAGCAACAAGCTACAAGCCAAAAACTAGCCAACAATCAACTCACAAGCCAATTAAGCCAAAACCAAGCCCAATTTCTGCATTTTTTCCACGGGTTTGGCATGCCTGGTCCCTGCCCGCAAAGAGTTTACAGTCTAAATAATCCTCCTCTGGAAGGATATTCATAGGCTTAATCCCTTAATGTTGCTCAAGCACTTTGAGATCCTGTCATGGAAGCATGATAGCTAAAGTGCAAAGCTTTATTATCATGGCTTAGTAGCCTTTTTGACATTTGTCAGTTAGGGCAGCGAGTTAGATAGAACCAACCCTGCTGGAAACACAAGGAAATGAAATTAAGATTTTAATAAAGAAGATCTAAATATATGAAATTAATTGTATTTATGAACTTTGTAATATCTACACCACATTTTTGTATTTCTTCTGAACTTACCGTCTTCAGTGAAAAGAACTGAAAGGAAGAAGAGTCCTTGCTGGTACATCATAACTTGAGTTTAATTCTAGAGGGAGACATCAGTAATCAATATACTCATGGATCAAAGCAATATGATGCCTTAGGATACAGTGGTGTGTGTGGACTCTGGAAGACATAGAATCAGTTAGGCTAGAGAGGAGGTTAGGCTGTCAGTCTCTTGACAAAGTACTAGTATATCATTGCCAAACAAAGTCAGAGCATTTTGAAAGCTTGCAGGTCAACAGAATTGCAATCACCAATACGGTCAGACTGTTATAAAATACTTAATTAAGAGCTATCATTATATGCACATTTATTCCATCCCAAAAGCTATAGTGAGGTTGCTTTAAAGGTTCTATCTTGAGCCTAAAATTAAGCAAGGAAATGCCTGAGTAGGTCTGGAATTTGATGCTTGCTGAATTCCAGTAGGCATGATTGTCATTGTATAGTACCTCTATCACAGGACTGAGTCAGGAGTTAGAGGAGCTCATCCTGGCTCAATGACTGATTGACTTGCCCAAGGACACACAAACTTAACCCTGCATCTATTTCCCCGTTGTAAAATGAGGATCCCAATATTGTTCTCGTCTATCTCACAGGGGTGTTGGGAGGCATATTGCAGTAACATTCAAAAAGAACTTTGAGGCACATAGAGGAAATTTTTTAAAGTGCAAACTACAATGAGCCAGATCCTCAGCTGGGGTAAGGCAACAAAGTTCCAGTAAAATTAATGGAACTATGCAAATTTACAGCAGTTGGGAGCTGGTTCCTTGACATTGCCCATTGATTTCCGGTATTCTCCATTACACTGTCGTGCTCGCATTATGATGGGGAGGCAGAGGGAGGGAACAATACACTACAGATTCTTCTTTTATTACCTATGATTTATAAATCCTGGGCCAAATCTTTTGCTGGTGGTTAGTGGGGATATACCAATTGACTCCAGTTTGAGGAGCTGCCCCGTTCCTCTATTCCCCCGCCCCCACATACACACACATTCATCAGAACTATTGTTTAAATTACATCCTTCATCCCTGTTCAAAGGAACATAGGGATTGCCAGACTGGATCAGACCTGAGTCCCATCCAGTCCAGTATTCTGCCTTCAACAGTGGTCAGTACCTGCTGCTTCAGAGGAAGGTGTAAGCATCCTTCAGTAGCAGATGTGGGATAACCTACCCCTACATTAAGATCTCCTCCTAATCTCTAATAGTTCAAGATCTTAAGCTTAAGTAGGAGGTCCCAATAAGGTTTATTTTCCCTCCACATATTTAAAAAAGTCTTAAAGTCCAATCCTGACATGACTCCTTAGCCTATTGATAGGTCCAGGTGAGATTTATTATAGAGTTGCTATTTAAAAGGGGAAAAAGAGATGTTACTCAGTCTGCTGTGTCTGTTGCCAGAGGGCAAGCCCGATTCTTTATTATGTAAATTTTGACCATACTTTGTAACATCATTAATTATGTTACTCATGTGGCGCGAGTCTAAAAGCATAGTCCTTCGCATTGTAAATGATTGCGACATTTATTTTTTGTTACGTGCTTTTAAAGCAAATCTGGCTTCATGTTAAAGGGTCAAGGTAAGTGCTAGTGAAGTAAGAGGGACAAATTCACTGTCCCAGTTAGCTGGCTACCCCACTGAATCTCAGGGTGCAGGCTTCTAGCAGAAACCTGTCGCTGCGGTGTAGTGACAATGCCTAGAGAGCCCCCTGTATTAAACTAGTCTCCTATGGAGCTAGGTAGCAGCAGTCCCACGTCTACCCTCTCCCAAGAGGTGGGTCCCCTCGTCCATCCTCATGGAGCAAATCAAGCCCAAATATTTGACTTTCAGCATCAGGGCAGGTTTATTTTTCTCCCCCCCCCCCCCCCCCCAAGCATCAAATGAAAAATGAAGTCATTCACACTCAAAAAAAGATTTCCCGTTGCCATGGCAACATTGGCTCACTAATACATTGTGGGTGCTGGCATCTCAAATTAAGTATGGCAAGATCTGCATATGACTCAAGCAATATCAGTAGCTCAGCTTTGTGTTACAGTGAGTGTCTATAAGAGAAATTGAGACTATAAAACTTAACAGCCCTTCTGGAACTGTTACTATGGTTTCCAGTGTCAAGATCTATTCCCAACTATTTTTAAGTCTTAGCTTATTGATTTACTAGACCTACGAATGGGTGGTGTGTATGCATGCACAGGAAATCCCTATGTTATAACTGCTCTGGAGTTTTTGACTGAAAATCTTCTTGTGGGGAAGGTGATGCAGAGATTTATGTTTTCAGCCAACATTGCCTCCTCAAGCTATCTTTTTCTATCCAAAAGATGGAGGAATTAATCTACACACTACACCCCGAAGACAAAACAATAATTGAGAAATTGAGCAAGTTTTTGCATTTTCGAGAGGTTTTTGGCACCCTGGTGTGTTGCAATGTGGCTGTTTTAGGTTCAGTTGTGGTCATTCTGAAACGATGGAAGTCCTCACCTCAGCTCAACAAAGGCTGTAGAGTAAACTTGGATATACATATACAGCTAGTCTTAGACACATCTCCTTCCAATTAAATGTTCAGCATTTTGTCGTCATTTGAACTGGGTTTGGACGCTTTGATTAAAAAAAAAAATCAACAGGACAAACTGACCCTAAACATCGATCAACTTGTTCTGATCAGCCTCTGAATAACTATGTGCATGGACGAGTGCACTGATGTCAGCTGCACCCCAGATTATAAGCATTCTCCCCTATTACATTATTTTGCTTATTACTAGATGGACCTAGCTTCAATTACAGTCATAAGAAAGTGGAAGAAAGTTTCACCACATCAGGAGGAATCCCAATTCCAGCCCTTCTCCTCCCTTGTTCCAGCTGGGAAGCCCACTACCAAATGTTGCATACTCCTCACCTCCTCCCAGCTCAGCTCCATGGCTATCTTGTTGTGGGGGTCAGGGTGAAATCTAAACTCCCCCATTTCCCTCCCACCTGCACTTGGTGAAGGTGGAGTGGTGATCATGTGGGATCTTGCGCTCCACATACAGCTGGCTCCAGGGTCAGGGGAGGCAACATAAGAAGAGAAAGGATATTTTACTCCCTTTTACAGCCATATTAGGGCAAGCCATGATCTGTCCCATAACAAATAAAAGGAATTATGAAATTAACTAAGTGAAAGAGACAGAAAGGGAAAGAGAACATCTTTAATACACCAGTATTTTTACATACATAAAAAATACATTCACAGACGTAAAAAGGGGATTTCGGTTTTAAATTTCAGGCCAGCCTAGAGTCATTAATCTAGAACTACTGGGATTAAGGCCCAGGCTGCCTTTCCTCATTCACTTAAATTGTTCCTTTGACTACAGGATTGGGGTAAAGCATGACAGACCTTAAGTTACAGAATCACTGTTGTGAAACAGATCCAAATTAGGCGGTAGCAGGTCGAAAGTTTTCTAGTTGCCTTAAATTTAATATAACAAACATCATATCATTTCTGATTTACTTAAGTTTAGAAACACTTCATGGCAGGCTTTGAAACACAGTAACTATGATTATAGCAAAACACGTGCCCCGTTGGAGAAACATATGCATTACATCAAATAGCGAAAGCAGTCTGGTAGATGTAAAGGAAATTGGTGCTAGGAGATTATGGAGAAAAAAAGCCATACATTTTAACATTATATACAAAAAGATCAAATTATAGGAATTTATTTGCACAATTTATTGGAATCAAAATTGTATTTTAAATAGCTTTTGATTAAGAATACACATCTCACTAATCTTGCAAATATCTACCTGGAATTATGGTAAATAGAATAGTGTACACTATTGCCAGAAACAAAATACACCATGTCACATTTCTTCATGTGGCAACTCAAGCACCATAGATATACACAGCCTAAGGCAGTGTTACCTAATACCTAGAGCACTGAACTGGTATTCTGGAGACCTGGATTATATTCCTGGCTCTGCTGGGTGACCTTGAACAAGTCTCTGTGCCTCAATTTCCCTATCTGGACAATGGGGATAATGATACCGACCTCCTTGTTAAGTGATACTTACATCCTTCAAGGTCAACTGATGAAAAGCACTGTGTAAGAGCTAGGTGTTATAAGGAATTAGACAAGGAATATGTTAACACACACACAGGATAGATATGTAAAGGAATTCGCAGTCTCAAATCCTGGGGAACAGATGCAGCAAAGGAGATACGATCTGCACAGATTAGGGGTTGTCAATTTGGTGCCTTTGTCTACACCAGGAAAGATGTAAATTCTAATGCACACCAACGGGTTGCACACTAACTGCCTGTGTGGACGCTACCGGAACACACCCAAGATTCGATGAAATGGGTTCCATTTCAAAGAGTCCCACATTAACACACACTAGGGAACCTTTCGTGTGCTCCATTACCTGCGAACTACTGGAAATGTATAATAAAATACTACACCATATTCAATGACTTATCTAGATACTTACATGGGTCTCACCACCAGCGTGTCTGAGAGGCAAACACAGTAGAAAGGCAGCAACATTGACGTGGACTGAAGCTAGTCAGAACTTTCACTTCTCTGCTTAGGGGCCCGTAACCAGACCAATCACCTCCCATATGCCACCTCATGGCTGAGGGTCATGCTACAGATAGTTTGCTTCAGTTTCCCCGCATTCGGAGGAGACACCTAGTCCAAAGATCCTCCATCTCCTCAGGGTACTAGGCCCCCAGCAGTCCCGGCAGCTACTCAGGGTACTCATCTGTCTCCTCCGACCACAGGGCACAGCTCCACTCAGGGCATAGTCAAGATCTCAGCTTCCTGGAAGAGACATCTGCTCTCTCCAGTGCTTCAGCATCAACTAAGCTCCAGGGCTCTCCTTTTATACTTCTTGTCCTACCCTGGGACTTCTGGTGTGTGGGGCCCTGCAGACTTAGCTCTGCCCACCAGGGGGAGTGTCATGGTCCCTCATTCTCCAGTTCAGAGGAAGGCCACTCTGCCTCACTACTCTCTCTTTCTCTCCCCCATCTTCTTCCAATTTCATTAAAGACTTAGTTCCACTGCCAGGCATCTTTCTTAGTAAGGGTGTTTTTAATTTCAGTACCAATATAGGTATTTATTGAAAGCCTTTGCGATTTTTGTCCCTATTTTTATTTTAAGAATAAACACCTATCACAAATTAATCCCTCAGCTGAAGTTGTTTATTTTCCTTCATTTTATGCACATGCAGTATAATTACTTTCCACAATGGGCCTGGCATTCAGCAGATTAAAGATATAGTCAGTCGTGACTTCAACTGTCAGCCTGAATTAAATAGATCTATGCCCAGGAGATCAGTAATATGTTTTTTTTTTCCAGCTCTCATTATCCCTTCCGTATATGTAATGTAAAGTTTAGGTTTTCTAGTCTTTCTTTCATTGCTGAGGTAGACAAAATGAAGATTATCTTTACTGTCACACTGGGGGGGAAAAATAGATCATTACATACATCTGTTACAGACCAATCAAATTACTTTTGCAAGCTACATTCACCTACCAAACCAGGAGTGCTCTGAACCCAACAAGTCGGGCATGTATTTGTCCCCTGTAATCTTCATCTGAATCTGTGCAGACTGTGACCTTGGATACTCTCATTCCCAGAAGTGCTTCCAAGAATGGTGCTTGGGGCCTCACACTAATACTTCATGACTTTTATATGCATGGTCATTGTGCCAAACTGCATCATCTCCTCGGTTGTAGTTTTATATGGGTTGAAAATCTTTTTTTCAAACTGCCCCACTTCCAAATATAGGCCAGATACCACAAATCCACACAGGTAAAAGGACCTGTAGTGCTCATTCATGTGAGTAGTCCCAGTGACTTCAACTGGAATTCTTGCATGAATGAGGACTACATGTTCAAGGATTTTCAGGATCTGTTGCTTAAGCTTTGCACAAGAAACAATCCTGCATTGGCAGGAGGATGAAATGATAATCTAACAGATCTTCTCCATTTCTAATGTCTATGATTCTATACTGAACTTCCTTTACTTTCCCATTGACTAAAGTACATACACTGACTTCTTTAAAAAAAAATGTATAGACAGCAATTCCTTTCTCTCACACCTCAGTGATGCATTTTATTGAAGGTTTCCAATCAGTCTATTTCATTTTGAAGAACTTTACATTATATGTCAAAATCTTTCAGATTCTGTAGCTGAAACTCCTGAAGCAAGGAATTTTTCAGTAAAGGGCTTCAGAAAATTAGATTACCACTGAATCCTATTAAATTACATTGAAATATACAATAAATGGAATTTAATTTTCATGGAAGGGAGAATAAAGAAATGTCCATGAAATCTAAAGCATTAAATGATATTTGACAAATATTGGCAAATGAAATCTTCCAGGATGCAAGATAATACTTTTGTCTCCAGAAAATGCACTTGTCTGTTCTTATTTTACAATAAAATCTGTTAGTAACTGATAAAAATCCAGGACAAGATTACTTTAAATTATGATTTTCTGTAATTTGTCACAGATGTATTTATAGATTGTCAGGGAGTGTATCGGGGCTTAGTACTGTACATTAACTCATCTTACAGTCTGGTGATGCTCCAAGTGCTACCATAGTAAAATGGTGAAGTCACAAGCTTTTGTCTTAGACATAGTGTACCGGAGCCAATTATCATGTCTGACATGAGGAAGATGAATTTAGTCTGAGCACTCAGTGATAATGAACATCATAGGAGTATCTCTCCAGCCAAGTTAGAAAGAGAGCTCTATTATTACTGTGTGTACAGGAGTGAATTTGATGGGTAATTTAGGTTATGGCTGTGACAGTACTAAGCACTGGAACTTTGCTTCTTTTATGTTCTCAGAAAGGACCAAACCACTCTTATCATAACATACAAATAGTCACTTTAATAGGTGTAATGTTTATTGAGATATTTATTGCAACAATTCTTTACCATCTTCTTCACTTAGTATTGGAGAGGCAAAGAGACAAGTAAATTGAGTCTGATTTTAGTAGGTTTCAGAGTAGCAGCCGTGTTACTCTGTGTTCGCAAAAAGAAAAGGAGTACTTGTGGCACCTTAGAGCTAACAAATGTATTTATTTATTTATTTATTTTAGGAGTATTTCTCCAGCAAATGAAATCTTCCTTCATATCTAACAGGCTCAACTTCTTGTCCAATGAACAAGCTAGCAGGCGGCTAAGGTATCATTCACAACAATTTTGCAAACTGTTCTGAAGGCCACATGATGACTGGTGGATACAGGGATGAAGAATCTGAGATGTCAGAAGCTGCTTAGTAACCTGGCTCAGGTCTTCTTTGTTTTTCTTTGTTTTCGTTTTTTTCCCATCATGAATTTTGAAATTACTGTAACAATATATATGAAAATTTTCCTAGTGTCTTAGGAGCCCTTTTACATGGATTGCTAACCTTATGCAAATTAGGTCAATTGGGCCAGAGGAAGCTCTCAGTCGTGACATGTAAAATGAACCTTGATAGATACCCACAACACCAGTTTCTCTGGACCCTGGAAGTCTGACATTTTGGAATGCATAGGGCCTGATTCTGAAACTCTTCTACAAGCAAGCCCATTGAGAACTTGCATGTGAAAGGGCATTTCACCAGTTTAAAGGTTGCATGGATAAGTCCTTCCTTTGACCAGATGAAGCTATTTCACAAAGCAGCAAGTGGAAGACCTATAACAGTAATTTCTGGATGCATGAAACAATAATGCAGCATTCCATTTTGTGTTTCTTATTAGTCCTCATTCCCTTTGTTCCTGCTGTTTGGTTTGGTCACAGCTGTCACCTACCAGAGCCTTCTTGATGCAGAATCTACTAGGAATGTTTTAGTAAGTGCTATATGATATGCATCCCTGGGGATGTATATTTTTGACTCATGAGTTGTCAAGGCACATTTCACGTAATCAGAAGTTGGCTTATGTTCTCCAGAAAGAGAATAAAAAACATAAAAAGAAGAGAAAATACAAACCTTGGCTTAGAGTTAGAGAATAAGTGGAATCAGCCTAGTGCAGGTACCCTGGCATCTACAATGCCCTAGTGTCTCTTTAAATACATTTGAGGACTGGCCACGCTAAACTGTAATATAGTTCTAGTAATGCAGCCATTCAAACAGATACTTCTGGTTCTGTGTAATTTAGGAGCTAATCCTGCTTCTTACTCACTGGGTGCAAATGTCCCACATTGGCAATGGAAGTACACCACTCCCACGGGACAAGGGGAGGCACATGATTTGGGTGGGTCGTATAAAATGTGCGCATACCCCTTCAGTGTATGAAGTGGAGCTCAGCTCCACAGCAGCTCCCTGTCCATTGCAGATCGAGGGGAAGGGCAGGGCTACAACATCAGCTGCTAACTGGCATCTCCTGTCCTTCCTCCATGGAGTGACACAGGGCAGAGTTTCTAAAATGTGGCCACCAGGGGCTTTTCTTGTGGTCACAGCTTCCTGGGCAGTGATTTGGAGTGGGAGGAAAGCAGCAATCCCTCCCCTGTGGCCACCAGTAGGGGCTGGTGCGTGTCCCCTTCAGGGGCCATAAAAAGTGTAGGAGCAAGCATGGCCAGCATGAGTTCTCCACCTTCCTGAGGGTGGTGGGGTTCGGGCTTCAGCCTTGGGGCGGTGGATGGGAGTTGCTGGCTGTCTCCATCCCCCAGCTGCAGGGCGTTGAGCTCCAGCTGTGGGCTCACCTCCCACACATTGCCCCTAGCTCCCACTGCCTCCTCCAGTCCTCAGCCATGCAGCGAGACCCCAGGCTCCAGGGCTCACCCCCACCATTGCCCCTGGCCCCTGCTACCTCCCATCATTCCTGGGCCCCCTACCCACCTCCCCATCCAGGGCTTAATTTGGTCCCCAGCTTAGCAGGGTTGAGTAAGTCTGCTGTGAAAATTGATATTGTTAAAACCACTTTTGACAGCCTCCTAGCTAGCTAGCAAGTCTGCTGTGAAAAATGATATTAAGAAATATACAAATGTCCCTTTTCACAGGAGCAGACTTACTAGCTAGCAAGTCTTAAAAAAAAAAAAAAGCAACCAAAAAAGTAAAACATGCTAAGCACCTTATCTGTGTTTCTATTCTGTTTAGATCCAGTAAAGAATTGAGACAACTGTACATTATTTTTTAATGATTGAGTCTGCAAAAATAAACAAACAAAAAAAAACCCACTACATAAATAAATTGCAATGATTTGGACATGCACATGTGCATATTTATTTGTTTTTCCGAAAGTTAATTAAGTATTTAGGAAAAAATGTCTGAGTGGCCACCAGCAAGAGTTGGTGGCCGCACTTTGAGGCCACCCAAAAATGTGTTGTGAAAACTTCTGTATTAGGGCCATGGTTGTGACTGCAGTAGTTGGTGATTAGTAATTCCACTGCTGTCCTTCCCCCATGTGGGGAAGGATTTCAGTCAGCTATCTGGGCTGGTGGCAAATCCTGGAGAAGTCCACATAGAAAGGATTTGTTCCTGCAGCTGAGGGACTGTATTTTAACCTCACCTGATAGACTGCCTGCACAAGTGGGATAGGGCCATGACTAAGGAGCAAGATAAGGGATAACAGACATGGCCAGCAGTTTACCTGAGCCACACGCCTTTTGTACAGAATATGAACCTATGAGACCAGCAATTCTCAAACTATGGGGTGGGCCTCCCACGGGAGGGGCAGGAATGTCTGCTTTATTCTTTTCTTTTTTTTAAGACCTCTGGCTGTCAGCCCCAGGGGGCTGGGGCTCATGCAGAAGGGCCCTGCACACCTGGGAGGTGGGAGATGAAATAAAGGGGACAGCTGGAACCCCGCTGCCCTGGGGCTGAGAGCCAGACCCCTTCACTCAATCCCTCACCGGGAGGCAGGCTGGGCTCAGGCTTTCCTTTCCCAGCATAATTCCTCACCGGGAGGTGGCAGCAGGGCTCCAGTTGTCAGCCCCGGGGTGGCAGCTGCAGAACAGAAGTAAGGGTGGCAATGGGGCACTAAATCTGCTGTGAAAAGGGATATTAACAAATATCACTTTTCACGTTGGCACCCTTACTTCTGCACTGCTCCTGGTGTGGAGCTGGGTGGCAGTATATGTATGTGGGGGAGGGGGCACATAAGTGACTACAGACACAAAGAAGGGGGACCCCATCAAATAAGTTTGCAAACCACTGCATTAGACCTTCACCTGGCTTGTCCTATCACCCCTCCATGCTGCATGGCACGGGGTGCAAAGGATAAATATTCCTCTTCCGCATAATTTCCAGTACTGCTTCTCCACTGTGCAGCTGATCCATAACTGTTACCTTAAGCTACCATTTAGCATTCTGTAGCTTCATAGGTTTGCCCCTGTATTGGCTCCTATTTCTCTTGATATTTAGTGGAGCAATGAGAGGAGGACATTAATGAATGCAGTCACAGACACTTCTCTGCTGGGTCTTCAAGAAGATGTTACAGCAGTTAGGATAGGAGGGGATGATGATTACCTTTGTGTAGTACTTTGGGGAGATGACCCAGGTAGCAATTCCCAAAACAACTGGTATCCTCAGTGTGAAACTGCCCACACTTCAAGCTCTGTCTATTTCTTGGAGGCTGACCCACAGAAGAAAATTTGCAAGTCCTAAATGCACCAGCCCGTGCAGATGTCTCCACCTTCACAACTCTTGGAGAGGTGTATGCATGTGTTAGTTTTAAAAGAACGTCACTTTGACTTTTGTCTGCACCAACAAATGAATAGACATTCACAAGTGTGGATCAAGGCACGATGGGGAGCCACTTTAACTTCATCTCGCTGCATCCTTTTGCAGCAAGGTATTAGAAGCTCAACACTTAACGGGGAATTTTCATCCTTTTGGGAGCTTAAGTCACAAGATAAAAATTCTTTTAATGTAGTTTTTGCCTGAAAAATCATACCTATATTAATATACTCACACATGCACATATACAGTGCTTCATACGTAGAGAGCCTAAATTTTCATCAGTGAAGTCAATAGGAGCTTTGCCGTTGACCTGAATGAATGCAGGATCAGACCCATACAGTTCTTGATGTGAAAAAAGTAGCAAATATTACTTAAATCTAAAAAAACCTAAAAAAAAAATCTAGAAAAGAGACACCTATCCAAGGCTCTAGGTGTCTTAAAATACCATTAACAATAAAATTAAATCAATTGCATTAAAATAATCAATTCAAAAAGAATTCAGTCAGTGACCTACATAACCTCCTTTCTATCATCTGCAAAACATACCTAAAATTCTATCACATATCTTTTCTAGCCTGACTAGAAGCCTGCTAAAGTTGGGCTATTTTGGACCAAGGGCAGTAAAAGTCATAGCAGGGATTTAAAGATCTATGATCATCTTGGAAAGAAACTTACTTATTCAAATGGTTATCTTCCCATCACAGACAGTTATTCCAATCATAAATTGTTACCTAATCTCATCTGTCTATGAGGAATATCATGATCAGCGAATAGATTAAGCTTTATATTATGATATGATATGAGTGTGTGAGAGAGAGAGACTCTACAGCCTTAGCTAACAGCCAGTTGTCCTTAGCTCATGCGGTAATGGCTCATGCACTAAGCTCCAGAGGTCCCCGGGTTGATCCTGTCCACCGACGACCAGGGTCTATCTGCATTACACAAGCACCAGAAGTTTTCTGTCCACTGGCAATTTTACAGCTACTGTATCGGCGAGCGGGGATACTGGTAAATGACTCACAATGTATGCAGACTCATACTGCTCGGTAACAGTCCTTCAGAAATTATTATGATTATTATGGTGTCGGGAAACTAACATACTCATTCATAGATGTGCTTTTCTGTGCCTCTAGAGACCTCCCTTTGGAAAGGGTTGCTAGGAAAGCATGTGCGCAGCAGTGGCTTTTAGGAGAATGTGAGAAACTGTAGCATCAGTGAACTGCTCTTCACTTCAACTGCCATTGTAGAAAAAGGAGGAAAAAAAGCCATATCAGCACTATGCCTCATGTCATCTAAGGGTGATGGAGCTTTCTGGATATCTGATTAATACCACAAACATTGCTTGTCATCCTTGGAATAATCTCATGCCTAGTGGAGATGGTGCAGTGGTTACCCTTTGAATGGCCTTTGTAAACCTGTTGACCCATCTCACAAAATGGAACAGACAGATCCAAGATGGCCATGCTAGCAATTCAAAACACTGAAGGAATTTATCTGTTTTTATACTAAAAGTTTATGACTATACCTTAAAGACTCTGCCCTATTTTCTCCAATCCTCTTCCTTCTCGGTGTCATTAGGGCAACTCAAGAAAAACAGTCACTCATTGGGGAGTAAAATTCACCTAAAGACCCAACTATTGTACAAACCATGCCATTATACCATTTAAACCTATTTTGAGGATTTATGTGGGATTTAAACAGTGCACATGCCTTGTGCTCTGAACAGGAGTAGTTTTCACCCTTTATGACCAGGAAGAGTGTCATCAAATATATAAGATGAAATTAGACCATCGTAGGCATGCATCAACTGTCACTAAAGTCAACAGGAGTGGCATGTGCAAATCAAAGAGCACACTTTGATCGAGAATGAGTTGTTTGCTTGGAGGAAATCTCTCTTCTTTGTTCTGGGTCAAACTAACTTCTGTAGGTTACATGGGCTGTGAGTCAGTGCAGAATGTGTCCCTCAGTCTTTAGCAATGGCAGTGTTTATGCATGTCCCTTCGTGACTATTTTAATCCTCATTTTTGTATTTTTTTTCTTTTTTATGGGCTTGGCTTTATGCCATTATTACTTTCACTGGACGAATGCCAGCATGTAACTGGAGTAAAGGAGTATTTATGAGGACCTCTCTCTCTCTCTCTCCAACCCAAGAGACAAACTTTGGTAAATAGGAGCACCTCCATTGACTTCAATGGCATTTCACCCATTTGCACCATGAGAGAATTTGACCCTCTGTTTTTATCTCCTTCTCAATTTCTTACAACTAAAGCCCTCTAGTTTTTCTATGTATAAATTGTGAATAGATTTATATTTCTATGGACTTATAAGGTGATGAGTATTCTATTCCTATGTATTTTGTATGAGCCAACTCATGAAGTATTTACTAATGTTTTGCTTATTCCTTCTTCAGACAAAACTAACACTGAAGCCAATATGAGAATAAAAGTTCATTGCATCTAATTGGATAAGGACTTCAGCACCACAAAAGCAATGGCATTTTTTTTGGTTTTGTATTCAAGTTAATGGTAGTGGAAGGAAAAGCATGAATAAAAAAAAAGTAATAATCCTTTATAGTCTTGCATTCAGTCTGATTATTCTTAAGCTCCATAGCACATGTGGGAGCTGTTGTGACTGGACATATAGTCTGCATTCAAATGAAGCCGATCATGCTGCATTTGGCTAGAGGTTTCCATTTATAATGATTGCAGGAAGGGTCTGAATGAAAGTCATCTTGATGCACAAAAGGTATGTACAGTCCCTCTACTAAAGTATGTTCGGCATTCCCTCCTACCCCTCACCATGTGTAGAGATCTCATTTACAAATATTTAGTATTGCAAATATTCCTCATCCCCCCATATTTATTTGGGGTTCCTTGAGGTTCAGACCTTCAGCTGGTGTGAACGGTGGTAGCTCTAAGAGCTGATCTTTTGGGGGGGGATTCGTAAAGACTTCATATGTGTTGAGATTACTTCCATTCATCTTGAAGTCAATGGAGCCATACCAATTAACACCAGCTGATGATCGAGTCTTTTAGGAGGCAATACTTGGAGGTCCTAAGACTGGTCTGAGTGCAGGCCACTAATGACCCTAAAGGCTGACAAAATGACAATCAAGTTAATTAACCTCTCTCCCAACACAACATAGTAATATGTTGTTTCCATTCTCTTTTAGCTTATTATTGGAAATCACCTAGCTCTATTTAACACTCAGTTTAAGATTACACATTGTCAGTATTATTCATCAAGTCTTTTTTATGGTTTGGGGAAACTGCCTAAGTACAATTTAAGAATTGTATGTGAGATGATGAACTCTATGTATCTTTATCAAGCTGCAAACTCCCTTTTGAATGTGAAGGGTTTTTTTTGTTTTTGCCTTTCCAGCTGTCCTTTTACTTACATGCTGGGCTGAAATTCCAAGAGATGATAGTAGAATAGAGATTCATTAAATCTTTGTTGTCCTCTATTTGAAAGGAAATACCTTGAGACAAAAGGTTGGCACTTACCCAGGAGAACTGGTTTACAGGGGAAAGGTCACCTGGCAATGAAGTCTCCTGGGAAGGTTCTGTGCTCACCTGCTGGTGCTGATCAGGCAGTCTTCTGACAAAGGAGACTGGAGGTGATAAAATAGAGAGTATCTCTGCAGCTATTTAAGAAAAAGAACAACATAGGGATTCCTTGTTTTGGATGAGAAGCCCTGTGCAAGAGAATCCTAGATTCCTTAGGGGATTCTGGCCTACACCCAAAGAACTCTCCACAGTGGGGAGGAAATTGAAACAGCGAAAAGGAATACGGGTGTGTTTATTATTTTGTCTAGGTCTGTGTCTCTTGTGTCGTTAAGTGAAGAACAAATTGTGTTTAGAATCCCATGGAAACTCTGACTCCGTTTCTGTTTGCTTTTGCTGCAGTGTGCCCCTGAAAAGGCAAACTGTAAACCAAAAGGCTCACACCTTTGTTGGGATTCTGGGGAATGTGCAAGAAATACTTGGAAGGCTAAGGGGAGAATACACTACTTTCAGGGACTAGACAATTGGACCACAGAGGGTCTCTATTGCCAAAGGGGTTTCAGACAAGAGGTCTTCACCTGGAGTGTGTACATAGAGGCACAAAGCCAGCAACAGTGTCTAAACTCTGCCCAGCCCCAGCAAACCAAGGGTACTTAGGAGTCGGCATTTGGACCCCTGTACCTCCAGCTCTCTGGTGAGTGCCCAGGACGGAGAGCCTAAGAAGATCTGTGACACAGCCTATCTAAAACAAATAGTAAAACTGGGGAGAGTGATACAATTGGAGTAAAAGTGAGGAATTACTGTACAACATTCTTATGAAAATAAGAAAAGAAAGACTATGAAGAAACTCACTGAATAAGGAGGCTGACCACTCTGGCAAGATTATCAGTTAACCACAGCTCATTGGCTAATACTATTGTCATCAGAATAAATTTATTTTAAATATTAAGGTTTTTGCCATTCTAATAAGCAGCTAGTGCTGGTTGCTCCACCTGGTTGAAACTGCATTTTATTTTCAGCTCCTACGATAAGTGTCACACAGAGCTTTTGATGCTTGCTGACTGAACTCATTCTGTCATAGCAGAACAGTTGATATTTCACACTAGAATGCTAACTGTACTTCAAGGACAAGTCGTTTGATCAAAGGGTACCACAAATCTTCGTGGAGAATGGCAGATGGGAAATGGTGAAGTATTATTTATGTGAATGACCATTAGAGATTTAAGATACTCTTCTGAGCCATTTCATCCTCACTTACTCACCTTTTAAATAACCCCTAATTCTTGGCATTGCTATTATCATCCAGGCTGCATAATATTATAGCTGTATAGCTGAGTCTTCTGTTTATATGACAAGCTCACAAACAAGTGTGTGTGTGTGTATATATACATATACAGAGATATATATAGATATATATGGGAGTATTTTTGTGGCTTTTATTTAAACAGTATAAATATTCCATAATACGAGAGAAAAGTTGAATTGCCTTAAAAAATGAGACAGATATATTATTTGATAGATGCTGCATACAATTTATCTTCTCTTTAAATAATTTTATTTCAATATAAAATAAACTAGTCTGGACTAATTTATACTTTTTGTTGAAGGGCCTTCTTATTTCATGTACTTGGCTCACAGGAGCAAGAGGTAAGAAAGATGCCTCTTTTGCATAACCTGAGACAGGATTCATGATCTTTTCAGTGGACAATGGATATTTTGGGAGGTAAGTGTTGCTGTGTATATGAAGCAGAGAAAAATGGGGCAGAGTATCAGGAGAACAAGAGTGAAAGATAAAGAAACAAATCCAATAAACACACCCATATAACACAAACATTCATGAATCCAAAACTTACATTCTCTTCCGAAAGACTGTATACAGTTTTGGTCAGGTCAAACTATGTGACTGGAACTTAGCAGATAGACCTTAGCAGATAGTATCATTAACTACAAAGATAACATCTACATGAACAATGAATCCAGATCTTAGACACAGAGGATAAAATCCTGGCCCCACTGAAGTCAATGGGAGCTTTGCCACTGACTTCAATGAGATATGGATTTCACCCAAATATTCTTTCCTTCGATGCCCAAACTGATGATCAGCCAGCCAGGAAAAAACCTTCCTGATTTAATTCAGCTGGTTCATCCAACTACATTATCCATGTGAATATGCCTTATAGTGATAAACTCAAGGAGCTCAATCTACTTAGTAAAGAGAATAAAGGGATGACTTGATTGCAATCTAAGTACCTACATGGGCAATAAATATATAATAATGGGCTCTTCAGTCTTGCAGAAAAAGCTATAACAATGATCTAATGGCTGGAAGTGGAAGCTAGACAAATTCAGACAAATTCATGAGTTGTCCCCATTTGTGACACTTCTAATCACTTGTAAAATTTTAGCTGAACTCAGTAATCTTTAGCAAGGTGAATTGGATTTTTTTCTCCCCAACATCTGTCAATTCACAATTTTCAGCTTGTATATTGAAACTTCATAAAACTTCACCTGGATGATTTTTTTGGAATACTCAACAGCATACCCAACTCCTAGTTTTGCAGACTAAAGGTGTAATAAACAAAGATAGCTGGCCATTCATTACATATTAATGAACAGTGCCATCCAGAGGCAATTGCATGAAGACTAACAAGTCTGACACTAACATATACCTTGGTGGGATGAAAACTTCTCAGCTAACCACCCACACAATGCAGTGTGAAATTTGCATGCTGTAGCAAAACTGGGTAGAACTGATCCTCTCCCACAAATCTGTTCCTTCCTTGAATATTATGTCATGCCAATATGTTGTACTTCTATGCTACTTCCCCTCAGAGGATTGCAACATGCATTGGAAATATTAATAAATTATAAATTTAATTTAATTTAGCCATCAATTAATACTGAGCATGTAGACGAATTTAACATGTTAATGAATCATGAGGGAAATCATGCTATATTATGATGCTGGAGAAGGCATCCTATAAACGTTGAGGAAAAAGAACACAACAAAACTATCAATCAGCACAAGTTGTGCCTAAAATTCTACCCACTCATTTCTGTATAGAACACTGCTTTTAGTTCTTGTTTTCTTACAATATTGATGCTTATATTAAATCAATCAAGATTAGCCTCTTAGGAGGCTTATCTTAGATAAAAAAAAGAGCTAATCAAATGGATGCGATTCAAAATTATTTTTACGCAAAGAGAATTAAAAGAAAGGAAAGACTTATAGAACATGATTAATCCATTTTAAGGTCAGAAGAAACCATTGTGATCATTTAGTCTGACTTGCTGGACAGTACAGGCCATAGAACTTCCCCAAAATAATTCCTAGAGCAGATGTGCGTGTGATACAAATACTCTGTGGGCATAATACATCTTCACAGCAAGTTTTTCATGCTTTCAAAATAGATCAGTAATGAGCAAGCCATCAACATTCAGATGTTACAAGACTTTCTGCCAAGGAAGGATATTGCTTTCCACAAATCACTTATTTCATGTGTAAAATTAAATATGATTATCGGACACCCTCACGGTTTCCAATACCATGTTTATCTTTAAAAAATAGTTAATATTTTTAGGTCTATTCCTCCAACTAACCAAAACCAGAGAACATGATTGTTGTTTTTAATTATGTGGATAGAAAATCTTTTGGCATAAATAATATTTGCACCAAATACCATAATAAAAATTGGCAGTTAAGCTATTTTGCTATACAACAAACAGAATTACCCCCCATTTGCTGTATTACAAAAGAAATTAAATAAGTAATTAATCTGATGGGCCTGATCCAAGTCTCATTAAAGCCAATAGAAAGATTCCCATTGTCTTTAATGGGAGTTAGATTACACCCCAGGGAAACCATTAACCAGCAGTTGCTTTGCAGTAGAAAAACTTGGTTTATGTTAGCGTGCTGATATACTTCCTTGCTAAGTAATACCCCCACAGTGCAGCAGTTCTTAAAAAAAAAAAAAATCATTGGATTCTCATCTCTTCAGAATGGGGATGAGCACAAGGCAGAAATCTGAGAGGTAAATAGCAGTGTCACCAGACTGTAACTTTTCAGACATTTGTAAATTAGAGATCATTCCTACTGTCCTTACAGAAGTGTAGTCCCATCGGCTGTCAATGGGTGATTTGCTTGCACTGAGATTTTAGAATTAGGCATTTAAAATGGGAAAAGCCTTAAAGATCAGCATCTTTCAAAGAGGACTCATGCCCTGCACTGCTGTAAGAACATCTGAACAAGACTTGGCATTTGGTCTTCCACTCCATCAAGACTTCCTGCCTCTGTGGCTGAACCAATGGAGCCTCTTTCCTTGCAGAGACTCCTGCTCGTGGTTTGGGGGCACACCCATATTAGAGGAGTCAAGGCTGCCGTGTTAGACAGTAGCCTAACAATGATGTGTGATGACATAAGAAAAGACTCCTATTGACGTCACGGGCTTTGGATCAGATCCGTGTAGCCTTCAGAGAAAATTAAAAACAAAATCTTAAATTAAAGAGAAGATTAATAGCAGAAAATGTAGACCATTAAGTAATGAGTACTCGAGAAGAGCAGAACAAGTGGAAAAGGCTGTGAGCATGCCCAAACATAAAAGGATTTCTGCGGACTAAGGGCAGGCACACAGAGTTTAGCATATGTTCATTTCTCAAAGTCAAGGGGAAAGAACCTCAAAATAGCGACTCAAACTGTGTGTCTATGGAGTAGAATTCATGGGAAAATGGATCTCTGTGGAAGAACTGTGGAGCTCCATCCCAGACAAAAGCTGTCTGCCACTCACTATCAAATCATAACCTTTGTGCCAGTTTTGCATGGGTCTATCTAATCAGCAGTCATATAATCTGCAACGTTGACTATATCACATGCCAGCTGGTTTGAGAAGGGTCTGCACTAGGGAAAAAGCCCACAGTACAATCAAAGAACAACTTTCTTTCCCTCCTTACATCTTCCCTCTTATCTCTATTTCTCTTGTTTTGTGGTTGTTTTCCTCTTCCTCTCATTAGTGTTGCTAATACTCATGAACTACCCCTTGATCCAACCCAAGGCAGTCAGTGTTATTTCTTTTGACTGAATATCAAATGCCTGACTCATAGTTGTGTGGTAATACACAGGTCAGGTTACTATGAAATATTTGATAATATTTTGATAACAAAGGATAGCTTATGTTTTAAATCCCCCCCTCCCCCGCCAGTTTTAAAACTCTAATGAGTACCAGAAAGGTTAAAGGAAGTTTATAGAATCCCTGAGAAGACTGTCTGTCCCTAGAACGATTGAGTTAATTGACAAGATATAGGATATTAAGTATTTGAGAGTACAGAATGATCATCAGATTATTGTAACCCAAACTCTGTGAGCCTTTTGAAACCTTTATGCGGAGTAACTGGGTAAGGGCCATTCCAAAGTCCACTGAACTCAATGGAAAAACTCCCATTGACTTCAGTAGGTGCTACATTTGGGAACATACCCTGTCTTGTTTCATCAGTAGCATACTGTGTTTAGTTGAATTTTTAAAAGATGACTCCATGTGGCTGGAGAAGATGTGTGTTATGAAGAACAAATGCAAAAATGCACCTGACAAATACACAGCCATCCAACAGTTTGTGACACAGGGCTAGATCCAATTTCCATTGAATGCAATAGGAAGTCTCACAGTTACTTCAGTGGGAGTTGGAATAAGTCCTTAATTTGGCTCATTTGCATAGCTCATTTGGTGCTGTTGGCAAATAGGTTTCTATTATTCCGATCAAAAGGCAGAGTATCCTGGACCTGAATTTGAATGCATAGAAGTCATTCACAGCAAAAATGCAGAGAAAGCCTCAGATAACAAGAGTACAGCTCTTCTTTCAACTGATGGTTTAGCTCCTGCTGACTGCTTTCTTACCATCTGAAATATTCATCCTGAATATTCATCTTAAATGCTCTCAAAATTTGACTTGGTTCAAACTTGACCTGAATTTATGAATTAACAGTGGGCAGCTTGATTTTTATATATACAAATTTTCATTGAGACTGGAGATGAGCAGTTTTGCTCTACCAGGTTATCCTTAAATGTTCTGAAGCTGCCATGCATTTAGGGTTCAAACCGAGGTCATTTGTAAAGCGCAAATGGAGCAAGTCACACAGTATTTATCCTTTGTCCACAGTTGGAGGATCAGTAGGTTGACCATTTGCTCTGAGACTGCCTTTTCTGATTTCCACTACGGTGCGTTTGCTTTGTTGTTTTTTCAGTGTGAAACATTTCTAACGGCTTTGGTAATTTACCACCCACCAGTGAATCACCAGGAAGGAGGCTTTAAGGAAAGATTTCTTTCTAAATTTGCATTTTATTTTTGACCCTGGCAACATTTCCTTGAGTCTGTTATTCTAAGTGGGGGGAAATGACTGCTGTATATGGAAACAGGGCCCCATATAGAAATGCTCCAATAACAGCATGTCTGGCCTTGCATTTTTAATTCCATCAGTAACTTTATCTATGGAGTATTATCTTTTTGATAGACCCAAATCCAGGACACTGAACACAGACCAAATAGCCAGGGCAGATGTTGGACAGATGCACAAAGTCAAGGAGCAGGAGGAAAAGGATTTTTCCTCCCTGTCTCCAGGCTGCAGATCTATTCAGGTCACCAATGGCTGAAACAGCCTTCAGTGCGAGTAATGAAAAGTCTATTAGCATATGCAAAGGAGCACTGAGGATGCAAGACAATGGCTCCACACATTTGCACCAGCCAGCAGAGATGGACAGCAATGGATGGAGAAGAACCTCTCTAAGGTAGTATGGTTGTTACACTCCCCAGGAGTTGAGGTGCTCCCTCCCACAGCTCTGATGGAGGTTCTTTCTCCATCTTGCCCCCAATGCAGAGCTGTGGTTTCATGTCATAACTTACTCCTTCCAGAGGAGCTGAGGTTTTGGCCCTGTGTGTGTGTGTGTGTGGTCAATGCTTTGGTTCATACCTATGTCTGAAGGCAAAAGCTCTTGGAAAAACATTGCCAAGGAATTGTCATGTATGAAATACCCAAACAGAAGTAGAGAAACATGCATGCAAAGGTCTGTTTCCCAACCAGATTAAGCATGAGGACTACAAATCAGAAATCAAAATGAATTCAATTTGGCCTTGTGCAATTATTCATTTAATTCTGAAATATGGTATGCAGCTGGAGAGCAAATTGATATTGTGTCATGTTGCTTTACAAAACTGAGCTCAAACAAGTTACACTCAGCATGTTGTGAATGGTGAGTCCCTGGGTCAACTCCAACCAGATGTTAGCGATTAAATTTAAATCTGATTGGAGGAATTTTTAATACAGACCATGAAATAGTCTCACTCCCCACGCAAATTAATTTTGGAATGGGCAGTCTTCTCTCAAAACTGAGGGTCACCATGTAAAGGTAAACTAACTTATCTTTCTCCAGTTCTCATGGAAGACTTATCTGCTTTAGGTGTAATTTCAAGCACAAGGAAATAATGTGACCATATTTGTCAACCACATTGAAGAAACAAAAGGATTCAGTTTCTCATGACCTGTCTCAGATAAAATCAATGGATACCTACACAGTAATAAAATCTTTTAGTCCATTCTCTAAGAATAGCAGCCTTCTCACATAGAGCCAGCTGCCAGTGCTGACAGACAACTAACAGAGTTTGCAATGGAAAAATTTGTGTAATAGGAACAGTACATGAGCATTAGCCTGTTCATCTTCTAAATAAATATCTAGCTAGTTACAGTAAAAATCTCCACCAAATGAATGACAGGAACTCTCCTTCTTTTAATCTCTCTCCTCATTGACAGGTAGGTTGGTACACTTTCTATGGGCATCCATGTTTCTGGAGGAATATATTTGTTCCATTAGTTGTATGGCAATTAACTAACATTGTGCAGCACAGGCCAGATTCTGCCACTCTTATTCACACTGGATAGTACCTTACTCCAGTTGAGGATCTAGCCCTCGATCAATATGTATTTTGCACACACATACACACAAACACACACACACACAGATTACTCTTAAAGTCAAGCTCTCAAAAAGTTAGGAAAGGCCAGAATTAATATTGTCTACGCAACCTTAATTCATCCCCCATGCGCATATGTTTTATGATACAGTCTTTAATTATATTATCACATATTATTTTTTCCAGAGGACCCTGACTTATTCAACATGCAGGATGGACAGTACTCATTGAATGAGCATCATTCAACATTTTGTTCTCTCCTCATTGTTGTAGGTGGCCCTAGAATAATGCACATTATTCAAACCCCGCTTTGAAGACAGAATTATTAATATTCTCATTGGCCCTTCTATGCTGCAATTCGCTATAGTAACTGAGGGCTTCACAAACATTAACACATTTTCACAACATCCCTGGGAGGGTGGTGGTATTATCCCCATTTGTAAAATAGGGTACAAAGACACAAAAAGATTAAGGCCAAAAGTACCCACTAATTTGTGGGGCCCAATTTGAGGTATCTAGGTCTTTAGAGTATTTGCATTATATAGCACTCCATATGTTCAAAGGACAACTCCCATTGACTTTAGTTGCAGCTGTGAGTGCTCAGCACTTCTGCAAATCAGACCACAAGGTCTCAATCCAGGAACCCAGAAAATGAGGAACACACACTTAGCGACTGCCTGTGAAAAGCCTAGTTTAAGTAATTTGCCGGGCATCATACAGGAACTCTGTAGCAGGGATAGAATCCAGTTCTCCAGGGCAGCATTCAACTGCCTTAACCATGAAACTATCCTGTCAAGGTTCCTCCCCCACTCTGAACTCTAGGGTACAGATGTGGGGACCTGCATGAAAAACCTCCTAAGCTTATCTTTACCAGCTTAGGTCAAAACTTCCCCAAGGTACAAAGTATTCCACCCGTGGTCCTTGGAATGGCCGCTACCACCACCAAACTAATACTGGTTACTGGGGAAGAGCTGTTTGGACGCGTCTTTCCCCCCAAAATACTTCCCAAAACCCTGCACCCCACTTCCTGGACAAGGTTTGGTAAAAAGCCTCACCAATTTGCCTAGGTGACTACAGACCCAGACCCTTGGATCTGAGAACAATGAAAAAACATTCAGTTTTTTACAAGAAGACTTTTAATAGAAAATAGAAGTAAATAGAAATGAAGAAATCCCCCCTGTAAAATCAGGATGGTAGATATCTTACAGGGTAATTAGATTCAAAAACATAGAGAACCCCTCTAGGCAAAACCTTAAGTTACAAAAAAGATACACAGACAGAAATAGTTATTCTATTCAGCACAATTCTTTTCTCAGCCATTTAAAGAAATCATAATCTAACGCATACCTAGCTAGATTACTTACTAAAAGTTCTAAGACTCCATTCCTGGTCTATCCCTGGCCAAGCACAGCATACAGACAGACACAGACCCTTTGTTTCTCTCCCTCCTCCCAGCTTTTGAAAGTATCTTGTCCCCTCATTGGTCATTTTGGTCAGGTGCCAGCGAGGTTACCTTTAGCTTCTTAACCCTTTACAGGTGAGAGGAGCTTTCCCCTGGCCAGGAGGGATTTCAAAGGGGTTTACCCTTCCCTTTATATTTATGACACGCCCCCCAAATCTCAGCTAGGGTGAAACACTGGCTGGGATTTCTTCCTGGAGCTCTAGGAAAAACAGAGTTAATAAGACACATGCATCTCTAAATATACTACCAAGTACATAAAGACTAACAATATTTTCCACATCTCAAGGACGATTTTAACCAGTTGACTCTGGGAAACTTTCACGGGAGAGTGCATCAGCCACTTTGTTAGAAGCTCCTGAGATGTGTTGGATGTCGAAATCAAAATCTTGGAGAGCTAAACTCCACCGAAGAAGTTTTTTGTTAGTTTCCTTGACGGTGTGAAGCCACTTCAGTGCAGCATGGTCGGTTTGCAGGTGGAAACGCCGTCCCCAAACATATGGGCGTAGCTTTTCCAGAGCGTAGACAATAGCATAACATTCTTTTTCAGTGACTGACCAGTTGCTTTCCCTCTCAGACAGTTTTTTGCTGAGAAACACTACAGGGTGGAATTCTTGATCAGATCCTTTCTGCATTAAAACTGCTCCCACACCACGCTCGGATGCATCTGTGGTTACTAGGAACGGTTTGTCAAAGTCTGGGGCCCTTAGTACAGGGTCAGACATGAGTGTCGCTTTAAGCTTGTTAAAGGCCTTCTGACACTTTCCGGTCCACTGAACAGCATTTGGCTGTTTCTTTTTGGTTAGGTCCGTCAGTGGGGCAGCGATTTGGCTGTAGTGCGGTACAAATCGTCTGTAATAACCGGCCAAGCCTAAGAAGGATTGAACCTGTTTCTTTGACTTTGGGACAGGCCACTTTTGGATAGCATCCACTTTGGCCTGTAGGGGGCTGATAGTTCCTTGACCCACCTGGTGTCCAAGGTAAGTCACTCTGTTTAGGCCTATTTGACACTTCTTAGCCTTAACAGTTAGTCCTGCCTCCCTTATGCGCTCAAGGACTTTTTGTAGATGTTCCAGGTGGTCTGCCCAGGAATCCGAAAATATGGCCACATCGTCAAGGTAGGCGACTGCATATTCTCCTAATCCCGCTAGGAGACCATCTACAAGTCTTTGGAAAGTGGCGGGTGCATTTCGCAGCCCGAAAGGGAGTACATTAAATTCATACAGCCCGAGATGTGTGATGAAGGCTGACCTTTCCTTGGCAGATTCATCTAGCGGTACCTGCCAGTACCCCTTTGTTAAGTCCAAGGTAGAGATGAACTGGGCCCGTCCCAGTTTCTCTAACAGTTCATCTGTGCGTGGCATTGGATAGTTGTCTGGGCGAGTTACAGCATTTAGCTTACGGTAGTCCACGCAAAAACGTATTTCCCCATCTGGTTTGGGAACTAGAACCACTGGAGATGCCCATGCACTTTCAGAGGGGCGGATTACACCCATCTGTAACATATCCTGGATCTCCCGTTCTATAGCAGTTTTAGCTTGAGGAGACACCCGGTAAGGTTGGACCCTAACTGGGTGAGCATTACCTGTGTCAATGGAGTGGTATGCCCGTTCAGTCAGTCCTGGGGTGGCTGAGAATGTTGGCGCGTAGCTAGTGCACAGCTCCTGGATCTGCTGTCGCTGCATACGCCCAAGGGTCATGGAGAGGTTCACCTCTTCCACACCACCAGCACATTTCCCTTCGTAGTAGACACCTTCAGGCCACTCAGCATCATCTTCTCCCTGGGCTGTAAACTGACAAACCTTTAATTCTCTGGAATAAAAGGGCTTTAGAGAATTAATATGGTACACCTTAGGCTTTCGGTTGGAGGTGGGGAATGCTATGAGATAATTAACAGCTCCCAGGCGCTCCTGGACCGTGAATGGCCCTTCCCACGATGCTTCCATTTTATGGGCCTGGAGCACCCTTAAGACCATGACCTGGTCTCCTACTTTGAAGGAACGCTCTCTGGCATGTTTATCATACCAGGCTTTTTGCTCTTTTTGAGCATCCTGTAAGTTTTCTCTAGCAAGGGCTAAAGAGGTTCGGAGGGTGTTTTGTAGGTTGGTTACAAAGTCCAGAATGTTAGTTCCTGGAGAAGGTGTAAATCCCTCCCATTGCTGCTTCACCAACTGCAATGGCCCCTTAACCTCACGGCCATATACAAGTTCAAATGGGGAAAACCCTAAACTGGGGTGTGGTACAGCTCTGTAGGCAAAGAGCAACTGCTGCAACACTAGGTCCCAATCATTGGAGTGCTCATTTACGAATTTACGTATCATGGCCCCCAAAGTTCCATTAAACTTCTCCACCATGCCATTTGTTTGATGGTGGTAAGGAGTGGCAACCAAGTGATTTACCCCATGAGCTTCCCAAAGGTTTTTCATAGTTCCTGCCAGGAAATTAGTCCCTGCATCGGTGAGGATGTCGGAGGGCCAACCTACCCTGGCAAAAATGTCTGCTAGTGCCTGGCACACACTTTTAGCCCTGGTGTTGCTTAGAGCTACTGCTTCCGGCCATCGGGTGGCAAAATCCATGTAAGTCAGTATGTACTGCTTTCCTCTGGGTGTCTTTTTCGGAAAAGGACCCAGAATATCCACAGCTACTCGCTGAAATGGAACTTCAATGATGGGGAGTGGTTGTAGAGGGGCTTTGACCTGGTCTTGGGGTTTTCCCACTCTTTGGCACACCTCACAAGACTGGACATAGGTAGAAACATCCTTGCCCATTCCCTCCCAGTGGAATGATCCCCCCAAACGGTCTTTGGTCCTGTTCACCCCAGCATGGCCACTAGGGTGATCGTGGGCTAAGCTCAAGAGCTTGGCCCGGTATTTAGTTGGAACTACCAACTGTCTCTGAGGATGCCAGTCTTCCTGGTGTCCACCAGAAAGAGTTTCCTTGTATAAAAGTCCTCTTTCTACAACAAACCTGGATCGATTAGAAGAGCTGAGAGGCGGTGGGTTGCTCCGTGCTGCTGTCCAAGCTCTCTGGAGGCTTTCATCTGCTTCCTGTTCGGTCTGGAACTGTTCCCTTGATGCTGGAGACATCAGTCCCTCATTGGATTGTGGACCTAGGCTTGGTCCCTCTGGAAGCGATATAGGGGATGGAGCTGTTTCTGTTGACTGTGAACCGCTCTCCGCTGGTGCACTATGTTGGGATTCAGGCTCCGGCTGAGCCTCTTGTGTAGGGTTATCGGCTGCTGCCAGTTCAGGTTCGGTGGGGCCCTCTGGTGTTGAGGTTGCAAGTACTGGATTCAGTGCTGGCACGGGGTCTGGTGTTGGTTGTTCGGCTGGTTCCGGTTCTGGGACTGGTTCCGTCTGGGTCTCTGGGACTGGATCCACTACTGCTGTTGCAGACATTGGCCTGGGGTCCGGGTCCATCACCTCTGACTGGGTCCTGATAGAAGTTTCCGGAACAGAGCTAGGCCTCACGGCTTGTTTAGCCTGGCTGCGGGTGACCATTCCCACCCTCTTGGCCTGCTTCACATGATTGGCCAAGTCTTCCCCCAACAGCATGGGGATGGGATAATCATCATAGACTGCAAAAGTCCACATTCCTGACCAGCCCTTGTACTGGACAGGCAACTTGGCTGTAGGCAAATTGAAAGAGTTGGACTTGAAGGGTTGAATCGTCACTTGGATCTCTGGGTTGATTAAATTGGGGTCCACTAAGGAAGCATGGATAGCTGACACTTGTGCTCCGGTGTCCCTCCACGCGGTGACCTTCTTCCCGCCCACACTCACAGTTTCCCTCCGCTCCAAGGGTATCTGGGAGGTATCTGGGCCTGTGGACCTCTGGTGTGATTCCGGTGCAATGAACTGTAATCTGTTGGGGTTCTTGGGGCAGTTGGCCTTTACATGCCCCAGCTCGTTACATTTAAAACATCGTCCAGCTGACGGGTCACTGGGGCGAGGAGGGTTGCTGGAGAACGGGGTGGTGGGACGATAAGGGGTCTGGAGGGTTCTTTGGGAGGTAGATGGGGCTTTGGGCGGCCCCCGGGAATAGGGTGTGGTCTGGGGTGGTCCCTTCTGGTCTCCGCTCCAACTGCGACCAGTTTTCTTCTTCTCTGCCACCTCCACCCATCTGGCTCCAATCTCTCCTGCCTCGATTACAGTTTTGGGTTTCCCGTCTAGGATGTATCTTTCTATTTCCTCAGGAACACCCTCTAAGAATTGTTCCATTTGCATTAGGAAGGGCAAATTTACTGGAGATTCAACACTTGCTCCTGATATCCAGGCATCCCAATGTTTCATAATGTGGTAGGCATGTCGGGTAAATGACACGTCTGGTTTCCACCTTAGGGCTCTGAACCTCCGACGAGATTGCTCGGGTGTTATCCCCATTCTGACTCTCGCCTTGGATTTAAACAGTTCATACTTGTTCATGTGTTCTTTAGGCATTTCAGCTGCCACCTCAGCTAAGGGTCCACTGAGCTGAGGCCTCAGCTCTACCATGTATTGGTCAGTAGAGATGTTGTACCCAAGGCAGGCCCTTTCGAAGTTTTCTAGGAAGGCCTCAGTATCATCACCTGCCTTGTAGGTGGGGAACTTTCTGGGATGGGAAGTGGTACTTGGAGAAGGATTACTAGGGTTTGTTGGGATATTCTGCTGAGCCTTTATCTTCTCCATCTCCTCCACATACTTCCTCTCTTTTTCCTTCTCCTCCAGTTCTTTGTCCCTCGCTTCCATAGCTCTCCTGTGAGCAGCCGCTTGGTGTTGTTCTGCTTCTCTCGCTGCCTCCCTTTCTTGTTCCTTCTTCAGCCGCATGAGTTCTATCTGTCTTTCATGTTCCCTTTGTCTTTCCTCAGCCTGAAATTTGGCTAATTCGAGCTGTAGTCGAGCCGCGGATTTTGCCATTCTAACCTCTCTGTTTTTAACTAACTTTACACCCGAGGTTTAGAAATAAACAACCAAAACTTGGCTGTAAAATTTTGCTGTGCTGGAATAGAATACCTATTCTCTGATAGTGATTGTCAGCCTACAGAAAAAGACAATTCCCTTGTCTCTGCTCTGGGCCCAACTTAAAGCAAAAAACCTCCAGCTACTTGGAAACCTGCTTACCCAGCCCAAAGAAAAAAAAAATTCCCTTTCAAACCTGTGCTCCTTGTAAAACAAAAAAATCAAAATCCAAAAAAAAAAACCCCTGCCACTTTTGTCTCCAGGCAAATGGGTAGAGCACACACCCCCTATTTACTTTTAGGAAGGAAAAAAAAAAAAAAAACCTTTGGGTTGGAAGACTGTGAATTTCCCTGCAGGAGTTAAGTACCCTGCCTCCAGGCAAAGAAAACCTGCAATTCACAAGATAATCCCCTTTTGTCTCTGCTTGGCCACAAAGCAGAGAAAAACAATCTGCTTTCAGTTTCAACTGCTTTCCAAAGGAAAAAAAAAATTCCTTTTTAAAATCTGTATTTCTAGTTCAAAAAATCTCAACTGGATCTCAAAATGATTTCAGGTTAATCCCACCACTATGCCACCATGTCAAGGTTCCTCCCCCACTCTGAACTCTAGGGTACAGATGTGGGGACCTGCATGAAAAACCTCCTAAGCTTATCTTTACCAGCTTAGGTCAAAACTTCCCCAAGGTACAAAGTATTCCACCCGTGGTCCTTGGAATGGCCGCTACCACCACCAAACTAATACTGGTTACTGGGGAAGAGCTGTTTGGACGCGTCTTTCCCCCCAAAATACTTCCCAAAACCCTGCACCCCACTTCCTGGACAAGGTTTGGTAAAAAGCCTCACCAATTTGCCTAGGTGACTACAGACCCAGACCCTTGGATCTGAGAACAATGAAAAAACATTCAGTTTTTTACAAGAAGACTTTTAATAGAAAATAGAAGTAAATAGAAATGAAGAAATCCCCCCTGTAAAATCAGGATGGTAGATATCTTACAGGGTAATTAGATTCAAAAACATAGAGAACCCCTCTAGGCAAAACCTTAAGTTACAAAAAAGATACACAGACAGAAATAGTTATTCTATTCAGCACAATTCTTTTCTCAGCCATTTAAAGAAATCATAATCTAACGCATACCTAGCTAGATTACTTACTAAAAGTTCTAAGACTCCATTCCTGGTCTATCCCTGGCCAAGCACAGCATACAGACAGACACAGACCCTTTGTTTCTCTCCCTCCTCCCAGCTTTTGAAAGTATCTTGTCCCCTCATTGGTCATTTTGGTCAGGTGCCAGCGAGGTTACCTTTAGCTTCTTAACCCTTTACAGGTGAGAGGAGCTTTCCCCTGGCCAGGAGGGATTTCAAAGGGGTTTACCCTTCCCTTTATATTTATGACATATCCTTTCTCTTCCTGCAATCCCTTTGCTCGTTCACTAGACACCTTCCAACTTCTGCAACAAATGAAGCTACAGAAAACAGTTATTACAGAAAATACTTTACTTCACTACACAACCCTTATCCCCTGAACAGGTCCATCCTACACACTGAATGACTCCACTTCCTGTTCCCTCCAAGCTTGTCCCCTTCTGCCCCATCTCCTCCAACCTGTCCCTGTGCCAGTCCTATCTCTTCCCCCCTCTTACCGCCTCATCCCAGGCCGATTCTTATTTAGCCAGTCCCAATCTCCAGTCCTCATACTTCTTGTATGAGGTCCTGGTCCTCTTGTCCTGCCAGTCTTGGTCTCCCCACACTCCCAGTCTCCCTGCTCATTTATTCCCAGTTTCCCCCATGCTGACTTCTTTTCCCCGACTCCTTGCTGTGCTCCCAGCACTGTAGTCAAGTTCCAACATATCAGACGCTAATTTTGATAGACTGTCCAACTCAGCTTCCCATTTTGAGGGAGCAATTTTTATACCTGCACCTATCTGTAGACGGAATTGATGTCATTTACGTGTCTGCTTGACTGGTGCCAAAGAGGTTGATTAATAATAGCCTGGCCATACAGTTTGTTACACTCAGCAGCTAAGATGAAGTACAGCTAAGAGGAGTGGCAAATATTAATGCAGGGAAATTGAGTTATTGCTAAAACTGAAGACAGGCTGACAGGAAACTGGACCCTGTATAACAATGTGTTGTATCACTCTTACCACTAAATGAAGGCAACACTGATATTTCATATCTATTTAGCTACCCAAACAAAATACTTGCAGTAGGCAGACTTACTGTCTTTTTCCTCTGCTACTTAAAATCATTTTAAAAGGAAAATCCACAAAGCATGTGTGTGAGAGACATCTCTCATAGGCACAGACAGACGTACACATGATTATAATGTTGAACTGCTTGATGCTTGGCAAGCCAATATAGATGTGCAGTTTGTAGTGGATAACTCATTAGCTTTGGATTACCATGCTATTTCTGACTTTACAAAGCGTGAGACCCAGGGTTTGTGATATAAATTATTGTTTCTGCAAATCTATTTTCGAGGCTTTGAAGCAACAGGATAAAGAAACTGTCACATCAGCTAAAGTGTCAGTTTTGAAGCTGAGAAGCTACAACTCCCTTTAATAATTAGATATGTAAATCTTAAATACAGAATAGCCCACAAGTCTACAGTGAAAATAAAACAAGTCTGCAAAAGAATATTGCAAGAGGATAATAATGTATTTAACTGAAACTGATTCTGAATATGATAGTGACCTAGCTCTTAGATAGCTATTTTTATCATTGGCTTTTAAAGCACTTTATGAAGAAACCAAGTATCATTTTCCCCATTTCACAGATGGTGAACCAAAGTGACTTGACCAAGGACATTCTACAGACCAGTGGAAGAACCAGGGATAGACCTCACCCTCTCAGTCTAGTACCCTACCCATGGGACTATACAGTATCAGTGATCTTGAAGGTGTTGCAGCCCAGTCATATCTCCTGCTGGAATTACGCTAGCCCAGTTCTGTCTATTCACTGAATGGGAAATAGCTTTATTTTTTGTTACCCAATAAAATAGCTTAAGAACCAAAGGCTCTGAGTTGAGATGCTATTTCTTCTGTTTTATGTATGACACAACTAATTATAGTGTTATCTAGGTGATTTTAAATGCTTAATGTTTGAATAAATGTTTAAATAAAACGACAGAGCCATTCAACTGTACGGAAGCTGCTATGCAATGAGGGGAAAGGGTAAACTCTGCTGTGACAGGGTGGACATTAAGTTAGATACAATGCATATTAAAGATTATCTGTACTGCAGTTGTGTCAATAGTCTCAAGCCCCACCGAGCAAGTTACTCTACAGACATAACCAAAATGCCCTGAAGAAACGCTTATGCTCTGAGAATAACATGAGATACAATACAGGACCCATCCAAACAGACCGGTCTGGCACAAGGTAACAATGAGATGATTGTGATAAGTCACAGTCCGTTAACCATAACAGCTAGACATGTAAGGTAGGGAGGCAGTGGGGGGGGGAAAAAGAGGGCAGGGCGTTAAAAACTGGAACATAAAATAGTTCTTTGACAAACAACCATCCTAGAAAGATCTGAAAATAAATTTATATTTCATTCCTGCCTTTCCTCCGCCTTCATGTTCATTGGGTACAAGTCATAGGAAGCATGAATGGCTTTTCCCACTTACGTTTGTCATTACTTAGGTTCACAGAGTGCAACGAAAAAATGGTAAAATGAAAGGGAAGGGGATGACAGAGGCCAAAAAGCAGGGAGGGACCATTTAAGGGCAGTGTTTGTCCTATAGGGCAGTGCTTCTCAAGCTAGCTAATGTGGGGGACCAGCAAATTTTTTTCCCAATGTGCGCGCAGACCGGCAGCTGATGGCTCGCAGACTGGCACAGGTCCATGGACCACCACTTTAAGTAGCATTGCTATCGGGTATACCTTCTGCTTCACTAAGCCATAGATGGCAAATATCATTGCTGCTAAAGAGCAGCCCTATAGAGGGAAGGTAGCTGTACAGGGAATGGTTACCCACTTAAATAGACGCAGAGATTGCAATGGGACGGTCATGCACAATTCTGAGCATTGCAATACCACTTGACGGCCATGGCAGCTTATGTGATCAGTTGAGCAGAATCAAGGAAGAAATTTCTAACCTGGGTTTGTCCTGGGCAGGATTCTGGCACTCCACCATCTAGCCTCTCTGCAGAGAAGAAAATGAGAAGATTTCCATTTACTTCAGTGGGAGGTAGAGCAGGCCTGGAGTTTGTAACATGCTTTTGGGCCTTTCTGGCTGGGAGATGCAGCGTAAGTGCAGGTTTGTCATTATGCTAGAGTTGCCAGGCTTGGCTTCCTACTTGAGGTTGAATCAAATTTTGTACTTAAAGCAGGAATTTGATTTGGTTCATTTATCTCAGATCCCAAGATATATTAAGATCCCACTGCCACAGCGCAGAGAAGTTAGCGCACTTAGTCCTGAAAAGTGGTTTGTCTTTTATCAGAGAAACCAAGTAAACAGCAGAGGCAGGATTATTAAATTATCCCACTCTTCATTTATTTACAAATGCATTATTCCCACATTTAGGCTTGGAAAAGAGAATTGATCTGAACAGGAAAGAGCTGCTGTACATTGGGCAGATCTTTTAATTTAAAAAAGAGAAAGAAAGAATCAATTTAAAAACAGAACAGTAAAAAAGTAGCCCTCTGAGTCACTACGGGTAATTCTCAGCTCTCTACTTCCAATGCAGCTCAGCATGCATCTCCCTGCATCTTGTCTTATCCTTTTTCCGCCTTGTT
Organism: Eretmochelys imbricata; assembly: GCF_965152235.1. Taxonomy (NCBI): domain Eukaryota; kingdom Metazoa; phylum Chordata; order Testudines; family Cheloniidae; genus Eretmochelys; species Eretmochelys imbricata. Next base: position 95,173,634 of record NC_135580.1, read on the forward strand.
ATATTTAGCACACTGCTCAAACTCTGGGCATCAGATTTATTTCCCAGAGCAAGCTACTTGCAATGCCCTTTCTGCTAGTACGGACAGGGGGCACCAAATGGGCCAGAACAAGTATGAAGTTTATTATTTGTATTATGGGAGTGTTTAGAGACTAAGTCATGGACCCAGACCCCATAGTGTGAGGTGCTGTACACACAAAACACAAAGATAAAGTAGCCCGAGAGAATTTACAAATTAAGTAAAGTTTAGAGCATCTCAGCATTGGTAGTGCCACCAGCCGTCCCTGGGGGTTACAGGCCTGTGTCTGTAACTCCACCCCTAAGCATAATAGGACACTTGCTGCAAAGACCAATGCTAGTGTTTTGCTGAACTTTGTCTAGGGTTGCTCGTGACATAAAAGTCTGGTGCAGTGGTTAAAACATTACATTCAGATACATGAGTTCCAGGTTCAATTCTCGTTCCACAGCAGACTTCCTTGACCCTGGGCAAGTCACCTAGACTAGCAGTTTCTTAGTTCTGGCTTTACTAAAGCAGGGATGTGAGTACTTCACAAGGGTAATGACACTTCATTCATTCATATTGATAAACTGCTTTGAGATCCACATGGAAACATGAAGAGAGACCTCGTAAAGGCTTTGATGGTACTCATTTTATTAAAAAGGGCTGATTCTGGTCTGTGGCTCCAGAGAAGCACCATGTAGAAGGCACAGCCAGGGGGATGGATGGCAAAGATGCTTTTAAGCCCCCAGTGTGAGTTAGAGAGGATGTGGAGCTGATCTAACTTACAGGAGCCTCCCCACAGCTACCATGGGCAGTCCAGAATTGGCACTGAGCAGTACCAACACAATCCCATCGCACCTCCAATCCAACCCCTAGGTGGGGCATCATAAAGGGAATTCTTACTGAGGCCCTATATAGTGGAGGGGTATAGAGGGTCTTGGGCCAGAATTAGTTTCAATGTCACTTAAGGATTTAGAGGAATCTGTTCTTTCTTATGCCAAACTGGATTCAAAATGGCTCTTTAATAATTACTTAGACTCCTGAAAATAGTAGTCTCAATCTATGACACATGTTTATAGTTTCAATCACTTGTGCCATGTGATCACTTGAGCTTTGTCAAAGGCCTGGGGTCAGCACAGCAGACACACATCACAGGGGGTTTGTTGTAAAAAAACAAACCTCATTTTGCAGATTCCAGTTATTTTGTTTCCAATGCTTCAGATGTTCTCAGATTCCTGCATTTCAGGATCTAACTGTCCGCATAAGATTTGCTAGGAAATCAAAGAAAATAACTTGGTTAGAAAAATCTGGCCCATGATTTATGGCCCCTTTAGGTAGGTCTACGCGGCAAAATAACCCATGGCAGCTAGTCTCAGAGAGCCTAGGTCTACAGACTTGAGCTCACAGGGCTCATGCCATGTAGACATCCAGGCTCATGCTGGAGCTCAGGTTCTGAAGCTTGGGGATGGGGTGAGTTTCAGTGCCCAAATGTCTACATGGCTCTTTTTAAGGCCTCGGTGCAAGTCTGAAGAGCTGGGCTCTGAGTCTTGCTGGTGGGCGGGGGCAGGTGGGTTGCTGTGTAGACATGCTTCCTCTCTCCTAGCCAACAGGGATCCAGCCTAATCCAGAAGCTACTCTGGACAGCACAAATGCTTCCTCCATCAGACATCTGTGCTCCAGGAGTCAGCCTCCCCAGACAAGCCCTCTAGTTCTGTTGCTGTCCCTTAGAAAGGAAGAGACAAGCTGCTTTGACAGATATATTTCAAGGCTGATTTTTTTGAAGAATACTTTTGTAAGAGAGACCATGGAGCCCAAAGGATGTTAAAAGGCAGACGTGCACATTAAACAGTATTACACTTCAAAAGATACTGTGTTACACAGCCTGACAGAGCTTTAAAGTAAGAACCACCTTGATTCCTTTGTAAGGGTTTGGGCATAGGTTACGTACAGGACTTAGATTGAGATTTTTTTAAAAAAAGTAATTTGAGAGTATAGTGTCGGGGCCCCTATTTTGTCGATCATACAGCAAATAACTGTGCCACTCAGCCTTGTTAATTGTGCAATTCCTCGGTGCTATGATATTACGGTGATAGGTGACATTATTAAATGCAGCACTTAGACCTGAAAAACAAAAGGCAGATACATTTCTGAATTTTACCTAATTTAACGGTGCTTCTTTCCCTCAGTTTCCATAGGAGTGAGCTGCTAACAGTGACTCCAATGCCCCTTGAATCTGGAACTCCCCCTTAGTTCTCCTGAGTCCAGTTTTGTTACGTTCTGGACGTTTTACAAAGCCCATCCTTTATCTTAGGTATTTGGGGAGGAGAGCAAGGATATTCCAGACTGGAACTGGTGAGACCTGAGCTCAATCCCTGCTCCATCACAGATCCTCTGGGCGAGCCTGGGCAAGTGAGATAATCTTTCTGTGCCTCTATTCTCCATCTGTAAAATAAGAACAATGATGTTTCCTACTTGGTAGGCTTTTGTGAGGGTCAATAGATTAACAGATTGTCAAGCACTACATGGATGAGGGCCATATAAATACCCTACATGGGGTGTACATGGAACTTTCTTTGAGTCTTGTGGCTGAATATGAGGGTTTATAACTGATCATCAGTAAAATCATGAGTTACATGGGAGGTGTGATGGATGCTTGCAGTATTGGGCTTTTTACATTGTACATTTTTTTTTTTTAAAAAAAAGGGCCTAGGGCTGTTTAAGAAAGAGCGCTTCTTCTGTGACATTGTGGATAGGGCATGAGGATTGGGAGTAGGGAAATCTGCGCTTTGGTCCTGGTTCTGCTGCTGACTTGGTCTCAGCTGGGCCTCCAGGTAGAATAATTAATAATACTTATTCAACAAAATAGTAAATGAATAGTACTTATTTTTATTATGATTGTGCTTATTCAACATAGAACTACACACACAAGGTAATATGTGGCTCATTTCAAGACTCTTTTGCCAACAGTCTTTCCAAGGTATATTGAATTGCTGCTTATATATTCATCTTTTAATTGAGGGATTATTATTTTAGAAGCTTTTCCATGTTTCTTTTTTCCCCTCTAGAACTCCAGGAGACACTTGGCAGTACTATAAAAGAGCTGCCATTAAGTTCACAATATGAAAATAAAATAGTTTGTTTACCGGATAACTAGGATCAATGCTCTCATGAAATATGACTAATACTGAGCTACAGAGTGTGTGTGGGGGGGGGTCATTAAGTTTTGTATTGATTTCCTTTGATTCCTGGATAATTTAATCAACATTCTGCACCACTTCTACCTGAAAACTTTAGTTTAAATAACCAGAAACTACCAAGCAATCAATCATTTACTTCTCCTAGAGCTGAGGAACAAGGGAATCAGATATTTCACTTGGGTGTTCCAAGAAAGAACAGTGACCCTGCTTGCCTTATTCAAGCTATAAGTCCCAATAAAGCCAATGGAACTAGAGTAGTGTGAGTAAATACACAAATGTTGATCCTTACTATGAAGTTTACGACCTGGCTAGTTCTCTTGCTGTCCTAAAGTCAAAGCTGGTTGCTAGGTCATGTGATTAGCCAGAAATAACTTTAATTTGTTTTTAGGCATTAATATGGAGCAGGTGTCTCAGGATTACAACCCTGTGTGCGTATGAATATAAGAGAGAAAGTAGTTCTTTAATGACAGGTTTCAGAGGAACAGCCATGTTAGTCTGTATTCGCAAAAAGAAAAGGAGTACTTGTGGCACCTTAGAGACTAACCAATTTATTTGAGCATGAGCTTTCGTGAGCTACAGCTCACTTCATCGGATGCATACTGTGGAAACTGCAGAAGACATTATATACACAGAGACCATGAAACAATACCTCCTCCCACCCCACTCTCCTGCTGGTAATAGCTTATCTAAAGTGATCACTCTCCTTACAATGTGTATGATAATCAAGGTGGGCCATTTCCAGCATAAATCCAAGTTTAACCAGAACGTCTGGGGGGGGGGGCGCCTTAGGAAAAAACAAGGGGAAATAGGCTACCTTGCATAATGACTTAGCCACTCCCAGTCTCTATTTAAGCCTAAATTAATAGTATCCAAGTTGCAAATGAATTCCAATTCAGCAGTTTCTCGCTGGAGTCTGGATTTGAAGTTTTTTTGTTTTAAGATAGCGACCTTCATGTCTGTAGTTGCGTGACCAGAGAGATTGAAGTGTTCTCCGACTGGTTTATGAATGTTATAATTCTTGACATCTGATTTGTGTCCATTTATTCTTTTACATAGAGACTGTCCAGTTCGACCGATGTACATGGCAGAGGGGCATTGCTGGCACATGATGGGGGGAGGGATAGCTCAGTGGTTTGAGCATTGGCCTGCTAAACCCAGGGTTGTGAGTTCAATCCTTGAGGAGGCCATTTAGAGATCTGGGGCAAAAACTGGAGATTGGTCCTGCTTTGAGCAGGGGGTTGGACTAGATGACCTCCTGAGGTCCCTTCCAACCCTGATATTCTATGATTCTATGATATATCACATTGGTGGATGTGCAGGTGAACGAGCCTCTGATAGTGTGGCTGATGTTATTAGGCCCTGTGATGGTGTCCCCTGAATAGATATGTGGGCACAGTCGGCAACGGGCTCAGCTGTCGTCCCCTAACGCCCCTACTCTACTTGCGCTATATTGATGACATCTTCATCATCTGGACTCATGGAAAAGAAGCCCTTGAGGAATTCCACCATGATTTCAACAATTTCCATCCCACCATCAGCCTCAGCCTGGTCCAGTCCACAGAAGAGATCCACTTCCTGGACACTATAGTGCTAATAAGCGATGGTCACATAAACACCACCCTATACCGGAAACCTACTGACCGCTATTCCTACCTACATGCCTCCAGCTTTCACCCTGACCACACCACATGATCCATTGTCTACAGCCAAGCTCTGCGATACAACCGCATTTGCTCCAACCCCTCAGACAGAGACAAACACCTACAAGATCTCTATCAAGCATTCTTACAACTACAATACCCACCTGCGGAAGTGAAGAAACAGATTGATAGAGCCAGAAGAGTTCCCAGAAGTCACCTACTACAGGACAGGCCTAACAAAGAAAATAACAGAACGCCACTAGCCATCACCTTCAGCCCCCAACTAAAACCCCTCCAACGCATTATTAAGGATCTACAACCTATCCTGAAGGACGACCCAACACTCTCACAAATCTTGGGAGACAGGCCAGTCCTTGCCTACACACAGCCCCCCAACCTGAAGCAAATACTCACCAACAACCACACACCACACAACAGAACCACTAACCCAGGAACCTATCCTTGCAACAAAGCCCGTTGCCAACTGTGCCCACATATCTATTCAGGGGACACCATCACAGAGCCTAATAACATCAGCCACACTATCAGAGGCTCGTTCACCTGCACATCCACCAATGTGATATATGCCACCATGTGCCAGCAATGCCCCTCTGCCATGTACATTGGTCAAACTGGACAGTCTCTATGTAAAAGAATAAATGGACACAAATCAGATGTCAAGAATTATAACATTCATAAACCAGTCGGAGAACACTTCAATCTCTCTGGTCACGCAATTACAGACATGAAGGTCGCTATCTTAAAACAAAAAAACTTCAAATCCAGACTCCAGCGAGAAACTGCTGAATTGGAATTCATTTGCAAATTGGATACTATTAATTTAGGCTTAAATAGAGACTGGGAGTGGCTAAGTCATTATGCAAGGTAGCCTATTTCCCCTTGTTTTTTCCTAAGGCGCCCCCCCCCCCAGATGTTCTGGTTAAACTTGGATTTATGCTGGAAATGGCCCACCTTGATTATCATGCACATTGTAGGGAGAGTGGTCACTTTGGATGAACTATTACCAGCAGGAGAGTGAGTTTGTGTGTGTATCGGGGTGGGGGGTGAGAAAACCTGGATTTGTGCTGGAAATGGCCCACCTTGATTTTCATACACATTGTAAGGAGAGTGGTCACTTTGGATGGGCTATTACCAGCAGGAGAGTGGGGTGGGAGGAGGTATTGTTTCATGGTCTCTGTGTATATAATGTCTTCTGCAGTTTCCACAGTATGCATCCGATGAAGTGAGCTGTAGCTCACGAAAGCTTATGCTCAAATAAATTGGTTAGTCTCCAAGGTGCCACAAGTACTCCTTTTCTTTTAGTTCTTTAATGTACCTCTATAAAAATACACACGAGATCAGCTTTGCTCCAGACAGTGGATTTGGTCTAAGACTGTAAACAAAGAGCCTGTGATGGGAGTGAGCCCACAGGAGCAGCTTGTGAAAGTAGCCTTCAGAGCACGTTTTACATACAGTAGGCTAGAGGTTGTGGAGTGCAGTGTTTGCATATGCACGTGAATGCTGCAAAGATGTATGAAATCTGATTTCCTTTCTGACCAGCACTCTACTTGCTATAATTTTAGCACAAAAAGAACAGTTAGCGCTGCATTCATTTCTCTTATATGACTATGTAGCTCTCATGCTCTGTTTTGCCACAACTGCTTTACAACGATAGCACTTTGTGCTATCCCATATCCGTCGCTCTCTCTCCTGGACCTCTCTGATATGTTTTAGTTCCCTCCATAATTAAAGCCATTTCCAGTTGGCTTTTATACACATAATATATAGCCAGCCTCGTGTAACCCACATACCTCCTGGGTGTGGTGTTCTGTCCCATCTAGTGGCACTGAGACCACTTAGAGATTAATGAGTCTGCTCTACAGCCTGGCCATATGGCTTTTAGCTCATGCAGTAGAAGCTCATACACTAAGCTCCAAAGGTCCAAGGATCAATCCTGCCTGCTGACAACCAGGGTCTGTCGGTGTTATAAGTCAGGGCTCATCCGGGATTTCAACTGGGAAGTCTCTGAAGCTTGGGACGTGCTTCCTCAGCTAGGGGAAGTATGTACCCACATGCCTCCTGGGTGTGGTGTTCTGTCCCATCTAGTGGCACCCAGACCACTTAGAGATTAATGAGTCTGTTCTACAGCTTTAGCTAAGGATCATATGGCTTTTAGCTCATGAACTAAGCTCCAGAGATCCCAGGTTCGATCCTGCCCACCGATGACCGGGGTCTGTCGTGTTACATTTGCACACTATATCTACATCAGTCAATGGTAGCTGCAATTGCAAAAGCTTTTCTTGCTCAGAAGGATTCAGAAACCTTCCTTCAAAACCTAACTCCCATGTTGTTCCATGGATTGGCTGTAAAACCTAGGTATCCTTCCTCCTAGGCCAAACACATCAGCCAAGATTTTTTAAAAAGTGGGCACCTACGACCATATTTAGTTACCTAGATAAAAGTGGCCTGATTTTCAAAGGCGTGGAACACCCAGAAGCTCCAGCTGACCATCTGTGTATCCAGACACAGGTGGAAGAGAAGAGATGTATGGCTAGGAATGGATATTTAAATCATAAAAAGATGATCTAGACAAAATTTAAGAATCTGATATTTCTACTTGCTGGGCAAGTTGTACATGCACCCACCCATCCATCCTTGTGTATACTACTTTCTGAGCAGTATGGAGGCAGACCTATATTTTATCTTGTAAGTTTAAACCTTTCAGTCAAGTGTGACCTCGTGGATACCGCACTGGACAGGGTCTCAGGAAATCAGGGTTCTATTCCTCACTCTCCCATTAGCCTGCTATATGACCATGGGCAAGTCTCTGCACCTCATCTGTAAAAAGGGGAGAATAATAAAGACTTGTTTTGTAAAGCATTTGGAGATCTATGGATGAAAAGTGTGAGATAAGAGCAAGGGCTTATTACTGTAAAGCCTATTTTTGACAAGTTAAGTTTTAAAGATAAACATCAAGATATTTAACATATCAGGGAATTTAGAATCACACAGAAAAAAAACCCACAATGGTGGAAGTGCCTTAGTTATACTTCTCTCTTGCTTTACATTTAGTAAATGCTGGCGGATCTCATCTTAAAAAATACTTTCACAGAATATGTTGTAAAAGTTTCATACTCATTGCTGTAATACAAGCATTGAAAGATTGAGTTGAAGTGGGAGACTCTGAATCATCGTAACAGTAACACGTTTCCGCTGTCCCCCCACGCAATAACACACACACACAATCTCCACTCAGGTGGTTACCAATGTTTATACTAAAACATTCACAGCACAGCAGCATTCCCAGTAACACGTTATTCAGATTCATGCTTCACTGATTGAATAGTATTTTTCTGTAGCCGTGTAAAACAATGCAAGCCTAGTTTTACTGATAAAGAAAAAAATGGAAACTTGCCACCTGTAATAGAAGGCACTTGCCCTGGAGCGTCCCCTGGCAGCCCGGTGTGGAACCACAGTTGCATCTCGGCCTCAGTGTCTCCTAGTGGGCATTCCATAAGTTCAGTGAGGCTTCTATACAATGACAATGCCTCTTGAACGGTTTAGTTTAATCAGCCATCAGAGATGGTATCCAAACAAGCCATCTTCTTCTGCAGTAAGTCCCCAGGCTTCTCTACTGCTTGGAGCTCTGCAGTCTCTTCTCTGCTGATGCAGGGTCTCTCTCAGGCCTACCTGCCTGGAGACCTTTGTAGTCTCTCTCCTTGGATCTCTCTCTTTGTGTTCTGGGCCTGTTCCTCTGCCTGGGAACCTCTGCTTGCCAGGGAGACAACTCTAGAAGTAGCTTTCTACCTAACTTCTCTGAGAAGCTCTCTCACCCACAGCCACCTCTCTGTTCTGAGCTTCTCCCTGAGCCCTCACCTTTTATTAGGCCCAGATGCTCCTTAACTAATTACTGATCAGCTGCTTATCCAACTGGCCATGCACAGGTGGATCTTGGTTGGCTTATTCTCTTTAACAGAGCCTGTCACCTCTCAGTGGGCCGTCCCCGTGATACCACCACCAAAGATTTCCACTGACTCACTCATTTTGGATTCAAGATTTTCAGATGTCAGTTTATTTTTAAGGAAGTTGACATTTTTATTGCCATAAGGATGTGTCTGGTAATGGAATAAACTTAAGCTCCCCTTGGTGGCATAGAGAGGATTTAGGGCCTCAACTAGATTTGATATTCAAACTGGGAGTTATGTCCATCTTTTAACCCATACCTACTGGACCAGGTTGTGTAGCATCTTACTGAGGTTCCTGAATTATTATTATTTTTCGTCTCATCCCTGGCAGGTCAGCTGTTAATTAATCAAAACTTAAAAAATACTTCTCTCATTACCTTGTTAGAAGACTGAAAGAACTTTACACCTCTAAAACTACCTTCTGTTCTTACAAAGTTTATTGCCAGAAAGGTAATGACTAGACCCTACAGTAAAACTCCCCTACAATGCATCATATAAAAATATTAGATTTATTAATGTTGGAAAAAATAAGAGGGAAATCAAGAGATTTCTGTACATATCACAGGGGGAGTTCATTAGATTAACTAAAATGTTAAATAAACTTTTGAATCTGGCCTAACTCCATAAAGTCCAGAGCATTCTAATGTCAGCTTCCCTTCCAATATTAACTCACCTTGTTTTGAATTGGTCTTTCAGAGATCTAAGATGAGCATATGATCACTCTGATATCATTTACAGCTATACACAGGCTCAGTATAACTTCAGAGTTAGTATGCCATATCTTTCTCTCTGTTGAGCATTCTTGAGTCACTGCATGATGAAGTGGGCTAGTTTCACATTCATGAAATGCTCTGGCCTTTTTTTCCATTTTAATAGGGTGTTTTAAACTGCTATCTTCACAGCGCTGTAGTATTATCTACTGCCCTGATCAGTAATCCAGCTAAAGGCCCCTAACTAGCAGAAAGCCAGCTCCATAGATGCTTGCTCACTAAATATCTATAAAGCTTCCCTCGCTAGGCAGCAGAGCTGGTCAGAAAACCAAAATTTCTGAAAACTAAAAAATTCTGGGGAAAAGAAACATTTGAAATTTTTTGTTGGAAAATGTCAGGTTTACCTTGGGAAGTCCTGAACCAATCTGAACAATTGGTTCAGGAATCCCCATAAAAAAAAAATACTTGAGATGAACCGATATTTTTGGTAGAAAACACTTTCCACACAGAAAAATTTGACCAGTTCTATGAGGCAAACATAGAGTTTTCCCTCTCTTTCAAGGAGGTTCGTCAAGAGGTGGCTACTTCCCTCGGTGGATGGAAGAGATTTAAAAGTAATGGAGCACCCTTGGTTGAACTTTGAAATGGAGCTGTCATGTAGGGATATGAAGAGAGGACAAGAGACCCCTTTATTGCTCTTCTGAATCATGAAATCAGCAATTGGAGCGGGGCAGGGTGAAAGAGACAATGTCTCCATTGCCTTCCTATTAGCTATGATAGAATACCTCTGTTCCCTTGACACACTCAAATACATAGCAGGAAAACTGAAGGGAAGAATGGTCTCTTCACCGTTAAGTACAAGTCACATTAAGAAAACACAGGCATTGACAGTCTGCCTCAGTTGTTGGTCCTCAATGACTTGGAAAATCAGGCTATTTATTTAAGATTGGGACTTTCAAATGAACCTAAGGGAGTTGTGCACCCAACTCTCACTGAATTTCAGTGAGATCTGGGTAGCTAACTCACTTGGAACCTTTGAAAAATACCAGTCTGTGTCTAAATTTCAATTTTGATGCTTATGTTAAAGTATCTATGTCTGAAAATTTTGCCCATCTGATCTATTTCAATTTTGAAGAGTGGGTAGCAAAGTGTTGTTTTTTTTTTTTCTTTAATAGCTATTCCAGTGCTAATACACACATTTCAGTTTATTTGGCTTAAACTTTCCACAAACTGACACAGATTTCTCTATCCCTATGTAGAGCACCAGGAAAATATCAAAAGCTAATTAAAGTTCTGAAACGTGGAGCTGTATCTTTGTTCGAACAAAGGTTAAGAGCTTTATTTTACATTACATCTATCTTTACTAAACACTACTGTAAGTTTGCCTTAATATTTGACAGGTTTCAGAGTTTTCTTTTTGTACTCTGGAATACATTCCAGGAACAGGTTTTGATATTTCTTTCCCTGAACTGATTTACAGAACATGTCCCAATTCTTAAAACTAATATCCTTCCATATCTGAAGGATAAAGATTATTTGGAATCATAGACATGGTTTGACTGTAATGAGAGCAATGATGTCTTTTTTTTTAAGTTAATGAAGTCCAAACTTGTCACAGCACTTGCGGTGTTTGGGAATAATTGAGTGGTGAGGTATATCCGTTTATTATGAGCAGAGCGAAACCTGTAGATTAAAAAGATCGCGTATTTTTCTTTAAATAATAGAATTATGCCATCAAATTAAGTCTGGGAACTAAATCAATCTTCTGATGACTGGATTCAAGTTAAAGGGCAAAAGAAAAGCTTTATAATCATCTCTGCATGGTTGGCTGTTTTCTAGTCAGGCATGCTGACTGCAGCATAATGCCACACTTCCTCTTTAGTGAAATGTCAACTGCTATTTAGCTGTAAATTTCCCTAAACTCCAGAGAAGGTTTATGGAGAAATACTTGACAATGGCTGGATTTATATCAATTAAGTGAAACACTGGATGGAACAAAGTGAACAAAAGATGGTTAAGAGAATACAGTACCACATTCCAGACTTGTTATTCTCCTCTAGTAGAACTGATGAATATTCAATAGTGGTAAAATACTATCCACAGAGAAAAGGCATCTATAATGCACATTTATTGAATGAGTAAAATGATCTGAACAAAAGGCAATATTATTATATTATTATTAACACAATACATAACTCCATAATTTTGCCTGGTATTTTTCAAAGATGGGGGCAGGGAGCCATGGTCCCTGCTCCAAAGATCTTACCATCTAAATGAGACTAACATAGAATGTGATTATAGACAGAAGAATAGGGGATAAGAATCAGATGGATGTGGGTAAAAGAAATGTGGGTGAAGTCCTGTCCCCACTGAAGACAAAGAGAGTTTTACCATTGACTTGTGACAATTTTAGGTGCACCCTGAGAAAGGCCAAGAGGGAAGGAAGTCAGTGGGGAAACGAGTGGTACATGCAGAATATCTCCTCAGCCACCATGGATATTGTGAACACACCAAATCTGTCTTCTACTCTCTATCCTGGCTTTCCATAGAATATTGACTCAAGTTCAAGGTGTCCATCCTTATCTTCAAAGAGCTCAGTGGCCTGCTCCCAGCATATCTTAAAGATTGTCTAAAACTCTGGGGAGAAGTCTGTGGTTGACAACTTTGCTCCCCAGGTACAATGGCACTTTCTACCAGAAGGTTAAAGCTATGTGGGTGACAGAACTTTCTCAGGCACTACTCTGAGACTGTGAAACTAACTCCCACCAGAACCAAGGACCATACCAAACTTGACCATATTCTGCGACAAGTGTACAGTTCACTTCTACAACCTTCTTTCTCTAGCACCAATAGAGCAGTGTGGACACAAATAAATAAAACCTTAAACCACTCCATTGTATACACAATTCTCCTCCTGGGAAGAGGAGGAGAATGAACCTGAAGTGATAGATGTTAGTTGCATTGCTTAATGCACAAAGGTGCTCAGATGCTACAGTGATGAGGGAACTGTATAGAACAGAATAGAAGATGGAAACTGTATTTTGATTAGTCAAGAAAGCCCCAGGTATAGGGCATCTCAAGAAAAGAGAGGGGGATGTGTTAAAGAGAGATGGAGAAACGTCAGTGGGGCTGATTCTCCTTTACACCACTCTGGCGGTGTAAAGGGGCCTTGGAGCAGACAAAAATGTAAATGTAAATTTATGACGTGTCCAGGGCTGCTTTCAAGCATTGGCGCTCCCTTGTGGTTGAGCAGAATTTTAGGGTAAGCCTGCCTCAGTTTCCCCTTTGTTCAGCCAACCATCATTTAGTCCCATGTCTAGTAGTTCCTCAATATGATGCCAGCCAGATTGTCAACAGTCTCTCCATTTCAGGCCAGAGTCTAGTGAATCAGGAGGCCGGTAACGCTGGTGAAGGGATGACAGTCGTCAGCCTTTGTTCTTCAGGCTTTACTGACCCTTTGCTGTGGTTAGTAGGGAACTCAGGCCCACTCACTCTTCCAAGAACCCTGTATGAGGTAGTTGGAACTGGTTTCTCCCAGTCCCTCATTGCTTTTCTGGACTCTCCCTACCACACCTCTCTTGCAAGCTGTTTCTCAGACTCACACTTTGTGATCCTCTTCTCCTGAAGACCCAAATTTCCTGCTATTCCCTTATGGAATGATCCTGCTCTCAGTGGTTCTTCAGCCTCCCTGGCAGTCACCCCTCACTTCTGCCCTGTATCTTTGCTATCTCACCTAGCTGTTGTGGGACGAGCATCAGCCCCAGCAGAGGAGGCAGCTCAACTCCTGTTAACCATTTAGCTGCTGCGATAGTATGGGGTCTGTATTCCCATGACACACCCCCTGTAAGACTTCTGGACACTCCCAGAGTGGCACAAAGAGGTTTAGTGAAAATGAGAATTGGGCCTGAATGACCTCCATGAGACATGTCAGTGATGTGGAGAGGGCAAAAGGCAAACCAGAGGGGACTGAGGAGAGAACTGGAGAAGAAATCATGACACTAAGATAACTTAGAGATAAAGGGGAAGAGGAGGGAGGGTGGGGACAATAGGGAGAGATGCAGGGTCTAGTGGTTTCCTTTAAGGTAGGGGGAACTACCATGTGAATGCAGAGAGAAAGCACCCGAAGGAGGAGAGTGTTTGATTATAATAAACCAGAAGGGAGGGAGAGATACCAGGGGGAGCTTCAGAGGCATGAGAAAATGGGGTCAATTTCACAGGTCTGAGGTGAACAGAAGCCTGGAGACTTTAGAAAAGGGCACACATGTAAAATGAGATAAAAATCGGAGGAGGAAAGGGGATCAGTTAAAGAGGAGAGGAGCGAAGGATCGAGAGCTCCTGCTGGATCCTGCCAATGCCACCTCTAAAGAAGTTACCAAGATCCTGTGCAGAAAAAGAGGGAAGTGCACAGGTGGATAGGAAAGAGGGGTTGAGCAGAGTCAAAGGTGACAACATGCGATTGAGGATTAGAACAACAGAAGATGTTCACTGGTGAAATCACTGGTGTGTCAGAAATAAAGATTCTGCAGCAATGTCAGTGTGATTCTGCAGAAACAGTAAAGCAAGGGATGACCCAGTGAGAGAGCCTGGACTAGCTACTAGGGTTAAATTAAGAATCAACAGCAACCTTTGCTTGAAACACAAAATGAAGTTTTCCAGAAGCTTGGTAAAATTTGGATACAGGTTTTTCCACCCATTAGGTCACAGTGCACGTGCTTCTGCTCTTCCATTTCTTTGGGACTGAGCCAAAGTGCTGAGTTACTGCAAAAAAACCCATTGAGCTTCCTGGAAGGTCATGATCTGCTTAGAATGAAAAGGCAAGTGTCATATGTAGAATTCCAAATAAAAATGGTTCAGCCAGCATCACTCAGCCAGCCCCAGCACTCAGCCAGAAATGAACAGCAGAATATTCATAAAGCAGCCAGTAAAACTTGCAATATAGTGGGTTCAGTTATACTGATCTGTCAGGTACATCTAAGTCACCTGTTCCTAGAGCTGGTTAGAATCCCCCAGTCCCTGCCCCAGGAAAATGTTAACAAAAACAAAGCAAAAGTTCATTCATTTGGCCAAAACTTGGTAACTTCAGGCTGAAAAGTTTGATTCAGAAATTATGCCATGTGTTGTAACAAACAAGCAAGGTATTAACAAACTTCAACAGGACTTTATTTTTAAAGTGGAAACCTCTTACCAAGCTGCTGCTGCACCCTCGGTAGCTCTCACTCAGCTTCCTCAACTCCCCCCCCCCCCCCCGGCTTCCTGTTTCCTGTCCTTTCAGATTCCCAACAGCCAGCGCTCCCAGTTCTAATAATTGCAAGCAGCATCTAAACACCACGCCATGGTACCTCATGGGAACTGAAGTTCAGTTGCCTTATGCCCGCATTTTACTCTCTGGGCCTGACTCCTTGGCTGGACTATATCTCCCATGATGCACCCTGGCTTCCCCTCTTCCTGAGGTGCTGTTGACCTTCTTTTGAACCATATGGTGGCAGCATGTCATGGAGGATAATAGTTCTGCTGGCAAACCTGGCCCTTACAGGAGAATGGGGGTATGTGATGCCTGAACTACAACTCCCATGAGGCACCATGGTGGCATGTCTCAACTGACATTTTCAGTTTTTACCTCAAAGTTTACAAACAAACAAAGAACCTACGAACCAAACAAACAATTGTACAGATATTCAATGTTTCAATCATAAAATGAAATTTTCAGTGGAAAGCGCACTTTTCACTATATATACACATTTTATTTTATTTATGTATTTATTTGGAATCCCAATTTGCTGTTCTATTGGTGCTAGGGTGTTTGTCTTCATTTATCACTCAAGTTGGAAACAATTTCTTTGTCTTTAGAGGCCCAATTCAGCATATGTTTAAGTCCCTGCTTTTCTCAGTTGGGGCCAATGTTAGGGAAGGATTCCTGTCCTTTTTGAAGATCAGTGCAGAACATGAGTTTGTGGAATGTTAACCAGAGGCACTTGTTAGCTGAGTGATGAGACTTACCATGAAAATGTTTAGTAAAATTTAATCTCTCCTTGAAAGATGGAGATTTGGTTTCTTTTACAAATATTTGGATTAGGATGATCATAATTTCATGGATCATTGCTTGAGCAAGAACTACAGGATCATTCCCCTCAACAGCAATAAAATGCAGAACTATTTGCTGACATGTTTATAGAATTCATATTAATTTCCTACCCCACAAAAATTGGCTATGCAGGTTGTGACGTTCCCCTCTGGTGTTATCTGGACCGGTGATCTTCTAGGTCACTCCAATCCTTGACTCTGGGAGCCAGCCTTAACCTGCTCTGCTGTGAAAACCCCCAGTCCTGGGCTGTTCACACACAGCGTCTGGCATGTAAGCTGCTCCCAGCTACTTGCAACCGAATGACACTAGCCAATATCTCCGGTCTCAGACACAACCCTAGGAACCTCCATCTTGCAGGTCCAGTTATGCCTACTGGACGCTGCAGCTTATATGAGTTTGTCAATTTAACAAAGAAATTGATATGTACCAGGCTTGTTATCCCAAGGGGAGTCTCTGACACGCTTCAAACCAAATGCATTGCTTCAGGTAGAACAAACAAATTTATTAACTACAAAGATAGATTTTAAGTGATATTAAGTGATAGGCAAAAAGTCAGAGTGGTTACCAAAATAAAATAAAATATAAGCATGCAGTCTAAACTCACAACCCTATTAGACTGGGCAGCAACTAGATTAAGCAGTTTTTCTCACCCCACTGGATATTGCAGTGCTTAATATACAGGTTTGTTCCTTAAACCTGGGCCAATCTCCTGTGTTGGACTCTTGTCTTCTTCTCAGTGTCTTGGTTGCTTGCAGCATAGGTGGGGGCAGGAGAAGGGCCCAGTATGCGTCTACTCTGTCTTTTTTATATCGTCAGTCCATGTGCTTGGAGAGCACAAGTCCAGGCATGTCTGGGGGCCATTGCTGAGCCTCTCCAAGCAAGGTGGAGCAATTCCCCTGGTGGGGCCTCATGCAGGTGAGTCATCACATTGTAGCTCCCTTGCTGGACAATGGCTGTTGATGGGTTGTTTGACACCGCACCTGGGTGTTGGTTACTTTCCTTGCTGTTGCCTCTGGGGAGCTAATATCTGGCTGATTCCCCCAATTTATTGCATGTTTTAGTGACCACCATGCAACACAATTCTCATAACTTAATATGCATTAATGATACACATATATGGATAGAGAAATGACTTTCAGCAGATCATAATCTTTCCCCTGATATCTTGCAAGGCCTGCTTTATATGTAAGATCATGATTATATGAAAATGAGGAACATGGGGGTTCCAGGATGCTCCCGCAAGGTATAGAATGTCACACTGGAATTTCCCAGGGAGGATTAAAGTGTCAGATTATCTTGTTCCCTCTCAAATATAATTACAATTTTGTGCACATATTTTTAAAGCCACTGATGATTGCCCGACACTCACAAGATTATTATTTGGATTGGTAATGTATTTTTTTCTCTTAGCCTCCTCCTTATAAATGAATTATTAACTAATTATAAAAAACAAACTATTCTTGTTTTGATTTCCTAAATTAATCTCTTTTAAGTGGATTTCACATTACAAGTATTTTATATCATTGTATTATCTGGATCAAAACAGATTTCTTGGCATGAAATTCTTTATTGATTAAAGTTTGAGTGATAATGGACCAGATCTTCAGCTGGTGTAAATCAGCATTGCTCCTTTGACATCAGTGAACCTATACTGACCTACACTATTTGAAATCTGGCTCAGTGTAGTCCACCATTATATTCTGGCGTACAGAACTCAGAAATAAATGGTTAGCATTTTACCTCTGTTACGGGGGCTAACCTTGGGTAACTGTACTGAATTTAATAGGGTCATTTAGATCAGAATCTGGTCCAGCTTAAAAAAATGAAAAAAAAACAAACATTTCAGTAAATGAATAAATAAACATAATTGTAATAGTTCTGGCAGCTACCAAAGCCATGCATCTTTTGACAATGTGCCATGAGTCTTTTCCTCCCCAAAGCACGTTAATACCAGTGCTGAGGCCTTGTATCTACCCTTTCTGGAGATGGAGAGTTTAGGACAGGAAGCAGTTCTAGACTTCTATAGTCCTTGTATTTAGCAGTATGCAAGCACTAATTTGGGCCAGTCCTGCACCGTGGGCTATCTCCCCACATGCTTCTGTTGTCCTGCAGAGCCAGGAACAATCAAGCACCTTCATTTGCAGCCTTAGAGACAGATTTTGCTACTCTCGCCCACCTGACCCAGCGACGCATGTAGTTACACTGAAATCAATGGAGCTATTCTCAGAGTATGGTGCTCCTCAGAATAAGCAAAAGGGCAGAATCCAGATTTGGATGGGAATAAGGAAAGGATGTTAAAAATGCAGCGTATATTGCATCGGTGCTAATGCCAATATTTATTTCTGACTCTTGGAATGAAGCAAACGTTAGCAAGAATTGCTATGATTGCTGGGTTAGTCTGTTCCTCAGGGAGATTTCAGATGTGATGTGGTGCAGAATTTGACCCATGCTGTGTACAAGGGAGCAAATACAATGCTCCTCAGGCCTAATCCTGACCCTGTTGATGTTTTGCATTAGAATTGCCAAAGTATATCGTAGTTTAGCATCCAGTGTTATTGACTCCACAGTAAATGCAATGTGGAATTGAAAAGGAAATTAATTGTATTCCATACAGCATATCCATCATATGCAAGCAATAGAACGACTGGATAATCATGAATGCCTTTTCCATTTAGCTAAAAATAAATATTGAAAAAACAAGGTAATCATCCACTGTGTAAAAATATTTTTTTCTTCTCTGCCTTAAATCATACTGACACTCACCTAATTACTAAAATACTCACATGGATGCCTCCCCCGGGGTACGTATGATAGAAGATTGCTACTTTCAAGAGTGGCCCCTGGACCAGATGACGGTAGGGAGGACACTTATTGATTGTTCTCTGATATACTACTCACATATTTCTCCCCTATAACAGCCGCAACTCACTCGCAGCTAGATTCTTCATCCCTGAACATTTTTAAACCAAGACTGGATGCTTTTCGAACAGAATTGCTCTATTTCTAACAAAAATGAATTCAGGGCAGTCCTATGACCTGTGTTATACAGGAGGCCAGACTATGTAATAGCAATGGTAACATCTGGGTTTATAATCTATGAAGCCAGGGAGACACCCTCATCTTATGCAAGATCAGCTCACTTGTGATTGCTCCTTTGAGACACTAATCCCTCTCTGTCCATGCTCCAAGACTGTCCCATAAGACTTCCTACATGCACCCTACCCTATGAGACACACACTCGCCCTCCACTACCTCAATGAGACATTTTGGCCCCATATGGTTCCCGATGACACAGCACACAATACCTTGATCCATTCAGCTCCATGAGGTACTGCCCCAATGTGTTATCTCCATCATCAGATTGGTGGGTGGCATCATGTGCAGAGGAAGCACTTTCTAGTGGTTAGAGCGGACAAGAGTAGGTTTCTATCTGTAACTCTGTCGATGTCAGTGTCTCCATCTTTAAAATTACATTTGCCAGCCTTTGTAATGTGCTTTCAGATAATGGTGGGAGACTAGAGAAAATGTATTAAAGAAGCTCGTTTCCAAAGTAGTGTAACAGCAACTGTGTTTCTGTGTAGTGAAAAGCTAAGAAAAAACTGGAAAAAAAAAAACAAAAAAACCTTGCAAGGCTGGCAGCAGTTACAACCCAGAGATAGCATGATTTGTCACAGAAAAATGACATCTTCTTAAAGAGACAGAAGTATGATTTAAGGAATGTATGATATATAAACTAGAAGAGTTTACCATTGATTAACATCTGGGAAAAACAACATAAGAACTGATAATGAACTAAGGTTACAATTACTGATTAGCCATGGTTACATCTACTAGTGTGCTGCAAAGAACCTAGCTTTGAATAATTTACTGCATGCATGGGGTTACTGTGTGAAAAGAAAAAGGTTTGACAATGAATTATCACCCAAGCAGGCAATTTTGAACTGAATGAACATTTTGCTAATTAAGTAACTGTTTAAATGTTGCCTTTCCAATGACTTTGGATTGAACTGGCATTGATAGCCAGTAAGGAAAGGCAGGTAAGCAAAGAACTCATTAAAAATCCACAGTGCCATATTGGTGCCAGGATCACTTCCTGCAATGAGTACACAATTTGGATAAATTGTGTGATAGGAATTTTTGTTTTATTCTGATGTGATCTATTACTTCTTGACTAATCTTATGTTAAATTAATTCAAACTTTGTATACACTAACTAGAGTGGGTTGGGAATTTATATATATATATACCTAAATGACCTTTGTGCCTGTGAAAATCTCTCCAGGTGTTCTATACCTGATGTTCTCACCCTGGATCCTAGAGGGAGCAAGCAGGAAATGATAGAGCTGCTGATACTTGGTGTGTAAGAGTAGCATAGCAGTGAAAAGAATGACAGTGTTTCTGCGGCTTCTTTCTGTCATAGCAAAAGCAGGATTACAGCATTGGAATTGAGAAAGAGTTAGTTCTGGAAATGGAACAATTTTTAAGGTTACCCACAGTAGGTGTTGTTAACAGTGTAAATATTAATAAGCGCCCATGCCAAATATTTGTAATGGACCGATCCAATACTTTGGGGTGATGCCTAAGTCAGTGGTTCTCAAACGAGGGCTGCTGCTTGTTCAGCGAAAGCCCCTGGCGGGCTGGGCTGGTTTGTTTACCTGCCACTTCCGTAGGTTCGGCTGATCGCGGCTCCCACTGCGGTTCGCTGCTCCAGGCCAATGGGGGCCGCAGGGAGAGCGGCCAGCACATCCCTCAGCCCGCACCACTTCCCGCAGCCCCCATTGGCCTGAAGCAGCGAGTGGGAGCTGCGATCGGCCGAACCTGCGGACGTGGCAGGTAAACAAACCAGCCTGGCCTGCCAGGGGCTTCCCTGAACAAGCGGCGGCCCTAGTTTGAGAGCCACTGGCCTAAGTCATATATATATACAGTACTTATTGTGTTAAGCCCTATATTTTGGGGAAGCATTCTTCTACACAGCGTGAGGGGCTTAACTCAGGAAACAATTATATATAAAGCTTTCCCCTGCTCCCATCCCAGCACAGAGCTGTAGAATTCTATTGACTTATCTCTAGGCTGCCTATTACATTTATGGATTGGAGACAAGTCTGTTAAACTTGTCCCTTGTCAAGGACAATATCCTATTATATAATTATGCTGGAATAGCTGTATTAGTGCCAATTTACTCTGCCCAGCATTAATTATTTAGTATCCAAATGAAACTCTTCAGCGTCAGGACAGAAGAGGTAACCACTGAAGGTAAACCAAATCGTGGATTTAGAATACAACATGTTTCAAGCATTTATGGGAAGTAATTTGGATAATCATGACAATTATGCAATTAAATGTGTCTCATAAAACTATACTAATTTTATAGTCACTAAGCAAAATACCAGCAAACTTAAAGACTGAAAACATTTTCAATTACCTTTCTATAATAACATCAGGAGTGAGGTGTGCAGGCAGATTGCTGTCTAATAAACCTGGCATTTCAGTCTTCTGATAACCTCCTTAGCAATAATAAGTTTACAAACAATTACACCTAACAAATGGAATCTAGATGAAGCCATAAACCTAGTCCTTTAGTAATACAAGCTCCTCTTAAAGACAGTTTTATAAACGAATTACTTCTCTAATTTATGCCCGTGATGGCCATGAATACAAATTAGCGTCACAAGATTTAGACAGGATACCTGTTGTTCTATACAGTGAAATATGAATGTACTACTTTCACAGTAGCTGTTGAAAATAAAGGATTCTGAAAATATTACAAGGTTAGTTCTGTGCAATACAAACTCGGGGCCAGAACTTTAGCTGGTGTAAAGTGACATAGCTCCACTGTCTTCCTGATTTCAACCAGCTGAGTATTGTTGCTACGGCTCTCTACAATATGTATCAATTCTATCCATCATCTTTAAATATACATTTAAAATATGTTATGTATTTGACGTCCCCTCCACTCCCATATGCTCATTCTGGACAAAAGAAAATAGCATTCCATATAGCAACCAACCTCCAGAGGCATAGCACTCAATGGACAGACCCTTATCAAGAGAGGTCCCAGGGTAGAGAAGATGGAGGTTTCAGGTCATGACTGAGAAACATTGGTAGAATTGTGCAGGGAAGTTTGTACAGCACCAATTTGAGTTATGCTTTAGGCTCAAGCTACATGTTGGGCTCAAGCTTGCTCCGCTTTACAATTGTAGCTCTCAATCAGGGTCTACTGGTAACTCATCAGAAGCTGCTTTCTTCAATCGGGAGGGAAAAATGGAACTAACAGACTGTTGTATGTAACTGGAAGTCCCAGAATGGATGTGTGCAATGTGAAGATGAACCACTGGCCAGTCTAGCACCGACTGAAAAAATCAGTAGTTTTGGGAACAACTGTCTCCTAACAAAGAAAGACCTTCCCCTACCAAGGAAACATCTAACAGATGACTTCATGGGCATTTATCAGCTATCAGCAGCCTTTCTTCTAGTCTTCATATCATCCTCCAAGGAAGGACAGAAAACCACCCATTTCATTCCCTAGATTTTAATGAGTGACTATGATGTAAATCCTGAGAAGGTCATATTTGACTAAGTAAGTATTTAACTAAAATATTTCTCTGATAGCCAAGGATTCATTAACTGAATGTGCAAACCAAACAGGTGTAAATGCTCCTAAAAGAAGCTTAGGCATAACAAACAAAGTCAGCTGAGCTTCAATTTCTCTACTAAACCGGGATATGTGGTATAAAAAATATAGCTTGTGTAGTCACCTGGTATTAAATGCCCTCTTGTATTTGGCAAAGAAGTGGATTAGGCTCAGTCTTTTGATTATTTAATGCAGTGGTTCTCAAACTAGGGCTCCCGCTTGTTCAGGGAAAGCCCCTGGTGGGCCGGGCCGGTTTGTTTACCTGCCGCTTCCGCAGGTTCAGCCGATCACGGCTCCCACTGGCCATGGTTTGCTGCTCCAGGCCAATGGGCATTGCGGGAAGGGTCGCCAGCACATCCCTCGGCCCGCACTGCTTCCTGCAGCCCCCATTGGCCTGGAGCGGTGAACTGCGGCCAGTGAGAGCCGCGATCGGCCGAACTTGCGAAAGTGGCAGGTAAACAAACCAGCCCGGCCCGCCAGGGGCTTTCCCTGAACAAGCGGCGGCCCTCATTTGAGAACCATTAATTAAATGAATGGAAGCACTTGACAAAATGCCTCATCCTCATTTTCAGTCATTTGTCTAAATGCCTTAAAGTTTTAATCAATGGCTTAAAAACTGGAATGAGATGAACATTTGGACCAAATGCCTTGGTTGACAGACTGATGTGCTGGTACATGTCAGAGTCAATAGAAATATTGCTTTCTGCATACTTGTTTATTGGCCTATGGCCCAAAACAGCATTTCTCTAAAGAAACATTCCTTCTGGCTTATTTTCTGTTACCGTCCCTGCATTTACCTCTGGTGTAAATAAAATACCTAAATTCCATCATGAAAAGAACTATACATTCCCTAAAATACAGACATTTGTACTAACCTTGCTGCAAGATGTTGCTGTGAGTGTTCTGTCTATTTTAGAGGACTGGGAACATGTTTTGTGTTCCATGACTTCAGAAGAAAGTGCTGTAAGCACTCCAGACACTTAGGTCTATGGACGCTAACATTCGGTGGGTTTCCATTAACCCCCACACATTCCAAGGAAGTAATAAGATCCTTACACTAGGCCTGCCACAAATTAAGGTGCAAACACGCAAGGCACAGTCACTTTTAACAGTTACAAGATCCTAACCCAGTCCCCTAGGCTACCCACTGTCTTCTCTCTGAAGCTAGCGCCTAGGCTGCTGCTTCCAGCACCTGTTCACACACAGCCTCTGTCTCTCCCATCTTAGTCCCCTCTGACCTAAGAGTTTAAAACTTCTTTTTCCTGTGCTCTAGGAATTAGACTTGGTTGTTGAACTGGGTAATGCAGTGCCCCCTCTAATGGCTAGATCCTTTCCCACCAGCTCAGCTGGAGTGGATGGAAGGTACCCAGTAATGAGGCAGCAAGGCCCAGGCCCACCAAGATATTTAAGTGCCTAACTCCCATGAATTAGGTGTCTAAATATCTTTGAGGATATGGGTCGAGGTGCCTTATACTTTAATGGGCCAGATCCTCAGCTGGTGTAACTTGGCATAGCTCTACTGAAGTCAGTGGGGCTATGCCATTGGAGAACATGGCTCATAATGTCAAAATATTTTGTAAGGACTCAATCTTGGAAGGGGCTGCTTTTTGTAGAGTTTGCCCTTTATCATGTATTGTTTTATAACAACCAAACATGTATTAGGCCCTTCATCGTCATTAAATGTCAGTTGATAAGCATCCTCAACTCTCATTGAACTCTGAGTAATTCAGGTGAGGTCAATAGAAGGTGAGGGAACTCAGCACTATGTCAAAGATGCTTAGCATCTTGCAGGATCAAGCATTTGGTGAAGATTAGAAAGTGATACAGTTGATCTTGGCTGGAGTTTCTTAATGCATCTTTGCATCTTAAGCAGATAGTATTGATTACTTAACATAGTACCAGTGTTTTAAGCTAATGGTTTAAGATGGATAGTTTCCTCAGATAAGTGGCTTACACATACAAAATTATAAACCATTTTTTATAAGTCCATTTTCTATCCAGTAGACAAACATATGTAGGCCAGATCCTCAGCTAGTGTAAACAAATATAGCTCCGCAATGGAGCTACCCTGCTTTACACTACCTGAGGATCAGATCCATAGCTTGCACCTTAATTCCTAAACTATATGCACCTACTGTGTGAGATTGGATATTTTTCCTTTACAAGTTGAATGTACTCTAAATATCTCCCTAAAAGAAAAAGGACTATCAAAAATGAAAGCTAAAAGTGATGCAATCCAGTTTTATTTTTAAAGAATAGACAGATAATTCACCAACATGCCCTACAGTAACACAATGTTTTCAAACTACGGGAAGTGGGAAATTGAGTTCTGCTGTTCAGCACATGGTTATACAACATCTGCACTTTGCACTGCTTCTTGGTGAAAAGGAAAGTTAGGAGAAAGCAGCTGAGGAGGGGAAATTAGACATAATGTTGCCAGTCTTAGTCCCAAGCACCTACTCACAATTCTGAGCCCTGGGGATTTTCTATGTGGAGTAGAAATTCATGGAGTCTGGTATTTTCTTTGATGCCGTTTTGTTTATTTACAAGGAATGTACAAAGTCCTCTTCTCTGAATGCAGGACGAACCAAAAGCAAAAGGAGTAGTTTCTTGTTTTATATTATTTTAGGTTGCGGATTGTGATTAATTTATCCTTACAATTATATTAATTGATAGGTGTATTCACACCCATTAATCTCATAGATTTTAACTCAATTTATAACAGGTTTCACTCTTTCATAACAATACCATAACTTTTGAGGGGAGCAAGTAATTACTTTTATCTGGAACACTTCAAAACATCATGTATAACTTCAAAAGACTATCTAATGTGGAATTTATATTATATGATGGATGTTTTCTAATTTCTGAACAGACGAAATCAGACTAATAGAAATGATTTCATAGTATACTGTACAATATATTTCTGTTCACTTCTCAAAGTAATGAATTTATGGATTTATATTCTTTTCTAATAAAAGTAGAATTAATAATAAATGACTTTTTTTAGAATGTTTGGAATTCTAAATATATTTTTCATTTGATTTATGCCAGTGTGTCTACTAGAATGTAAATAATCCCAAGAGTCAGGTCATGAAATTTTCAAAATTTTCAACATAATTTTAAAATAGGCTCAGGACTTGCAGGTACAAATTACAGGGAACATTTGTTTCAGGTGCAGATTCTAGCATTTAGTTGTCAGTCTCCCTGATTTGCAGGCAGATGAAAAAAGAATGAATAATTAGGGGAGTTTCTGAGATTATTCCTAAATCTATGTAAAAAAGTCAGTATTCAAGTTAATGCTGCTCATTTTGTCTAGCTTACACACCATAACAAAAAAATCCCATTGCCCCCATTATTAGAAAATGAAACACCTAAAATTCCATTCCTGTGTTTTAAGAAGTTTCTTCTGCCTTCCTCATTTCAGTTAAAGCTGATTTCTGTTACAAAAAGAGCACATCAACTGTGCTTCGAGGCCTCTAAAGTCAACTTTTTGCAGCATCAGAGCAGCTTTTCTTCTTAAAAGGAAGAAAAGTGGGAGCAGTGGCGCTCTCTGAAAGAAAGGAAGAGAGGAAATTGTTTGACACATTCAAATGTGTCTGCAAAGGGCCATTTATAAGACAATTGCGAGATTCTTTTTAGAAGTAACTCCGTGGGAAAGATCTGTAAACATACAAGGATTGAAAATATACTATGGAGTCTGTAGGTTGCTGGTTTAAATGCACCCTAAAAACATAATCCTGAAATCACTGGAATTAAACGGTGAAAAATATGTCTGTCAAGGTTTATAGGCAATATTTCCATGGTTTTTCTAATGTATTTTGTTTTTGGTTTAGGGTTCAAATGAATCCCAACACTCAATACAATTCTCAGACTAAACTAGTGAGTTCTGACAGCCAGTGGTTTTCCCTTAAGAACTAATGACAGTCATCGGATTCTCAATCCTATAACTAAATACAAGCAATAAAATGCAGTAGCTTCAGATGAATCCTTGTGCTGAACCCCTCATTTGACTGTGCAATCAACAAATAGAGAGTCTGACAAACTTTAGCAAGATGAGGAGATCAGATGTTTGCTCAGTCGTCTAATATTGTATCTATCCCAGGTATTCATGTGACCTCCAGGACTTCTGAGTCCTAGGCTAGATCCCGAATCTAATGTCCTCTCTGTTCTTCTCTCATTCTCTCATACTGAATGACTTCATGAGAACAGAATGCAGAGGACAAAACTCCACCCTCACCAAGTACATCCATTTTTCCCTCTCAGAGGTCAGGCCAAGCACCTAGAAGATGAACTAGCCTCTTGCTGCTAGAGGCAATCCCATCAGGTTAGATGTGACACAGATGGCGAGGTGCACTTCTCAGGCTGTACCTATGCTACAGATTACTAGAGGACTTGAGTCTCTAGAGATATCACCAGAACACCTCCCAGGAACATTAAATTCACCTTAAAGGAAAGAAATTCAATGAGGGCAGAAGAGTCTACACTGACTAACATTTTCATCCTATAATGAAATACGGCTCAGGAAAGAATGGCCTATTATTATTGTGTGCTAATGGGTCCTTATTATCCTCTAGCACACCACAGTGCAAGAGTACTCTACATGATTACCAATTGCAAATGAGCAAGTCAAGAGGCGTCTGCTTCATTTATGAACCACTGAACACCACTAATGTGTAACTATCCAAGTACTTGTAGAAGTGGACACTTTGCAATAAATAAGTAGATCCAGCCATGTTAAAAGGATTACGATATGGAGGATAAAAATCACATCTATCGTGAACAGACACTGACTTCAGACGAACCTTTTGCTGAATCCCTCATTCGACTTTTTGTGCAATCAACAAACAGAGGGTCTTAAGCAACCTTAAGCAAGCTGAGGAGTTGTTGTTTTTTCCCTGGTAATTTGGCAATTTTTGGTACAGCTTCATCTTCCAACTAAATAAAAGTCTGTGGAAACCATCTTGCCCCAATGTAATTCCATTGTTGTCCATGGAAATAAGCCAGCAATGCATAGGCCCTATGTGTTACAAAACATGACCCCTAATTCTGCAATAAACTCAGCATTAAGCCCTATTAGCTTCAATAGGTTTCCTTGTGGAAGCAGGGGTCCACTCATGTGGGGCTCAATACAGGACCATGTCCTACCTAACAGACTGAGGCCTGGCCTACCTTTTTGCACTCAGTGCAATGTGTGCTATCACTTTTAAATCTGCAAAATAATTGCAACCATGAAGCAAAGAACTTGGTCCTCTAGTAACCTGATTTGCACCTACAGTCAGGTCGCCGGAGATACCTGGCTTGCACCCATCGCTAATTTTTCCAGCTAATTAGTCAAAGTTTAGTTCCAGAGATAGCAAGCCCTGGGAAGAGACTACACAATAAAATGCACACAACACTGTGTAAAAAAATTAATGAGGCAGTCTGTAGCCATGTCTCTTTTTAGAATGAAAACTCTTTGAGTCAAGCACATTTTTTTAAAAGTTGGCCTTATAGCAAAGCAGCATGTTCTGAGCGCTCTATAAATAATGACATACAACCAGCCCCCTACATTACAACCTAAATAACACTGTGGGTTGTTTTATTTAAAAAAAGTCAAACACTCAGAAATTAGGAACGGACAGGTCTACAGTTGCCTGTACAACCCTCGTTTTGTCTCCTTGCCTGTAAGCTGTACTGAAAGAAGGGGTCCTGTGGGAAAAAAATAGTATGTAATCATGCAACTAAAGACTGTATCAGAATGTGCAGAATGGTCTCTCTTTCCACCTGTTACTGATGCAGCAGCTCCCATGCAATCCCAGGGCAAAGCACTGATTCTGTTGCTAGTTTGGCAGCAGAATGGGCCTGGCTCTTCAAATGTTTGGGGTCAGTTATTGTTTTTATAGGGTGCCAAAATTTCTCTGAAGAACATAGGGTGAGAGAAGAGAATTGGTGATTTTTAACAATTTAGAACTTTGTCCACGAACAAACAAACAAAAAAGACACTTCCCTAGCCTGAGGCTTTCTCCCCTGGCTGCGAACAATGGAGGTGTTCGAGCTTCTCAACTAAAGGACGCAAGAGCCTCTTATATAGAAAGTGATCAGCAATTAAGTATAGAGGCTGCTTCCACTTCTCAATATAAAAATTAATACTGATACTGATGCGATATTGATGGTATGACCGTACCTCAGTAGGTCATAGCCGAGAATGCCAGATAAAGGACAAACTGCTAAGAAATAGGGCAGACTCACCTCAAACTGAGGGTTATTCTCTCATTAAATCATACCAAGTCAGTAAAAAAAGTAAACTGCTCTCTTACCACATTGGTTAGCAAGAAATCAAACATGCAGTCTCCTTAGGCATTCCAGCCCTATTCTCACCACCCAGACACTAGGCTCAATGATGAGTGGTTACTGAAAAGCAATTGAATCAAACATAGGGTTCTTCAGATCCCAAGAGATTAGCCACTTAGCCACGTCAATCTATAACTCAGATCTTACCCAGTAATCACACTGTTGCCCATCCTTTAGTAACCAAATCTAAAGGTTTATTAGTCAAAGAAAAGAAGAGAGCTAATTACGGTTAATAGATCATATACAATAATTGCAAAGTCCTTATATCAGGTATGTAACAGTGATGGAATAGACTGCTGGCTTGTAAAGTCTCTCTGGTAACTTCCAAAAGATTGGAAGGTCCTTTTAGTTGTAAATCCACAGCCCAGAGAATCACACAGGAAAGAGACCAAATGGAGATATCTCAGGGGTCTTTTATATCCTCTGCCATGTATCTAGAAATTTACTGTCTCAAACAAAGCTCACAGCCCAGGTTATGGAAAGCTACTGACTCAAGATGGAGTCCGGGGTCACATGAGCATATCACATGTCCTTACCTGGCTTGCTGACTCACAGGGGTAGCCACTGGCCCCCTGGAGGCTGAGGCATCTGCAGGAAGAGCTAGCTGGGTGGAATGAGTTTCTTCTATGGCCCATTGTGAGAGCTAAGTGTCTTTGATGGGCCATCAATACATTGCTATCTAGCCTCAATGTAAATTTTATCTGGTGGGTGTTACCCAGGAATACAATCACATGCATAAGATATATACTAATGTGATATATGCCATCATGTGCCAGCAATGCCCCTCTGCCATGTACATTGGCCAAACCGGACAGTCTTTATGCAAAAGAATAAATGGACACAAATCATACATCAAGAATGGCAACATTCAAAAACCAATAGGAGAGCACTTCAATCTCCCTGGACACTCAATAACAGGTTTAAAAGTGGCCATTCTTCAAAAAAACAAAAAACTTCAAAACAGACTCAAAGAGAAACTGCAGAACTGGAATTAATTTGCAAACTAGACACCATCAAATTAGGCCTGAATAAAGATTACGAGTGGATGGGTCACTACAAAAAGTAATTTTCCCTCTGTTGATACTCACACCTTCTTGTCAACTGTTGAGAATAGGCCACGTCCACCTTGATTGAATTGGCTTCATTAGCACTGACCCCTACCTGGTAAGGCAACTCCCATCTTTTCATGTGCTGTAATATATATACTGCTAACTGTATTTTTCATTCCATGCACCTGATGAAGTGGGTTTTAGCCCACGAATGCTTATGACCAAATAAATGTGTTAGTCTCTAAGGTGCCATAAGGACTCCTCGTTGTTTATGCATAAGATACAAATCCATGGCCAATATTCATAATTTCAGATACAAAAATGATACATGCATATTAACTGGATAATCATACTTAGCAAATCATGACTTTTCCATTGACACCTTACATGGAATTCTTTGCACAAGATTTGTTGCAACTGTATAACAGCCGCAATGACAATTATATAAATGGTCATATGTCAGTTATGCAGCATCACAGCCTGATCCAAGGTGGGCCAATGAAGTGTCCCATAACTTCCACCCACATGGTGATTGGCTTATAATAATATTCCAGTTTCACTGATCTACATGTGCTAATGCTTCAGTACCTACCAGTGTAACCTGCAGCCTCAAGAGTTTTGAAGATGGTGTTCTGAAGCAAGCCAAGTCTAATCATTACATGGTGCCTCAGGTGCATCTACTGTGTCACTGCATGGTGTGTATAACAGTGAATACTTCCACAGGCACATAAGGAGTTACCCAGTAAATCCTCAGTATGTTAGGCAGTGGTTTTGCAGCAGCTTATAAATCATAATGAACGGAGAAAGAATTAATATTACACACACAGTCATCAATATCCCAGTAGCACTTGCATTGCTATCTTTATGGGTGAGCCATCATTTCCATTTTAAACTTGCTTCCCAGGGACTTATAACTTGAGCCATGACATTGCTCTCCAAGCTGCAGACAAAGGGCCTGATTCCGCCTGCACTTGTCCCAGTTTTACCCATGTGCAATTCCCCTGACTTCAGTGGAGCCAATGGAGGGCAAAATCAGGCTCCAAACCTCAGCATTGCTATGCCTACTTCTCCCATGTCACTGCCAGTGTTGCTGTCAGCCTTGCTTATGCTTTAAGACTTGCTCATGCTTCCTGAACTTCCCTTTGCAGTAGTTCAGTTAGCGGGATACAGAGAAAACAGGTCAGTCAGGCATTACATTTTTTCCTCCTATCCCTTGAGACCTACTTTAACTGAATTGTCCAGTTATCATTATCCACACTGATTTCACCCTCACAACGATAATGAATGCTACACTAAAAAACACTACAGTAGTAGAATAAGACTTCCACTCCACTCTTCCTCATTTGACCATGTGCAGAGTATGCAGCTTTAATAGCTAGGCTAAGATAAACTGCATCATCTGTCTCTAGCTAAGCTCTGCATGTAAATTCCTCTGCAGTATGTCGTACCTGGCTAGCTTCCTTCCACTATCATGTCATCCCCCCTAAACAAAAGATAAAAACAAAGCTATTAACCAAATAAAGATTGCACCCGTTTCCTGGCCTTGCTGTCAGTTTCTCAAACATTTTCTCTGGTGATGCTCACCTGATCTCTCTTTCTTTCTGTATCCCATATCCCCGTCTGTTCCTGGGTTTGGCTCTGAATAACTATTGATCATAGGGTTAACATTTGCTCTGTGAAAACATGCAGACGCCAGTGGAAGCTAACCTTTCATTTTCAGCTCTCCAGCTTCTCTGTGACACACGTTTCATTTTCAGTCAGAGCAAAGCGGTTTCATTTGGCTAACTCTGACAAATCTGCAAAAGAGAATGTGTATCTTTTCCCCGTATTTTATAAAACCAGCTTAAAGACAACATTTCTGTCCTGACATTTCTGCTTGATCTGTGAATTTTTTGTACAGTTTTTTTTCCCCCTCCCCTGGAGAAAAGCACCTGATTGTCCAGTAACTGCCACATGTATGTGATCATACTGAAAGTAGACATATATAAAATATGTTCGTTTTACATGCAAATGGCCCCATTTCACATTACCAAACTACACTATAAACAATCTTTCTACGTAGCATTTACAAAGCAATGCTAAAAGATGGTTTAAGTTGAAAAGTCAAGCTCTCAGAAGTCAGAAAAGGCGGATTTAAGGTTGCCCATGACACCTTAATTCTGCCCCTTGTATAAATATATATGATATAGTCTTTTATTAAATGACCTTTTCATGAACTTTCTTGCATCTAGGTGTTTTGGAAAAGGATACAACTAAAAACAACATGCTGCTGTAACTAGAACAAGCCTTCCCTCTACACAGCAGCATCAGGATTTAACCCCTTAAAAACCTTCAGGGCCGCACCACAGACCTCTGTATTGGAACTAAAGGACTGACTGCATTAGCTGGCAGCAAGAGAAGGCTGTAATTATTGAGAATATTCGATCTGGAAGTCATTGTCAAACAGAAATGGAGCCTCACAATGCCATGTTTTTCAGTCACTGTGCAGCATTATAACAAAAAAGGGAAAATATTTCAAATGCTCAATAACCAACCATTTTCAGTTGCTCCTAATTTTGTAAAATCAAAACCAGTTTCGTTTTCAAACCAAATTTAGCTTAGTAGGCTAGGGCTGAGACTGCTAGTGCATGAGTTTCAGTTTAGCAACTGTGGACATATTTGACGGTCCTCTTCAAAAATTTTAAATGTATAAATTTTATCTTTAATTCATAATTCAAATAGTTAAAGAGTCTCATTGTACCAATACCAATGAGAATCTACCATCCTATTAATTAGTTGCAAATACTTCTCCCGCAGGCATGGGTGTAGTCTGGGGGACTGCAGGGTTGCATTGCCCCCTCAAACGGGGCAAGGAGTTAGGGGGCACGCGGGATCACATCCCACTCCCCACCATTTCTACAAGCGCCAAGCTGCCCCGCAGGGCTTGCTCTGCTTGGCCTGTGCGTGGCGGGAGGCTCTGTCTTTCTCACACTGCACCTCCCCACCCCTGCAGGCCCCGTAGCCATGCCCGGACAGGGAACAGGATGGAGCTGCTGCTCCAGGTTGCTACCTCAGCAGCTGGACACCACCTCGTGGGTCCTAGTGCCCTTCTGATTCTTGTACAGTAGTGAGTGCCCATGGGGGGCAAAGCAGTTGGGTGGGGAAGCGAAGGGGGATGGGGAAGAGAAGGGGACATGGGAAGGCGGGGGAGCAGGTATCCCCACAGCAGCAGGAGAGAGAGCCAGTGGGCCAAGGGAACTGACTTCAGCATGCACGTGTGGGCGTACGCAGAGCTGTCCGAATCGGGGCAACCACTCCGGACCCTGCGCTTTGGGCCCCCACAGGCTGGCACGATTGGCCAGTGCACATGGGTGGTGCATGAACTGCTGGCTGAGGGAGACTAGCCCCCGGCCTCCTCCCTTCCACCTGAGGGAGAGTGCGCCCAGCGCAGTCGGTCCAAGAAGTGATGGATTCGTCACTAAGCTCCGAGCCCGCGCCCCTAGGGACAGCCTTGGGCATACATGCCAGCGCACCCACAGTCTGCCCCCCCCAAAACAGCAGTCAAACTACGCCTATGCCTGCATGGCCATAACTATTCACTGGAATTTATTGTTAAATGTAATTTGTGGTTTCTTTATCCCCAGTCATAGTCAATATTATACCCAACTGGTCCCATAATTTTGGAACTAAAAGGACTTGTTGGTAAGAGTATCCACTGATTCCTTCCCCATCATGATTTAATTAATTCTGGATAATGATCCTCTTGCATAAAAATCATTCTATATCTATATTTGTATACCAAGATACTGGTGTGCAGTGTGGTTGTTTAGCACATCTTTTATTACTAAAAGTACAGACCCAAAAATGCAGTGACCTTTCCCATCCTCCCAATATTAACCCATTCTGCAGTGTGAATTATCGAGCAATTTTTGCCCTGGAGCCGTACCTGAGAAGACTGTAATGCTCCATGTGAAAGATTTGGGCAGGTTCTGTATGAGGGTATTTATTGACTCAGGCTTACTGCATGCTCCCACAAGTAAATCTCTGAAGTTTCAGAAAGGGATAAGGTCAATGGATGATGCAAATAGATTTGGGGGGGCGTGGGTAAGAGGTATGACAGAGAGACTTCTAGGCAAAAGAAAGCTTGTAACTTGTCAACAGCTGAAACCCCTTGCAGGTAAAAAAGGAAAATTACAACAAGACAGGGGTTCGCCCTGTCTGTGAACAAAACAAAAGATTGTTTCTGTATGACACAGAGGAGGGAGGAGACCCCCTGCATCCATTCACAGAGGACACATGGGGGATGTTCTCAAGATAAATTGGATCCAGGTTCCTGTGACAGATTGAACTTTGGGGATTGGGGGGAGGTAGAGGATCTAGTTTATTATCTAGGCAATGTAACTATTAATAAGTATAGACCCAGGTTCCTGTTTCATGATTTTGCTTTGTGTTGTAAACATTTGTTGCCGTCATTCTCTCTTGTTTCTAGTAGAATCTTTAATCTTTCTTAAATAAACCTGCTTTTGCTTTATTAGAAGTGCTCATCAATGCTATGTGGTTTACAGGAGTGGTGGTTTATGGCACAACTAGTAAACTTGAGTACACTACCAATGTCAGGGGCTGGATATTGCAGGGGAATAATCCAAAGGGACTTGGGGACTGGGGTGTAGCTATTATTCACCTGCAAGGTAAGACAGGGCTGGCATAGCCCAGAGGAGGCTGGCAGTGTCAGGTAGCTGGTACCCAGCTAAGCACAGACAAGATTCCACCTCAGTGAAGGCAGGGGGGCAAACAAGGGGATTCACAGCTCTGTGTGTACCCCAAGAACCATCACAGGAGGGAAACTGAAAGGAGAAAGCCTAATATTTTGTACAAGGATCTCCAAAAATCTAAAGATTTTGCCAGGTTTCTCTATTAGGAGCCAAGGAGTTTTGCAAGTAAAATATATGGAGATTGGCATCCACAAACACCCTTTTTTACTATGTACAGATGCTCCTTAATTATGCAAGTATATCAGCCTGAACACAATGAAACACACGGGAGACTGACTGACTATAATGCGCTCTCCAACAGGCCACATCTGAAGACCATGAACTTTTTAAGGCCTCATCCTGTTCCATTTAAGTTTATGGGAGTTGTGTCATGAACTTCACTGAGTGCAGGCTGAAACCCACTAGTGTGCAGTCCACTTAACTTAATGGTGCCTCTCACTGAAAACATATCATTTCTGTGCACTATGATCTGTGCTGGCTCCCAATTCATTTTGCACACAATAAGTTTTATCATAGAGTTGAAAGCTTTATTATACAGTTCACAAAATTTAACATCAACAGTCTTGCATTGGACTCCCTGCCTTGCACCATCAAACCCACTGAGTAGCAGAGAGTTCCTGTGAAAAACAGGACCCACCTCCCCTTAGCAACCAGATAGATGGAATTTTATTATGGACAGGCTTCAGGGCTACACATGAGCATAGAGTAATGTACAGTCTACACACACACACTTTTACAAAACAAAAAAAAATAAAAATTGTTGGTTGAAAACCTGGAAACTGAAAATGTACAGGTTTTTTTTTTTTTAATGAAAACTTGAAAATTTATAAGGAAAAAGAATTTGAGGGGGAGGAGATTTTCTATTGAGTCTAAACGTCATTTTTTCATTTAAATGAAGAGAAATGAATCTATCGGTTTTATTAATTGAGGATTCACCAAACCTGCACTTCCAATCAATGCACATACTAACCTGCTGAGAGCCAGGTCTCTTCAAGTTATAATGGAAAGCCAATATCTCAATACTATCTCTAGCTAAGAACTCTACTGCGCTACACTAAACAGCGTTGATACAGGACAGTACAGTGAGCACTGGTACCTCCAGTTTTGGGCCCTCCACTACAGAAAGGGTGTGGACAAATTGGAGAGAGTCCAGGGAGGGCAACAAACATGATCAGGGGGCTTGGGCACATGACTTACGAGGAGAGGCTGAGGGAACTGGGTTTGTTTAATCCGAGGAAGAGAAGAGTGAGGGGG
This sequence comes from Eretmochelys imbricata, assembly GCF_965152235.1. NCBI lineage: Eukaryota > Metazoa > Chordata > Testudines > Cheloniidae > Eretmochelys > Eretmochelys imbricata. The sequence continues at coordinate 95,209,245 of NC_135580.1, forward strand.
AATTTGACAGCAGCCTTCAAATACCTGAAGGGGGGTTCCATGGAGCTAGGCTGTTCTCAGTGGTAGCAGAGGACACAACAAGGAGTAATGGTCTCAAGTTGCCGTGGGGGAGGTCTAGGTTGGATATTAGAAAAAACTATTTCACAAGGAGGGTGGTGAGGCACTGGAATAGGTTACCTAGGAAAGTAGTGGAATCTCCATCCTCAGAGGTTTTTAAGACCCGGCTTGACAAAGCCCTGCCTGGGATGATTTAGTTGGGGTTGGTCCTGCTTTGAGCAGGGGGTTGGACTAGATGACCTCCTGAGGTCTCTTCCCCAACTCTAATCTTCTACGGTTCTATATTATGATTTAAAGGAGGCAATCTATTTAGCATATAATAGCGAATCCTCAAAGTTAAATTAAATGTTTGGCTAGAACTCAGGAAGCAGCAGGACTCCATCGCGCCATATTTTATAGCCAAAATGTATAATTCATCGTTGTACAAGTTAGCCGGCGTTCACAGTATTGGAACAGGAGCCAGCTTTTTCTATGTTATTTAAACAGTGGTGGGTTCTGGTTTTATAAATAATAATAACACCCAGCTCTTAAACAGCCCTTTTCATCCCTAGAACACAAAGCACTTTACAGAGGAGGTCAGTATCATTATCTCCATTGTGCAGATGGGGAAACTGAGGCACGCTGCAGGGAAGTAACTTATCTAAGGTGGCCCCAGCAAGACAGTGCAATAGAATAGAACTAGTGTCTCCCGAGTCTCAGTCCAGTGCTCTGTCCACTAGGCCACATGCCCCAAAATCACTTTTTCAACTCTAGTTTGATTTGTTATGGACGTAGGAAAGCAAACGTCTTTCATCAGTGCCAGCAATTCCACATTTACGGCTTCTGAAACTTTCACATAGTGATATTTAAAAGTTACACACTGACTTTTATGCTCAGACATTGACTATCTTACAATCAATATTTAACTAATCCTCACAAGGCCCTTCTGATGTAAGTAATATTACCCTTATTTTACAAATGATTAAACTGAGGCTCACTGGTTAACTAGTTTGCCCAAAATTAGTTAGAATCAGGATCAGAGCTGGCATTATATCTCAGGAGTCTGATATCCCCATTTTCTGTACAAAAATCCAGCTGACCTCGGGAGTAGAGTAAATTATATTTTATCTTCATTAAAATTGTTGAATTTTTATTTTCCATTTTCTTTGAAAATTGTCCTCAAAAGCTGACCAGTTTAAAGAAAATGCAATGCCCCCTTCCCCATAATTTCTGTTTTGTTAAAACGCCATTTAGCCTACAAATTTTTGACTAATCCACTGAAGACCTGTGTGTGAGAAAACTGACATAAGTAACTTGCCTCATTTTCAGTGGGCACGACTGGGAATGTGAATGGAAGGTTAAGTTGTAAATAAGGGCGTAACAAGCATCAGGCTGCAGTCAGTATGTCTGTGCTAGCTAAGGGTATGTCTACAGAGGGATAAAAAAAACCTCATAGCTGACCTGGGTCAGCTGACTCTGGCTTGTGGGAACAGGCTCCAAGGCTGAAAAATTGCTATGTAGATGATCTTCTGTCCCTGTGTAGACGTACCCTTTGAGAAGCAGGAACACCTGGTGCTAGGACAATGGACAAAATATACCTGGAATTTAGAGATCAGGTTAAAGATGAACAGCACATGGACAGGGTATGGTTCCTGTAAAGTAACCAAGCCAATCATGAAGTGTGCGATGCAACATATAGTTAGGAAAGCATGTTATTAGTGTTGATAGAAATATACATAAGGAAGAGGTTTGCTGTGTAACTTTGGATGTGTGGTATACCTACCCTGTAGGCTTGAGTCTGATCAACTCACCATAACTTTTCTGTATGCCAAATAAAGGAACTTAACTGAGGAGATTGGAGTCAAACGGAATTCTTGGGAAACTAAGCGGAAGAGGTCTCGGGGGAACTCCAACACTTGCTTCCCATTTCTCAACTGGATCATGCCTCTGTCTTGCATTAGACCACATGTCTGTCTGATCTGCATCAACATCACTCATCACATAGGTGGAGGTAAAAAGCAAAAGGTAAAGGTAGCTTGCGTTTCAATGTTGCCTACATGATTCCCAAATGGGGAGAAATAATTTTTATACAGTCCCCCAGACAGAAAGCACAATCCTCAACATGGAACACTTTGGGGATATGGAGGAAGGCTGCAGTGTAAGAAGAAAGAGGAAGAGGGGACCCACAAATAGTATTGCCAATAAGTCTACCTAGGAGCCCCAGTCATGTACCAGAACCACATTGTACTAGGCACTGTACAAACACGCAAGAAAAAGACAGTCCAATTTTATTGCAAGTGTTGCAAATATTTGGTGTTTTTTGAAGCTCTGGAGCCAAAAACAGATGGCAAACAATGAGTCCAGCATTTATTATGTTTTAAATCTCATGATTTTTGCGTGCTTGGGATTGGCAATACGGCAAGGACCTTGCACCAGTTGGATTCAGTTTATCAAGGGTCTTGGTGGATGATCCATCGCTGACCCTTTCTAAATCAAGACTGGTTGTTGATTCTAAAAGATCAGTTCTGGGAATTATTTTGGGGAAGTTTCATGGCTTGCGTTCTACAGGAGGTCAGGCTAGATGGTCTTGGAATCTATGAATCTCTGATTCTTGAAAAGTAGAGCAAGACTTGAAACATGTCCCAAATCTAGACAGTCCAGCTGAGAAGTTGACACGCTTGCGGCTGAGGAAATTCTCCCCTCTCAGGACCCAGTCAGGTTTTCCACATAAATTAAGGCTATTTGTCAGGAGATTTAACACGCTTCTTAATAATGAGGGCAAACACTTGATTAGAATAAACAAACTTAACTCAGCATTATCTACAACTATAACAAACTCTACACCACCGTAATACACCAAAAATAAGAATGAGTTTTTATCTTATTTATTGTAGGTTTAACAAGGACTTGGTGTATTTCAGAGCCTATTTGGGAGTCAATTGATCAAATTCAGCTTTGGTGTAAGCATGTGCGGCACCTATTAACTTCAGCCCACCAATAACAGTGCTGAATTTGTCCCTCCATCTTTTGTCGCATTACTTCATATTGGGGAAAAGCTGAGTCAGCCATGGCATGCAACAATCTCTAAAATGCTATTAAACAGCAGAGCCCACAATACAGAATGTTGCAGGGCTTTTTTCTATAAAAAATATTGTTTTGTTGTTGACTAATTACTTGGATATAAATCTGCTCATGTATAGTTCACATTCAGTCTCACGTTTGAGTTTAGTCCACAAGCAGGAGTCATTACGGATCCTAATCAGCCTCACACATTTCCCTTCACATCCATCTACCTGCAAAGCTACTATGAAGAAACTTAGGGCCAATTTTTTAAAACAGAACTAAATATTTGTTTGCCTAAAATTTTGCATGCAACTTTTTGGGCACATACATTTTGTATCTCTAAAAATGAAGCTTTGCACGCCCCAAACAGTGTTGTGCATGAGACATCAGGTAGTTTGACTAAGTACTCACCTGGCATATGCAAATACCATTTGTCCTTGAAAATCGGAGTTCAGGGCTGTGAAAACATATACCAAAAAGCTTAACAAAAAATGTGCACTCACAAGTTTTTGACACACAAATGTACAGGCTGAGAGGAAGCCTCTCGAGTGTTGCAACCCTACATTAGCTGTTGCATTTCAGTTCTCTTTAGAGTGGGAAGAAATGGACAATTCTTGCTTCTGGGTTAATCAGGTGTGAAACCTGACATTTTCACAAAATATCTGCAATAACTTGTTGTACTCAGTCCTGAACAAGTATTTGGCATTTGCACTGTTTAGGTGAGTGCATGGGAAAAGTGTGGATTTGCCTGAATTTGCCCATTTCAACATTGTAGGAGCGAAAAATAACCCTTCCAAAGGGCAACCTACTTTTCTGTTTAAAGGACACTTATTTATTTATTTTTAATGTTACATTTTCCATTCTTTGGGGAATGAAATAGGGAGAGTGCAGTAATAGCAGTCAGTGTTATTTCTCTGGAAGACGGGTCTATGATTACATAAGAAAGGAAACAGCTGGTATGAGAATTCTGGACACATACCCCCAAATCCACTGCTTCCTCCTTTCCTGCTAACACAGTAACCAGAGTAAACACAGGGTACTATAGATTGAACCAGTGACCAGTGTAAATATAGGGCACAGATGCAGAGTAAATATATTGGACTGAGTCCATAGCTAGATTGAAGGTATGTCTACATTGCAATTAAAAACCCATGGCTGACCCGTGCCAGCGGACTCGGGCTCATGGGCTCACTGGGCTGTTTAATTGTGGCGTAGATATTCAAGCTTGGGCTGCAGTCCGAGCTCTGCGACTCACCCACCTCAGAGGTTTCCAGAGCCTGGGATCCAGCCGGAGCCCAAATGTCTGCATCGCAATTAAATAGTAATGTAGACATACCCTGTGTGTACACTGGTTATGGCTGGAGAGAGCTTGGGGAAAGGTGGATCTAAGCCAACATTACATTCCTGTGACCCTGGGCTGACTAGGGTCTACAATGGCCCCAACATAGTTTATAGCAACCTCCAGGCTACCACAAGTTATTCCAGCTGCAGCCAGATGCTGTGCCAGCCAAGGATCGGGCAGAGCACTGTGTGCCTCTTCTACCCTTCCCCTTCCTGCCATACGCAGAGCGGGAGAAGGATGAAAACATTTGCATTAACTTCACACCACCCAGTATACCAACAGATACTAGTGAACTAATTACCTCAGTAAATAAAGACACATGTGAGAGCATGTGAAACATCTTTCTCTTCACTTGTGTCCCTTTCTTCACTTAGTGGTTAATCATTAAGAGTTAGCTGTATCCCATGTAAAATTCCATGGTGGCCTATAGAGTACTGAAATATAAATTTGCATACTAATTAACTAAGGAAAGTTCTACAGTTTGAATTATCAGAGACACACGGGGCTAATCTCTAAAGGGGAAAAAAATCCTGATTCTACCTCAGGTTTTCTAAAAAATGTGAAACAGTTACCAATTATAAAATGTTCCTGGCTGTCAGATAAAATCAGGTAGGCTGTAAGTAATTTAAGCATGTTTGAGTGTAAATCATGTCCCAAGGAGCAACAAGCATGAAAAAGAGCCCATAATACTAACTAAATGGAGTAAAAGAATGGCTGTGTCTGAATAGCTCATTAGTCATTCCAGGGAGATTTTGAACTGTCTAATCTCCCCCTGGTCTGAAAGAAGGAAATGACATTGAAACTACAACAGGAATGTTTGCCCCTTTCCTTTCCGTGTTCTTGTGTCCCCACATCTTTACCCACTGTAAGATCATTAGTTCATGTTTGGACAGTGATGTGAATGCTGTGAATGGCATATGTATTATTTTAGCATTGTGAATCTGAATCTTCCTTCACTATCAGACATTGTTTAGGCCACAGGCAAGGTTCTGCCATCCCTTTCTATCCTGGGCTGCTCTTTGCATGTCCTCTGTATTGTCGAGGCCCATATGTTTTCTCTCTGAGTAGTGTTTGACTTTTCGGTCAGCTCCTTTGGCATGTTCTTCCGGCTGCCCAAAGGCACACCTGCCATGGCAGACACTCTGGCTTCATTCTTAACACATGCGTTAGGGAATGGTGTCCCTAGCCTCTGTTTGCCAGAAGCTGGGAATAAGCGACAGGGGATGGGTCACTTGATGACTCCCTGTTCTGTTCATTCCCTCTGGGGCACCTGGCACTGGCCACTGTCAGAAGACAGGACATTGGGCTAGATGGACCTTTGGTCTGACTCAATAGGGCCAGTCTTATGTTCTTATGTTATGTTCTTGCGTCCCAGATATTTCCATCATCTTTTCTGGATAACTTTGGAGATAAGGAGTTGTCGAACTCTGACAAATCGTGGTATTTTATAAATTCATTCCGTTTAATACCTAGTATTTTTCTAAGTCATTTGTTTTCAGAGGCTTGTAGACCTTCTGTCTGTACCTTGGGTGAATAATATTCTTCTTCTTTCATGACATGATGCTCAGATCCCTGTGCAGAGAGGCAACACAATGCCTATGCTTCATTTGAACCCCAGTTTGATGGATTGTACAGTCAGTTGACCTTGTACGTGCTTTGCACAGGGGTGAATTTTACCCAGAATAACTTTCTCTTGTGTCCCTTTTATCTTTCCCCATTCCTCTCCTTGTTAATATTTAAAAATATTAAAATGTGACTTTCACCATTTGGAATGAGAGAGCTGTCTGGTCTAATAACATTTCATTCTTGCAGCTTCTCTATCATTTAAACCTTCCAAATGCTTTGAATCAGTTGGAATCATTCTGTCTGTAATATTAATAACATGAGCAGTGCAGAGATGAGGTACTTATTAGTCAGGCATATTCATCTAACTCTTTCCTATTGGCCTTCATGCCAAGGAAGCAGCATAGCCACACACACACAGTACATAATTACACGCTGGAATGGATTCTCTGCACTTTCTACGCCACTAGAAATCTCCATTAGAGCTGAGTGGGGAAGAGGGGACACCTGCTGGAACGGGGTAGCTACGCAGGGCTGCTTATGAAACCCTTGTGTCCTGCAAAGAGGATCTTTGCACTGGTCCTTCATGGACCAGCGCAGAAAGCAGTGATGTTGAGGCTACAGAAGGAGTGACTAGATCCACATTTATACAAATGCTATAACCCCCACGCTCTATCCAGATGTCATGGAGCCATGGAGTGTCTGTGCTGCAGACCAAGAGTCAGGCCGGAGAGGTGAATTTCACCTCCCCAGCTCCCTGCAGTGTCCCTTACAAATACTGCAGATTACTCACATGCTATGAAGATTAAACAAACTGCACCCTGTAATAGTAATAGCCATCAGTATATGACTGTGCACTGCAGTGTTGGCATCCAGAAGTATCAAGTCCTAAGAGTGCACAACTAGGCACTGAGGAGCTGAAAACTGGAGACTACTTTTGAAAAGGCAGGCCAAAGTGGATTTTGCTAGGTCACAAAGAAAATCTACTCACATAGGTCATTCTTGTGCTTTAATTGTTATTCCAGACATCCATCATGATCCACAAAGGACCAAGTGAAAATGCGGTGAGAACACAGGACACAAGGTCCAATCTCTCAAGCATATGCATCACTTCAAGCATGCAAGTGGTCCCGCTGAAGTCAATGAACACACTGTCTCCCAATGGGAACTGAGCTCAATGGGACTAGTCACATGTCTAAGTCCTTTGCTGGATCGGGACCTTTCAGTGGCAGAGTATTCCATAAAATGGCTATTGCATTTGGGTGAAAGTATGTGAAAATACAGGGCAGAATAATCTTCTCATCCACTAAAATGCCAGAATATAATAATTCAAACTCATGGAAAATTGTGGCTTAAATGTCTCCATGTCCCAGTTTCCACATCCATAAAATGGGGATGATAACAGATAATGACCTCAAAGGGGATCTGTAGGGCTCAGTACGTTAATATTTATCAAATGGATTCAGATCCTGGGATGGAAGACAAAGTGCAAAATATTAAGATGTTTTTGATACTTACCTTTATTTCCACTCTGGGTTTTTCATCCTGTTTTGTGCAGTCTTCAGTAATTTCCCTAACACTTGTATCCTGTTTTGTTTTATTTACACCTACCTGAACACTACACCCTCAGGTGTTCCAATTATATGTGAAAGATGAGTCTTTTCCATGTGTCTCACTGTAGGTGTTTTCCTTTTGCCATTTGCACTTTGTAAAGGGACTGTGTCAACTTTGCTTAACTTCAAAAGCTGTTTTACAGAGCTGTCTTAGCACAGCTTTCTATTTTCTTAATATACAATTTTACTGTTTCTTTAAACTTACAGTTCCTAAGTCTAGATAGTCTGAACTGAGCTATGCAATACAGCTGCAGGATGTTATAAAAGAAATAAGGTTAAACAAGAAAAAACAGATTAATTTAGAACCTCAAATAGTCTATTCTAAATCATGCTTTTGTGGAGTGAAAACACGAGAGATAAGGAAGAGGAAGAAGGAATAAAAAGAGGAAGGGCATGGAACCACTAAAAAGAAGAGGAAGATAAATTAACAACGAGAAGAACAAGTCCAAAAATGTTAATTATTTTTCATAGGAAATTGTGGGGAGAAAAATCATTTTTTCCCAAGTTTCCTGTGAAAAATAAGGTGATTGTCAGTAAAACAGTTGGTTTTCAAAATCTGAAAATTGTTACTGAAACTATTCTTTTTTTTTTATTTTTTAGCGTTTTCAGTTTCCAGTTTTTAAAAGTTTGACCAAAATGTACAAAAATCATTTCTGGCTGAAAAGCCAGTTTTTGGAAAAAAAATATTTAAAAGAAAACATTTTTTACCAGCTCTAACAACAACGATGATTACGTTGAACGTACACATTTTCATCTGAGCATCTCAAAGTGCATAAAATGTGCGCCAAGAATAGCCAACAAATGCTCACCAATTTGCCTTATAGGTATATAAATCAGTATGAAATTGTATCTCAGGAGACATCTTCTGTCCACTCCATCCCCTTTCTATTGATGGGACTGCTAATTTCCAGTTTCTTAAAGCAAAGCACCCACACACAACTTTAGAGCCGAATATACTAATAGATATCAACAAAGAGCTTAAGGCCACATCTACTGACTGTTAGCTGTCCTTACGCCTGGAAAAAAGCCAGTGAGACTACTAGCATGACTCATGACTACTTGCATGAGTAAAAGTTCTCAGGTTCGTGTTTAATGTCTTTTCCTTTTATACCTTCAAGCAATCCATTGTATCATGCACTAAATATTCCAGGGCCAGTTCTGCTCCCATTGAATTAAGTGATTTGTTAACTTCTGTGGTACAGAATTTTTCTCATATCACCGCTTACACTTGGTTATCTCAAGCAAGATCCAGAGGATCATACAATAATCTGAATTTAGTAAACTGGATGTCTTTTTTCAGAGTAACAGCCGTGTTAGTCTGTATTCGCAAAAAGAAAAGGAGTACTTGTGGCACCTTAGAGACTAACCAATTTATTTGAGCATGAGCTTTCGTGAGCTACAGCTCACTTCATCGGATGCATACCGTGGAAACTGCAGCAGACTTTATATATACACAGAGAATATGAAACAATACCTCCTCCCACCCCACTGTCCTGCTGGTAATAGCTTATCTAAAGTGATCATCAGGTTAGGCCATTTCCAGCACAAATCCAGGTTTTCTCACCCTCCACCCCCCCACACAAATTCACTCTCCTGCTGGTGATAGCCTCAGAAACAACTCTGACATCATAATCAAAAAGGCTGACAAAGGAGGTGCTGTTGTCATCATCATCCATTGGGAACAAACACATCCTCAGAACTGGCCTCAGGCAAGCTGGAATGTCTGAAATGAGTGAGGACCATCTCCAATTTAATCTGAGTTAAATTTTCGCTCACTGGCTCTTAGATTAAGTGTCTGAGCACATTCTCTTTTTCATTACCGCTCCTCAAATGTCTCATTAGTTTCAGATTTACAGTCTTTCCATTCTTTGCATTGCTTCTGAATTTATTTCTGTTTTACAACGTGGGCACAATTATTTTGTATTTGGGGTCTTTGTGGTAATCCGGATTCCTGCATATACAGAAACGTTACTGTATTGTTTTCTCCCCCATAAAGACATGTCTATTTTTCTGATCTCCACATTCATATTTTCTTGAACAATAATCCCATCAGCATTACAGAGTTCATTTACTTTCAATAAAATCTAAGTTGACAGAATACCAACAGAGACAAGAAGTTGGGTGAGGTAGTATCTTGTATTGGACCAGGTTCTGTTAGTGAGAAATAAGCTTTTAGGCTTAGATAGAGCTCTTAAAGCTTTTCTCTCTCACTAACAGAAGTTGGTCCAATACAAGATATTACCTCACCCGCCTTGTCTCTCTAATATCCTGGGACTGATATGGCTATAACAACACTGCATACAGGAATGGAGAATACCAACATTCATGCAAATTCAGCTCCATTATAGCTCAAGTCCTGAGAAGCTCATTTGTATTTGGTCTGTCACTAAATTCTTATGTATCGTAACAATGGCTTCCTTGCTCTTATGTATAGTGCTTTTTACTCAGTGCATGCTCTGCATTTATTTTTATTGTTACTCTCTATATGCTGTAGACCAGTGCTACTCAAAGTGGTGGTCTGCGGACCGGTGCCGGTCCGCGAGCCATCGGCTGCCGGTCTGTGCGCACATTGGAAAAAAAGATGCCAGTCCCCCACATCAGATAGCTTGAGAAGCACTGCTGTAGACTTCCCTTTATTCACCTCATTACAACAGTACTTATCAGGTGAGGCTCGTGACATCTGCATGTGGGTAGGCAGAACCTGACACTTACGGGTGCAGTCAGAGGCAATTTACAGCAGCAGGTAACTACTGTAATGTATCGCATGCAAAATGTGATGTTGCCCCAGGGCATGGAGAAGGGTGGAGAGCTCAGCATAAGTTGTGTGCATATGCTAGGCATGACAGAGAGAAGAAGAGAGAGCCAAGGGAAAAGTGGTCACAGGAGGCAACATTACCCTGCATGTTCTCACCTCCAAGACAAACGGAGAAAAGGTACAGCATAAATCTAACGCCTTTTGTTGCAGCTTCACACATGCTACTCTCTGTCCTCTCTGTATCAGAATCTCCATGACAGCAGGTAGATGCCAGGATGGTCAGAATGACATTTGACAGTATTAAGCATCAAGGAAGGGAAATAGATATGCCTGTCAAAGATCGGCCACTCCCAACACCTGATCCAAGGGATGTGGGACATCGGACATCTTGTGGTGAGAACAGGTTGTGCTGAAACACTTTATGCAGCCATGAGTGATGATTGATGGACCCAGAGAGGTTCACATGTTTACTAGCTCGCAGCACTGGTGAGCTGGTGACAAAATAAATAGATTGACAGTCAGACCAAAGCATACCACCCTGCAAGTCAAACCACAGGGAGGTGCTGAGAAACAAGACATGGGAGCGCAACAGGAATTAAAGCAAACAGTAATAGTGTGATAACCGACTGGTAGAATCTAGTTCTGCAAGAAAGCAGCACATTGTGTGCAAGAGAAATTTCCACGGGACAAACGATTTAATTCAAATCGAATGACAGATTGTTTTTTTCTGTTTAGAAACAAAATTCAAACAAACAAACAAACAAAAAACCCCAAAACACTCCCATGGAGAGGAAGGAGTGAGTACCTGCAATAGAAAAAAACTCAGCTGGCCAGCAATGTCTCATTGTGCATATTATTTAAAAAAAAAAAAAAAAAGGCAGGTGGGGGTGGGGGAGAGGGAGAGAGAGAGATGCCAGAACATTACCATTTTAATATCCTTCCTGTGTTCTCATAACTAAAAGAAATGGCCTTGGTGGTTTTTTCTGTTTTTCTTTTAAGAAATGGCATTAGGCAAGCACCTAGTCCATCGTACGTTCTTCTTACTTTTGTTCTTTTCAAAGTAATAAATAAATCAAGTGGATGAGATAGTTAACCTTGAAAATTGGCTACCGTGCATGTGCACTTGTGCTGTGCCTAAAGATTCTGTAGTCTATACAGCTTTCGATAAAATACACATTTCTCCCCAAACACATAATATAACCAGTTCCCGGCTCCTGGGTCTGTGCTCCCAGACCATGAGAGATGTGAATGTCTAACTATGAAACTACCTTACCAACAGCCTGCCTCCTTAGAAGCTCTTGCTGACATGACCCATCCATTCCTTTTTCCTAGGCGTAGATGATTATTTCTGAGTCTGACTACTGCAGTAGTTGCTTAATGTTGGAGGTTTTTTAGTGGATTTCATCTTTATTCCAAGGTTTCTTTCTATGTTTTGTAACTTTACAACAAGATTCAGTTGAAAAAAAAAATTCTAGGTGTGTAGGTCACATCTTGTTATCATCTCATGGGCCTTTTTATAATCTGTGTGTTTGTGTCAGGGTCCTATGGGGAATTTGTTTTGCTTGCATTTTTTTCCCTTCTTTGTTTTGCTTTAAATAATATCTTCTTCTTTTTTTGTAAGTTAACATCACAGCCGTATGAGATTGCACTTACTGATCTGCTTTGTGGTACTGATTTCATATTTGATGGTTACAAACATATTTAGCAAAGTCCAGCTGAGCCTAGAGGCTCAGGCCCCATTGTTCTAGGCACAGTACAAACAAAGTAAATGATAGTCAGTGCATTTTGCTCTGCAGACCTAAGATGAGAAGGACTTTCTCCCCAGTCTCTGCATTTATACATGGTTGTCACCGTAGTACCCAAGCGCCTCTTACGGAGATACACAATGAATAAGACCACAGCAGGTGAGGCTAAGTGGATGCTTCCAGCACAATGCTACACTTTCCCACATAGAGTAATAATGAGCGGAGAGAAAATGTTGCCTTATTACAACTCATCATGAGGAAATTCGGTTGATATGAAATATACATTGCCTGCCTCAGGTAAAATACCATTCTTCTTTGCTCTTATGGACAAGTTATCGGTGATTGGACCCGGGTGGTAATAATTAACTATGGACCATAGAACCATCCCTAGACATTGTGGAGGTAGATCATCCCACAACCTACAGACAATGGTCTGAAGAGCTAATAAACCCATCTCTGATGGGGAGCATTATATAGAGTAGATGCAGGGATAGCCTTCTGAGAGTTGAGGCCCATAGAACTACATAGAAGAGGGAGGTTGTCCTTTGATCTATCTGTGTGTTCAGATAGCCTTCATCACAGCAGTATCGGGTGTGCCAACCCTGGTGCTTTATGGTGGGGTGAAGGAGAGATGGGGGTGGTATTAAGTTGTTTTTTCCCCATCTTGTCCTGCCAACAGGGCTGCACCATGAGTTGAAGAATTTGCTGGGACACAAGAGATCACAAAGAACCAGGACTGATGTGGTCATTTACGCTTTACAGTGACCCTGGAGAGAGAATGTGAATACCAGTTATACCAGGTCCAGGAAATTACAGTTATTGCACTCCAAACAGTTCTTCACTCCAACATAATTAACCAGTCATACCAATATTGATGCACAGCCACTTTCTTTCTTTCTTTCTTTCTTTCTTTCTTTCTTTCTTTCTTTCTTTCTTTCTCTTCCTGTAGCTTTCCTACTCTGTTCCCTATTCACATATTAATAGTAATTTTTTTCTCTGCCTAAATAGGACACTTATGTCCATTACCGAAATAGAACATTTCCCAATCATTAAAAAAAATTACATTTCCTACTTGTACATCTATATTTTTGGAATGCAAGATACATTGTAACACGTTATCCTTACCAGGCTATATCAAATCTTGAAATAAATATGTATTTTAAAATCTCAGATATAAACTGAAAGCTACAGGATAGTACATGAGGAAAAGCTGGAAAGAGGCAGCTGATCTTCGAAAGTCTGTGTATCTGATCCTGCAGAATACATTTATTCCTCCATCAGAGCTACAAATCCATCTGTCTTTTTCTTGTTGATCCGTGGCTGTTCCAAACATTCTCTTGTGCTAAAACCTGCCTTACCTGCATCATTTAACCCCTGCAGTTCAATTACCTTGGGCTAAAATCTGCTCTGACCTGCATATCTCCCACTATACTAATAGGAGTTGCATGAGCATTCAAGTGATTTTTTAATTGAATTACCTTCCATAATTTATAAGATCAATTTTCATGAGGGTTCTCACTTCTACTTTGCTGTTATCCTTAGTTAACTAATATCAACACAATAGCTGTTCTACAGTGATGCGGCTAGAAACAATGTGATTTTAGTCAACCAATAAAGCCACTCCAGAGCCTATTAATGTATTTATGTAACGTTTAACACAACCATCCCACTGACATTCAACAGAGTAAAATGGTAAATAGTTGGGATAAAGGTAACATTTGCTTTCACAGCAGTCCCTTGATTTTTTTAATTTATTGGGTTCATCCAGTGTTTCCCAAACTTGGGACACCGCTTGTTCAGGGAAGGCCTTTGGTGGGCCAGGCCAGTTTGTTTACCTGCTGCGTCTGCAGGTCCGGCCAATCGTGGCTCCTATTGGCCGCGGTTCGCTGCTCCAGGCCAATGGGGGCTGTGGGAAGCGGCGGCGGCTGGAGCGGCGAACCACGGCCAGTGGGAGTCGCGATCGGCCAAACCTGCATACGCGGCAGGTAAACAAACTGGCCTGGCCCGCCAGGGGCTTTCCCGAATAAGTGGCGTCCCAAGTTTGGGAAACACTGGGTTAATCCATGTATTTGGCTATGTACCTGTGGTATAGAAAAGAGAAGAACTCACTGAATTCCCAACATAGATGATTTCAGATGGAGAAGGACTGAGATTTTTTAAGAACTGCAGCCTCAGAAGAAAAAGAAATGCAATTGATAAAATGATATACTACAATTTATGCCGCAGAAATAACTAATAGAGCTGAGACTGCCCTAAAGTGCAATTGTTCATCTTCCACAAAACATTTTTCAGTGAAAATATATGCAAATCAGTTTGGGGCTGTTGAAGACTCTGATTAAATTTATAATTTAGGTTTTTAATTGAACTTTTTTATTGGCTTTTGCAGAATAATTCTCCCTCATATATATGAATAATTAACTGCCAGAAAATAATTTGCCAAACTCAATTCTTAAATGGTAGAGGGTTTTTTTTTTTAACTTTGGTAAATTTCTGAAGCACACAATGGCAATACATCCAGTGCCTGATTTCCACAGTATCCACAAATCCAATTTATGACCCTGATCCAGCTAAAACTAACATACAGGCTTAACTTTAAGCATGTGAATGATCCTGTTGACTTACACGGAACTTCTCATGCAAGTTAATATGGCATGTATGTAAGTGTTTGTAGGACTGAGACCTACTTCAAGGAGAGCTGTAAATGTTCATTACCCTTGAAAAGTAGACCTTATATGTATAGTGAATAATAATAATCAGACTGCTCTGGAGCTTTGCAAAATTAACAGTCTTTATCTGGGCATAGTCTCAAGGAAACATTGAAGGTTTTGTCCAGAAAAAAAAAAGAGAGACTTTTTTTTTATATATAAACCCAAAACTCCAAAAATTGATATCAGCAGAAAGAACTGGAGCTAAGTTAAAAGAAAATTCTTGGGCCAGAATTGCTGTTATGCTTGCCTCCAGGGAGAAAGTCAAGGTCAGAGCAGGAAAGATCTTTCCAGTAATAAAATGATTATTTAATTCATTTTCCTTATATTGCTCCTTTTATCTAAAATATTCAAATACATTTTAAATATTATTATATTATTATTAATAATGTGTATTACTATAATGCTTAGGAGCTCTAATCATGGACCGGACCCCATTGTGCTTGGCGCTGGACAAACAGAACACAAAGAAGGTCTCTGCCCAAGAACCTTACAATCTGAATAATTAATCTTCATGATACCTCTCTGAAGTATCGCACAGTAGGTAAATATTCTACCCACTCTGCAGATGAATAAATTATGGCACAGAAAAGGTAAAGTAGTGACCCAAGGTCACACACTGAATTTGGTGGAACAGATAGAAAATGAACCCAAGCACTGACATCTGGTCATATCCTGCTCTAACCACTAACTATGCTACCTACAGATGATCATAACAAGAAGTCTGGGGAAATTCTGACCTGTAAATTGTGTGGTCTAATTTATCATCAATAAGCACAAACTTCCTTTTACAGGATGCACACTGACCCAGTGGCATTGGAACAATTTGTGTAGTGGGGGTGCTGAAAGCCATTGAACAAAACTGCAAACCCTGTATATGACAGAAAGCAGTTCAAACCAGGGGGTGCTGCCACATCCCCAGTTCCACTTGTTCTAGCACCCCCGCACTGAACATTAGAATAATGACTTTTGCCCAGTACAATCATTACCTTTGCTATTACGATATTTGTTATCTGTTATAAAATGGTATTTCAAGCTACAATTATTTCAGCGATAAAAAGGAGCTGACATTAGGGTGCATTTGCCGTCCAGTGCTGATCATCCCCAACTCCCATTGATTTACTAATGAGCAGATGTCAGGTAAGGTCAAGGAGAGGGTTAACCACACAGCACCAGCACAGAACTCCTCAATAGGCCTGTGTGGTGCTTTGAACTCAACTTAAAACAAGGAGGAAAGTCCAAGTGAAACACAGGGGATGTGAACCTGTATGAAACAAAGCTGGGAAAGACGTTAAATTAACACCCTCTCCCACGAACCAAACTCATTGAGTTTTAGACATTTCTACTTGACAGCTCTGAGTTTCCAGAGTAACTAATAATTTAGGTCTGAGATCAATTATAACAGTGACATACTGGATATAAAAATGTATCTAAAGCTCATCTGCTGTGTTTTTCTCTGTAATATAAAGTACATTTTGGGGACATCTTCTATCAGGCTACTTTCTAAATAATTTGTAAAGGGTTAATAAATGATTAATAGCTGTTATAAGTATGCTATGGACCTGACTACTTGGTCTTATAAATGATTAAAAACACATCTGCAGAGGGTGCTAAAGATAGTTATAAGATAGTTTTAAGCCAGCTATTGACATGCTGGACTTTATAACAATCTAGATCAATTGATTAAGCATTTATTAGGACATCTATTGATCATCTATTAAACCTTTATAAACTAGTTATGAACATCCTTTTAAAATTAACTGAGACTATTTTTCTTGTTGGCTGGACATACAGGAGGTCATATCGTGGAGGATCGTAACAGTTTAGGAGAGAAGGGATGTAAAGTGGACACCTTTGTAAGTTCAACATTAGCCTCACTGAAGTGATTGTGGTACTTGGAATCTCCTTGTAAGCATAGGGAGGTACTATGGTTTCTACAGGATCTTCAGGGGGTGGTCCTTGCATAAATTAAAGCTCCCTAAAAGCTGCTCTAACTTGCATCAGTTGCCAATGGTCACAAGGGACCAGTACAGCAGCCTGTGATCACCAGGCTGCATGGTAGTCCTCTCCACACCCATTTGCCCTGGGCCATGCTCCTCTGCCAGCAAGCAGAAGGTAGGGATGGGGACCACTTAGCTGGAGTGATATACACCACTTTGCACTAGTATTGCCAGAGCAGAGCAGTCACGCAGTGGAGAATCTAACTGTAAGTTTGTATCCCCACATTCATACAGCTCTAAAATGACCTGTTTAGTAGAAATTATGGGCTAGATTCTGATCTCATGTACACTGGTGAAGAAACCATACTGGCATCAATGGAGTTACTCTGGATTGATACTGGTATAACTGAGGTCAGTTTCTGGCCCAATAACTATTCAATTCAATCTTGCATTACACTGTTCCACGTACATCAGAAACCTAGTTTTCACTTGTAGGTTCCTTTATCCTACATCTATTTAGCAATGGATCTGGCAATTACCTCATCTGAAGTTCTTTACACAGAACATCCCCTTCTTCCGTCAGAATGGTGTTAAATTATTCCCATATCTTACACATCTTAACAAAAGTAGAAAACAATCAATAAGCAATCAACTGAAATAATTCCAAGTCAAGCTCTAATGAGCATGGGAAACAACGGCTGTAATGCCAGTTAATTAACCCATTTTATAAAGAGGTGATCCATTCATTCAATGTTCAATACCTTACAAAGAGCGAGAAACAAGTCCTGAAATGTTCATATATAAAAATCACCATAGTATGGGTAGACTGTTGGGTTTGAACCTTGGACCCTGCGCACCGCAACACAGGTGTCTAACGAGCTAAAGAACTAAACCATCACCTGTTATCAGTAGCAAGCAGCTGCTCTTTATAAATCAGCCACAGAGCAGTGGCTCATAACTCACACTGAACAGTGGGTTAAACTTAGCACCTTTTACAGGGTTTTGAATACCGTCAGTTTCCACTGACTGCAGCTTCATGTGGGATGGGGCTTATGGTACAATACTTCCCTCAATTCAAACCAGTTTTGGATTACTATTATCCCAATGCTACAAAAATATACCCTTTTTTATTCTGTAGCAGCTTATAGAAACTTCAACATAACCCTGCAGCCTGCTGATGAATCAGTGCATGACTTTGTCCAGCTGGCCACATCTGACCTTTTGGTCAGCACTGGATATTTTTTTATCTGTCCTTTCCCCCTTCTGGGTGGAGGTCACATTTATTTCCTGCTGCTGCAACCTCCAAGGGTTTCCCCAGATTAAAATGACAAATACAAGTTAGCACCCCTGTATCCCTAGCTACCATGTCAGTGTTGGACACAGAAAGAAAAAAGGAAGAAACGTCAGAACTTAAAAGGGCGGGGGTGGGGGGGAAATCCCTAAAACAAAGTTTTTCTTTTCCATTAACTTTTTGAAGCCTCCTGCGTGACTTTGTGGAATCACTGCAGCAGGCTGTGAATGTCTGAAATGAAAAATCCCTGCCCACCCAGTGGAAAGAGAATTTACAGACAGTGCTCTGTAATCACTTATATGTGCTGTTGTTTGATGTAGCATTTAGCTGAGATACAACCACCAAAGCTTGCCAACCACTGAGCTATCAGCTTAAAAGAAAAAGTTGAAAGGTGTTTTTCTGCACTGACAACACAGAGCCAAAGTCTGTTCCAAACTCTATGGGGTTGGACCAGAGGTAAATCAGTGTCATATTTAGCTCATAGTAGTCAGCCAAGTTTCACTGAAAAGTTCGTAAGCCCAGCTGTATCTTTTTTTATACAAAATTAAATTAACATGTTGGCATTTGAGTTAAATGTGTTGAAGGTTACACATCTCCTAATGAAAAGGCAGGGGAAGGGTGGACTTAATTTCATTTCATTTCAAATGACACTACATTTACTTTAGTTATGTTGACAAATGTATTCATTTAAGCTGTGCCAAATGGATTGGCAATAACTTGGCAATTCAAAAGAACTTACTGTTGACTAGGTATTTCCATATTTGGTTGTCACTTCAAAATAGATATGTGTGGAAAGGGCAGACTGTGGTTAAGTTAAACACTCCAGAAAGAGCCCTTGTTATGGCATGAGTCTAGGATCATGGAAATGTCCCCTGTGTTATAATAACTTGACCATGTGTATCTTCAAGGACACCGGAGACCTTCAGAAAAACAAGGTTTCATATGAAGGAAGGGGGATAACTGTCCAGCTTCAAGAAAAGTTATGTTCTTGGTCTCCTGCCACAGAGACTAGTGAAGAGAATGCCAGACAGTGTTAGAGGCTGTTCCTCTGGAGAGCCTATGGCAACCAACTGGATGACCAGAACATTTTGGTTTTTTGGGATGTGGTGCAATGGAGCTGGATTTAAAACGATACTAACCCATAACACAGTGAGTGAAGTATTTAGGAGAAAAGTCCAATCTGGTCCATGTGGTTTAAACATATGTGTCATTTATTCAAGATGTCATATGTACAATTTGATTGCCAGAGGCACCTGATAACAACTGATTCATTCATTGCAACTCCTCTAAATGCCACAAGCAGTTCATGATATTTGCTGTCCAAATATATTTTGTCACAGCCAACTCCCAAGGCAAATGCATGCTTAACATTTTATTTTCTCTTTTGCTAGTGCTCTGCATTCAGGTTTATCTATGTGCCTTTATTCTTTATTAATGATTCTGAAACTTTTTTTAAAAAAAATTAAAAGGTCCAAAATGAATTTTTCAGCTTTGAAAGTGTGCAGTGTCTTTGGTAAAGTAACCCTTTGTTGATCTCACAATGTTACTGATCTTTTGAATATCTCAAAGTCAAAATGCATTGGAGTCACTGGGGTTATTCTGGATTTACTTTGGTTTAACTGAGAGCATGTGGTCACACATGCATGAACTCCTGTTATGAAACAACTCGATTAACACCTTGCTTTTTAAACCCAGCCTGCTGGACCCTTTCACCTCATATTACTTCTTCATTATGGCCTGAGGAAAAACAACAATACATTTAGTTATTTATACATTGGCCCTATGGATATTACTTCCACACTGAATCTGTTCTTTGCCACATGGAGAACTTCCTGCCAATCAACGAGACAAAAATTATCTGTGCAGTGGTGAGCTGACTTGCCTCAGTGCAGCAGTGGTGGTGAAGAGTCAGTACACTGTGTCAATAGGAGTTAAAGTTATTTTATAAAGGAAATAAAATAAACCTGGCTCTTCCTTTCCAGAGGCCTAGCGTGGAGGAAATGGAGCAGCGTTAGACATATATACAATCTAGGAAGTATTTCAGATTTCCAAAATTTCAACAATTGTCGATAAGAAAATCTAAATTGTTGTGCAAAAAAATATGTAGCTGTTTCTTGGTCAGTCTGAGACAGATCTGCTGGGACTTGGAATGTGGCTAAAGGTTGTGGGGAGGATCAGGGAACAATGAATTAAATGAAGGTTGTTGGCACTTCAGTTTGATGGATCAGAAAGTCACCAGTGAAAGGTGAGAGATGAGATTGGTTCTAAATGGGTCCAGGTGCATCGGAGGTTCAGACTTCTAGCTTTGCTCATCTAAATTTCTTCTTGTAGAATGAAGACATAACTCAGCATAGTCCGGTAAGTGGAGACTTAAGTGAGAGCAGAATCAGGACCTGAGATTCTAAGCTGTCAAGGCATTTCTAAATTACTGGTAATGAAACTTTAAAACTACTGTAACAAGAAGTTTGTTCCTCTGACATTAAACAAACTCTGTATTAGTGGTCTTTAAAAACAGACAGAGCCTGAAAAACATATTGTGAACAGAGGTAACAAGTAGGAAGCAGCACATGATGCAGAAATAAAAGTTCCTAAATGAGGCACAAGGACATGCCAGTGAAATGCAACATGTGAAGATGCCTGCACAGAGAAGGACTCCTTGTCAGATATTGATCATAAGGCACTTCTAGCTCTTATCACTCAACTACAGTGGCAAGCAGGGTGCAGTTAACCGTGCCTGTGACAAAAGAATTTAACTTTGAACATTCATTCAAGTTACAGCAACAACTTCTGCTCTCACAAAGAATCATTACAGTTGTAAGGAGCATTGGAATTTTACACATCAATACACTATTTGGGCAGAAAGGAAATTGATAATGTTTGATTTGCCCATACAGCAACATGGAAACATGAATCAAGACAAGAATGGGTTTTCTTTCCTGACAAATTGGTCTGCGATTCTCTACCTGTCATCCTAAATTGAATACAGTGTTTCAAGGGATGCAACAATCAGCTGTCCTCGTAGGCTATCAAACGGCACACATCCCTGGAAATAGAGAGCATAACTTTAACTGAAAGAAGCTACTAGAACTAGAAAATATCATTTAGTCAAAAGTCTTTTCCCGACAATTTAACAGGATCTGTCATTGTTCAGATGGTGAAGCTCCGGGCCACAAGTTACCTCTGCTGAATGGAATGGATAAATTCAGAGATCCTCGGCTGTCGATAGCTCAAGAAATGGAATTGAAGGCATCAGAAAGAAAAGGAGACAAAAATACAGGCAAACTTGTTGGACTTGGCAAGAACTATGGGGAAGTTAAACCTGCCACTGAGGACTTCCAGTTCAGCTGCCCTCTCCAAAATCACCTCGACACAAAGGCTCTCATTGCTCTTCCCTAGCAACAAACTGTCCCCCCCAAATGACCCTGACCCCGATGACTTTCTTTAGAAGAGTTCTGGGTGAGCATCCTATTTGCCTTTTAGCAACTTCCCCCAACCCCCAAAGTCATCCTCTGCATTGATACATGTCATTGCAGTGAAATTTGTGTTTGTATGCAAATAGACAAACATTCTTGTGTGGAGTGTAGATGGGAGACCTCCCTAAAACTCTCCTGATTAGAATGAGCTGTTATCAAAATATGCCAGCATGTTATGATGAAGTGTTAAACTTTAAGAACAATACAGTCTCTTTTTGGAATATGTTTAAGAAAAAATGCATTTAAGCATTAGATACTATGGTGATGAGAGCTATAAAAAAGCCTAAAACAGCTAGATAAGATCACTAGACATAACTGAAGATTTTTCAAATTACCAAGCTGGGATCTAGGCTTTCCAACAGTTCAGAGAAGGGGAATTATTTCAGCTCACTACAGTGACAGGGGCGAGATCAGACATCCCCTCAAGTCTGGAGCTGTTAAGATCCAGGCGTCTAAGCTGGTTCCATTTCAAATTGCAACTTTTTTGTAGACTGTATTCTTTACTAGATAACAGAAAAGCTTAATTCTGATAGGAAGTCTGGTCCTTACCATTCAGCATTGGCTGCTCAAGTTGATTCAGCACTCTTGATATGTTCAGTAACCCCCTCTGAAATTCTAAACAGCCTTCCTCGGAGCTTGATGCCTACAAAGCAAAGCGGTGTACAACACTCATCTTGGCCTTACTATGGCTGTGTTCCTTTTATCACTCTGAATCCGCAGGGCGCAAGAATCTTCCATGTTAATTTGTTCTGTTTCAGAGCCATTGGGATCACTGTTTTCAATAGCATTCCCCATTCAGAAGCTCTGGAATTTGTTTGAGACTGACACTACTTGCAGAGTTTTACCAAAATAAGATGCCCTTGCAATTTCCTCTATACAATGCATTTATAGCCAAATTCACTGCTTGCATTAGCTGCATTGCAACCTCCCTGTTGCAATAATTATCCCATAGGAAGACACACGTGATAGTTACTAACCTGTTAAAATGAGGATGAATTGAGCTAAAGGTACAACTTCCGAATGGTTGTTTTATAATATATTTAAGGTAATTTCAGCATGACCTTGTGCAAAGCCCTACTCACTTCAAAGGTATTGCTGCTTCCCTTTAAGATAAAAAGATTTCCCAAAATTCACTGATTCACAAGAAAGGCAAAATGCAATTCGGCTTAATACATCCTTTCAACATCCAGGCACCTATAATGTTTCCAGTGTTCCCCGCTCCCTGCATCCCCCACCCACTCCACTGTATGGTACAGAAGGTACCCAAGAAAATAACACGTGGGTTGACGAGTTTGAAGCATTGTTGTAGCCGTGTTGGACCCAGAATAGGAGAAGACAAAGGCATTAGACAGCAGAAGCTCATAAAGTGATAGCCCCCAATATGAACTCATGGGTATGGGTAGCTGTGAAATCAGGGCAACCGCAGCTCTGCACAGCAGGTACCATTCTTATGGCTGCCTAAATTAGGATGTAACTTGCACTGTAAGTTACAGCTATCTGAGCAGCTGTTACTCTGGCCACACGGTTTTAACAGACTGTGGGAGTCGGGGGCAGCCAGTAACAGAACAGCAGGACTATGCTACTGATGCTTAAAAGAGCCCATAAGACCGTGCAAATAAACTGATCTGTGAACACTGGCCTCCTTGATGTGGATTTTCACCTTTTGCAAGAGTAGCTGGTCATGGCCCATGCAACCTACTCCTCTACCAGCACCACCTCAAGTTGGGGGATATTGCATCAGACTGGAGTAGGTCCAAGAGCTTTGAATCCATCCGTCCCTCCTTTACCTTTCAGGGTATGAAGGGGAGGATTCAGCCTGGGATCCTTAAAAACCATGATTTACTCACAGTCTTGTGTCAAGGTTTCTCACATGTTCCTGGGGTACTATTGCTCCAATAAACACAGCATGGACCTTGCAGTATTCAAGGTATGGAATTATTGTCATAGTTTTTAATGTTTTATTATCCCTATTGTCCTTTTTGTATGAGTTACAGGTTTTGGTCCTTAGAAAATTAATTAAAATAGTAAATTTTAAAAGGCCGTGCTTGATTGTGTCATGTATCAATTTAGATCAGTGGTTTTCAACACCAGTCCGCCACTTGTTCAAGGAAAGCCCCTGGCGGGCCGGGCCAGTTTGTTTACCCGCCGTGTCCGCAGGTTTGGCCGATCGTGGCTCCCACTGGCCGCAGTTTGCCGCTCCAGGCCAATGGGGGCTGCGGGAACAGCGGCCAGCACATCCCTCAGCCTGCGCCGCTTCCCGAAGCCCCCATTGGCCTGGAGCAGCGAACCGCGGCCAGTGGGAGCGGTGATCGGCCAAACCTGTGGACGCAGCAGGTAAACAAACCAGCCCAGCCCAGCCCACAAGGGGCTTTCCCTGAACAAGTGGCAGACCGGCTTTGAGAAACACTGATTTAGATGATTACATTATAAAGGGCATTGAGCTTTGATTAAGTTTCTCTGATGAGAAAAGTAACTGTCGTTCTCCTTTGCTTTAAAACTTGAGAGAGAGTCCAGTGTAATTTGTGAAACTGCAACCATGCCACCCACACTAGCTTTGCTTTAAGACAAAATCCTAAAGAAGTTGTACATTCTACATGCATAGAAATCCAGGTCACTGCATACTTCTTATGAATAGTAGTAAAAATCCATGCAATATGGAAATAACTTTTTTTTTATAACTGTACAATTTGGACTGATTATTTGAACTCAAGTGATATTTCTTGTTGAACAGAAAATGCTACTTTGTATAAACCTATTCAAATGTTGTAAACTTATTTTGTTACTTGAGATGCGGGTAAGGTTATGTTCACAGATCCTGAACTGAAATTAATATCTACAAAGTGTAAAAGAAATATGGCAATTCTATAACCACAATTCTGCAAGAAGATAGTATTTGGCTAATTAAACTGCCCTGGAGTAGAACAAAAGAAATTCACATGTGGAAACTTGGCAAAGGAATCCCAATCTGTATAACCCACAATTTGCATATTGGGAGTATATCTGGAAGCATCAAAACATTCAGAACACAGCAAGATTGTGAACTCTTCAAGTTCACCCACAGGTAAGCTGGTTTACCAATGTAATGTTCTCTCTTGAGAGAGGATGGCATATACCCCAGCAGTCGACATGTCCTCTGGTGCTCACATTATTGCAACCAGTCTGCCACTCTCCTCCTCAGTAACAAAAATTAATCTTCAATAGAAACTGAGGCATAGTATGACGAGAGATTAAAGGACCTTTAAAAGGAAAGGAAGCCAGAACCTCTAGAAGAGGGCATCCTTGACCCCTTCCTCTCCCCCTTCCCCTCCCCCCGCCCCATACACACACACATAATCCAAACGCCAAGCACTCTGTCCTCTGGCTGAAATTTCTCACATTTGACACACTCTCAATATCATACCTTAGTTCTTGATTAAAGTTAATTTTAAGTTGAATTGTGAAATTATAATTAACAATCTCCTCTGTATTAGCCGAACCTAGAAAGCCTCATAGTGTTAGAGAGGAAAATGGAAGCTGATTTAAGCAAAGCAGAGGGACCAAGAACTGTTATTATTATTTGTGTTACAGTAGCACCTAGAGACCCTGTCTGAGATCATGGCCCCATGGTACTAGGTGTTGTACAAACACTTACTGAGAGAGACCTTGCCCCAAAGTTCTTAC
The DNA here is from genome assembly GCF_965152235.1 of Eretmochelys imbricata. Classification (NCBI taxonomy): domain Eukaryota; kingdom Metazoa; phylum Chordata; order Testudines; family Cheloniidae; genus Eretmochelys; species Eretmochelys imbricata. Next base: position 95,234,431 of record NC_135580.1, read on the forward strand.
AGCCTAAATAGAAAAGACAGAAAGTGTGAGAAAGCAAGTATTATTATCCCCATTTTACAGGTAGGAAACAAAGGCACAGAGAGATTAAATGACTTGTCCAAGGGCACACAGGGAGTCTGTGGCAGAAAGAAGAATTTAAGCCAGATCTCTTGCGTCCCTCCATTTACTTAACTGCAAGTCCTCTCTGAACACAATTATTGACACTGAAAGTAGATACAATACAGATTTAGTTCAGCCTAAATATAAGTGGCTTTCATAAAAGCTAGGCATACTGAGAATCTCAAATTCACTGTTATCTTTTACAGGACTCCTAGGGAGCAACTGGCATAACGCATTGCTCTGGCTACCTAATTGCCCTGGAGGGAAATTTAGAGAGCCTAAGACAAGACTTTCATTTGTTTTTAATATTTCCTTATCGTCATGTGAAAACTCTTGGAGCTTAACTTATCCTCAGAAGGGTTACCCACCAAAGAAGCAGACCATCTCCTTAGAATACTAAGTGCAAATGTCCATTTGTACCCTCTGTTTTGGTCTTAGTGGGAAGAAAAACCAGCAGAAAGAGAGGAATATAATGGTATATTTTTCTGCCCAAAGAAAGCCCTTCCTGGAGGCTCCCCAACAGAGCTATTTGAAAATGTGAATTGACAATCTCTGTGCAAGATGTCTGTCTTAACAATTTTCATCACAACTCTTGCATTCTTTTTCTTTGGGTCAGCAACAATGGTGCTGGTCAGCTGGGGCACTTGTACAGAGCAGTGGTTCTCAAAGCCGGTCCACCGGTTGTTCAGGGAAACCCCTTGACTTGCCAGACCGGTTTGTTTACCTGCTGCGTTTGCAGGTTCAGCCGATTGCAGCTCCCACTGGTTGTGGTTCGCTGCTCCAAGCCAATGGGAGCTGCAGGAAGTGGAGCGGGCCAAGGGATGTGTTGGCCGCCCTTTCCACAGCCCCCATTGGCCTGGAGCGGCGAACCACGGCCAGTGGGAGCCGTGATCGGCCAAACCTGCGGACGCAGCAGGTAAACAAACCGGTCTGGCACGCCAAGGGCTTTCCCTGAACAACTGGCGGACCGGCTTTGAGAACCACTGGTCTAGAGTGTTGTGGGGGAAGGAATAGGTTGGGTGAAGTAATACAAAGAAACCAACAAATAACTATCAGACAACCCCTTTGTTCCTTTTAACACACTGCAGGCATGTTATCTGTCTATTACTGGCTGGTTGTCTTATTTATGTAGATTGTAAGCTCTTCAGGACATGGACAGTCATACACCGAATCTGTCCAGCACCTTGAACAGTGGGGCCCTGATCACTAACTGGAGCCTCTGGATGATACTGAAATGCACATAAAATAATAGTAATTCCTTAATTTTAATTGGAACCCTAAAAACCTAATGTTGAAGGTCACTAAACTGAAAGGGTACTTAACCTAAAGCTAATATAATTTTAACCTGCAAAATCTCTAGTGTTTGTAAGCTGTACTTTGGCATTTATAGAGAAATATGACTGTCAATACACTATTTACACCTGTTTTTTAGTCTCTGAAGTAGGCATTTACTAGATGACGGGTCCTCACTCTATGTGAGTGGTCCAGCAACTGTATGTAACAGTTAATATTTTCAGCCAAACAGTTAATATTCCAGTCAAATACACACAACCATCACTGTATAGAAAGTTGATGATAGAAACAGCTTTGTGATCAGTCATATCTAACAGTCCAAACTACTGTATAAAGTTATATATGAAGTACAATATAGCATTTCCAATTCTCTGCACATATTCCCCAGAGCTTCCTACATCAACAGAGCAACATAGGATATGCCATATCAGAGCAGATGATTGCTCTATCAAGTCTGGTATTCTGCCTGCATTTCAATTATGAGTGACATGATCCCTTGATGTAGTCTGTATAACAGTTTCTCAAGGTTATAAACTGTTTCTGGATCCTTCTGGATGAGAGGGGCTATATAAACATAGATACATATTTTTCTGTATTCATGCAGATGTGGTTCAAAGATATACTGAGATAACTTTGCTCTGGTGCTCAGCGGCTGTCACACTTATAACTGGGAAAGTGGCTATTTGTTTTAGAAGAGAAACTGAGTGGACAGCAGAGAGATTATTAAATTATTCTAAACTTCATTTGTTTGCAAGTGTATTATACCTAAATACTGGCTTTGAGAAAAACCGATCTGAACCCAGTGAGCAGTGTTGATCTTTAATAAAAAGTTAATCAAGAATAAAAAGAATAACCTTGGCAAAAGCAGCTCTCACCAAGCTTTCTAGATAATTCTCAGAGTTTTTTGATTTATGTACAGTTCAGAAGGATGCTCATTTCCCCCCCACCCCCCACGTTGAAATGTTTAGCACACACAGCTCAGACTCTACGCACCAAATTGAGACATGAGCCTGAGGACATAACTACATGTTGAGGAGGTTGGAAGAAGGTGTAAATTACACACCAGCTTAGACTCAGTTCTGCATGTGATCCTGCAATTCTAATTCCATAATAAATGCATTAAAAGATTCAAAGATGCAGGTGGAACTAGACGGAGCAACATTTCAGGTAGAACACAGGAACTGCCAGACTGGATCAGATCTCTGATTTATTTAGTCCAGTATCTGGCCTTTGACCATGGTGAGTATCAAACGCTTCCATAGGAATGTGCAAAATCCCCCTAAAGGTAGAGATATGAGATTATTTGCCCCCTCATGAAGGTCTCATTCTAATGCCTGATAATCTGAAACTGGTTAAGACCTGAGGCATGATGTTTTATATCCCTTCCAAACTTTCTGTTAGTATTAACTGTTATAATGCTAGATAGTCTTGCTATCCATATAGATGTCCAATGGGTGCTTTGATATGTAAATGTAAGCTCTAGCAACCAAAGCCCAGGGCAAGGAGTGAGAGCTGTATTCTCAGTTCTGCCACTTACTCTCTTTGGACAAGTCCATTAACTTCCCTATGCCTGAGTTTCTCTTTCTATAGTATGGGTCTGATCATTACAACACCACTGCTAGTTATCGGTTGACTACAATTCTTCAGACTCCTGATGTGATCTTCACCAGCTCTGTGTGCTCAGTTCTGCCACTTACTTTCTCTGGGACCCTGGTCAAGTCCATTAATGTCTCCATGCCTGCACTGTATGCCATAAGAGCAGTGAGAAGAATTATGACAATATAAACCCTGTCTCGCAGCCCTCTGCTAGCTCCCACTCTTCTGTGCTCCTTGTGCTCCTCTTCAAGGCCCTCCATTACCCTTCATTTCTGTACTTATACATCCTTGCCCTTTTCACGACATCTTTCCCTCCACTGTCCCCCTCTGCTCCCGCAATGATACTGGCCTCGTCTTCCCCTTTGTCAGGTTCTCACCGTACATCTCTGTGCTTTCTTCCATACTGCCCCTATGTGTAGATGGCCCTCTGCACATTCAAATCCTTCTGAAAGACCCACTCCTAACTTGAGGCCTATGGGGATCCAGATTACAATGGCCAGGCTATTTGAACTCAAGAGGAGTTATTCCATTATTGTTTTCATGGTTTTATTCAGGCAACATATCACCCTGGATAATTATCACCCCATCTACCTTCTCCATCCCCTCCCCGCCCCCCAGACTTCTCTTTTGTCTGATTTTAGCTTCTGAGTACTTTGGGTCAGGGACTGTGCCTTCCATTGTCCTTCGCAAGCACTTCCCACATTGTAGGTACTATTAAAAACAAACCCATAGTAATAGCTCACACTGAAGATATACGCAGCAGCTACTGGGACCAAGTACAACAGCAAACAGAGACCTGAACTTCAGCAACCACAAAGAAAATATGCGGAATCACCTGGGACTTTGGACAATCTAGCAACACAAGACAGCTTTGCTATACACTATGGGGAACTTGGAATGACTATTCTTCACTACAACGAACCTTGTGTTTTCAAGTAGTCATCTATTCATGCCTGAGGAGCCGCATCCTCTGCACAAGACAGGGTCCATTAATAATGAACACATAATATATTAGTAACCTTAACACTATAATAATGGTTTATTTTATTGTGTTGCATGCACTGGGAGATTTTCATTGACATTGGTAGAATAGACACAGCAGACTTTCTAATTAAGTTATTTGTATTGCCCTAGATTAATTAAATCTGATAAGCCATGCAAGTAACAGGCACCTATTTGCTCCATGTGGCAAAAGCACACAACCCTCCATTTTAAAAAAAGGATTCAAATAAAAGAAATAGAGATAGCTTTGATTATAAAGAGAGGTTCTGAAATATGAGGGCTGATTAGAATTTGTGTAAAACCGTAGCTATTAATTTGCCACTGTGATTCACAGATGAACTCAAAGGATTCTTTTATTTCTCTGTCTATTCTTTATTTCCTTTGGGGGAGCTGGGGTGGGTTAAGCATCTTGGCCCGCTCAAGTTTTTCTCTATGGTTTCTTCTTCTGAAGTTTATTGATCATTGTGACACTGCCATCTGCAGTATCAAAGAGGCGGTTTCCCATGCAGGGAACGGGTGAGCTTCCTGAAGTTTTGAGGTTTAGCAAAAATCTGTCACACTATATTTGCAAGTGCCAGCTTGTGAATGCTCCTTCCTGATTTAAACTCACAGTATTTTCTAAGGGGATTCACTGTAAACACATCCATATCTTCTTTCTAGCGGAATCTCAAGAGTCATGCCAGACAGTTGAGATGAGAGAGAGAGAGAGAGAGGGAGAGAGAGATTAGACTCTCTCAGCCCTTCTGAAATCCCTTTCCTAGCATGCTTTTCGTTCTGATGACTCTCTACTCCATTTCCCACCCTATTGTTCATTGGATTTTTTTTGTCTACCCCTCTGCACCCCCAGAATCTGTGTTCAGTGAACATAAATCCTATGGCATTGGAGTTTAAGTGAAACTTTGGAAACTTTAAAAACTTGAAATTAGGCACAAACTTGCCTTATCTTTAAGCACTAGGTTTATCATCACACTAAAAATATGACATAGGATTTTAAAAAAACCCAATCAGGTTTAGGGAGAGGGGACTGCAGCACCTCCGTATATCACAACTAGGGAAAGTGATGGTATTGAAATGTAGAATTCAAACTTCCAGTATTTAGCAAGGATTTATTACTCATCCCGTAAATACTAGAAATGACCAAACACAATGCTGAATTTGATTTTCCAAAGGCTACACAAAGAGAGATTTGGATTGGCGTCCCTTTTATCTGAACCTCTCAAAGGAGAGAGAGAATTGGGGGTGAGCTGAGAGAGTCAGGCTTCAGGTAAATATTCCCATTGCTAGAAAAGGTCAAACAAGTCCAACTAGCAGAATAATATCAGTACATGGGTCGTTCCCTTCAGCCCTGTTTGATGTTCTAGACAAATAACTCTCTCTCATAATCTCCCTACAACCCTCCAAACCTCCTCTTTCTTCTAGCTGCATTTAGAAATCAACCCTAACCCAATATCCAGGTATTTATATTTCACTTTGTCATCTCCAACCCAGCACATAAACTTAGCTTCCCTGTCTATGGATCTTTAACCCTTCATCTGCCAAAGTATAAGAGGACAGGCTGCTTCAGTTGAGAAATCAGCCTGAGACTTGCAAAGTGGTCCAGGGGATTCAGGACTAATGTGAATGGAAGGTCTATATCCAAATATCCTAGGCAGCTTTGAAAAGCTCAGACCCTCAGGTTGTTGGTAAATATGCCACAGCAAATCAGGGAGCTTTACCAGATCTCTACCAGCTTTCAATTTCCTTGTATGTTGTGGTCTTGTAGCACGCTGGAGCTGAACTCACCTTTCATTATTCTTGGCTATGCTGCTGACAAAGTCTCTGCTGCAAATGGAGTTTTCATTAGGTCGCTCAGTAAACACTCAAGACAGTGATATTTCAGTGTGAGATAATTCTGATACGGCTAGTAGTTCATTAGACATATAGACATATTTCCATCGTTTTATCTATTTTTAATACAGCAGCACCAATGGGCCCTAGCTTTTGCTGGAGATTGGGGCTCCATTGTGGTAGGATATGTACATACACATGGTGTGAGATAGTCTCTACCCAGGAAGAGCTTATGATCTAATTATGCATAACGAGGGATGGGAAGGGAAACAGAGGTATAGAGACCTGAAGTGACTTGCCCCAGCAGGCCACGAGCAGAGGAGGGAATCTACTACTTCCTGTTTATATTAAATGTTTATATATATATATTAAATTCCTGTTTTTATATATATGTATATATATATAAAATTAGTTTTTACAAATATCATGCTACATACCTATCATTATCTTGCTCATTTACTTCTATGTCATCTTGTATTCCTGCACCCTCCGATGAAGTGAGCTGTAGCTCACGAAAGCTCATGCTCAAATAAATTTGTTAGTCTCTGAGGTGCCACACGTACTCCTTTTCTTTTTGCGAATACAGACTAACACGGCTGCTACTCTGCACCCTCCATATGTCGCTTCTCTTGCCCACAAATGCTTGGGCATGTGCTTCGCTTTAATCATAGGATTATTCATGTGGTTAAGTTAAGCACATGTTTACGTGGTTTTAGGATGAGGAACTGCATTGTTACATTTTGGGGCAGGGATTGTGTCTTCTTGTGTGTCAGTACAGAGCCTAGAACTTTTTGGGTGCTTTTACAATGTAAATAATAAAATAATAACCCTTGTTGATTAAGGTATTAAAGTTTTTCTTTTTTTTTAAAGCAATCTAGACCCAGATTGAATTTCTCAGGGTATAAAACTGCTTGATACCTTTGCCTTTACGGACCATCTTATTTATTAACACCATTTAGTGTTTTCAAACTTTTAATACTCTGCTGTTCAGCCAAGGGAGATACACAGAGGATGGTAAGTCAGCAAAAAGGCACAAGTCAGGACATTTCCAGTTAAAGAGCCCTACTCTACTCTTCTCCACAAAGAAGAATTTCAAACCACTCTGTCAACCATAGTGGAACTGGAAGCGTTGGTTTGCTCATATCAAGCAAACCTGGATTGGTCTGGTAAATACTCAACCAGTAGCTGAGAGATGACGATTTGTCATATAATTCTGCTGTTCACAGGAGACAAGTGAGGATCTGGTTTCTAAACCTCATTCCTTCCTTCCCCCTATGCATACATATACCAGAGACTGACCCACACAGAGAATCTGAACAAGGGAGAACATGCCTGTCTTCTGCGCTTTTCAACCCTTTCAGGAAGATATACTGTTTCTGGACCCCTTCTTCTCACAGATCTGCAGGGACTGGTACAGCCCATTGTTTCCAGTGCTATCTAGATTATACTCACAGCTACATGTCTTTAAGATAAGAGTTCTCTCCAGGCATCCACTACCTATTCAGCATCCCATGCTTGGCAAGACGTTTACTACCTTCTGTCTGGAGTCCTTTTGGAGGGTGATTTATTGCTGAATAGTTCTTTGAAAAGGCTGGATAAGATGAGTTTCCTGTGTTTGCAGTTCCAGGGAATATCTATTTTTGCCAGCAAAATCCATTAAGTATTGTGGCATGTGTCCTTTACTCAGTCTATTGCTGCTGACACTTGGTCAGCTTTTTATCCTATGTGAAATATTCCCTTATCCAGACCAAAGATGTGACCCTCATCTAAGCACTTGGCATGAGTGCACTTGACTATTGCAATGTCTCCTGAAAATGCTCTGTGTCCACCTCAGCAAATCCAGAATGCATCAGCTGGATTTCTGATAAGGACTGAATCATAGAATCATAGAATATCACAGTTGGAAGGAGATCATCTAGTCCAACCCCCTGCTCAAAGGAGGACCAATCCCCAGTTTTTTTTGCCCCAGATCCCTAAATGGTCCCCTCAAATCACAACCCTGGGTTTAGCAGGCCAATGCTCAAACCACTGAGCTATCCCTCCCCGCAATATCATCCAATCTTCTACCCACTGTGCCACACTTTCTGCACTGGCTTTTGATTCAACAGTTTGTTGACTATAGAGAATGTGGCTCTTACCTTAAAAAAAACACACACACACCACCACCATTGTCCAGACTCATCTTTGTGCCGAGTCAGCAAAGCACTTAAGCACATATTTAAGCACTTTGTTAAACTGGGGCCACGATCAGCTTCCCCTCTTCCTACCCTCCCCTCTCCAAACACCTTAACCCCCTATATGTGGGATATCTTGTAGATTTCCCAGTGTTAGTTCCCCACCCACAAATAGATTTTCCTCCTAGAAGTCAAGGAAGTTCTTTATTTAAATGGTTGTGGTTCCATTGCCAATTCCAAGAGTCAAGGAAGATTATAGCTATCAGGGAATACTTCAGCACACTCAACAATACTGAAGGTGGTTACCTAACAACGAGTTACCAGATTGTCTACAGGAATAAATAGCATAGCTCCATTAAAGGTAATGGAGTGAGGACATTTTACCCTCCCTGAGCATCTGGCTCTAATATTATAAATGACTAACATTTCCCCTCTTTTCACTGCTGTCTGGGAGCATTTTATTCCTTCTCTGCAAATCACAAAGAGACTCTCACAGGTCTACTAGCCCTTCCCTTCTGAAGGGACACAAACACTACAGATCATAAAGGCCGTGCCAGCTGATGGACAGGCAGTTTTAATATTCACAGGCTTTACCTTCCCTCCCTTCCTTATACAGATTGGATCTCCATGCTCTGCAGCTCAAGGGTCCTGGTTCCCTAACTTACACCAGTGTAGATTTGTACTAATTGCACTTAAATTAACTGGGGTTTTTATACCTCTAAGGCAAACCAAACCAGCCAAACAGAGCAGACTTTGGTCTCACCCCACGGGCTAACCAAAGTCACACAAGCAATTCCCTTAGATACTCTAGTTTTCCAGTATCACCACCAGTGCCACCCGTTATGGGGACAAATGGTTATTAAAACCAATACCCCAGTAAAAGCAAAAGGGTTCTCTCGATCCCAAAGGACCAAGCCCCAGACCCAGGTCAATATACAGATCAGCTCTTACCCACAAATCACGCTGTTGCTAATCCTTTAGAATCTAAAATCTAAAGGTTTATTCATAAAAGGAAAAAGATATAGATGAGAGCTAGAATTGGTTAAATGGAATCCATTACATACAGTTATGGCAAAGTTCTTGGTTCAGGCTTGTAGCAGTGATGGAATAGACTGCAGGTTCAAATCAAGTACATCCACAGCTGGGATGGGTCTTTCAGTCCTTGGTTCAAAGCTTCAGTGTAGCAAAGTTCCTCCAGAAGAAAAAAGCAGGAATGGAGACAAGATGGAGGAGATGCAGCAGCTTTTTATAGTCTCTTGCCATGTGGTCTTTCTTTCTTTGTTCCAAAGACAAGTTGTCCCTCACATGACATGAAAACACCTCAGAGTTCTGTCCATAGGCATGTCCCTGCACACCTTGCTGAGTCACATGGCGTGTCTGCCTTCTCTCAGTGGGTCAGTTGTATAGCTGATGGTCCTTAATGGGCCATCAAGCAGGCTAGGCAGAGGTGACACCAACTTGTCCGGGGTGCCACCCAGAAGCATAGCATAAGTTTGAAACACAGACAGTATAGAGCCAAAATTCATAACTTTAACTACAAAAATGATACATACATATAGACAGCATAATCATAACCAGCAAACCATAACCTTGTCTTAGATACCTTATTTGACTCCCTTTATACAAGATTTGGTGCCACTACAGGACCTTGGTTGCAACAATGATCTATACGGTCCCAGATTATGTCAATAACATCACATGAGTATCTCAGCTTTTCATGATAGATAGATAGATAGATAGATAGATAGAAGTTCCTAGCTCTCACAATTGTAGAGAAAAGCTTGACAAATTTAAGCCTAAAGACTGAAAAATCAGGCAAATAAAAAGAACCCAAATGTATAATTTTAAGTCAATGTCATGACTTTTTGGGTGCCTGATTCATGATTTTTGAACACTTAAGATTGGCAATACTGAATATAAAATAAAATGCTTTGACCTTCTTTATTTATCACCATGAAATTGCAATCAGACTTTTAAGCCATAGAAATGAGATGCATAAGCAAACAGCCAACAATAGCAATAGAAAGAAACTAAAAGCATAGCGTGCAGTGCTAATGGGCAGCAGCCCTAGCACTGGTCCCAAGAAGTTTCAACAAACCAATAGTAGAGATGACTGAGACAATGGCGACAAGAAGTGGACAGAGCACTGTGTTTCTCATCTTGTTGGACAAAACCCGGCAGAGGAATATTTTGATTGTAATTTATTCGGATGTCTTTCTGTTATATGTGTGTAGAGTGCTCAGTGCCATGGGGACCCGATCCCTTATTAGGGTTTCTAGTTGAAACCACATTACTAGTTATCGTCATTGTGGCAAATCCCAAAGGGTAGCCTCCTTGCAGACTGAGCATTACCCGGATTGATCTCTAGAAAGTGGTCTGGCTGGAGATTCAGTTTATGCAAAGTAAGTCCACATTACATGTAATCAACAATAACAACAATTTGCCAGTTGGTAACTGGAAACTTTTAATTTGTTCAACTGCGCTCATGTCTACACTGTTCTGCAGATATATTACTTAGCTACCCCATGCCTGGAATGTATTTCCCCAGCTGAATAAGTGACAGCACAAATATGGAGGGAACTAATTAATCCATTCCACGTAAGGCACAGTTTCTCTGTGTGTGTCCATCGCTTAGAATAATAATTTGTATTTATGGTGCCCTTTGCTTGCCTCAGAATTAAACCTACTCTGTTTGTTTTTTTCTAGATCAAAATGAGGTCTATCTTCCATCATTAAACATGGAGAAAAGAAGTCTGCTTCTGACCTCACTTACACCCAGATAACTGAACGGAATCAGTCCCAAATGTTTTACAAATGAGCCTTTCTTCATGACGGTCACCCTACAGATTTCTCACAGGAGGTACAGAGGTGTATGGACGGCTATGCTTATAGATGCCGGTCTTTCATTATAGGACGTTCAATGGATGCAGCTTGTCAACATTGGGAGTACGGCCAAAAAAATTATAGCAGTCTGCCCATATATCGGCTGGAACTAAAGCATCCCACAGAGCTCCTGCTACATTTTTTTAAAAGGTAATATTAATCAGCTCTGACAACAGACTATCAGTGTATTATCTGAAGAAGCTGAGGGGGACACAAGGTCAAGAGCCCTGTGGCTGGAATAAGCCAAGGTTTGGAAAATTTGCATTCACAACAGTATTCATCTGGTGGTGAAATACATCCCAGAAGGGGTGGGGGGGACGGACACCAAGAGTGGATGAACTGAACAAGACAGCAAGGCAACCCTACAACTATCAGTTAAAATGAGGGGAATTAAATAAGGTATCTGCGCAGAGGGATTTTCAGGGAAGGAGCAGTGTGTGAATTTTGCAACTTTTCCCCCATCAACATTTATTGTTACAGATGGTGACACTTTACAAGGTGGACTCAAATTCCAAGGCATGATTCCTGGATACTGCACTGCTCGGTGCAGCAGATTGCAAATTTGACAACAGTTTTCTTTAAATAAAGAAATAGGCTATTAATAAGTTATGTACAAATTTAAAGCATACAATCAGGAGAATGGACCCAAGGTTATTTATTTTGATTGTAAGTGTCTATATTTATTTTACACCATTCCCATATTTTCAGTTTTCACTAGGCTAAAGGTTTTCATAATGATGATGCACAATGAAGCAGGACGTTCAGTCAGCTAAATTCCCATTAAAGATTTTTGAGCCTGGAGAGGCATGGGAAGGGGTCTGGGATAGCGTCATAAGCACATTAGCTCGATGTTGCATCTCTAATGATTAGCAAATGTAATAATCCTTTGAGATAAATGGGGCAGTTTGAACCTCTGCAAGCCATTGTTTCTTCTGCTGACACAGGAAGACACACCTGCACTGCTTTATGCCTACTTCATATTTTCAGGGTTTTCTTTACAACTGTTGGCTAGAAACAGAATTTGTTTTTTTAATGAAAGCTTAGAATCTGGAGCACAATTCTGTGTCAAGGAGTGGGCTTCATGGCAAATACACAGAGAACTGCCTGTGATAATCTAACAGATGGAAGGCTAAGAATTTCAAAAATAGGACCCTAAAGATAGTCTCCTATATCCAGATTTAGGTTCCTAAAAAAGTGGGCTTAGTGCAGTAGAGCTGAGCAGCTCCGTGAGGAATTTCAGGTTTACAGTAGCTCTTCTTCCAATCTCGGGGCCCGATCCTACTCCCGTTGCAATCTGGGAGCTTTGCAATTCATGACAGGATCATTCCCATAGTCCTTGAGTTGTCCTTTTTAAAACTAAAAATCCTTTTCTCTCTCGCTGGAAAGCCTTCAAAAGCTGTACGTCAAACCACCACTAGAATTTTGTCAGCCATCCTATGTTATATAAAACAAATCACAGAAGACTGGATGGAACCTAGGACTGCTGACCCATAACCCTGACCATTAAATAACCAGTATACTAAAGAGGGAATGCTGTGGGCAACGTTTGGCATTATACTAAAACACAGCACAGCAGAAAATCATTCAGATAGCATGGAAACAGAACAGAAAAATAAAATACCATGGTGCATCAGCTGAGAGGCAGGGCAAAGTAAATCACATCTATTCTATACCCCTGGGGCCATATTTAGACCCAGTGTGAGTGCATGCAAGTCCAGAAGCAATGGTCAGCTAGAAGTCCCCAGCACCTTACAGCATTTGGCCTGAACCGGGAAGCATTAAGCAGCTTTTAGTGTATATATAATAGCACTGCCAACCTGACTCAGCAATTTGATCGATGTGTTTTAAAAATAAATACATGTGGCTGTCTTTAAATCCATTCAGAGTGGAAACTGGTGCAGAATGCAGCAGCTTGTTCATTAAGTAAGCCATCACCCCTCCAGTGCTCTAGGATCTCCATGGGATACCTACTGGACTCCAGGTGGAGTTTAAGATATAGGTTATGACCTATACAGTCCTAAATGGCCTAGGACATGCCTGAGAGTGTGTTGTAAAATTTTAAGTCCGAGATGTTATTTGAAGGAAAAATGCCTCTTCACCAGAAAGCAAACAGCTATTTACAGATCCCTCACCTGTCCTCTGACTTTCAAGGTGGCTCTTTTGTCCTTCACTGTTCACAGCCTCTCTCTCATGCCATCCCTTGGAAATTGAGCAATTCCCTTAAGATCTCATGGCAGCACTAAAAGTCCCAGAAACATTTCTTGTGGTTGCCAGCTGGGACTTGCTCTGTCACGGACTGAGTCCCCATAGCTCCTTTTGAAATTTTCTATGCTTTGTTTTTGTTTTGAAATGCAGCTTTCCCAGAGGAAAATCTCCAAAGTGGATCCAGAATATGACTTGTCATTTGTGATACTTCAAAACCCTGCACTTTATCCAGAAGAACTATACATTTTTCACTTGCTGATACCATTATATATATATATGTTAGAATGAATTATATATTTTTATTCATCTATTAGAATTACACATGCCTATACATTATTCCAGAGTACTTGGAAGGTGAGCATTGCCTCACAATTCAATAGAGCACAGAATCATATAAACAGCACAGTTAAAGGTAGCAGATAATTCAAATCTTTTTTATTTCTTCTTTTTCAGTGTTTCATTTATAGAGCTATTATGCCTAGTGCTTCCTTCTGCTTAATCATGGAGCCAAAGTGGTATTGAATTACTTATTTTTGCAAGGAGAAACAGATTAGTGGAGGGAAAGGATAGGACATGCCCAAGGAAGTAAAGAAAAATGTTACAGAGTGTTATGTATTCTCCAGCTGGCAATAACACAGATTTTACAAAATGCTGTCAGATAGAAATAAAACTCATTCACCTTTCTTATATCCTTATATAGATGATTGTGGCTATAACATAGTAATATGTACAATGTAAAAAAAGAGATATTACTGTCTATGGGTACTTTAATTAGGGTCCTGAAAACCTGGGTAGTGAAATTTTAAGCGTGCACACTGACATTTTAGACATATGCATAATGAATATTTAAAGAAGGTTAAGAAACACTTGCCCAGAACTAGAACTGCTGCATTCTTTATTATAGCCAGTGACTTTTTTTCTAGGCACTGCTTTAAACACAATAAAAAAACCACAAACCACTACCACCCCCAAAAAACCTGGAGATGGTAAAAACCAGGACACTGAAGTGTGTAACCTTTGGATATTGTACATTGCACTGTATATAAATAGTTCCCAACTTGTGGTTCTGGAATGATAGAGATATAAAATATTATCTCTTGCTGGTTTAGCATAGACTGTTAAATTTACATAGCTGTATATTTCCTCCATATCCCTGAGTAGAATAAATGGGCTAGCAACCATTTGTAAAAAATGTACATAAAAAAAAAAAAAATACCCAGGGCTCCCAGCTGCTTATTAACAACCCACAAGGTGACAATTCTCAGCTGATCACTGACAATCTATACACACCCCGAGATAATTATCTAATAGAAGTTGTTGATGAGATCCTGTCCTGATGCAGGTTAGTTAAGATGATGCTGGAATAGTGTTTTGTAGCCTGACAATATGTTGATTTACATTTTCTTCACATAAAAGCCTTCCTTCTCTAGAAAGCTCAGCGCCTCACTTCTCTGAAGCGCGGTTCCAAGTCTGATTAATATCTTGCAAAGGGCTTTAGAACTTTAACTAAAACCATTCATTGTTTGTCTGATGTCCTATCTGGATCATTGATCTGATTTTCCACTGGAATGGCTGCAGAGGCGCATATTCACAATAAAGGCCAATCCTAATGAAGTCAGAGCCTTTACAACCCTCCTGAAACCTGGAATTCAAAATAAGGCCTATAGTAATAACTGGGGCCTTGTAGGCCTCACCCACTTGTGAGGAAAGTGGATAAAAGTTTATCAAGTGTCACAATAATCTATATCAGCGGTTCTCAAACTGTGGGTCGGGACCCCAAAGTGGGTTGCAACCCCATTTTAATGGGATCACCAGGGCTGGCTTACACTTCCTGGGGTCTGGGGCCAAAGCCTGAGCCTGGGCAGTGGGGCTCAGGTTACAGACCCCCCTGCCTGGGGCAGAAGCCCCTGGGTTTCCCTCCCCCCCGACCTGTGCCGCACCTGGGGCTCGGACTTTGCCCCCGACCCGAGGCAGCAGGGCTTGGGCTTTGTTGTCAGAAAGTGCAATGAAGTTTGAGAACCCCCGCTCTATATCAGTAGCTGTTGATGGGGGAAAAAAGGTGCAAAAGAAAGACAGAAAGATGGAATTGGTCTAAACGAAAAACCCGACTAATACAAGTTAACACCTGTGTTCAAATTATTCCTGGTAAACAATGGGAGTGTGGGACCAGAAATCAATGGACCAAAACTGCTGTGTTGGAAATGAGGTGTGTTGGGAAACAACCACTCTTACTGTTGGGCCTATATTGTTCTAATCCCAAGAAATGTCCTCATCAGACCAGGCCAATGAAAGGGAACTAGATGCCACCACCACCTTCACCTCCACTGGCTCTAGTTGCATCCCAAACACCATCTGGGATGTGAGACTTTGTCACCTCCCTCCACCCTCCCTTTGTATGTTCTTTTCCTTTCCCACCTTCTCTCTTCTCTTTCCAATGCTGCTACAAATTTGCCAGGCCTTGAAGTGCCTAATAAAACCGTGTCCTGAGCCTGTGTTTTTCTAGCAATAAGGCTGCAAGTGAGAGTCAACACCAGAGAAGCTGCATTTTCTGTCTTTGCTGTTCTGTTCTCTCCTCTCTTGTGTGTGACTTGTTTTGTTTTCCAGAAAATCCGATCAGACTTTAATAGAGCCAGTTCATCTCAACTAACTACTTCTCTTCTTCCTCTCCCCCCTCCGCCCAAACAGTTATTACCGTCTAAAAAATTGTCAGACGAAGGCAGGGGGAGGTTTCCTTCTAAAAATTCTCTACAGCAAAGGGGAACGAAAACCAGGAACATTGTTAAAATAAACGCCTTATTTAATACTTTACATTTCAAATGCTTTAACTGTTTCAACCCCTCAATCTTTAATAAAGGGTTAACAGAAAATAACGGTGTGTTTTCCATGGTACTCAGCAGACTGAGGTCACTGTGTATCAGACATCAGACTTCCTTTAATGTTGTTTAATGCTAAAACAGTTATAGAGTCATGTTAACACCTTTGACTCTTTGGACCCATTTATTCCATTGAAATTAATACACCAGCCCTGAGATTAAAGAGCGTCACAGCAGCAGAATTTTACAGAGCAGGAGATATACAGAGCTTGTGCTGTTAAACACAGCAGTTAAAACAGGATCATTTTTATTCAATGCATCTTCAAAGAATAGGCCTTTCTTTCGAAGAGATTGTACAGTAGGCACTTATTTACTGCTTCATACCCACTGAACATCAAGGGCATCAGTCCCACACTCCTGTTTGATTTATAATACTGGGTACTCGTGGTAGCTCTTGAGCATTGCTTGACTTTTGCATTTGTGGAATATTTTCACAGGTGAGCTACACATCTTGCTGCTGTCTCTTACAAAGATAATCATCTGCCTCCATATTTTCCCTGTAGTGTGCAAGCAAAGTGGCAAACTTTCTGCAGCTGTAAATACACCAAACACAATTGAAGTCAATGGAACTGCATCTGCTGTTGACAGAAGTTGACAGCAGTTGAATATGTTATCAATATTCTCTTTACAAAAAAATTAGAAGATTTTAAATAAATAATTGATTTAATATTGCAACATTTTCCTTCTCCAACTTATGCTCCAACTCCGGCTATGAATCAAAGTGAGAGGGATGCAATTTCTATTGTTTCCTGCAGTGAAACATTCCCTGGAAGCCTTACAGTGTGGTGAGAGAGATGGCTTTCAGCATGGGAACAATATGACTGAAATAATACAATAGCCAGTTTGATGGACAACTTCCAACTTCAGAATTCGTGAAGATGCACATGAGCAGCTAGTTGTGTCCAGAAACAAAAAGGCTACCTGGTTCACAAGGAGCTATCCAAGAGTTGTGGTGCTGACTGCTCTGGGGTACAAGGGTGTTGCAGCCACAAAGGTGGTAAATATTAGACCAGGTAGGCTTTAGAGAGCCAGAGGAACATTAAGTGCTTTGTGGTAGAGAGACGCTAACTGTAAAGGCCAAAAACTAGCCTCCTTTTGGCAAATACAAAAATAAAGAAATAGATAAACTCAAGTGCCTAGCTGACAAGATGTCAGCTCATCTATAATTAACTATCACTTTTAATGGTCCCATGAAACTGTCTTGATGAGAAACGCAAAGTGTCAGTCCTGTATCCACAGTGATGAATCCGACTTAAAACAAGCAGCTTTGCTGTACTTCAAATGCACAAATAAACGTAAACCATTGAAGCATGAAATGGAAGTTATGGACTGTGGGCTGTGTTGCTAAATACTGCTTCACGTGCCTACTGGAAACAGATCATTTGAGAAAATGGCAGGCGCTCTTGTAGCTATTGAAGTGAAGGAGATTTAAGGCTGCAGTTGCTGCCCCCGCTGAAAAAGTTGTCCATTGCGACCACTAAACGCTATACACATTCTGGAATGTGTGTTGTCATATGGAGTTCATTGCATATCCTGTTGCTTTATCACTATCCCACTGAAATCCTCCATTTATCCTTAAACAGACATGCAGAGAGGCACAGAACACAAAGAAAGTGCACAAAAGGGGGGAAATAGAGCAGAAAATGAGAAAAGGGGCAAAAATATTAAACATATGCTCCCCGCCTGATTACTAGGTCTCATTATTACTGCCCGTACTCTGAGGAGTCCTACAATATAACCAAGAACCCAAGCGTATTATACTACTGCATACAAATTTAGAAATATGAGGGATGTTTAATTTGGAATAGATTATAATTTATATCAGGGGCGGTCAACCTGTGGCTCTGGAGCCACAAGCAGCTCTTCAGAAGTTAACATGCGGCTCCTTGTATAGGCACAAACTTGGGGGGCTGAAGCTACAGGTGCCAACTTTCCAATGTGCCAGGGGGTGCTCACTGCTCAACCCCTGGCTCCTCCACAGGCCCTGCTCCCGCTCCACCCCTTTCCGCCCCCTCCCGAGAGCCTGCTGTGCCCTCGCTCCTCCCCCGCTTCCCCCCCCCCCCGAGCCTCCTGCATGCCACGAAACAGCTGATCAGGAGGTGCGGGGAGGGAGGGGGAGGTGTGGATCAGTGGGGCTGCCAGTGGGCGGGAGGCACTGGGAGCCAGGGGGAGGCTGCTGATGTATTACTGTGGCTCTTTGGCAATGTACATTGGTACATTCTGGCTCCTTCTCTGGCTTGGGTTGGTCACCCATGATTTATATAATGATTTGCCCACAGGAGAGCTTAGTCCTAGCATGAGGCTCACCTCATCTGACTTTTTGCAGATCACCCCTGGTAAAGTCAGAGTAGGACAAACACTGGGAAGCACAGATGACAAAACTGACACATGCAACTCTGAAAGGTGGTTATCACTGTTACATAGACTCACATCCAAAAATAACTATAACTATATATACACCCCATCAGTACCGAAAATTAATACACCAGTTTCAGAAGTATAATTCCCCATCAGTTAAACAGAGCCATTATTAATGTAAAAATACATTCTAATACATATCTAATAGCACCCTCTGGAAGCTGCCCAATAAAGCCCATCTTTCCAACTTAAATCTATTGTCAGCAATGGACGTATTAATAAAAATATACACAGTATTAGCATCTGTGGTTAAGCAGAAGCAGAGCATATTCAGGAAGATTTATTAAAGGACGATGCATCTATCGTAGAAAGGACAGAACAATTAACGTAACAAATTACTGTTCAGCCTAACAAATTCTACCTATTGTATAAACTTGCTTCTGTCATCCTGCATTTCTGCTCCTTTAAGAAGTGTGGTAACTTGGTATCTTCTCCACCTCCTTCTCTCCCCCTATCTACTTGACAACTTCCATTATAATGAGACATATGGTATTTGTGTACTTCCACCACAGCTAACGTATTAGTTATACACTGACCTTGCAGCAGCACCAAGTAGAACAAGAAATAAATACTCAGAGGGATTAATGCAGAGAGACAATGAAAGGACTGAATTTCTTTATGGCCACTCTGGTAAGAGTGCTTTCCTTTAGGAAAATTGTTTCAGTTGCCCATATGAAACCCACACAGCACAAACTTACTATGTGTGGGGGAGGGGAGAGAGCAAAGTGGGAAAACCTCCCATTTGTCCTGTTTTTTTCTTGCACTGTAATATAGAGTAAGGGTAAACTAGGAAGAACTACTTACCATTTATATGGCCATTCAAAAGCAATCTTTTTAGCTTGAAAATTCCTGCCAAAATAGACACTCTGGGGCAGATCTCCATCCAGCATAAGTCAGCAGAAATCAATGGAGCTACCCTGACACAGCTGGAAGCCTAGCCCGCTTCTTACAACCTCAGTTTAATGCAATCTGGGGCCCTAGGCACAACATGGAGCCCCCATGTGGCCCTGGCCCCCTTTGATGTGTGGCAGTAGCTGGGTAGGTCACTAAATACCCTACCCATTGGGATACATAGGGCAGCTCCCCTGCCAACAATAAATCAAAACCTGAAAACGCAGGAGGTTTGGAAGGTTGTTTTCCAAATCCAAGATATGTTTGCTTTTTTGAAAACCAAAGTCTTAGAGTTTTTTGTTTAAATACTAGAGGGGGGGGGAAATGATTCTGTAACAGATTGCTCCTTTAAAAGGCCACTTTTTGTACGAAAAAATGTTTTTAATGAAACATTTCAAGTTATCACTACATGTGACAACAAACAGCGAGCAAGAGAAGAAGCCACCAATGTCTATGGAGTTTTTTTCTAAATGGAAAGTATGACCTCGCTTGATGAGAACTTTTATCCATCTATAAAAGCAATCTGCTTTCAAGCACATATTTAGTACACAGGTACTTGACTGGATGTACTTATTACCTAACAATTCTGAATACTGAAACAATTGGCATTTATGCAGGTCTAAGGGGAGTTTTCATCTGGATAATGCTGCTGTCGTAGCTAATACTAGTCCACACACTGAAATTGCTTCTCACTGTGGTGAGGGTTTATCACAGAGTAAGTATACCCCATCAGGGGGATTGTCCTTGGCTTCAGGGCAGTATGGCCAAATGACCAGAGTCAATAAGACTGTCCTTCAGTGCAGAGTGTTCCAGCCTAATGGCTGGAGTCAGTGGGCACCAATAAATCTTACTCCATCTCTGGTCAGATGCAATTTTTTTATTTTCCTGTATAAAGAATTTCAGTCATCCAATCAGGGGGCAGAAACATTACCATGTGACTTAAGTGACCAATCAATCAATACAGTATAGCAAATTACATGTAGTCAAAGTAAACACTTTGTGAATAGCCCACAGGATGTGAATTGTTCATCCAGATTATTCAGCACATCTGAACAAATACAGTAGCAGAAATTAGGATCAGCTGGAGGGCAGACTGAAGGGCTACATTATTTAGATAATCTATTCAGAAAGATTAACTCAGCGACCTTTAGTCTCACTGACTTTAATTAAGTCATCTGCTTAGGTTCATCAGATGGTTAATCTTTTAAAAGAAATGCTACACTTGTGTTTGCAAGAACCTGTTATTGTATTTTAATTTTAAAATGGATGCATAAGAATCTGGCACCAAGTGTATTCCTCAGTTTGTTTCTGTATTTAAGTAGGGTTTAAAAATATGTATTTTTGACAGTTAAAACTGATTTCATACCTTTTAAAAGAAATCCTACAATAAAAGTTAACAAAGTGCTATCAATAACTTTAGTGACTGTGTCCATTTCAGTACAGGGAGTCCTCGGACTTATGACGCCTGACTTACATCGGACGCCACGTATGGCGCTTTTCAATTGACTACCTATTTCACCCCTATCGATGCTTGTTTCGCCCTTATGACTCTCAATTTGCCTAAAGTTTGTTTGAAATCACTTCCTGGTTGCAATATACTGGTATGGAGCTGGAAGGGGTCGCTTCTGAATGGCTTTGAGGCAGCATGGTAGCTTGTTGCCAGGTAGGGTTTGCGCTTGTTTTTTATTGGCTCCCAGCCTCAGGCTCAGCCAATCAGAAAGCTTGGACAGTGATTGGCTGAGATTCAGCATGTGTACCATGCTCCCTGGCTTTCTGAGCCTATGTTGCCAGAATGCTGTTTACAAAATATAGTGTACAGTAAATACATTGATGTTGCAACGTTAGTCATCTATAATTCATTTAGTACAAAAATCTGGGTCATTGTGGTGAAAATAGTGTATCAAGCCTTGGTTCAGGAACCAATCCCCCCTTCATACCATTGATTCCCATGGGAAAAGGGGTTTCGACTTACAACGTTTTGACTTACAACGCAATTCTGAGGAACGAATTGTGTCATAAGTCCGAGGACTCCCTGTAGATTAATTACCCTATAAGGAATCAAATGATTTTCAATCAATGTTCTTATCCTATAAAAGTTGTGTAAATCATCTACAGTAGATTCATCACATCATATTACATCATCTACATCATAGATTCATAGGTTCAACTACTCTTCCATCTCCTGCCTCACACATGGAATAATTGTATCCATTAGCCCTTTGTTACACAGGGTTTTGGAACTTGTTTTAAAGAGGCTAGATAAATTTCAGAACCAAAGTAAATCAAATAGAGGTTATGTTGGTGGAGTAAGCCCCTAACTCCTTCCCATATCCATCTGACTGGGGGAAGGATAGGGAACTCCCATAGCTGTGGATCCTCTAGCCCGTTTGATGTCTGTCTCTTCTCTGCTTGGCCCTGGCCCACTCCCTAACACATTCTTTGCAACAGCAATTTGGAAGCTCCTAAGAGCCAAGCTATATGCACTGCAAAGTATGCACCCCCTATATATGGTCCTCTCTCCTCCCTACATGCGCCAGAATCATGTCTAGCCCGACTGCACATGGGGACCTCTGTGATGTGAGAGGTGGTGGTAGATTACACTCTATAGAAGTCTGATGTCCAGATCCCTGTATACACAGTACTGGGGATGCATGACATGTTTGGAACCAAGAGCAGTGCTACAAGATGAATGAGATGAAATATCACCACAGTCAGATGTCAGCAATGAAAATACCACAGCATGACACTGCAGAGTACCAATCGGCTTCTGAGGGTGATTCATAGCACCTCGAATCCGCTTTCCAACAATCTATGGCAACGAATGTTGGCCCAGCACATTAGAGACAGAACAGGTGTTGTGGCATGTCATTAGGAATCTGCCTTATTTGCAGAACAGACTCATCTATTATTACTGCTATTGTTTCTTGGCTCACTACAGTTCCCAGCACTCCCTACTTTTGTCAGAAGGAGGCACATGCTGTGAGGTTTCTAAGTCGATTGACTCCGACACATCTGCCATTTCACTAGCAAAATGACTTGCCTGTTCTCCATATCAAAGTCTGGCAAGAGAATGTTTTCCATCTGGTTCTGAAGCAAGGGTCAAGAAGTGATGCCAAGACATATTGTTCCTGCTCAAACATGCCACTGATCCCTTTATCTTCAGTCAGGATTTGGTACATTGCCTTGGCTAGCACAGCATCTTTCTTGCGGTTTTCCTCTCTCCCTGGAAGTGACAAACTAAAGAGAAAGCCACAACTCCCATATGGCAAGTTTTAAAATCAATCAAGGTAATACATTTCATGCCGTCTGCACCTTACACACAGACAAAATCAGCCAAGGCAAACCCTCCCGGCTGGGCATATCTCCAGCAGACAACCATCAGCAACACAAACGACCACCGTGAATGGATGGAGGCAACAGACATCAGAGTGAGCAGACACCTGTGAATTGGGTTCCCAGCAATGGATATAATCCCCTAGTGAACTACTAGAGGCTAGATTTCTAGCTATTTAACACAACCTTATCCAAAAGTGCAGCCCTTCAATCACAGCTTACACCTCGATCTAGCAAAGCATTTAAGCACGTGCTTAACTTTAAGCACAGGAGAGGGTCCCACTTGTTACAATGGGACCATTCCCAGGCTGACATTTAAATAAAGGCTTACATGTTCATCTGGATTGTGGGGTTAATGACCAAAAACAATGGCATTGACATTGGGGGGATTTTCCAGGTGCAGTGATGCGCAACCCTTGATGGAGCTCATGGATGCACTCTACCCACCTCCAGTGTTCTGTCATTCTCCTAAATTCCTAGATGGAATTTGAGGGCTTTGGTGACTCTGTCTGAACACTGAGGCAGCATTTTGAACTTTACCGTGCTGTGCTTGCATGGTAATGTGGTCTACTCTACAGATGGGTGAGTATCACAGATGTTTCTCAGAAGTATTCACTCATTTTAAACTGGATTCAATTCTAAGCCGCCAAACTCAGTTATTCACACCAGAAGCAGCATGTTTTGTATAGCATGGGACACTGCTTGGCACAGCAGAGAGGCAGCTTTCCCAAATCCCTCAGCAGAGAGGCAAAAATCAGTCAATGATCTGATCACACCTGTTCCATTTGCTGCTGATCACAGGTGAATCCACATCCACACAATGTGTCACTGTCCTGGGGATGATAGAAAATAACAATAGTAAAGGCATTGTACTTGGAATATTGTATATGGGATTGCATGCTGCTTAACACCATAGCAAGGATGCAATCGTGCTGTTTGCAACTAAGACAAACATCAGTTTGTATGAATGTGAGAAGTAAAGAAAGAAAGAAAGAAAGAAAAACTCTACACTGAGACAATAAATCTTATTGCTTTCTTTCTAGAACTGATGCCCCCAGGCAAGTCCTTTGTTGCCTAGGAAAAGAAAGGCTTCAAGAGCTTCTAAAATCTCCTAATACTGCCACATTTTCCTGAGAGATGCAGGGTATCATGAACTTCTTCAGTGCTCCCCCAATTATGAGACTTGTGCTTAGCCTCTCAGGAAACAGAAACAATGTGGAGTGCATTTGATCAATCAAAATTAATGAACAGAGCTTGAACCATATATTCACAGCAAAGTGTACAAGTAATCCATAGAGTAAAACATTTCACCCAAAAAAGTGTCAAATAATTAAAACCAAGGAAACTGCAACTTGCTTGTAGACATCCATGAGCAAAAACAGAGGATAACTTTATCTCATAAATTATTGTATGCGAAGTATTTGCTCATATCTCATGTATACATGGACCTAACTCAAGATTTGATCTATTCTGAATCATATCACTCATTTTGGACATAATTGTATCACTCTGAGATATGGCTAAACAGACAGAGGATGGATGTGCTTAGATATACATTGGGGAAGAGCTCGCAGGCACACTTAGCTTGTTAGAACTTAAAGAGGAGTGGTCACATAGATCACAGCACACAAACTGAAGCCACGCATAGCAGAAACGGACATTAGATATTGCCACTGGAAGGAATAGTCTGTGTTTGGTCTAGAAGGGCAAGACTGCCCATGTTTTTGTTTTACACATCAACACTGACTTTTTCAGCGAAAAATAGGAAGCATATGCCCTAACTTGAACTGTCAAAAAAAATCTGTGGTCACGTCTCAGATTCAGTATGGTGCACTGACTTGGTAGATGGAAAATGACCCCAGAAAATTATGGAAGGAGAATGTAGTCTTGAGTTGAAAATCCAGTTTTTATGAAAGAGAGGTCCAGGAGCTAAAATGGGATTGTCTTGATTTCCTCCTGACCAGAAAACAGAAATAATTTTGCTTTCAGTAAACATCCAGGACATATGGCTTCTATTTTGGAGCCCTTCTGAGACAACAATTCAAGGTCAGTTCAGAGATAGCATACTTGAGCCATATTTTGACTCATATTTGATTTCTACATCTGTTTTTTTGTGACCACCTGACTATCACAGAGTATGTGGTATGCCTATTCTTTAGAAAGGGAGCAAATATGTATTCTAGGCTGACAGTAATTCTGGGATATAATATATGCTCCCTTTAAAGAAGAGGAACTGTCCAGCTGTATACATTCACAATCAACATACACTATATATGCCAGCAAGTCACACCTATGTCCCTTCATAAAACAATGCCTGTTAACTCATACCAATAGTACAGTACTTGGCTGGTAGGCGGGGAGGGGTTGCGGGAGAGACAGGCTTTCCATCTGGTTTCCCAGCTGTCTCTATAAAAGGCAAATCTCTTTATTCTAAAAATGTTTGTAGCACAGCCCTTTCAGGAAAACAACAACAACAAAACAACACCATTTTGTGACTGACAAGTCCTTTAAAGATTGACACAAGTCAGGTTTTCTCTTGCATACATTACAAATACAGTAATTGTATTTGGGAGACTTTGGGGAGTTATATAGATAAGAGATGAAATAAGGCAGAAGAAACTGTCGGAATATGCTACAAGGAATATAATATTTTTAAGTTAAAGCAAAAAGACAGCACAGAGTAGAGATGTGATCTGTAAGGAAATGTTTGCATTTCCTTGACTTTTATGACTGAAAAACAATGTCCAGCGGGCCTGAGGGGAGAAATGAACAAGCTCTAGAACTGGGCAGGAAAAAAAAAGCTTTTTTTAAAAGCGGAAAATTGCAACTAAAATTTAAAAGAAATGTTTTTGTCAACATTTTCTACAGAAAAGAACTTTTCAGTGAAATATGAAAAACAAATATTTCTATTGAAAACCAAAATATTTCAATTTGGAAGTGCTGTTATTGTGCATCTTGGGACTTGTAGCTCGGACACCTCATGCTTTGATTCTTCTCCATATGTGCTGTTCCCGCATCAGACTACATCTTCCATGATGCACCATGGTCTCCCCACACAATAAAGGGAAGCGATTGCACCATGGAAGTTCCTGATCTTGATATATCATCCAAGGTGTAGTCCAGTTGGTGTGGGGGGGAGTTCGCCCATAGAGGAGAATGGGGACATGAGGAAACTTAACTACTGCTTCCATAAGGCATTGCAACAGGGTGTCAAACAGAAAAACTTTGGGTTTTGGCAAACATATTTCCATTTTTTGGCTCTGTGTGTGTGTGTGTATTGTTGTTGTTGAAAACAAATGTATTGTCAAAAACAGTTTTGACAGAAAATGTTCAACCAGCCCTACCCATAACAATACACAAACTGTCTACGTTAGCAGTTTTCAGACTGTAGTATATATGTAGGCCACAATCAGGTGGCACAGGGGCTGGTGTAAAGAGCAGACTCAGAATAAGCACATGCATTATAACTACACTGAATAAAATGAGGATAGAATGCCAAACACTTTGGAGGGTTTGATGTGATACAACTTAAAGTCTGAGCACTGCTGTTACATGTAATTCAGCAGCTCAGTAAGGAAGCTAGGAAGTGTGCGTGGAGATGGAGGGAACACCGGGTGTTTGCCCTACCTTATGTACCCTTTGCAAGAGCCAGACAAAATAGCAGTCCCGGAATTCTGCAGCCTTGGGAAGGCTGCTCCTTCTGCACAGGCCAATGGAACTATCTGGGATGCAAGCGAGGGAGCAAGACACACAATTGCAAGGGATTGTGCATCCTGTGTGCAGGGGACCTCGGGCATCATCCCCCTTCCATGGCTCCTTGGAGCAAACCCTGAGGCTGTGAGGCTCTGTGCTACCTGCAATGAGGGCTTGTGCCCCTGAGCCACAATCCAGCCCTAGCCAGATTGTAATAAAGCAGAGTCTAGCAATCACATTCTAACAAATGTCTGAGCTAACTTTCCTGGGACATTTTATCATTCTGCATTGGGGAGAAAGAGTGGGTAGGGAACGCATTTCCCTGACAGGCAGATTTCTGCCTGACTCACAGTGCTGATGAATGCTGAATGGAAGAGACAAGGATGCTCTGGAAATAAGAAGCAGAGTCAATCTCTGCCTCCCTCCAATGTGTGTAAAACCCAAATAATTGGGATAATTTCCCCAGATATAGTTACTCTCCGGTCCAGTGACCGTCACACACCAAGAGTGGCAGATAGAAAACTAAATGCTCTGATTCAGCCTGGTGCCTGCCAGTATATTACCCAATGCTCCAGCATCAGAGAAGTTTCAAGAACATGATTTCTGCAATTTGCTCTTCTATGACAGACCATAAGAAATCCCAGGAACATCTCCCTTCAATTTGAGATGACCACTAGCTCTTTGAATCTTTTGTGTTTTGGTTCTTTTACTTTGATTTGACTGCTTATTGCCTTGCATTCTGTGTGTAATCACAAATCCATTTACCTGTGCTCCTAATCTCACTGACACTACAACAGCCATGACCCCGTGTGTGAGAGTCTCACTCACTTTCCTTTTGCCTGTTGGTTAGTTACTAGATGTCTCTCTTCCTTGCAAGCATGACTGGGCATTGCCTGTGTGCAGCACTGCTGATGCTTTTACCATCTCTGATCAAGATGAGCAGGATTTTTGTACGTATACATAAAATAATTGAAGAGAAACGATCCTGAGACTCCACATTATTAATTACTGTATTGCTTAATGGCTTTTATAACAGGGGAAAGTCTTCTTTTTTGCTCATTCATTCTCAATGGTTTGCAGTTATGGGTCCTATGATTGTATCACTATCTGCTGGAGAGTGTGCCAAAGCTGCCTCCATTCCTCTGAAACAGTGCTTCAGAAATTCAATACTTAAAACTCATTGTAGGGTACAGGTCAACATTCATCACCAAGCACCCCCCATTTGTTAGAGATGCATCATCCTCCTAGCTTTAAAAGGGTTATCTTTAATCAAGTTTTATCGTTCAAGTCCCAAACCTCATGCTACTCTCCCCCAAAGATGTCTTAAGCAGTTGTCTTAATTTTCCTCAACCATCAGTGCACTGAGCCAAATTCTTTGCTGGCATAACTTCAGATAAGTGAGTAGATCACAGGGCCTAATAACATCAGCCACATATCAGAGGCTCGTTCATCTGCACATCCACCAATGTGATATATGCCATCATGTGCCAGCAATGCCCCTCTGCCATGTACATTGGTCAAACTGGACAGTCTCTATGTAAAAGAATAAATGGACACAAATCAGATGTCAAGAATTATAACATTCATAAACCAGTCGGAGAACACTTCAATCTCTCTGGTCACGCGATTACAGACATGAAAGTTGCGATATTACAACAAAAAAACTTCAAAACCAGACTCCAGCGAGAGACTGTTGAATTGGAATTCATTTGCAAATTGGATACAATTAACTTAGGCTTGAATAGAGACTGGGAGTGGCTAAGTCATTATGCAAAGTAACCTATTTCCCCTTGTTTTTTCCAACCCCCCCTCTCTCCCCAGACGTTCCTGTTAAACCCTGGATTTGTGCTGGAAATGGCCCAACTTGATTATCATACACATTGTAAGGAGATCACTTTAAATAAGCTATTACCAGCAGGAGAGTGGGGTGGGAGGAGAGAAAACCTTTTGTAGTGGTAAACACCCATTTTTTCATGCTTTGTGTGTATAAAAAGATCTTCTATACTTTCCACAGTATGCGTCCGATGAAGTGAGCTGTAGCTCACGAAAGCTTATGCTCAAATAAATTGGTTAGTCTCTAAGGTGCCACAAGTACTCCTTTTCTTTTTGCGAATACAGACTAACACAGCTGTTACTCTGAACCCTAGATTTATGAGGAGAAGCCAAGTCCAATAAGCCCGCCAGAGCACACATATTACGAACTTCTGCACAATTTACTGAGAGCAGCATCTCATTCTGATATCTCAGTTGGTGGAGCCTGGCTTGTGGGTGGAGCAAGGCAAGGAACCATGCCTTTTCTTTTTGCACTCAGACCTTGGCTTTCATCAGCAGAGAATCTGGCCCTTTGTTCTCCATGTCTTCTGTTTGCTAGCTCTTGTACTATAGTGTAGTATAATACTAACATTCTTCCCTTTCTAAGAACAGTTCTTTTTATTGGGTAGTAAATCCTGTGATTAATTGATCTGTAAATTCCACAATATATTCCATATTTACAAAAGATTATTTTTATCATTGTGAAGGCAGCTATGACTGTTTTTGCTTTTTCTTTTCTTTAATTTTGCTGACTGATGGCACACATGACACCCAGGAGATAGTCTGCAGTGGGAAAGTTCAATTAATTTAGAGCTCTGCAGTGAAGTGTCAATAGTCCTCAAAAGACCCATAAAACCAGGCACAGAAACATGCGGATAAACTCCCCACAGAGTATTTATATTACTCATATTCCTTGTTGTAGCAGTACTCTCAAGGCTGATGACTTTTCACCAAGGGGATTGAAATGAACTCAGTTCTTCCAAAGTACTACTTCTTGCCTTCATGAGAAAAGTGGAGTTCTTGTTCCTGAATTCTGATCAGCAAACTCTCCTTCAATTTCAAGTGTAACTGAGATTTGCTTGGGTTAACTATTGAGGAGAAAATCAAAGTCCAACCCAGCTCTGAAGACGTAACATGGAATTTCACTAAAATGGACCCTGTTCTCAGTTGTCTCATTCCAATTGTCAGCATATTCCATTCTAGTTCTCTTAATGTTTCTTTAAAAGAAATAAAACATGGCAGGAAAACTTGTTTGTGCATAAAATAATTTTGGTATCAGCAAGTAGGAGAAGCAGAAAAATAATGATCAGGGAGTCAGAAAAGGACACAGAGACAGAAAAACAAGAGGGAAGACAGAGAAAATGGAGAAAGTAGAACATAGAGGCAGAGTGAAGTAATTTATACCTATATCTATAGTCTATATGCATGGAGTGTGTACGGGGATTGAAGTTAGGGGTAAGGAAGAGCAGAGTTTACAGTTAAGATTGTTTACATCTTTTGCTGGATCAGGACCACAGTGGCCAGCAGATTGCAGGCTCAAAGCCAGAGTGAGTTTTTAAGGAAAGGGATGAAAATACAATAGACATCTATGGGCCAGATCCTCAGCTGGTGTAAATCCCCTTAGTCGCACTGACTTCAGAGCTCAGCATTTCAATTGCAGCTATGCCAATTTACACCAGATGAGGATCTAGCCATGTGTTTTTTTCAAGTCCACTGTACCAGTAGTAGTTGTTGCAAGAGGCTCTATCAAAGTGATGCTTTCTCATAGCGGCATATTTGCCTCTCCATGTTTTAGAAACCTGATTACAGATGCCTGCTGTTGTCTCCCATGCAAAGGGCAGACCTGCTGCTGCAGGGAACCTTTTAATTTGTCGATTTAAAATTTTCAGACAAGCATGTGAGAAGCAGGCTACTGTGCATAAATCCGGTCCATTGCTTTATATATTCCCCCTTGGAAAAGCCTTATAGAATTTAATAGGGATGAAACCTGAAGGATTCTATAGAAATTTAATAGGGTTCATTAGAAAATACTCCAAAGAGAGCAGTATATGCTTTCTCTAGGTCTTTTGAACTCTTATTTAGAATCCTGTATCAGGGATGCAATTCTTAATTCTGTTTCATGGGATAGTTTAAAAAAAAATTATGGGAAGTTATTATTCTATTAAGCTCTATTGATTTTTCTTGAGGCTTATTGTATTAATAATCACACTTGATCACTTATATAGTATGTGTCACCTTCAAAGCACTTCTCAATATAACCTAATAATTAATTTTTATGACAGCCTTGTAAGGTAGTAAAAAAGTCCATATCATGTCCACAGAAGAGAAGTGAGCCCAATCAACCCCTCAAATCTGAACTCTGGATTCTGACCCAAGCTTTGGGTCTCTAAAATGAGCCATTGTTAATATCTTCTCCTGAATTCTCCAGAACTTGAAGGGGTGCATGTGGGGTTGAAATATGGATTTGAATCCAAGCTTTCCCCAAAGTTCAGGGTGTTCAGACATGGCAGGTTACAAGGAAGTGGTTGATTGAATACTGAGCTCAGATTTGGGATATTGTTTCAGACCCACTTCTGCTACCGATAGAGAAACTGTCGCTGAGAGACAGATCGAGGCCACGTTATGTGGTTTTGGCCACACAGGATGTCACAGTCAGAGGCAGGATTAGAAGTCAGGAGTTGATAGAATTGGGGGAAACATGGAGAAGGAATGTCTACAAGCGTATGAGTCCCAGCCAGCTCCCATTTCCCAAACAGTGTCTGTAGAAAATGAGGATCACTGCTACATCTGAAGCCAGCTAAAATGTTTACATTAAATCTGTTGTGCCTGAAGCTTATGTCTCTTTGTTTCCTATATTGTCTGGAATTTTTATTCCTTTATATTTGCAAGGATTAGAAACACGGGAGCTGCTAGAGAAATCTCTCATGCAATGACTGTAATCCTGTACATTACTGCAGCTGGATCTCAGACCATGACCCACGTGGTCTATAGACAGCAGCTGTCCCTGGTGGTCATCCCGCCGGCCAAGCCAATAGAATCTCTGCTACATGTGCTCCAGCTGGAAATAGCCTTCTGCACATAGTGTCATATTTGATGGGCCAAATTAATGTCAAATATAGTGACAGTAACTTCTGTGCAGTTACCCCACAGATGAATTTGTCCCATTTTGTCTAAATAATTTGCTCACATGTCTAGAGATTATATATTTTTTGCACATTTAATGAAACTCTGGATACGCTTTGCTAATGGAATGAACTTTAATACAATAACATCCTATTTAAAACATGGATTCTCCTCTGCTTTTAAAATAATTTCCAGCCAGCAACCAACACCAAACATCTAAAAATTAGCCTCATAACAGTAAAATTTAGCATTCTGTAATCCGATACGTCACATTTAATCTTAGCCAGAGCAGTGGCTTTTTGCTAATAGCTTATTGCTCAGCTATAGCATGTCATGAGAGGTAATTTCTCCAAAAGTTGTCAGGCTACATAACAGACGGGATTTTAAAGTAACTGTGACATGAACCCAGGGGAAATAAGGTACTGTTAATCTTAATGAGTTGTGATTAGAAATAAAAAGCTAAAAATATCAAACTCATTTTTGATATTATTATATTGTGCCACAATCTTGGTGGCTCTCAAAGTGTATTTGTGGATTTGTGCAAATATTTGTAAATTACATGTGTAACCGGAAGTTGGTATAGAGGAGCAAATAACAGGAATTTAAAACAGCTAAGTGGAGAGGTAATTTTATTATCAATGCTCCTGTTAAGGTCAATAGGAGTTTTGTCAGCAACTGTTCTGAGAGTAGGGTCATCTCCCCATATCCTGCCTAAATTACTCACATATGTAGCCCCAGTGAAGTCAAGCAAGTCAAGCAGTAAAGCTCATGTTCAACTGTGGCATTCCAGAAAGTGACACAAGGCTGTGGAAACAAAGGAAAACAGCTTCTGAAGCTGCAGAAAGTATATGCAAGGTTTGCGTAGCGAAGGGAATATTAGATTTAGGCCTAATTCACAACTGCATTACTCTGATTTTATGCCTGTGTGACTCCACTGGATTAAAATTGGAGTGACATGAATTGAGCAGGATTTTGCCCTAAGGGCCTGATCCTGCCTTCCTTCTTGGGCAAATCTCCCTTTATCATAATGGCAGTTTTTCCAAAGTAAAAATATCAGGAACAGACCCATAGCTTGGCTGAAAAAGGGATCCCCCCGATTCTGGCCATGTTCATCTCCACTGACCAAACCTGACCATTGCAAGTGAACTTGCGTTGCAATACAGCCATCACCATGCAATGTCAGGGTCTGAACCAGATGGCCAATTAACGTATTGCATTCTGGGACCCCATCTCCCCAGAGGGCCAGCTGCAAGAGAGGACTGCCTACATGGTCAGACAAGAAGAGATTTGCATCCTCTATGTGGCAGGTGAGTGCTGCCTAGATGTGACAATGGATGACAAAGAAGAGCTCTTATCAATAGTGGAGTGGAGGGTGGAGACAAGTTCCAGAAAAGCCTTGTGCTCAAAGGTTCTTTTCAAGGTGCAGTGGCAAGAGGAGAAGGTTGTGTTATGACCACATTAATCCTTGTGGTCATCAGCAGGATCCATTATCCCATACATGTATTGGACACTAATATTAGATTTCTTTATTGCTTCACACAATAACTCAGTTTCAGATTGCTTCAGTTTTAATAAGCCTGGCTTAGTATTTTCATCAGCTGCCATTTAAGTAGGAGCTTGAAGAAGGATGTAATGCCAAATCACTTTCTAGCCACTAAATTTTAATTTAACTCCAAGACTGTACTGATAACAATATTGGCTTTGAAGTAGCCAGCACTAAAAGGCAGATTGGCATACAGGAAAAGGATAGGTAGTCCTTTAGCCACTAATTAATATTGCTAGACTGAGCACTTTGAGAAACACAGGGACCTCAGAGTTCTTGTGTCCTAGCTAGAATCAGTTCAGTCAGACTGATTTTTGGCTTTCATCAATATATATTCATTTTGCCCAGAAGCGTTGCAGAAACTTAAATTAAGCAGGCAAGTTGGGTCTCTCTTATGGTCCATCTTGAATATACAGTCACATGTTTTAAACTTAGATCAGAGAAGAAATTCAATTTTGGCTTCCCTTATAAAACTGTACACACAAAAAAGGAGAGAACAAAAAAGGAAAGGTGAAAAAAAATTGCTTCAAGAGTGATATTTACTTTGTCATCAAAAGCTGCATTGCTTATTTAAATATGTATTTCACAAACTTACACTCTTTGCCGGAGCAATGATGAGAACTTAGCATTGAAATAAGTGGCCTAGGCTTTAAAGGTAGCCAGATTTTTCAAAAATGGCCATCATTTATTTCACCCTCCTTCTCTCTCCCTGCCTGCCAACTTGAACTTGTATAACCCACCAGTGAGTGTGTGTTAGGGGTTCCCGTCTACACCCACCTGCCAAGGATATGAGCTGTTAGAGCCACAAACCTCGGCTCTTTGGGTCTTTAGCTCAACGTGCAGCAGCGTACGCTTTTAGTGCTGGAGGTGCCCAGAACATCAGCCAAGAGGGCAGCCATCACACTTGAAAGCTATGATGCATAGGCATCTTATAAACAGCATAGGAACAATTCTCAGGCAACGGGGCTAGATCGCTGTATACCAGCTAAGAATGTGACTCCATTTTTGGAAATTACAGACACCTTATATCTCCCCTATGCATCTCAATTTATGTTATTACTCTGCTTTGTGGGTGCTCCCTTTTAGAAAAATGGGTACGCTGGAAAACTGCAGGGGAGAAAGGTCCCCCTTAAGCAGTGGTGGTATGGCCATGCAACAGATCAGAGGTGTGCTTGGCTCGGGGAAAGTCAGCTTATTAAGGGATGGGACCCTGGTCTTTTTCCAAAGGAGAAATCCTCTCTCACGCTTCCAGATGACAGAATAACAAGTAGGAAGTTCTGGGCATGAGTTTGCATTCCACTGCATGGGTTCTTCCCACAACGGGGTGACTGGAGAGCCAAAAATCTTATAACCCAGTCCTGCAACCATTAGTCCTGAAAGCATCCTCATTGACTTCAAGGCCTATTCAGCTGGGTAATGACTACACGATCTGGCCCTTCAAGTGCAACATTAAAGATTGTGAAGAGCTTTGAGATCTATTGATGAAGAGTGCTGTATAAGAGATACGTATTACTATTACTGGTTCGTATTTGAAACCCAGCATGTATTGTGTGCGCGGGGTAGGGGATTGTTTGTTTGTTTGCTTTATGATCTGTTTCATTAGATAGATTTGCATGCATTACTTCTGTAACAGGAAGGTCCTCTTGTGAAACTAGAGAATATTATTTCACTGACTGTTCTTTTGTCAATAACTGTATAATGTATTGACTGAAAAGAATTTGGAATAGGCTAATTCAATGAATAGTTGCATGAAGATGACATGACTTCCCAATGCTGCATCCACTCTTAGAAAGTGAAGAATTGATCAAAACAAGGAAGCTCTTTGGTTTTGCTACTCATTAAGTCCCTAGTCACTTATGTTCAAAGAACACATTCTCTAGTCTGCCTACAGAGGATTTAACTGAAAGAAAGTCATTCCCTACCCAAAAGAGACAATTATGTCTATTCAAGAAACAAAGTTAGAAATTGAATTTCAAATAATTTAATTACACTATATAATTACCTTCCTGAATCTGTAAGGTATTCACTTAACAATGGAAATTCTTACCTAATTCCCCAACATACATTATGCCTTTGAAATATAAAAGATCTTACATTTTTTCTTTCACTGAGCTCCTGAGAATGTCAAATTACACTAGCAAGGGCCGACTTAACAACTGAAAAAATGGTTTCAAACAGATTATTTGGGATGATATAGTATGTTTCAAGAAGGAAAAACATAGTTAAATATGTTGCTGAGGCATGAATCCAGTTACCAGTGGTTAATATCTGTGGACATTTCTAACTATGGTTTCAGCATTATTTCTCTTCCATCCATCATTTAGGAACACTCATTGTAAACCCAAATACATGAAATTGCATAGACAACTGCTTTGAAAAACAAACAAGCAAAACTCTCCGAGGGTCATTTAGTTAAAATGCTAGGCTACAGAGTTAAGGTTCTTTAGTTTAATTCAGATTATTTCTAATTGTGTTAGCTATTGACATGCAAGGAAAAGACAATGCATGACTGACACCTTGGCAGGCACTTTGCTGTCATAACGCTGTCTGCTAGCTGGATGGATCTTTAACTAGGTGTTGTGGGCCCAAACCACAGTTTGCAGCCCCAGTAACTTCAACAGAGTTTCGCTCGTGTGTGAGAACCAGAGTATCAGGCTCTGTATGAATATTGTAAGGGCCCGATCGTGCACTCTCTTTTTATGTATCTAGCCAGCATCTAGCACAATGGGGCCTTAATCTCAACTGGGCCCTTTAGGCATTAGTTCAATACAAACAATGAATAATAATAGTGTAGAAGAACTGGGCCTTCAGTAGAGAACACTAACTACTAGGGAGAACTATACAACTCCATGAAGAATATCCTGATTGTATAGTTAGTAAGAAAAAAAAACAGATTTGCACTGATGACATTATTTGAAGAATGATATGCCTGGATTTAAAGCCACTACATTTACAAGGGAAAAAAGAGCTGGGCATATTTTCATGCCAAAATTGTTTTCTTGATTTTTTACCCAGCCTGACCTTCTGAGCTAACAGGAACCGAGTGCAGCACAGTGAAACATTTCACGGGGTTCATTGTATCAGTTAGAATGTCAGCTCAGCCATGACACTGCAAGGGATAGAGAAAAAAAGATGAATTCGTCTAAGAACTTTGGATAGTAATTTCTCCAATTCAGAAGAGAACACTGCTTTCTTCCAGCCAGGCATTGTGACTGGGACATTCAAAAGAGCTTAATGTAGTTAGGTACCCAAATCCTATTGACTTTCCATGGGGTCTATGTACCTAACTCCTTCAGGCTCCTTTGCAAATCCCAGCCCATATATCAGCACCAGGTGATAATGTCTATTACATTGGAATTCCCCACATATTTGTTAATTTTAGCAATCAGTTTTATGGTGTCCATCTCCAAGAGTCTGCATCACTATATGAATGAACGGCCAATTTCTCAGTCCACACATTCATACAGTGATGTACTAGTTAAGTCACTTACATGACTGAGTGCTTCAGAATTTGGATAACACAATAATACATAAAATTCAGCTGTGTAGGAAAACAAATAAGGTGACAGGGCCAGCACTAGGCATAAGCAGACTAAGCAATTGCTTAGGGCCCCGAGCAGCTCAAGAGGGACAAAAATATTCCTGCTTAGCGCCCCAATGGGCTAGCACCACCGCCATGCAGGAGGATAATACAATGACACTTCTCCACTTAAAGGCAATGGGAGTTAGGCACCTAAATTCCTTTGGTGGTCTGGGCCTCAGATATGACCACGATGGGGGCCAAATAAGAAGATGGATAGAGACCTCCTGCACAAGAACCAGGTACATTTGCCATCCCTACAATACACTCAGCAGAGTGCAGGACAGATCCTTGTAACCTGGCAAAGCATGGGAAGAAGACAGGTCTATGGCTTCCTCACCAGCCTGTGGAGGAGGCTCAGAAAGGGAAGCAAGCTGTGTCATCCTAGGGGAGCCGCCTGAAGGACTGTGCGTCACAAGCCTCTGTCTGACGCAAAAGGACCTAGCAGCGTTGATCCTTAAAATGAGAGAGGAGATATTTTGCTATGAAATAAAACTTAAAACAGTGACTGGCCCGGACTAAGCCCTGTTGTGGAAACGAACAGTTCTATCTGCCTCAGCGTAGAGAACAGATACAAAGGTCTCAATATTTCATTTGGGTGCCAGGAACAAGTTACCCCATACCTGCACTGGCCTTTGTCAAACTCTTCATCCTTATCTTCTCAGTGCTTGCCTTAGAACTCTACTCATCAGCAACGGCCTCCACAGCTGCCAGCCTACAGAGGCTCCGCAGGCCAGGGGGACTAATCCATCTTCTTACTCCCAGCTAAACAAATGTTTCCCTTTTCAGTAGCTGTGATGCAGCACGTTAGACACCCAACCCGGCCCTCTGCACTACCCGAGAGGAGACAGTCGCAGAGACAAAATGAACTCAACCAACACCTCTGAAACAGAATCTTATTCTAAGTGTTATTTGTGTGAAGATACAACTGAAGCTGAGGAGCCACTGTGCTGTGTGCTTATGCTATTAAGCCCGGTCGAAAAACAGAAATTATGGTTTGTGAAAAACGTTGACGTTTCAGAATTGGTTTTCGTTCTGTAACAGAACAAAACCAAGACCTTTTGGAATTTTACATGCAAAAAACACACAAGCACCCACTCCGGAATAGACCAGTAGGTCAGGCACTCACCGACGAAGTAGGAGGCACAGGTTCAAGTTCCCATTCTACCTCATTCAGAGTTGGGATTTAAATCTGAGCCTCCCACATCCCAGGTGAGTACCCTAACCCCCTCCCCTTCAGGATATATGGCAATAATCACTGTAGTACTTTATTATATGCTGAATGGCAGAAAATTGCACAGAGATTCAGAAACACCAGGAAACAAAGATCTTTAGTACATAAGAAATCAATATAATGTGTTTTTCCATGTAATTTAACACAGTAAATTAGCTTAGCTATAAGCAGGGATATTAGTTAAATCTAGCCTTTTGTTTTTGCATTTTGGGCTCTTCACCTAATTTACTCTGGATACTTCATGGCTTCGCAAGAGCCTAGCTAATTATGCAGGCTTGTCATCTGGCTAAGACGGCAAAACAACAGAAAATACGTATTACTAATGATGTGAAAGATTGCTTTCTATTTGTATTTATTATTATTTAATTCCTGCATTACATCTTTAGCGTCTTGGCTCAGATGTATTTATGTGACAGTGGAGCCTTCGCCATAGTTAAGGTTGCACACAAGGTTTCATTTCAACAGGGTGAAAACCTATACGTTCTCTGCATTAGAAGATAAATTTCAAGTGCACATTGTAGCTTATGAACTGCTTGAATGTTGAAGGACGTGTTGAATTAAATAAGCAATCTGAGTTTAGTTACAACCAGGCCCTGTGTATTCCCCAGTTCTGTCATGCAAATCGTTAACAGTGACCTCAGTAAATGTTAAAAGCAGAATAACTTTTCCAAATAAGTGAACTATGTGACAATGGAGTCCAACTCATCGATTGCCTGAGACAAGAGAGTATGAGGTCATCATTAAGGTTTTGCATGACAGAGCAAGCTGGAGGAAACTGGCATAAGTATTGTTTTTCAGTACGTGTTGGAGACAGAAGTGAAGGTTTTATCCAGTACTGAAGTGTGCTACCAACAGCATTGCAGGTGAAAGAGGCAAGGAAGGCTGGAGACTTGTCCCTTGTCTTCATGGCTTCAAAGATTTGGGGAGGTGAGGTACAAACTTAGCTGCCACATTATGCAGCTCTTGTTATACATGCAGAGATAGACAGACATGGAGAAAGGCCATAGGAAAGAAAGAGAAGGGGGAGGCATGGGACTCCTACTGAAAGAAAACAGGGACTTATTCAGCTTAGTGGAGTTGTTTTGATGCAAATTGGTGCGAAGCATATTTTATTTCATTAATTTACTGTCCTGATCACATTTATTAAGTTTAAATACATTGTAGGTATAACTGTAAAGAGTGATAATTCAGGAGCCTTCACTTGTCAGGTGCAGTGTTTTATCTTCTACAAACCTTTAACGCCATGGTACCTCTAAGACCACCATTCCCCCTTGTGCAGTATTCACAACAGCTGGAGTCAATCGTGGCACTTGAGAAACCCCTGCTTTAAAGGGGCGGGGACTGCAGGCAGCCTCTTCAGCGAGGGGTCCTCAACTTTGGAACTCGCTCCTCCCACTGGCCAATCTCTCTCTCCAATAAGAATTGAAACAATATGCAATCCGACCATGCAATCTGCACATTTCTTGCACAATTGACTTTCCACTATAAGGGAGGCCATGGTCGAAAATACCTCCATTCTTGTCCATTTAGCTCACCACTTCCAAACATAGCCCCTTACTAAGTGGAGACATCTAGAAAGGTCCTTCCCATGCCTCTGTCTTCCTTGTGTTGAGAATTAGGTAACTGACACATAAAGATACCCATAACATTCAACATCCCTCCAAGCTGTTAGAGTTGCGGCAAGAGTTGTATAAATGGGTGTAATCAGAAACAGCTGAAGCTTTACCATCTATTTAGAAACATACTTAGCAAGAGGGAATGACATACTGATAACTGATAGGCTAATACCTTGAGGAGCACTGCATTTCAAACCACAGAGATGACACACAACTGTCCGTCAACATCAATCAATTCCTGTCTTGTAGCTATGACTCAGGTACTGGCAGGCATATGAGAGCTGATTATACCTGCCCTCTCTGCTCTACACAAGCTGCAATGTCTAAGGACTCTCAGTTTCTGAACTCCCTCTTGGAAGATATCCTCCAGATGCCCTCTCTTGCTGTTTTTAGTCGTGTTCCTGTGCCCCAGCATCACATAGACTGCAAACTTCCTGCTGGGGCAGAAGCCATGCCTGTTCTAGCACTGAGCCCACTTTTGGTTCCTCGGTGAACAAATAATCATTAACAAGCAAGCAAGCAAACATTATTATTAACGAACCACAAAAGGTTTGTGACTTTGGGTTAGATAATAAGCACTTAAGCTGGGATGCTTATCTGAACTATCCAAGACTTTTCAATCTGTTAAGAGGGACTGGAAGTCATAAGAAGACAAACTTTCTTGTCAGGTGTCCAGAGCTTCTTGCTTTCAATCAGTAGTTTCAACATACTCTGGCTCTTCAGGCAACCAGCGCTGACCAAAGTGCAAAAGACAAAAGCCTCATTAAAAAGTATGTTTTCAATTAGATCTAACCAAACTTCCAGCCTTCAAAAAGATTCCATTCTATGTAGGCTCTTATAACATACTTATTACCATAACATCTGAGTGCCCTCCAGTAGTCCATTAAGTAACATGACTACACATCTGTCACATGTTGTTGGTTCTCGCATCCTCTCCTTCGGGAGGGAAATGTATGTACTTTACCTCTGAGATCTTACACTGCTGTTGTCAGATGCCACCGGTATGGTGCTCTGCTTTATTTAATGTTGATAACAGTCGGCTGCATGCATGTGTTCCCTCTGTGTGCTGCCCTGGCTCTGCAGATTGCTGACACAGCAGACTCCAAGAGAACCCCCAATGACCAGACTCCAATAAGGTAAGAAGGCACCCGGCCAGGTTTATTGTCAAACAAAGCACAGTAATAGTTCCCCACAGACTCTACAGGACATACTGCGAATATGTGCCCTCTGACAATGGACTGGCTCAGTCTGTGGCGGGACTCTCCACTGCCCCCTAGGCCAGGCAAAGACTCGTCTCCAGGAATGCATTCTTATACACAGGTACAAACAAGTTACACATCACTCCTGATGTACTGAGGTGCAACCCTTCTACGTAACAAGGTACAACCCCTCTATGTAGCAAGGTGCCGCTTCTCACCTTGTACATGTTGGTTCGAACGAAACAACTCTATCCATCATATAACCCTTTTGCCCCCATCTTTAGGATGGGTCAACCTGTTTCTTGCTATGTGTGTGCAATGTGCATGTATTGGAGTGTTCTGATATCTAATGTCCAGTACCTTTTAAGTATGTATCTTTTTGCAGCATCACCCCTTTCCTTGCCAGCTTCTGTGAGCAAGGCCTGCCTCTGGCTCACAGCTTAACTTTGCTTTATGTTAGCAAAGTCTTGACCATTACTTTAGCTCAGGCCTTAGGCCTCATACTGGGCCTCTGATACCAAGGGCTTATGTTTCAGGGCCTCATCTTACTACAACTACTATGGAAGTTGGAAGGACTCCCACTGAATTCAATGGACTTTGGATGAAGCCTATGGTTATTATTGCTGTTGCTTATTAAATTATCGCGCCTTGTGGGATGCAGAAAATGCAGAGCAAAAATTGGGGAGTAAAGTATGTTCCTCAGGGCTTGGAGGGCTCTTTCCACTCCCTTCTGCCCTGAAACGGAAAGTCTTGATTACTCCTTTTTTAATCTATATTACATTCTATCAACTGACTTTTAAAAAAATTATTAAAATATCTACACTGCTCAAATTCAACAGTGTTGGACTCAAATAATTATGGTGAAGGTACAGCCTTGAGTGGAAAATAGAAAATATGGAAGAGAAGTAGCAATAAAAATAATCATATATTATATCTTTCAGAAATGAAAGTCCTGATTTTTAGTATACCTACCAAATACAATTTATAGTTTCTGCCCTGAAATTTTAATTGCAGTCTGAGGTTTTAAGATAGGAACCTTGACATGAAAATGACAGGAAATATACTATTTTTATGAATGCACTACATACAAAAGACAGAAACCAACCTCCGAATTTTAAGCTTTCTGCACAATACTTTTGTGAGTGTACTGGGTGGTGTTCAAAAAGTAGGTTTTTATATGGCACACTGAGCACAAAAAAAATCTCCCAACAGTTATTCTACAGGGATTTCTGCCCCAGTACTAAGTGACCATTGACAGTTTCATGGGCCATATTCTGCTTTTTAGACCAGTGAGAATCTGTAGTCAAAACATTTTCAAGACTCCAGATTTACACCATGCAAACGAGAGAACATTTCATCCCTTACATTACTCTGTCAAACACCATTGACCAATTTCATCTCATAATTTGATGGGATTATTCATTAATCGCCTCTCACAGAAGGCCATTTTTGCCCAATCTTGCTGTGTTCCAATAAAAATGGTTTTCCCCAACCTTTATTTGTTTTACCACCAACATTGGTACAAATAGTACTATTTTTGTTCACAAAGTGTTTGTAGAAAGTGAATTTCTAACAAATATGTCTCTGAAGGCGGCCTAGGCTGGAACTGTGCATGCGGCCATCTCAAAGCTGCCAAACAGCTCTGTGTAAGCCCTGTATTAATGGATCAAGTGGAGCACAGAGCCTTAGGTGGGCCCTCTACAGTAGAGTGAATTCCAGAATTTTAGGGGCCTACTGTGAATGCTGGTAAACACTTATTCAACTATGCATGTGAATAAATGCTCTCCAACACCAGTTTCCTTTTCCTCCCTCTGGTTTGCATTTGACCTCCACAGGTAGCTATCCCCTCTTCATTCCTACCCCAAGTGTTGGATTGGTTGGGTAGAGAGATTTCCTTTAACAGGTGATGGTAGAAAGGAGGGAACTTCTAGGGACTTGGGTAGGTAGTGGGAAGGGCCAGATTTAGGGGTGGGGTTCTTGGAGGCTCAGATTTAAGGTGGACCTTGAGAGACCGGCTTCCTATCAACTTCTTCCAACCAAATAGCTGGGTTCAGTTCACAACCCCTTTACAGATTAAGTCTGCAGGGGTTTTTGTAGAGCTCAAGTTATAATTCTACAGTGCTCCTGAAAGTATTTAACTTCCCTTCTGCATATTATTTGTCCTTGGCATTTGGGATGGCAGTTCTTTGGAAGCAAGGTGCTGGAATGATTATTTCCAATTTCAGAAGATTCAATTAGCTCATTATGCAAATGATGCATCAGTCTGACAACTAATCATGCCACATCTAGTTATATAATATAATCAAAAGCAGGCGCGGAATGATATTAAATACAAATGAGTGTTAGAATAAGGTGAATTCTCAGAAATAACCTCTGATAAATAAAGAGATTTTAAATTACTCAAGGAACCATTATGAATCCTCACACAAATGAATAATTATGGATATTTTCTGCAAAATGTAAATTATATAATCATAACATTATATTATGGCAATTGGGGTCCTAAATTTACAACTGCATTATAAAAGGGGTTCCTGCTAAAGGAAAAAAGTAACTGAGGCAGATCACCATGGCAAAGTTTAATTAAAAGTATATTAATACTTTAATGCACCGCTGTTTGAGTCTTTCAATTTATAGCACATAAAATGTAATACATTATAATTTTTAAATTAATAAAATAATCTGCAATCTGCATTGCAAGCTGGCTCTTTATCAGTTGCTTTTTCTTTATGTAAAATTACAGTCTCTGTGGGTATGAAAAGGCAGCAGAGAAGTCAGCAATCAGCAAATCATATCTCTCCAGAGATCCTTATCTAGCCTGTCTCATGAGTTTTTTTAAAAAAATGTGAATAGCTAAA
Source organism: Eretmochelys imbricata (assembly GCF_965152235.1). Classification (NCBI taxonomy): domain Eukaryota; kingdom Metazoa; phylum Chordata; order Testudines; family Cheloniidae; genus Eretmochelys; species Eretmochelys imbricata. The sequence goes on from NC_135580.1 coordinate 95,277,683, forward strand.
CTTCACTCACAGCAAAATCCATATCACCATAGCATCCCTTTGAAAAATGTCTCTAATTGTATCTTCTTTATTGGCTCAGACATGGGCAGGCCTCCTTCTCTGCTTGAACTAATTGTAAACAATCACACCCCTGGGGTTCAATCTTAGCATCTGTGCATGCATGTTCATTTCCTGGCTAGTCCAGCTAACAGTCTGATCACAAAATTATGCAGTTTAGTCCACTCTGATGGCCAATTTCTTAGAGATACATTTTTGCTCTTGTGACCAAATCTGGAGTTATAAGACATTGCCTTGGGGGAACCATAACAGGGCTGGCCTTAGGGAAAATGGTGCCCTCTGTGAACTTGTATTTTGGCGCCCCTGGGACCCGCTGCCTCCCAATCAGTCACTGGTCCCCACTGCCTCCCCAGGGTTCCCACCCATCTCCCTATCACCCTTGCTCTTCACCACCTCCCCTATCCCCTCATCCATCCCACACATCGTCCCTGCTGCCTCCCCAGGCTCCCCACCCCCTTTAACCCCCAGGGCCTGCTGCTTTGCCCGCCCCACCATTGCCCCAAGCTCCCTTCAGTGGCCTCACACCCCAGGTCCACCCCACTCCTTGCCTCTTGACCATGATGCCCCCTGACCATGGCGCCCTGGGTGGTCACCCACATCACCCACCCATACGGCCAGCCCTAAATTAGCTGAAGAGAATTCTCTTCCCTAATGCACGAGAATGGTTTGGGGCACCTGTGCAGAGATAGGTGGCTACTCCTGCGGTGTTTGAGGAGCAGCAGAAGTGGAGAGTTCTCCACTATGTAACCTTCCATGCTACTGGGTTCTCAAAATCCCCCTGTCACAGAGAGTGGTACAGAGCCTCCAGGGAACTCTACCATGCTTGTGTAGAGGCAAGTGGAAGCCCTGGCAAAGCCCTTCACAGCCTGAACTCCAGCACCCGCCTACTTACCATCTCTCCCTTTCTCTCTCACAATACCCCCTCCCCGCACAAATGTGTATTAGGGAAAAATGACCCCAAAGAAATGTGGGAAAAGGTACCCCCAAGGTCTATCCATTACAATCTCAGAAATTGATCATGTGGGAGATGCCAATCTGATCCTAACAGATTACTCCTTTTTAAAGCAAAACCAGGACAAAACACTGAACAGCTAACCAAAGGTCACAGCCAACATAACTGTAAAATAGCTTCCTGCCTCCCCTATCTGCTGATTACTTTATCCCTACTATGGGTACGTAAACAAGAATCACTATACGGCAGCTAAATATCTGTCCCCCACTGATGCTTATTTTAGTTTGCAATCTATCAGCCTAAAAACCTCAAGACTTCAAACTCCACCTATCTAGCAAAGGATCCCTGCCCCACGGGGAATTCCTTGGCACAACACCGAGTTACTTTATAAAATATGCACCCTTCCAGCAGGACAGGAAGAACTGTAAAGGCTCCAAGCTTGTATGTTCATGAACTATAGATCTCTTCACACAACGCACAGTCAACCTGTGGAACTGCTTGCCAGAGGATGTTATGAAGGCCAAGACCATAACAGGGTTAAAAAAAGAACTAGATAAATTCATGGAGGATAGGTCCAACAATGACTATTAGCCAGGATGGGCAGGAATGGCGTCCCTAGCCTCTGTTTGCCAGAAGCTGGGAATGAGCGACGGGACAGATCACTTGTTGATTACCTGTTCTGTTCATTCCCTCTGGGGCACCTGGCATTGGCCACTGTCAGAAGACAGGATACTGAGCTAGATGGACTTTTGATCTGACCCAGCAGAGCCATTCTTATGTTCTATGAATATCATAAGCTCTCTCCCCTTCACTCCCCACTTAGAGGCAAGGAACAACAAATATAGACCAGACCTGGGCACTTGAAACCTACAGAAACCTTATGCATATTCAAGGTATGAAGGGGCCACCCAACAGCCCATGTTTCCTGGTGGAATTCTGAGTCACCTGGAGGCTTACCGACAGCACACATGAGCCAGTGTGCTTCACCACTCTTGAGGAGGATATGGCATACGCATATATAATTTTTAAACCTAAGTGTTCTCGGAGCCTAAGTCTCACTGAAAGTCAGTGGGTGGAAGGTCTGTTAGTACCAAAGTCACTACTGAAAATTGGATTTAGGCTCCTAAGTCATTTAGATGCTTTTGAACCTATTATCTAAAGTCTGGACATATATTAACCAACCTCTACATTTAACTGCTTAAATATGAAGCCTACACTAAATTGAAGAGCACTGAAAATACGAGGCTTTATTCTATCTCCTTGGTACTGTACAGCTGTCATGTCAGGGCCTAGAAAAGGGGTTATTAGAGCATTAGTCATTTGGTAGCCCATCAGGGGCTGTTCAATCCACTGGGGTCTAGTGTGTCAAGGTTTATGGAGAGAGGATTTTTTTTATTTCACAGCTCACCGAGTCAATGGATGAAGCGGTCTCAGTCTGTTGAGTTAATGTGGGTCCCTCTGATACACAGTAAATCCATTTACAGTAGTTAAAGAGCCCTCCAAAATTTCCTAAGAAAAAAGTATATAATCTGTACGCAGAATAGCCTCTTAAACTGAAACAAGGCAGTTATTTATATTTTGTTTCTCAGAATAGCAAAAGAAATGTATTAATCTAAATTAAGTGCCAGCTTCATCACCCACTTCTCATTCTGAAGTTAAGCAAGCCCCAAATGGATCTATGAAGGCCCTGTCCTACCAACATTTCCTCACAGGTGTAGCATCCCTCACACAAGTAGCCCCACTGATGTCAACACAATTATCTGTCTGAGTACGGTTTTGTGGGATCAGAGCCTAAGTTAATTACTGATGGCTCTTTTGTGGAGAGCAAAAGGGGTTTTGTTTTTACTTCAAATTATACAAACAGATTTTACAATGGCAAAAAATGGTTTCTATCAAGGCTGAAAGCTCATGCACTATGTCTCAGGCTGGAGTCAATTTTTGTGGCTAAATGATGACAACCTCCCTTAATGTAGGGCTTAGTAATGAAACAAACACTGACAGACCTCTCACACTGATGGCACAAATGGTGCTGCTTTAACGGTAGCCTTTTGTTAAAGTCATAGTTACTCAATACACATCACATTTAATTCATGAAGCATGTGAAAGCCTTGAAGGGCTGGCAGTTTCACAAGAGAGACTGACTTCATTGGTATTTATACTCTACTGTTTTGCTGACACTTACTTTTAGGAAACTTTAGGACAATATGATAAAGGTTACTGACAGAAGGACCATTGACGTTCCTTATTGCAAAAGAAAGTGCAAGCAAAGCCAGATAAACAGCTCAGAGTCCTCTATGGCTGCATTAATGAGCAATAATACAGATTAAAATGAACCTTCTCTTGCTAAATGAAAGCTCATACTTTCTACTAGGGCATGGGAATAAATAATAGTAATTTTTATGCACTTGTCTAAAAGTCATTTGGTTAATTTTATTTCAAGTATGCTAAACTTAGGATAACATTTAATATTCATTTGCTGATCAAATTATTTCTTTATGACACTGTTGAAAGGAAGTCTTAATCATCAAAGGGAAGCTGGGAAAACGGTGCCCTTCAAATATCTTGGGTTATTTTTTTCTCCTCATCCATATGATGCTCCCCACTCATCTCCTTATATTTAAGGAAAGGTTCCATTCAAATAAACAGACACATTAAGTACATTGCTGACCCTTTAAGATTTCTATCATTTTGGAAGAGTACATAGGAGCACTACTTAAGATAAACAGTGTGGTCCCATAAATAGGTCACTGGCCAGAGACTTGGGGTATGTGTTCACTGCACAGTTAATGTGAGTGCTTACTTGGGTTTTAGTCCAAACCCCACCACCATCCACACAAAAAAACCTCTGGCCCAGGACTTGTGGGTGCTTTAACCTGGTGTTTAGTTCACCTGCCTGGGACACAAGTTAGAACCCAAGCTCTGCTTTAACTGAAACCTGTCCACTTTGCAGTGAGGATGCAGACAAACATCACTCAAGTACTGATAGTTCTTCAGTCCCCTTCTCACATCCTCCTCCCCCCGCCCCCACCCAAAGGAGAGATGAGTTCTCTACAATTGACACAACTGACTGCGAAAGAATCCTAGAGCATCTCAGCACAAAGAACTACAGGATGTGCCCCCAGGCGAGAGGACTGTGATCAATTGTTCTCTGTGTCCACTGAAGGTAGGCAATAAGTAATGGGCTAAATATGCAGCAAGGGAGATTTAGGTTAGATATCAGAAAAAACCTTTCTAACTGTAACGATGGTTAAACTCTGGAATCGGCTTCCAAGGGAAGTTGTGGAACCCTTGTCAATGGAGGTTTTTAAGAACCAGTTGGATATACACCTATCAGGGATGGTCTAGGGTTACTTGGTCCTGCCTCCGGATGACTCTGTGACACTGGTAACACAGTAGTGCAGGTAGGGCTTTGCTATAGGAATGCTTGCACCTGGGATAGGACAACCTGGGATAGGACATTTTGGGATGTATAAGTAGGTGCATAGCAAGCAGATTGAGGGACGTGATCGTTCTCCTCTATTCGACACTGGTGAGGCCTCATCTGGAGTACTGTGTCCAGTTTTGGGCCCCACACTACAAGAAGGATGTGGATAAATTGGAGAGAGTCCAGCGAAGGGCAACAAAAATGATTAGGGGTCTAGAACACATGACTTATGAGGAGAGGCTGAGGGAACTGGGATTGTTTAGTCTGCAGAAGAGAAGAATGAGGGGGGATTTGATAGCTGCTTTCAACTACCTGAAAGGGGGTTCCAAAGAGGATGGCTCTAGACTGTTCTCAATGGTAGCAGATGACAGAACGAGGAGTAATGGTCTCAAGTTGCAGTGGGGGAGGTTTAGATTGGATATTAGGAAAAACTTTTTCACTAGGAGGGTGGTGAAACACTGGAATGCGTTACCTAGGGAGGTGGTAGAATCTCCTTCCTTAGAGGTTTTTAAGGTCAGGCTTGACAAAGCCCTGGCTGGGATGATTTAACTGGGAATTGGTCCTGCTTCGAGCAGGGGGTTGGACTAGATGACCTCCTGGGGTCCCTTCCAACCCTGATATTCTATGATTCTATGATTCTAACCTGGATGCTCAGATCTGAGTGCCAATCACCCAGGTTAACTGTGCAATGAAGACATACCCTTAGAAGACCAGGGGGGGTATTTCCACATCTGCCACTGACCTTCTCTGTTATTCTGGGCAAGTCATTGCAATCTCTTTGAGCTTTTCTTTTCCATCTTTTCGGTTTGGACTGTGAGATCCTTGAGGCAAGGAGTGTCTCTCCCCATGTGGACAGACATGGCCTAACACAAATTTCAGCTGAGAGGTGTAGGTACTTCTGTAACATTAAGGGAGTGTTTGTAAAGTAACGCTTGTGGGATCAGGCCATGTGTTTTCAGTTCCTCAAGATCTAAAACCTGCAAAGGATATTATAGTGATTACCACCAGCAGCCTTATGTTCCTTAAAACACAGAGCCGTACTCCTCTGAGGAATATTTTCCGTTTTTTTAAAATTTGGCCAAAAAATGCTATTATTTAATTAAGAACATACAGAAGCATAGCAATTTGGGGCTTACCGTTTTAATCAAAGACTTTAAACACAAAATAAAGGAAATCAGCAAACAGAAAAAAATCACAAAAAATATTAGGCCCCAATTCAGCAAAGCATTTAAGCAAAGCGCATTAGAAGTGTAACCCTTCTGCCAGTCAGTTGGCAGCAACAAGGGCCGGGTTCAATATCTAGGGGATCCATTCCAATAACACACTGCAAAACCGGCTCGAGTCCCTACCCAGTGACCTGGGACAAAAATATACCACCCCCGCTGGGCGCCTCCAAGAGGCAATACTTCCCCTCTTGCAAGCACAGAGTCTGAGTGTGGCAAAAAGCCTTCTAATAACAGAGAGAAGCAATGTGCATTATATTGGGGAAACACCATCAACAGGATTCATAACACAACCCATGAGCAAAAACCCACCCCAAGCAAATTGGGTCGTGTCCTTTCCCTTTGGTTCTTGAGTCCAGCAACCTGAAATCACCCCAAAGTCCCAAAAGTCCAATGACCCAAAAGTCTCTGTCCCTGGTCAGGGCAGCCCCAGAGTTCGAAAGTTTATCTGCAGAGCTTTACCTCCCAACCTGGGTGGAGACTGGGGGGGGGGAGGTAAGGGGCACCTTACATGATCTGAAGCTGACCACCCCACAGCTCCATAGGGCTCCGCTCTGCTCCGCTCCACCAGCTCCGCATCCCACAAGCAGCTCCCACCGTCCCACAAACTGCTCCACCAGCCAGTCCATGAACTGCTCCGCTCCGCGTCCCACAAGCAGCTCCCACCGTCCCACAAACTGCTCCACCAGCCTGTCCACCAGGCACTCCAGCCATCCCGCAAACTGCTCCACAATATATCTTCAGGCTCCCCCACTATTTAACACAACGCTCAGTGATTTCAGCTCTTAGACAGTTCAGCTCTTTGGTGAATTCAGCTTGTAGTAGGGGAGCCTCAGTGCTGGTGCACCATTAGCCCAAAGTGAGCTCAGCAGCCTGTAACTAGACTCCTAAGGGAATCAAAATTAGCTCTGATATTCCACAATGGAGAGAGGAGGAAGTGCAATTAGCATGTAAGGCCGTCACCAAGGGGCCCATGCCACCAAGTATTAATACTTGTCCCCAGTCTCTCTCAGTTCACAGAGTTTTGGAACCCTTGCCTAGCGAGTGCTACTTAGTTGATGGTGAGTCCCTCCATCATAACAAAAGGCCAAGTACAGTTCCAAGCACAGTTCCCATAATCAGGGTAATAACAATTTATTCTTCCTGCCCCAATAACAGAGACACTGGGGATCCCACAGCAGCCAAAGTGACCATTTGGGCAGCTATGGCCTCATTCTAGGAGGGGTACGTGTGCCTATGCAAATAAAATCGACCCCTGAAGTTCTTTTCCACAACTTGCCACACCTCACCACCAGATGTCAGGGTGGAGCTCATCCGGACTCTGTTTACAGAAGTTCCCACTGAAGCCAGTGGCACTCGCATGCTTAAAAGTAAGCTTATGCTCAAGTGCTTTACTGGATCGGAGATTAAAATTTCAAAGCAGAAAAACTGAAATGTGTGATTATGAAAAGATTTCAGTAATGGGTAGCCCTTCTCATCAGCCCTTGAAGAACAGTCTTCACTTCTCGAATGATCAGTCTGGTTTCTGAGTACATCATGACATAAATGCTCCTAAATAACTTCCTCATCATTATCAGTGGAGCTTCAGGAAGGATTTTACAGTGGCCCAGGGCAGAGGGAAGCCCCTGTTGGCCCAAAAAAAGAGATGCACTGGACCCCCAGCCCAACAAACAGCTTTTGTGTGGGTGGTGTCTGCCGCCCCAACTAGGGGTGAGGGTGGGACTATGACACAGGAACAGGTCTACCAGGCTCCTCATGTTAAGCTGTTTCTAGAGACTGGGACTGCCATACCCCGACATTGGCCGGAGGTGGAGAGAGGGAGTCCAGTCCTACTTTCCTGAATACTCCTCCCCCCGCTGACATGCTGCTGCTGTTCCAGTTACCAATGAGAATTATCAACCTGGAAACTGGGAAGTTGCAATCAGAGTCTGCCAGGGATGGATCAAGGGATGAAAATGGGTTGAGTTCCATTATTCAGCTTCCTGTCATCACCATACACATCCCAAAATATATTGGAGGAGGGATACATTATACATAGGCTCTTCCAATATAGCTCCCAAATTTCTACTGGTTGGGTGTCAAGGTTATATATTTATAATCTGGATAGCTAGCCTCAGTGATTTTTGTATAATAAGGGACAGTGGTATGGCCAGTTTAATTATTCTACATAATCCTTTGGATTTAATTAGACTGTTTAGCCATAAACCCAGCAGAATCTGTAAATGTGTATGACGAAACCAAATGCTACCTTTAGGGTTGGCACTGGATTTCTTTTCCCTTTATTATCATCATCATGTTTTGATTGTAATTAATTTTTATTCATATTTTTCCATAGTTTTAAATAGAGATTCCAGCCTTGTAAATTTTTAAATTTACTTTCTAAAGGCAAAATGTGTAATTAAATGTCAATATTCATGTTTTATTGATTTCTTTATCAAGAACAACAAGGATATTACTACACAAGTGGCCACATCTTCCAAGTGGCCTAGGACTAACTTCTACATTTGCACTCACTTTTGAGAGCAGTGGAGCTTCAGGAGGGAGTTAAAACCCTGGCCCTGGCAGAAGAGGGTAGCAGAGGAGAAGGAAAGTCCTGGAGTGGGCCTGAGAGAGGGACAACCCACAGGCAAAAGGCCTTAGGAGTAGACTGGAGTTGAAGATCCAGACTGGGTGAGATTCCAGGGCGGTAACCCCTGAGAGTCAGCTTTCTGCAAAAAAACATAGAGCTGGGGATGATCAGGATGGATTAGAAGGTCAAGCCCAGGGAAGGGGCAGAACCTGCCTTTTCTGGGTTCCATTTTCCTTCTGAGTTTGGCTGAGAGACTCCAGGGACAAGCCCTGGAGACTCTGCTCTGCCAGCAGAGTGGAATGGAAATTGAGCCTGGAGGGGAAGAAGGCAGCAGATTGAGGCAGCAGTGTTCTGTGGGACACTGTCCGGGCAGGTCTTTGACATCCTGGAAGAGGAGAAATTTTGAAGTGACCTGGCCAGAGGGCCAAGTCACAAGAACAGAGACCATCACAGAGCCAGCGCAGTTGTTGGAATGGAGCGCTAGGCAATAAATGAGCTGCTATGCCACACCCAGCCACGAGGGGATGCCCCTTGGTGAGTGCACCCTTTGACAGAAAGCTTATCTGCACCCATGTACCCTTGAGAACTTTAACCCACATCTGATATTTCTGCTCCAAAAAGGACTTCTTGTGTCATCTTGGACACACTTGGCTTCTCTGTGTCTCACTTTCCCATCTGCTAGCTGGTGATAATAGCACTTCCCTACCACATAGGGATGGTGTGAGAACGAATACATTAAAGATTGTGAGACGCTCAGATACTGTGGTAATGGGGCCATAGAAATGCCTTAGACAGAAATAGCATGGAATCAAGCATCTCAGACTAAGTGAACACTATCTGTGTCTCCTAGCTTTTTTGGGAGGTGGGTAGATCCATAGGGCTATAGAGTCTTTTAAAATATGGACTACAATTTACCTTGTTTGTCCAAAGAGGTTGATCCTAAGAATGTGGCTAAGCTTTTGCATTCTATTTTTAAAAGAGCAGCAGATTGACTAGCCAGAAACGACTTCAAACAAACATCTAGTCTGTAACAGTAAAGACCAAAGTGAAAAATTTCCAGTGATGTAGGAGAAATGTCTCTCTCCTACGAACAAAAACTTGAAAGCGTGAGAAAACAACATAGGAGATTGTGAGGAAGGCATTATCTTCCTCAAGTCCCTCCTCAGAACTTGCCTTTGCCATGGTGCCAACAAAAACGCTGGACGGCCAAGTCACTAGAAGAGAGACCACCAGAGGGCCAAAACAGCTGAGGTAAAAAGGGCTTGGGTGCACTGCAACCACTTTCTATCATGGTGACCAATATTGTCTCATTGTTTCCTTGTACCCACCATTGCTCTGTCTCCAACTATTGTCTCTTGTCATATGCTTAGATGTTAAGCTCTTTGGGACGGGGACTGTTTTTTTGTTCTGTGTTTGTGCAGCGCTTAACACAGTGGGGTCCTGGTGCATAACTAAGGCTCCTAAGTGTTACAGTAACACAAATAAACAACAATAACAGAGAGGAATGATGCAGCAGTCCAGGATTAGTTATTGTAAAGTGCTTGGTCGTTGCTTATCCATTGTTGTATTTGTTATTTTTTTGTTATAGTTTTGAATCTCATTTTAATACCAATAAAGATATTATTAGGATTTGAAAATATACAGGCAAAATTCACTGGGACATTCTGCCTAGTTTGTGTTGCATTGACAATGCAAAACAGCCATAAACCCAGCTTCAATAGCCAGTTAAAATAGGTTTAAGAGGTTTTACATTACCAGAATAGCTCAACACAGCCAGGACGTTTCAGTGAATTTTGCCTACCTATACTTAAAAACAAAAGGGGAAATAGCTGCTTCATAACAAATGTCTTTACACCTTTCGGAGGGAATACCTGACTGGATGATTCAATAACTTCATGAACAGCTCCTCCCCTTCTGACAGACTGATCGCCTGATTCTCCACTGGCTGACACCTTGTGCAGTCATTTATACTTGTGCAAAGTGGGTATTAAATGTCAATAAATTAAAAGGGTGGTATTGTCTCCATTTTGCACTGCTGTAAATCAGCATACCATATGAGAATCGGGCCCTGAGATTTTTTTTGCCTTTCCCAAATGATAATCCAGCCTCTTCACCATGCTGAAATGAACATTGCATTACATTAAGCAGTCTCACTAAGAAAATCCCCATCCCATGTCCAAGAATACTCAGATGCAAGGCTGAGATGATTTTTAATCTAATTGAACATGAGCAGATAGGTTAATTAAACCTATTACAATAAGGAGAATTGGGGAACAATCACAGTCATAATTAAACTGAAAATGCAGATAATATGATGGGTAGTTTCAGAATATATTTGCAGTTACACTTTAGTTACCAGTTAAGCTACTTTTTTAAGGGTCTGATTGATTGTGCTCTTCTTTTTTCAAGATAACTCCCATTGATTTCACTGGGGGTAAGGAATGAGATGGAAAGTTTTGCAAGCAATGAAGCAAGGACTCCTGCCTGACTGGCTGCACACATTGTGCAGGACAGAGCATTTTACTGCAGTCTAGCAAACAGTTGAAGCTGATGGAGTTTCTTTGTTTGTTGCCACTCTTTTTAAAAATTCCATGCCAAAACATACCCACACACACACTCCATACACACCCAAATTGTGACAATGTTCTTTCCACTCACCGCTGTGACACCTCCTTATGGTTCTTCTAGGGATTAGCTCACCACTGCTTTGATGCCTCCTCTTGTGGTTTCTCAACCCCCTGGTCCCAATCTCTCACTCAGTGGCCTCCCTCACACTTCACAAGCTGCAGTGCTTCCTCTTCATGGCTTGGGATATCAAAGTCCCTCTAACAGAACTGCCTCAGGTAGTGTTCAAAGTCCACCACCCTGTCTGTGCCACTCCTCCATAGCTGGCAGGGGAACCCAAGCCCATCCTCTACATGCATTCCAGCCTAGGGATTTTATCTTCAGGAGCTAAGGTCCATGTGGTCTCGCCCTTAGCACTGTTTTCCCTAGACTTCTCCATTGTCTCAATCCTGAGAATGGCGGCCAACTGTTTCCTCCTGGAGCACCCCTTTCTGCTCTCTTTTCCCTGGCTTTATAAAAGTCCCTCCTCTTCCTGCCCAAATGGGCTTCATTAGGACCGTTTATCCAGCCAACATGACCCCCAGGAGCAGCACTTCCTGTAGCCCCTTCTGAGCCATTTTAACCCCTTCAGGAGTGGTGTGGGATGAACACCCCATCTCAGTCCCTCATCCACAAGTTAATGTATCTTCTCATTGCTTGGGATGCTGCTGTTCTTAAAATACCTTGTTTGTGGATTTGTAATGACCAGCCAGTAAACAGCAAAAAGGGCATTATCAATAGAAGGGGAAACATATTATATTAACATACTATCAAGGCTAACATTTCAAATAAGTCAAATCTCCTCTATGCTGTTAATCTACAAACGAAACTCAGCGAAAGGAGATGAAGAGAGGCCACAAAACAGGTCACGTTTTCATTTTATAATCCCATTAAAAAGTGGGAAAAACTGAGATGACTGATTTCCTAATGAAGAAGTGCTGCTCCCCAAGCACAGCTAGGTTTTCTCTTAGCTGTTGGTTTCCTTGGCTGTTTTCCCACACTCTCTTGGTGTCAGATAGATTGCTCTAAAACATTATAACAGTGATTTACATGTTCACTTTCAAGCTTGTTTGGGTAGCTGACCCTCTAGGTAGCTAACAGTGGGTTATGAATTGAATTCTCACTTTTAAATATTTGGAATTTTCCACCTTTTATTATCATTATTATAGTAATGCCTAAAGGGCTCAAACAAGATCAGTTGTTAGGCAATTTGCCTACATATTGTACAGCTTCTGTCTAAGTAGTTAAGACAGATGCAAGGCGAGGAAGAGAAAGTATTATTATATCAGTTTTACAAGTAATAACTGAGGCACAAAGAGATTAAGGGTGACATCTAAGCCCCATTGAAGCCACTGGGAGTTTTCATAGACTCATAGATTCATGCAGAAGATACCATTATGATCACAGCACAGTTACACGGTTGACTGAACCCCTTTCTGATCTCTCTGAGTGCTCCCTTGTGGTCTCATGCCCTTACATGTCTTGGAGTGGAATTTCACAGTTCTCCCACTCGTAGACTGGCATCTGGGTATAATACCCCATCTATGCCAACCGCTAATTACCATGAAAGTCCCACTTACCACCTGCATTTCTTCCCTTTAGCAGCCTGTGACCAGTGACAAAATGGCCAACAGACTTCTGAAAACAATTCTGTTCCTTAGCAAATGGAACAAAACATCAGAGAAAGTGATTTCTAAACAACAAACAGACTACATGCAGGGTTATTTCATCCAGTCTTACATTTCACTACAATTCATGTTAGACAGACTTCCCTCTAGAGTGACAGGAAAAAAACAAGACTCAATTTACAGTCTTTTAAGAAACCAAAGGGCTCTGGAGACCCAGTTTAATCCCAGGTTTCAGAGTAACAGCCGTGTTAGTCTGTATTCGCAAAAAGAAAAGGAGTACTTGTGGCACCTTAGAGACTAACCAATTTATTTGAGCATGAGCTTTCGTGAGCTACAATCCCAGTTCACCTTGTAGAGAGGAATTCTGAGTCTGTTCCTGCCTTTCACAAAAACTACCTTTTTAAAAAATACCACCCTCCTTGTGTGTCTCCAGTCCCAGTTGTTCCATGGCTTTTGTTATAGGGCAATGTATGAAATCTTCCTTTTGATTGAGACTGGTTTCTCCGAGTCAACCAGCCAGGCCATTAAAGAGAATGCCCCTGTGATAGCTGCTCTGTTGTTTGACAGTTAGACCTGTTCAGTCTTTCAACCACTAGTCTTGTAACTGTGGGGGAAACTGTTGAAACCATCGACTCCCCCTGACGTTCCAACATATCATCTCAGACATCCTATACAGAAAACATATTTTGACATACAGATCAACATTTACCACTGAGCACCCGCACGTTACTCACAATTATCTAGCCTGACCTCCTGAACAACACAAGCCAAAGAATCTCACCCAACAATTTCTGCATCAAGCCCATAACTTCTATTAGCACTACAGCAGATCTTTGAGAAAGACATCCAGTCTTTCTAAAGACTTCAGGACTTCTAGCTTTTATCATTGACTTCAATATGGACAGGATTTCATCTTATATGACTTGCCCATGGTCACACAGGAAGACTGTGACAAAGCTGGGAGCTGAACCCAACTGTGGTGAGTCCCAGTGCAGGGCCTTGATCACAAAACCATTCACTCTTTAATCCACATCACCAAATCTTCATGAAAAACTTCCAAGCGAATTTTCCATTTTGTGATTTTCACACATCATGGAGCTAATCTCTCTCTCTCTCTCTCACACCCATTTCCTGTTGACAGTACAAATGACTGTTGTCATAAATATAAAGGGATGGCTAACCACCTTTAAATCCCTCCTGGTCAGAGAAAAAAAAACCCTTTCACCTGTAAAATGTTATGAAGCTAAAGATAACTTCGCTGGCACCTGACCAAAATGACCAATGAGGAGACAAGATACTTTCAAAGCTGGAGGCGGGGGGGAAACAAAGGGTTCTCTCTGTCTGTGTGTGTGGCTTTTGCCAGGACCAGAGCAGGAATGCAGGTCAGAACTCCTGTAAAGGGTTAATAAGCAATTTAGTTAGATATGCATTATATTCTTTTTTGTTTAAATGGCTGATAAAATAAGTTGTGCTGAATGGAATGTATATTCCTGTTTTTGTGTCTTTTTGTAACTTAAGGTTTTGCCTAGAGGGATTCTCTATGTTTTGAATCTGACTACCCTGTAAGGTATTTACCATCCTGATTTTACAGAGGTGATTCTTTTACTTTTTCTTCAATTAAAATTCTTCTTTTAAGAACCTGATTGCTTTTTCATTGTTCTTAAGTTCCAAGGGTTTGGGTCTGTGTTGACCTATGCAAATTGGTAAGGATTTTTATCAAGCCTCAGGAAAGGGGGTGTAGGTTTTGGGGGGAAAGACGTTTCCAAGCGGGCTCTTTCCCTGTTATATTTGTTAGACGCTTGGTGGTGGCAGCAATAAAGTCCAGGGACAAAAGGTAAAATAGTTTGTACCTTGGGGAAGTTTTAACCTAAGCTGGTAAAAATAAGCTTAGGGGGTTTTTCATGCAGGTCCCCACATCTGTACCCTAGAGTTCAGAGTGGAGAAGGAACCTTGACAACTGTATTTTCCCAATCTGCTTCATTTTAATTTCTTTTCCATGTCACACATGCAGCCCAGATGATATTCTTTTCGCACTGATTTAGTTACCAGAAATATTTCCGCACATGTTTTTGAACCAGTTTCCATTGTTTTATCCTGTAACCGGTGGAAGCTCCCCAGTTGTTTCATCTGCACACTACATAGTCTTTGGAACATAGTCTCATTATTCTGTAGTGATGTGAAATGAATAACTAATTAACAAACAAAAACCGTATGATGAAGATGTTAGGGTGGCTACACATATAACATAACTGACACAAACTCACAAAAACACGACATGAAAAGTTAAACCACTTACCATTACAAACCTCCATCTCCTTCATTCACAGGCATGCACCTTCCCACCACCACAACCACACAACATTAACTCTGCCCTCCCCAGAGATGCCACCCTTCCAGCACCTTCTTTAACTGCCCTTATAAACACAGTCTTTCTCCAAGCTTCTCTACCAACACAACTACTAAACTACTACACCTCTCCACCCAATTGAAAGAGTTGTGAAAAAATAATCTGGTACGGGGTGGCACAGAATTAAGGTTGCAGGGAATAGTCTGTGGTGTGCCATAGTTGTGGTAATGGTTAGATGTGTGCTTGTGGGTAGAGGTGAAGAGGGTTTATACTATTAGGGAGCTTAATTTTTCTTTCCCTGCTTTTGCAGTTTTGAGCCAGGCATTTAGTGTACATGTGGCAACCCTAGCTGCTGTAAAACAATATTTTTGTGTATTAATTTCCTAGTTGTTCTATTTTTAAATAATTTTGAGTGGTAGAGTACTTAAAGGCAAGCCTGTGCTTGAGTACTTTGCTTAAACAGGGACCAGGTACCTAAATATGGATTAAGGTGTCTAACTTTAGCCATCCAACTTTGAAAATGATGGTTTTAGTACAAAACAGAAAGCTAGTTTTTATAATAAATATTACAATGAAATATTTACCTATACTTGAACTGTGAGCATTACACTTCACAGCCTGATTCAACAGTGCATTGCTCCAGTAATTTGGGGGGGTATAACTTCAGTTAAAACAATGTAATTACACCAGTGTAAAACTGGAATAATGCTGGGTTGAATCATGCTCTGAGAATTTAGAAGTAGGTCTGCAAAAACTAGCAGCGTGGGAAATGACCGTTGAAAATGATTAATGTAAAAATATGAAGATGACCCTAAATAAGAAAGAGCGAATGTTTGAAGTGGAGGAGTTGGAATCAGATAATCCACTTACAGTACAAGAGGTATTAAAAGTGTCCAAAATTGCACAAGCCATAAATAAACCACATGAAAGAGAGTGGTCATATTGCCCGGTATCAGCACAAGAGGAATGCATGGTTAGGCATGTTTATCACTAAAGGGATAAGAAGTCTTATCCTGTAGAAGTCTTATTAACTGTAAGGATAAATACAATCAATGTCTATATCCCATTGCCCTGTGAAACCTATAGGAGGGTGAACATTAGAATGAAGTACTAATGGATATGGGGAGGACAGTTTTTTCCAGGTGGGCAGGGGGGAGGAGTAGTAAAGGAATAGTAAAGTTAAGAAATTATTGAGCCCATAACCATGATCGGGGGTCTATAGTCCTTCTTTGGGTGATCTGTTGGGAAGTCAGAGCCAAAGAAGGAATCCAGATTGGGAAGATCTCTGCACAGACAGGACATCCCTGCCTATTAAGGAGGCAGCAGGAGAAATGACTGTTTCACTCTTATTACAACAATAATGTTCAGCTTCCCATGAGAATGTCCCTATGCCTGTATATTCTTCCCTTCCCTTCCTCCTCATCAGAGCACAACCCAGTTATGTTCTGCAGGAGAGAGGGATGGGGTTTCTATTTTCTTGTGTATGCATCTTTTGCATGTGCAATTTGTGCCTGCAAAATTTGCCCCCACATTTGTTTTGCTCCCCACAGAATGAATTGTGGGTGCAGATCTGAGTGTGTGGACTTTCAGGCAGAGGGGCAAGCACTCAGAAGGGTGCCCAGAGTTCCTTTCATGGGCACACGTTTTGCGGGCACAAAGTGCACCTGCAAAAGGAAAAGAGACTTATGTGACTCAAATGTAGTCCCTCCCTTTGTACTGCACCTATCACCATGGCAACACAAAGGGTGGTTGAAACATGCAACTAACCTTTAAGAGGCAGCAGCAGCAGAAGGCATATTTTCAGATGATCTGTAAAATAAACAAGAAACATATTTCAGAAAGATAAACGATACAGCTCTGGTACAGAAGGGTCAAAACCAGAACCCTTTCTTTCAATTCCCCAAACTTCGACAGGTTTTAGTTAAATGGATCCAAATCAACCCTGCATTTGGTTTTGTAAAGTCTTTTGGGGGCCTGATTCACTGACGCTGGCTTAAAATCAGGATTAACTCCTTTGAAGCCAACAAATTTAGGCTAGTTTCAAATGGGCGCAAGCAAAGGTAGAAGCAAGCAAAAGGGTGCTCAGCCTCCTCTCAGCATCCAATGCACACATATTCCTGCTTATACTTCATCTGCATCAGGTGAAGAAGTATATAGAAGGGTCTTGTAAGAAAGAGTTTTTTATGCTACTCATTACAAAAACACACTGTATCCTGGCGAATAGAGAGCGAGCACCGACAGACTGAAATAAATATCTGGCTACAACAATGCAGTTTACAAAGCCCTTTCTGCATATAAGCAGAGACAGATTTGCCACCAAGCCCCTCAGACCTCAACTGTCCATAGGATTTGTGGGCAGGATTGGCCAAGACAAGGGTCATGGAGAACTGCATCTTACTACAAATGGCTAGAGAAACTAGCTGGCTTGGGTTCACAATCCACCTGGCTCAGCAATAAAAGTTTTGGAACAGCAAAGAAATTCCCATTTCCTGTTTTCTGCATCTGGGACACCTTCATCTTGCTGTGTCAACCCATGTGCTCCCCTTGGTTCTTAGGGCCAGGCACCTGGACACCAAGTTTTGTGTGTGTGTTGCATTGCAGACTGTCAGCCTGGGACTCACAGGTTTGGTTTCCGTATGACATTGTAACACAAACCCAATGATCTTTATTAACAATTGAAAACACTGGTCCTTCATTGCCAGTCCTTTGCTCGTTAGAGGGAATTCCAAAGAGCAACTCAGGCCCCCACAACCAGGTGGAAGGCTCAGGAAGAGAGACTTCTACATTGTAAGGCTTCACTCTTTTACATGGGACAAAGAGAAAGTGAGGTCTATTCTATACCCGACTAGGTCAGAGTTACACCACAGTCAGCTATTCACATGCAGGCTCCCCAGCAGCCAATGAGCTCTCAGGATATAAAACCCAGCAACCTAGAAAGCAATTGACAACTGTATTATATAGAGGAGTCGCCTAGAGATTCAACACTAGGACTATGGCTCTCTGTGTCTCATAGCAGTATCCCATGTCCCTCCTGGTATTCATGGAATGACGTAAATCAATTCAGCAAGGGCTGAGTGTCTGGTGCCATGTTTTCACTGTCATTGCAGCCATTATTTTCCACATAAACACCTCTCTGATCCTTGCAGAGGCATGCCCCTAGCAAACAGCATTGTACTCCAGATGTTTTCTGTCCTTTGAATAGAGTAGGTCCAGAAGTGAACAGGATTCCACAGCTCCGCGCTGCTTGCTCCAGGCAGACATCTGTGAATTGCAGCTAATGTGTTTATCATCTGTCAGGTTGTCTCGGCTAGGATTTGGACAGCATGTGCGACAAGTGGTATGCATCATCCTCAGCTACTCTGAAACCATTTCTTTCCCTCCCCACCACCACCACCACCACCATTGCATTGATGAATCTCCAATGTTTCTATCAGTGTTACACACAACAGACATATAGTATTAGAGCTAGACAACTTTCTTCTGAAATATATCCCAGGCATATCTAGTCTGCTCAACCAAAGACTCTTCCAGTAATACTATCACTCCTTCGTTTCATATTGTAGACAGCCAGAATAAGGTGACAAAAATGGTTGTGAGACAAAGTAAAATTGGCCGTCTGGTGCAAACAGCTGTCGCAAAGCTATTTGTTTGTTCTGATCTGTAATAGATATCACTAGGAGAGAGTAATTTTTTTCCCTAGTGTATCTGCAGTGCTGATGTTCTTTCCAACTCACATTAGTCTAAGAGAACAGAGATCTGCATTAGCATATCTAGCTCTGAGACAGGGGGGCTGGAACTAGGGGAGCTGCTGTACCCCCTAGCTTGAAACAGTAATAACACCACATACATTCTTTCCACCAGCAGCAGCCCCACTATAAAAATTGTTCCAGCACCCCCACTCTGAACTCTTTTGGGTGACCGTGGACTCTGAAATGATTGTCCAATCACTAGCCACTACATGGCACTACCTTTGAAAATAGAATTTCTGCTTTCAAGCTTTCTTTACGGTCAGTTTCCAGTGTTCTAATTTAGGATTTTTTATGGTTTCAGATTTGTCAATTGATCCTGCAGGGTTAAATCTGAATTATTTGTTCAGGGGGAAAAAATGCCGGAAGCTACAAATTAAACTGCCCAAATGATACAATTGCCCGAAGTCTAAAGTTGAAAAAAAAATTGTTTAAAGGAAAGAAATCACAGAGGACTTTCCTATCTATGCATCCAATCAACTGTTACATAATTATGTGGCGCATAAAGAACTGACAGCGAGCCACACAGAGTAACATTTTGGAATCCGAGCAGATGTCAAGCACATTTAGCTCAAGCTTAGTTATTGTGTGTCAGCTGATCATTGCTTATTTGACAGATATTGGAGTTATGTTTACCAAGGAGCACAACGCAAGTGTTTGATGGTTTAAAAACTTTGCTTGACTACTTGCACCACAACATACTTAATGTTGTTGCAGAACATCACACATTACCCTTATGTGTTAACTAGTAGTCATATCATGAGAGAGACAAACAATTTACTGTTTGAATGAGTCTATTTACTCCATTCAGATGAGATTTTGAAGGAATCATATAAAAATGCGAAGGTTGTCTTAAATTACCACTCTTTATTGTCATGTTAATATTCATTCCAAATATAAGATTATATATAATATAAAATATAATATAATATATAATATTCCAATAAAATATTTATGCAACATATGTCAAAAATTCTAGAGTAGAATATTCTTTCCATTCATGCTTTTCTGTTGCTTCACCCTTGAATTGGGTCTCATTTAATTTTCTTTTCTCATGCAAAATTGAGCTACAGAAGGCAAAAAATGGGAACCAACCCCTTATACGCTTTGCCGTCAAAGTCTATCTATTTGTCTTTTATAGTGAGCAATTCAAATCTCAGCTTGTAGAAATAACCTTATTAGGTATGCATGCTTTTCTTTAGAAATGCTATCATAAAAAACACAGCTAAGTCATTAATCTTTTCAAAAAGCTTGTTGAGATCCCCATAGGCACTGAAATGGATCATAATAGCTGCACATATGACATGTAGCACTGCAGCCAACCGTTTCACAGAGCTGCAAATTTGGGCAAATAAGAGCATCAAAGCTTGCAAGCTTCAGTTCATGAGCTTGCTGTCCTTTCCACAAGATCAGGGCTTGGTAGACTCACAACGGAAGGTGAACCTACCAAAAATAAACAGACAAAATATAATAAAGATGCTAAAAATCATGCAGCTCTCCTCAGCAGTAGATGCAGGGTGTAACAAAAGCACTGCTTAAAGAAACATTCTGCTGTTACATAATGATATTTTCTAGAAGACTAACGCAGCAGAGAAATTAATGAGTAAATTTTTAAACAGCTAAAGAAGCCACACCTTTCTTTTGGTTCTTATGTCTGGTACCTCCCCTCAGAAATGGCCTGAGAACACAAGTCTGAGCACTAGAGCCTCTAACTACCTGCTTGATGATGTTCAAAAGTGCTAAATGGATCCTTTTTCAAAAGGCAGCCCTTTCAAGTGTCCTCAAGACAAAACTGAAGATGTCAAAAGAGGTACTGGCAAAAAACCATTTGAATAAAACCCACAGTTTCACTTCCCCAGTAGTCATAACATCCAAATATTGATTTTTTTTCACCAGCATTTGTATGAGTGTGGGTTTTTTTTAACAAGAGTGTTCACATCATGGGAAAATCTTGTGACCGCTCCTCTATATGTGTTTGGATTGGACGTTCCTTTGTCACCATCTTCAAACTTTGATTTCCTTCTTCCTGTCTGTAAAAATTCCAGTCTCCTAGTCAGAGAACTGGAAAATTACCATGCAACTTTAGCGACCGATCATTCTGCATGGATAATGAACAGTCAAAGCAAGTAGTTTGCAACAGCCAGAAAGAGAGAGAGGCTGGAACCATAGGGGTAAGATCTGGACTGACATCAAACTCTCCTGACATTCAGGTGCTTGACCTGAGGTTTGATTCATTCCTGTTATAGTGCATCACACACAAATCTGGATCTAGATCTGAATTTCCCCAAAGTTCAGGAATGCTGGGACCGTTTTCAGTAAAAAAAAAAGTGAAATACTGTTGTGGGCTCAAACCCGCAAGATGCTGAACATCCACAAGCCCCATTGTTTTCTATGGGAGCTGAGGGTGGCGAGCACCTTACAGGATGTGTGATAGATAGGCTTGACAGAATTCAATCTTTAATTTTTTATCATTTCAATAGATGATGTTTATTTTTAAGCATTTTTATCTTTTATTGAATTAAATTTTCACAGCTGTCAGAAATCATGGGAGGTCAGATAATGTGGAGGATCAAACAATAATTATTTGATGGCAGCAGGCATTGAGATTAAAAAGTTAACTGTTAAAACAAAAACTGTCAACATCATATGCCAAAATATACAAAACAAATATCCTTGAATCAAATTCTAATACGTGCTCAAGAAGCATTTTTCCTACTTTGTAAATTTTGACTATTATCAATGGGAATATTTTTCCGGCAGTTTGTATGTGTACGGTGAAATCAACATTTACCAATAAAAAGCTAATCCTTCCAAGCCTAGTTATATGTGTACAATGATCACTGAGACTGACAGAGGGTAGTCGGAGCTGGGAAAGTGCTTGGATTCAGCCAAAACCCGCCACTTGGAAGTGTCTTTGAGACAGAGAGTTAGAGTGGGCTTGATGGGAAAATAAGAGACAGCAAGTATGAGATGAAGAGTCAGATACTTGCAAAACAAATCTCACAGCCACAAAACAAACAAGCAAACAAAAAGTGCTAATGAAATGTTTAATGGCATGTAGGAAAACAACAAGCGCATTATCTGGAATTTTAAAAGATATGCAGCAAGGGACATAGAAGAATTAGAATGCTTGTTTGTCTTGAAGAAGGAGAAATATGCAGCCTTTGTGATAAGTTTTTTCCATTTTACATGGGCATCTTTTCTGAGATTTCTGCAACCTGAATTCATGGTGATAAACTCAATTTTTGTTTTGAACTAGGTGTAAAACAACTTGGAAATATTTAACTGCACACAGAATTATTTCCACTTTCACTTGGCTCAATATGCAAATAAAGGATCACTCTGGTATCTAATCCTGCCACGTCTTGCTATAAAGGGTCTGAGGAGCTGGTCTGCTCTAGGCAAATACAGAATTTGGGAGAAACAGCTGCTTCGTGATGTGCAAATAAAACCAGAAATATAGCAGTAGCCTTTTAGATCTGTTACAGGTTGGTTTGTTTTTTAAAATCGTAGAAGTGTGAGCTCAGCAACATGGCTCAGGCTCTGCATCCAATAGACCAACGCTCAAATCCTAGGAGACAGTCACCACTATGCAGTGCCATTAGAGACATTCTGTAGCCACTGAGCCTTGAAACTGTCAGTGACTCTGCCCCCACTTCCATGGAGGGCAGTGGGATTGCACTGGGAAGGAGATGGTCCCTGTGGAGCAAACAAGTGTTTCCAGCTGAGGAAGTCAGCAACACTCTGGGTGTCTCCCCTCCCATTCCAAGAGATGACACTGAAAAGGAGCTGTCAACCAGCAAAGGAGTTCGGCTGCGTGAAGATTCCCCCACCTTGCAGTCAACGTTCTCGCTCCTTGACAGGAGTGGACATCATCTTTACTGGGACTCTCATGTGAGTACAGGTTTACTAGCTTGGTCCATGTGTAACAGGCACATGCTTAACTCATAGTGAGGAGTCTGACAGTCCTAAAGGGGGTGTCTTGTTTCTTATATTTGTGTTAAATGAAGCTCACACAAAGTGTGCATGGGTATCAAATTGTGGATCAGGGATACCACCAATAGCACTTCCCTTTGGTCTCA
Organism: Eretmochelys imbricata; assembly: GCF_965152235.1. NCBI lineage: Eukaryota > Metazoa > Chordata > Testudines > Cheloniidae > Eretmochelys > Eretmochelys imbricata. Next base: position 95,300,315 of record NC_135580.1, read on the forward strand.
ATCATTAGACTAGCTGTGTGCTTTACTCTCCCATATTTCCAGGGCCTGCTCAGTGCTAAAATAGCAGTTACTGGGCAACTAATCCCTAGACTTTGTTGGGAATTTTTCAATGAATTTTTTTGGGGGGGAGGGACAGAAAATGCCAAATACTCTGAACTAAAACTTTCTGCAGAAATGATGCACCAGTTTTGATTAACATTTCATTGGGAGGCTTCTCAGGTCCAGGATGGAATTTCTGGTCAAAATCAGAGTGAGCAAGAGACTGACCAGAGCCAGGCAGAGCAGAGCTTAAGCCCAGGTTTCTCACATCCCTGGTGAGTACCCTGACCACTGCTCTATTGACTATTCTGAGGTGGGTCTTAGTCTTGTTCTCCTTTTTTCCCCCACACAAAAGGTCTCATTTTTGTTCCAATGTGGAATGAAAACAAAGGTGAACACCTCAAAATGTTGTGTAAAACTGAATTCTTGTTTTCCATACACCCCACTAATCCCCCTCCCATGCCAATGGGTGGGGAGTGGGTGGGCAGGGGTGGACCCTTAGCTTCAAAAGGTTTGGTGCAAATTACTTCCCACTCCCAGGGAGAAACTGAAACCAGGTTGTGACACTCAGAGTCAGTCTAGTCCCTGCCCTGCTCTTGTGGCATTGTGGCTATGTGCTGCTCCTTACCTATTTTGGATGGTACCGTTACAAACCCGCCTTACAGAACAGCATATTCTGTGTTTTCATTTTGCTGTTGCATGTAAGAAAAACAAAATAAACCAGAAGTAGAAATTAAACAGAGTAATAACACCTTTCAATTGTCTCTTTTCATAAAGGATGTTCCCTCATTGATTCTTTTTTTTTTATTAACACTAAATAGACAGTACAAGTTGCTTGTTTTCTTAAATAAGCTGCAAGAGAGCGTGTTCATTATAAAAGACTGCATACAACAGAGCTGAGGCGGTGGAGAGTTACAGCAAGTACCATTAAAATGATAGCAATGATTTATTTTTAATCAAGTCCCCACGCTTGGCCCTCAGCTAATTCAGCTGCTAATCGGCCATCATTTATCCCTCATTTTTATAGTTATCAGTTTACCTCAGGAGTGTGGAATCATAAAAGCAAGGTTACAGAAAATTTGCTTTTGCTGAAGAATTCATCCCAAACTTTTTTTCATTGCCTGCCCTTAGATTTTCTTAATGCCTTTCATGATGTACATTTGAGCTATGAGAGACTGAGAGATATACTTGCTAATGCAAAAACAATGCTTCTAGTTACTGACCAAGCAGTGACTTATGACTAGGAGACTCACATCAAACCTGATTTTTATAGGTGAGGAGCAGCTCCAACTCCCACTGATGTAAGCAGGAGTCATGGGTGCTCAGCACCTTTGAAAATTAGGTCATTCACTTCTCTGTGACTCAGGTTCTCCATCTGTAAAATGGAGATAATATTGATCTACCTCATAGGAGTAGGTTGAGTCATTAATGATTGTCTGATTGATTCTGGCCACTATCAGAAGAGGGGATATTGGACTAGATGAATCATTGGCCTGACGCAGTATAGCCATTCTGCTATTATGTACATGTTGAGATTCTTAGATGGATAGAACTCTAAAGTAGCAGTATTATAATTATTAGCAGAATTCTCATAACAAATATTAGTGTCAGCCTCTCAAAACAAAACCTAATTGGGAATTTAGCCTTCTTAGGGGTTTCATTGTGAACTTGAAACTTGGTCCTTTTCCGTGAACCTCGGCTGAATTCCACTTCCAGGAGATAACAGGGAAAGATTGGCAGCTACTAGCTGCAGCTTGTCATGATACTATACATTAAGAAGAAAAAATATATTTTAAGTCCAAAATATGACTTTTTTCAGATTAAGGGAAATCAACAAGAATGACCAATAAGTAAATTCTCCTGGAGAGAGCACATTGTGTACATCTCCTCTGTCAGAGTCTGCAGCAGTTCAGAGAGCAAAATCTTTGCTCTTTCTGCAGACAGGCAGAGTTCTTAAGAATTTAAATGTACAGTGAACAGTATAGAAAGAAATTAGTTTCATGTTAAATGCCCCACCAAACAATATATGTGGCTTTTTAAAAACATATGCAAAGATTAACCATTTGAGATTATGACAGGTTTCAGAGTAACAGCCGTGTTAGTCTGTATTCGCAAGGACTCCTTTTCATTTGAGATTAGTTTGGCTTTCAGTTTTTACATGATTTCAGGTCAAGGCTTGTTGAACCTCACACAAAGCAAAACCCCCAAGTTTCACAGAAATTGATTTGAATTATAAATGCAAAGGGTTTTAGCTGTGCACTTTTTCTAGAAATAACTTCTATAATTCCCTGTGATATTAACACATCCTGTATCCGTTTGTAGCCCCACAATAACACACCTGCATAGACCATTCCTTCATCATGGCTGAAGTGCATCATCAACTGTTTTAACAGGGATATAACTTGTTAGACATCTGTGTTAGCTGACATACGAGCATCTAGGCAGGCTGAAAAAGTGTTTACAAAATGGCTTCATCTGTGACATAACTATGGGATGACATGACTAAAACGCAGAAGCTGCTGAGTTAATGAGATTGTCACCTGCAATTTGATGGAGACAGTTCTGATTCAATCGGTGTCATCATGCAGGCTGCAGTGCTTCCGCAATGAATGCAAAATATCTCATTTTCCTCCCCTAAACACAGGGGCACTGATAATAGCAGAAATGATGCAGAGAAACATGAGCTGTGTGGCTGTGATCAACAGTCACTTCTAGGCACAGACTGCATTAGGCTGGTGATACTATGTTTCCTTAAATAAGTCAGGACACCTGTGATTAGCAGCCAACGTAAAGGGTCAGGGAGCATCACGGAGGAACAAGAGAAATTCTGCTCTGTCCCTGTTTTGTCTTTAAGGGGCAAAAAGTAGCAACCCTATCAGTTAGCGAATAAGGGATGGCTAATCTCTGCTGAATGAGTTAATTATTACACACATATACAAGCACAAAAATCATTGCCAGGAACAGATTTGATGGACATGGAGAAATCCGCAAAGCAGCCTTGCAAAATCTAAAGAAGCCTGGAACAATAATATTCCACACTGAAATTGTTTATGGCATCTATTTACACTGAAAATATATTGTCTGGTTTTTAGAGCAGGATAGTGAAGACTTTGGGGGTGTTGCTCCCAGTTCTACCATGTTACTCACACATGCCTCTCTTTGCCCCCTTATAAAATGTGTCTATTAATAATTATCTATCCCCATAAAAGTTTTGGGAGACTAATTTAAGTGCCCAACTCCCTCTGAAAATCTCAACTTTAATATTTGTAAGAGCTCGTAAAAATATTTTGGACCAAACAAACCTCCAATCTGTTGAAAAATGCAATTTTGTTGACAGCCCTTAACTGCTGCTGAGCATGCTTTTTTGTTGTTTCAAGTCCCTGCTTCAAATCAATCTCACACATCCCAAGTGAATGGCCTGAACACTGAGTTACATAGTAAGAGAGTCAAAATCTCTTCCTGCCTCTTTCTCTCTCATTCCGCATCGGAATGAAAAACAGATTTTGAATCACTAAATGTTTTGCTAAACAGAATTGTTGTTTTCCAGCCAGCCCTATTTGCAAGTTAGCTTGGGTTCCTTGGCAGAAAGGTGCTATATTATCACCTAATAGCTTGCCAACTGTGGTAATCTGCTAGCCCCACCATTTCCATAGAGACTGACCCCACAAACACTTATACTCCTGTAAGTAGTCACTGCTCATGCAGGTAGTCCCAGTGAAACCAGTGGAATTACTCATAACAGGAAGGACTATTCTCATGAACAAAGATTTGTAGGATTCAAAGAAACATATGGAGGAAAACCACATTATTTACATGGAATGGCAGGATATAATTCAGTTCTAAAACAGGATCTTGTAGGTGGTAAAAATAAAATAGGGCATATGTAAATTCTCCTCTCATAAAAAAAAAGGAAATAAGTCACTCAGCTGTGGTTACATTTGTATTGTGATCATGCAAGATTCACTATTGTGTTAGCTTTGACGGACTATAAATTTACCCTGCCAACCCCTTCAAAGGGACTGGATGTGGAAATAATTATTTAATTAAGATAGTAACTGACAAGACTGGAGTTTTGATGAATTGGTATACACAAAACTCAGAGATGATGAATTGCACCAAGTTTAATTCACTAAACAATGCCTAACATGTCCATTGTTTGGTTTATGAATTTTTCAACATAGAAGAATAATCTCATCTCATGTACAATGAAGTTGCCTAATCAATAAAGGATGGTGAAAATACAGCCACTAGATATATACTACCTTGCCATTCTTAATTAATGTAATTGCATGATAGGTTGGTCCAGCTACTCGGATTTGACTGGCTGATATACAGAATTGACTTATAAGTCATTAGAGAGACCGCTGGTGAATATGACCACATTTTCAGCAATATCTGGCTTATCTTTCTGGCTAGCTAGTTAAGCTAAACAAATGATCATCTAGCAAAGTCAAGTATCTTTCACAACCGCCATAGAGCAGAATAATTTATACAGACTCACATGTTGCAGGTTTGGGGTTCAATTTATCATATTCTATGCCTTGCACCAAAACAACAGGCAGCCTTACATAAACTTCACTCCCAGTCAATCTACCTTAAAAGCCTTATGCAATATTTGAGTTAAAATCCATTTCTCCTGCTGCAGAATGGGAGGAGGGGAAGGGAAACAGTCACTTTGCTTTAAAGAAAAAGAGAAGTGTTTTTAACTCCATTCTCAAGGGCACCGCCATTAACGTTTGCACAACATAAGATACTTCAGAACAAAGTGCAAATCATCTGGGGAGGGAAAGAACTTCAAGATCAGCCAAATATCACAGATGTCCCTGTATACTGCTCCCAAGGACTCATCAAAATGTGGAGCAAAAAGCTTTAAACAGTATATAGCTAAACGATCTGGACAGAAATGCTTTTATTCCAGCCACAAACTATAGAAAGTGGAATCTGGTGCATCTCAGACTCATTTCTAAATGTCTTGAAATAAACCACCAAAGCTTGATTCTAAAATCCCACAGCAGCCGCTGCTCCTGTGCCACCATGCCTGTCACTCGGGGGTGCAGGGCTCTGTTCTTCCTGTAGTCTGTAGAGCTATGCCCCACCCTTCACAAAAGCACAACAAAACCCTAAGGATTGCAGCGCTTGCAATCTCCAGCCACAAAACTGCATTCCTCACTCCTAGAGCTCTTTCTGGCCTGGGAGTGTCCATACTGCCCTGCACTGCAGGCAGTGTCTAGGAGGCATTATATAGCCTGTTGTGAATAAAAATTTAAGTCAAAAATGGCAAACATTTCCATTCACTTTGGGGGCTCAGCTTTAGACAGAAGTCGGCGTCGATCCAAGCAAAATTGCATCCCTGTGTGTCACCAAGTTGGACACCCAAAAACAGGTACATCTGAGCATATTGATTGAGCACAGACCTGGATGGGAGGGGACCACTAGGAAGATCACTTACACAGTCTCAGAACACTGCCATGAAATGGTCCATCCAAGCAGAAAGGGATCTTCTGCCCTTTTCTACTTCTTTGCCACTGCTCAGGTGATGCAAAAGGCTCACAGACTGGCCATATCCTCTGGCTGGGGATTGTTCTGACATGGGGGAGTTCACAGCGAACCCCCATCCCCAGCACCATGGACATGTCAGGAATGGGGAAGAGGAGGGGCTGGAATGTGCCATGTTCTGCTTATGCTCAGCGGGCCGATGGCCCCTTGGTGATCCTTGCCTGCTGGTGTAGGTTATAGCAATCCCCAGCTTCCGCTAACCTGCTCCAGGGCTGAGGGCTGGGCAGCGAATTAGAGATCTGTAATTGTTTAGATCTCTTTGCCCCCCTCCCTTTCCCTGGTTCACTGAGTAAAAACTTGGCAAAGCAAAGAATCCAGACCAACATCCACTCAGCCATATGATGGATTATAATGAAAAAACAAATGATATTTCACTTGCCTGTCAGAATAATTCCTGTCCCGGAGTGAGAATTCTGAATGGCTGATAAATAAGGTCGGAGTGTTAAGATATGGGAGATGGTAGGATTGTGAAAATAACAGAGTGGGTGAGTCTGAGAGGAAAGTGCAGAAGTGCAGAAAATAAAAGTAGAGTGGGGGGGTGAGCTACATTATTTTCAAAGATCAGAAAAAAAAAAAAAAAGATGAGTTTGAGGAAAAGATTTGGATCATTTCTTGTTGTATCCAAGCAGGTTTGTCCTTCCCTAGCTTTAATGGGCTGGATATTAGTGCGCTGCACTCAGTTGGATAGTTTAGTGGCTTCCCAGCTCCTCTCCAGTCTCTGAAAATGATGCAGAAGAGTCACATTCCATGACTCTTTGGCAATCCATCATCTCTAATCATAATTGCACTGGGGGGTAAAAACAACTTTCTATGCGTTATGGAAGTTTTTAAGACTAAATTGTTCAGATGCCATTATAAGGAAACTAAACAGATGAACAATTTAATTTGATTTCTTCACTACTGACTCATGTTTTCTAAACAGGAACCATAGATCATCTGAGTTTGAAGCATCTGAAGTATTGATTATGGTCTGTTTTGTTCTAAGAGTGGACATGGATCAAATGAGATTTTGTAATTCAATAGGGGTCATAATAAAGAACAGGTTAGTTAAAGTGTGTTTTGTAATCCCACTTACTAAAAGTTGCTGTAAAATGGATTATGGGGTAGATCTTGGGCTGTGCAAGGGAAGGTTTGCACCACTCCTTAGACACAAAGTGTGAACTGAAGCTGCTTACTTTACCCCTAAAGTATCTGCCCCTACATATAGGGTGTAATGCCGCAGTAGCAACTTCTAAGTGGAGCTGGTAGAGGGGGCCTGATTGGGGGAAAGAGAACTTGGCCAAAGACTCCCAATGTTCTAGAGATTTGCAGTAGTTGGAATGCTCCCTCATGGTCCTTGACAGCTGGTACAAATCAGAGCAGCCATGAGACTGTTCTACATAGTGCCAGACGGACTGTCTTAGAGCAGATCAGCCCAAGATCAGATGGTTTAAAGCTACTTTTCTACCTTCACTTCTCAGCTGCACTGCGTCCTCTCAAGCCTCTTTCTTTCATTTTACTGACACAATATGCAGTGTATCAGCAGAATGCAGAGTGAGAAAAATATTGAAAATCAAAGAATTACCCATGACTTCACTTGTAGCAAGCTTGGTTAGTCAGCTACATTCCCCAGAGATCAAATATATGCTGGAGAAGGGGAGAGGGTCATCTAGCCACTAGAGATCCAGCTACCCCCATTTGAATACAAACAAAAAGGGCAGTTATCTGATCAAAAGCATCTCTGACACAGGAGAAACCCAAGAGCGCTGCCAAATATAAAGCGATGGGTCAGATGCTCCCCTGGAGTAAACTGAGTCAAAAGAATTCAAAGGAGATATGCCAATTTACAGCAGCTGAGTATCTACCCTATGTTTTCCATAAAAAGAGCTATATCAGAAGAGGAATAGTCATTTTAATGGTCATTAGACAAGACACTGAAATCTTACTTGGCCTTTCTTTTCAATTTGGAGTTCCCATGAGCTCCTTAATGAACCTGAGGACTGGAGCCAAGTCAGACTAGACATAACTGGGTCTTGTTTAACTAGCCCATATAATCTACTAAATCTGTTTGCTTTAATATACTTTCTACTTTACTTTGTCTTATTTGCATTTGCTCATGTGGAAACGGCTGATTTTCCTGGATAATAAATGTTTTCTTCTTCCTAAGGAATTCCCAAGTCTGTCTTCATCAGTACATAGAGCTATTTTGACTGGCAAAAATGGCACCAGTGAAACTGTAAAAGCTGCAACAAGTTTTAAGCTATAATGTGTTACTTCAAACTACATAGAAAGACCCAGCATTCACGAACACATTTTTTGATTTACATCAAATTTTGCAAAAATCTGTTTTAGCTGATATTGCTCAAAACAAAAAATGAATATATTGTCACATCTCCTTATCAAATCAGCAACCTCACATATTAACTATGTACCCCTGCCAGAATACCGTCTACTTAATATCACCTTTTTCTTCCATCCCTGCAAACATTGACCTCAGACTGCATCGGGCACCCTACTGAAATGTCAAAAAAAATCATAGATACAGCCACAGCAAACAGACTGAAAAGGCACAGGGACAGATCCTCAACTTGTATAAACTATTGCAGCTCAAAGTTGATGGAACAATGACAATTTGTAGTAGCTGGGAATATGGCCCATAGTGGAAAAATCATAGCTTGAGGATCAAGAAACCTCAGCTAGTCCCCTGAACAGTCTGTAAACAAGTTAAAGTACATTCAGGAGAAGAGGCAGGCTTTCTTTCCTCTGACTGACAAACTTCTATTGGAAGCAGTTCAGTGGGGGATCAACAATCTGGAAATGGTGAAGAAATAAGAGCTGATGTATACAACACTGAAGTCAAGGAGAAGACTCTTGACAAGGACAGTCCTATATTGACCACATTTTTAAAGTCTTAGTCTCCTGTTTTGTGCCTGCCATTATTTATGGATGGACCAATCTTAGTGAGATCAATGTTCTAACCACAGAACCATAGAAATGTTGGGCTGAAAGGGACCATGAGAAGTCATCAAGTCCATCCCCCTGTGCTGAGGTAGGACCAAGTCAACCTAGACCACCTCTAACAGGCGTTGGTCCATCCTGATCGTAAAACCCCGCAGAGATGGGGATTCCACAATCTCCCACGGAAGCCTATTCCGGATCTTAACTACCCTTAGTGTTAGAATGTTTTTTCCTAATACCTAACCTAAATCGCCTTCTTGTTCTACCTTCAGTGGACATACAGAACAATTGATCACCATCCTCTTTATAACAGCCCTTCAGATATTTGAAGACAGTTATTAAGTCCCTACTCAGTCTTCTTTTCTTAAGGCTAAACATGCCCTGTTTTTTTAATATATGTCTTTTCATATAGGTCAGGTTTTCTAAACCTTTTATCATTTTTGTTGCTCTTATATGAACTCTCTCCAGTTTGTCCACATCTTTTCCTAAAGTGTGGCATGGCACACTTTAGAATTAAACACAGTACTCCAGCTGCAACCTCACCAGTGCCAACTAGAGCAGGACAATTATTTCCTGTGTCTTCCATATGACACTCCTGTAAATACACCCCAGAATGTTATTAGCCTTTTTTTGCAGCTGCAACGCATTGCTGACTCATATTCAATTTCTGATCCATTATAACTCCCAGATCCTTTTCAGCACTATTACTGCCTAGCCAGTTATTTCCCATTTTTTATTTGTGTGCTTGAATTTTCTTTCCTAAATGAAGTACTTTGCACTTGTCTTTATTGAATTTCACCTTGCTGAATTCAGACCAATTCTCCAATGTGTCAAGGACCATGCTGCAGACAGACTTCTCTCTCAACCCCACCCAACTCTATAATCCCTGTCATTAATGGAAAAGAAAAGCAAGTGTTTTTAAAGGGCACTCATATTTATGTACAGAAGGTTCCTTAAGTGTGTTCTTATAATTAAAAAGAAAACACCCACTCAACAGTCGTTTCCCATCTGAGTGTTAGAAACTTATAGAAATAGTTTCTAGTTGTTCCAGAAAGTTACAGAGGGATCACAAAAATCAGGTGACTGCTACATTTGACTTTGATTTTACATTTTAAAAGTTTTATTGGTATAACCACATCAGTGCGGGGTGGCATTTTTGACAACTTAGCTGTACCAATAAAAACTCTAGTGTAGACATGGATATACTGGTATAAAGGTACCTTATACTTGTATAGCTTATTTCAGTTCATGAATTAAAATAGGCCATTTTCTCATATGCACTTTTAGATCAGTATAACTGTTTCTTCACAAGAGGAGGGTCACTTTATCTATGCTGTCACCATTAAAGCACCAAAACTTTAACTAACAGACAAGGTCCAAGTCTCTGGGCACCAGATTTCTAGCTGGGGTAAATCAGTGAAACTCCCTTGGCTTCATTGATGCCACACTGATTTACCCAGATGAGGATTTGGTCCTTTTTTGTAGCAATAATAATATTGTTCTAATACTATCATCATTCACCTAGAGCTATTAGCCAACAATTGAACTGGGTCTAGACATATTGAATTCCACTGATGCTGGCTTGGCCTTGAAACCTATCAATAAACAGAAGCTATTCACATCATCTATGTTCATGGGAAGGTTGTGCCCTGCATGTAATCCAGTCATTTGTCACAGACTTGTAGGACAGTCTGTCATCTGTTGCAAATGATGGTTGATGTGGATGGTTCAGAGAACTGGGAAAATTCAGAGAATGGAAAAGGCAGGGAATTAAAAGAGCCTCAGCAGGGCACTGAAAGTCAGAGGATACACCATGGGACTGGAAGAACTCTCTCTGTGGAAAGGAATATGGGAACAAACACAGTGCTCACCAAATACCAATGTGTTTTGAAGAGAATATGATGTTGTTAGTGGGGTGTAGAGTAAGAATTGGTTGGTCCTTAAACAATATCGAAATAAATCGGATTTGTAATAGTAGGGTTATTTTAAAAACAGCATGCACCCAACTTGTGTGTTGCATAGCGCGCCATATCACATACAGTTCAGGGCATATACACATCCATGCAAATCCTAATCTGTGCAATAGCTTGAGTGCTGTACACATGCAAGCAAGGCATGTGAAAAAGGGCATGTACGCAAATCATTGCTGCCATTGGAAAGTCTGACTGTTAATGATTTCATAGTTGAGTGCAAAATGCAGAGATGGTGTTCCAGTTTGAGTAGCCATTCAGGGTTTTAGTTTAATTGGAAGCACAATGTCTAAATCATCATGTCCTTCCCTTTAATATATTAGACATTGGAATAAAATTCCCCAATGTCCTACAGATCAGTTCACACTATTCATAGCTAAAGTAAATCTAAAGGGCAACATTTTCACAAGTCCAGTATCCTTTTCTGGAGGCACATTTGCACATTTAATTCAGTTGCAAATATAATCTGTGTTTCTAAATAGTGCCTGAATTTTTCAGGGTTAAATCAGATAGTCAGAAGCACAAGTACTCAGTTTGGGCCTGCTATTCATTTTTGCAAAGGCAATTTTAGCCTGGGGGGAAAAAAACAGCTAAACTTTAGCCCTGTAATTTGAACCATAAATATACCTGATGCCACTTTCGTGCCCCAACAAATATGCTTCTGTAGAACACACTTAAGTCATGGAAAATGAAAACAAGGAATACATTTATTTTGACAGAGATAACAGACCTAAAGCTCACTAGTATTTAATAAAAAGAAAAGGAGTACTTGTGGCACCTTAGAGACTAACCAATTTATTTGAGCATAAGCTTTCGTGAGCTACAGCTCACTTCATCGGATGCATCCAATGAAGTGAGCTGTAGCTCACGAAAGCTTATGCTCAAATAAATTGGTTAGTCTCTAAGGTGCCACAAGTACTCCTTTTCTTTTTGCGAATACAGACTAACACGGCTGTTACTCTGAAACCTAGTATTTAATGTGATCAACAAAGACAAAGGGTGAACATCTAAATACAATCAGCTTCCTTCACAATTTCAGCATAGTCTGGCTTTATACCAATGATTAGATACATTAGAAAAAAAGACACTTAAGAATTTGGTGGGGCCGTGGGCCTGATTTGTATGGAAATACTCCTTCATAATGCTTCCCAAGCCTTCACTTGGCATGTGTCATTTTTCGTGATGTAGATTCTCAGGTTTGTCTTTTTTCCTGCTAACCAACATAGACATCTGTAATACCACAGACATCTGCAATACCATAAGCTTCAGAGCTAAATTGAGTCATGAATCAATGGATTATAGCCATAACACCCTATTTGCAAAACATCTGACAACTATTTAATCACCCCATACCAGTGAAAAACAATTTCCAAAGGAAAATAGCCTGAATCTCTACTTTAAGTTCTCATCTAAGTCTCCAGAATTAATTATGAATTTATTACACTTACTCAGATCTGTCTTTTCTTTTTTCTTCCCATCATCATCCCTGTCATATAGAGACTTGGCCAGCTGCTTGGAACTCAGGAACAAGTACCTTCAGATTACGTTGATGCAATCTACCAGTTCATATCCTTTCACGCATGGCTTTCAAACATTGCCCGAGGATCCCTCTTATCTTTCTGGATCTCTGTACATGCCCAACCCCTAGATGAAAACTTCACATGAAATCCTTGGTGGTCTTTTTTATTGTGCAATGAACTGGAACTAGCAATTTCAAGACACAAGGGACCTGATTGAATCCTCCATACAGCATAAAAAACACTCACTCATCTAAATAGTTCCACTGAAGTCAATGGGTTTACTTGTGTGAGTTATTATGGCCCAATTAATCTAACTCTAATCTCAGTTACGTATGAGCTACTCCACTGAACACAGCTTATACTTGCCCTCGAGCAACCTGGCCCAGAATGCCAAATGTAAGGACATCAAGAATCAAACTCTAAAAGTTTCTAGACATGTCTAGACACGTGCTGAGCTGCAAAGAATATTAAAGGAATTGGCACATAAAATTGCAAGCCCATTAGCAAGAATTTTTAATGTATCTGTAGACTCAGGGGTTGTACCGTATGATTGGAGAATTGCTAACATAGTTCCTATTTTTAAGAAAGGAAAAAAAAGTGATCCGGGTAACTACAGGCCTGTTAGTTTGACATCTGTAGTATGCAAGGTCTTGGAAAAACTGTTGAAGGAAAAAGTAGTTAAGGACATTGAGGTCAATGGTAAATGGGACAAAATACAACATGGTTTTACAAAAGTTAGATCGTGCCAAACCAACCTGATCTCCTTCTTTGAGAAAGTAACAGATTTTTTAGACAAAGGAAAGGCAGTGGATGTAAGGGTATGCCTTCACTACCCGCTGGATCATTTAGACACGATAAATCGATCCCCAAATTGATGCCTGTACTCCACCTCGGCAGGAGGAGTAAGCGGAGTTGACGGGGAAGCCGCCGCAGTCAACTCGCCGCCGTGAGCATGGCCAGGTAAGTCAAACTGAGATACTTCGACTTCAGCTATGCGAATAGCGTAGCTGAAGTTGCATATCTTAGTTCAAACCTCCCCCCACACTGTAGCTCAGGCCTAAGTTACGCTACTTCAGTTACGTAAATTACATAACTGAAGTTGACATAACTTCGACATAACTTACAGTGCTGTCTACACCGCGCTATGGTCCCCCATTGACACAGCTTCATCCTCTCAGGGAGCTGCAGTACAGATGTCAGTGGGAGAGAGCTTGGCCATTGACTTGGCGTGTCTTCATAAGACCCACTAAATTGACACCGCTGCATCAATCGCAGCAGTGCCAAGTTAGCCGGTAGTGTAGACATGGCTTTAGAGTCTCCTCAGGTGGTATAACTTAGTACAGTTCCAAAATGTACTAAGCTAATGCACACAAAAGCACTCAGTGTGCAGTAAGGATGTGCACATGGGCAACACTGCAAAGTAGATAGTGTGCTCAGCTACTTTCGGCTTTTTCCCCAGTTAGACAAGCCTACGGCCTTTTGTTCAGTTATCTGGAGTAGGAAGACATCCAGGGCTGGTTTAAGTCTATTAACCTCACACCAGGAATGAACTTGGTCTCAGTAGGCTTTTCCACACATGAAGTCATTCATTTGTTGCACACTAATCCTCACAATACATTTTTAAACTTTGCCTCTCACCTTCCTCTTTGCACTCCTGTCGATTTTTGTGGGCTTACAATCAAATTTGTCTGTCTGTGAAATTGTTTTTCTTTCCTGTCTTGCTGTGGGCAAGACCCTCATACAACAGGGAAAAGTAACTGACAATGAGGAAGAAAGATGAAATGTACTTAATAGTGCTTTCAAATCCAAAAAAGTTAAATAACTGGAAAAAGAGAGAAAACCATATTTTCATCCATTCTCCATTTCATCATCTCATTGAGTTACAGTAATTTTAGGTGTCACTTGTATGAACAGTAGAGAGAATGCTTACAGAAAAAAGTATATACTTAAACTGAGAACATTTCTTTAAAAAAGCAGCTCATGAAAGACCTCATATATGTAAAATGTTACGTTTTTAAAATATTATTCCTGCTTGAAGATCGCCCAATCTGTTCTATTCAATTGCTTGACTGTACTGTGATTTACTTTACCTCTATATGTAGAAGAAAATTCATAAGTTTGGTATTACATGACATACGTAACACTCCCTCTCTTGCTTTCAAGTAACATGCTGCGTATTGCACAATTTGCATTGATCAGAGCATGGCAAAAGCAACATTCAGGTAGCAAATGCTAGATCACTGCTATAGAAAACATTACCACGAATCATGGTGGTACAGTAAACAAGCTGAATACCAGTAAACAATTCATATGCACAATTCATTGATACCGAAAGTGTGCTCTCAAACAGCATCACAGCTAAATGTAAATGCCTGACTAACCTAGAAAAATATCAACATACGACTAAGAATAATGCTATGGCGGAAAAAGAAACCAAAGCAGAATAGTGACTGACGTTGCAGAAAGACTTCAGTTCCATATGCACCAGTGTACCAGTTTCGTCATGTCAACCATTAGGTGGCTACAGACGTAAATGTAGCCTAATTATTGTAAGAACAAGAGGCATGTAGGAAGGAACTACCACAGAGACACAAAAATATACAGAGCTGCTAACCAGAAAGGCAGCCGTATACCAGAACAACATGTATTGTCAGCAGCTTCTTTGTTTGTGATACCATTCTCTGCAGTGTGCCGATGGGAAACAGGTAAATGGAATGAGTGAGCGGGAATTTGATAGCAGCCTTCAACTACCTGAAGAGGGGTTCCAAAGAGGATGTAACTAGGCTGTTCTCAGTGGTGGCAGACGACAGAACAAGGAATAATGGTCTCAAGTTGCAATCGGGGAGGTCTAGGTTGGATATTAGGAAACACTATTTCACTAGGAGGGTTTTTAAAGCCCGAGTTGACAAAGCCCTGGCTAGGATGATTTAGTTGGGGTTGGTCCTGCTTTGAGCAGGGGGTTGGACTAGATGACCTCCTGAGGACTCTTCCAATCCTGGTATTCTATGATTCTATGAAACAGCCAGAGCTTGGTATCCTTTGGGTCCTGATTAGAGTTGGACAAATAATTCATTTTTCCATGTTGGGAATTTCACATTAATAAAAAAAAAAAGATTTCAGGTTGGAACCAAAATGAAAATTGCCAGCGAACTGAAAAGTATATATACCAAATTAATGTCTTCTTGAATGAAACATTTTGTAACATAAAATTAAAGGGAATTTTAAAAAAAAAGTCATTTCAAACCAAAACATCTAAATGTTTCATTTTGAAAATGTGAAAATGAAATTTTCTGATTTCTTCCAGAAATGTTTGTTTGTTTGTTTCCAGAATGAACAATTTAGCAAAATTCCCATAAATTCACAAAATGTTTTGGTGTCACCAATTCTGTATTGGTATTAGCATTATTTGCCCCCCAAAAAAGTTCTGTATGAACATTTTTGAATAACTGTAGTCATGACAAATTCAGTGGTGGGCATCTGACCTATAGTGGGCTAGCAGAGGGTCTATACACTACTTAAGGACCACTTAAACCTTATTATAAGGAGATAAGTGGTTGATAGGCTTTGTGTTGGGATGTTCCTTGGGACCGAATTTCATGCAGCACATCCAGTTTAGGATTAAAGATCAAATTCCTAAGCACAAAGGTATGCTACATTAGTGGTAGCCTTCTCCATTTCAGAGGGGACTAGCTATTGTAAACTGGATCATTAGCTTTACTGTAACTGAATTTTCTTATTATTGTGCATTTAACTCGCATACTTTTTTACGTCGAGACAGCTTGCATTACTGAAATTAGTTGCCTCAATTCTTTTAGTCTAGAAACTCAGGGTGAGAGTCTTATCCCTGGTCTGGCCCCTTTACATTAGGTAAAAGGACCAGAACAGCATAAAGAGCCCCTGAAAGCCCCAGATGTGACAATGGGAAGATTTCCTGGTGCAGACATGGCAGAAGACAGCTGTAAGGCTGCCCTCCAAGGACCTCCTCCAAGCCCCAATGTAAGGCCAGGAGTGGGGCTGCAACACACAGTGCTGCAGAGATTTCAGGCAGTACGGCAGTCCACAGGGCAATCCTCGGAGGCTGCCATAACCTTGTACAGGCCCCCCGGTCTAAATTATGCTCAGGACCTCGCCAACTCCTAAAGCCACTCAGCACTGGGAGAGTGCAAAAGTGATTTAAAGGCGGAGTAGGACCTCTATGAAGCACAGCCCAGTATTTCACCCTTAGTTTAGGTCAATGCTCTTCAACGGCAATGCGGGTTCATTGTTAAGCAACTTGGGACAACCAGATTTAGGTTATGATAAATAAGGATTAATAACAGCAAATCACTGAAACAAAATACTTAAGCAGAAGCATCTGACTTCTAAACTGGTGAAAAGATATCGGGTCTTCAAATTTCCTCACATTAGTTCTGCCTTGAATCATGCCCAAATGCAAAGGATCACACCATAAGGGGTAAAAATGTCATTTCGTTTATCAGTCTTCAGTGTGAAGTTTGAAAGATCTTATCAGGTGCATCAATAATGATAAAGCAAAGAAAATCTATCATTTCCTTCCAGTTTCTTGTGTTTAGCACATCAATTCCAAATCCCCAAACGGAGGGAACATAGAATATGCAACAATACACTTATTAGCTGAAAGCAATTTCAATCATCTGATTCAAAATGATCCTCAGAGGCTCTGAATTTTTCTCTGTGATCTTAATGGTATCTTCTTCCATCTCTCCTAATACGTACTTCTTTTTCTTTACATCTTTGTCTAATAGCAACAGCCTTGATTGAAGGCTGTTTGTTGCTTATCCTGTTTTATTCATCAGAAAAGTGTAATTAATTTGAATACCATAATCATAGCCAATATCTAACATCTGCTCTATTTACTCCAGATAGGTTATCTTTTGAAATACATTCCCCTTCTTTTCCATTCTAAATCTAGCCTATATGCCTGATGTACAATGTCAGCATACACAATCTGCACTGTAGATTGAGCGGAAAATCTTTAGCTCAACCCCCAAGTAGCTGATCCAGTCACTGGATAGGTGCATAGTGGGTCAAAGGGGTAGCTATTCTCCTACCGAGACCTACAGAGCAGCAGCCGAGCAGTTACAAGAGGCTACTTTAGTCCAGTGCATGTGTATATAATGCAGACTCGCCCATGGGGAGAAGCAATTGATAGCAGCAATGACTCCAGCTTTGCCCCATATCACCACCTCACACAGGAGCAGTGCTGCTCATGAATCTCATGCTGAGCTGTGCTGTGTACTACAACAGAAGTGTGTATTCACTGTCCGGGCTCCCAAATCCCAGTCCCCTCTTGCACAACGCAACCTCACCCGCCCCATTCCCAAGCAATTTGTCTCTAAATGCTTAAATGGAATTAAGCTATGAAGAAACCAGTGAAGGAAAAAGTAACTCCAGAGTAAGGTGGAGGGATATGGAGGGGGTAGAATATACAAGAAGAAGAGTTGTCTCAAAACCCAAATAAGATGAAGCACGTGAGAGCTGGGGAGAAAGAATTCTCGGCCAAGGGGATCTGGTTATGGAACAAATTTCCAGAGAAGATTAAGCGAATCCAGAGTCTAACCATCTATAGAAAAAACTGCGTGACCTTCCTCTTTGGAAAAAGTCTTTCTATCATAGGAATAGGAATCACATCCCCAACACTGAGATCCCCTTCTAAGCTACAGCCCTACCAACTGAAACAAACAAACAAAAACACACCACCACCACCAGAATTTTTATACTGAAAAGGGAGAAGTGTCAGAGACTCCATGAAGTACAATAAGAAGGAACCTTCCAAATTCATGGCTGTGAAAAACATGCCACAGACCGTGAAATCTGGTCTCCCCCGTGAAATCTAGCTATTGTAGGGGGTCGCAGTATTGCCATCCCTACTTCTGCACTGCCTTCAGAACAACTGGAGAATGGCAGCTGCTGGCTGGGAGTCCAGCTCTGAAGGCAGTGATGACACCAGCAGCAGCCCAGAAGTAAGGGCGGCAATATCATGACAACCCCCCCCCCCCACACACACACACAATAGCCTTGCTGTCCCCTTTTGGCTCAGGACCTCCAGTTTGAGAAACACTAACTTAAGGGCTTTACATGTTTATATTTTAAAATACATATTCATGATTTGTGACAACACTGTCAAATTTAAGATTTAAATGTCCAAAACCATGAAATTTTTAAAATGCTATGATGGTGAAATTTACCAAAATGGACCAGGAATTTGATAGGGTCCTAACAGTAAGGGTTTTGCTATTGCTTTTACATGAAAGGAGCTCAGATATGACAGTGATGAATGGCAGTATAAAATGCCAAAATAGTTCCTTCTTATCCAATGCCTGCTAAAGTCAACAGGAGGATTTCCACCAACTTCATTGGGATCAGGTCCTACATGATTCTTCCTAATTCCTTGTCTTGACTGCAGTGAGACTATTCAGAGTGGGTAAAGCTGAACACCTGTGTGTGTGTCTTTATAGGATCAGGGCATTGACGTTCACCTCTTTCCCCAAGGGCTTTGTGTTTAAAATGTAGAAAAAAATAAAAAACTTTAGTTAATTACCTGAATACATATCTCAGAAATGTTCATTTGCAATTATTAATGCAAAATGATTTATTTATGAAGTAGAGCAACATGCAATATATAACAGTTAATTAAAGCTAGCTTGCGATTCACATTCATTAAAGTTGAATGATTTCTTAATAACTAGCAACACTGTATATCTAATTTTGTTGTGACTCTGGAGAATGCTCAGTGCCCAACACTAGTGGATTTTGGAATCAGATGACTACTACAATCAAAGTTATTCCAAGTAGTTATTATTCCATTAACAAGCAAATGAGTTATAAATTAAACCTTTTTTACCCAGAATTTAGTATAACAGCAAAATGTTGTTTTGTTTTTTTTAATTTTCTAAGGAAATATTAGTTTAGCTGATATAAATTCATATTTCATTATTACTACCACAGGTAAAAATTTAGGATTATATTCAAAGGGCTGCATAAGTACCAGTAGGGATAATGTAAATGGTGTAGCTAAAACCTATGCATTGAGATTAATGATGGGAAAGCAAGAAAAGGCTCCTCCTTTGAGGCTGAGTTGGTCCCCTTTTAGAACGATTTAAGTCATGTCGCTTACTAGTTCTTAATAGGCTGCTATCATTTTCCAGAACAAAGAAGTTTATTAGCTACAGTAAGCAACGGGGAGTGTTTCACAAATTCATATGCTTCTTCCCTAAGGCCATGAAAAACAGGGTGGCACTCAAAACTTGGATCAAAGAAGAAACCTAAGAATGAAAATAAAAAAAGAATGTACTTAAAATGAGCCTACATGAGCATAATCCCATTCTGAGGATTATCATGGGCAAGGTGGACATCTAGGCCAACATT
The DNA here is from genome assembly GCF_965152235.1 of Eretmochelys imbricata. Classification (NCBI taxonomy): domain Eukaryota; kingdom Metazoa; phylum Chordata; order Testudines; family Cheloniidae; genus Eretmochelys; species Eretmochelys imbricata. The sequence continues at coordinate 95,319,723 of NC_135580.1, forward strand.
TTCAAACCTGGATACCTAAAGTTAGGCTCCTAAGTCCATATTTGGACACCTACATAGAAGTGCTCTGTTTCTGAGAATTGCTGAGCATCCATCCACAAGTCCCACTGAAGTCAACGGGCACTGCAAGTGTTCAGCACCTTTGAAAGTTTGGCTACTGACTCACTGTTAATTCAGGAGATAACTTCAGGCACACAGTTTTGAAATGGTCAGTTTTACAGCACTTGTGCCATCTTAGGCCTTGTGTATACTACAAAGTTTTGTCAATGAAAGCTGCCTTTTTCGACAAAACAGTGAATGCGTACACATTGCAATGTGACTTTTGGCAGCAAAAATGCCCTGCTTTGGCAACAAAATAAAAACATAAGGCTTTTTGTGCAAAATTTTTGACAAAGTGCCAGTGTAGACACCACTCTTGATTTTATCACTTTAACTGGCCTCCAGGAGGTGTCCCACAATGCCCATCGTGACCGCTCTAGTCAGCAGTTTGAACTCCACTGCTCTGCATCCATGTAAACAACCATCCGCTCCTCCCTCTTAGAAGCCCCAGGAATTTTTGCAGTTCCATTTCCTGTTTGCTCCGCATGGAGAGGTCTCATCGCATCTTCCCAGGTGACCATGGCAAGTTATTGCAGCAAATGCATTCCAGTTTGGACCACTGCGGAGCTGCTGGAGCTGCTTAGTGTATGGGGAGAGGAGGCTGTGCAGTCTCAGCTGTGCTTGAGCCATAGGAATTTTGATGCCTACAGGCAGGTTTCTTGAGGCTTGTGCGAAAAGGGCTATGATCGAGACACCAATCACAGAGATACACATTACTGGTTCTCATTTTCAAAGTGTTGCCTCAAAGCCTCCCTGATTCTAATTGCCACCCCTCTGGGCTCCTCTGACAGCCCTGGTATCTGGCTTCTTGAAATCAGCAGCCAAGCGGTCTGCCTCAACATTCCACCCCTGAACAAACCTTTCACCCTTAACTTCACAAAGGTTATGCAACATTCAACACACTGCTCTGACCATGGGAATATTATCCTCATTGAGGTCCAACCTGACATAAAGGCATTACCAGCGTGCCTTTAATCTGCCAACAGCACATTCCACTGTCATCCAGCACCTACTCAGCCTGTTGTTGAACCGCTCCTTACTGCTGTCCAGGTTTCCCATGTAAGGTTTCATAAGCCATGACTGTAAGGGGTACGCAGGTCTCCCAGGATCACTATGGGCATTTCAACATCCCATCTGTAATCTTCTGGTCTGGAAAGAAAGTCCCCGCTTGTAGCTTTCTATACAGGCCGGTGTCCCTGAAGATGCGTGCATCATCCACCCTCCCAGACCACCCCGTGTTGATGTCAGCGAAGCGCCCACGGTGATCCACAAGCACCTGCAACACCATGGAGAAGTACCCCTTCCTATTGATGCTCTCCATCGCAAGGTGGCCTGGTGCCAAAATTGGAATGTGTATGCCATCTATCGCCCCTCCACAGTTAAGGAAAGCCGTCCACTATTTCAGGCACATTTCCCAGAGACATCTTCATAGCAGGATGCAATTAATTGCCCTGCACACTTGCATTAATGCAGCCCCAATGGTCAACTTCTCAACTCCAAATTGATTTGCGACCGACCGATAGCAGTTTGGAGTCACCATCTTCCACACAGTGATTGCCACATGCTTCTCTACTGATAGAGCAGCTCTCATTCTGGTTTCCTTGAGCCACAGTGTTACGGCAAGCTTCGCACACGGTTCCAGTAAGGTGGCTTTCTGCATCCAAAAGTTCTGTAGCCACTGCTCATCATCCCACACCTGAATGACAATACAATCCCACCATTCAGTGCTTGTTTCCTGAGCCCATCAAGGGTCCACCCTCTGCAACTGTTCTGTGAATGCCAAAAGCAATCAAAGTTTACTCCTCTCCATATCATGCAGCATGTCATGCAACTGGACGTCTTCTTCAGTTAGGAACTTTGTGATTAACTGCACTGCCATCCACAACATTTTCATGACAGTTATCAGAGCATAGGAGAGCAATGGGGGATCCATCCCTTCTCACAAGATGTTGGGGTGCCCAGCAAAGAAGGGCTGTTGAAAAATGCCATGAAAGAAAGCCAGAAGCCCATGGAATGCTGGGACAGAAAGCAATGCATCATGGGACATTGAGACCCATGCCGTGATCTCCGCTTTTCCACAAGACCTAGTGGCAAAAGGTGTCGAGCTGGACTGTGGGATAGGTACCCACAGTGCACTGCTCACACTGTTGATAGTAGGCCCCAAATGTGGCTGTACTCTGCTGACAGAGGGAATGAGTGTGAATATGCAATACCGATTTTTATTATAGTGCTTTTTGAGTGTCGACATAACTTTTGTTGACAAAACTCTGTAGTGTAGACAAGGCCTTTGAAGCATCAAATTTATAGCTAATCTACAGTTCCACTTTTAACTGGAATAAAACTTTCTTGTTTCCACTGAGTCCCTAGGAGATGGGGAGGAACAATAGGTTCAATGGACAGGAAATAGGTTTTTTGAAGCTAAACGGGTATTACAAACTCAATAATAAACCCCCAAACCCCAATAAGTTTGCTGATCCCTATTTATCACCCATTTTACTGATGCCTCTAGGTGTTTTATTAGAAGGGGACTCTTAAAGAGCCTCTGATAGTGTGGCTGATGTGATTAGGCCCTATGATGGTGTCCCCTGAATAGATATGTGGACAGAGTTGGCAACGGGCCTTGTTGAAAGGATAGGTTCCTGGGTTAGTGGTTCTGTTGTGTGGTGTGTGGTTGCTGGTGAGTATTTGCTTCAGGTTGGGGGGCTGTCTGTAAGCAAGGACTGTCCTGTCTCCCAAGATCTGTGAGAGTGATGGGTCGTCCTTCAGGATAGGTTGTAGATCCCTGATGATGCTTTGGAGAGGTTTTAGTTGGGGGCTGAAGGTGATGGCTAGTGGCGTTCTGTTATTTTCTTTGTTGGGCCTATCTAGTAGGTAACTTCTGGGTACTTTTCTGGCTCTGTCAATCTGTTTCTTCACTTCAGCAGGTGGGTATTGTAGTTGTAAGAACGCTTGATAGAGATCTTGTAGATCAGAGGCTCGTTCACCTGTGCATCTACCAATGTAATACATGCCATCATGTGCCAGCAATGCCCCTCTGCCATGTACATTGGCCAAACTGGACAGTCTCTATGTAAAAGAATAAATGGACACAAATCAGACGTCAAGAATTATAACATTCAAAAACCAGTCAAAGAACACTTTAATCTCTTTGGTCACTCGATTACAGACTTAAAAGTGGCAATTCTTCAACAAAAAAACTTCAAAAACAGACTCCAACAAGAGACTGCTGAATTGGAATTGATTTGCAAACTGGATACAATTAACTTAGGCTTGAATAAAGACTGGGAGTGGATGTGTCATTACACAAAGTAAAACTATTTCCCCTTGTTTATTCCCCCCCCCCACACTGTTCTTGTCAATTGCTGGAAATGGCCCACCTTGATTATCACTACAAAAGGTCCCCGTCCCCCCCACCGCTCCTGCTGGTAATAGCTCACCTTTCCTGATCACTCTTGTTACAGTCTGTATGGTAACACCCATTTTTTCATGTTGTCTGTGTGTATAAAATCTCCCCACTATATTTTCCACTGCATGCATCCAATGAAGTGAGCTGTACCTCACGAAAGCTTATGCTCAAATAAATTTGTTAGTCTCTAAGGTGCCACAAGTCCTCCTTTTCTTTTTGTGGATACAGACTAACACGGCTGCTACTCTGAAACCTGTCATTATATTTAGCTCAAATTGCAATGCAAACACCTCACAGACTAATTGTCGTTCTATAGCCTTTTTTAGGAAGGCATAGTTCTGAATTTTTCCAGAAAGCATTTCAGCGTGGTCCCTTCCTCATAGTTGCTCTGGAAAGTCTCACTTTTCCTTATACTCCTGTATCTTTAAAAACTCCAGCCCACCCAGACATGGATTTTGACTGGGAGCTTTTCTCACACCTAAGAGGCAGCATGGGAGAAAAGCGCAGAGGTGCCTGTCGAAGAAGTGGATAATCAGGTGCTCAAGGCTGGTATCATTGGCAGAGCAAAGATGGGAACTGACCTTGTGATAAAATAGATTGAAACGGTAGGGGTTAAACAGTGGAGAGCTTTGTGAATAAAGATAGTGTGTGTGTGGTATGTTGGAAGAGGGGAGCCAATAGATGGGATTTAAAAAGAGGGGGCTGCAAAAGTCAGCACAACAATCCAAGATGATCTTGGCAGCAGCATTTTGAATGGATTTGGGGGTAGGTAAGGCCTCTATCAGGTCATTAGCACTCTTGGCTCAAAATTAGGAGCAAGTTGGCATACACAGAAAAGTGCTATTTGTGTGGCTCACAAAATGGTGAGCTCTGCCACTTAGCTCTTGTTTGAAATACTCACAAAGCATCTGTTACACCTCCAGTTGATTTTTTTTTCTTACTCTGCACTGGTTCTGTAATAACAACAACTGTCTTAATAAATTACTTACAGCATTATTCAAGTTCATTGAGCCACATTTGTTTTCATGTTTCCAGCAAAATTATGACAATAGAAATAGGTTACTGAAATTGCTTCTTCAAGATAGGAATGCAGGTAGTTTTCTTTTTTCCCCATGACTAGTAACACCCATTTTGCTCTTCTTGGTGCAGTCACTGAGATGTTCTGACTTTTCTCTGTATGATGTAGATTTTTTAGTAGCGGTCGGAAATAAACGGTTGAGTCTGTGTGTGGGTGTATACACATAAATAATATTTTTTATATAAAATTGTACTGTAATTTTGTCTGGAATCTTTCTCATAAATAAAGGGAAAAGAGCTATGACTACGTGGGGTTTTTTTACATGAGCTGGGGCTAAAAGACTTCAATAGATAGAAAGCATTCCCCCAATTCCAGATTACGTAGGTCTCCACCGACATCATTTCAATTAGATTAATTGTGAACAATATATTCAATTGTTTTAGATCCTATTTTCCCCCACATCCATGATTTGTCTCTAAAGAAAGAGATCAAGATTTTCACAAATTCATTCATTATTCAAAAGTAACTGATGAATATATATATATATATATTTACAAATATATAGGAGATGTGAATTTTTGTGAACTGTTCATAGCAAACTTTTGGTCTATTGTTTGCCATTCAGATTTTGTTGTTTGATGTTCATAATCAGCCACCTAAGTTCCATAGGGTTATTTCTGTTCCCTGATTGATATAATTGTTATAAACTACAATCACTTTCACCCCAAATGTATTCTGTTTTGTCATGAAACAAATTTACTTTCTAGATTCAATCATTCTTATTCACAGATCCTCTAAAATCCTCTATTCATAAGCATTTGGACAAAAAGATTGAATTAAAGCTTGCTTTACAATTTGGCAAATATTTACCTACAGGTTTGGGTTTTTTTTATTCCAGTAGAGGTCAGTGACAGCTGAAAGAGGGTAGGCAAAACTGGTATGTAAATGCAAAAATTGAGAAGTAAAAGGATCAGCAGAACCAAATTAACAGCTTTGAATAAAGATGTTATCTGACAAAACAGACTAGGGGAAACCTGCCCCAGCTATGATGCGGTAGTCAGCTAGTCTCTCAATTGAACCAAAATATTGACAGACTCATGAGTTTTTGCTGATCTAGGCAATCCAGGAACTGTGTTCTCTTCACAGCCACTTGCATGCTAAACAGTTACTGAACTCTGCTGCCACGGACACCTTCTCATTCTGCCTGCTTTTCACAGCTGGCCCTGCCCACCAGTATACGTGAATTTCACTGGGGAGATGTGAACTGCTGCGTTTCTGTGCAACTCATGCTAGCAGGTGAGATTAGTTTCCATTTAAGAGCCTGGGAAAAGGAGGTCATTCAGGGTTGCATATTTCACAAGGCACCCAACCTGGAAGCGGTCAGAATTTTGGACATCTGCAGCAACGCCTAATGTTAAATGATTGGATGACTTCCAAGTTCTGCAAGTGGTTTAATTTGAACGTGAGTCAAAAGACATGTTATAGCAGAGAGCGAAGACTTGAGCGATTTGAAATTGTACACAAATTTAAGATAAAATACAATGAAAATTATTTAGAGGAAGAAGTTGAGATGTTCAGCAATGTCACAGGGTAGCTAGTGCCTGTGAGTAGACCAGGCCCAATGTCAAAGTTGGTGGGCCCAGCTGAAACAGTTAAAGGGGGCAGGGCTACACCCGAGGCTATAAAGGCCTGTCAGGGGGTGGGAAGAGGAGCAGCAATTAGGTTAGGTTGCACCTCAGGAGAGGAGTAGAGGTAACTCCAGTGGTAGGACCTTGGAACAGAGGGCCAGATGCTCAGAGAAGTAGCCTGGGGGCTGATTTTCCAGGAGGGGAACAGAGCAGGATGTCTGAGAAGAGAAGCACTTTAGAGACTAACAAATTTGTTAGTCTCTAAGGTGCCACAAGTCCTCCTTTTCTTTTTGCGAATACAGACTAACATGGCTGCTACTCTGAAACCTGAGATGAGAAGCTGGTTAGGATTGGGATGCTGCAAGAATCAGAATTACAAAGAGGCCTCTTGAAGAGGCGGCTATGAAACCCTAAGACAAGGAGTTAGCTGAGGAACTACTATTGTCTGTTATATGGCTATACCTGGACAAATAAAATTATTTCTAGGAGACAAGGCACATCAGCGAGTAAGCCGGGGAGAAACCCTGCTGCATCACATACGGTAGACAATGCAGGTACTTAGACCTCTGATACAAGGGGAGAGTGAGATGGATCTTTGGTGACCGGTGAAAACAGAGGCAAGGTGCTGCAGAGCCACCTTTACCCATGAGGGGGCACTTGGTTGGCAGCCGCTGTATTGCAAACAGATAGCATTGTAAACCATACGTAAGTAAAGCGAGGCTATGTTGTTAATAATCCTCACAGAGGAAATGGGGTCCATTCCGCAAGAATGGTAACGTGCACCAGCCCATTGTTGCTTCAGAAACGCTTTATTAATAATGAAGTCACTATGAAAAATTAGCAGTGACTTGTAATACCCTTTCCTCTCAAATGATGAAGGCCTCTATCCTTACATAAATTACATGGACTTCAACGGAAATTCCTCCTAACCATTTTATGTTTCCCCATAGAACTAGATTTTCCCCCAAGTCAAGGAAGTTTTTCAAAGTTTGCCTGTGGAAACAGGCTACCTTAGCAGGCTAGTAGAAGATCTCCCCTAGGTAGCGGCTCCTACAGTGGCTTAGAGCTTCCATAACATCTCCCTCTCCTGGAACACAAACACCCACACCTGATCATGGCTTGAGAAGTGGTATGGCTAAGTAAAAGGGTATGGTTAGGGTGCCCCCACAACCCAGAACTTCCCAGCTGCTGTATTGGCTTCTCTGAGATATTGGCTGCCTGCATAAAGCAGCCATTAGGCCTGGAGATTATCCCAGCACAGAGCAGCCTTGGAATCAGAGGGATGCAAAGTTGCCCTTAAGCTACAAAGACACCAACCTGTATCATAGAATATCAGGGTTGGAAGGGACCTCAGGAGGTCATCTAGTCCAACCCCCTGCTCAAAGCAGGACCAATCCCCATTTTTTGCCCCAGATCCTGAAATGGCCCCCTCAAGGATTGAACTCACAAACCTGGGTTTAGCAGGCCAATGCTCAAACCACTGAGCTATGCCTCCCCCACCAATCCCCTCAGCTGGAGATGGTGATCAGAACTGTAGTGCTTAACATACTGGTATATTAATATACAACCCGTAGTCTTAAAATGTCTTATGTCCTCCAGAGAGCTTTCTGCCCAGAGGAGAAATTGAATAACCTTGGAGTTCCTTTCTTTTTTTTTTTTAAAAAAAGAGCCCCTTCCTTGGGGCAGGTGGAATTGCAAAGCTCCAGTACTGCACAGAGGTGTTTGCTCTTTCCATATTCCAGCAAGGCTGATAAATGAGCTGCTTGCTGGGGCAGTGCATGCAGTAGAGCCAATGTATTGCAAGGGATCTCTAACTCCTTGCCCTCAGCATGACGGCTCGTTTGTGCCTCCTTCGCTTTGTGCGCACGCTCTCTTCGCCTTTGCATCTTGGCGGTACTAAGACTCAACGGATGCACGGTGACAATAACTAACAGTATCGCTCGGGTCCTTCTTGGGTTATACAAAAGCACCAATCATTCGTATTCCAAACTCTTTTGCTTCTTCTGCCTTTATTTCAGACCTAAGGCTTACAGAATTCTGGACCAGTTTTTGGTCTCCCTAATGCTCCTAATCCAATATTTACAACACCTAAACAAAACTAAGGGCTATATTTGCTAAGAGCTCTACCTCTGTTCTCTATTTCCCTGTTTCTTTGCTTTTCGGAAAGACCAACTCGGGGGGGGGAGGGGAGTTGGGGGGGTATATGCTAATTCTGCTCTTTGTCTATGTTTTAAGTGACAAACATACTTGGTGTGTCAATCTCTTCTGTAAAGTTTGATTTAGACAATAATTAAGTCTTGGTTTGTTTTTATTAACCATCCTTACTTTTTTGTGCACTTAACTAGTGCATAGGTCCGGTGCTAGCCTACTGTGCATCCCTCAAAAGATGTAATCTGTCTGTTCCGGGAAATGTCGACTATTTCTGGGTATAAGAACTGGATGGAATGGCAGGGCTATATTTTGGAGTGCTCTGTCCCTTTAAGGTTTGGAATGCTGTTGAATAGGTCAGAGGGATGTAGGTCTAGTGAGTAGGGTGTGGTCATAGCAGAATTGATGCATGCACAGGGAAAGCATCCAGCACTGGGGTTTATGCAAGGTCAGTGTGTTTGCTGGATTTTGACCAAAATTTTAACAACAGGCTTGAAGGTAAAACCACGCGCCGCTCTGGGACTGTAAGATCTGAACAGGGATGAATGTCACCCTATGTTCTTTCTGCTCTGAGAAGGCACTGTTCTTTGCTACCACCTCGGCTAGAAGATTTTTAATGCATAATTGAAATAATCTCTTGTCAGAAAATCACTCTTCTCAGTTGAAGAATTTCACCCCAGTACACATTATGGTAATCCACAGTCACAGGGCCCTAGGTATAATTTGTATTTCATGAAAACTACTTTAATAAAATGTGAATGATTAGATGTTATAAGCTCTGAAGCATTCTTTAGTATGTCAAGTATTTTGTCGCTGATGGTTCTCAGGGTACCCAGGACTGAGGGTCACCATGTTACGCTTCTGGCTCCTATGTAAGGGAGTCTTGCTTGTGGTAACACCCTCCCTTACACCACCAGCCTTTTAACCACTCAAGTTCTTGGCTCAGGGCTATGCCAGCCTTGTTAACCTGTAAGTTAAAGAGATCAGGTGTGCTCTAGTCCCCTTGAAGCATTCCTCTGAGATATCCAGCCCCTGACACTGGCCACTCTCAGAAATCCCAGGTCCTCTACCCCCACAAGAGCAGCGTACCCCATTTTACCAGTTTTACCTTAAGCACCACAGTTGTATGACACATAACACATGTAATGAAACAAAAGAATAGAGATTCAACTAAAAAACAGGGTGTGATGGAAATGGTTACAATACAAAACGGTTTACTCCTGGGGGCATTCTGCGCCAAAAAGTAAAAATTCTGTGCCAAAAAATTAAAAACTCTGCAAAATTCTGCAAATTTTATATATCAATAAATAAATGCAGAGGCTCTAGCATGGCAGTGGAAAGCACAGGCCACTGGCTGCACAAAGGTGGGAGATTACCTCCCCCCACTACCCAGGACCCGGACTCAGCAGTAAGGCTTATGTGCCAGGCATACCAGGTATGGGGCTGGCAGGCTCAACCAGGCAAAATCCAAGTGTGGACAGGCTCGGTGTGGCGTGAGGGGATTCTGTGTGGGACAATCTGGGTGCAGGCAGCTCAGTGTGGGGGGTGGGGTCTAGGTGTGCGGGTATCTGGATGCACAGAGGCTTGTTGGGGGTGTTCCAGGTGCAGGGGCAATGGGAGTCTTCTGGGGCTTCCAGGTGAAGGTGGTTAGGACTCAGTGGAGAGGTCTTGGGTGTGGGGCTCTCAGCAGGGGAGTCTGGATGGAGTGGGGCTCTCAGCAGGGGAGTCTGGATGGAGGGGTGAGGGTCTGGGTGCATCTAGTTGGGGCTCAGTGGCATGGGTGTCTAGATGTGGGGGCTCAGGATGGTGCGGGGGGGTGGGGCTCTTCAGGGTGGGGGTTAAATTGAACTGTTTGGTGACTCCAGCTAAAGTAACAAACTGTTGAATATTTACTCTTAAAAGGAGCGACAGACCTTAACAGTCCTCTGATTGTTACAGGACAGCGCTGAACATATCAGAACCCATGTTTTGGGGAAAATTCGGGTCTGGGGAAAGTGTGGAGTCATCTTACCAGTTGTTAACCAAGGCTGGTGGTGTTGTAGTGGAAGCCTGTGGTGTTGTATGCAGGCTACAGGATCCAAAGCATTGGACAAGGGCTGTCCCATATGTTGACAGAACATATGCTTGTTGTGACTGTGGGCATCCTGGGAAGACAGCTACAGTATCAAGGCATTGTGAGGCACTCAGCATTACAGGGTAAATTAGGGTGACCGGATGTCCCGATTTTATAGGGACAGTCCCGATTTTTGGGTCTTTTTCTTATATAGGTTCCTATTACCCCCCACTCCCTGTCCCGATTTTTCACACTTGCTGTCTGGTAAGTGCTGGTGCAACTCTTTACTGATCCACATTCCATCCCAGAACGTGACACTTACATATTACTCTTTATGGATAAATCCCCTGCCAGACACATGTTTGGTGTAGTGAGTTTGTCAGGTCTGAGATGAGTTAGTTTGTAAAGAAGGGGGACCCTTTCCCATGGGGCCTCTATGTCACAATCTCCACAACTGTTTAATTCATTAATATGAAATTGACATGCTCACTACTAGTTACTAGTGATTATTTCACATCTGCTACCCATCACTAGCCTTCAGTTCACATTTCTAAACTTTCCAGCTAACCAACAGGAACTGTAGTATATCAAACAGCATTAAACTTAATTTAGATTCCCTTGGTGATTTATGGGGTGAAATCAGTATCCTATTGCTAGTTTAAATGAAATGGAAAAAGGTTAGATCTTATTCCCACTTAATTTTTAAAGTATTTAAACTAGTTTTTGGAGGCTTACATTCCAGCACAATACTAGAAGATTTAGGAGATCATATCCAAAATATTGCCAATTACAACATGAAATGGTGAATGCTGTAAATTCATGCTAGTGCTATTTGACAAATGGATTCTCATCTTGTTCCATTCCCCCATCACCACCAGTGAGGTTATCAAATTTCTGTAACTGCAAAATGTTACACTGTCATTTTGATATACAGTAAATCCTTTAACTGATGTGTTCCTCCTGATTGTCACATTAGCCTTTTGTAAGATCTGATGTCAATTCTCAAACGTATAATTGTGAAGCACTGTAGAACCTCAATTGCATTATTTCACAGAGTATCCACGATTTCGTGCTCTTGGATACCCTGCACAAATATCGCTGATTCCATTATTTTACTAATGTGGTCCATTCACACACATTCGCAACCTCTAAGCTTAATTATTACAGCTTATTGTATATAGGTATGGAAGCTTTTATTGGGTGTGTCATTTAAGTGGAAGAAAGCTCACTAGCCCATCTGCTTCCCAACCCAAGTCACCGATGACAAACCAATTCAGTGCTCTATTCTGTGCATTGGCTCCACATGAAATACAGAGTCCAGTTCCAACGTCTGTCCTGCTACTCAACCCTTCTGCACTGGACTGGTCCTGGACACCTGAGAGAGTCACTTCTTCCTCCATAGCCATAGCTTCCCAGTGCACCTACAGTCCACTGAAACAATGCAGCTGTCAATCAAAAGTGAGAAGTTCATAATGGAGAGAGACAAAACTTTAAGAGAAGGTGAACCTGTGCTATGCAACAGTAAGAGATAAAGGACAGAATCCAATGAAAGGATGGATGGTACAGTGATTAGGGACCTAGCTTAAAGGATACAGGTTCAATTCCCTGCTCTGGCACACATGTCCTGTGTAACCTTGGACAAGTCACTTAGCCTCAGTACAGTGGGGATAAGACCATTTTCTTATCTCATATGGGTGTTGTGAGGATAACTACATTAAAACTTGTGAGCTACTCAGACACTACATTAACGGGGACCGTGTATGTATCTTAGATAGACAGAATTCAAAACTCTCTTTTTTTATTTAACTTTCAGTCTAAATTCTCCACTGATACTGTGTGTGTGTGTGTGTGAGTGAGAGAGAGAGAAAAACATTCCTTTGCCTCCATCAGGTTTCCACTGGGCTTACATCAGTGTAGCAGAGATAAGAACTAGGGTCCATGCCAAACAGAGCAGGAAGGTTTCCCCACCCACCTGGACCCTTGGCATACATGGACAAGCAGAAAAAAACAAGGATTCTTGGGCCAGACTCAAAGTTCATACTGAAATTTCACTCACTCAGTGGGCTTTTTGCTGAGCAAAGGCTGAGAATTGTGAGAGGACCTCAGAATCTGGCCCATGCTGAGCTCAAATCTCTCATTGCCTCTAGTGGAAGTTCCACATGCAGAACAACCATAAGACTGGATTCTACAAGCCTGTTTGGGGAGGAGATACAGAGTCCTATCCCAAGGGCAGGGTTTACTTTTTCTTCAGTCCTCTTTCAGGCAAAGTCTCAAAGCTTTCGAAGACTGAATAAGGGCTTCAGGACTTGGTCCACATTGATTTTAAAGATGGGATAGAATTTGCCAGGCTAAGAATTGCACGGGCCATATTTTTAAAGGTATTTAGATATCTAAAGAGGGAGATGGGCACCTAGTGGAGTTTTTCAGAAGCATCAAAGCAGGTTAAGCACTCAGCTCCCATTGAGGTCAATGGGAATCAAGCACCACATCTGCTTAAGGTTCATCTACACCGCAGGCTTCTTTCAGTGATGTGCAGAGTACATACCCACTGCCAGATCCCTTTCCCCTGCTCCAGTGAAAGGCTCTGGTGGCGGGGAAAGGCTTTGGCAGCATGGAGCTGCTAGAGACTTTCCCCACGGCCTCCCTGCTGCCGCAGCCTTTCTCTGACGCTTTTCACAGCAGCTACACACACATTACACACCACCGCCATCAATGTGGAGTGGAGCCGTAGCATCAGACACTTTTGAAAAGTCCCATGAGGCTCCTGTCTGCATCTTTAGCCACATAAATACCTTTGAGAATCTGGTCCCAGGGAGTGAGCACATATCGTATGGGTACTGTCATCGAAATCAAGACTAAACTATGCACCATTTGCTGTGAAAACCCCATCTGCAGGAATCATGCATTTGTGAATTAAGACCATGTATTCGTCCCACACCTGCTATCTGTTCATTTTCTCTTCTGATAGAAATAACTCACTTCTGAAGTGCCAGTGTGAACTCCATTCATTTCCACAGCTTTATAGGAGGGTAGTCTATTTATATTCACTATGCAGGAAATAAATACATATATAATAACTCTAACAGGGAGGAATAATGGAGTATTTACCATTCAGTAAGCCACATGAAAGACTGCATGGTTGGATCTCTCACTACACATCTGAGCCTATCAAAGGATAGAACAAATAATAGGCTAAATTTTTTCAGGAAAAGTTCTGGCTGTGTAGGGTTTGATCTTGCAATGTGCTAAACATTCCGGTCTCAATCCCGCAAAACATCTAAACACATGCTTAACTTTGAGCATGCAGTCGTCTTGTTGACTTCTGTGTGACTTCTCATGTCATTAAATTTAAGCATGTGCTGAGGTGGTCTAGCACACTGCAAGAGCAAACCCTGAGTCATGCTCCTCGGTATCAAGACTGTGGGTTCCACTTCAGAGCCAACTGCCCCCAAATAGGGAAGTTAACTCAGTGCCAGCTGTGACTAACACTTTAGACACACCAGATAACTACACTGCTAATTAACTCCCTAGGCTTTTGCCAGCCTTAATATAGAATTTAAACAGTCCCCTTGAAAGACCCAATCCTTCTTGACACCACATAAGCAGACCCGTGTGCTATTAGGCCCTTTCACCATAATATCACAGAAAATTCAAATTCCTTTTTTCCTAGAGGATAGACACGCATCACAGGTCAGTTGCTCCTCAGATCTCCCTCTTTTATCCAATAAAGCAATGTTCAGTACCATCCTGTAATAAAATGATTTAGGCTTTACTAAGTAAATGAAAATGAAGCAAAAGATTAAGACAAAGTAAGGTAACTATCTTAAAAAAATGTGTTCAACAAAAGCTCATAGGTTCAACTTCTGAGGTTTATCCCCACTGTAGCAGCTAAGGGTCCTTTACCTGGCAGACAAAGTCCTTGCCTCTGAGGATCCAGTCTGGTAAAAAGAACCCTGTTTCCTTCCACTAGGCAACTTATCAGCTGAAAACCCTGCCATGTGACTGCTCTGACCCCAGGGCTCACAGATGCAAAAGGTGATTCCGGGCTGGGGGAGTTCCTGTGGTAATTCTTCGGGTGAAGTCATCCTCCGCTGACTCATCCCTGGGTGGGAGTTTCCCCTTTGCCATTAGCCCACACACTGGTTTCTACCTATTGTATTAAGAATCAAGGAGTTTCCTCTGGAAATGTTCATTTTTAATGGGTATCAATTGACCACTCTCTCCCCTAAGGAAGAGCCAGTTCTATGGGCGAAACTCAGCAATGATTATTGGCTCCTCCTTTCATGAGGTCTGTCCTAGCCATGCAACACACAAATATTACTTTTAACAGGAGAAATACAGAGATTAGCATATGAGTATTACAGTCTTGTGTTCACTGGCATTCAGTAACGTCCAAACACTACATATTTTGGACTACAGTTTTAGTAACTTAATTTCAGTAATGTTTCACCTGACAGACTCTCAGTTGATACACAGGCCTAGAGTTGGCCTAAGCCTCCAGGGCCACACGCTGATTGAAGTCAGTGGCATTGGTTTTAATGGTGCAGACAAGCCCTTACAATAACTTACTGAAATTCCAACACGATTTTTTTTCCCCATGAAAAATGTTTAACAGCTCTAGAAAACAGGGGCTGTTGCCTTTCATCTTAACCTATCTCTCCCATCCTCCTTTTAAGAAAAAAAACAAAACAAAACAAAAAACAAAAAAACCCCACAAAGAACGCTATTCTGCTATTCAATAGTAGCAACAGAGCATGATACTCACAGCAAATCCCATAATACAATATAGATGTCATTGGTGCTCCTCCTCCTTCATATACACCCATTAAGATAACAGGGGAAACCGGTGTTACTCTGCTTTAAGTGAAGAGTACTGGAAAAAGGGGTAAACAGTGAGGTGGAAAAGTTTGCAGAGGATACAAAATTACTCAAGAGAGTGAAGTCCAAAGCAGACTGAGAAGAGTTACAAAGGGATCTCACAAAACTAGGAGACAGGGCAACAAAATGGTAGCTGAAATTCAATGTTGATAAATGCAAAGTCATTCATGTTGGAAAACATAATCTCAACTATCCATACAAAATAATGGCGTCTAAATTAGTGGTGGCCACTCAAGAAAGAGACCTTGGAGTCATTGTGGAGAGTTCTCCGAAAACATCCACTCAATGTGCAGTAGCCGTCAAAAAACCTAACAGAATGTTAGGCACCATTCAGAAGGGGATAGAAAATAAAACAGAAAATATTATGTCACTGTCCTTGGTACATCCACACCTTGAATACTTCATCCATTTCTGGTCACTCCTTCTGAAGAAAGATATATTAGAAATAGAAAAAGGTACACAGAAGGGCAACTGAATGATGAAGGGCATGGAATAGCTTCCATATGAGGAGAGACTACAAAGATTGGGACTGTTCATTTTAGAAAAGAGATAGCTGTGTGGGGGAGGATATGATAGAGGTCTATAAAATCATGAATGAGGAGGAGACAGTGAATAGGGATGTGTCATTTACCCCTTCACATAACACAAGAACCAGGGATCACCCAATGAAATTAATAGGCAGCAGGTTTAAAACACACAAGGGGAACTTATTCCTTCACACAATGCACAGTCAACCTATGGAAATTATTGGCAGGTGATCCTGTGAAGGCCAAAAATATAACTGAATTTAAAAAAAATAGTTAAGTTAATGGTCCATCAATAGTTATTAGCCAACATGGTCAGGGATGCAACCCCATGCTCTTGGTGTTTCTAGACTCTGACTGCCAGATGCTGGGATTGGACAACGGGGGGTGCATTGTGATGATTGCCCTCTTCTTTTTATTCCCTTTCAACCATCTGGCATTGGCCACTCTTGGAGAACAGGATACTGAGCTACACAAATCATTGGTCTGACCCGCTATGGCCATTCTTATGCTCTACTACTTACACACCCTCAGAGAGACATTGTAAGATATTCAATAATTCATTCATAGTTGTAAATTGCTCATCTAGAAGGTGCTACTTACATGTAAAGTATTACTCGGATTATAATTTGTTCCTCCTTTTACAAATGGAGGAAATTCCATGGCAATGAGACATAGCGCAGCTCCTGAAATTTAGAATTCCACCTGTCCTGGTGCAACAGAGATAGCTTCTTGCACACATCCCTGCAAGGTGAAGAAACTCATTGATTAAGAATGAGTTCCTGGGAAAAAACAAAACAAAACAAATCCCTCCACTTCTGTAGGATGGGAGAGCTTGTAAGGTCCCAGTGCTGCTTCAACTGGCCTTTTTCTAAACCTATATACTTCTGTGGGTTTCTAAAGCCTAAGGAAAGGTGCGGAGGAGAAATCAGAAATTTAATTACTTCTCTCTGAGCAAAATATGGATCAAAATGTGCACTGGCTTCCTGTGGCTAATAAAATAAAGAACGCAAACTAAAATGGCCATAAGCAATTTTTGCAAGTGTTTCTCAAAGGTTTCTCTGTTGAGATGCCTGTGTGAATTTCCCCTTCTCTCCTGATTCTTGTACTTTCAGCATGAATGTTGCAGCTTGTGACTCTGGATGTGATTCAGCAGGAGAAAACTGTCTGCAGCAAACAGCTGTGATGCTGAGCCAGCCTGGGTTAAGCAACAAGCAGGCTGCGTGATCTGAAAACAACCCTTAAGGGCATATTAGAAGAGTATTGAAATGGTAAATGGGGCCATTCCTTATAGATAGTTAGCAAAGGCATGGTAAATAGACTAGAGTCCTTGAAATGTAGGCCTCCATTGTTAGAGAAGGAAGAAGTAGATATTAATTTATTTGTCTAGGTTTACCTACATCTTATTAGTTTAACAATGTGATTCAATTAGGTTGTAGGTGCTAAACTTTTGTTCCTGTTATAATGTTTCATTACTGTATTCTACTGATTCAAAGGTCAAAAGGGGATATCAGTTAGATGGGACTTGTGGTGAAATAACATTATTGTCTTCATTTCTCTGAAATTTGTAGTGAACTGTTTGATGGTTAATTGCCTGATGCCAATGAATGCAACTAGTTACCGGTGTATGCCTAGGAAATGGGGATTAGCTTCAATGCAACAATATACATTACACATTCTTCAGCCAAGGAAGCCCTGCTGTGACCTTCAGCTATAAAGGAAGCTGGACCTGAAATTTATCTCAGATCTGCTTAAACTTTGTTAGGGAATGTCGAAATTGCAAGACAGGTCTCCAGGTCTACTCTGGATTATCCCTGCAATTTCTTATGGAAGAATCTGAACAAACACTGGACATGGACTGCCTATTGACCTGTAACCTTTTAAATGAACTGTAGAAGGATTTTTACGAATCAGCAACCTCACCATCTCTGCTATGAAACTGATCTCAGAACTCTATTCATTTCTGTATGTGTAATGATATTTGACCATAGCAACTCTCATTTCTTTTTATTTAATAAATCTTACCATTTAGTTAATAACGATTGGCTGAATGCGTGTATTTGGGTAAGATCTGAAATGTTAATTGACCTGGTGGGTAATGTGTCCGATATCGGGATTGGCAGAACTTTATATGTGGTAAATAAGGTTTTTATTACATTAGAGTTGGCTGTGTGGATGGGATCCACAGGCTGGATTGCTTAAAGGGAACTGTATTTTGGCTTCTTGGTAAGCTGTTTGGTTACTGGCTTGGTGAAATCTAATTATAGAATAAACCACCAGTTTGGGGGAATGTCTGCCCTCTTTTTTGCAGTTTGCCGTGAGCGTCCTCAGTATAGCCCCTCCAACGACCACAGTCACATTGGCGTAGTAATGGTAGGATACACATTAACACAGGTCAACTGGGTTTTGGATCAGAACCACATGCATGTCAAAAGTTAATTTTGATATTGGGAGTTTAAAGGTTAAAGATTAATTACAAGAAGGGAGCCACTATCATATGAAGATCTTGACAGAAAAACCCTTGAGGAGTTGTGCTCACAAAGGGGGTTGTCCTTTAAGAAAAGGGCCCCAGATCAGGAACTGAAAAATCTGCTCAAAGGCAGAGGAACAGCTTGCTACTGAAGAACAGGCTCATCAAAAACAGCTAGAAGCTGCCATGCTCCAGCTCCAAATCCTGGGAGAGCAGAAGGATCTGTCACAACCTGGAAATCCATCTCATCTCAATAGCAAAAATTAGGAGAGGATCTGTCCGATTTACAAAGATAAGATATAGAGGAATTTCTGTCTACCTTTGAATACCTGTTCAATATAAGTTTACCATATTCCAGATGTACAGTGGATGCCTGTCCTACTGACCAGATATACTGGGCAAGCCAGGGAGGTATTCAATTAAATGAATTATGTAAAATATAAGGATGCTATGCTAAAAAGGTTCAAAATTCAAAATACCATGGAATTTTATAGATTGAGATTTAGAATTCTCAAAATGTCTAAGAATATGACACATAGAATATGGTCACAAAAGGCGAGGTTATTTCAAAAAGTGGGTCACTGGGTTGGGGGTCTATGGTGATTTTGAAAGGTTTTAATAGTGCAAGAACAATTGCTGAAAGTAGTGAGTGATGAGGTGAACGCTGACATTTGCAACAAAAAGCCTCCATCATGTTCAAAAGCTATGGAAATTGTGAATGAATATTTAGAAGCAAGATCCCGGGAAGGGCCCAAGCCACAAGGGAAAAATTTGCAATATGCACCCCAATTTAAGAGGAATGAAGGGTTTAAGGGCAAACCTAATCCTAATATTTTGTTTAAAAAAAAAACACGCAAGGCAGCCCAGAGTGTAAAACCTCTTACCCTAAAGGGAAACTGGTTTTTCTGTCACCAGTGTGCATTGACAGGTCACATAAGGCCAAATTGTCCATATATTAAGGAGAATGTACAGCCTGTACACACAAATTCCACACTGGATATTAATGCTGTTATTATAGATGCAGATGCTAACTGTGTAAGGCAGGAACACCGCCATCTTGTGTGCAAATGCCATTACTGGAATCTCAGGAGATAGTCAAATAGATTTCAGAGTAACAGCCGTGTAGAGAGTTGTCACTTTGGATGGGCTATCACCAGCAGGAGAGTGAATTTGTGTGGGGGGGTGGAGGGTGAGAAAACCTGGATTTGTGCTGGAAATGGCCCAACTTGATGATCACTTTAGATAAGCTATTATCAGCAGGACAGTGGGGTGGGAGGAGGTATTGTTTCATATTCTCTGTGTGTATATGAAGTCTGCTGCAGTTTCCACGGTATGCATCCGATGAAGTGAGCTGTAGCTCAAGAAAGCTCATGCTCAAATAAATTGGTTAGTCTCTAAGGTGCCACAAGTACTCCTTTTCTTTTAGTCAAATAGATGTTAT